>NC_134162.1:16040000-17402500 GCF_033958435.1 Carettochelys insculpta
CAGTAGTTTCCCAGTCCCTGGAGTGGTGGGGAGCTGGGAACCAGGCAGCAGTCTGGCTTCTGGCTCGCTTCTGCTTGCCAAGAGAGCTGGGAAATTGAGCAGGGCAGTAGCCCTGGTTAGTTTCCTGGCTCCAAGCAGTGGAGGGCAGCCAGGAGCCAGGCTGCCCTTGGTTCCCAGCTCCCCTCCACCAGCTGGAGCCAGGAAACTGATCAAGGCTGCTGCCCTGTTCAGATCAGTTTCCTCTCTCTGCACACAGAGGGGAGCCCAGAGCCAGGCTGCTGCCTGGTTCTCAACTCCCTGCCTTTTGTGGGACCTGGGAAACTGACCAGCTGGTCAGTTTCCCAGGTCCCACAAGTGGCAGAGAGACAGGAACCAGGGTGTTCCCTGGTTCCCCCTTCTCTGCCATTTTGGGAGTCAGGAAACTGACTAACCCCGCTGGGCTGGTCAGTTTCCCAGCAGAGCTGGGAACCAGGCAGCAGCCTGGTTCCTGTCTCCCGACAACTTGCACGAAAATTCGAGTTATGCAGGGGTTGCAGAAACACACAAGTCCTTTGATATTAAACAATTTATACAGTCAACATTTCATATTTGCTCCTTTTTATAAAGGAAGTCAGCCTCAAATCCAAATTAATTCAAGTCACAAATTCACGCAATTCACTCTCACTTACCATTCACCAAACTGTACAGCCTTCAGCACTCCTACAGCAGCTGTACTTTGCCAATCAAACCCCTGTCCTACATGATCAGCATGGGCTCTTGTTCGGTCTTCAAAGAGAACTTCACGGGGCTCACTGGTCCGAGGTAGGTACTGAAGGTTTTTTATTTCATTCATTGATCTATGAAGTGGGGTGAAGAGAGGAGGAAAAAGAATGTACCGGACTACTCAGAGATGAGAGGAATGGTACAGCTGTGCTATCTGTGCATGTATTAAGATAATTTTGAAGAAAAATCACGAGTGTCTTGTAGCATTCAAAATCCAAGACCAAAATGATGCCTTTGCTTTTTTTTTTTTTTTTTTTTAAGTATTATGTATCAAATTGGTATTAAAATATTTCAGTACAGTTAGTGCTGCATATTTGTCACAGCATTTTTAAATCATAAAGTCATAGAGCAGTCATGGTAAATTAATAAAGAGTCATGGGTATAGTGACTGCTCTGAGATTTTTGATGAAATAGACCCCTGCCAAATAAAGAAGCATCAACCACCTCTAGCAGCATCCTCTAGCCAAAAACTGCAACCCTAATCCCAGCCCAGTGCCAAACAAAGGCCTGGGTCAGGAAGATGGGACTGAAGAATGAGCCCACCCTGCTCTTATCCCAAGCAGCAGCAATTCCTGTATGTCTCAGGGCTGGGTCCTAGAACAGAGAGGGAGCCTGTTCATCAACTCAAGTCTGTGTTTTGGCGACTCCTGTGCACTGTAGGTCTGAGCTTCCCTCCTGGTTCTCAGCACTGCCACCTGGTTGCAGAGCCACTTTGGTTTGGGCCATCATAGAGGGATGGCTGGAGCAAACCTGAACGGTTCTGTAATCCTACGTAGCTGATTGCAATGCCTGGAGCTGGGACCCAAGCCCAACCCTGCAGGACATAAGTTGCTAGAATGGGGTGAATCACAGACATAAAAAAAATTACCAACAAACAGGAAAATCATACTACAAGTGACTTTTGTCCTGCTGTCGCAAACCTGCAGCCCTAAGTACTCTAGATAGATTTAATCCAAACTGTGGAAGAGAAAATAATTAAAAAGGACATTAGGTATACTATACATTTGAAAACATGAACTCTTTAGTTAACCTCTGAACAGTCACATTCATGGGATATTTTATTATCCTTTGAACGACAAGAATTGCAATATACTTAAAAATTCAATTTAAAATACAGACTCTTAAAAATTAAGTTATCTAGAGAGAATATATTGGATTTTCTCCTTAAAGCTGTGATGAAAACATGAACTAAATTATATGTCTACTCAAGACTGGTTGCAGAAAATATTCTTCAGAAAAACTGAAGGGAACTTTGCCTCTTGGATGTCAAGCAGATGTAAGGAGATTGATTTTACTCAGAACTTCAGAAATTACAAATTTGAAAATTAAAACAAAAAGCAATTTAAACAAAATTAACATTACTAACAATGCCTTTACACAGCAGAGTTACATTGTCTTAACATAGCCTTCCATCCTCTAAAGGCCAACAATACTTAAAATTGTCCATCTGGAGTTCAGCTCTGTAGTCCACCAAAGTCTTAGTCAAAAAACAATCATGGGCAAGAGTGCTTTTAAAGATTCACAATCAAAGTTTCTTTATTTTTAAGATGACGGAAAATGTTACCCTTCATTTTGCGATTAGGAATGTAAAATCCTGTTTAATCAGTTAACCGGTTAAACAGTAAGTTTAACTGGTTAACCAGTTAAACACCAGAGCCTGCTCTGGCCTGGCTGAAATGCCTCTGCCCACAGCGCTCCCAGGCCTATTGTGGATGAGGGCTGCTCGTCCTGCCAGGCTGGAGCAGCCACTACCCATGGTGGCCATAGAACTGCTCTAGCCCCTACCAGTTAACCTTTAACTTCCCTATTTGCCACCCAGTTACCAAAAAATGATATTATTTTGTACTTGCTGGTGTCAGCATGGGTGCACATATATTTGTCATTTGTCATAAAAGTGAAGGGAAATCGTAAGTCGTATGATACTGTGACATTACTGTATTTTAAAATGAACTTGAGAACCAATGTTGCAACCACTGTCCTAGGTTTGCACCAAATCTTGTTCCATGTGGGCCAAGTGAGGTATGTAATGAAAGCTGGTGATTCACTGAATCTGTTTATGCTGCTTATATGTTTGAATAATGTTTATATGAAAAGATTGTCTCTGTGTTTGTATTAGAAATGTTACTTTCTGGGAGATCACAACAGGAGGCGTGGAACCAGGTAAAGCACAGTTAACTCCAATCCACATCTCAGGAATTTAGCTGTGGAAGTGTAGTCTTGAAGGCTGCCAGTGGCAGAATACACAAACAAGGACAGAGACAGGTGACCTGCTCATGTGATTCTTCGGTTGGAATGTGCTCCCAGACAGGGAGGAAGAATGGATTTCCCTCTCACAGGCAAGGGTATAAAGGGGACCATGAGCCTTCTCCATTTTGTTTCCATTCTTCAATCTTCCATCTTCAGCTCAAAGTCCTCAGTCCAGATCATCGCTTCAGGAACACCTCTGCTATGAACCGAGCCCGGAAGGATCACTAACCCATCCTAACAAAGGATGTCCTCCAAAGACTGACAAGACAGTAGCCTATTCCACCTGCTGCAGCCTGCGTCAAGAACTTTGTGAATGATGTATGTAATTAGACACTTTTAACAGTTATTATTTTCACCCTACTCTTTCTTTTATTAATAAACCTTGAGATTCTAGATTCTAAAAGATTAGCACAGTGTGCTATTTTGGGTAAATTCTAAGTATGTATTGACGTGGGAATGTGGCTGATCTTTTGGCACTGGAAGAACCTGTATGGATTTGGTGAGATTGGTTTATATAACCTCTCATCTGTGTAAAGAGGAATACTGGTTGTGGCATAACTGGAGTAGCTGGAAAGCTGGAGTGGCTAACAGAATTGCTTGTGTGACTTCTTTCTGGCTAGAGCTGCAGCACAGGTACTCTTTGTGTCTGATCTGGTGTGCATTATAGCAGAGGAACCCCAATCTTGAGCAGTATGTAACCTGGTTTTAAGCAGTTTGCCTTGGTTTGGTTCTCTCAGTTGTGCCTAGGGAAGTCTCTTCTATTACAGGTGCCCTGAAATAGAAATCCTTTTAAAATATTGGAATATTGTACTGAGCTTTGTGATTTAGATATAGTGGAATACAAATCCAGAAAACAGACCTTACAAAAGAAACATTTCAAAGAAAGCAGCTGAGGAGACTTACGTACTTAAGAGAATACTCCTGTGGAACACAGTATTTCTTAAGAAGACAAACAGTACCAAGACTTCTTAAAGGTTTGGCATTAGAACGAGCTTTAAATATAGCCTGGGGGCTTCTGCACTGTGCTAGAGAAAAACACCAAATACTAGCTTTTTCAAAGACAGAAGAAGAAAGTAGACAACAGAGGATGGATCTCTTACGGCTTGTGCACACTAGCTCCCTACTTCGAAGGGAGCATGATTAGTAGGGTGTTGGGAGTTTATTAATGAAGTGCTGCAGTGCATATGAGGAGTAAAGGGACTTCGAAGTTGCCCAGGTACTTAGAAGTACCAGGGGGTGAGCCGTGGCTGGACATGAGCAGGCACTTCAGAGTTGCCACAGCTGGGAATTTGCTTAATGAAGTGCTGCATATGCACCGCAGCACTTCATTAATAAATTTGCAACACCCTCTTTACCATGCTCCCTTCAAAGTAGGGAGCTAGTGTAGACAAGCCCTTAATGACTGCCTGTTCTGTTCATTTCCTCTGAAGCACCTGGCATTAGGGATATTAAAGGTTTACTGGTTACAGTAAGGGCCCCACAGTAAGGAAGTTGCTCTAGCCCTGCAGGGCCGCCACAGGCATGGGTGCTCCAGCCATACCAAAGTAGTCCCATCTGCAGCAACCCTGAGGGAGAATGGTGGCTGGGGAGGCCACTCCAGCCGAGCTGGAGTGACTCCCCGTCACAGACAGGCTGCTTTGGCCATCTGCAGTGCCCTCACCCATGGTCCACCTGGGGCAGGTGGCTGCAGACACTGACAAACAATTGGCTGTAAGTAGCCCTGTTTTAAGCAATCATGCCTGGAGAAACCTCCTATAATACAGCAGCATAGTCATCCTGGATCCAGAGAACCAGGTTAACTACATTTTGGATCACAACCACATGCTATTCTAAATTTTAACTTTGGGTTTGAGAGTTTTGTTTATTAAAACGCAGTTGCAATGAGTCAGCAACAGAGTGAGGGCCTTAACAGCGAAGACCTGAAAGGTTTGGTCTCTGAAAAAGGAACCACGTTTAAAAAGAAAGCAACCAACGAGGAACTGAGGATCTTGCTAATAAACAGGGACAACAGGAGGGAGTGCAGCCCTTACCTAATTCTAGAGACCCTGCAGAAGTAGTTACAATGAAAAAACCAAAAAGAAAATTAGATTTGCATTATCAGGCCTTCAGTTAAAGGAAAAACAAGGAAGTGCTGCACTAGAGAAGAGAGGAAGCCAAAAGAAATAACAAATTGGAAAAAGAAGCCCATGCAAGGGAGACAGAACCCTATGCAAGACTTCTGGAGCAAATGGCTGCTGAAGAAAAAGCCAGGCAAGCTCAGGACAGATCTAAGCAGTTACAGAAAAAAGCTACTCAACTGCAGCTACGACTGTTGGAGAAGCAGCAGAAATTTCAGTGCCCTGGAAGTCCACCCCCTCTGGACAACAGAAATTGGGGAAAAAATGTGCCTCATTTACAGGGATAATGAGACTATAAAGGAATTTTTGTCTACTTTTGAACACCTCTGCAGTGTGGACTAAGTCTCAGAGGAGCAATAAATGCTCGTCCTGCTGACCAGATTGACTGGAAAAGCTAGAGAGGTATTTAGTGAATTAAGGGAACAAAAAGCTTTGGATTATGAATGTGTTAATAGTGCTGTATTGAGGCAATTCAGAATCACCCCTAAATCATTCAGAGTTAAATTAGAAAGTTTAGAATATCTACTGAATGCACCTATGTGGAAAGTGCTAATAAGCTCATGGGATTTGTTAAAAAATGGGTTATGGTGGCAAAAGCAGACAGGAGTTTTGAGAAACTGTTGGAGTTAATCACTATTGAGCAATTTTTAGACATTGTTCCTAGCCATGTTAGGTTAGCTGTGTGAGACAGAGAACCTGAGGCAGTCCCATGAGCTGCAGAGTCTGCGGTATACCCAGAATACGGCTAGAGAAGGGTAGCAAGGGTAGTCCCTATTCACTGCAATCTTAGGAGAAAGGGCTTAGAAGTTGGACTAGCCCCCTTCCCCAAGAAAAGCTCATGAACAGTGAAATTTCTACTCCGAGGGAAAACAGGTGGTCTGTCATGTGTCAAGGACACCTGGACATATCAAACTAGGGTGTCTAAATGTAAAAATAGGTCACTGAACCCAGTTAAGTACCAATTCTGTTTATTCTAAACACACAGCTGAACCCCACAGAGTCCAGTGCTGGTGCCCTGTCTGCAAACGCTGTGTCTGTTGTCTCTGCAGGGCTTGACCTTAAAATTTGTATTAGGGGGAAACATGAAAGCCATAATGCAGAGTTTATTAGTGGTGCTGAAATGAATGAAATAGCATCTGAGGTATGCAGAAATACTGCAGGAGAGATTACTCTCGTTAAAGCCAGGCTTGTTAAGCAGGATTATTTGCCAGAAGAAAGCCTGACTGTTATGGTGACAGTTAAGGAGCTGAAAACTGAGAAAACAGATTAGTGTCTGTGTAAACGCAAATTACTTGACTAACGAGCCAACTGGCATTCCCATGGTCATTGTGAGAAAAGAAGGCACACTCATCCAGCAAAGAAGATCAGGGCAAAGAGGGAAAAAAATTGATTTTGCAAAGGGAAGCCATGGGTTAACCCTAAAATGCCAGAACCCCAGTGGCATTGAGCCAAAAATGTGCCTCACCAGAAGAGATGCATGAACACTTGAAATGGTTTTGTTCTTCTTACTGCTGGCAACTGTTGTAACTAATGTGCTGCTGCAAGAAAAAAATGTACAGTGTGCATAATATTTTGGAAAGACCCTGGAACCTGTTAAAAATTAATTTAGTTGTGGAGGTGTAGCCCAGAAGGCTGGCAATGGCAGAACACCCAAAAAGGACATGGACAGGTGATCTACTTGTGTAAGAGGCTCCATTTTGGAGGTGCTTTCACATGGTGGGGAACTGTCGATTTCCCTCCACATGGGCAAGGGTACAAAGGAGACCCTGAGGATCCTCCATTTTGTCTTCAGTCGTCGATGCAGCTTGCCACATCTCTGCTATGAACTGAGCCAGGAAGGATCGCTGGCCCATCCTAACAAAGGATGCACTCCAGAGACTTTTAAGAAAGCAGCAATTCCACTGCTGCAGCAAGTCTGCATCAAGAACTTTGTAGAAGAGGTATGTAATTTGATTGCATTAATAATTTTACTCCACTCTATTCTTTATTTCTTTTTATTAATAACCCTTTAGATTTTAGATCCTAAAGGATTGTCACAGTGTACTCGTTTGAGTAAGATCTAAGTACATATTGACCTGGGGATGTGGCTGGTCCTTCAGGCCTGGAAGAACCTGTTTGGATTTGGTGAGATTGGTTTTTCTAATTTCTCATCTGCATAAGGAGGGATACTGGTTGTGGCACAAGGGAAGCTGGAGTGTCTGAGGAAATTGCTTGTGTGACTTTTTGCTGGCCAGACTGGAAGCTGAAGTGCTCTTGGTGACAGGTGTGGTGTCCCTTGTAGTGGAGGACCACCCCCCCCCCCAGTCTTGGGCTATAAGTAGTCTTGTTTTAAGCAATTTGCCCTTTATATGGCTGTAGTGATTCGCGTGGTACACTGGGAAACTCTAGATTAATACCAGCTACCTGGAACAGAGACATGCCAAGAGGTGGTACGATGAGCTGACATGGAAGAGACAGAGAAGCCCAGGACAGCTGTGCAAGGCTGACATAAGCTACAGGAGCCCCAGGGGACACACTCAAGCCAAGTGAACCTGCTGACCCTCACCTTCAGCTGCAGCTCTTGAGCAACCCAATCCAGAATGTGGCTCTCCCACCCGCACAGCCCAAACCCTGTACTCCACCAGCCAGAGTTAAAATCAATTTATTAATGAGTCAGGGACACCCCATCTAGAAAAGGGCATTGCTGTTACACATTGGGCACATTGCTGGTGGTCATCACCAGAGGGAGGGAGCTGCTGGAAGTCATGCAGCATTTCTGTATCACAAAGTTTAACCTTCAGTGGACATCCAGGCTGAGAAATAAGCCAATCAGAAAAAAAGAGATGGAATCATACTTTCACTTTGCCCAGAAGTGGCAGAAAGCATCTCACTACCAGAGGTAATGCCGCTAGATATTCCAAATAGGGCAGTCTGGAAAAGATTTGGCTCCAGGCGACATATTTTATGCAGCTTCCTGTACTTTTTCTGCCTGCAGTTAAACCAACAGTCTGCAGTCAAGAGACAGCTGGTATCTGTTGTACCATGTAATACATCCGACTATTGGTCACGAGTTAAGAATGGACTGATGTGAGAAACGTTGTCCGTCTCCTGTTTTATAGGTCACAACTAAGATAAATACGGCAAAAACAGCCCCGCAACCGTCCAACTGCTACCAAAACCTGTCCCTTCTCTGAAAAGACCTGCGGCTCCAGAATCGGGCTGATTAGCCATCAACTGACTCACAAATAGGACAGTGACATGAAGGCATCCTTCTCGTTATTGAGTGACCGTCATGTTACGACTATTAACTACTGTCTAATAATTCCTGCACTGGCAACCAATGTTTACCATAGGCAGGATAAAATATTTTCAAGATGTGCTCCCCTCACTGGGCCAAAAGTGGATGCAGCAATCTGTGTGATGAAGCAACAGGCTGTGAAGCACATTTGCTCAAATAGAAAAATCAAAATTAAGTGGCCAGGAGCCCCCAGGAAAGGAGACATGATGGCGAAGCGGATCTAAGGTGAGAACCGGGAAGGGAGCTGAAAGAAAGCCAGACTGAACAGTGAATCTACTGAGCCGCCCACAGGGCGGGGCTGCACACATGCAGCAGGACGAGAGAGCTGCTGGAAGTGAGGCCGCTTTTGTGTATCACATAGTTTAACCTTCAGTGGACAGCTGGCTGAAAAATGAGCGTATCAGAAAACGGCCAAAGTCACAGAAACAGAGTTTAGTTTTGACCAGAATTGGCAGAAATCATCTAAATGCAAGAGGCAGTGCAGCCATGTATGCCAAATACAGTAAACTCTTTCCTCTCCACCAAAAGCAGTCCTGCTGCACCATAAAGGCAAACAGTATAATTTATTAGGTGATTCCCTTTCACAGGAAAGACCCACTTCTTCAGATCTTTCACATCTGTCAGCCCTGGGACTGGGAGTCACGTATTCTGGAGTACAGAGAGGTATGCCTAGCAGTGCGTAACACAAAAAAAACCCAAGACTATCTATTAAGAAACAAAGAAAAATGCACGCAGAGCACTTTACTCACCAACCACAGTAGTATTGTGCACTGTATACTTATGCTGTGGTTACTTTCACTAAGCTGTATTTTTGGAAAGCCTAAGTAAAATGTACTTATGGTTAAAATGCCAGTTATCTGAGGGCTCTGGATGACAGAATGCCAGATATGAAAGTGTTTACCGTAGTGCAGCTTTGGGCAGTTCGGGAAATATTTAGCTCCAGGCGATGTATTTTTATGGAGCTTCCTGTACTTTTTTCTGCCTGCACTTAAACCAACAGTCTGCACTCAAAAGACAGCTGGTATCTGTTGTACCATGTAATACATCTGACTATTGGTCACGAGTTGACTGATGAGAAAAAAGTTTTCTGTCTGCTGTTTTACAGGTTACGACTATAAGCTACTGTCTAATGCTCCCTTCACAGGCAACCGATGTTTATCCTAACCATGAGAAAACATTTTCAGGATGTGTTCTGCTCACTGGGCCAAGGCTGCATGCAGCAATCTGCTGTGAAGCAGTTGCTCCCATGCAGAACCCACAAAAAAAGTGGCCAGTGGCTCCCAGGAAAGGAGTCCTGCACGATGCAATAGATGCCAGGGGAGAAACAAACAGTGAGATGCAGGAAAGCAAGACTGAAGACTGCCTTGTGGAAGCCAACAGCTGTGGGTCATCAGCAAGCAGCCCTGCCTTTCACAGTGCTTGGGCCTTGCGGAACCCAGCAGCTGTGGGTCCTTAGCAATCAGCTCTGCCTTTCACAGAGTTTGATCACTATCTCTGCATGAGCTGCAACTCGAGGTGCTCCTCTCCTGGAGTCCAGTGACTTAGGTGCACAAACTGTTTCTTGGACAATTGTCAGGTACCTGCTGAGCACCATAAGCAGCAGCCTGGAGAGCCCTCATACCTGGGGGGAGGCAGAAGGTAAGCATCTCCTGTTTCACGCACAGGCCCTTAGCTAGGAGGTGGGGAGCTGGGTTTGCCTGACCTGAGTGGAACTGGTCCTTTTTCAAGTGAGCCTCCTGAATGTGCTGGTGCAGGTGGTTCTTCATGTCTTTAATGAAACATTAACTGGGCCATGGAGAACCTAGGAACCACGCTCTGGCCCAGCATTTAGGGCCCTAAGCTAGCCCAGCCCAGGGAGAGTTAGGTTCACCCACCTGGTGCCTTCTGTTTGCCCAGAAGGGCTTTAAGCAGCATTCTCCTACGTGGCAGTTGAATGGCCTAACTGCAGGGCCTGGAGGTGTTCTGCAGTGGGGCTCCCTCAGCCTCTCCTGGGGAAGCCAACCCTTGTAATTAACTGGAAATTGGGCCCAAGGAAAGCTAAGCTTAGGGAGCTCTCTGTAGGCTAGAGGTCAGCCCACAGCCTTGGCTGTCAGCAGCCCTGCTTCAGGCTCTCCCTCCCTCTGCCTGCTAAGGAGGGGGCACGTGAGCTGCAGTTGCTTTCCTGCTGCAGCGGTGCTCCTCTGTTGCCGAAATCTTAATTGGGCAAAGCTTTGGGCCAAGGAGCCTCCTGCAGCACAGGGGTGTGTGGGCTCAGCTGGGCTGTGGGCAACAGCAGATTGAGCCTCTCTGTTACAACGGAGGCACATGGATGTAACTGAGAACTGTCCTGGCTCGCCTGTTGCAGTGGTTCAGCTTCAGTTAGGCTAAAGAACTAGCTCAGCCTCCGTTGGGGTGTGGCTAGGGTCAGTTCTTGGGGTGGCAGAGCTGGAGCCTCCATTCGTCCATGGGCCGGCAGAGACCCTCAGTCTTTCCTCTTGGAGCCAGGCCCTTTAGTTAGCCACTGATTAGGCACCAGCAGAGGCTTTGGGTGTGAAGCCCTCTGTAGCCCAGTGGTTTGGGTGTTTGGTGGGGTTGTGGTCAGAGTTGTGAGTTCTATTCCCCGTGGGGCCTGTGGAGTCAGTTGGTTTTGCAAAATTATGTGACCCCTCTGGGCGTATTTAGTAAAATGCGGTTCACTCTTTTGCCCCTCCATGGTAGGCGCTCGCCTTGGAGGTGGGAGATCCCAGTTCCAGTCCCATCTCTGCCAAGGGACTGGAGCAGGGCTCTCCTGCCTCCCAGGGACCGCCCAGCCCACCTCCCCAGCCCCACCCACCCTCCCTTGCCCACCCGCCCACCCGCCACCCCCTTGAGAGGTGAGAGCCCCCTGTTCAAGTCCCCTCCTTTTCCCAGGAAGATAATGGCTCCTGCGAAGGAGAGGGGGCCTAAACAGGAATCTGCCACCTCCCCCGGTCACCTGGGAGAGAGGATTTCCTCTGGTCAAACCCCTTCTAAAGGGGCAGAGGCAGGATTTGAACTAGGAAACCCAGGGATCTCCCACTTCCTCAGCAAGCACCACAACCACCAGGCTAGAGAGTGATCCTAACAGTCTTCCTCTCCCAGTTCACACTTAAGTAAAGGGGAGAAGGGCCAACAGGCAAAACTATGGCTCTTCTCTCATCAAAGGAAACCCTTTGACAAGGGCTTGAACCCAGCCTATTTACCAGCTGAGGCAAGGGCAAGAACCACCACACCACATACAGCCTTACAGAGAGTAGTCTTCCTTTGGCCCCCCTTCTTAATTGATTAAAGTAGACTAGCATCAAGTGAAAAGGAAGGTGCTTTCTCTTGGTAAGAACCTGTCACAGCAGCTAACAGACTAGGGAACTGAACCCACATAACTAGTACCCCAGCTCAGGTACCCACCACTGCACTACTGAAGACTTGCTACAACTGGCACTTGCTCTGACTCAATTACCAGTTAATTAAAGTGATCTGACCACCCAGAGGCAAAAAAAAAAAGAGCCCCCCCGCACTCAAATCATCTAAGCCACCCACGGGGCAGGGCTAGACACATGCAGCAAGAGGAGCAAGCCACTGGAAGTGAGGCCGCTTTTGCATATCACATAGTTTAACCTTCAGTGGACAGCCGGGCTGAACAGTATCACGAAAGGGCCAGAGTCACAGAAGCAGAGTTTAATTTTCACCAGACTTGGCAGAAAGCATCTAAATACAAGAGGCAGTGCAGCCCTGTATGCCAAACACAGTTAACGCTTTCCTCTCCACAAAAAAGAAGTCCTGGAGCACCTTAAAAGGCTAACAATATAATTTATTAAGTGATGCCCGTTCACAGAAAAGACCCACTTCTTCAAATCTTTCACATCTGTCAGCCCGGGGACTGGGAGTCTGCTGGCCAGTCATGTATTCTGGAGTACTGAGAGGTATGCCTAGCAATGCATGACACTAAAGAAAAACTATCTATTAAGAAAAAAGAAAAATGCATGCAGATCATTATATTCACCAACCACAGTAGTATTGCGCACTGTACACTTATGCTGTAGTTACTTTCACTAAGCTGTCCTTTTGGAAAGCCTATGTAAAATGTAGTTATGGTTAAAATGCCAGTTATTTGAGGGCTCCAGATGATAGAATACCAGATATGAAAGTGTTTACTGTAGTGCAGCTTTGGGCAGTCTGGGAAATATTTAGCTCCAGGCGCTGTATTTTTATGGAGCTTCCTGTACTTCTTCTGTCTGCAGTTAAACTAACAGGCTGCACTCAAGAGACAGCTGGTATCTGGTGTACCATGTAATACGTCCGCCTGTTGGTGACAAGTTAACTGATGAGAGAAGTGTTTTCTGTCTGCTGGTTTACAGGTTATGACTATTAGCTACTGTCTAGTGCTCCCTCCACAGGCAACCGATGTTTATCCTAAGCAGGAGAAAACATTTTCAGGATGTGTTCTGGTCACTCGGCCAAGGCTGCATGCAGCAATCTACTGTCAAGCACAGTTGCTCCCATGCAGAACCCACAAAAAAAGTGGCCAGTGGCTCCCAGGAAAGGAGGCCTGCACAATGCAATAGATGCCAGGGGAGAAACAAACAGTGAGATGCAGCAAAGCAGGACTGACGCCTGCCTTGTGGAAGCCAACAGCTGTGGGTCATCACCAATCAGCTCTGCCTTTCACAGAGTTTGATCACTCTCTCTGCATGAGCTGCAACTCGAGGTGCTCCTCTCCCGGAGTCCAGTGACTTAGGTACCTGCTCAGCACCATAAGAAGCAGCCAGGAGAGCCCTCATACCTGGGGGGGGCAGAAGGTAAGCATCTCCTGTTTCACGCACAGGCCCTTAGCTAGGAGGTGGGGAGCTGGGTTTGCCTGACCTGAGTGGAACTGGTCCTTTTTTCAAGTGAGCTTCCTGAATGTGCTGATGCAGGCGGTTCTTCATGTGTTTAATGAAACATTAACTGGGCCACGGAGAACCTAGGAACCACACTCTGGCCCAGCATTTAGGGCCCTAACCTAGCCCAGCCCAGGGAGAGTTAGGTTCACCCACCTGGTGCCTTCTGTTTGCCCAGAAGGGCTTTAAGCAGCATTCTCCTACGTGGCAGTTGAATGGCCTAACTGCAGGGCCTGGAGGTGTTCTGCAGTGGGGCTCCCTCAGCCTCTCCTGGGGAAGCCAACCCTTGTAATTAACTGGTAATTGGGCCCAAGGAAAGCTAAGCTTAGGGAGCTCTCTGTAGGCTAGAGGTCAGCCCACAGCCTTGGCTGTCAGCAGCCCTGCTTCAGGCTCTCCCTCCCTCTGCCTGCTAAGGAGGGGGCACGTGAGCTGCAGTTGCTTTCCTGCTGCAGCGGTGCTCCTCTGTTGCCGAAATCTTAATTGGGCAAAGCTTTGGGCCAAGGAGCCTCCTGCAGCACAAGGGGTGTGTGGGCTCCATCAGACTGAGCCTCTCAGTTACCACCTGAGGCACATGGATGTAACTGAGAACTGTCCTGGCTCGCCTGTTGCAGTGGTTCAACTTCAGTTAGGCTAAAGAACTAGCTCAGCCTCTGTAGGGGTGTGGCTAGGGTCAGTTCTTGGGGTGGCAGAGCTAGAGCCTCCATTCTTCCATGGGCCAGCAGAGACCCTCAGTCTTTCCTCTTTTAGCCAGGCCCTTCTGTTTGCCTCTGCTGGTGCCTAATCAGTGGCTATGTGTGGGAAGCCTGCTGTAGCCCAGTGGTTTGGGTGTTTGGTGGGGCTGTGGTCAGAGTTGTGAGTTCTATTCCGCTCCTGGGCCTGGTGAGGCAGTGGGTTTTGCAAAATTATTTGCCCCCTCTGGGTGTATTTAGTAAAATGCAGTTCACTCTTTTGCTCCTCCATGGTAGGCGCTCGCCTTGGAGGTGGGAGATCCCAGTTCCAGTCCCACCTCTGCTCACAGTCTGGAGCAGGGATCTCCTGCCTCCCAGAGACCACCCTCCTCCCACGCACCCAGCCCCCACCCCACTCCCTTGAGAGGTGAGAGCCCCCTGTTCAAGTCCCCTCCTTTTCCCAGGAAGATAATGGCTCCTGCAAAGTAAAGGGGAGAGGTGCCAATAGGCAAGACCGAGGCTGTACCCTCATCAAAGGAAACCCTTTCAGTAGCACAGGACAGCTTGAACCCAGCTTAGCTACCAGCTGAGGCAAGGGCTAGAACCACCCCACCACCTGCAGCAGCAGCAGAAGAGAGCTGCTGGAAGTGAGGCCACTTTTGTGTATCACATAGTTTAACCTTCAGTGACAGCCAGGCTGCAAAGTGTCACAGAAGCAGAGTTTAGTTTTGACCAGACTTGGCAGAAAGCATCCAAATACAAGAGGCAGTGCAGCTGTGTATGCCAAATACAGTAAACTCCTTCCTATCCACAAAAAAATCAGTCCTGAAGCACTTTAAAGGCTAACACTATTGCACACTGTATACTTACACTGTAATTACTTTCACTAAGCTGTACTTTTCGAAAGCCTAAGTAAAATGTACTGATGGTTAAAACGCCAGTTGTTGGAGGGCTCCAGCTGACAGAATACCGGCTATGAAATAGTTCACTGTGGTGCAGCTTTGGGCAGTATGGGAAAGATTTAGCTGTTTGATTTTTTTTTTTTTTTTTTGCACTCAGTGGTTAGGGCCTTTAGCTGTAACCTGAGTTATTGGTTTTCTTGACCTGAATGGAATCCATCCTTTTTCAAATGCGTGCCCTGATTACTGGCCTCAACAGCATGCCAATGTGGATGGTTCTTCCTTTTTTTATTGAAGCTGTTTCACTTTAATTACACATTAATTGGACCATAGAGACCCTCTGGTCCAGCATTTAAGACCTTCCCCTCGCCCAAGGAAGAGTTGGGTTTGCTCACCTTGTGTCTGCTGAGAAGTCCTCCTAAGTGGCAGTTGAATGGGCTAACTGTTGGCCTTGGAGTTCCACTGCAGAACATATCCCTCAGCTTCTCCTGTAGAAGCTACTGCTCTGTAATTTTTTTCCTATTCTATTTTACTGAAATATTAATTGGGGGAGAAGCTGCTGCAGGAAGCCTTCTACAGTACAGTGGAGAAAAGGGCTCACTTGGGCTACTGAAGACAGGTTTTTAACCATCCTGGTTCTGCCTGAAGTGAAAGGAGTTGAAGGAGCTGCCTTAGTGCTCCTCTTGAAGCTTTTCTGCTTTAATTAAGTATTGATTAGGCCCAAATAAGTTTCAGGCATAAGAAATCCTAGGCAACACAGTGGTTAGAGTAAGTATATGGGATGATAGCAATCATAGTTCAATTTTCAGTGCTAAACCAGTGGCGTGGATTAGAACAGTGGGTGCTCTCACTGTCTTTCCTGATGAAGCTGTTCCATTTTTAATTAACTCTTAGTTGGATCAGAACAAAAATCTAAACCCTGAAAGCCTGATGTTGACCTGTGGTTAGACTATATGATCAAAGTATTAGAGACTAGAGTTCCATTCTCTTGCTAGCTAACTTTGGCAAAAATGCTTTAAAGAGGGAGTTTGGGCCTTTCCATTAATTCACTATTGGTTAAGTCAAATATATGAACTACTTTGCAGTACATTAAATAGGAATGGTCCCAGTACAGACCCCTGGGGAACATCAATACAGTAGACCCTCAGTTTTATGGACCCTAATTTAGTGGGCTTCGGGAACAACGGACATCTCCTCCATTGTTCCCGAAGTCTGCTGGGGTCTGTAAAATCATCCTCCCCCTCCACAAAAGAGGTTAAAAGAGACTTATGGCTGGTGCAACCAGAGGAGCTGCCATCTCCTCTGCCAGAGCTATCATGTGTATGTGGCGGTGGCTCCACCAGGCTGTGCGGTGGCACCGTGCATGGTGAAATGCCTCCGGCTGCATGGCTGAGTGCCTCCAGCCACGTGTGGTGGGGCACTGCCAGCTACGTGCAGTGAGGCAGCTCCAGCTGCACACAGTGGGGGGCCTGCAGCCATGCTCTGAGACAGCTCTGGTCACAGCAGGGCAACTCCAGCCATGCGGCAGTATATGCAGCGGCTCTGGGGAGTGGCAGGATTTTTTTTTTTCCCTCTGGGAGCGAAGCTGGGGCTGAGGGAATCTGGCAGGGGTGGGTGGACAGTAAACCCTCGCATATAATGAACTTTCAGGAATAGCAGACAACCTTCCCCCCCCATTAGTCCATTACAGCGAGGGTTTACTGTAGTTACCACTCTTCATTCTCAAGAGTCCTGTGATTGCTCATCCTTTGCCTGCAGAATCCCACTCAAAACTCCTTGTTGCCCCAGTTTGAGAACTGTGCTGGTGTTACTCGCACATAATTCTCTTGTCATTCACACACACTAGACACACCCACTGTGTGGTGTTTCTGGGGCTCAGGCTTAATCCTCTCCATTAAGGCACCCACCCTCACACAATAATTCCCTTTCCAAGACCTCTGTCTTCTATAACTAGGATGGAGCAAATTGCAACACGTAACAGCCAAGCTATCAGACTAAAATACTGTCATGAGAGGGCAGCTTTTACCCATGCCACAGTGTTCCAGGTTTTGCATGCACACATACATCAGACCTTGTGATTTTGGAGATAACACCCAAACAGAGCATCCGTGGTCACTGATGCACCATGAGCAGGGGCACTCCAGCCTGGCTGAAGCAGCCTCTGTCTGCAGCAGGTTAACCAGTTAACCTACTAAACCCATCCCTACCTGGCACTGGCTACTGCTGGAAAACAGAACAGAAGGCTACATGGACCACTGGTCTGACTCAGTAGAGCCATTCTTACTTTCTTTGTTCTAGAAACACAAGAGATCTGTCAAACAGGTACTACATAGAGCTGTCATTCTTGAGAAAATTTTGAACCCAAATGCAACGTTAGTTTGACTTAATTAACTGGACTGCTTGGTTCTAAAAACCAAAAAGAATGGAGACGTATAGAAATTTAAGAAAGCCCTAAAATTTGCCTTTGAGAAACTAGTTTGACATACAATGACCCATAGTCAAACCTCAGAAGAGAGAGAATACTTTATCTATCTGTGATTTTCTTTTCTGCTAAGGAAAACAATGTTACCGGCGCCGTTTGAATGGTGATTTTGGCATATCTGCAGTTGGGATCATCTGTTCTCCTGGTCTCACCCACATTATTGGGCCATCATCACTCTGTGACCTGCACTGAAGCTGGAGACTAGAAAGGGTGCCCCAGGGCAAAGTCATCTAAAAAAATGGAAAACAAATAGCTGTATCAAATGGATAGTAGTTAACATTTTGGTAAGCACTGACTCAAGCTCGCTACCAAAAGGAATTATATGGAAACTAAACATTATTCTTAGGCTTTGTCTACACTAGGCAGGTAAGTCTAGCTCTGGCAATTGCATAACTAGAATCGACCCATCTGCAATCACCTCACCTGACTTTCTTCACAGAGGGAGGTTAATGGGAGAAGCTCTCCTATCAATCTCCTTTAGGCCTTACAATTTTGAGGAGTACAGTGGTAGATTTCCAATCCCAGAAAGTATGATTTCACACTTCTCTACCAAGACCAAAAAAAAAAAAAAAAAAAAAAAATCAAAACTTTGGAAGATCAACTTTGACAGGATCAATCTTCCGCATAGTCTGGACATACCCTTAGAGATTAAACATATTCCACCAGGGACATCATTAACTTTTTCAGCTTTCAAAAAGCATGACATTGTGAAACAGACATGCAACAAAATCCCCAAAATTTCTCCAGTTAAAAAACTGATTGTTGTGGCTTCTAAATTCATCCCCTTTCAGTATCTAGTTCCTTGAACAGATAGATTTTTTTTATCACCATCCTCCGTAAGAAGAGTAACAGAGAGGTAGCTGTGTTAGTCTGTATTCTAACAAAATGAAACAGCAGTCATATAGCATTTCCAGTACAGACTGCTATTGATTTGAAGAAGTGGGTCTGTCCCACAAAAGCTCATCTCCTAATAAATCATTTTGTTAGTCTTTAAAGTTCTACATGACTGCTGTTTCATCCTCAGTAAGGTAGTTTGAAAGTTCATCCCCATCATTTGAATGAAAAAGCTGTACCTAACATCTCATTATTTAGCAATATAAAGCACTTAATTAGAAATGCTGCGATACATATGCTTGATAATAACAATTTAGACAAAATTACTGCAAAGATATAATGCTCACTCTCAGAAATGGTGATTCCTCCAACATATCAAGAAATTCTGGGAAGTAGTCACCAACTTCTTCATCTACTGCTCCTACTAGACTTATTTGTCGCATTGGACCTGCTCTGTAGGTTCCACAGCAGTATGTTCTGTTGACCTGAGAGCAGTTAGAAAGAGAGAAGACAACATGAGACACATTGTACTATGGAAGGAAATGTATTAAATCAGTGTTTCAGACAGTAATATAGTTTATATTCAAATCCAGAACTCCGCTACATACTTGAGAACAGTCAGTATCTTCATTACCAATTCACATGGAGCCTGGACACCACAAGGGACCAGGGAAAAATGGAACTTAGGTTCTCAAAGGAATAATCATAGACAGCAAAATAATGAACAACATATTGTTTTCTTAACTGAACAGCATCAAGTCATTGACTAATTTACAATGGATTCAAAAAGCTACTGTGGTCAGCCCAAAGAATCTTCTGTTGAATAAAAATGCCTCGTCATGGTTTCTATCAATGAAAATTAATCACAAACTGCCTTCAGATATATTTGCATACACCAGAACTGTTGTTCCACGAAGTGGTAGAAGTCTGGGGTGGCCAGTTTCCAGATGGCGATCGCAACCTCTCTCTCCAGGGTACGAGCAAGCCACATACAGGTGTCCTGGTGCCAACCAGTGGCAATCTCCTGGAAGGTCTGCCTCGACATGCGGAATTTCCACAGCCACATTTTGTCATCCCACTCCTGCAGCACTAGGCACTGCTGCGGTGGGTCCAGGTGTGCTGGGGAACCTGGTGGTGCCCTGGGTGGGGGAGGGGAACATCACCCCAGGAGTATTGCCCAGCCACCCAAGTAGATTGCGTGCAGCTGCAGTGACAGTGCAGAGCACTGACAGCAGGGTCTCCAGGATGAGCGTGTCCTCGTGAAGGAGCTGCTGCTGTGCCTCCATCCTGGATACACATGTGCTCTGCCAGGCTGGAAGGCTGAGGGAGGGGTCCTTTAAGGGAGCGGCTGGCTGCGGCCCCAGAAGGCCTTGTTGGCTATGGGACCCTGTCCGCGCATTTCCCGCCTCTCTTCTTTTGAAGGGGAGCTTGGAGCCATGTGGACGCTGCCTTTCCGAAGACCGCAGGAGCCCCTCGAAAGCGTGCGGTTGCTCCCTTTCGACAACTGCTATTTCAACCACCGAACGTCAATTTTCGCCCTTTCGAAAGGGTGCTCACATTCAGAACCAGCTTCAGAGCAAACAGGATGCTATGGCAAGCATGGACTCAGAGGCTGTACTGATGTGCCCAAAATATTGCTCTGTTCTTGGAGTAAATGAAGTCGATATCAAACTATGTTGGCCAAAAGAAGCAATGAGTTCCCAGTCATGGAGTGGCTAGCAGTCGCATCCTTCAGTCTACGTAGACTATGGAACGTGCCCTTCATAGTTCCGTTTGGCATCCTCATTTGCAGCGTCAGCTGTGACTGAAGACCCACACGAGAGTGACAGTCCTTGCTGCATCTGTAATGGGTGTCTGGCAGGTCCTTGCTGTGCTTTCTGTGGGCTCGCTTCTCCTTTGCTAGCTGTCTGATCCTCAACTCACCCTTCTGAAGGCCCTTGTATAGTTCCTGCCTCCATCTGCTGCGATCATCTGCCAGCTCCTCCCAGCCGTCTGGCTTGATGTCTACTTCCCTGAGGTCTCTCTTGCAAACATCTTTGTAGCGCAGCTGGGGGCATCCGGGAGGTCTTTTGCCAGAGGCTAGCTCACCATACAGGATGTCTTTTGGGATCCTTCCATCATTCATCCTGTGGACGTGGCCAAGCCAGCGGAGTCGCCGCTGCCTGAGGAGGGTGTGCATAGTTGGGATTCCAGCTTGCTCGAGGACGGTAGTGTTGGACACACTGTCCTTCCACGATATTCCAAGGATGCGCCTGAGGCGGCGCAAGTGGAAGACGTTCAGCCTCTTTTCCTGGAGGGCGTACAGGGTCCAAGTCTTGCTGCCGTAAAGGAGGGTGCTGAGGATGCAGGCTCTGTAGACTTGCATTTTGGTGTGAGTGTACAGCTTGTTGTTATTCCACACACTCTTGCTGAGTCTGGACAGAGTTGTGGCCGCTTTACCGATCCTCCTATTTAGCTCAGTCTCCAAGGACAGGGTGTCAGTGATGGTGGACCCGAAGTAAACGAACTCGTGGATGACCTCTAACATATAGTTGTCAGTGCTGATTGATGGAGAAACAGCAACGTCCTGAGCAAATACATTTGTCTTCTTTAGGCTGATGGAGAGCCCAAAGTCCTTGCGTGCTTTGGAGAACCGATCCAGCAGCTTCTGAAGCTGGTCTTCTGTGTGTGACACAACAGCAGCGTCATCTGTGAACACCATATCTCTGATGAGGACTTCCCACACCTTAGATTTAGCTTTCAGCCTTGCAAGATTAAACAGTTTCCCGTCAGATCTTGTGTGCAAAAAGATGCCCTCTGTTGAAGATCCAAAGGCGTGCTTCAGGAGGAGTGCGAAGAAGATCCCGAACAATGTCGGAGCAAGCACGCATCCTTGTTTGACGCCGCTCCTGATGCTGAAAGCATCCGATAATGTGCCATCGTATCGGACGGTTCCTCTCATGTCTTTGTAGAAAGACTGGATCATCTTGAGTAACCGTGGCGGACAACCTATCTTGTGGAGCCGTTTGAACAGTCCATCCCTGCCGACCAAGTCGAAGGCCTTGGTTAGGTCGATGAAGGCAATATAGAGTGGCTTCCTCTGCTCCCTGCATTTCTCCTGCAGCTGCCTCAGAGAGAAGACCATGTCGACGGTAGATCTCCCTGCTCGGAATCTGCACTGTGATTCAGGATACATGCTCTCAGCAATCTTCTGGAGTCTGCCGAGGATGACGCAAGTGAACAGTTTACCAGTGATGCTTAGGAGGGAGATTCCACGGTAGTTGTTGCAGTCGCTTCTGTCTCCTTTGTTCTTATACAAGGTTACGACGTTAGCGTCGCGCATGTCCTGTGGAACCTCTCCCTCTCTCCAGCACAGGCACAGTAGCTCATGTAGGGGTTCCAGGAGAGTGTCTGTGGCACACTTGATTGCCTCTGGTGGTATACCATCCTGGCCCGGGGCCTTTCCTACTGCAATGTTGTCGATGGCTTTCTTCAGTTCATCCACAGTTAGTTCCTGGTCCAGTTCGTCCATTACTGGTAGGAGTTCGACGGCATCGAGGACTGAGTCGACCACAATGTTCTCACGTGAGTACAGCTGGGAGTAGTGCTTGACCCAGCGCTCCATCTGTTTGGCTCTGTCAGCGATGACTTCACCAGATTTGGATTTCAGAGGTGCCATCTTGTTCTGGGTGGGTCCTAATGCCTTCTTAATGCCCTCGTACATTCCCCTGAGGTTACCAAAGTCAGCACTGGTCTGGATGCTGCTGCATAGCTAGAGCCAGTAGTTGTTGGCGCAGCGCCTGGCTGTCTGCTGTACTGTTTTTCTGGCTGCTCTGAGCGCTTCCAGTGTATTCTGGCTTGGCGAACGTTTGTACTCCAGGAGCGCAGCGCACTTTTTTTCGATGGCTGGAATCATCTCAATGGAGTTAGCTTCGAACCAGTCATTTGTGTTTCTAGCTCTTCTTCCAAACACCGACAAGGCCGTGTTGTACATTGTATCCCTCAGATGCTGCCAACTGGATGTCACATCGGCACCCCCAGGGTTGCTGCACAGGTTCTCCTCGAGGGTTGCTCTGAACTTTTCAGCTCTCTCTGAGTTAGCCGTCTTTCTGGCATCGATGCGGGGCCTTCCAGTTGGTTTAGAGCGGTGCAGCTTTTTGGGAATCACCTTGAGTTTGGAGCAAACTAACTAGTGATCTGTATCGCAGTCAGCACTATGATAGCTGCGTGTCAGAAGGACGTTTTTGAGGTTATCACGTCTAGCGATGACCACGTCTAGTTGATGCCAGTGTTTCGAGTGTGGGTGTCTCCATGACACTCTGTGCTATGGGTTGGTTTGGAAAAATGTGTTTGTGGTGCACAGATTGTGGTATGTCCAAAGTCTGAGAAGACGCTGACCATTTTCATTCATTTTTCCCACACCAAAGTGGCCTAAGCAGGAAGGCCACGAATCACAATTGGCTCCAACTCTCGCACTGAAGTCACCCAGAATGTACAGTTGTTGTGAGCAGGTATTTGCACTATGGCAGCACTAAGCAAGTCATAAAACTTGTCTTTTACTTCCAGTGTGGCATACAGGGTTGGGGCATAAGCACTGATCAGGTGGACAGGGCCGGCGCGAGTTTGAAGTATGACCTGAAGAAGTCTTTCTGATCCACCCATGACTAATTCCACCATTTGGAGAAGGGTGTTTCTGATGGCGAAGCCAACACCATGCTCCCTGGGTTCTTCTCAGGCTTTACCCTGCCAGAAAAAGGTGTAGTCCTTTTCCTTTAGAGATCCCGAATCTGCAAGACATGTCTCTTGCAGAGCAGCAACATCAACTTGGAGCCTCTTCAGTTCCTCATTGATGACAGTGGTCTTTCGGGTGTCACTGATGTCCTGAAGATCTTCAGTCAGACCTATCAGCATGGTCCGCACATTCCAGCAAGCAAACTTAAAACTTTGATGGTCTCCTTTTCTTGTTGATTTTCTTATTGGTTTGCCTGGTGCTCAGCTTTCAGGTCACTTGTCAGGTTTGGGAACCTAAAGCCTCACGCACCCAGTGAGGCAGGTGAACTGTGGCGGGACAGTACCCTATTGGCTGGGGGCTGCCCAGCTTGAGGCGGGCGGTGACTGCCCAGTGAGATGCGATGATCTCTCCCACGGGAGGAGGCAACCCCTGGCGCTCGTTCTCTGCGCCAATCGAGCAAGAGCTTATAACCGGTATCTGTTACCTCCCGTGTTGGTTCAACGCTGTTAGCGATGCTGGAGTACCTCTCCAGGCACGAGCTTGAGCCATGGAGTGGCTACCGAGCTGGAAACAGACACAGGCCACGTGCTGCCAAACATTCATGCTGTCAGTGGATGTTACTCCACTTCAGCGCTCAGTAACATGGGAAAAAGATGGCTGAAGACAGTAGCTCAAGTATCCAGAGACATAGACAGAGAAGGCATTTATAGTTCTTCTCTTCACACACGCCTACTATGGATGTACAGAAGGGTGCTGCACATTGCCTTTCACATGTCCAGATATACACCTGAACTTCAGGCTCTGTGGCCTGGCCTAAAGTAGGAGATTAGTTTTAATTTAGTTGACTTAGCTCAGGAAATTGACTTATCCAGTTCACCCTACAGGATCTGTTTCATTAGCTTTAAAGGCTCCAAAGATCAGTTTTGGTACTCTTGCTTTTCACGAGGACTAACGCCAAATTCAACTATGCATGGTTAACTTTAGGGCAGACAGAGCACTGTGAAATTTTACATTCTTGGCGTCCTGGAAGTGTCCCACAGTGCCCCAATGTGGTCACTCTGGCTACCATTTTCAGTTCTGCTGCTCTTCAGGTGTACAGGAAACACCCGAGGAAAGACTGAATTTCATTTTCTGTTTGGCTACCGTGGTGAGTGGAGCTGGCAGCACATCTCAGCAGCACACCTCAACAACACATCTTGCCATGAATTCCCAGTATCACAGGCAAGTTCGAGCATGCAGGAGAGCCATAGCCTTATGGTGGGGGCAGGGGGGCAGGTGCGGTTGAGAGGGGAAAGGGATATGAAGCTATGCTGGCAAAACTGCAAACCAGCAAAATGAACAGACATCTATGCCAAGATCTCACAAGACATGGTTGAGAAAGGATATACGTGGGATGCACAGTTATGCTGCAAGACAAGGTTGCGTAGGTAGGTGTACCAGAAGACAAAAGGAAGCAAATGGACATTCCAGGTCATTGCTGCACACATGCCGCATCTATGAACAGCTGGAATTCTAAGGGAGGACCCAACCACTGTCCCCAAAGAGTCTGTGGATACCTCCCAAGAGATGCTAGAGGCTACCTGAGGCATCCACAGACAAGAGAAAGGAAGACATGTTGGATGAGAAAGAGGAGGAGAACGACAATGGTCAGCAGGGCAATGGAGCAGCTGATCTAATTGTCAGGAACTTTTTTTTTAAACTTTGGCTCTCACCCCCTTCTCCCAGAACATTTCACAGCCAGACCCTGATGTCAGGGAGGGTACCTCTGGTGAGTTCTCATCTTTCATCATGCCACAAGCAGGTTAAGGCAATTGGGTGTGATCTGTAGCGGGCACTATACCTACACAGCTGAGATTCCCTGGAAAAACTTGTTAACATGTCTGGAGACAGAGCGGCAATCATGCCTGCACCTCTCCATAAAGCTCTCAGACATGTATTCTTTAATGAGACCTTCTTATTCTGACCTCCATGATAGGACACCTTTCCACATTAAGCCAGCAGTAAGTAATAGAGGATGAATAGCACTAAGTAAACAGAGTGCAGCATAGTGACCAGCCTTCTGCCCACATTTGTTATCAAAGGCTGCATCTACACTATGAAATAAATTCAATTTTATTAATATTGATTTTGCAATTCTGGAATTTTTAAGTTCAAATTTGACCCTCCTCACTTCCCATGTGCTCCTCACAAAGTTGCCTCATTGCTGCTACAATGAAATTGGCAAACACTGACTGTTGCAGTAGTGCATCGGGGAGACCTATCCCACAGTTCCCTCATCCCTGTAGCATTCTGGGTATGCTCACTGGTCTTGGACATCATCTTCCCACATTGTATTTTCCTCATTTCCCTCCCATGCTAAGCAAACATCCATTTTTCCTCTTGAAAGGAAGGAAAATGACAGCATCCACATAGATGGCCAAAAAGTTGACACAAACGTCTCTCTTATGTAGTTGAATTCTCAACTGACTGTTCTGTGATTGCATCCAATCTCTAAAAATATTCCAATCCCTGAAAATAATATAGGGACCCTGACTGTATCCTCAAAGTTAGAAGACAGAGGATAAAGTCTAGGAAAAAATATTTTTGACTTTCTTGAAAATAATACAGGGACCCCAAAAAGCATGAAAAAAGAAGATCGGAAATTTTTTCAGAAAATAAGAGTTGCTGATGGAGTCTTTGGCTTTCTGGTGCACTCTAATGCTTCTGTGCAAAGACTATGTTCTCAACTGGCCATCAACTGAGTGTCCCACCTCCCATCATTGCACGTGATCCCTGAAAATAATGCAAAGTTAGAAGAAAGAGGATAGAAAAGTCTAGGAAAAAAGCATTTTTGACTTTCCCCTACACTACGCAGATAATGCCAACCTGGGTGATGGCAGTGAAATATCACACTGACTTTACAACACCAAACAGGAATCTCAATTAGACCCCACCCCTGTGTTTTTAAGGGGGTCAAGGCATGAAGATAGACAATAGATATTAGCAAAAAGATTTCCTCCAAAATATAAAACCAGAAGGTGTCTGCAATGGACATCAAGCTCCCAAAACTATTTTTGGCAGCATGTGGGGGGTGCTGTGGTCTGCAGCTGTAGAAGTAGCTGAAACAGTTCCCCCAACTATCTTAGCCACTAGGGTAGACTGCTTCATGGTGGCAGCAAGTTCCAGTAGTCCCAGGGTATGGGCATGGAGGGGGCAGTAACGGTGGTCCTCCTGGAGTATCTTAGCTGCTGGGGAAGACTTTGCCCAGCAGCAACAAGCCCCACTATGGGCACCAAGGGGTTCAGTGGAGGGCCAGTTGAAGTGGTCCTCCCCAAATATCTTAGCTGCTGGGAGAGACTTCCCCTGGTGGCAACAAAGTCCCCCATTATCTTAGCCACCAGGGGAGACTTCCACAGGTGTCAGCAAGCCTCCAGGGTTTACTTTCTGCAATACCAGCTCATCAGACAGCAGTCATAGACATTCTTGCCTGTTGCTTACGTAAAGCACACAGGATCCTAAAGTGACAGTTGGACTCAGAGGTTGCAGTGATCTCTGCCCTTGGGACATTGACAAAGCATGCCTACTCTCAGATCTCAGGGACTTAGCACTGCCTCTGGTATAAGCCCAACAATCCCTCTTCTTTGGTCTCAGAATTAGTCATACTAGGCAGAGAGCCATCTAACTTAGCCACCGGGAGATACTGCTGAGAGGGGAATGTTAAGTCTGGCCTTTTGCCACACTCGGTTCCTGTTTGTGGAGTGCAAGCAGACAGTGAACAATCTCCAAGAGTCAGGTGCCTACCCCATGTTGTGAGATTGTCAAGTTCTTGCCCAACACCTTATAAAAGCAATGGGGGGAATGGAGGCAGGAACTTAGTTTCTGCCCCTTAACAAATTAACTATCTCCCCTATGAGATGGAAGACACCCCTTTCATGCTGCCCATGTGTTTAATGAGCAGAAGCTATTTAGGAATGTGTCTGGTCTCTCAAGTGAATGCTTTAACTGCTGAGCTAAAGGATAGTCTGAGATAGACTGTTCTTATTGAAGGTGTATGAATTGGGTAAAGCAACACCAAAACCCCAGAAACCCTTTATAGTATAATAGATTGACTAGGGGTGGGGGAGGTGGCCTACACTGGTTTAAATGCTCCCTACCTGCTGAGAAGGGCCCTAGACAGGGAGCCTAAAGATCCTGGGAGCTGGTCTGTATTTGTTAACTGTGGAGTAGGGCAGCACAGTGCTCACAAATTGTTGTGTAGGCTGCTGAACTCCAAAGGGCAAAAGCCTATTTCAAGTCCTCCCTTCACCTATCAAGAATGGGTTTCAGAAGAGAGTGTCTTTTCTCTTGAAGCTGCTCCACATAATTAACTCTTAAATAGGCCAAAGCAGGGTTGCTCTGTAACTGAGCCCCTGCTTAATATATTCGGAGGAGTGCTGCACAGGGTGATTTAATTCCTCTTGTGCTTGCTGAGGAGGATTTGAGCTCAAAGGGCCCTTCTTGATCAAGCTGTTCCATTTTAATTGGCTGTTAAGGAACAAAAGCACACTGTACGCACATTACGCTGGTGTAGGCTCCGGGCTGGGGTAAGGGTAAAATTGGTTCAATTCCTTCTTAAGATCAAAAAGGGAATGGATCAGATATTGTATTGCCTTTCCTGGTGAAGCTGTTTAACTATTAAATGGTTACCCTGCTTGCTGGTGGTTATTGAGCTGCTTTGTGCCTGATGAGAAGAAAGGATCTGAGCAGTCTTTCCCATTGTAGAAGATCCACTTTAACTATTATCTGGGCCATTAGACCCTCAGTAACATACATCCCTAATTGCATAGCTTACTGAGCCATGCATTTAGTTAAGGTCCTGGAGCTGCTGCTTCCATCTCCTGCTGGGCAGTAAACACCTCAACTCTTTACTGTACTTTGTGAAAGAAGCAAGCAGTTCTGGTTATTTGTACTCCATGGGACTTGCTACAGTTCACCAACACAGGCCTCTTTGGAGCCAGCACCTGAAACAAATTATGGGACTCAAGCAACAAACAGCTCAGTATCTTAAAGCAGCCCTTGCCAACAGCAGATGAGCCACAGATCACATGGCGCTCTATGTGCCAACAGCATGGTCCAGCACCTGCTACAGGTACATAGCTGTCAGAACACCTGAGCAACAAGGGGATGCCAATACTGCAGGGAAGAATTTAGGTATTCGTGTGCATGCAGCTACAGTGATGATGAGCATATCAACACAGCAAAACAGAACACAAACGGAAAGAAGGAATAGAAGTTTTTCCACTACGCAAGCTACTGTGAGTAAACAGAGCTGAAAGGTTACAACTTCATTTTAGACAAATAAATCCAGAAGACTACTTGCTTCTATTTATTCATATGAGACAATCTACAGCCCTTCAAAGATACATTACTATTTTACATGTATTGTCATTGTACTTCGCTCTGGTAAGAAGAGTTGTACCCTGCATGGTTTGACTTGTGTGTGGCTCAGCAGATATCGAAATACATATTTTATAATTTGGGATAGAAGCCATACCTGCATAACTTAAAAAAGGAAAACTCAGATCAGTCCTAATAGTTTGTGTTGTATTACATGAAGCAAACAAGTTCATACTTGATGTGACTGCAGACTCGCTTTAGCCAAAGAAAAGGCAGGAAAATACTTAAAATAAATCATAGGGGGCTAAATTTTTCCCCAAACAGCCAAAAAGACATGTTTGAGTACAGGTACATCGTCATTTGTATTCAGAAGCTTTTTAAATTTTGGTCAAAGGTAACCTAAACTTTTATGAACTGCAGATCTTTCTGTGATTGGGTGGAACAGGCCCTACGTGGCACTTAATCGTCCTCCTTATGCACAATGGCCCAGAAGTGTCTCAACTACTTTTGGAAGTATGCCATGAAGCTACCATTTTGTGATATCGAGCCCATTGCTCTAGCTACCCTTCTCTACAATAGCATCTGATCCCAGTGAGGCCACAATTCTGAAAAATATACACAAATATTTTTAGCACTTCCTAATTTTTTTTTTTTTGGGGGGGGGGTGGGGGGGGGGGTGGGCGGGACAGGCAAGTAGGCTTCAACCCTGCCAGTTTCTAGGGAGTTCATGTTACTAAAAACATCCTGCATTCTACACCCAACTCAGGCGTCCATGCCTTTGATCTCTAGTGTTTTTTCCTGTTGACCCTACTTTGCATTTCAGAGTAACAGGGTTGGACTTCCACGAAGTTTGTATGGTTTGTCAAGCTATACAATTTCTTTCAGGTGGCATTCCACCTATAATTCTTTTCCTTGGTTTCTTCCCTCAACTGCCGCCTGTGACAATTTAAGTCCAGCATGGCACATGCAAGATTCCAGTGTGTGAGCTAAGAAACTGTTTCAGTACAAATTTTCTTTTCTCTAATTTTAATCTCGCTCTGAATGCGAAATACTAGCTTTGTCTCTACACCCATTACAACTGCCTGTTTGTTGCCTTATTGCATTTTAGACTAAAAACTAAGCCTTCTTACCAGCCTCTTCATCAAAAAGAAAAATATTGATCCAAACCAAATTCACGTCTGTGTATTAATCTCTGACCTAGGAGTTGACTGGATGTTCAAAAACTTCAATTAGTTTTGTTTAGTTAAAGTTAAAAAATAAGAGCACATCTAATCTGAAATTTCTTCCTTTAGTAGCAGCCTCGGTATACGTAGGAGACACGTAACTCTTTGCTCTTGTAGAGCTGCCTTTGTCAGCAGATCCTAAAGGGTATATGGGGAAGGGGCTGGGATAGGGCATCATAATAGTGACTATTCACTACAGATGGGGAAGCTGAATTTCTGTGCTCTATTTCCTATGGGATAATTCCACGGAGGGGGGAGGGGTTGTGAGTGGGGAAGCCTCAAGGCCATGGCCTGGCCCCTTATGTGCTGGATATATTCTCTCTCTGTCTCACATGCACACACGCACACCCCTACTACTACTACTACTACTACTACTACTAGAGAGGAGCTGGAGGGGAATTCCGTTCCACATGAAGAGCTGCTTACCATCATTCTCCCCCAGAAGTAGCCACCATGCTTACTCAAGAGCAGAGGGGGTCACAAACTTGCAGCCCCTAACAAAGGATCATACAGTCAGTTAGCCATCATGACAAGTGGACCAGCAGCCTTCCCAAACCCCTCAGTTTTTAAAAAAAAGTATAACACCTACTTAAGCTTCTGTAAGAAGCTTACTGAAAATACATGGTGTTAAGTTTAAGTTGCCCAGCAGACAATCACCACATTGTGTACACAGAACAAGCCTGGGTCCAGGAAAGTAAGAACAGCTGAATATTTCAGGAGTCAGTCGTTACATATGGTACTTTTACATCATGTGTACTCTTATCTATTAATAATGAGGAAAAAAAAAAGGTGGGATGAAAATTGTAATCTTATATTGTGTTGTAAGAATGCAGAGGAATAAGTACTCCACCCAGAGTAGTAAATGACTGAACCCTGAGCCAAACCAATGCTGCAAGCCTTTAACACTTTTGAGGAATAAAGGGACTTTGAAGCACCCCAGGCACTTCAAAGTACCAGTGGGTGAGCTGCAGCTAGACGCAAGCCGGCACTTCGAAGTTTAAAACTTTAACGTTGCTGGGGGGGGGGGGGGGGGGGGGAGGAATTTGCCTAATGAAGTGCTGCATATGCACCACAGCATTTCATTAATCAACTCCCAACACCTTACTTACCATTCTCCCTTCAGAAGTAGGGAGGTAGTGTAGACAAGCCGCAAGTCTCTTTAAAGACCCCATCATATGGGGTCTCTTACTTAAGTGGAAACTCCAAAGAACTGCACTGTGAAGACAGTCAAGTAAGGTGACTTTAAAGGAATATATTACCAAAACTTAAGTTCAGCAGAAATACAAAATTTTTAGATGCTCTGAATAAAGTAAATTCTGTACATAGCCTCATCCTACTAGAGCTGTCACAGAAACAAATTACTCATCTGGGTAGTAACAATGGTTCTTTGAGATGGCCCCCATGGGTGCTCCCCATCAGGTGTTGGGCTGGCCCCGCTGCCACAGATCAGAGATTTGCAAAACAGTTGCCATTTGGATCATGCATGCCCAGGAGCACACAGGGCCCTTTGTGCGCTTCTAGTCACGTGCAGGATCCGGTCCGAGCCAGTTCCTCGAAGCCACCTACAAAGTATGACTCTGAAAGAAACTCTGACGCAGGTAGGACAGGAGAGTAATGGAGCACCCACAAGGGCACATCTCAAAAAACACACACACAATCGTTACTACCCCTGTGAGTAACTTCCTTTCTTTGAATAGAGCCAAGGTGCTTCACATCACGTGACGACATAGCAGTGTCCCCCCAAAAACATGGGAGGGTACCAAAGTTAGATGTCAGCCACGGAAAGCAGAGCTATTGAAAGACCCAGGCCTTCAACCATCTGGCAACGGAGGGCATAATGCTTGGCGAGCATGTCATAGGCTGACTACATTACTGCTCAGCACATGTCCTTTAAAGGAACACTTGAAAAAGGCCACGGCTGCTGCCACCATCGCCCTAGTAGAGTGAGATTTAGGTGGGACAGGTGTTGTTCATGGAAGACAGCATTAACACACAGTTATGCACAAAGTAATAGTGTTTGAGATTCTCTGTGAGGTTAGCACCTTGCCCTCAGATCTCTGAGCAAGGGGCAGTAATAGCCTATTTTTCAGCAGGGCTTTGTTCCTTCTAGGTAAAACACTTGAGGCTCATCTCACATCCAGAGAATGGGAGTTTTGTCTCCTCACTGGAAGTATGCTGTCTCGGGTAAGACAACAGAAGCATGATCAGTTCATTCAAGTAAAACTTGGACACAACCTTTGGAACGAAGAGAGGGTGTAATCAAAGCGTCACTGCCTCCTTAATGTATGTGGCGGAGAGGCCATCAGGGCCGTTAACTCAATGAGCAGATGTGGAAAAAAAGTGTTCCTTCTGGTTATAAAGGTAAGGAGACACAATGGAATAGTTGCCCATGGCTCAAGTGGAGGTCTGTGTATTGTACCCAGAACTAAGTCTAGACTTCAAGGCGGTGATCTAGGTTTGTGAAGGGGGTACATGTTGGTGAGACCTTTTAAAAACATGCAGTGATCAGGTGTGCAAATACCAACGTCCCTTCTGTCATGTGTCTAAAGGATAAGATGGCTGGTAAGTGCTCCTTTAAAGATGGCAGGACAAGTCTCTCTTGCTTAAGATAAAAAAAAATCAGTTTAGAATGGACTGTATGGGGGCTACTTCTGAGTGCATGTCCCACGTAGAACACCATGCCCCAAAACATTTCCACTTTATGTCTCTCGCATGGAAGTTCGCCGATGGTGCATCAGAACGTGCTTGACCTGTTCAGAGCATGAGGCCTCTAATGGGCCGAGCCAATCAGCCAAACCATGAGGTGAAGTGTACACGGCTGTGGGTGCACCAGCAACCCTTGGTTCTGCAAAAGCAGGTCCAGAACAAGGGCAATTGGCCGTGGAGGACACACTAAAATTCCCTTGCAGGATCGGTCATTAGTGTTGTCGAGCCCAGGCTGGGGCTATGAGGAAGAGCCACACTGGAGGGAGCTGATTTCTCCCATACTTTGTGGATGAGCACTGGCGGAGGGATGGGGAAGGGGAGCAGGTTATAAAAAGAGGTCCTTTCCATTGGATAAGCAAAGCGTCGCTGAGAGATCCCTGTCCTATACCTGCACTGGAACAATAGAAACATTTCTTGTTGCTGTAGGTTGCAAACAGGTCTATGGACGCAATGCCCCAGATTTGAAAAAAAAATATGACTGAGAACATCGGATCCTATCTCCCATTTGTGGTCTGGTGCAAAACTGTCTGCTCAGCAGATCAGCTGTGGTATTATTTACACCCAGTAAGTACAAGGCCAGCGTTACGCCATTCTGTATGCACCAGTTTCATAATTGGAAGGCCTCCGCAGAGAGAGAGCAGGGTCTCACATCCCCTTGCCGCTTTATATAATACATTGTAATAACGTCCTCTGAATATTCTCACCAAGGCATCAAGAATGTGGGACAAAGCATTTGCAAGCACTGAATACCTTTTAGTTCCACAAGGTTTATAAAAGGCCATTTCTTGTCAAGACCACCAGCCCTGGACTGACATGTCTATGTGAGCACCCTCCCTGCCCCCAACCTACACTAGATGCATCAGTAGTTATGGACACAGCAGCATGGGCTTGGTGAAAGGGATCCCCAGATAAGAGATTGCTGGGTCTTGTCCATTGCCACAGGGATTGCAATACCTGCATGGTGGGGATACTCATTTGTGAATAGTGTGCCTTGCGGGCGTACACAGGATCAGTAGCCAATGTTGTAGATAACCAAAATGCAGCCTGGCATGCTGTACTACATACGTAGTAGCAGCAGCCATATGACCCATCAACTGTAAGCAGGTCATTACCTGCACCATTGGGCTATGAATGAGCACCCTCGATTCAAGATTGGATCGCGTGGAAGCACTGGATAGCTAAGTACAATCTTGCTGTCCTCAGGTTGACATGAGCCCCTATAAACTATGTTTTGCATGAGCAGTCATTGATTTTTGCAAACTGTCGATGCAGCCCAAGGATTGAAACATCTCCATGGTGATGGATATCTGAAGGATGTTCAAAGGGGAGTGCCACTTGAGAAGGCAATTGTCCAGGTACAGGACTACTCACGTGTCCAGATGATGCAGATATGCTGACACCACAGCAAGGGTCTTGGAGAAAACCCTGGGTGCTGTCCAGAGGCTGAAGGGCAATACCCTGTATTGAAAATCTTCTATTCCTACCATGAACTGAAGGAAGTGTCTGTGAGCCAGTTGAGTTGTTACATGAAAATGTGTCCTGTAAGTCAAGGGCTGCAAACCAATCTCCGTCATCCAACACAGTGCTTATGGAAACAATAGAAATCATCTTGAATCACTGCTTGTGTAGGTAGTGGTTTAGCACCCTTAGGTCCAAAATGGTCTCCATCCCCCATCTTTTTCTCCATAAGGAAGTAACTGAGTGGAATCCTTTCCCTCTGAATTCATGAAGTACCCACTCCACTGCTCATATTGTGAGGTGGTCAACCTCTTGTTTTCGTAAGGTCTTGAGAGAGGGAAGGGGTGGGCAGAGTAGTGGGCAGTATGGCATGGAATGGAATGGCATAGCCTACTGAAATTATTTCCAATACCTACTTGTCTGTGGTGATCTTGGACCTCTGGTGGTAAAAGGGGCATAACAGATAGTGAAAGATGTTGGGTGGGTAGTTTGCGCTGGACCTTGGAGATGGTGGCACAGACCGACAGAGGAATCAAAGTTGCCACCTTGGCTTTTGCAGAGTCGAGTTGCTGGTTACGTCTCCTAGACTATCTATGGTGTTCTTGTGACTGATCATATCCCCTCTGCTGATAAGGTTGCTGTTGGTAAGGGTAGCTATGCCACCTTTAATATGGTTAATGTCTCTCTTTTGTAAGGCAGGATATATGTGACTAACCACATTCAGAACTCTAGGCTTTGCTTGAGATGTAGTACAGTATCTGTAGCTTCAAATAATTCGCTTTTCTCAAAGGGCAGCTCTTTGACTTTTGTCTGTAATTCCTTAGGCACCCCAGAAGTCTGGAGCCAGGATATTCACCTCATAACCACAGCTGTTGCTGTGGAACATGCAGCAGTATCAGCAACATCCAAGGCTATCTGTACTCCTGTTTGAGATGCTGCATAACCCTCTTGAACAATTCCCTTTAGTATATCCTTCTTAGAGTCTGATAAGTGACCCATGAGGGTTGACAGTTTCATCTAATCAGACCTTTGTTCATGATATAAGTGCACACCCTAATTAGCCATGCACAATAGGATAGAAGCAGCATAAACTTTTCTCCTCGAACAGATCTAGCCTTTTGGCATCCTTATCAGAGACTGAGAATTTATATTGTAGTACATATACAGTCTGCTGTGATGATTCTACCACCAGTTTCGTTGAGGCTTACACAGGAATTTCATCCCCTTGGATAGTACAAAACACTTCAACCTCCTGTTAGTGGCTGGGATGGAAGCAGGGGTTTGCCAGATCTTATTTGCTGCCTCCGTTATAGCATTGTCCAATGGAACGGAGATCTTGGACGGTGCTGGAGACCTCTAGTTTGTTGTTTCTCCAGGACTTTGGCTATTTGAACTTTGTACCACATTTTTAAACAGTTCTTGAAATTATCTCCAAAGTCATCAGGAGGGGGCGGGAAGAGTCACCTAGGATAACCACCTCATCCAAAGAGGAGATGTCTGTCTGGTAAATTTCCATGTGTTCCTCTAATTCCCTCCTTGGTCTTCCATCAGTTCCTATAGGATGGAAGTCACAGATTGGGCCCATGGATATGGTTGTGACGGTGGCAGAGGGGTAGCTCAACACCTGTATCCTTTTGTGGATTTGGAAGAAGCATCTCTAGATCTGCTGTGATAGCAGTAACGCTGCTGATGGTCCCTGTGAATGTGAGGGCAGCACCACAAGGGGGCATCCAGGGATGAGGAGTGAGAAATGGAGTGTCTCCTGTACCCTTGGCAAGGGTAAGAATAAGGCAGGTATGACAACCTCAAGGAAGGTGGAGGTGAGGGGGACCCGTGGTAGCCACACCTGTAGGCATGGTGTAGTTGTTCCAAAAAGGGGGAGAGTGGTCTTAGGAATGGCGACTGAGGAAACATTGGGTGTTGAAATGACAACAACCCATGTCTCCTTGCTCTCCCCCAGTGCTAAGGAGAGAATCTAACCTGCATCAGCAATTGAGGTAGTGGGCTATGGTGCCAAGCCTTGGCCTGTGCCTTCTACCATTCCCTCCAGGAGTCAGTACCCATAGGTTCTGAGGCTGGAGGCAAAGAGTGCTGTGCCAGGGGTAGTTCCGGTGCCAACTGGTCTTTAGGTATTAGCAGTGATGAGCTTCCTGAACATATTGGCTCCGAGCAGGATCCTTGCACCAACATCAGTAGAGTCCGTTTTAGACTTAGGCTGCTTGTCCTCCTTAGTCAGTGAGGAAGCTTGGCCCTCAGCATGACTCATCTTGTCACCAGATAAAAACAGGCAAAGATCAAGTCGAAGATCATTTCTTTTCCTTATGGCTTTCTGGGGAAACTAGTGAGGCCGCTTGATGTTTCGGACCCACTCCCAGGCCTTCAAATGTTGGTCAGTTAGCAGTATCAAGCTGGAGAGCTTTTTCAAAGAATCCGTCTCATATCTGTCCTTTGCAGCTCTTGCTGTGAGCTTGAGTAATGAGGGCACTTATGAGGCAAATGGAACTCTAGGCAACAGTAACAGAGAGAAAGCCATGCTAGTATATATATCAAAACAAAAAAAGCAGTCAAGTAGCACTTTAAAGATTCACAAAACAATTTTATTACGTGAGCTTTTGTGGGACAGACCCACTTCTTCAGACCATAGCCATAACAGAACAGACTCAATATTTAAAGGCACAGAGAACCAAAAACAGTAATTAAGGTGGACAATAAAAAAATTGATAACAATAATTGATAATTATTGAAACCTTGATAGTTTTTTCTTATTTGTCTGCCTTGATTCCTGTTTTTGGTTCTGTGTGCCTTAAATACTGAGTCTGTTCTAGTACGGCTACCATCTGAAGTGGGTCTGTCCCACAAAAGCTCACCTAATAAATTAATTTTGTTACTCTTTAAAGTGCCATTTGACTGCTTTTTGGTTTTCCTAAGCAACAGTATGCATTGACAGTGGCCATTAGAAGCCATCATTGCCTCGAGGCAAGAGTCACTTTTTAAAATCTGATGTAGGTATTTTAGCGAAACAAGAGAGCTGATAACTTAGTTCTTAGAATTCTGAACGAGGAGAACCAGTTGAACAAGGTGTTAAAAGCACTATACTTAAGAATCATTACATAACTTTTTGTAAACTATGACTGCTATAAACTAGTACATACAAACTACTACTATGAAAAGCTCAGTACAAAACTATGTACATAAGATAGATCAAAATTTGTTTTTCAAACATGCTACTGAGGAGCCAAGAAGTCTACCTGCAGCCAAGGGTGGTTGAGAGGTACTGGATCAGACCGGATTGACACACGACTAAAAGCATGCAAAGGGCCTGGTGCACTCCTGCACATGCACAATCCAAATAGCACCTACTTGGCAAATGTCTAATCTGTGGCACCGGTGCCAGTCTGATACCTGATGTGAAGCACCCACGGGGACCGCTCAAAAAAAGTGCAAACTTCCAACCTAGGCAATTCAATTCATTCATGACTGCTCATTTGGCAATTACAGTGCCTATAGAACAGAAATGGACAATATTTGTGATGGGGGAGCCACTCCAAGATTTTGTAAATTAGTCAAGGGCCACACTTTTCTGTGGAGAGGGTACAGTCTCTGGGATGGAGGTTGGGTGCAGAAAGGGGCTCATTGTAGGGAGCTGTAGTGCAGGTGGGGGTGTGATGTCTGTGACAGAGTTTGGGTGAAAGAGGAGGTTGTGACCTAGGGCAACAATAAAAGATTCTGACCTGGAGGATGTAGGGGGGGTTGTGACTGAGGCAAAGGATTGGGGTGAGGGGTTTGGTAGGGGATATAGGTTCATGAACTTGGATGCAGAGGTTTGGGTTGTAACCTGGAACAGGAGGGGAAGTAGTGGGTTACAGGGAGAGAGAGGTGGAGGTGGTAGGAGCAGGCTCTGGAAAGCAGGTGCTTACCCAGGCAGCAGCTCAGCAGGATTCTGAAGCAGGCTCCTTGCCTTCCATACCCACTCATGCAGCTCCAAAGTAGCTGGCTGTGTGGGCCACGTGCTTTGCATGCTGCAAGCTCCAAGCATTTAGGTAAGGGGAAGTTACAGCGCAGTATAATAAAACTCAGCATTTTATAACTGTAGTCTGAACTATGGAATCAGATAAGCCCCAAAATTTGGTTGGTAAATTAGAAAAATCAGTTACATCACTTTGGAAAATTTACAGTTCTTGAAGAGTGCTAGAGAGCAGACTAAAGTTGTGTCTACAAAAAACACACTAATTGAAGTTCTGTGAACAGCCCTGTGACTATTCCGTGATGTGGAGGAATACCTTTAGCATGGAGGTGCTTTAAATTGTGGCCCACAGGCTGTGTCTGGCCTATACACTCACATAAGCTTCCTGCCTTCTGTGCCTATGTACACAGCTCAAAGCATTCAGTTGTACAGGTTATGTGCTCTGTGAGCTCTGGGGTGGAAGGTGCTTCACGTATCGACTCCCATGTAGATGTCAGCTCCCCATTAACCAAAAATTGGATGCACGGTGTTTTGGGGAGAATGTTAGGATCACCCTGGAAGCAGTAACCAGTCCTGTGGAACCCAGGATGAAGCTACTGTACTGTGTAGTGACTCAACTGCACAACAGACGCAGCCAGGTCTACAGAGCAAGTAGTGACAAATACTAGTTTGGGTTGAACTGTAGAATGTCATAGCTTATCCAGCTATTTAATGTAGTGGTTATGTTCAATTTAAGCTATTGTTTAGCTGGAAATTTGGATCATCTGGTGTTATTAAAAAGGCACCAAAAAGTAAGTAAGGAATCAAGCTGCCATAAGAAACGATAGGAAGAAAATTAAGGCAAGTGTCTCCTTTACATCCAATTTCTGTAAGTTAATAGTTTTGACAGCATAGGTTACAATTGTCCATATTACTATAGGTATTGAAATTCTTCTTAGTGAATAGCCATTTTTATTTGCCACTTCCAGACCAAACAGAGCTGCAAACACCCTAAATGGCTTATTCCCTCTAAGCATCCATGTGTATACTACCAGCATAGCCACAATACTGGGAGCGGGGCACCACCAGAAGCGTGGTTTAGCCATTGAGAGCCTACTTTGTTTCAGGGAGGTTTGTAGTTGGCCCAGTTCAACCACGACCCAGTACCACTTCCTGCGTTACTGTAGCTTCTCTTATTTATATCTTTTCTACCTCATGAACTAGTACAAATATGTACAGTGGACTCCTGACTTCCACAATTTTGATTTGCACATTTCTTCGAATAACCAGTGAGTGGTGGGGAGCCAGAAACCGGGCAGCAGCCAGACCCTTGTGCTCCTGGCTCCCAGCAGCTGTGCCTGTGGCTTACTGATCCCCCTCCACTTGGGGAGCCAGGAAACTGACTGACACCCCTGCACCCAGCTCTGGGCTCCTTTCTGCTTAAAGGAGCAGGGAGCCAGGAATGCAGGGACCACCCCCCCATCTTGATTTATGCATGGTTGTGCAGGAATACAACCTATGTTTGAGTTGTGGGGGGGGGTCTTCTGTAGGAGACAGACAAATCAAGGTAAGGATTTGTGCCAGGACAATGGGATATGCATGAGACACCTGTTTCTGGGGGCAGGGGCGGGGGGGGGGGGGGGGGAAGAGGAATGACGACACCACACCTAGCAGGGACCATTATACACCAGAATGGCCAGGAGATGCAGGAGGGAAGCAAGCAAGCACAGCCCCCTTCAGGCCAGTCAATATGCCCTCACCACAACCCCACCAGCTCCAGGGAGCAAAACAAACTTCCCCCTGCCCCTCACTTTGAGGCTTTCCCTACATCTCTAAGCCCCTACATCCCCCACACCTCCCTATCCTGAAGGGAGAGAGCTGTGCCCGATAAGTCTTCTAGCAATGTTAATTTATAAAAGGGTCATACTCGAACTTGCTTTGTGAAAGGGGTCATCACCACAAGAGATTGACAACCATTCAACTGAAGTGGTAAGGCCTCAGAACATCAACTGGAGAAATAGGTTAGGTCATGAGTAGTAAATAAATGTGACACCTCAGTGAACGGGTAACTTTGTAGCTAAACATCTGCTGAGAACTTTATGTCCCACCAAGCTCAAATAGAGTCAAAAATGATCCAACATAGTAACAGCCTTTTTTTTTTTTTTTTTTTTTTTTAAAAAAAAAAAAAAAAAAAGTATTGAAGAGGTAGTGGTAATCTAGGGCAAAAATACTACTTTTGTTAGAGTAACTGTATCCTAATTTTGATACTGGCTCATTCAACTTGAGGCTCAAAAGGAAGGCAGGCAATCTTTTTCACCTTTATGTGCTTTACTAACTCAATTTAAACAAAATTAAATGCAACCAATTTCCCCAAGACTCCTAAATCAAAGTTAAACCAAGTTTATCTTGTATTCCTCATTTGTCCAACACTCCTACATAAAAAAAACCAACAAGGAATCCTAGATGCTAAGATTGGGGTAACATACATCTCCTCAGCTGTGTCCACACTAGCCAAAAACTTCAAAATGGCCATGCAAATGGCCATTTTGGAGTTCACTGATGAAGCGCTGAAATACATATTCAGTGCCTCATTAGCATGCAGGTGGCCGCGGCACTTAGAAATTGACACAGCTCGTCCAGATGGGGCTCCTTTTCGAAAGGACCCTGGCTACTTTGAAGTCCCCTTATTCCAGAAGGCAGGCAACTGATTCCGGAATAAGGGGATTTCAAAGTAGATGGGGTGCTTTTGAAAAGGAGTCCCGCCTGGACAAGCCGTGTCAATTTCAAAGTGCCGCGGCCGCCCGCATGCTTATGACGCACTGAATATGTATTTCACTACTTCATTCGTAAACTTTGAAATGGCCATTCGCATGGCCATTTCAAAGTTTTTGGCTATTGTAGATGTAGCCCTCATGTGGAATACCTGACAAAAAAAAGTGATTGGAGTAGGTTAGGATTCCAAGTAAAGGACTGCAGTGGAGGCAAGTAGAACGCAACCAAGGATTAATAAGCCAGCTATTAGTTGTGTTTGAATCTCATCTGAGCACCTTCTAGCATGGCCAACAATCGCTTTACAATATTAAGTTGTTTCCAGTTGGTTTTAACTGAAATTTTTCTACAACGTGACTAGAGCATACAGAAGTCAGCTGTCAACACATGCCTGGAAGAGTAAATTCCCATGACAGTATTACAGCATTATATTGGAATTTAAAACCGAAGCAGATTTTCTGGGGAGAACTGAAGTTACTGTATAAACAGTCCCATGAATTCCTATGGAATTTATCAGAGCTTGAAAATATCCACACAACACAGGTGATTAGGGCTTTTACTTGCCAGCCAAAAATTTTTCTAAACACCCTCTCTGGAGTTGAAGTTCCCATCATGTATGGAAGGAGATATCACTCATGTTCTTTTGTTTCATAAGCAAATCCTCACAGCTAACAAGACTGACCTTACCGCTCTTTGTTGCCCAGGAAAGTCATCTGAAGTCTCATTTTTAGTTGCTGCTGCTTGTGAAAACTCGCACTAGAAAAGGCAAGCACTGGCCTTATTCATAGGGAGAAGGATTAGCTTATTACTGAGATCTCTGTACTACAAAGTAAGCTCTGGAAGAGGAAGTTTCTAAAACCTGAATCCCAACCAGATATGAATGCAAGAGAGAGAGTTCCCTCAACTACGGGATAGGGACAATCACCTGCTATGACATCTCCCCACTAGGGATGGGGCGAATAGGCTTCAAGACAAAGGTCCATGTATTACAATCAATCATTCTTCATCTTTGGCCATCTGAATAAATCCAGACACTAAATTAAATAAGACTTTCATACATTTAAGAATTTCTTTACCTGAGTATGAAAATTTGAAATTGTTGTTGTTTCTATGTCCTTCTTGCCCAGAATTTCCATTTTCACTGGTGTATTCGGAAAGTTAAAAGCAAAATAATCCAGGAAGTCGGGTAAATAGGCAGCTGCACCATGTACTATGGCTAAAGCATAGTAGGCTGCATTTTTCTCATTTTCACTAAATGACAAAGCAAGAAATTCTTCAGCAAATCTCTCCATCTCCACTGGAGACAAAAATGAGAGTTCATCCATGTAGGCATGAAGGACCAAAGCACCACCATTAGACTGATGTTCTTCATGGATAAAGTTACTAAATTTAGTGCCAGTTTTCAAGAAGTTGCTGCGGACAGAGTGTTCCTGGTGAGTCATAAATGGTGTCTGTACTCCCTGGGGCACCCGATATTCCTGCATTCCCAAATTTAATCGGCACAGCTGCTCATCCTTCAGATACCTGAAGGATTCCTTGTTCACTTCTGAGTTATCACTCTGTCCTTGAGTCAGAATCTCTTTGTTGATGCGAGTAAGTCCAGCACAAATTGTTTGTACTTCTTTGTTGTACATTTTAAGGCGTTTTCCCCTCATATCCTCCCGGTGTCTCTTTTTCTTCTTCTTCTTCATCTTCTTCATAATAAGACTGTCAGCTCGCTGGGTTTTGCCATTTTCATCTGGAGTTTCTGGCAACAACAAAAATAAGAATTCTGTAATTACAGATGTATCCCAAACGCAGCAAAGGGGGTAGGGAGAGAAACCCAAAAAAAGTCAAAGAAACACACACAAAAAAAAAAAAAAAAACTACTACCTAAATCCATCTTTATCTGAAAATTAGCAAGTTTCACATTGGTTGGATTACAGTGGCATGTTTGCTTTTGAAATGTTATATTTGTTACAAAAGTCTCATATGATTTATATAAAACACTAAGGGCTTGTCTACACTTGCCCCCAACTTTGAAGGGGGCATATTAATCAGGGAGATGGGAGATTACTAATGAAGTGCTGCAATGAATATGCAGCACTTCATTAGGCTAGTTCTCCCCCACAGCAACTTCAAAGCATCAAACTTCCAAGTGTCAGCCTCAGTCTAGACTCTAACAAAACCCTCTGCACCCCCTCCTCCTGATCACAACTCCCTCCCACTTCCCTCCCCCATGCAAGAATCCTCACCTGCACACACCCCCCTCTTGGGCCCTGCACCACAATCTCCCTCCTTGTGTGTCACACACTTCACTAACGTGTCTCAAGAGAAACAGTAAGCCAGAGTGTTCGTTTCCCAAACCTGCAGTCTTGGGGAATGCCATTGCAAGTGGGGCACCCTTGGAGTCAGCACTGGCCTCAGGTAGATAAGACAACTGAACCACAGAAACCCATTTCTATGAATGGGTTAAAGAGCATGCTGGATCTTACCCAGCTTAAAGGCAGTTGGTCCAGCCGGTCATACTTAAACCGTCTGTAACATGTTCAGCACAGGAGCTTTCCCAGGCCTCTGGCACGCTTGTCTTTCAACACCAAAAGCAAGCACCTTCCCCCTAAAGCAGTGGTTCTCAAAGTATGACAATCTTGCAGGTGCACCATAGGCTTGGGGCTCTCCATCCCCCTCACAGCAGGGAGCCTGTTCTGGCACTCCAGCCCCACCAGTTCCCCTCCCCCATGTAACTGGAGCACTAGCACTGCCTTCCCACTGTGGACTGGTGGCCTGCCAGCCCAAAAAAGGATCCCCACTCCTGCCATAAAGACAATGTTAAAAACCTTTGCTTGGTACATAATTTTATTTAGAACAAATTTGGTAAGCTAATGCAATATATACAATATACCCCCTTATGGCACAGCTGCCTAGTTATGTATTTATGCTCTAGTAGCCTAACAGTATATTATTCAGTCATTTAGAGATAAGTAAATACATTTTGTCATCATGGGTGGTTGGCTGGTGGTCTGCAGAAAGATTTGCATTGAGCAGGGTGGGCCATGGGACAGAAAGTTTGAGAACCACTGCTCTAAAAGCAATGATAGGGCAAATATAGTGCCCATCTACAAAAAGGGGAATAAGAACAACCCAGGAAATTACAGGCCAGTAAGCTTAACTTCTGTGCCAGGAAAGATAATGGAGCAGGTAGTTAAGGAAGTCATCTGCAAGCACTTGGAAGGTAGTAAAGTGATAGGGAACAGCCAGCATGGTTTTGTAAAAAACAAATCATGTCAAACCAACCTGATAGCTTTTTTTGACACGATAACGAGACTCGTAGATAAGGGAGAAGCAGTGGATGCGGTATACCTAGACTTTAGTAAAGCATTTGATACTGTCTCGCATAATATTCTTATCGACAAACTAAGCAAGTCCAACTTAAATCGCGCTGCAGTAAGGTGGGTGCATAACTGGCTGGCTAATCACACCCAGAGAGTAGTTGTTAATGGTGCTCAATCCAGCTGGAAAAGCATAACAAGTGGGGTTCCGCAGGGGTCTGTTTTGGGACCAGTTCTGTTCAATATCTTCATTAATGATTTGGATATTGGCATAGAAAGTACGCTTATTAAGTTTGCAGATGATACCAAGCTGGGAGGGGTTGCAACTACCTTGGAGGATAGGGTCATAATTCAGAATGATCTAGATAAATTAGAGAAATGGTCTGAAGTAAACAGAATGAAGTTTAATAAAGATAAATGTAAGGTGCTGCACTTAGGAAGGAATAATCTGTTTCACACATACAGAATGGGAAAAGACTGTCTTGGAAGGAGTACAGCAGAAAGGGACCTGGGGTTTTAGTAGATCACAAGTTAAATATGAGTCAACAGTGTGATGCTGTTGCAAAAAAAAGCAAACGTGATTCTGGGATGCATTAGCAGGTGTGTTGTGAACAAGACACGAGAAATCATTCTACCGCTCTACTCTGCGCTGGTTAGACCTCAGCTGGAATATTGTGTCCAGTTCTGGGCACCCCAATTCAAGAAAGATGTGGAGAAATTAGAGAAGGGCCAGAGAAGAGCAACTAGAATGATAAAAGGTCTGGAGAACATGACTTACGAAGAAAGGCTGAAAGAATTGGGCTTGTTTAGCTTGGAAAAGAGAAGATTGAGGGGGGACATGATAGCGGTTTTCAGATCTCTTAAAGGGTGTCATAAGGAGGAGGGAGAAAACTTGTTCTTCTTGGCCTCTGAGGAGAGAGCAAGAGGCAATGGACTTAAACTGCAGCAAGGGAAGTTTAGGTTGGACATTAGGAAAAAGTTCCTAACTGTCAGGGTGGTCAAGTACTGGAATAAGTTGCCAAGGGAGGTTGTGGAATCTCCCTCGCTGGAGATATTTAAGAACAGATTAGATAGATGTCTATCAGGGATGGTGTAGATAGTGGTTGGTCCTGCCGTTGGGGCAGGGGACTGGACTCGATGGCCTCTCAAGGCCCCTTGCGGTCCTAGTGTTCTAGGATTCTATGATTCTATTCTACGATAATTTAGAAATTCAATGAGCCAACATAAGTTGCAAGAAAATGTCAAGCTACAGATGTAAGAGCAGTCCAGTAGCACTTTAAAGACTCGCCAACTAATTTATTAGGTGGTGAGCTTCCGTGGGATTGACCCACAGTCTATCCCACGAAAGCTCACCACCTAATAAATTCGTTGGTTAGTCTTCAAAGTGCCACTGGACTGCTTTTTTGTTTTGCTACTATGTAGACTAACACAGCTATCTATTACAGCATCTTTAGCTTGATAAGTCTCAATGAAGCTCTAAGTCTACTCAGTCACTCCTGAAGTCCCATTTTAGAATGTAAACAAATACTATTGAATATATATAGTTCTGCTATTGCCTGGATGCAAAATGCTTTAAGATATATACTTTGGCTTACTGTTCTATTTTACATTTAAGAATTTCCAGTGACTACTATAACTATTTTCAGTCTTTATCAACATCAGATGCAAGAAGTTAATTTCTTTCAACTGTTGCTCTTAAACTTTGCTCAGTATGATAGAGTTTCCTCATCTTATTGACAGTGGGCACGTAAATATCCATCAGAAAAGTTAACCTGTTAATAATACTGCTTAACTATTGGCCAGCACACTGTGGCCCACACTGAGCCAACTGCAGTGGCTGGGACTATTCCACACTAGGACAGTTGGTTGTACACCGGGGTTTAACCGCAATGCTTACCAGCTAAGTTTTTATATGCCTAATTGACAGAACATTTGGAATTAGACAAGGACAATCTCCTACCTTTGTGGTAGTACTTGCTATAGGTCACATACAATGTCTGGTTTGACATGGTGAATTTAGTGAAGATCACCCATTCATCTGGTAGCAGGAAGAGAAACTCAAAAGTAAATCCAGGGACAGTTAAGTAGTGGATTATTGTTTTGGTACTGCACTCCTGCTCAGTTACCAATAGCTAAAATGGTCAGTCGTCAGCTCAGCCTAAAGTGGGTGAACTTTTAAAACAGCTAAAAGGACAAAAAAGGAAAATTTCACCAGACCAGCCACAAAATAAGTTCATGATTAAAGGTAAGTTGTTTTATCAGGACCCTAAAACAAGTGTAAAATACTCACTCCTAAAGCAAGGAAGAAGTTCACCCTGGACAAGTCTTGGTAAAAAAGACTAATTTCAGCAGCATTTCAACCATCGTACAAGAAAAAGTTTCTAGCTTATTAGTCCAAACTGGAACATATGTAGTATTCTTGTGCAGAATCTGAAGAGCGGGTCCCATCCCTCGTAATGTCTCTGCAGCCCCTCAGAGCTTTGCCAAGTCACAGTTTGAAATTCAAGGAGCAGCACAGCATTACCAGTAGCTTTTTTTAAATCTTTTAAAATTGGTTAACCTGCTTATTAAGACTTGATTTAAACAAAGTAAGTAGATCAGCTGAAGATAATTTACAACATACCTTCTTATACCAAAACTAGATACCTGCTTGTGCTTTACAACAACCCATGCTAAAGTCTCCATGGTTTCTCCATCTGCTTACTGTTAGCATATCACTTAAACTAACTGAAGAGAAATTTGTATGTTATCCCCTTCCTCGTACCAAAGAGCCAGCACACATTTAAAACAGCTTAGCTGTATGTGCTTTTCAACTAAACATTCCCAAAATCATAATTTTAATTTAAAAACCCTAGCTGAATATTCATAATGATTCTGCCTTCATCAAAATGTTATGGGAAAGAGTGTTGTCTGTTTTCACAAACATTCACACATCATGCTGTTTAAATTTGGATATGTAATGCACACTTCTAGACCCACTTGCTTTTGCAGCCAAAGGAATTCAGTATCTAAACTGAGTGGAAGTCTCCTAATTTTTGTTATAAATAAGTCAGTATAGTTGAAAATCACAATGCAAGTCACAACCAATGTAAATCAAGTTGCCAACATAGCTAAGACTGTGCTTAAGCACGCAATTAATTTTGGGTTAAGTCCCACCGAATTCATTTTCTGAGGTGGAATGGATTGGAGTTTCCTTAGAAAAGCTGAGTTATGCTGATGGAAACTAGGGAATGAACTTATGGCTATGATGTTCCAAAATACATTAGGTAATATTAAAAAAAAAAAAGAAGAGACCCTTGGGCTACTGTCAACTTGTGATTTTTCTTACTGAAGCTTTCAATACCATGTACGTGGGTGATAGAGTCTAAACCTATTTAAGTCATAAGGATTAGTTAATCTAAAAAACTTCTAGCAACAGCCAACACAGAAAAACAGCTTAGGTTTTAACTTGTCAAATTACACAAACTAAAAACGCATATAGTCTGGACAAATGATGCATTGCAAAGAGAATTTTTTAAGCTACTAACCAGTTGATCCACTCAACCATGGCCTCAATTTTTTTCTTAACAAGCAGTTTTCCTTAGGCTGTTTAATTCTTGCCACTAAACCCTGCATCTTCATGCGCTACTTATGTTTTTGACTAAGTTGTCTTTTACCCAGGGAACCCACTTCTTCCAAGCTTTTTGTGACTGGATCTCTTATGTCCAGAAGCCAGGGCAGTTTCTGCAGCTAGTGTAGGAGAATAAAGGAAACTGTATGTGAGCAATGTCTTCCTTCCCATCCTAGCCCACTTCACTGTTCCCTCCTTTCCTACATATTGTCACTCCACCCTTGAGAGAGCATCCTAACTCCTGCCATGCTTACCTAAGGTCCAGCACCATCTAAGTATACAAGGACAATCCTATCCAGTTTGAGTCTTTACTTGCACGTTACTTTTCAGTCCAATAAGCAAGAGCTACTACAGTATTCATTTTTATGAGATACTAAGTTTATGTATAACATACTTGCAATGAGGTTTTAACTGTCAGACGACAAATTTAGGATCTTATTGCTCAAAAAATCCAAATTAAAAAAATAGATCTTTTCAAATTACAGATCTCGCCCCCACAACCCTGACTACTAGAATACTGCTAACGTGCTGATAGCTTGAAGCAGGGGTAGAATTAAAATACAGAAATTATATTGGCTTTCACAGTTGAGACAAACCTGTTTTTAATCCACCACAGAAACTGGTGAATGTTTGATTACTGAAAATAAAGTAAAAAAAAATTTCTTGCAAACTCTAATAATTACAGTTAGGTTATGTTCCAAGAACATTACTGTAAAAGCTGTAATTCACAAGTACCCCCAAGAAAAGGAAGTTTGATATGCAGTTTCTCAGCTTTCAAAAAGTGTTTGTTTTGAAGAACAGGAATAAGTCAGGATTCTTAAACCACTAATGCTTACTACACAATGTATCACTCTCAATGTTATTTGCCTGGGGAGGAAGTGGGGGGGAACCCACCAAGAACCCCTAACTTTTTTTTGCAAGCTTCTTAAGAAACAGTGAGAGCTTACTCCATGGAAATATTTTTTCCTCTAACAAATATGCACACAATCCTAAATGACAGTTCTATTAGTCATTGCTTCTTACTTTGAGAAGTCTAGAATTTGCATAGTCCAGCAAACAGTTTGTCATTGAAAGTTCAAAGATGTTCAGAAAGCAACTTCAGAATAACCATGTAGGTTTTCCCTACAAGCTTCTCAGGGTACATTTACACTGCAGCTGGGTAATTCATTTCCCAGAGCATGCAGACTCCCACAAGCTGTCAGGAGTGCGAATGTTGAGGTACTCGTCCAAGCTGTCAACAGTACTACAAGTCCAATCTTGCCAGTTATTAACCACTGACGTCCGCTATTTTAGCACATTAATTGGACTCCACTAGTGCATGTCTGTCTACCCACATTAGGAATCACCCTCAAAAGCACCTGCTTGTGTTTTTACACATTAAACAATGTCTTCACCTGACAGTTTTATCAGTCATACTTACTGCCCAATACTTCAACATTCAACTCCCCCATGTGTCTTAGACTCAATAAAATATACTGCATCACTCACCTTCTCTTTTGAAACCAATATGGCTGGAACCACACTGCAAACAGTTTGCAAAGTCTAGTATTTAACAAGCTAACAAAAGTAAGTAATGCCAGTAGACAAGTGCTCACAAGCAACTCTACCATAAATTAGTGCAAATATTAAAGGGAAGAAAGCCTCTGTATCAGTACACTTACATTTTGAAGTTCCAGTGGATGTACTTAAGAATCATTTTAAAGGGCAACATCACAATACCCTAACATTCACAGATTTTTTTGTATGGTAAGTGTATCAGTCACAGGAATCTGAAGTCACTATTTAGTCTCAATGATAATTGAGAAAAATTTGTATGAGCTCCAATATCCAGAAACAGAAGGAATCAGAACTGGAAAGGACCTCAAGAGATCATCTAGTCCAATGCCCTGCACTCATGCCTCTCCTCTACTTGTACTATATTGATGACATCATCATCTGGACCAATGGGAAAGAAGCTCTAGAAGAGTTCCACTGTGATGTCAACAGCTTCCACCCCACCATCAACCTCAGCCTGGACCAGTCCACACAAGAGATCCACTTCCTGGACACTACTGTCCAAATAAGCAATGGTCACAAATACCACCCTATACTGTAAGCCCATGGACTCCTTTGCTTACATGCCTCTAGCTTCCATCCAGGGCACACTACACAATCCACTGTATACAGCCAGGCACTAAGGTACAACCGCATTTGCTCCAGTTCCTCAAACATCTACAAGACCTTTACCAAGCCTTCCCGCAACTAGAATACCCACCTAATGAAGTGAAAAAACAGACTGACAGAGCCAGACATATACCCAGAAGCCACCTGCTACAAGACAAGCCTAATAAGGAAAACAAGACTACCACTGGCCATCACATGCAGTCCCCAGCTAAAGCCTCTCCAGCACATCAGTGATCTACAACCTATTCTGAGCAATCTTTCACTCGCACAGACCTTGGGAGCCAGGCTAGTCCTCACCTATAGATAGCCTGCCAACCCTAAACAAATTCTCACTAGCAACTATAAACCACACCACACCACAGTAACTCTAAGCCTGGAACCAATCCCTGCAAGAAACCTTGGTGCCAACTCTACTCACTTATCTATACCAGCAATATCATCACAGGACCTACCCACACCATCAGGGGCTCTTTCACCTGTACATCTACTAACATATATGCCATCATGAGCCAGCAATGCCCCACTGCAATTTACATTGGCCAAACTGGACAGTCTCTATATAAGACTAAATGCACATAAGTCAGACACCAGGAACAGTAACATACAAAAACCTATAGAACACTTCAGTTTCCCTGGTCACCTCAGTAACGGATTAAAGAATAGCAGTCCTAAAACAAAAATCTTCAGAAATAAACTCAAGAGAAACTGAATAGCTGCAATTCATTTGCAAATTTGACACCATCAACCAAGGACCGAACAGAGACTAGGAGTGGTTGGTCAATTACAAAAGCAGTTTCTCCTTTCTTGATGTTCACAACTCCACATTAACTGCTGTTAATAGGCCACATCCTCTGACTGAGCAAACCTTGTCAATTTCTGGCCCTCCCCTTGACTGAGACTCCCTCTTTAAACCCTCCTCTGGAACCCACTACTCATTATTCCCTCCTGAACTGGGCATTGCACATTTGTCCCAATTAATTTTCATCCTATTTACCTAAAGCTATTTCTCCAGTCGTCCAGATTTTGAACGATGATACCACCCTTGAAGGCACATCAAACGCCCTCTCATCTTGGTATCATCCAAAAGCTTTATAAGTTCTCTCTTAGCCCTTAACGAAATCACTGATTAAGATATTGAACAGACCCAGACCGAGAAATACTTGCAGGACCTTTGACTACCCTCTTCAATCTTTATGGTGAATCTCTAATAATCACACTTCACAAATTGTTTTCCAATCAGTGATGTATCTACTGTATAGTAGCTCCATTGTCTGCATTCCCTTAGTTTGTTTACAGGCTCATATGAGACACTATCAAAAGCATTACTAAAGTTAAATAGAAACAGAGAGATAGCCATGCTAGTCTATACACCATCAAAACAAAAACAAAAAAAAAAAGCAGTCCACTAGCACTTTAAAAGACTAACAAAATAATTTATTAGGTGATGAGGCCCGTTAGCCTCATTCTGTTAATGACCCAAAAGTCTGTGTTTTACTGAAGAGGAATTTTCACGGTTAGGAAAGAGGCTGCTGAACTCTTTTATATTCAAATTCGACACATTAACCCGTGCTACAAACTGGGATGGGAATTTTCTAGCTCATTATAGGGGCTCTTTTGCCTAGTTGGCTTTAACTCACTCTTGACTCTTTTCCCCCCACCCTTCTGCCCCTCTGCTCTCTGGTTGCTCACCTTGATAATATTTTTCTGATTTCTCAACCTTGATTACTATTTTTGGTTCTCTGTGCCTTAAATATCGAGTCTGTTCTGGTATGGCTATGCTCTGAAGAAGTGGGTCTGTCCCACAAAAGCCCATCACCTAATAAATTATTTTGTTTGTCTTTAAAGTACTACTGGACTGCTTTTTTGTTTTGATTACTAAAGTTAAAATTTACCTCACGCACCTTCCCTCTAGACAGGTTTGTTCCCCATGAAAGAAATCTTGCTCTTGACAAATCTATGCTGTTACTTATCACATTATCATCATCTATGTGTCTGCAAACAGATTCATTTATTATTTTGCTCCCTTATCTTTCTGGATACAGAAATTAAGGTGACAGGTCTGTAACTCCCCAGTTTCTTCTATTTTCCCTTTTTACAAAGTAGCATTATATTTGCCCTTGTCTAGTCTTCAAAAAAAATTTCTCCCTTCTTCCACTAAGAAAATGGTACATTTATTCAGTTAAGTTTGGATTAAGCACTGTACCAGTATATTTTTTACTACTATGAAAATAAGAGTGAGCAGTCAAATTGTAATTAGAGCCCCATTTTTTTCTAAACAGAGAAAAGCCTCCCCTTTCACTTACATCACACTATTTAGAGTAAGCCAAGACCAAACCAGAAACTAACTTTAGTATAAGAACACTAACAGAATTGTACCCCCCATGCTGAAAGATAGTGATACTAAAACTTTATAGATGCATGTCGGCAGAATCCATTTGTTGAGTAAAACTGTTTTCAGTTTCAAAAAACTGAAGTGGTGATGTGACAAGTGGTCTAAAGGTATCATACCAGTACTAAATACAAAAGCAGCTTCCCCTCTCTTGGAGTTCACACCTCCAGATCTACTGATGACAATACAACTCAGCCTGCCTGACTGAGCTAACCTCGTTATCCCCAGCCTTGCTCTGGCCTATTTATACCTGGCCTTGCAGATTTCCAGGACCAGCATCTGAAGAAGTGAGTTAACTCACGAAAGCTCATGCTCTAAACTTTTCTGTTAGTCTATAAGGTGCCACAGGACCCTTCGTTGCATACCAGTACAGTCCTTTAAATAAGATCACTCAACTGGTTTCAGACTCTGACTTTTTCCCTAGCTCTCACTGCCTATGAGTGACAACACTGGATATTAGGAGAGACCAGACTTTTTAATCGTTCACCTACTAGTTTGCTTCCACCACGCCAAGCAATAGGCAAGTTACGAATTACGCTCCCGCCCCCAGAAGGCTGCGGAGATACAACATGGGCTTGCTTCACATCTACCTGTCTGCGTCCTATCAGGATTATAGGGGTGCCAGGGAAGAGACAGTTCGCGGATCTGATGCCGTCTGGTTGTGGAGCACTTGGGGGTAATGCAAGGGTCAAACGATGTTCCCGCCGATAGCCACAGCTGAGCCTGCGGCCCTGCCTGGGGTAGGAAGCGGCACGTTTCGCACTCTGGCGGCCCCGCTTCTGGCTGAAGGCGCTGCCCGGGGTGATAGCCTCACGGCCCGTCAAATCTCCGTCCCCCCTCATGGCGAAGGCAGCCGAGCGCCAGAACCCGCCACGGCCCCGAGGCCCTTGCCCGCCGCCTCACCTCGCTTGTTGGGCCGCCCCGCGGGCGCGGGCCCGTCCCCGGGATTCCCCCGCTTCCCCTTGTGCGCCTTGGCCCCAGCAGGGTGGCCGGGCTCGGAGCCCCCAGCAGAGCGGTGGCGGTGGTGATGGTGCCTCTCCTGGTGCAGAGGTTCCTGCGGTAGGCTGAGGGGAGAGAACGTGAAGAGCCCCGCAGCTGCAGCCGCGGGCAGGGCGGGCAGGGCAGCCGGAGGCAGCGGCTCCGCCGGGCTGGGCCCCACAAGGAGCCGCTGGCTCAGCTTGGCTCGCTTGCCGCCGACAGGCTCTCCAGCGGGTCCCCGCCGCCTCCTGCCACTACCCCGAGGCCGGCCGGGTCGGTCCCCTGAGGGCAACGGGGTTGACTCCTCTGGGGCCCCCGACACGGCGCGAACCGCAGCGACCTGCGCAGCCATTTCACAGTCTCCCTCACACACATTTAAATGGCTCGAGCGCCAGGAGCCAACACGCAGGCGCCCCGTGACGCCTCATGGGAACTGTAGTTCCAACTGGTTAACGCGGGCCCCGTCTTCTTACTCTCTAAGCGCACGCGTGAACGCAGAGCCTGCTGGGAAAAATAGTTTCTGTGGGGGCTCAACCGCTAGTCACAGGAGAGGGGATCGTGCCGCGAGTCACGCAGGCTGGCCTAGTCACGTGGGCGCGGGGGGAGCCCAACGGTCGTCACGGCCCAAACAGCCGACACAGGGGAGGCGCGTGGTCGGTCTACAGGGCTGGAGTGCGACCTGCCCGTCAGTAGACGCTGTCCGCGTCCGCTCGCGCCCCGCTCCCGCTCCGGCCTGGCCTCCTCACAGCCGCCCCGGCCATTCCTCTTTCATGAGCCCTGCCTCCCAGCGGTACTGCCCGGCGGCGGCTTCAGGAGCTCCACTTCATCCTGCTGTCGAGTCGCTGCCCCTTTCCTGGGTGCCCTGGTGATCACTGTCTGCCCCTGTTCACGGGAGGGGGTTTACTGCTCTCCGCCGGCAGCGTTTCTGTTGAATGAGAGCCCCCATCGCCCCGCCAGGCTGCTGGGAGAAGCACTCCGGCCTTCAGTTTTCCTGAAGGCAGCCCAAAGCCTGCTGATGCCTGCGTGAGGGCAGTGTTTCTCGGCGTTTTAAGTGAAGAACTCCTGTGTGAAAATACTGTCAATCCCCTCTACTATCTACAATTTTCAGACACGCAACGTTGTTTTCTACCGTTGCAACACTATTTGTTTAAACAACTTAATGGTAACTGGTTGGTTGGAAGAAATTGCTGTCGGCAATGAACTTGCCATTGTACTTAGGATGGCACAGAAAGGATAAATTAAAAAAAAATTAGAGGAACATAAAATAAGTCCAGTTTTTTGTTATAAAAAAGGTTGAGAAACAGTTAATGCACCTTCTGGAAGAATTCTATGTACCCAGGGGTACATGTGAGAACCACTGCATTAGGTCACCATCAGACACTACAATTCATTGCTAGAGGGAGTTCATGAGTTTTGTCACGTTCCAAAAGGCTTTAATTTAAATTACTGGAAGTGCAAAACAGAAGGCCCACATTTACCTAAGGCTACATCTACGGGGAATGTCGACAGCTGCTACGCAAGTTTGCAGCTATTGACATTGGTCCCTGCCCTCACTGCAGAATGTCGACAGGTGCGCTCCCTCCCACCAACAGTCCTTAATCCTTTCAGCTCACAAGGAGTTCCAGGGTTGACATTGACCCTGAATGCACCATTTCACACACATGAAACTATGTACCCGAAGACTGAACCGCAGCATTGATCTTTGGTGGCCGGTGTAGGTCTAGCATTAGCCAGTGGAACCCCACTGAGAAAACGTGTTTATTTGCTGTGCCCTTTTCTCTGTTACACTGGCTAATAACTTTTGCTTGCCCCCTCCACCGACCCACGGAGCTATACTTTACAGATGCAGCTACACAAACGAGAATACAGAGGCCGCAGCTACACTAGCCCCTGCCTTTTGAAAGGGGGGATGCTAATGAGCCACTTCAGCAGACGCTCATGAGCCATTGGCATGAATATGCAGTGCCTCATTAGCATAATGGCAGCCGCACACGTTTCCAAAAATGCCACGTTCAGAATGCGCAATGCTTGCGTACACAGAGGCCTTTTGAAAGGAACTGCCCCCGACTTCGCAAGCCCCATTGTCCCATTTGGTTTTTGTGAAGAAGGGGGCTTGCGAAGTCGGGGGAGGGAGGGGGCTTTCAAAAGGTCCTGTTTACATGGGGTGTGTGTTTTCAAAGCGGCACTTTAGAAATGCACGAGGCCAACCTTATGCTAATGAGGTGCTGCATATTCATGAGGGCACCTTATTAGCATTTCCCCCTTATGAAGACAGAAGACTAGTGTAACCAAGGCCAGAATGTTGTAAAAATGTAAACAGTTATAGCAGTGGTTCCCCAAACTTAAAACATTCATGTACCCCCTTTCCCGACTTTAGCCTTATTAGTATACCCTATCGCCCAGTGCCATCCCAGTGCTTAGCTCCTGCTTTGTTTCAGTCATATTTTCTCTTGTGTACCCTTTGAAACCGCTTCATGAGCCACTGGTGGCATGCATGCCTCACTTGGGTCTCTGTGTGCTGCTGCAGACCGCCCCCCCCCCAACACCCATTGGCTGTAGGGGTGCTTGGGGCAGCATGCAAAGGTATCCCCCACTGGGGCTGCAAGGCCATACAAGCAGCTGTCCAGCATGAGTATGCACAAAGCCACTCTTGCCCCCCCCCCCCCCCCCAGCTCACACTGCCAGTGGCCATTTTAAATTGCTTGAGGCAGAAGGTGGAGAAGGGATGGGCTTTGGTGGGGCCTGGGCGACAGCAGGCAGGGCCAGGGGAGAGACCTGGCCCCAAACTTTTTGCCATTGGCCCATATAACTTGCCAGCCCAATACATAACTCAGTTATGCTATAGATTGCATGGAGCCAGTGCAAAGAAGAAAACAGACATCAGGCTCCTGCCCTGTCAGTCAAGTTGAAACGTAAAAGTTGTTTTGGCCATTTCCGGCTACTCTCTATCCCCGCCCTACCTGTCATCTCATGAGCTAGATGTCAGTGCCTGTCTCCAAAGATGCCAGCCTCATTGCCCACATTTAAAATTTAAAGCAAACCTCTTTGTGCTTAAATTTCTGTTGTCCTTTGTGCTTGGAAGGAGCTCCCTAAACTAGTTAGCTCATAAAGTCCTGTGTAAAACTCACCTTACTATCATGCCTATGAAAGACTTGACACCTATTAGGCCATGAGTGTGCTGGGGGTATTGTCCATTATGTCACCCTATACTCTTTCATTGTGTGCCCCCATTTACTTGTCCTGTCTTGTATTAGTTAGGGCATTTGCCATTTCCAAGTCTGGGATAGCTGAGTGGTTTGCACAGTGGTGTTATAAACCCTGAGTTGTGGGTTCTAATCCTTGAGGTGATAATTTTGGGCAAATAGGTTTGAAAAACTGTCAGGCATGGTCTTTGCCAAAAGCAGGTGAGGGACTGAACTCAATAACCTGTCAAGGTACCTGCCAGCTCTAGGAGATAAGTGTAATATATTATTGCCTGTGTTTGTACCCCATCTAGCACCATGGGTCCTGACCCATAACTAGGGATTCTTGGCACTGAATTATATAAAGAACCTCTTTGGGAATACAAAGCAGCAGAAATGTAGCACTTTGATGACTAATCAAATGATTTATTCAATGATGAGCTTTCATGAGACAGACCCACTCAACATTACTGCAAAAATGAAGGGTTACAATTAAAAAGCATTAAATATTTATAAAATATATGGGACTTAATTTGGTTCTATAAGCAGGTTGAAGCCTGCAATGTCCACAAGTATTGTAACTAATTTAATTGACTCAGTGTCAGCTGATGGTCGGGTACAGGTGCCCAAGAGTCTGCTCCACGGAGGCAGCACGACTCAGCGCCCAGCTTTTACTGCACCTTACCACTGACCAGGCTTAATATAGCCAAACCAGCTAAGATTCTTTGTGTTTGGCCGAGTTACAGCAACTAGAAGGAGTCAGGCTGAAGCTTAAACATGGTTATTATTTATTACAAAGCAGAAATGAAAATCTTAATGGTTACAGAAATATATAAAGTCTTAATGGTTACAGTTGATGGAAACATAAGATAAAATCTTAATGGTTACACTTATTGCTCTATTTGCTTAGCTACTGTAGTAGGATGTTACAAATGACATGTCAGTTAGAGAAAGTTACCCATTTGAGGACCAAATGCCTCAGACTAAAGAGCTCTTACTATTAAATGTGCACAAAAAATACATTGCAGGTATAATTCTCACCCCTGCGTCCTTTGACTCTGGCACAGCCAAGGTCATTCACTGAATCCCTTGGGAAGAACTGTACGAGGAAGGGGGTCCCCTAGATCCTCGGGAAGCAATAACCTGACCCGACCAGCAGGCACAGGAAATTGGAGCTCAGTTAGAGTAGGCTGCCGGGCCCCTCTTTATACCCCTTGGGGCACGTAGGTTCTTCCTTATCTCAAGGTACCAATTGTACTGGTTCATCTTTGTGATGCCAGTGCTTACAAGGCAGTTACACTTGTAAGGACAGAGATAACTAAATTTATAGAAATGGGGCAAACTTTCACACGGGCAGTAAAATTCCCCTCCTGGGACGATGTGTGGGCGGATCAATATTGATGCCAGCCAAGGGCAGCTTGAAGCCCCGAGGCCGACAGCTAGCCTGTTAGCCCCCTTATCTGTATTCTTCAGTGCAGGGTCATGCTGACATAGCCCATCTGTGTTTATGAGGCACCAACAGACAGTGTCCTCTCAAAACATTCCAAGATTGTGCTGTGTGCTCTGAGGCAACTAAGAGGGGCAGGCAAGGTGGAGTAGAGCGGGGGATTCTGTCTGGTTACACTCAGTTATGTTGCTGGTACTATGAACCCTCAATGTATTTGGTTACTCACGGTTTGGGTTTCCATGTGGATTTTGTACTCAAACAGATAGTAATATTAGTAATGGGAACCTAGGTATTGCACTTAAGTGAACATGAAATAATACCTTATTTTACAGTTGCCAGAAATGGCGCAACTGTACCAAAGATAACCATGCAATATTCAGTGCTTTTTAAACTTTTAAAAATAAATCAAGAGAAAACTTTCACACTAGATAAATAAACTTTATTTTGTATAACATCTTTCATACACATCATAAAATGCTTCACATTCAACACTCCACTCAGAGAGATTTGAGATCAGATCACTTTTAAAAGGCTGCTCAACTTTACAAGGTAATTGAGCAGACCCCGGCTTTCCCAATCTAAGAGCACAAAAGAGAGTTTGCAGCCTTTCTTTGCTCCACTGCCCCACGTGCTTGCCCCACAGGATCAGCATAAATGGCACTCAAGTCGCAGTGCTTGGGGGTTCCCTATAAGAAACCATTTACATCCCAATTGCCTGTGGTTGTAGTATATCTTTTCACCTGATAAAGGACAAGGTCTTCCCTGTGACAAATGTAAAAGTACAGAACAAAGGGATACAATTTATTCCTGTGGCACAGTCTCTCTGAAGGGAGTGGCAAAGCGGGCAGTTACCCCCAAGCCCAGCCTCTCAAGGGGTACCGGAGCACCATCCACCACCAGTGGAACTCTGGGCCCCTTTGAAATGCCACAGCAGTGCACCTCTAGCTGCATACAACTGGGAGGAAGAGGTGGAGCTGGGGAGGGACTCGGTGCCACACTCCCATCAGTGCTGAGGGCCAAATGCTGGTGGCCTCACCTCTTCCAGGGCACGGAGCCAGGTCCCTCTCTCCCACCTTGCCCCGAGCCCTGTGACAGCTCTCAGTGTCGCTGCTGTGGCAGTAGCACTTTGGAGATAACTAGGGAATGAATGTGTTGAACATAAGTAGATAAGTAGTCTTTGAGGGGTAGCCATGATAGTCTGTACCTTCACAAATAACAAGCAGTCCTGTTGTACCTTAAAGACTAACAAATTTATTGGGTCATGAGCTTTGATGGGTAAGACATCTGAGAAAGTGTCACCTGAGATGCTGGATCTTACCCACGAAAGGACATGACCCAATATATTTGTTAGTCTTTGTGGTGCTACAGGACTGCTTGTTAGATACATTTAAGTGATTTTTGCAATCTTAGAAAACAGTTGACTTTGAAGAAAAATGCTATTGGTATTTTAGGACTTCATATCCAGCCTATGATCCACAAAGCAACTTGATGTCATTGAGTTCTGTACTGTCTGTTACTCAATTGCTGGATTTTGCTGTGGACCAGAGACTGCATATATGGGCCTAAAAATACCTGAAGTGTTTATTTCCAAAATATTCAGCATTTTTCCCCGAGAGAGAGCAAAACATAATCATTTGTTTATAAAATATGTACAGTTGTCCTCCTGCCCCTTTCATATAATAGCATGAAAACAAGCTTTCTGATTTTACCGGGAGGAAATATTCAGGCCAGGGCTGATCTGTCAAATGTTAGAATGTAACTTCGTGTTTAATTTTTCAGGAAAGTTACAAACATCTTAAAATTTGTAACATAAAAGCCAAAACTAAGATACACTCACATTTTGCTTGATGTGAAATTTTTACTGTATATCGTGCAATATTTATACATGCAAATTTGGTTCATATATGTACAATTAACATCTTAGTCTTCATTTTGGACAGAAATTTAGGCATGTCTGATTATATTAACAGCACGATAATTGGCATTTGAATTAATCCCTTAGAGAATACATGAGATTTGAAATCTACTCTAAGAGCTTGCTTCTCACCTGGGGTCTAACAGACACATGCAACCATTAATTATAGCTTCATATATCTATAAAAAAAGTTATGCATGTGCTTAAGTGATGGGAGGATCCAGACAATCACCTTGCAGTGGCGTCACTTGATTGACTTAACTGGGACTTACTATTATGATAGCAGAATCAGGTGTGTTGACATATAGTAAATTGCAAAGAAAAGATAAAAATTATCCCAAAAATGTAGCCTGTTTTCAGAAATAGTAAAAAAAGTTTTTCCCAATATGTTTTTACTTTACATTAACTAGAAGGGTCAGGTGGCTGAAGTGCATTTCTGCATCCCTCTTTATACTAAAACCATGTAGGAGAGCTTGTATGCTATGTGCTAGTTGTGGATTTTATACAGCAAAGACAATTTTTAGTGCTAATGTTCTGACAGTATTTCTGTCGTGGAGAGCATGTGCAGCATGTCAGAGGGATATGGCAAATGTGCAGTATTTGGAACCATATGCACCTGTAAAATTTAATTAAATATTCCAGGATGGTGGAGGATTTTTTGGTCCTTTAGGCTTTGCAAATCGATTTGTAAAGGCTGAAAGCAAAAAGAAAATGTTACAAGAATACAGTATGTACACTATCTATGTTTTATACATTGCTCATATAATTCTATAAGAGATTTGAGCTTTATGTGCACTATATGCTACAGTACTTTAGTTATATTGATTGAATGTAATGATATAAAAATTATGAAATTATAAAAGAGAACTCCATCTGTGTACATGCGGTTATATTAAAGCACCTCATAAGCGAGAAACTATGTCATGTTTGACTTCATAAAGTGTGTGTGTCATAGACCTCACCATGCTTTATGAAAATTGGCTTATGAATATGCATACCTCAAAGATGATTTAGAAAAAATACCTCATGCATCAATTTTAATGTTACATTTTGCTGAATGTGCATACCCTAGTTTTGTGCATGTATTATTCTTGTATGTTAACTTAGAAATATGAAGTGTGAATCTGTTTATATTTTTAATGTGCTAATCAGAGCCATTACTGATGCTCTGGAAACTTGATGTCTCAATTACCAATATCAGCATCCCGTTAATAGTCTTGCTTGTCCTGTAAGCCCAAACTGTAGTTGTCCTAGAAAGTATTTGGCCAGGTCCCCTGACACTGAAACCCATTTTCAATCTGGTACTTTTCTACTGAAGGTGAGAAAAGTTTGACCTGAACACAAATAATTCCTGCCTTAGGCAAAAGGGATATAAGGGGGTAAACCAGACAATAGGGGTAATTGCCAGATGCCAAGAGACACCTACCCACACATACTTACCCCCTAACATTCCTTCTAGAAACATCAAAGATTGAAGAGGGGGAAGGATCAGGCCCAAGCTAGACAGCTGCTTAGAATGTGAAAGATGTTTAGAACAATGATTTTAGGATAAGAATTTGCATGTAGCAAGTTTTTTTAGTGGATTAAGATTATCTGGTTTTATTATTAATTATTATTATTATTATTTCAGAATTTACTTTGATCTTACTGTTTTCACTTGTAGCCACTTAAATCCTACTTGTTCTACTCATACAAACATTTTTGTTTGTTATCAGACCAGTGTAAATAACTGTTACCTGGCCAGGGATCAACCACTGTGCTTATCTCCTTTTCATTGATGAAAGGGGTGGACCTTATGAGCTCTCTCTTTGTAAAACTTTCCCATAGAGTAAAACTGACTTATCTGAGAGTTTGGTCCCTTGTTGGGGTTGGTTTCCTGGGTGCTAAGCCCTCCTGCAGCTGAACTGGTTCAGTGTCTGTGGTGCTCTGTAGAGGGCGGTTATGCCAGCTCTGTGCCTTTGCTGGGAGCAACCCGAGTTTGTGGGCCAGCAGGACAGGGTGCTGGGGAGCCCCAGAAAGCAGGAAGGTGGGCATAAGTGGCTTGATCAGGGACAACCCAAAGGGGATTTCTGTGATTCAACCCTTCACAGTGTAGTAATATTAAATTTACTCAACACGAATACTGTCAGGTTAATTATCTAATTTAACATGTTGTCTTCAACAGCATCCAGTGCTGGCTTCTTTTGAAGCATAAATGCCTGCAATTGTGCAGTATGATGCTGAGGAAGGATGGTTCTTTTTGATCTCAGATCAGCATATGAGACATCACGATTGATAGCTCTTCAAAGGCAGTCTATAGCTTGTGGGAATGTGTGTGCCTTTTTCACATTAATGTTCAAATTCTTTTTCAATCTTGAAAACCTGTGTGGTTCTAAATAATATCCTTCACTTGTAAGTTTCACAGATTAGCTGCAGCAATTCTTATCCTACAAGTAATAGAATACAGTTGTATTGCATAAAGATATCTAGCAGAAAAACAAGATAATTAAAACAAGGATTTTAAAAGCATATTGATAAGATTATGCTAACATCTTTTAATTTTTCGTGTTTAGTAAGTTATACAACCTGAGGCGGTAGCCACTCATTAACCTCTCAATATAGGAGTGTTAAATTATATCTTCGGCTGCCTCATGTATCTTGTACAACTTTTGCAACAAAGCAGCCAAGCGTTCATTATACGTGCACCCTGTGTGTTGATACACAAATAATATTTATGTTGCAGGGTTTCTGGTCTGTCTACTAAGGTATATGTAGTTCTTGAATAGATAATATATGTATATAATAATTTAAAACTATTTAAGTTATGAGGTCACTTCAGCTTTAAGCAAACGCATAAGTTTAAATTTTTATCCATATAAAATTACACAGACCTCTCAGCAATTGCTGCAGTGCCTGGCAAAAAGTGATTGCTCTCCTAATTAAGGCACATGTTAAAAATACTTTTGAATCATACACTTAGCCACCCCTTTGGTGATTTCTGTCACTTTTCTGCCTTAGCTAATATCTGGGATCCATATCTGTGTCTAGTCTTTTAAAAAGTCTTTATAGTTAACATACCAAAAGGTCCAAATAGAAATGAAAGATACGAAGAACATACCAAAGCTCAGGAAAGAGCTGGAATGGTTTGACTGGACAGATTCTTGTGGTTTTGCCAGTGAAGATGGGCTACAGATACCTGGAAACACACAGGAAAACTTTGGCAACTGATGGCTACTTTAATTGCCTAAAAACATTAGCCATCAGGGACAAATAAACATCTCATCTCCTGTGAGGGTAGGCTATAAGTAGATTACCTCTCATATTAAAATAACAGTCTCGCTAACACACCATCTCTGTGGGTATGCATTAATAATGAAGGAGAATACTATGCACTGGATATCCTATTTGCTCAGAAGTCTGTTTGGAATTCTCAGCAATCCAAGTGTTAAAACAAGTTGTTTTAGTTTCAGAGACTCATCATAGAGTTAAAGTAACCATAGTGAGAAATTCCTTATTAATGTAGGAAAGGCAAGAGGGGGGGCTGCATTTCATGTAAGATCCAACACAGAAGCAAGGCAAATGTGACTGTATGCCATCTTTGCTTTTCCTTACTGCCACCCAGTCCTGGAGCCAGTTTAGCTTATGGCACAAGCTACAACAACCTTGAATTTGCTCCAAAGTACATCCACTGGAATAGCCTCCCAGGCTGATGTGCCATCTCATAATTGCCAGAGTACCTCAGCATTCAGACCCTTGAGTCCCTCCTCAACACACCTTGTACTCTGGAGCTGGAATGAAACAATGGCATAGGACTGGATACATTATCCACAACCAGTTTGTTAAGGCAGATTTCCACCTCCTTTTGGATACTAGAGTGATGGAAAACAAATAGAGCATGGACCAGAATCTGGCCTAGGAGTACCCATCATAATGGGATAACAGAATATTCTGAATGTCAGACTGTCTTGGGCTGCTTCTACACTCAGCCCCTCCCGTCAGAGGGTGGCATAGTAATGAGGCAATTCAGAGCAGAGTAATAAGGTGCTAATGGGCATATTCAGTGCCTCATTAGCATAGTGTAGATGTGGGCAGCTTTGAAATAAGCATCCCACTTGGACGTTCCCTAGCTCCAAACTGTACAAGTGGGGTGCTTATTTCGAAGCTGCCTGCATCTACGCTGTCAATCTGCAATTCAAAGTCTGCACTTTGAAATTGTGCAGCCACCATTATGTTAATGAAGCATTGAATATACAGGTTAGTGCCTCATTAGCCTGCTTCGAATTATCTCAATACCATGCCACCTCCGACAGGAGGGGATGAGTGTAAAAGCAGCTTGGTAGCTCCAGTTTGAGAGCTGTCCATCATAACTAGTGCTGAGTACGATAATATCCCTGTGGATATGAAGCCTGACTTCACATAACTTCACATACAAAAGGTGTCATACTGTTTTTAATAGGATTGCTTTTTAAGCAGTGGTGTGGGATCTGACCCCAATCTGTTAATATGTAAAGCTGACATGATTTTATAAACACCAGTTGTAATCTTCATTTTGCTACAGGTAGATGCTTTGCCACTGTATTAAATCAACCTATGTGTTTCATTGCGTCTTTTGTGTGTGACCAAATTAAAAGTAGATGGATCAGATGTTAGGATTCCTGCAGTTTTAGGTAGTACTTTTTATGACAGCACATCAGAAAGGAAAAGGCTGGAAAATAAGACAAAAGTTTGATTAGTTTGATCATAACTGGAATGGCCAGCCAATGCAGATTTCATCTACATTAGCAACCTTCAGCGAACCTATTAGCAATAATTGCTATAGTGAGACATATAGATCTTTAACAAATTCAGTCTGCAGTGCTAAGTGCTTTGAGATGTCTAAAAGAAAGGTATTAGAGAAGAGCAACAGATTATTTACTATTCATCCAGTCAACTGGTGAATACCCTCAGTTCCAATCAAGAGCAGCAGGAGTGAAGAAGCCTCAACATCTTTTATGATTCAGGTCCTAAAAGAGTAACAGATGCTACGTTCATATATTCCATCAGACAGAGACTTGATGATCAAGAGACTTACTCTTTTTCACATTTCGTAAAATTTTCAAGCTCTGTAAAAGAAAAAAGCGTTTAAAGGTTTTGCTGTTAAGAAAACTATTTGCAGCAAACTAAACAGCAGCACCTATTGGTGAAGAGATTTCACTGCTGAGCAGCTATGCAATACAGCATGCATGTATCTCACATCACAAGTGCCAAGTCTTACAGTTTCCTTGGTCACTGGATTTTCTCAGCCAAAATGTAAACTTCCCAGAGTGTGCAGTTAGTGTTGCTCACATTATACCTTCCTCAATAACACCTTCCTTTAGCAGACTCCTTGAAAAGCTAACTGATGATATTTTCTAGAATAGCACCTGAGATGGGGATTGTTCAGGAGTGAGTCTGCCCCTTAAATGGGAGTTGAGGCCCTGTGTGAGCAGCTTTTCTGAGAAGGGATGGTATGGTACTTAGAGAACTGATTGCAGTTAGGCAGCCAGTCACATAGCTTAACAGAGATTGCTTTTGTCCCTCTTGTACAACTGTGAATCTTTTCTTGTTTCCCGCAGGTCTGTTTATAGAATCACCATAGACCATCCTGCTTAAATGTGTTCTCTTGCTAAAAAGACCGGAAGTCCTAAATTCAGGCCTCAGTTCTTCTGTCATCTACACGAGGTAAGTAGTGACAGAGAAATAGCCGTGCAAGTCTGTATTCTATCAAAACAAAAAAGCAGTCATGTAGCACTTTAAAGACTAACAAAATAAATTTATTAAGTGATCAGCTTTTGTGGGACAGACCTACTTCTTCAGATCATAGCCATACCAGAACAGACTCCTATGATCTGAAGAAGTGGGTCTGTCCCACAAAAGCTCATCACATAATAAATTATTTTGTTAGTCTTTAAAGTGCTATATAACTGCTTTTCTACACAAGGTAAGTGACAAGAAAATAACAGCTGCTGCAACTACTAAGCTAGAGTGCCCTAGCCTCCATGATATTTTACCTTACTCCTCCTGAAGCATTTCACAGGCTCTTTTGATGGCTCTTCAGAAGCTTTATTTCCCATCTCCTGAGGGCTGCTAGGATAATTCCTCACAGTACACTGCAAACCTAGGAAAACAACATTTAACAAACTATTTGCAGATCATATGCACATCCCCCTGCTTCCTTTTGAAGTATTCTGTTTGTTATATTTGCAGTCTCTGTATACAGTAACAGAGAGATAGCCTTGCTAGTCTATATACTATAAAAACAAAAAAGCAGTCCAGCAGCACTTTAAAGACTAACAAAATAATTTGTTAGGTGATGAGCTTTCGTGGGACAGACCCACTTCTTCAGATCATAGCCATACCAGCACAGATTCAGTATTTAAGCCACAGAGAACCAACTTTGTATATTGGACAGACTTCAAACTCTCTTAGACAAAGAATTAATGGGCATAAAACAGACATAAAAACACTCCTGATTCACAAACCTGTCAGCCAGCACTTTAATAGAGTGATCCATTCTGTTAATGACCTGAAAGTTTGCATTTTACTGAAGAAGAATTTTCATACCACTTTGGAAAGAGAGGCTGTGGAACTCTCTTTTTTATTCAAATTTGACACATTAATACTAGGTTTGAATCAGGATGGAAATTTTTTAGCTCATTATAGGGGCTCTTTTGCATACTTGGCTTTATCTAATTCTTGACTCCCCCCCACCCAACTTCTGCCCCTCTGCTCTGCTCACCTTGATTATATTTTTCTGATTTGTCAACCTTGATTACTATGTTTGGTTCTCTGTGCCTTAAATATTGAGTCTGTTCTGGTATGGCTATGATCTGAAGAAGTGGGTCTGTCCCACGAAAGCTCATCACCTAATAAATTATTGTGTTAGTCTTTAAGTTTCTCTGTATGCAGTAATTTGTTAAACATGTCTGGTTATTTATTTTTGATTTTGTTTCTCATCTGTACAGCAAGTTTCCTAGGTGCAATTTTTTTTTCATCCATTCTAGTCTCCCAGGGTAAAGAGTAAAAGCACCATCACTTGGGATATTTAAAAGTACTCTGTGCTGATTAGGTTTCATCTGGAGTATTGTGTCCAGTTCTGGACACAGCATGTCATGAAAGATGTAGACAAAGTAGAGAGGGTCCAGATAAAAGTGACAAAGATGATTAAAGGTCTAGAAAACACGACCTATGAGGAAAGATTGAAAGAAATCCTTTGTTTAGTCTGTAAAAGAGAAGACTGAAAGGGAACATGACAACTGCTTTCTAGTACCTAAAAGATTGTTACAAGGAGGAGGGAGGAAAATTATTCTCTTTCATCTCTGATGACAGGACAAGAACCAGTGGGCTTAAAATACAGCAAGGAAGATTTACATTGGACATAGAATCATAGAAAACTAGGACTGGAAGGGACCTCGAGAGGCCATTGAGTCCAGCCCCCTGCCCCAATGGCAGGACCAAGTACTGTCCAAACCATTCCTGATAGACATCTGTCTAACCTGTTCTTAAATATCTCCAGTGATGGAGATTCCACAACCTCCCTCAGCAACTTATTCCACTGTTTGACCACCGTGACAGTTAAGAACTGACAGGAGGAAAAACATTCCAAACTATCAGGACTGTTAAAGTCTGGAATAAATTTCCTTAGGAGACTTTTTAGAGGAGATTAAATAAACAACTGCCAGGAATAGTCTAGATAAACGGTCAGCAACCTTGCTGAGGCGGTGTGCCAACATTTGACCTTTTGTACGGTTCAAGTGCTGGTGATACTTTTTAAAGTCCCTGATAATCTGACTTACAACAGCTCCATTAATAAATAAATAAAGATGCAGAGCTTTATTGTTTAGGTGGTTTTTGGCAGTATTAGCTGGTATTTTGTTAATCCACAGGTGGCATGGCGCTGAGTAAGCTCTCAGCTGCATGGAAGAGGAGGAGCAGGGCTGAGCTCCCATCATCAGCACGCATGCCACTCTTGGCACCCATGCCAGGGGTTTCTGACCTCTGGTTTAGATGGTGCTTGGTCCTGTCATATATGCAGGAGACTGGACTTGAAGACCTCTCAAGGTTCTTTCAGGTTCTATTATTCTACAATAATACACTTTTTAAGTACAAACAGCGAGGAGCAGGGAATAGGTATGGTTAGAGGGGAACTCCACATCTTTTTCATCTACAATTTCTGGAATCTGCTTTATTCAGTCAGTTACAGGTTTTTCAGAGAATGGATTTTCTTTACTGGGCTACCTGATTTTGTTTCCTTCAGTTAATCTTTTAACTGAAGTTATTGTGCTAAATCTCTGTTACAAAAGAATAAGACATTACCACTTACTTTCCTCGTCGGCAAGAAAGAACGATTCAGGGGTTCTTTCAGGAAGGGGTGGGGGGGAGGAAGAGTGATCCCGGTGTTTCTCTGAGGTAGCAAGAGTGACAAAAGCAAGGGAAATATAGTTTATTATCTTTTTAAAATCCTTTGGGACACTGACAGCCAAGCAACTTGAGTGTGATCCACAGCAATTTGAGAGGGACTGAAATGTAATCAAGACAATCTACTTGTATATGAATTTCAAAGAGGTGCACTAGACAAGCAATCCTTAACCCATTTACAGCAAAAGTTCCATTACCCAGGACCCCCATGGGAACTGGGTGTGCCAGATATCCAAATGTGTTGGATATTGGTCTGCCCTACAACAGCTAGCCCCAGCCAGTAATCTGGCCCCGTAGCAGTCAGCCCCACCAATCAACCAGCCACAACATGCCAGTTAACTCAATGCATTGGTTATCCCACTGTTGGATAACTGAGCTTTTACTGTACTTGTAACAGAAATCAAGGGTAGATGCTAAATATATTTGGCTGTGATTATCTGTGTCTGCTTAGAAGTTTAACAATGTAACCAGATTAATTTGTAGATGGTAATTCCCTTTCATGTCTTAATTGCATTATATTCTGCATGAAGATGGGTCAACTAACCGGAGGGGGAGACAAAAATCTGCACTGCCTATTCCTCACTGGGGGAAGGTCTTGCTTTGAGAAAAGCTTTTTAGAGAATTATAAAAAATTTCAGGCCTGAAACTTTTCTCTCTCAGTTCTGCTTAAACTTTAATAGGGAAGATTTAAGCCAGGGGTAGATAAGCTTTTTTGGGTTGAGGGTCACTGATGCATAAGAAAAAAAATCAGTGGGGGGCCATACGTTCCTAACTGATCTGTCCCCCAAGTGAGAAGAAGAAAAAAAAGGGGGATACTCATCTCACTCATGCAACTTGGACACCAGGGTTCCCCTGGTGATACAGCCCCTTTGGGGAAGGGGAGTGCTGAGGCTTAGGGCTTTCCTCAAGGTTGGATTTACTCTGCTGGGATCAAGGGACTTGCAGATATTGTGGAGGCCCACTAGACTCTTGGGTGGGGCCAGAATGAGAGGCTCAGTGTGTGAGTGGGGGTCGCCAGGGAGCAGGCTAAGAGTGGAGGTGTGGGGTCTGGGCAAGAGGTTGGGTGAAGAGTGGCTCGGGGGCTTGGTGTACAGGGTTGGGGCAATTAGTAGGATGAGGGAAAGGGCTGGAATGGGGTGTGGGGCTGGGAGGGAAGGAAGGAGGGAGTAGGGGATTGGGGTGCTTATTTTGCACAGCTCCTGGGCGGGCACAGGTAGCTCCACGTCCCCCTGCTGCAGTGGGGAGCCAGTGCTCAAGCTCTCGCCATGGAGAGGGCGAGAAGAAGGCAATGAAGCTCAGAGACTTGCCTTAAGGCTGGAGCACCAGCATCAGCTCACCCTGCTGCAAGGGTGGGGAGTGCCTCAATCCTCATGGGCTGTAGGTTCTCCATCCTGGCTTAAACTGTAAAACTGAGGGTTCCAGGTTTACCTTAGAATGTTCATCAGGAAGAAGTGCAGCAGATGCTACATCTGGACTGCCTACCTATTTGAGTATTACTTATTTGATTAACCTTTTAAGTGATTCCAGAAAGACTTTCATAGCAGCTTATTTGTAACTAACCGAAGGACTTCACACATTTTCTTATCTATATTGATTTTTCAGCCTTTTTTATCTCTTTTCTTTTTAGTATAATACATTTAGTTTTATTTACAAAAGGGTCAGCATCAGTATGTCTATTGGGTAAGATCTGAGACTCCTATTGACCTGGGAATGAATGTCTAGTTCTTTGGAACTGGTAAAACTCACATACAGTGAAACAGTAACAGAGAGGAAGCCGTGCTAGTCTATTCACTATCAAAACAAAAAGCAGTCAAGTAGCACTTTAAAGACTAGCAAAATGGTTTATTAGGTGAGCTTTCCTGGGACAGACCCACTTCTTCAGACCATAGCCAGACCAGAAGAGACTCAATATTTAAGGCACAGAGAACCAAAAACAGTAAGCAAGGAGGACAAATCAGAAAAAGATAATCAAGGTGAGCAAATCAGAAAGTGGAGGGGTAGGGGGGGAAGGTCAAGAATTAGATTGAGCCAAGTACACGGACGAGCCCCTATAGTGACTCAGAAAGTTCCCATCACGATTTAAACCATGTGTTAATGTGCCGAATTTGCATATAAAAGCCAGCTCGGCTGTTTCCCCTTCCAAAACGGTGCGATAATTCCTTTTCAGTAACACACATACCTTTAGGTCATTGACAGAATGCCCCATTCCATTAAAATGTTGACTAACTGGTTTGTGGATCTGGAGTGTTTTGATGTCTGTTTTGTGCCATTAACCCTTTGTCTAAGGGAGTTAGAAGTCTGTCCAATATAGAAAGCATCTGGGCATTGCTGGCACATGATGGCATGTATGAAGTTAGTAGAGGAACATGAGAAAGTGCCCGTGATTCTGTGAGTAACCTGGTTAGGTCCAGTGATGGTATTTCCAGAGAAGATATGTGGACAAAGCTAGCAGCGGGCTTTGTTGCAGGGAAAGGGTCCAGGACTGGTATTCCTGGGGTATAGACTGTGGCTGTTAGTGAGGATCCTCATGAGGTTGGGAGGTTGTCTGTAGGAGAGAACAGGCATGTCACCCAGGGCCTTCTGGAGTGTGGCATCCTGATTAAGGATAGGTTGTGGGTCTTTAATAATTCGTTGCAGTGGTCTGAGTTGGGGGCTGTAGGTGATGACCAGTGGTGTTCTGTTCTTGGCTTTTTTGGGCCGATCTGAGACCAGCTGCTCCAAGATCAGCCCAAAAAAGCCAAGAACAGAACACCACTGGTCATCACCTATAGCCCCCAACTCAGACCACTGCAACAAATTATTAAAGACCCACAACCTATCCTTAATCAGGATGCCACACTCCAGAAGGCCCTGGGTGACATGCCTGTTCTCTCCTACAGACAACCTCCCAACCTCATGAGGATCCTCACTAACAGCCACAGTCTATACCCCAGGAATACCAGTCCTGGACCCTTTCCCTGCAACTAAGCCCGCTGCCAGCTTTGTCCACATATCTTCTCTGGAAATACCATCACTGGACCTAACCAGGTTACTCACAGAATCACAGGCACTTTCTCATGCTCCTCTACTAACTTCATATATGCCATTATGTGCCAACAATGCCCAGATGCCTTGTATATTGGACAGACTTCTAACTCCCTTAGACAAAGGGTCAATGGGCACAAAATAGACATCAAAACACTCCAGATCCACAAACCAGTCAGTCAACATTTTAATGGAATGGAGCATTCTGTCAATGACCTAAAGGTATGTGTGTTACTGAAAAGGAATTATCGCTCCTTTGTAGAAAGGGAAGTGGACGAACTGACATTTATATTCAAATTCGGCACATTAACACATGGTTTAAATCGTGATGGGAACTTTCTGAGTCACTATAGGGGCTCGTCCGCGTACTTGGCTTAATCTAATTCTTGACCTCCCCACACCCCTCCACTCTCTGATTTGCTCACCTTGATTATCTTTTTCTGATTTGTCCTCCTTGCTCACTGTTTTTGGTTCTCTGTGTCTTAAATATTGAGTCTCTTCTGGTCTGGCTATGGTCTGAAGAAGTGGGTCTGTCCCAGGAAAGCTCACCTAATAAACCATTTTGCTAGTCTTTAAAGTGCTACTTGACTGCTTTTTGTTTTGATAGTGAAACAGGTTTTCAGTAACCACTCACTATACTAGATTAACTGTCTGGGTGGAAGTTAAGGGTTGGAATGCTTAAAGGCACTGTATTTAGCTTCTTGGTGACCAGTGTGGTGTTACAGAGCTGTTTTGTTACTGTCTTGGTGAATCTAATTATAGAATAAACCAGCCGTTTTTCTGTCTTACTCTTTACAGTCTGCCTTGAATGTATCATGCTCAGTGTGGCCAATCCAATCCAGTTCCCATATCAGTTTGCTGAGCCAGACAGAGTTGATGTTCTCTTGGGTGGCCACAGTAATGCAATCAGTATAAATCTACAATTCTTTCCAAGAGAGCATGCAAGTGCCTATTCCCAAGAGAACTGCAGAGACTGTTCCCAAGGCAAAAAACAGTCTGAGAAGGAAATAATGAAAAATCATTTGCCTGATGAGACAAAAGAAAGAGTAGCACAAAAGGATACCAGCATTCAGAACCGCTTAGGAGATGGCAAAACTACCACTAGCTTGATTGAGTCATGTGTACAACAAAGCTGTTTCTTTAGTTATAGTATAGTTATAGTGTCTGCAGAGTTCAGTACCAAATAAACAGGTATTTCAGTGGACTCATTGATCGTAATATAAGATAGACTGTACCTGATCTGGCACTCTGGAGCTTCATACTCTGAAAACAAAGGGAAAATACTTGAAATTCTAGAAACCAAATGCAAATCTTTGTATTTCGAACAAGAAATGATGTTTCAAGCAGTCAAATGGGCACATAACACACACCTCTTAATGTAATGGAATACGAGCTCTACACTTACTAAACTTGTGTTATTAATTTAACCTTTGTTTCAAAGGAAGGATGGTCTTGCAGTGTGACCTGAGGAAAACCACTAACTCTGTCGGTTTCTGGTTTGCATCTCTAAAATGGGGGCAACGGTATTTTCCCATATCATGTGACAGCTGAGAGGACAAATGAATGCATGGTTGGGAGAGACTCGAGCAGTGTTCCCTGAATACCTGAGCCACTGCCCAGAAGATATTCAGAAGCTGTCCAGCTGATTAGCAGAGTGCCCACAGTTGGCCACGTCGGTCAGCGTGTTTCTATTGGTAGTGCATATCCAGACATGCCTTGGTGCACATAACAAATTTTATTCTGCCCATAAATGGGAAAAATTAGAGGGACCCCTGGACCCAAGCCTTGTGTACACTTCAAACTTTGGCTGACATAGTTATTGAAATGCCCAAGCACTGTAGCTATGCAGACCTAACCCCACTGCACATAGATTCAGCTATGTCAATGAAAGAAAGCTTCCATTGATGTAGCTTCTATTGCACACAGAGGCAGAATTGCTATGGTGACAGAAAAACATCTTCTGCCACTATAGCACTCATGCCTCAGATGCTACTGTGAAGGGGACCCATATATACCAAAACACATTTAAAACTGGAGGCTCTGGTCACTTGCGGTCATTAAAGTATCTGGTGCACTTTTCATATGGGGATTAATTAGTAGTACAGCACTGGACAGATTTAATCACATTCCACCTTCTAATTCCCCTGATAGTTTCAGAAAAGTTATTCTTGACTTGCCTCCCCAGAATTAGCTGCATTTCAGTGAGCTAGTGACTGCAACAAGACACTTCAGGTATGTGTTAACCCGAGTTACCTAACTCAAGATTAAGTCCAAGTGAAGACTGGGCAAATTGGTTGTTTTTATACAAGTTTTTTTTTTTTTTTGCTACTGAAGATGCACTCTTTAGAGAGGTTTGGGTTTCTGCAGGAAGAGCATCAGAGGTGTAGCCGTGTTAGTCTGTATCTTCAAAAACAACAAGAAGGATTTCTTGTTTTTGCAGGAGGAACGGGGCTGTATAAATGAACATTATTATTTTTAATAGCTTAACATTATTTATGCTTCTAATATAAAAGGACAATCTCCCAATCTTTGTTCATAACTAAGTTTCCTCCTTTCCTGACATTCCTTGTTTGGCATTTCTGATCTATTGCATTATAGGTTGCTGGGTGGTTTTTTTTAAATATCTTTGTGTTAGCCCGATTCATTGCTTTCCTCCTCATGGGATAACAACACAGAACTGATCACACTCATGTTTCCTTCTGGACTTTCTTTTCTTGCCATCCCCAATGAAACTCTGGAATGTAATTTGTCCCTAACTATTGCACACATTAGCATGGAGACTGATGACACTTCTGTTTTCTCTTAAACCAATTTGGATCCTACCCTCGTAGTGTATCATGAGAGCATTAACTGAGACTACTTCGGAAAATTGAACTCTGAAATCTGCAGTAGTTTAGGAAAAGTGCATGCCATGCAGACTGGTGTGATTTTTCAAGAAGCAGGGAAGATTACATGAGGATCTGCACAGTAGTGTTGTGGGAAAAGAAATAAAAACATCACTTTAGTTACCTTATTTGGCCTCAGTCTTACTGACTCATCAAGTATCTTTGGCTGAGATACCCCACTCCATTCTAAAGAGGTTCCAATATTTACATTTCTTAGTTCAGACTGGTGCTTTGAAATTGCCAGTGGAGATTGACCTGGAAAAAAATTAAATGCAAGAGGGATTTTTTTCCCCCCTACTTCCTTCAAAGCCAAAATAATTAATTGCTTGATGCTATGAATCAAGCATTGAGCAAGTCATCCAGAAGTGTCACCTCAGCACTTATTAAATTAGCACTGGAATATTTGCACTTACTAGTTTCATTGGCCACAATAAAGGACTCTGGGGTTCGCTCGGGCAGAGGTGGAGGATTATCATCATCTGGGTCTAGAGCAGCTGCTAATCAAAGATACCAGGACAGTTATTTGGGTTTCTCTGGAGAAACCTATGCTTAACGCCACACACAGCTTAAAAAGGATACCTACAAAGCCTTGTACCTTTGATAACTGACTCAACCACATCATTTAGTCCACACTTAACAGTTCATTTGTACTGAATGTTGACAGTCCATCTACCCACCATGGAAAAACAAATCATCCAATGTTTCCCCATGTACCCTGTATGCTGATACACAACAAGGCACCACAAATTGTAATCAGAATCTTCCAAAACTTTGTTTTTAAGAATCTAGATATATTCCAATAAGATTGCCACTTGCCCTAGATAAATATAAAACAGTGTGTCTGCTTCCACAAGTGTCAGCACCAGAATTCCCACTGGGTACCAGGACCACTTCCTGTGTGCGTTAACCTCAGTAAATTTAAAATTAACATTTTTACTACTAGTTGGAAGTTGTATTGGTAGATACTGTCCCTCCAGTATAACACCTCCCATCAGGAATTAGGGGTCTGAAATTCCACAGAAAGCTGGAGAATTTCGAGTGATGGAGGGATCTCAGAGCACATTTGACATTTGGGTTATAAAGAGCCTGAACAGGGCAAAAATTATTTTATTTTTGTTGGTTTTTTGGGGGGTGAGGGTGGACAATTATCTAGTTGTATAGCAGTTCCAACATAACTGACAAATACTGTACTGATACTGTAGGGATGGACATGAAGAGAACAATTCTGTACCCACTGGAAATTATGGCGTAAACTTTATGTGATCAGAATGTAACTTTGCAGGCTTAAGTTCAGACTGTACACTATGGCTACATCTACACTACAGAAACCTTTCGAAAGAAGCTCTTCCAGAAGAGCTTCTTTTGAAAGAGCACTTTCACACACAAAAAAGCGAATCAAAAGAGTGATCTGCTCTTTTGAAAGAGAGCATCCCCACATCTCTCAACTCCCTCAAAAGAACAGGCCAGGGATTGAAAAATCAGGTGCCATGAGGACTGCTCTTTTGAAAGAAGGGCCCTGTGGAGCATCCACACACATTTTCTCTCTAAAGCAGCTTTTGAAAGAAGGTGCTCTTCCTGAAATGGGAAAGGAAGAGCAATTTCAAAAGGAGTGCCATGTTCTTTCAATTTAATTTCCAAAGAACACTTTTTGTGTGTGGATGTTCCACAGGATCTTTTGAAGGAGCCCACTTCTTTCAAAAACTCTTCCAAAAGAACTTGCTAGTGTAGATGCAGCCTGTGGGTGAAATCCTGGCCCTATTTACTATTTATCTCAGTGAGGGTTTTGCCCCTGACTACCATAGAGCCAGTATTTCGCCCCATGGTTTCCATCCAGGATTCTTTCAGAAATACAGAATCTTGAAATGACTGAAGGAGAGGGGTCTTTAGCGGAATCCCTAAAACCACTTCCTACAACTCCCTTGGTTTTCTATGAAGTGAGCAGAGCCAATCCAAGTCCTAACCAAACCCAGCTTTGGCTATATTATGATTTTGACCAAGATCACAGCAACCTGAGGTGAGATAGTAGCATAGAGCAGACGTAACAGAGGGATTCTGATGATCATGCTACTCCAGAAAATGATGGCAATTTTTATGGAAAACTGAGGCATAATTAATAGCCTGAAGCCCAGTTCTGCTCTCCACTCTATGGTCGTGACTTCCACTGTAGCTAGAAGGAACATTTGTGTCCTTTATACAGCTAAGTGAGATTTCTGGATTCTGAAATAAAACAGCTGTAGGAAATCCTGTATGAATTTCAGAAAGGCATCACACACCATATGGTAAAACCTCAGAATAAATGAACTCAGCTGGCAACACTGCCACACAGCTTACTTTGTGAGGATGCCTGCCTACCATCCAATGGGTGAACATTCTGGGACAGAGGAGTTGATACTGGAGAACTGGTCATAGTAGAATCCAAGAGCTGGGCTGAGGAAGTTGCAGCACAGAAAGAAGGGGAAACTGTTTCAGACAGCTCAGAAAAATAGTCAATAAACATTGGGGACCCTGGATCATCTGATGAGAGTGAAGAAAAATAAGGGTCTTCTGCTGAGCAACAATATGAGGGAGGATGTGGGGCACTGTTCATGTGCCGCAGGTGAGCATCTTGTCCAGTTGAATGGTTTGGTTCAACAGAAGAAAAGCCTGTTTGGTTCCTGACCTCAGAACTCACAGAATAGCAATAGTTTGGTAGTTGGGGTTCCAAAGAGGTTACTGCAACCCCTCCATCCAGTTCCTGGGCATCTCTCTGCTGCATTAACTCCAAGGGACTTGATTTGGTTTGTATTAATGGGGCTTTGACAGTAGGGTTTCTCTGAGACACAGCTGTAGATTTCAAATTCAGAGGAAGCTTGTCACAAAAAATGCTGTTCAGGTCTAAGCTGTAATGTTTTTGGATTGGTTCCCCTGTCAGAATAGTGTCCCATTTCACAACAGCACCTGCACTTTTGCTGCTGCTTAAGTTCAAAGCCCCAGAAGAAAGGGCTTGTCTAATGGGAGGAACACGATGCCAATCTTTGTCATGTACCCTTGAGGACCTAGAGTCCAATGTATCAGCCAGTGACGTTTCCTTTTGTACTATACAATCAGAATGTTGATGTAGCTTCTGTTCCTCTTGTGCTGAGCTGCAATAAAATACAGTTATATGAGACCAGAACCATGTACCACTCAGAAATCACTGCATAAGCAGATTCCCAAAGCATTCTAATACTTGTACATACAAGAGCAAGACCCAATGGTCCTTGCCATGTATTGGGGGAAGCCCACCCTGTGCCAGTGAGCCTCACAGTACCTGTCAGCCACTGAAGTCTTGACTGAGACTTTCTTTGAGGGCTTAAGTAGTGAATAAGACTGAGCTGCCCCTCTGCAGGGGTGAGTTTTACTAAACAGCAAAATAAAAGTTTGTCTGATCAAAACAGAAAACACAAATCAAGATCAGTCTTCATTCTAAAAGACAACCGAAAAAGAGACCCAGGTAAAATGTCATTTGGTACTTGAATTTTTATAGGTAATTACCATATCTGTTTGTCCTAAAGAGTATACTTTTGGTTCAGTGTTTTGTATGTGCTCATTATAAGTATTCTCTATAGAAACACACAGAAGCCACGTGCTAGAAGAACAACCACCTTTCCCACTGATTACATCTTGTTATTTTATCCTGGAACCAGAAGTCATTCATACAAGGCACTTGCATCATCCATGTCTAGATCAGATCTGTCCTTACCAGCTTGGTAGACTCAGAGAATAAGTTTCTTCTAGTGGGGTCAGAAGTGGCTGGAGCTTTGGATGGTTTGTTTGACTCTATGGAAATAGAAGGTTAATAGTTATATTGTATCAAGACTGTTGGAGAAGCATTCAGGCAATACACGAGGTTCCATTTCACTTTGTTATTCCTGGAGACTGGCTCTGGCAACTACGTCTGCCTACCAGTGATTGTTGGAAATGGAAACGCAGAAACAGACAGTCTTATTTGAAGATGATTGTATGTTTTCACAAGAATCAAATTCTTCCCTAGAAAATTTGCGGTGTCTGTGCAGCTGGCTTTGCTTGTAGGACTCACATGCTATCTGGCTAGTGGAAGTTGTTTTTGCTTTCAACACTTTACTTGTGCACCCATCCCCGTCTTTCATAAAGCATTCTCAAAGGACAGCAAGGTCTCTGCAGCCTGGAAAGTTTGGCCAAGAGCTGTAAAACCACATCCGGACTTAACTGTTTCTCTGCTTTCTGTCTCAACCTGGCCTCATATTTATACCTAACCATGTGACTGTCCACAGCACAAGAAAAGGAAGCTGACTCCCACAATTTGCTCAGTCAAGCCAGGCTAACAAGTCTCTGCAAATATCAATTTATTACAGCAAACTCAGTACTAATTTTAAACGGCTCAGTTTGGAAGTTGGGCTTTATTGTGGAGTAAGTCTTAAGACCTTTGCTGAACATACCAGGTGCTTTTCTTTGTAAACCCCATTTCTACCCGCTTCTTATTAAAGTTTCTCAGTCTGTGTCTCTTTAGGAATGGATTTGTTTCAGAAAGTTTGTAGAGAGCCAGACAAGTCATGTTTGGGTTCTAACAAAGGAACATCAGAATTAAAAAGTGTTTATTTCAAATGAGACTTGACCACACAATTTTCGAATCAGGCACTTAATATTCCATCAGAACTAGTCCACAGGGCTGGAAAAGATTTGCCTGAGGAATTTACATATATATTTTCACTGTACATTTTAGCCTTTCTTCTTCCAGAAGTTAGTTGTAAGGGGCATTACCTAGCACAACTCTTCTCTACAATGTTGGGAGCAGAACCTTTTGTAGCAATCTCTTTGATTTGCATTTTGTTCTCTTACAATAGATTCTTCTCAGGTGAATTTGGGATCTCTTTTATATTGCTGTATTCTAATAAAAGCTGACGGAGATGAGAGCCACAAGCTCAATCCAGATATGACAGCTGCTGCCACCTGTATGAAATTTCTCAAGACAATATGCTAATACTAGCTTTTGCCTCTGTCACAGCATACTCTCCCATTTGACCAATGTCAGCTTGACTGCCAGCCTGTCCAATGAATATTCTGAAATTTTCATGCTTGATGCTCTGTATACATGGACAACCTTCCTGATACAATCCCTAAGGCCACTGCGCTCTGCCCCTTCTCATAACCTCCTCAGGACCCAGCATTACTGGAATGCCTATAAGAAATCAGCCAGTCAATGCTGACAGTTTGGGGAAGTCAATACTTTGTTCATTCATTATAATAAACAATTACACAAAAAAACCAAAGGGAGACCTCCTCTGCACCTTGCTAGTGTAACAGGGATTTCATAATCAAAGGGAAGGCTGAGTTTGTGGTCGAGGCACTTCATTGGCATTCTGGAGATTTGGGTTCAATCTCTGCCACAGACTCCTTGTATAGCTACAATCTTCTTGCCCTTGGAGAGGGCTAGTGAGTATGAATATTATAATGTGCATGAGCTGCTCTCATACTGCAGTTCTGGGGCCCATTCTAACACTTACATAGGTTGGAGCCCCTTTGTGCGACCATTAAACACACAAAAGCAGCCGCTGTGTTCCTTTACTGAAAATCACTTCCCAGTTCAGCAGGGCTTGGAGGGGTTTGAATCTGAGCTATGTCAGCCATAAAAGGACAGTTAAAGGCAGTATGCATTGAGTTACCAGTCCTACCTCTGTGATAGTGGAGTCTGCCTGGACTTTGAGCACTTCAATCTCTCTTTTAAAGAGTTCAATCACAGCATCATACACCAATTCATATTGCTCCTGAAGAGGAAACAGAACAAACACAAGAGATGTCAGCACTGTCACTTAACTTACATCCACTTCTCCACTTCAGACTCCAACCAGCTCATCTGAACCATGCATCATATTAGTTCTTACAGGGCTGGAAATTCCAAACTTTGGGTTTGGAATTCCAAACTTTGGGTATGAATTCTCAGAAGGGATTGTAGCTGCTATTTTTAAATGGTCAAGATCTGAGCGTGTGTTAGTATCAACTGAACAAACATGACTGTGTTGTGTGCTGAGCTTCTTCTTCAATATATCCCAGTTAAAGCCTGTTTCAATTGCTGGATGGTAACTTTGTTTAGCATAGACAATCACAAGTACTAAGCTTGTACTCATCTGATAGCTACCCTTCAGAAAGAGATCTTACAGAATAATAAGCAACATGCTTCTCCACAGAGGAGCTGGCCCTGCAGTGTAATAACACAAGTTTGATTCTTGCAAATCCTGAAGAGAGGTTACGGCTCTGGTTTTATAGAAAGCATTTAGAAGCAGTGACCTGCCAGTAGCTTGTAGCTTTCTTAACGTACCTGGGTTTGAACTATTGATGGCCTTTGTGTGCGCATGTTCTGGATCAGACTAAAAATACTGAAGGTCTCTGGAACAATCTTATGAAAGAGAGATCATGAGAAGTTAGAGATGGTCCTGAACCAAAGCCACTTCTAAATGGTGATGCAGTTCAAACCTGGCTACAAACTTCAGACCCAGGATTACAAGAAACCTTTTACTGCTTGTGATTTCTTCTTTGCTAATAAATCATTTCCATCCTCACATATTCCCTCCCATCTTCTGCTCATTAGCCTGTGTCTACACTAGCCCAAAACTTCAAAATGGCCATGCAAATGGCCATTTCCGAGTTTACTAATGAAGCGCTGAAATACATATTCAGTGCCTCTTAGAATGTCGGCAGCTGTGGCACTTCGAAATTGACGTGGCTTGTCCAGACGGGGCTCCTTTTCGAAAGGACCCCGGCAACTTTGAAATCCCCTTCTTCCTAACAGCAGATAGGAATAAGGGGATTTCGAAGTTGCCAGGGTCCTTTCGAAAAGGAGCCCGTGTAGCCGTGCGCTTTCGAAAGCGGTGATTTTGAAGCGCTGTGGCCAGAAGTGTCCTAATGCTAATGAGGCGCTGAATATGTATTTCAGTGCCTCATTAGTAATCTTCGAAATACGACTGTTTCGAAGATTTGTGCCTGTATAGACACAGCCTTAGTGTGACCATGGCTATGTCTACACTAGCCCCAAACTTCGAAATGGCCATGTGAATGGCCATTTCGAAGTTTACTAATGAAGCACTGAAATACATATTCAGCGTCTCATTAGCATGCGGGCGGCCGCGGCACTTCGAAATTGACGCGGCTCGCCCCGACGGGGCTCCTTTTCGAAAGGACCCTGCCTACTTTGAAGTCCCCTTATTCCCATCTGGTCATAGGAATAAGGGGACTTCGAAGTAGGCGGGGTCCTTTCGAAAAAGAGCCCCGTCTGGATGAGCTGCGCGGTGGTGAGCCGCGTCAATTTCGAAGTGCCGCGGCCGCCCACATGCTAATGAGGTGCTGAATATGTATTTCAGTGCTTCATTAGTAAACTTCGAAATGGCCATTCACATGGCCATTTCGAAGTTTGGGGCTAGTGTAGACACGGCCCATGATGCAGAAAATAGCCACACCTAGGTTCCTGCACTTAGACATACATTCATCCAGGAATTACTTCATTTTAAAAGCAATGAACTAAAAAGATAATCTGGTTTTAAACATCTGAATTTCTTACACTCAGGCTATGTGTATACTCAAGCATAAATTCAAATCTAAAGCACTTGGCTTTATTTTAAATTGACTGTTCACACATCAAATACCATTATTTCAAATTTTGGGGGGTGCTGCAGCCGATATTCTTACTCCAACAATCTGAGTGGGATTAACAGGAAATTTGAATGTAAGCATTCTGATTAATGGTAGTGTGGAAACAGCTTCCATTTAAACCAGTTTTATTGGCCTCCAGAGGAGTCCCACATGTATCCCACAATGCCCCACAGTTGTCCCTTCTGGCTGGTTGCATCTCTGATGCTCCCCAGGTGCGCAGGAAGTAAGGTAACAGGAGGCCACAAATTTAAGTTTTTGAGAACTGGCTTTCACTGGAGGCAGGGAAGTCTTCCCCACGCAGCAAAGATTTTTGGGGGGTGGCTGTCGCCGTGGGGAAATCCCCCTCCCCCCGCGACACAGATTACAGGGGCTGGCTGTTGCAGGGGGAGCAAGTATTCAGGACAGCACAGTATTATAGGCAAAAAGCCAGCTTAACAACTGAAGTCAGAGCAGTGGAAAAGGACTGTGGCCTGCAGTTCAGGTAAGATGGCAGGAGCAGGAAAGAGGCCTTCGTTGGCTCAATTCCTTAGGATATTTTAAGACCTTAGGACGAGTTCATGTCAGCATGTGGCAAGAACACAAGCCTGGGAGAAACAGTCAACAGTATGGAGGAGGAAGACACAGAGTGAAATTAGGACAACATGAAATATGGCATGGAATTTAATAAACTCATCTTACACACTGCCTACAAAGAGTTGGGTTAGCGTAAGTACTGGAAGTAGGGATGCTGGTGCATGCCCTGGGTTGAATTACTAATAGTAAGCCAAAGACATGATTTCTCCCTTCATTACCCCCGCTGTAAAAACTGCTTCAGCAGCACTGTGAGCCAGAGAGAGTCTGAGGGAAATAGCATGTGAAATATGCCCAAAGGCAGCAAGAGAATCTACTGTCATTGGGGATATAATTAAAAAAAGACTGAGCATGACTCATACACAGGCACTTTGAATAGCAAAAGAGCCCAGGGTAAAAAAGCAAGCACAAGACAGCCATGCAGGAAAAGGCTGATTCCAGGCACTGCTGAGACACTTACTCCATCTTTCAGCAGCTTCCAAGTATAATCAATGGCACAAATAACTCCTGTTCTCCCACAGCCAGCGCTGAAATGAAAATCAGAGCCCTAAGGGATTGCTGAGATTTGAGGAGAGGCTTTGCCTTCACTTATTACTTGACATTCAGTTCTCACTTCTGTGTTTTTATTCATAGACAAATTTTGTTCTTCTGCAACTGATGCAAATCCAAGTCTACATTGCCTAAGCCTCTGCAGTGTATTTTCTGACTGAGGGCAACCCAATCGTTTCATCTCATATATCTGTTCTTACCCCCTAGTCGGCCTCCAATAGTGCCTTAAGGAGGCAGCTAGCTGCCCTGTTCATTCCACCCATGTCACCCAAGAAGCAGCATCTCTAGTGCTTTACCCACTCCCACAACACTCTACTGAGCAATCATGTCCACACAGGATTGCATTCTCTGCAACCAAATGTGGTTGATATTTTGCCCTTTGCAAACAGGAATATAGATTTAGCACATCGTATGAGACCATGGGCCCATCAAAACCAGTACCCTCCCAGCATCCACCAGACAACCTTGACTAAGGAGCTGCAGGAGGGTGAAAAATCCCACATTGCACTTGAACAAATTCTTTCCATAACCACCTTGTGATCAGCTGATGCATGGAGACAGATAATATTTTTCTTGGTACATAACCACAAATGTACATACAAGAGTACATACAAATTAGCCAGCCTTTTTCCCTACATTCAGCAATCCAATTTGCTCAGATACAGCTTCTGGCTTTAAACTCTCCTCTCCTCAGAGAGGGGATTTGACCTGAGACTTGAAAAAACGATAGAAGCTCTTTAACACCGACCTAAACAGAGAGACAGCTGTGTTAATCTGTATCTTCACAAAACAAAAAAGCAGTCCTGTACCACTTTAAAGACTAACAAAATAATTTATTAGGTGATGAGCTTTCGTGGGACAGACCCACTTCTTCAGATCTTCAGATTTTTTTTGGTCTTTAAAATACTACAGGACTGCTTTTGTGTTTCGTGAACCTACCTAAACAGAATCTCAACAGAGAGAAAGAAGCTGTTTATGCACTTGGGGCTAAATAACAGCATTTACCTTGGCAGTAAAATCTCCTTACCTGCAATGAATACAGATGGGGATGTTGTCATCTGCCTGATAGCAGCGCATGTCCCAGATAAGCTCAAGGATAGGATTGATGGAGGAAGGTACATCATGGTCTGGCCAGTTTTTATAATGGAAATGATAAATAGTGCGAATTACCTGTAAAAGACAAAAAAGAGGAGGAGCTAACTACAGGGATCCATTGTTATGCGAGAAGACCCATATTTCAGCTGTGCATGTGGGTACAAAGCCGACAAACTGGTCACCATTCCAGGACCAAAAAGGCATGAAAGTCAGTGTGTATTACCCCTTTATCAATACCAATGTACACTTTATTCTGGCACATAGCTTGCGTGTCAATCTGTAACTGTTCTCTTAGGCTTTTTGTTTTCTATGATACTGTCTATATTGCCTGCTAATAGTTTCTAGAGAGAAAACAGTGAGACAAAGCCTCTGCTGAATGCTAGGAAGTTCGTTTGGTGCACTATGTTGCTCAGGAGTGTGCAAAGCTTTCACCTCTTAGTGATACAGTTAAACTAACCAAATCTCCAGCACAGACAGTGCTAGGTTAACCATAGAAGTCTATCTGCGACCCAGCTACTGGTTCTCAGGGAAGTGGAGTACCTCTGCTGATGGAAGACCCCCTCCATGTAGGTGCAGTAGAACTTCAGAGTTACAAACACCTTAGGAATGGAGGGTGTTTATAGCTCTGAATAAAACATTATTCTTTCAAAAGTGAACATTGACTTAAGGCATCTCTGAAACTTATTTACTAAGCAGAAGAAAAAAGTATGCTTCCCCTTTTATTCAAAACACACTTAAACCAGTATAGCACTATTATTACACACTTAAACCAGTATAGCACTATTCTCGCTTTCTTCTTTTCTTTTCTTTGTTTCTGTTGCGGCCTGATCACATACTTCTAGTTCCAAATAGGGGCAAGGTTGGCAGGTCGCTTTGTATCTCTGGACTCTGTAACTCTGAAGTGGTTCAGCTGTACCATACAGCATTTTAAAGTATATGCAGGCCCGATGTTTTCTCTTATCCAGAGAAGAATTCACTCCTTGGCTCTGAGCTATAATGGCTACAGAAATTAATATTTGATGACTTGGCTATTTTTACTTTGTTGTTATCAGCATGGACTCAAACACCACCAGTGAAATATTTACAGCTTCTTCAAAGCTGACTGTAGAAAACCTGAATCTTCTGCTGTTGACAATGGTACTTTCTGCCTGACCATTTCCATACTTACTTTGTTCAATGTCACCTTTAGAGTCCGAATTACATATTCATTTTTCTTTTCCTCCAGTTCCTGCAAAAGCAATACATTATGCACTTTCTGCAGACACCTGGCATTGATTTCTATAAACGGTGCCACAGACTGTGGAATACTTGTTAGGATGGAAAAGGCTGATGTACTTACACAAGCAATGGTGAAAGGACCACACTGTAGCGGGAAATCGCCCACTTCAACCCAGTACCGCTCACACTTTTTCTATTGTAAAAATCAAGAAATGATGGCTATTTGTCTATGCCTGGTAGCCATATCTCCTGCCTTGTCTTCCCTCATAGACAGTTATTTGTTTCCAAAAGCCCGGCTTTTGTTACTGAGCTGACTCTTGTCTCCCTTTTCCTTGCTCCCAATACATGACTTCTCCAGAGAGACTGCATCATGTTTTGATAATCCAGCGTCTGATGATCTGATGCACCTACCTGACTGCTGAAGTGTGGCAATAGCATCAGTGTATGGTCTACAGCATGGCAACCTCCCATCAGTGCCCCAGACAACCCCCTCCCTGTGCCCAGGTCCCACCCCTCCCCTGCACTGTCCCTGGCCCCTCCCCCAGCAATGGGACTGTGAGATTACCAAGGGACAAAGATGGTATCCCCCCTTTTCGCCACGCAGGCGGTGGGAGCAGAAGCCTGCTCTGCTCCAGCACCCTCCTAACCCACTGCAGAGAAGGTAGTCACAGGAGGCCAAGAGGGCAGCAAAGTGGAGCAGGCAGCTGCTACCATTGCCTGCGCGATAAGTGCAGCGTGGGAGGGAAGCAGGCCCCTGCTGCTGCTGCTGCTGCTGTGCTGTGCTGCCCCCACATGCCACTGCCTGCCCCAGGTAATCCTCCCCTTTCCTGTCCATAGGATGGCTGGGGTGGCCGCCGTGAAACCCCTCAAAGTGCCCCACCTTGTCGTATGGTCTACAGAGACTCATCTCTCTTGAAGAGGCTAATCTCATTCTGAGAACCAGTCTGGGTATGATTCAGCCGAACTGTGCACTTGGGACTCTCTAGTGATGCAGAATTCACTGACTTGTACGTCTGACCTAATTCTTTGTGAAACCAAATGGAAATACACATTCTGCCTCCCGTTAGTGCCACCAGGACACAGGCTCTGATATGTTACTCACCTTCCCCATTTCAAACTCCATGCAAGCCATAACCACAATCTGTGAAGACAAATACAGAAAAGCCTTAGTGCTTCATAACCAGGAGAGAGAGGCAGATTTTAGGCATGATAATTAAGTAACATTCGAGGATTTTCTTCAGTTGTGAGGAAAACTATGGGCCACCTAAGGCCCTCTTAGAATCATAGAACGCTAGAACTGGAAGGGAGCTCTAGAGGGCAACAAGTCCTGTTCCCTGTCCTCTTGGCAGGACCAAACACCATCTGGATCATCCCCGATAGGTGTCTGTCTAACCTGCTCTTAAATATCTCCAGCGATGGAGATTCAACAACCACCCTAGGTAACTTATTCCAGTGCCTAACCACCCTGACAGTTAGGAAGCTTTTCCTAATGTCTAATCTAAGCCTCCCTTGCTGCAGTTTAAGCTCTCAGAGGCCAAGGAGAACAATTTTTCTCCTTCTTCCTTGTAACTCTCTTTGAGGCACTTGAAAACCGCTATCCTGTCCCCTGTAAGTCTTCTCTTTTCTAAACTAAACAAACCCAACACTAGGCAAAATATGGGCACTGTTCACAGAGATTTTTCAGTTCCAAAGCTTTCCCATCGAAGACTGTCATGAGACAATACTTGTCCGTCATACTGTTTGAGATAAAGACCCTTGTGAAAGATACAGTGAGCATCATGTGTAACTCATGATCTTGGAACAACAGCAGCATATGTCCATTACCAACCAGTAACACAAACACACATGGACTTTATTTCAAAGCTGTAAAAATACATAATAGAAGGCACTAGTTGGCACCTTACCACGACTTCATATTCCCAAATCATCCTCCAGAAGTCAAGAAGAGTGGTGGAGAGGGGACCTTGGGTAGCTATATAAGCTCTCGGCCCATATACCCCCTAAAATGAAATTCAGATTGCATGTGAATATATCATTTGTTTGGGCACAAAGCAGCAACAGAACTAGCTCTAATTTAGAGCTGTATTATGTTTCTATGAAAAGACTAATGTGTTTCGGTGACTAGGACTGCTGTAGTTCCCTCAGCTCTTTGTCTGGGTCTCTGATTTTCTCTGTGAATTAGCCCCTACAGTACCATCAGTTGGACTGATAGCCCAGTCAACAGCTGACGAGCAGAATCCACCCTTCTCTACTGATGGTGAGAGATGGGTTTGGAACAACCACCTTTTCCAAAGAACTTGTGTTTTAGGGGGATCTTGGTCAAAAATGTTCAAAATACTGATCTGGGTCCATATTTTGCAGTCAGGCACATCCCTACTTGTTAATATCCTGGCCTGGCATCCTTTGTAAGGGTCTGTGCTCTGTACTGTGGTTAGGCAACATTCCTGGGTACAGATGGAGAGAAACATCTCTGCTTCAACCACTGCAAGGGGAGAGGAGGCTACAAATCAAACAAAGCTGTAAGCATAGAGGAATGAGATGCTGGCCACAAATACCTTGCGTTCTACTGATGTACTGCGTCTCAGCACTGTGGTGGGTGCAGAGCTTCCTGCCTGAGTACTGGTGTCAGAGGTCTTTGTTAATAGCAGGCAGTGCTGTGTCTCACACCACTGAGCGCATGCATACAAAGTTAATGAGGGCACAGGGTTCTGAGCTTGGAGTTGTGCTCTGAAAACTGCTCCCCTCCCCATGATCATCCACTTCTCATATACCAAAGCCTGGCTTCCTGAGCATTTTAGAGGCGCTTGCTATTGAGGGGTCTCAAACCTATCTGTAATTTCCCCCATATTTTGTTACCACCCCTGCAGTGGCGAGCCATTCCGCAGCCAATGTAGATGGGACAGAGCTTTCTCCAGACTCTGGTACATCTCTAGCTCTGTATCCTTACTCTGTATCAGACTGTCACTGTCTGTTTATTCCATGCAGCACTATCACAAGGTACCTTTTCATACCTCAGTGCAATCCACTTGAAATTATGTACTACAAGTCAGTCAATACCTTGATGAAGTTGGCATTTATGTAATGAGAATCTTTATCAGATGTGATGAGGGAGAGTTCCACTCTGCTGTGGTCAACTGCAGGGGAGAGAGAAAGGAATAATTATTAGTGCTTAGAGGAGACGAGTTTTACAGATTTTAAGGCCAAAAAGAACCATTGTGATTATGTAGTCTGACCTTCTGCCCAGTTTAGGCAATAGAGTTTCTTGTTGTGATTCCTTCATCAAGCCCATGTTTTATAGCTCAGCTAGAGCACGTTTAAATCAAGGCCTATTGTAATAACCATTTTTGTAATATGTAGTATGACAATCTCTGCCCTGAAGAACTTGCATGGAATTAACATGCCTCAAAGATATCTCTGTCCAAGCTTTGCTTTCCATAGTTTCTCTGAAGTTGGACGGCATGCACCTCACATAACAGACTTTCATGTAACAATTTACTGCTAAATAAGCGAAAACATTTTCCGTTACTTAATAGTCCATAAAACCCCACAGTGTGTACAAAAAGAAATGTTAAAAAGTGGCATCATAAATAAGAGTTGTGGCATTCAAAGTATATTAGGATTTGAACTGTGAAGGGTCACATGCATATATGCACATTTGGCTGCTTAGAATAGGAGAGCATATGCCTATGCATGCATATCTTGATGTGTGCTGCATAACTTACATCGGTGTGTGCATGCCCATGCATGCTAGGCTTACATCGGTGTGTGCATGCCCATGCATGCTAGGCTTACTCTACCTGCGCATATGCACTGGGTAGGAGAGGAGGAAGAAGCTAGCTTGACGTAACTGGTAAGGAAGGTTAAATGGCAAATTTGCTGTTTCCACCTACAGGGTAAGATGTCCTTGTATCGATTTTTCTTCATGTTTTCTGGTCGTTCAGATTCTGCAGTTGGGTATATTCTGTCTGATCTGTATTTTGTCGACTGCCTTTTCAGCTTCTGTGGTAAAACAGTGGAATAGATTAAAGCGATCGTGTCACAGAGGGCCCAGTGCTAGAGAGCATGTCTGATGGTCCCAAAGGGGCCAGGGTCACAGCCGCAAATGATCTGCACTAATCGTTCTTTCCTGATTGGCTGCTCTCGAGGCATTCAGCACAAACAGAGTAACAGTAGCCACCCAAGAACCCATTTGCTCTCAAAACTTCTGAAGACCAAAAGGTCTGAGTGCTCACCTGGGGTGCCAGAGGCTCTGACACGGGCTTCTGAAGTGCCTTATACATTTACATGGAACACAAACTTTTGCCCTGCAAACAGGCATGAAACACACAAACCTTTTACAGTATAAATGTTGAGTAAACAAGAGACAATGACATTATGTGATCTCCAACAAATGACAAGCAAGTCGCTTTTTTCTACACTGTAGCTAAGAACAGCAGCATCTTTGTCAAATAATCTCTGGGTTGTGGGACCGCCCAAATATGAAAGATCTATGCAGTAAGAAGAACTGAAGAAAAGCAATTGCACATATTGCTGAATAGGATTCCGAAAAGCTAACACATGGTGCCAAGATCTCTCTAATTAATTCTGTCTGATAGGGCAAGGCTGCTGCATTGATCATGGATTGTTTTCTGTGGAATCTTGCCGGGGCAGTTTAAAAAGATTTGTGATTTCACTGGACTGAACAATTAGAAACACACTGGCCTTTAAAAATACTAAATGTTTTATTACTACTACCCACATTTCTTAATGATAAGATCTGGGCCACTGCTTGGGAGGTTGACAAGCAAGAATTAATGCTGCTTAATCTCAAACCTGATAAAGGGAGATGGTCTCAACACCAATGTAATCCTGGAGGCTAGAGCTCTCCTTCCCATTACTCTTGGCACAGACGGAAAAAGTTTTGGGCAAAAGTACAAAGTCAGTCAGGCAAATGTTCCCCTTTAGAAGAATAGGTCAGAAAAGTCCTGCTCCACTAAGTGGGGTACATAGGATGGGCGAGGGGGAAGCTGCACCACTTTTCTTTACATCTAAGATGTCTTGAATTACTAGCTGAGACTGCTCTCCGACAGGATGTGGAAAGGGCAGCTAAACCAATCAGGCATTAGAGGAAAACAAAACACATTGGTCTCATGACACTTGGACGAAAATAGCTCTGTGGTCTGGTGGTGAGCACTGAAAAGCTGGCACTGCCAGGGGATAGATGCACTTGGAAGGTAGTTTTCTCCATAAAAACTAACACATTTGACTCATAGGAGCAGAATTCTGTGTTTACCTTCCAATTGAGAGGTCACCCAACAGTATGCCAGTTACTCACAAGAGGCAAGTAATTTGCATCAAACAAATGGACAGCAGCACACTTCCTGTTTAATAAAGGAGGTGCAGCCCACAAGGACGACTTTCCGAGAAAGCAGTGATTCCATGATCCAACTTTCTCTGCTGTGTGTTATGCAAGGGAGATGGATCAAGGTCAGAACCATGTCAGCTCACAATTCAGTTGCATTTTCAGTGTAAATGTCATCATTTCACATAGATTACTACAAGTTCAGAGGAACTTAGCCCTCACCCCCAACTTAGTACATGTGTAGGGAATGCATTTGTAAAAGGAAACTGAGTTTGAAACATTGTAAAAAGTGAGACTAAAGAAAGTGTTATTTACCCCTTCGTATAATGCAAGACCAGGGATCATACAATGAAATGAACACAAACAGGAAATACTTTTCCACACAATGAACAACTAACCTGTGAAACTCATTGCCATGGGAAGTTGTGAGGGCCAGAATGGGATTTAAAAAAACTAGATAAGTTCATGGAGACACATCCATCAATGGATATTGGCCAAAATGGTCTGACACAAACCCATGTTTGAGGAGACCCTAAACCTCTGACTGCTAGAAGCTGGGAATGGAAGATGAGCGGATCACTCTGCACCTGCCCTACTCTGTACACTCCCCCTAAACCTCTTAAAAGGGCAACTGTTGGAGGTAGGATGCTGGCAAAATGTAATGTGGTCTGATGCAGTATGATAGTGCTCCTATAAATCCTATTTATCTTTTAATAAATGTGGACAGAATTAGTCATAGTACAAACCATTACTCAGAACTATTATTCAAACAGCTAATTTTATTATAAACTCTTTCCCCACCTCCCAAATCATAAACCATTGTCTATGTGCTTCTTAGTGGGAGCAAGTGTCTCAGCCAGCCAACCCAGGAGGCTAAAGTTCACCACTGACCTGCAAGGCAGGTGCTGGGCAGACACTATGCTGTTCAAACATGCCACTAGCCTGCCTCAGACCTGACATGGAGGAACAACCAGCCTGTGTGGCACTTCTGCAGAGACTGCAAAAGACGACGCCATTCAGGTTGGTCATTTCAGTAATGCAGACACATACCCACTAGGAAACAGACTGAAATCCCAACTCATTTCATGATACTGAGCAGCCATCAGATGGCAAGAGCTTTCCATCACTCTGAAACTGGGCTGGATTTGAAATCAGACTTGAAGGTGAAAGCTTCTTTAGCTCATGATCAATCTCCTGAACCCATGATGAGTCAGCAGTTCACACTCTGAATTGTTTTCCTAAGGCTGTGAAGGCCACTGGTTGCATAGGATTGTCAAGAAGAGCTCCCATGCCTATCCCAAGGATTTGGGAACCTAACAGATGGACACACAGTAGAGTCCACACATAGAAGAAAATACAGTCTACCCAATAAGTTTTCTTTCACTGTGCTTCAATCAAAGCGTCCACCTACAAGACTTGGGTTTCAAAGAGCTTTCCATCCAGAAAAGGGAGGATTCTTTCTGACAGGGTTCAACTGTTTGGGGAGATGCAGAGGCCCATTGACGCCATGAGGAATTGCTATTGTGCTTCGGCTTACGGCTGAATGAAGCTAGCACAAGCTGCACTCAGAGAAGCAGCAAGCTGGCTTGGCGGAGACTGGTATCTAGGACTACACTACAGATATGCTTGTTATGGTCCTGTTTCCTTTGGCTTTTGTTCAGGACTACCTGGTGGGCTAATAGAGAGTGACCTTGTAATTTTTGCATATTTGCTTTTACTTTGGTTGGATTTTGTGTGTCCTCTGCAGTGTGGGATTTTGGAACCAGAACTATGGAAGGAGTTAAAATTAATTTTAGTCACAGTTCTTTTTCAGACTGATCTTTAGGGAGTAAATACCACTCCTGACAATTTAGTTCAGGACTGAATTTAGAATGACAGAGTTTCTCCCCTTCACTCTTTCCTCAGGAACTCCACAGCAAGTAGCCACATATCCTTCGGATGCCAGCACACACCACTTCCCACTCAAAGCTCACCTTTCCCTACAGTCCCTCCTCTATAAAACACTAATGCAAGTAAAACACCACATCCCTGGATCTGGGGCACACAGTACAGGAGCCCTCAGAAGCTCTGTGACCTTATTACATATAGCTTCACCACAAAACACTCTCTGGCCTTGTCAGAGTCCATTGTGACTGAAAATTCCTCAAGGTAGGAATTTCAGGAATCTAGTGATTCCATGAGCTTTAATCTGTGGATGTTCAAGTAGATACATTTCATAGGGGGTTAATTTCCAAAATTGCAGAGCACGTGTCCTCTGATAATCAGCAACAAGAAGGCACCTTAAATTGGGCACCCAACATTACTGGCGACTTTTGAGACTCTTGGCCTGTGTCTTCACTTGCTATGGGCCTGAGCCAAAGCCTGTTGGAGATAACAGAATAATGCCCCTCGACATGAAGTGCAGCACCATGTCTGACTATGCTGCTATATGTTAAATTATAAAAATAACATTACTACCAAGAGGGGTCTCAGTAACCTGGAAACCTGTACCCTTTTTCCAGCCATCCCACATCCCTTTTCACAATACAGATTAAAGGGATTTACTGTGCAGCAGCTGCAGAAGGTCCCTTAGCAGAGAATAATTCTGTACATGAACATTCGGAATGGAAAGTTAAGAAGTTAATCTAAATTAACTTCGGAGTCAACATTACTTTTAACTACCTGATAAATTAAGGAAATAGCTGTCACTTAATTACTTGCTAAATAGCCTCAGATGGGTAGCCGTGTTTGTCTGCAGCTTCACAAACAACAAGCAGTTACTTCAGAAGTGGGTCTTAACCACAAAAGCTCATGACTTAATAAATTTGTTAGTCTTTAAGATGCTACAGAACTGCTTGTTACTTGTCACATTGTTCTACAACAGTGGTCAGCAACTCCTGGCATGGATGCCAAGAGTGGCATGTGAGCTGATTTCCCGCCATGCAGCACCTGTGGATTAACAAAAGACCGGCTAATGCTACCAACCACCACCTAAATGGTAAAGCTCTGGATCTTTATTTATGAATGAAGCTGTTGTAAGTAGGACTACTAACGTCTTTGAAAAGTATCGCTGGCACTCCTACCATACACACACAAACACACATGCACACGCACACACAGAGAAATGAAAAGGTCGAATGTGCTGACTCCCTCTTCTAGAGTCAGAGGGAGACAGTAGCACTGTCTCTTATTTGGGTAGACTGGGGCTGCTTCTACACTCTCTCTCCCCCCTTGGAGGTGGCATGGTAATGTGGCAATTCAAAGCAGGCTAACGAGGCACTAACATGCACATTCAGTGCCTCGTTAGTACAATAGCGGCGGCACGAATTTCAAAGTGCAGACTTCATATTGCAGATTGAGTGTGTAGACGGGGGCAGCTGTGAAAAAAGCGCCCCGCTTTGGCATTCCCTCACTCCTGCAAAACTAGATCAGAATAAGGGAACATGGAAGTGGGGCACTTATTTCAAAGTTGACCCCATCTACACTGTCAGTCTGCAATTCAGAGTCTGTACTTCTGCTAATGAGGCGCTAAATATGCACATTAGCACCTCATTAGTCTGCTTCGAATTGCCGAATAACCATGCCACTTCTGACGGGAGAGTGAGAGTGTAGAAGCAGCCTGAGTCAGTAACAGGGCTGCAGAAGTCACAGTACTCTATTGTGTATCAGTCTCGCATAAACAAGACCAGAAGGCACAGCCCAAATGCAGTGGAACAGCAGGATTTCAGATGTACAACCTCCTCCAGCCCTGATGTACATGACAGCCAAGGCAGAACTTTATGGGTTACACCTCATTTCGTGCCCCCCTTTCTCCTCCACCACTCAACAAACACACACACACACACTTCCCGGTCGTACTTTTAATGAAGGGGATCAGAGCCACTTGGCACTGAGGGGCCAACACTTTCAACTATCGCTCCAGGCCAGGTTATCTTCGAGTCTGTATCTTTTATCAGCATAAAGTTTGGCAGATTGATACCTGTGGCATTGCAAATATAAACATCAAGGCTTACATTTCTCACCGTGAGGCTGCCCAAATGGGAAATCTCAGCACAAATCAAGTTCTGCCATTTGTACCAGCAGTTACATAGTTTACTTGTGCAAACACCTGTTTGCACACAGTGGGTGTTTGCAGGGATAATGGATGCAGGCTTATTTTTGTGGCTTATGAATGGCAAGCAGCTTTGGAAATCTGATCCTTAACAGTTTTCTTCTAAGGCTTTTAATACACAGAAAAAGCTGTCTGTACCATCTTTGGCTTTAGAAAAGTCCTTTCTCAGCACCAGAGAAAACACGTTCTACCTACTATTTTTGACAGATCACAGGCAGTGCATAAGCAACACACCCACTTCCACCACAGACCAGCACATTCATCCTCATCTGACACCCCATCTACTCAGCCTCCCTCACAAAATACAACTTGAGATTTAGAGACTAACAGGAGAAAGTTAGCCACCCATGACATTGTTTTTTCCCATGGAACAACTGCACCATTACTGCAAGATACTTAGCATTCAGCTTAATCACTGCTCTCCAACACAGGCACCTGAGAGCTGGAGATAGGAAAATGTCATCTGCTCACTAAGGTCATCCCTGCTGGTATAAATAGCTCCCTAGACAGCCACATTCCAGGAAGGGACCCTGCAGGGAGGGGAATTGGACTATAGTTAAAGGGTAATTGACATAATTCTTTCACTACCTTTAGCTTTGATTCTGTAGAGATAACACGAATGGTCATGCCCATGCAAAGATTACATCAGGATGCCAGATGAGACATCACGACTTTACATATTGGCGTTGACGACTGCACTCTTCCAAGGGCTTGAGGTTTATAGATAAAATGTTCTGTAAACTGTGCACAGAAGCTCTCTGTAACTCCCAGATTTTCCATTACTTCATCTGGATTGCTCATCGATTTTTCATGATTATGCTCATTTCCTTACTGGCAGCTCCTATTCTTTCCTCTACCTATCAGCTCTCTCTATAACCAATCACAACTTGATGCCTGTCAGTGCATTCTGAAACTCAACCAAGTTCGGAATCACTCCACCAGCTGGTTGTAATAAACCTTTGATTGTTTCACATACAGTACCCAGACTTGATTCCAACAATGGGTATATCAATAGCTCTTCACTACAATCAGCACAGATGCAAAATCATGCTCTGAAGTATCCCTGGCCTCTGTTTGCCAAAAGCTAACAGTGGAAAAGAGAATGCATCTCTTGATGACAATGTTCTGTTTAGTACCTCTGAAGAACCTGGCATTGGTCACTGTCAGCAAACAGGATACTGGGCTACATGGACCATTGATCTAACCCAGTTGGACTGTTCTTATGTAACTGCAGGGAAACCTTGAGTTCAGCCTCCTGGCTGAATATATCTTACCAGGCCCTAAAATGTAGATTAGGACAAAGATGGTGACCCGAAGCAACAGGGAACTTCTATTCAAGGCACGGAGAGAGAAGTGCCAACAATATTACTTGCAGTGTTGTCCTAGCTATGTTGGTCCCAGGACATGAGAGACAAGGTGAGTTAGGTAATACTTCAACTGAACCAACTACTTTTGGTGAAAGAGAAACTTTTGAATCCTCCAGAGCTGAAGAAGAGTTACGTGAAGCTCAAAGCATGTTTTGGTCACCAACAGAAGTTGGTTCAATAGAAGATTTACAAACATTATAGCATTTGCATTCATGTTGGATAAATTTGTATTTTCATTTAAACTGCTACAGCTCAAGACAGCTTAGAAGTTGCCAAAGCGAAGCTTAGGGATGTTGACATGGGACACCCTTCAGTTTCTGTTTTTTTTCCCCTCTTTCCAGTTCTAATCACGGTGCCAAATGCCAATTTGAAACAACAACTGGACTGGTCCCAGCAGGAACTTGTCATGGAATTTCTCTGCAATCAGCTCACTAGGCTGGATTTCCTTTGTGACAAGGTGGGCTACTCATCAGAACCAGAGCTGAGTGGTCACCTGAGGTGCTCAGTTGGGAGGTATTTTCATTTTGACCCTCTTCATTTCATTCTTTTCTCTGAGACAGATGACTGAGGGGAAAAGGCTTTTATAAAACTTAGAGACATAGTCCCCCACTGATAGGAGGGTTGAAGTAGGAAACCCCGTTGCCTTGCAGCAGAAGTAAACTACATTCCTACAAGTACATTTACAAACTAGGAAACAGGAAACATTGATCAAGTAAGTGTTAAATACAGCTTCACTTAGGATGGAAACTGTTAAACTTTTTTTTTTCTTTTCCATTGTTTTTAGATTCATTTTTATTCTAGAATTTGTTTTTCTACTAAGTGTTACATTTAATCATTGCATTACACTCCAGAATTGCTTCAGCAATTATCTTTTTCCATAAAATTAGCTTAGACTCAGAAATGTGCCGGTAGGCGACTTACCAAAAACTCATTCGCAAACTCCTCTCTGTTAAGTTTCCTGCTTTGGGCCCTGTGCAGGTTTTGCAGTAGAATCTCTCGTTGGTCCATAGTGTGAGCTGGGGAGAAACTGGTCCGAATGAGCGTAGCTGGACATGTCAAGTGCATGTCATAGCGGAAAGCACCAGCATGGAGAGCGCCTGTTGCAGGCTGTGGTTTACTAGATCATTTCAAGTCTTAAAGGAAATTAGTGCGTAACAGCCTGTGTGGTGAAAAGCAAAAAAAAAAAAAAAAGAGTAACTCAAGGCCCTAGTGCTTCCTTTTTAGAGTGTGAGCTACTGTGCTCATTTCTTTATGGCTAGGGCAGGCTAGGTGGTGTCACTGAACTTATCTATTCGGTCTCTTTCAATGTCAGACTTGTTTATATTCCTTTCTGGTCATGGTGAATTTGACTTCAAAGAGCCATGTAACACAGATGGGAAAAAGGCATGGCATCAGCTGAACAAACTCAGGCAAGATTGGCTACATTCACCAACATTATCTGCAGTTCTGAGTCTCACCAGAAATGTCCCTATGCTGATAAACCGCTAGCTGAGTGGAAGCCTTGACAACCCTCTCTCCAGGAGGATAGATTCTGAAACATGTAAGTCATGCCTCAGACCCAGCATCTTCCAGCAAACCTTGAAACACTCAGAGATCACCGAGTTTTCAAATGGGCAGGGATGAACTCTGGAAAGCCCCATCAGGATCAAAGATATTTGAATGTAGAAGTTACAAGTGTACTCAGAGGCCACTCACTGAAACTGCATGAGTCCTGGAATGCTGACAGTTCTCAGAGCTTCCATCCCAGAAAATGGATGAAGTGAAATTAAATCCACCATTACAGTACAGACAGTTCAGCTGAAAACAGAAGCTTAAAGTATCTCCTGTATTTGTAGCAAACAACTTGCTATTGGACAGTCCCAGAAGGGTAGCCATTTTAGTCTGTAGCTTCACAAATAACAAGGAGTACTGTAGCACCTTAAAGATTAACAAATGTATTAGGTCATGAACTTCCCTGTGAGAGACCCACCCAAGAAATCTCATGACGTAATACATTTGTTAATCTTTAAGGTGCTACTGCGCAGCTTTATATGTTGGAAAGTCAGTAACTCTTGTTCCTCTTTGTACTAAGAGAATGCTGCCCCCAGCTGGTTTTTGACTGTGACATGAAAACTTTGGGCCCAACAACTGCTGCCTGGCACACATTGGCTCTGCTTCTCCATATTCTAATCAAATCAGGTTCATAGTTCCTTCAAAGCTGGCTTCTTGGACTGACTGGGGCTCCATGGCACAAAAAACATTTGGCATTATGACCCTTTCGGTTAAACAGAGGTGCAAACACACTATCTGGATCTCCAACATCCACTTTTCAACAGTGCTCAAGAGCTACTCAGGCCCCAGCTCTAATTCAAATGTCAGAGCAAACCAACCATCCAAGTAGGTATTTATGTGGCTGTTGTCACTGGCGTCCCTGGCCTCTGTTTGTCAGAGGCTGGAGATGGATGGCAGGAGACAAGTCGCTTGATCATTGTCTTTGGTCCACCCCCTCTGGGGCACCTGACACTGGCCACTGTCAGCTGATGGGATGCTGGGCTGGATGGACCTTTGGTCTGACCCAGTAATGGCCATTCTTACATTCTTAGAACTCTGCTTCACTTTACAGAGTTACTCCAATTCCCAAAGGGCAAATTTGGGGCTGTTTAAAAGGGTAATGTTTTACCCTTCTCTTGCAGTTTTCAATTAAGGATTTCAAGGCACTTTACTGACATGAATTTAACCACTTAGTTTCCCCCAGGGTAGATTTAACGTGAAGGATGCTGAACTTCTAAGGGGCTCAACAGTGATAATTTGGTGTTATATTTGCCTAATTCTCTTGGTAACTGAAGAGTTTTGCAGCAGTTGGTTTAGTGAGGTATATGTGTATGAGAGCACTGTAAGTGACTACATAGAGGATAACTCAAACATAAATAAATGCTTAGGGTTCAGTGTTGGAAATTGACTGTTTGTTCCTTTAAGTCTGCGGGTCAAGTGAATGACTCCTCATACCTGCGTAAAACCTTTCAGTGATCAGTCATTGGTGTATTATTTTGGCTACACTTTTTGTCCATAACATCATTTTTTCAAAACACTCAAAAGAGGTCTGTGTTTTGGTCACCCTTGGAGCTAACTTACTGTTTTATCCCTTCTGAAAGCCCTAGATTCAGATCCTGCAGGGTGGGATCAAGCAGCAGAGAGGTCCAGTGGAGTGAATCTACAGCAGTCAGCCTAGAACTAGATTAACAATACCAGAAACATTACTTCAACTCCTATCATAGTTTACCAATCCAAAAATCAATTGTTCTTGATGAAAAATACTGGCCAAAATCAACTCATAGAGCCTTTAGATTCTGCTTCTCCAACTGAAGGACACACTGACAATTAGATTGAATTCTTAAATAAAAAACAAAGACACAGCAAAAATAGCAACTGCAATAGCCACAAGGTGACCGTCTAACAAACTAATGTGGGCGGTCTAGAGAAGGTAAGGTGCTGGGTTCTGCACCTTGTAAGATGGTGGTGGCTGAGCTATTTCCATATGCAGTGGTACCAATTTGAGAAGCAGCAACTTTGAAAACCAGCTAATGTTACCATTGTAACAGAAAATTTACTAGGATGACTACGAAAAGCTTCCTAACAATGAAGTCTATCAGACTGGAAGCTTCTCCAAAGGGAAGTGATGGATTCTGTCTTTACATCAGACGTGTAAATTTGGACACAATACCAGAGAAGATACTGTAGGAACAACCCTACAATGGCCTGTGGGGATGGACTGGATCTGATCTGAACCTGTAAGACAAACAGAAGTTTAACTTATCAGATTCTGCGAACAAGTGACATTGTTCCTGAAGGAATTATTTAATTTTCAGCAGTTAGTATTTCTTAAAGCCACATTAGTAGACGTGACCTACTGATAATACAAGCAGTGTCTTGTAGATGGGCGGTAACAAGAACAGTGAACTCTCAAAGAGTTGCATTTAAGAGCTAGGCATTTCCTGTACAGAGTAATTTGAAATTGTAGTCAACTCAAGATGAAAAGCTGCTTTGTAATTTGGATTTCTTTATGTACAGGTAAGAAAAATATTATAAGCTGTATTTTCTGAAATGTTTTGTTTCACAGGTGTGTGTATGATATGTTTATTTCAGTGATGAACCATCACACATCTCATATGTTAGGCTTGCCCTGCTTTTGGGCAGTGGGCTGGACTCGGGGATTTCTATGATTCTGTAGCTGGCCAGCCATAAGATTTTCTTCTTCTCTGGATTGTTTTGCATTGAGAGGTTTGATACGAATAAGCTGTACCAGTGCACAAAGACTTTCCAATGGGATAAATGTCCCTCGTGTCAGTCACTTATTACACAAGTGCAGTTATATGAACTTGAAATGAGGAACAAAAATTCATGTCTTGCTTTATAGGTTCGCTGAATGATGTGATATTCCATGTAGGTTAAGTTTCTAGCCCTTTGCGTTTTCAAATGTAGCTTGTGTTTGGTTATTTTCCATATATTTTTAGTAGCACCTTTCTAAAATTATTTATGGTAGTTTCATTTTTTAGAATGTTTTTATAGCATTGTAAATCTACAGAAAACTTTGCAAAATGTGAATCGTGAAGAGTACAGAGTAGTTTTATTCAAATATTTAGGATTAGGAGTAATTTTCCTTTATCCTTTAGCCTAAAAAGTACATAGATTAACATGTAAAAACTCCCCCACTCTGAAAAACACTGATGTACTTGCAAAGCCATGCAGGTAGAACCGGAGTTGATTCTTGAGATAGGTGAAGGGTAGTGTGCCGAGGATATGGTAATTACTAATTGGTGAGATCGATTGAAAAGAGCAACCTCAACTTCTACGTAATCGATAGCTGACAAATAACATGGTGTGCTTTGTTGAGTAACCTCAACAAAGCAACTGCTACTTTAAGAACATGATCTTCATGAATTTTCCTCATCAGCTAAAAAGTGCACCAGATGTTAGATCTGAGCGTGTGTTGGCCTGGTCTCTAGCGATACGCCTTGCTCTTCTCCCTGCTGCTGGCTCCCCAAAACATCCAGTGTGAGACAGAAGGCCTCAGTCAGCACTTACCAAATTTCAGCAGTAAGAAAAAATACATAAAGTTGATAGCTCAAAAAGTTTGAGTACTTTCATGAAGAACTTGTTCTTTGTGAAGTGAACCACAGTCATGCAGGAACCATTTTCTATATCTAGAAGTAGCTGAGAATTTATACCCAAACAGTAATTATGGATCACGTAACTATGAATCCCAGAATCTCAAAAGCCAGCAAGTGACAGTCATTTAGTAGCCCATACCTACGCTGATCTCCAGCCAGCCCCCTCTCACTGCTGGCACAACCACCATAAATGATAGACAACAATAATGCTTCCCCAACCCACCAACACTCCTAAATCAACTATGAGAAAATGTTTCCCAGGCAGGTATTAACGGAGGGTGACAGGTTGAATCTCATAAATCCTCTTGGAGTTGTCCCCTGATGTGCTGATTCTATCACTTATGCCTGCTTTGCTACCCTCTGGGGCTCCCCATCAGCCTGTCCTCCTGGGCAAGCAGCTCCAGTTTCTCCCCAGCCCAGCACAGAGTTAGGGTTACTGTCCCTTCCCCCCCTCCACACCCCACACGCAGAGCAACACAGAGACACAAGTTCAATTTCCCAGAAGATTCAGCTGTCAGGGCTTAGCACCCAGGAAACCAACCCTCAAAAGGACCAAACCCCTAAATATTATTCTGTGTAAAATTTTCACACAGAGAAAGCTTATAAAGGAGTCCACCCCCTTTATCAATGACAGAAATATGCACTGTGGTTGCTTTTCCCCGCCATCTCTCTGCAACAATTACTTACGCTGGGCTTGGTAAGAAAGAAAAGTTTTTATTAAGTACAGAACGTAGGATTTAAGTGGTTGCAAGTGAAAACAGTCAGATTAAAGTAGGTTACCAAATGAGAACAAACAGAATAACATCGGCTAATTCTAATATGGTATGAAATTTGTTACATGAGAATTCTTACCCTAAACAGTTGATCTTTTCTCAGGCAATATGCTTTAAGTCAGAGCTGATCTTTACTCTGGCTTGAGTCTACAGCTTTTTTCAGAGCTCCTTGTTGTCGAATATCCTGTTAGGGTGGGCCGAGCAGTTTCAAAAGGTCAGCTGAAGACAAAGGACTGATTGTTTCCCATTCCTTAAATAGACTTTACTCCCGGATGGGAATCCTTTGCTCAGCACCGTGTATCCCCGGGGAAAAATATGACATTCAAGATGGATTCCAGTACCAGGTGGCATAGTCACTTGTCTTTCTAGGCCCAACTACAGTGTGGGCTTATATGACAAACATGAGCATTCATAGGTCATTATATTGAGTACTCAGTCATTAAGTACCTGAATGGCTCTCCTTAGTGCATTTCGAATGTCTATGTTATTTACTTTGTAAATAAAGCCAAACTGCAGGGAGAGAAGTGTAGTTCATCCTCGGGGTGATTTAATAGCAGCCTTCAACTTCCTGAAGGGGAGCTGTTCTCAGTGGTGTCAGATAGCAGAACAAGGACCAATGGTCTGAAGTTACAGAAGGAGAGAAGCAGGTTGGATATCTGGAAGAACTTACTTCACCAGGAGGGTGGTGAAGCATTGGAATGCGTTGCCTAGGGAGGTGGTGGGTTCTCCATTCCTTGAGGTTTTTAAGTCCTGGCTGGACGAGGTCCTGGCTGGGATGACTTAGTTGGGGTTGATCCTGCTTGAAGCAGGGGGCTAGACTAGATGACCTCCTGAGGTCCCTTCCAGCCCTGCAATTCTATGATTCTTACTCTTTTCAGAGCAGCATGCAAATACAGTCTGCTCTCACAGCTGTAAATTAATTCTATACGTTTTCTCCCGTCTATAGTTTTATGGATGATTCCTACAGAAATAAATCACTTTGCTACATTTTTAAACAAAAAACAGGGCTTTGTATAGCAATAACACAGATTTAATTCTCTGTTTAATCTCATAGGATGAACTGAGAATTATATCCCTGCTTTTTAAATCTGTGAAAATTGACCTCATTCCATTGTTTTTCTTCTGTAACGGGCAGCTGTAGATGATGTTAGAATTTAGGTGCTTTGACACCAACAGGAGGTGCACAGTATGAGTGAGGGCAAAGCCTGACCCAAAGTTTTGTAAAGCACAATCAGAATCAAGATATGAAGGGGAAAGAGAGCGGGTGTGCATATGTGCCAGAAATGTAACAAGCTCACTTTCTGAAACTCTGTGAGGAAAACAAACTGCTTCTCTTGCAGGTTGGTGTGCACTATCCCTCAGGTCAGATGGGGACAAGACAGCAACGGAGGGAACGAGCACTACCATAACCTGCTCCTATGACAGTGGGAGATATGTGTTTTACAAAAAATACTGGTGCCATGGAAGATCCAGGTCATCTTGTGATATTTTAGGCCATACAGAGAATTTTATTAAGAGTGAATATAAAGGAAGATTGTTACTCTTGGATAACAGAAGAGGAAAATTTTTGGTCACGATGCACCAGCTGGTAGAAGACGACTCAGGAACATACTGGTGTGGAATACAAAGACGGTATGCAGATATAATGATTGCAGTGAAGCTCACTGTAACTGAAGGTAAAGGTTCTTTAAACATTGTAATGTCTCATGAGACAGTCATTAGTTTTATAATAACGTGACTGAAAAAATGTATGTTGCTTGCCGCAATTAAGTTATGTAGGGAATGTGGCAGAAGGAATGCAGTGCTGCTGAAGGCTGGGAGGAATGAGTCTCCCAGAGGTCATCTGCATGAGAATGCAAAAGGTGTGCATGTGTGATACCTTTTCAGGCAAAGCCTAATGGGTAGCAAGTAAGCCATGAGATTTGGTCTATTGTAAACATGTAGTTGTAAAATCACAATTTAAGCTGACACTTAAGGTGGGAGTTGTGAGATCTCACCAATGCTCTGGGTTGTTGTGGGGGGACAGGGCCAAGAGCCCCAGCAAGAGACTGGGTTCTACTGCATATGGGGATGGTATCTGGGTAACAGGGGTTTTGTCTCTTCTGTGCTGAGATACACTGCATCTGTCGCTGTAACTTTGGGGTAGGTTACGGTCATTAAACAAGCCATTTCTATCTCAGACTCTGTGCTTGCGAGGCGGGGGAGAACCGCCTTACAGGCACCCAGCACGGGGGTGAAATTGTCCCAGGCCACTGGGTGGGGGCTCGAGCCAGTTGATTGTATCCTTGATAGGAAAACCCCACAAGAGTTGAACCCGGCCCTTCTGGCAGGCATCTGGCATTAACAGAAGGGTTACATAAGTGGGGGCTCGTCCGGGATATCTTTTGCTGGGTAGTACCCCTCGCAAGCACACACATATATATAAACATTGTAAGAAGCAGCTGTTGTTGCGGGATAAGTTAGAGTTTATACCATGGCTGGCCGTATGCTAGAAGAGTGGTGTGAGGAGTTGGGTATTGACCCTAGAAATTGTCTATTAGTTTTAGGGATACCTGAGGGTATGGAAGATGGCCCGATTGAGGCCCTTCTAACAAAAGCCATTGATTCTCTAACGAGGTGTCGCATACGGGGGCGTAGACCTCAAGTAGACGACAAAGCATTTGTGGTGATATGTGAATTGCCAGTAGCTGTGGACTCTTTGCAGATCCCAAGTGAGATAAAGATTCCCACTGGCACTTTGAAAGTTGTGATCGCCAAGGCCTTTGCAACAGGCCCCGCTTCACATGCTGTATTTGAGGAGAAGATGACAGCCTTTTTGGCACAGGAAGGAAAGACTATGGCTGACGTGTCAAGTCTACTGAGTGCTGACCCATTGGCCCCTGGCCCTTCTATGGATGTATGGGCCAAAGCTTTGGGACAAGCATTGGAGAAGGTCCTGCAACCTCATCATGAATCTAGTTCATACCATAAGTTACGCTTATTTTCGGGTGGTGCGGTCCCAATACCCGGGGAAGAAGCGTTTGAACCCTGGTTAGAACATACCACTGAAATGCTCCGAGAGTGGGCAGTACCTGAAGCTGAGAAGACAAGGCGACTGATAGAGAGTCTCCGGGGTCCCGCGCTGGATGTCATTCGGACGTTGAAGCTGGGTAATCCGGAGGCTAGTGCAAATGACTGCTTAGAAGCTCTCAATCATGCTTTTGGGAGGACTGAAGATTCGGAGGAAGTTTATTGCAAATTCTTGAGCACCAGATAACAGAGCGGCGAAAAGTTATCAACCTATGTTCAGAGGTTGGAGAAACTACTGCAGAGAGTTGTCTTGCATGGAGCCATCACAGCAGAGCAAATGGATGGAACTCGAGTGTCCCAAATTGTGAGGGGAGCGCAATACCAGCACCCAATCCTATTCCACCCTCGGTTAAGGGAACGACTGGCGGCCCCACCCAGCTATTCGCGATTGATTAAAGAGATCCGAGAAGAGGAAGAAAGGCAGGCCACCAGTGAGAGCGGGGGCACTCAACCATCCAAACATGGCAGCACGGCCCCCTCGCAACTCCCCAAAACATTGATGGTGAACGGTGGAGAGGAGCTTGCCCAAAGAGTGCAAGACCTGATGGTGCAGGTGGACGAACTGAGGGGTGCTGTAGGTTCAGCCCGGGCACCAGGGAGTGGTGAACAGCTAGCAGCAGCGGTCCATAAGATTGGGCTCAGGACAGCTACTTCTGCAGGCCGGCCAAGTAAAGGATCCTTCTTCTGCAACAAATGTGGTCAGGAAGGACACACTGCAGCAAGATGTCAAAATAAGGAAAATCCAACACTGGTGTACCAAAAGCTGAGGGCCACCTGGGAAAAGTCGGGAAATGGCTACAGGGTCTGGGAAAGGAGCCGCCCACACCCTCGGGAAGCGAGGGCTCCCCTAGAAGAGACAGACCCACGGCTTTCCCACGAGGACTAATAGGACCTAGAGCAGAAGTCAATGTGAAAATAGAAGGGGTGGAATGTACAGCCGTCCTTGATACAGGGTCTCAAGTGACGATCATATTCCAGTCATTCTATCAACAAAGGCTTGGGCACCTGCCTATCCAGCCATTGACAGGTCTCGGCCTGTGTGGACTCAGCCTGAATGAATACCCCTATGCGGGGTATATCATCGTGCACCTAGAGTTCCCAGAAGATGTGGAAGGGGTAAGAGAGGAGGTGGACACAGTTGCCTTAATATGCCCTGTCCCCCTACAACAACCCAGAGCATTGGTGAGATCTCACAACTCCCACCTTAAGCGTCAGCTTAAATTGTGATTTTACAACTACATGTTTACAATAGACCAAATCTCATGGCTGACTTGCTACCCATTAGGCTTTGCCTGAAAAGGTATCACACATGCACACCTTTTGCATTCTCATGCAGATGACCTCTGGGAGACTCATTCCTCCCAGCCTTCAGCAGCACTGCATTCCTTCTGCCACATTCCCTACAGTTACTTGTATTTGATGTTAAATGGAAATGAATTAACACTGCAACTGCAAAATCACAAAAGTTAAAATACTAATGAAAGCACAGCTAAAGCCTCACAGAAACCAAGGCAGAGCTGTTGTGTATGGCTCAGCACTTCAATAGCAAAAGGTGCTCTGCAGCTCTATAGAAACATTGTTTGTGTTGCAGAGGTATCTAGAGTGTCCAACTGAGATCAAAGTGCCCTTGCACTAGGCACTCTAAAAAGCACAGGACAAGACAATCGGTCCCAAAGAGCTTACAACCTGGACAGACAACAGATAGTGAAATGGAGGACTGTTATCCTTTCCTACCCCTTCACAGTTCAAAAACCCAAACAGAGTAGAGGCTTGTCTACATATGCAGCAATGTGCTCTTGAAAAGTGTGAATAAAATCATGCCTTAGTATGTGCTCATGTAGTACTAGTACTATATTAATATGCAACTAGAGAACTTTCAGTGTGTACCTGCAGAGCCTATTCAGGCCAGTTAGGACCCTTCAGAAATCAAGGGCCTTTAGTGTGACTTGCTGCAGGTCCCATGGAAGCTGGGGTGAAGTCAAGAACTAAACCCAGATGTCCTATTGAGACTTCAAGCCAGGGCCTCAATCTCTAGGCTAGCTCATCTCCTAAATGATAAGAGAAAGGGTAGAGGTTTAAAAATTCATGATATCGCTGTCAATCACAGAATTTGTGATGCAGTAGCATCTTCTTCTTATCTGAGAAGATGACTCCTGATTCTGAAGGACATCAAGTCATAGGCCTTGAGGATAAATTACTTCCTGTATCTATTGATCATTTCAATGTTACTGATACCACATTGCTCACTATATGCAGAATCATTGTAGTCACAGTGGGCCCAAAACATGAGCTAGGCAAGGTGAGGTAATATCTTTTGCTAGACCAACTTCTGTTGGTGGGATACAAGCTTTCAAAGCACAATGACTTGAAGAGGAACTCTGCGAGACACAAAAGCTTGTTTCTTTCAGAAGTAGAAGTTGGTCCAATAAAGGAGATTACCTCACCCATATTGTCATCCAATCCTCATTTTATTTAGTTTTAGATAAATACATATATCAAAGCTGGCATGCATTTGCCCAAGAGATTAAACTCAGCCTTTGGTGTGGTGAGGCATGTGCTCTAAAGCCAGAGAGGGGGCACGGGGAGTTTTGTGGACTGAGAACTCACTGATCAAGGATTAATAGTATGTAAATGCCTGTGCCTTTCCCACTCTTTCTAAACTCAGCAGTGAATCCATGTACCCTCGAGACTAATCCTTTGAAAGAGCATAGAACTAGATAGGGATATGTACAGCCAAGTCTGATTGGGTAACGCAAACAATGCTTCACATCCTTTTGTGTACTGCATCTCACCAGAACTACATGGTTCCATTTCAGAGCCTCTCTCCACCCCCCTTATTACTTTCACCAGCCACCCCAGTGACTCCTGCCTAGGGAAACAAGTGACCATCAGATGTCACTCAGCTACAGGCTCTAATGTTCACTACACATGGTACAGAAAGGGCCTTCTGAACGATGTCGTCTCAGTGCACAGCAATGATCTGATGCTTCAGTGTGGAGACCTCCTGGAGAGTCAGAGCTATTATTGCCAAGCTTCAACTCGCAGAGTGAACAAATCTACCCACCTGGTGAGAGCAGAGGTGCTGACCCCAGCAAAGGAGAACTGTACATACCAATTACAATTATCAGGTAATCTAATTTCAGTGTTGGAGTGATGGACGGATAAGTAACTTGCAGAAAAATTCTAAAATATAAGTTAAACTCCTTTCATGCAAAGTTATGCTAACTAAGTATGGAACAGCTAAAGCAAACACGAATCAAACTACAAATACAGCAGTGTCATCTTCCCATTTTTACAGTGCCTATTTTACTTGTCCTTAGGCATCTAGTACACAGGCAAACAATACCAGGACACCTGCAGCATGGGGAACAGAATGTCAGCTATTTAGCTACCAAAAATACCAAGAGACAGCAAGGTTTAATTTTCCTGTGTAAACAGAGAGAGCTGTTTGTTGTAAAGTGCAGTATTTTCTTTACTCTTGTAGCGTAGGGAAAGTGTATGGAATGTCTAATGCCAAGAGGATGTGCATTGGTTTCTATCAAAGCAATTGTATGCTTTTATTACAGGTGGAGAATCATACAACTGTCTAAGTGCTACCCCAGTGTTTACAACTGTGATGCCTGCAACACTCTTCACAGGCTATTCAGCACCTTGCTCCAACTCCTCCAGCTGTCCTGGCACAGAAGAGTAGGTACCAGCCATCACAGCTGTGTGTTCCTACTTATTAGATAAGATTTATAAATGTTGAATTTATCTCAAAGTGTAGACACAGCCTCAGAAATCCGAGTAGAATTTTTTATCTAAAGACATTTAAAGCAGGGTGCTAGGAGAGCAGAGTCAGGGACATTCTGGAAGTATCCTGATATACCTCACATCAGTAGAGAAATACATCAAATGAGGCTAGCGCGGTGGGAATATTTGTGCCTAGGTACCGTGGCAATTAGCATGCTGGGAAAGACACATTATAAAAAGAAAATCAGGATGAAGAGATTCATAGGGAATGAAATGGCCAACTTTATCCAAATGCCAGAGCACTGTGCCAAAGTATCATGGAGGACAACAGTTTCCCAAGACTTAAAGGATCAGGCACTTACATGGACATCGAGAACTTTCAGTTAGAGAAGCGGGTCTTTGCCCACAAAAGGTTATGCCCCAAAATACCTTTTAGTCTAAGGTGCCACAGGACTTGTTTCTGAAGTGACAGAGGGTCATGCTTCAGAGCACAGGCTGATAACTAAACTAGGCCAGGTAAAGGAAAGACCTGCACTTGGGGAGGATATTCTCCAGCTGTCTCATTGCATTTCCTGAGCTTTCCTCTCGCTTAAGGCATCTATCTGGCACTTGCCTCAGCTGATGCCAGAATACCTGATTAGATGGACCATTGCTCTGATCCACTATAGAAGTTCCTATGTTTAGAAATAAGGGCAACAAAATCCAGCACCACTCTTTGAAAGACAAATGGTAACATTAGGACTTGTGATCCTAAATCCCGTGGGCATTTTTGAAAAAAAAAAATTTCCCCCCAGTGGACATGCTTTTAACAAACATTTAAATCAAGCACGTCTTTTACCCACAGATCCAATATTTCTACAGTGTCTAGTCAAATGACTTATTTTTCCTCCGTCTTTAGAAGTTGGATCCCAATTCCATGGACTACTCTGCGCTGGCTATTCCTGGGAATTCTAGTAACATATTTACTCATCATTCAGAGCAACAGGACATAGAAAAGTGGTGAGTTTCTTTTAATTGTAAAGGCAATTTTCATACAGCTTCACAGCACAGCTAACAGTAAAACTGTTCTCCACAAAATTTTCAAGCAAAGGAGGTGTGTGTGTATAATTCTATGTAAAAGTTATGCATTAATAATACTTTAATACCTATCTTACTAATAAAAAACAAGAAGTCCTGTGGCACCTTATAGACTAACAGATACTTTGGAGCATAAGCTTTTGTGGGCAAAGACCCGCTTTGCCAGATGCATGAGTGCGTTGGGGGGGGCGGGGGATGGAGTCCAGAGGAGGGTTTAAAGAAGGAGTCTCGGTCAAGAGGAGGGCCAGAGTTAGCAAAATCTGTTCACCTTGTCAACTCTGGCCCTCACCTTGGCTGAGACTCCCTCTTTAAGCCCTCCTCTGGGAAACCCCCCCCACTCATGCATCTGATAAAGGAGGTCTTTGCCCATGAAAGCTTATGCTTCAAAGTATTTGTTAGTCTATAATGTGCCACAGGACTTCTTGTTGTCTTTGAAGATACAGACAGACTCAGCTACCCGTCTGATACCTATCTTACTAATGCATGCTCAAATATAATTTGAGAGACTGGGTAAGGTTTTTATTTTCTGTTAGTAACAATATATATACAAAAGTTCTATTTTGACTGAAGATTTGTAAATCCATAGCTCGAGGGGGAAAAGTTTATTTACAAACAGAAGCAGCTTCCTGCTTTTGGAGTGCTGAAAGATAGCATCTCTCCAGAGAGCACTGCTTCTGTATACTGCGGTAGTAAGTATACTGCTCTCTGATATACTTACTCACAGGCTGTGAACATTTGATCCACCAGGTCTTAATATATGGAACACTTATTCCCTGATGGTTTTTTTAAGTGTAAAATATTAATTGCTTTACATTTCTGATCATCTCAGTGGAAACATTTCCTCATTTGGTTTTGGTGTGAAGTATAAAAAACAAAACAAAATACCAAAATTTACCTATGGAAGTTGAGGCCTGAGACTAACACTGTAGTGAGTTTCAGCTCTCACCTAGCAAACACCTGATATCCATGTTCTTGTGGTACATTGTGCACACCTGAGCAATTGCTGCTTCTTTCTTTATATGTCACAAGCCTAGAGATATTTGATTAAAATATGGATACTTTGAATTATAAAAAGGCTACCAGTAAAACTGTATTAACTAAATCAAAGGTACCAAATCTTTGTCCCAAAAATTGCCCCAAATCTTCATGTGTCCTGCCTGCACATAGCTTGATCCACCCATCCTCAAACATTTGTTGAATGGTTACATTTATTGATGAATAAAGAAGCCAAATTATTCATGGATCATGGGCACAAATCAAATCTGGAACCTACAAGGGAATCTAAGAAAATTATTTTTTCATAGTACAAGATTAAACTCCTAATGTGCCAGGGTGGTGCATTTATTTGATATTCTGTATAGAAGAGTAGGTGGCCATGCGATAATCTCAAGCACCTGACCACCTGCTGGATTCCTTACAGAGCTGTGCTGAGTGTTTGAGAGTGTAGGGTTCAAATGTGGTCTGAAAGTACACTGCGATCAAAATACCCTTTGGTTGTAAATAGTAATAAACTAAAACATTATTTTGTTTTTAAGACTTCATTTTCAGAACCTTTCAAGTGCCGCTTTCCATCATCTCACAGAGAGACCATCTGAGAGACTTGCTTGGTTTTGGTTAAGTATAATTTCCTGTCCATCACCAGCAATTTGATATTACTTACCTCTTGGCACAGGCGGATGCAGTCAGCTGGAGCTGTTATCAGTAAACATCTGGACACCTCCCACACACTGGTCACCTAAGAGGCCACACTTCTCAGCACACCATTCAGCATACAGGAAGCAATGTCTTGATGAACTCTGAATAGACTGTTGCGAGAATTGTCTAAAACAATATGCAAAATCTAGTTTCCAGTCACATTTCTAGCTGCCTCTTTTGCATGTGAGCTGCACTCTTGTGTTTTGAAAATGCATTTGTCAGACCCTATGCCCCCAAACAGGTTCATGTAGCTTGTATGTTCTTCACTTAAATTTGCTGCATTCATAAGGTTCCCAGACACAGAAATAATGCCTCTGAATACATCTGGAGTCCACCCTTCCGAGCCACACTTTCCCAGACCTAGGTCAGAGTACCTAGTCATGCTCCACTAGACATCACTGTTAAGAGTCAGAGGCAAAAGGCTCTAACTCCACCAGCCTTTTTTAAAAAAAATCCAACAGTGTGAAACTACTCCTCCCTTACTAACTAGCTAGTAAAACTTCTCCAGCTGACAAGAGCCAAACACCAACAGTGAATCTGCAGTGGCAGAAAGGAGACTAATTCAAACTGGGAATCAGATATGAGAGGACCAAATTCTCCTAAGCTTCTGAGACACCCTTCCCCCCCAAGACCACCCTGGAAAAAATTCTGCACCAACAGTGAAAATCCCAGGTGATCTCTCCAGGGACACTCAACCAACTGAGCGCCTTTGAAGGATTTCAGGGTTAGATACAGATTAGCAAAAACAAAAAGGCAAAATTGTTAGTTTTTGTGAAAATCCAGTTGAGTACTTCTACAAAACTTTTGCTTGGTTTTCTGAGTAGCAACAGATATCTCTACCCTCGAAAGAGACATTGCTGACCGATTTTAAATTTGTAAAAGCAATCCTTCTTGTAACTGTAAAGCAACAGAAGTATATGTAAAATTTTCAAGGGAAACAGCCATCTGAAAACCCAAATATGGCCACATTAAGCCCCTGGCCTGGAAACTAAGTGTACACCAGTGAAATTGATGGCATTCGCCAATTTCAGAGAAACCCCAATAGCATTCTTCTAAGAGTGACAAGGTGGATTTTTAGGTTCTTTCCAGTGATCTGGGATGAGTCAATGATGGTGGGAGAAGGTTGTTTAACAAGCTGATTTTTCACTTGACATCTTCCTGTTGACAAGCTATGGGGCACCTGCCCTGATGATCAACTAGCAGCATGGCTACTTTTCCTTTAGTTAGCTGCCCACTCTCTACCCATTCATCCTGCTGGATTTCTACTTAGGAGCTCACAAAACCCAGATCCAATTTGGAATTGAGTATTTAAGAGTTGCCCAGAGACTGCAAAGGAGGACTGGAACCTCCTTGTATTGACTACTGGACAAACAATAGGAGATGCGGTCACTGCCCTGAACAGCTTAAAGTATGAAACAATGGACAACATGCAAGGAAAGGAATGCAGTTAAATTCATATAGTTTGCAAAGATACAGTTCCATTTGCTTTTCTTACTAAAAGTAGATTGAATCACTGTGGCCATCACCCCTCAGCACAGACATCACTGACTTCATATAGGTGTCAAAGCAGAGCCTGAAGGACAGGGAAATGGCTTTACAGAGGTATTTCAAACAATTCCCCACAAATCCGTGGAGATTCCAGCTGATTTCTTAGGGTACTGCTGGTAGGGTGGAATGATCTTTCTATGACCCCCTAGTGATGATCTGGGTTGGGATATTCCAAGTTGAGTTGGCTCTCCCACAGAATCCTAAATGGCAAATAGGCCTTGTTTCACTGTCCTACTCATACAGTGAACCGATCCAACAGCATGCCAAAGAGCTCTCTGCAAACTTAAGGATGATGTGAAATCCCCTGAATTCTCATGGAATCACTGCAGCAAACCCAAGTATAACATGGCACAGGCTGAAGGCACAGATTTGGTCCAGCTGGATTTTAGTGAAGAGCACATATCCCAATTGTTCCTGTGAGAGTGGCTCATTTATTTGTTTTTAAACGAGTTCTTCCACAACAAGACTTTCTGTAATATTGTATGTGAGTGCCTCTTCTTTTTAATACTCTTAGGCTGCGTCTACACGTGCACGCTACTTCGAAGTAGCGGCAGTAACTTCGAAATAGCGCCCGTCACGTCTACACGTGTTGGGCGCTATTTCGAAGTTGAAATCGACGTTAGGCGGCGAGACGTCGAAGTCGCTAACCCCATGAGGGGATGGGAATAGCGCCCTACTTCGACGTTCAACATCGAAGTAGGGACGTGTAGACGATCCGCGTCCCGCAACATCGAAATAGCGGGGTCCTCCATGGCGGCCATCAGCTGGGGGGTTGAGAGATACTCTCTCTCCAGCCCTTGCGGGGCTCTGTGGTCACCGTGGGCAGCAGCCCTTAGCCCAGGGCTTCTGGCTGCTGCTGCTGCAGCTGGGGGTCCGTGCTGCATATACAGGGTCTGCAACTAGTTGTTGGCTCTGTGTATCTTGCACTGTTTAATGAAAGTGTGTCTGGGAGGGGCCCTTTAAGGGAGCGACTTGCTGTTGAGTCCGCCCCGTGACCCTGTCTGCAGCTGTGCCTGGCTCCCTTATTTCGATGTGTGCTACTTTGCCGTGTAGACGTTCCCTCGCTGTGACTATTTCGATGTTGGGCTGAGCAACGTCGAAGTTGAACATCGACGTTGCCAGCCCTGGAGGACGTGTAGACGTTATTCATTGAAATAGCCTATTTCGATGTCGCAACATCGAAATAAGCTATTTCGAAGTTGGGTGCACGTGTAGACGTAGCCCTAGATAGCAGGAGGTGGTTTGACTGGGTTTTCAACAACCAGAAGACAATTCCCCTAATTGTAAAAATTCATTAAGTCTTAAAGCACTAGAGAAGTAGGATGGCCAAGATTGTTCAGTGCTAGCAGAGCCCACAGATTTGAGAGCTGGAATAAATAGCATTTTTCCTGTTCAGAGTGTACTCTTTGGCTTGCTCTGACTCAGACCTTTGGCTGTTCTGTTTCCCAGCATGACAACAGAGAAGGACTTCAGCACCAAAGACGGTGGAAGAAAGTGTTGCTGTCAGTCCTCACACTTAAAAGTTGCATTTACAGCCTCTGCTGGAGAGAAACAGTCAAATTGTACAAATTATTTGTAAATAAACAAGTGCAGGAACAGGAGAACCACATCAGGTCTGGAGCAATAGTCACATGTTGAGATGTCCAGTGACTGACTTGATCAATCTTCTGGGCAAAGAGAAGTAAAAAAGAGAAGGGAAAACAATTTTCAGGAAACAGTCTAATAGTTTCCATTTCACTGCTGGGCAGGGGTGAGGTAGCATGGCCTTTTGCATCAGTTCTCAAAGTTCTCCTAAAAAAGAGAAAACGTTGAACTATGGTTAAAGGAAGTGGCAGTAAAATAGCTGGCCCAAGTGCAAGATGGGGAACCAATTCTTCTCCCAGCTTATATGCCAACCTTCCCTCTGATCCAACACGTCACTTCATTTTTCCAAGCCCCAGTTTCTCTAGCTTTAAAGGGGGAGCTCCACCCCACAAGGGGTTGAGAGAAAGTGTCTTTAAAGCCCAAAGGAACTAGAAAGTGCTAAATATGATTAGCTTTTATTCCTTAAGAACTTTTTCTAGGGCAGAAACATTACACTCCCAGGTTGCTGAGACAGGACTGACACCCTGTTGAAGACAATGGGAAGTATACTGTGTCTTTCAGTGGAACCAGGATTCCACAAACACATAAACAAAGTGGTGTTTCACATACAGAGAACACCTGAACCATGGGACTACAAGGGAAAGTAAACAGGTGCTTTTGGGGTCAATGGCAGAGCATGCCCTAGCATGGCACACCACAGGCCTGAGCAGCTAGGTTGGCTGGATTTGAACACCACCTTGGAAGTGCCACTGTATGGTGCCCTGAGAACACTGAATGACTCCCTAGTCAATACACAGCAGCAGAGGAAGAGAGCTACAGGTGCCAAACACAAAATGTCAGTAATCCATGAGCACTCACCCAGCCCCCATGGGTCTGGATGTATCCTCTCACTTCACGGTTCCCATTAATCAGCTCCGCAAGCCTGAGCTGCCTGACCACATCTGGAACTTTCTGGGCAAGGTATGCTAACAATTTCACAGACACTGCCAGAAAAGCTCTCTCATAGCCCAGCTCAGGATTTCGGCTGCTCCAGCTCTTGCTGAGAGAATCCACCAGGGCTCCAAATTCCTCCACCTGGAAACAAGAAGAGGAGGCTTTATAAAATGCCACCATTAAAATAAGTCATGGTTAAAGCCCCACAGGGTACCCAGGTCTGACTTGCTCTGCTCTGTGATTGAGGCCAGTGCCCTCTAATGTTGCTTGGCACCTCTAGCTCAAACTGTAAGGTCTTCAGGCAGTGACTATATGTACTGTGTGTTTGTACAGTGCTACTGTACTTCACACAATGTTGCCAAGGGAGAAGGAGGGACAGTTTCTAATTTAACTACAGCTGCAAAGAGCTTTGAGGAGATGTGCATGAGCATTCATATTGAAACTGGGCCAAAGTGAGTTCCAACCTCAGACCAGGCTTATGCCTGGTCAGTTAACATAGATTTGGGGCTATTCAGATAGTTCCCCTTCTTTGTTCCTCTTCCCTTATCATGAGAGAGCAGCTCCTCCACATCAAGACAAAAAGACACTCACGTAACAGCACCTCATTTAAGAAAAAAGAGGTATGAGGTTTTACAATATATTTTAGGAAAGGGGTATGCCCTGGCCTGAAAAAGCAGTGCTTGGTCATTACCTTTCCCTTAGCTACCCCAACAATGGTGCACTGAGCAGGCTGCTCCAGGTCCTCATTATATTGGTCTCCCAGTCTCCGCAGACGACTGGCAATAATAGCTGGATCAAAGGTACTTGAAGCATTTGCTGCTGCAGAAAATGGAAATTCTAAGATGACGAGAAAAAAGGGAGGCAGTCTGCAGGTAAAGTGAGTGAGGTGAAAAATGCGTTTCAGATATAATATTTTAAACAACTGTATTACGTAAACCGTGTCAAAAGAATGAGAAGTCAGGCACTCAGGAAATGCCAGAGTTAAGATTTCCCATGCAACCTTTATTTGGACTCCTTGTGCACATGCATTATAGAAGGAGCTTCAGTTATATCATCATATATTATCTAAAGTTCCGAATTAAAAAATCCAGACGACTAAAAACCAGAGTCTATCGTGTGAACCTACACTGAGGCTGCATTTGGGTCCTCAGCAGAGTTCAGTTCCACAGCACAGACTTCCACTACTCGAGTTAGCAACATCACTGGTAACAGAACTAGGCTGACTATGAAGATCAGGCAACAGATAGAATCATAGAAGAGTAGGACTGGAATGGACCTCGAGAGGCCATCGAGTCCAGCCCCTTGCCCTCATGGCAGGACCAAGCACTTTCTAGACCATCCCTGAAAGCCATCTATCTAACCTCTTCTTAAATAGCTCCAGTGATGGAGATTATACCACCTCCCTTGGCAATTCCTTCCAGTGTTTGATCACCCTGACAGTTAGGAACTTTTTCCTAATATCCAACCTGAACCTCCCCTGCTGCAATTTCAGTCCATTGCCTCTTGCTCTATCCTCAGAGGCAAGGAAGAGCAAGTTCCCTCCCTCTGCCTTATGAAACCCTTTTAGATACCTGAAAACTGCTCTGATGTCCCCCCTCAATCTTCTCTTTTCCAAACTAAACAAGCCCAATTCTTTCAGCCTTTCTTCATAGGTCATGTTCTCTAGACCTTTGATCATTCTCGTCGCTCTCCTCTGGACCCTCTCCAATTTCTCCACATCCTTCCTGAACTGCGGTGCCCAGAACTGGACACAATACTCTAGCTGAGGCCTAACCAGCGCAGAGTAGAGTGGGAGAATGACTTCTCGTGTCTTGTTCACAACACACCTGTTAATGCATCCTAGAATCACGTTTGCCTTTTTTGCAACAGCATCACACTGTTGACTCATATGAGGCAGTTTGCCAAGGGTGTTACATAGCTGTTTGCTAACAGAGCAACACAGACAACTCCTGGATTCAAATCCAGATTCTGGAGGAAACTGTATCTAATAGTGAGACTCTTCTGTCCTTGCCCCCAGCCTTCCGCAAGCTTGATCCTTTCTGTCCCCGTCCCTCCATCTGACATGGCCTATGACTTCATGTTCCAGTTCCCTACCTTTATCAGACCCTGTTCTGAGACTATCCTGCCAACTTTCCCCAGTGCCCAGTCCATTAGTTCCTCTTTCTCCATGCTACCTTGCAGCCAGGTTCGGGGGGGCGGGGGGTGGCGGGGAATGAGAACTAGCAAGAGATTCGCTGTAGAGCCCTGCACAAGCAGAAAATTTGTATCCACATCAGGTTGGACATTAGGAAAAAGTTCCTAACTGTCAGGGTGGTCAAGTACTGGAATAAGTTGCCAAGGGAGGTTGTGGAATCTCCCTCGCTGGAGATATTTAAGAACAGATTAGATAGATGTCTATCAGCGATGGTGTAGATAGTGGTCGGTCCTGCCGTCGGGGCAGGGGACTGGACTCGATGGCCTCTCGAGGCCCCTTCCGGTCGTAGTGTTCTATGATTCTATGATCTGTATCTCCAAAAATGAGCCACAGATATGTGCATTAACATTCCCAGGTGAGGATACCCACAGATATAAAGCAGTTATTTGCACATTTGCAAGGCTGCACTTCTGTTTTGGTGTCCAGTTACCCGAGCAGCCTCCATCAGCTGGGAGCAGCATTTGCCAAGGGAGTCCTGCTTATTCCCTGTATTTCCAGGCTAGAGTGTGCTCAGGAGAGGCAAAATCTTCAGCAAATTCACCTGTCAAACTAAGTTTCTAATATGTACAAACAATAATTTTTCAAAGATTTACTAATTTGGCCAGTTTGGGCTTTTCCCACAGAAATGATATAATTTTGACACAAATGTGCAATCTGCTCAAGTTTCAAATTCCTGCTCCAGTGCAGTAGAATCGTTTTTAAAATTAAAGATGGAGCAAAACATGCTTTTTCCTAAACGCATTCTAAGAAATGACAATTATCCTTCCTGGAAATTTGCCAAAACAATTCAGCTGGAGGCAAACACCAGCCCTGAGAATTTAAAGTATGCCAAAGTGTAAGCCATGGAAGACAACACGTTGGGCAACTTTCTCACAGTTGCCAACTCCCCACCCATATCTGGGTAAGTCCTAGTTGCCCTTCCGTATTACGTTGCTAATTTGCGATCTCAGTCTAAATATTTGGATATTTCAATACTTAGGAGCTCACACCCCTTCGTGGAACTCTCATTTAACACCTTCTTCCAAACACTAGATTTTACAGACTCAAGAAAACTTAAATTTGAGATGCAGCCATACACATGGTTGTTTTCACAGCACTCTAGTCACTGGAAAGAGACTTGTACATGACCCATTAGTCCAGCGAAAGCCCAGCACAAGGAACAGGTGGATGGGAGACACACTCTTGGCCAAACTTTCCTTTCTTCCTTCAGTTCGCTCCTCCGAGCAGGCTTGCATGAAGCTTTTGAGGAATGAATGCTGCTTGACGCTTATAGTAGGATGTTAAAGGTTAACTGGTAAGTTTCATCCTAAATGGATGAGGCTTACTGGCAATGGTTAACTGGAATGGGCTAGAGCATCCCCCTGCCTGCCATAGGTGGGCTAGGGGTAGGGGTTTGTTCTAGCCCCTCTAGGCCCCCACAGGCAAGGGTGCCTCTCACCTGCAGCAGCACCACTGGCAGGGACACTCCAGCCAAGCCAGAGCAGCCCCAGTTCCCAACACATGCCGCAGGCAGGGCACTCCACCCTGATCACAGCAGCTCCTGTCCATGGCAGCGGGACTGCTCCAGGCTGAAGTGGCCTCCCCAGCCACATACACCAACCCATTTTATCAGTTAACTCGTTTAACCCAGCATTTAACTGGTTACCCAAATGCGATTTTACATCTCTAGCTTACAGCAGCTCCCACTTCCACCCACTCCCAGCAACTGTACAGGATCTTTTAGCTGCTTTTGAACTAGAGCGTGCACTCCCCAGGACAGACCATATTCTCATTTGTTAAGCACCAAGGACAGTGTTGGTACTTGATAAGTTAAGAATTAGGTTTGTTGGTTACAAGAACCAGGACCAGTTATGCTTTTTCCTCCCATCACTATTAAGACAAGTTACTTTTCACTCTCAAATACCTGTCATTTGAGAGCAAAAATCCAAGTTGCTCTACCGGCTATTTACATATATATTTAATCCTCACACTCGTGATATAGCCTGGGGTTTTCAGTGATGGATAGATTCACATCACATTTCAATGGAAAGATCATTCTTTGCAGTAACACAGTTCTCCATACCCCACATGAGGGAAATGGTTTATCACAGATGAGGGAAAAGCAACACTACTCTCCTTGCATTTCCCGGGAGACTCATGGAGCTACTGACCCATACCAGCCTGTATTGCAGCCCCCATCTCTATCCATTCCAGGAAGACCCCAAAAGGACATTTACCTAGAATTTTCAGCCAAGAAAGCCTCCTGCCTCCCTCCAGGGCTTTGGTTCCCGGTGAACTTACCTGCACATGACGCAGCAGTAGAGTCTGTCTCCAGAGTGCGGAAAGCAGGACTTCCATCTTCCCCTAAGATATCAGAGAGAAGTGCCTCCACAATGCACTCGGTTTGCTCCTCAAAATTCCTAGGGCTCTTCATTTTAATATGTCTCTCCCTTGAATTACATGAAGTTCATACAGAAACCAAGCTGCCCCTGCAGCTATTCCTCTTCCTGAAAGGACTGAGTCTACAACTGTAGAAACTTCCTTCCTTCCTGGTCAGCTCAGCATCTGTCACTCCCTCTCCAGGGTAAGTGACTGAAGGAGACTCCTCCTCCACAGAGCTGGGTAAAGTCCTGACAGGCTATTTCATCCCTCAGTCTTGCTCCTCTGCACATGGGTGTGGCCAAGTTCTATAATAAGCATTTACTGTAAAAATACACAGCTTCCCAGATGAAGTTTCTCATAAAGTTCATCATTCCCCAAGGTAAGCCTCGGCTAAGGCAAGTCTAGGATTCAAAGGTCAGGTCCACACAGGAAGCGAACCCAGGTTACAGATCACTGTGTAAACGTGAGGTGTTATTGACAGTGTATCAGGGTGTTTTTGCTGATTACTGCATAGTGCAAATAGGCTCCCATCATCCATAACAACTGGGGCGCGATTAAGTGAGCTCAACTCACATGAAAGGTCCCACCAGCTGGTGGTAAGAGACACCCAGCTACAGTCTGTGCTTAATCCCAGCTGCAGCCAGAGCAGGCAGCTTTATCAGAGGCGTTACTACAGGCTTCGTAGCAAATTCTGCACTGCTTCTCCCAAGCCCCCAATGTAGCAAGAGCAGACACTCAGCAGCCCAAGACGGAGTTAATGTCTGTGGGAGAAAGGAGCCATTCCCTAAGTATGGGAGCAACAGGATGGACGCTGAAGGTACATTTACACTGCACACAGAAGTCAAAAGCCATGGCAGTGTGCCTCAGAGCCCAAGCAAGCTGACAGCCTTAGAGCGAAAAATAGCTGTGTCAACATTCCCAGTTGTGCCAACACCTGAGCTTTGAAACCCAAATGGAGGGCCCCCGCCTGGGTGGGGCACTTCTGCAATACTCTTTTTTTGCCCTTTGCATGAGCCTGTGTCAGTTTCCAGGCCTCTGCAACTTGGTTACATGGGATCTGATTGGGGAAATGGAGGGCAATATAGACATACCCCCAAAGGGAGTTGCTCCAGTCCACCTCTGTGTCACTAACCATCCCACAGCGGAGCCTGGAGGACAGCTGGTCTCTGTCAAGAGGAGGGAACAGGAAACTGTTGCAAGCAGTGTAAGTGCAGCAGTAAGCAAGAATCTCCTGATGTAGAATAAAGGGGGAACCAAATACGCATAAAGGAAGAGTTAGGAGTGGCCTCTAAAACACGGACAGTTGATTTGAACTTGTAGACTTTATTTCAGGACTTTGAAGTTAATAAATCCAGCCACTCAGGAGCAGTGGCTGAACAAAAACCTGTATGGAGTGTAGCATGGAGCCCCACAGAGAAACACTAAGGCCATGTCTACACTAGCCCAAATCTTCAAAATGGCCATTTCGAAGATTACTAATGAGGTGCAGAAATACATATTCAGCACCTCATTAGCATGCCAGCAGCCATGGCTCTTCAAAATCGCTGCTTTTCGTTGCTGTGCGGCTCTTCCAAACTGGGCTCCTTTTCCAAAGGACCCCACCAACTTTGAAATCCCCTTACTCCTATCTGCTGGCCAATGCATGACCATTTCGAACATTTGGCCTAGTGTAGACGAAGCCTAAGAGTATGTCTACGCTGCTCACTTTATATAGCAGCTCATAAAGGAAGCAGGGAGAGGAAAGGGAGACTGGGTAGGAGTGGGTGACCCCCATTAGGGGAAGACGTGATGGAGAGAGAGACCAGGTCAGGGTTTCACCGCTTCTGTGGCTACTGTCTGAAGTCCAGAAGGATTTCCTTTCAGTTCCACTGAAGGAGAAACACTGCACTCCCCTCCGCACTCCTCTCCGGCTTACACTGAACTTCCACTCCCCTGCAACTCCCAGTTTCTCTGCACTTCCTTCTCCCCTGCTTCAGACTCTTATTCCCTTTACTGCAACGCAGTCCCCATTGCATCACCCCCTGGCCCCTTGAGGCCTGCAATGCACCCCCCATTCCACTGCCCCCACAGGCCCCTTGAGGCTTACACTGCACTCACCCCCACATCCCCTCCCTATATTATTGTGCCTTGCACTCCTCTGCCCCCCCGCAGCTCTCTACCTGCAGCTGCCCAGGCAGATGCTGAGGTGGGCAGGGCAAATGCCAATCCCATTACTGGGCAGGCCGCACTTAGATGTTTTATCATCATCTAGTCAAATTCCAGAAAAAAAACAAGAGGGTGGGGGGAGGGAGGAGCGGAAATCAGTCTGGTCACATGCGTCCCTTTGGCCGCAAATTTGACATGGCCGAATTAGAGACTTCGCTGGCAAGAACTGCCTGAGTCAGAAACTTGTTATTTTCAAGCTTCACAAAAATTTATTATTTGCATCAAGGCAACAGTTGAGCACACTTAATTCAGTTCCAATAACAATCACACTAGGTAATTAGGCCACCATTGTAATTCTGTGCTTTATTCAAATAGATCAGAGAGACAAAAAGGCAAAAAACCCAAGACAGGTGTTAAGTGAAAGGAAGCCTAGACACGAGGTAGTCAAGTTCAACTGTGAGAAATGCACAAAGATAAACAAGTAGTACACATAATATACCTAAGTGTGTCTGGCTTCCCTTGTTCAAAGGGAGGGGGAAAAAGCCGAACAGAAACACAAGGCTATATGTGACAAATATCTAGAAGTGACAAGCTGCCCCACAAGGATCTAGTGGGGAATTAATAACTGAGCAATGAAAGGGGGCACATAAATAAAAAGTGAATGAAAGCTGCAGCAATAAGATCAGGATATGGATATATCACACCGTTGGACAGAGCCCTAGCAGGATTTTATGAGCAAAGGGGCCAAATGTTGCTTAGCTTAAGAAGCTTTACATAACAGTCCTAGTTAAGTCTGGGCAGAAGTTGGTTTAAACAAAGTAAATAATCCTCTTGTGAAGATTACAAGTTAACTGTGCCCAGCTGCAGTGGTGCAAACATTAGCATAAGCAGTGAAGAGTCATCTGGCCTAGTGATCTAGTCTAGTCAGGTTATGCCTTATTAATTCAAGCCCACTGTAGCTTTAGGATTACTCATTCTCAAGGGCTTCTAGTTCCATCACCACACCATCTAAAAGCTGAGATAAGAATTCATGACAAATCTTTCAGCTATAAAATGAGTAAATTTATTTCTAACACACACCCTTCCTAAATTCAAATCCCTCTAAACCAAGCTGCTCTAACCCTGAAGGGAAGCTCCCCACAGACCTGCACTCACTGATGGAAAGGTTAGATCCCTTGAGAAGGGAACCAAGGCGAGCACTGGAAGACTCTCCTGGAAACACTACCAAGGAGTTATTCTGTCCTATCGCTTCCTCATGCTGACAGACGTGGGATGCAAACTCCAGGATCAAGTTCTCAGAAATGCTCTTTAACTGGTTAACGAGATTTATGTCTAAGCCTGGGGCTGTGTCCACTCCAACCAGTTTGTTTGCTTCTGGTTCCAAGTAAGTCTTACTTAGACTTACACTTCCTATTTGGCTCACTCCATTCCCCGTCCTCTCAAGAAATCTGACTCCAATATTTAATCTCTTATACTCATGTAACCAGCACTGGGGCTGCTCCTGCTACAGTGACCACATCAGATGTGTCAGACTGATGACCCATCCCCAGTCTCTGGAGTTGCAAGGATTTTTTCATCTTCCCACCCTCATTATAATGCAGTAAATACATAGAGCAACTGGTTACACTCCCATTATATATGCTGCTCCTGGCCCACACACTGTTCCCACTGCCACTAATAACAGCTCTAAAGCAAATCAGAGGCTGTCTAAACTGCTTATAAAAATGTAGAAAAAAGCAATTTAACTTCAGTAATACCACACTGAACCTTAGACAAGATCTTTCCTGTGCCCAAGTGAATCTGCTCTGAGCAGGGCTTAGAGGAATCAGGATTTCAGCCCTAGGATTGTCGCCATTACAGTTCTTAACACCGAGATAAAGAGCTGAAGCGCCTCAGTCTTCTCCTCGCTCTGCTTCACTGAAACCTGCATCTCTGAGCTCTCAGTCTCAAGCAGCAGCTCTGCGAGGAAGAGACAGCCAGACTTGTCCTGAGCACTCACATAGGCTTTCCACGGCTGGGCACCAGATTTGCTCATAGCAATTGTCTGGATGTGGACAACCTCAAGTGCAGTCTGTATGGTGTCTGGGTGAGCAGCTCCATGCCAGGGCAGAGCCTGCTGGCAGTTCACATCCAGACTTAGCCATGTCTTCTCAAACTGCTCTGCAGTCAGGTTCGCCTTGGGGATTAAAGTCAAACCACCTGCATCAGAATGAACCTGGAGAACTTCATTATTCCCTTCCAAAATCGGGGACTCTGAAATCAAATATGGGAACAATGTGAGAAATGGCATCAGACAACACTGCACACAGTCACATCAAGAGTCTGGGGAATCTCTCAGCAACACAAACCGGGGAAATGTAATGCATCTAATATTCCACCAGGGTGAATAGACTGGACAGCCAGTCAAACGCTCAGGCCCCAGCAACAGCCTTTTGTACTCAAGATTTCATTATCGAAACCTAGAATCCCCCTAGTGGGTCACACAAAACATTTAACAGTGAAAGGTAGTTTTCTAGCTGAACATGTGACTACCTGTTCCTGCAGTCATGGGAGCAGCGAAGAGAAAGCTGCCGCAGTGAGGCTCTGTTGCCAGGTTAGCAGTGATGGCAGCCCAGCTTACTTTCCCATATACAGGCACCAGAGTGTTAAACTCTGAAGCCCATTTGTTCACAGGTCGATCAGCCTGATCCACCAGCAGCCCCAGGGTGGGATCAGCCTTGGGGCTGCAGAGCACCTGCTTTGCTTCTTCCACACCAGCTTGTAAGAGATGATAGTAGAATAGCCCCCGGTCTCGTACCACCATATCAGTCTCTTCCTCTGGAAATACAAACAGATGCTCAGTGAGGGCAGGCTAGCGCTCGCAGATGAGAGACAGAGAGGTAGCTTCTGGGCGGTGTATGCCGTATTCTGGGGGCCACCCAGTCCCTCTACCGCTTTGCGGATCTGGGGACAAGCAGCAGCAGGAAGGTGGTAAGCACAGCAAGACGAAGGGCACGTACCGCACAGTGGCCAAGACTTTGTTCACATATAAGTGAAGCTGTGAGGAAGAGGCAGACCCTGCTTCCAGAATTTGGCAAGAACAGGGCAGATAGTGCAGAAACACTTATATCTGAGAGTTACTAGGCATATACCACAAACACTTTCCAGGGGGATGATAACGGAACACCTCATTAAGAAACATCTTGGTGTGAATATACTTCCCACAGATAACGAGGGACATGCTGAAGTAGGTTCAAGACACGTTCTAAAACAGTGATATCCAATAGAAATTCAACTATCACCACACTTATGGTTGTCATCTTTCTATATTTGCCACAGCCCCCCTGCTCCCACTCTAACTGAACACCTTCCCCCAGAGACAGGTACTCCCAGCCCCTCCATGCTAAATGCTCGAGAGCCATATTCTCCACAATATGGTGTCCTATTCACCACATGTGGTGAGTGACAACCGTGTTGGACCCTGCTGTTCTAAAATGACAGGATGATGGATAGCAATGCTAGGCTCGAACCACCCCATACAAGGCAGTGAGCGGTACCTAAGTACATCAGAGTGGCACCGTGATATATCGGGGTTATGGTAACTTGTTTGGATCAGCGTATAAGAATGTATCCTAACAGGGTTGTCCTTGTCTGGCCTAGGCAGGCAGTGGAAAGTCCTGCCGCTAACTTCTGATCACAGTAAACAAAGGAGCAAGCACAAAGAGGAAGATGGGAAGAGGGCTAGATTGTGCATTCTGCATTTTTCTCTACCTAAAAGGATGTCAAGAACAATTTTAAAACTTGTCAAGATCTTTGATGAGGACTTTCTGCCACAAAATTCTCTGTCACTGCAGTGTGCACAAGAGTCCTCAGCAGGGTCACACCCACCTGTACAGTAATACAGCAGGTGCCAAGACAAATTCACCAAAGGGCTGAGGGTGCAAGTCTCATCAAGATGTACCCACCTATGCAGTAATAGAGTAATCGCCCAAGTATGTCCTGACACTCAGCAGGACGAAACAGGAAGAGTCTGACCAAAGCTGTCAGCAACTCCATCTTCACCACCGGAAACATCTCGGATTTCACATTCTCTACGAAGTCCTCTAGCACATAGGGAGCATTGGGAACTCTCACCCCATACACTCCAAGGAGCCAGATCAATGCTTGCTTGCCCTGGGTAAACAAACACCAGAGCCAAATCACTTCATTCTGCACTTCTAGTACAATCTGTGAACCACAGACTTCTTTGACCCCAACTCACAGAGAGCAAAAGAGTACACAGGAGTATAAGGATCCCTTGGTAGGTCACTCAGAGGTACTATGCCTTGAGACAAACCTCTCCCGTCAGGAAAAGCTTATCTCCCTGACAGACCATTGCATACTGGGGGGGTCTCCTGACAAAAGTTTAACATGCTGAATCCAATGCTAAAAGAGAGTGTATGGAGACCTCAGAAGAAAGCTAACAGGGACAGCTGGAGGAAGGGGAGAAAACTATTTTGAGATAAAGATCTTGTCTGGAATAACTGGGGTGCCACAGAAACATCCCGGTATCTTTCCATCTCTGAAGACAAGTAGTCAGTAAGCCTGATGTGAAAGGGGAAGCTCAATCACCCTGGCTAAAACATTGAGCGAAGGAGTTGGAGGAAGCTATCCTGTAGGATGCAGAGCCAAAATGGCTCCTAAGACATTCCCGTCAAAGGCACATCATGTTATGTTTTTCCTTTGCATGTAACCATCTGCTTTAACACTTTTATTATCATTAGAATCTCTGCTGTTGGGTAGAAAGTCAGCTTTCACTATAACCTACGTAAGTGCTACATGTTAAACCAAGTGGAGATCCTGAGTTGAGCCTTGTAAGCCAGTGTATGCTGTCCTTTAGGGAGTGGTCAAGCTGAGGTCTGAACATTTCGTGGAACAGGACGTGAGCAGCCCAGAAGGCTGCTTGCAGGACTTGGGGGTTTGTATGTGCCTATTGCTTGGAGAGAGCAATGCCTACAGACATCTAGACAGCAATGCTTGTATTGTGGAGGACTGATGCGGCAGGCACTAACAAGACTCCTTCAACACTGAGAGCAGGAAGTAGCAAAGCACCTTATAGCCCTCAATACCCTTGAGAAGAATTACAGAACCTCTGCCTCTGGCTTATCAGGATGGCTCTCAGCTCAAGACTATTTACTGGAAAGAGGAGTAAACCAGACCAGTGTCTCCCAATATTTAAACACCAACTAACACAGAAACACCCACGATTTAATGCCAGGGAAGGATTATTGCAACAGTCTTTTACAGAGAGGTGATGGAATCATGCTGTGGCCTGGGTATGTTCCACATCCAGACTCAAACTCTAGTTCAGCTCTAACTCTTGAGCAAGTTCAGCCCACCCTGCTATATGCCTTAAATGCAGTGGTTACACCTGGGCTTAAGGGACATGGTGGGATCTCCGTTGTTCTAGCCCAAAAGGGGCTTTACAGTGCTGCTATAAGCTGCCAAATAGCAGGTGCTCACAGATTCAAAGGCCAGAGGTGCCTGGCACCCCCTTGGAGAGGCTCTTCTACAGCCTAGGAGCTTCCAGAGTTCAGATGCTCTTGAGATTCAGCCTGAATTTGACTAACAGGGAAGGGACTAAACTGAACAAAGACATGCGCTCTCATTCCACCCCAAGTAATTCTTCTCCCTCCAAGGGGCTCATGGCCTGTCCAATACTTGTTTGGCCACTCCAAGCAGAGCTGGCTCTGTTACCAGAGTTTACATGAAAGGAGAATTGTCACAGGGGGTTCAGGATGGCAGGTTCACCCTGAACTTCTTCGCATTCAGCAGCAGAACCAAGATTGCAATGAAAGCGCAGCTTACTTAACATATTCCTCCCCCTCATCTCATGCCAATCAGCTAACAGCATGAAGCCTCCGTACCTCACTGTCTTGCATGGTCTCCTCACAGCTGGGCAGAGCCTGGCACACAGCTTCTGTGCACTGGGGACACAGCCATACCAGATCACGGAAAGCCTGCACCACAGCTGCAGTGGAACAAAATATGCAGTATCTCAATAGCTTTCACCACTCACGAGAACAATTTACCACCTAGTAGGTCCAACAGATTCTGAGTGAGCCAAGTCAGCGCAACACAAGAATGCTATCTGATACACTTTTCTTCAAAGCCTCCTGGCATCCAGGTTTGTCACAGCCACATGACTCTACCAGAGCTGGATATTCTGGCCTCACCAACTGGTGAGGCTATGTCCTGAAAATGTGAAGCAAGCAAGCAAGCCCAGGAACTCGAACAGCTACAAATCCTTACCTGAAGTGATATGTTCTTGCTTAAGCCCGAGGAGTTCTGTTAGAATCCTCACACTCTGCTCTGTGTATGTCCTGGCAATGCTGCCTGATAAGACACCAAGGGGAACAAGTTAAGCTTGTGGTCAGAGAAAGACAGGTGTGCTTACACTATCTACCACAAAGTCACATTAGTGATATCCTCTTTTGTCTGAAAGCGCTTGCTAGCCTGTTGTTACAGCAGAAAAACAAATCCACCGCTCACGACACCCTGTAGTTCCCTCAGCGCACATGCGCACACGCACACACACACACACACACACACGTGAGAAAGACTTGGACATCTAAGGGAATAACCCACTTTATAAACAAATTTTAAATGCGATGTATTAGGGGCCTATAACCACCTTAACTCTACGTTTAGAGTGCTACCCAGAAATTTAGAGCCCACCCATCCAATCCACGGGTTCATTATCTTTCCCTATTTTTATGCTCAGAAATAAGATTAGCCTATTGGGTAGGTGGACACATCTTGTGCACATCAGCTTCTGTTGAAAACCCAGCCATGCTTGCTGGAAGCCTATGCCTTGCAAGCAACTTAGTGTTTCTGGAGCACCCAGACCAGGCAGAGCAATTGTGAAATACTCAGCACAGCATGGGCTGCTGTCAGGGACCTGGGCTTTTTTTCAGTGGAAAAAGGCTATGCGAGGGATTTCAGAGACAATTCCCTGTTTCTGAAACAAAAGCAGAGCTCTTACCTATAGAGAAGATGGCCGCCTGGGCGAGCTCAGCTGACACATCAGTGCAGTAACTCTTCAGCTCCTCCAGCACCTGCTGCACATTCTCATCATTCACCAGCTCACACAGCACTTCCATCTTCTGGCATTTGATATAGTGGGGCTCAGAGTAGGAACAGAAAAACTTCTTGTAATGGCTACTGAAGTTGCCAGGCAGGCTTCCCAGGATCTGGCGCACGTGACACAGGGCAGTGAAGCAGAGCTCCCGGCTCTCAGAGGTGCAGGCAGCCAGCAGGGGTCCCTTCACTCTAATTAAGACATCTGTCTGTACCTGAGGGAAGTCCTTGGCCAGCATCAGGAAGAGTTTGGTGGCTGCCATCACAACAGTGGGGCTGCTGCTCTTGAGGTACCCATCTAGTAAGCTGAGGATGTCAAACAGTTCTTCCTCACTGCGGGGTTTGTAGCGCAGCAGAAACATCAGCACCTCACTCTGTCCCCACTGGTCTAAATCAGACATTCTACAAAGAAAGTAGCACCTACAGTAAGCAGTTCACAAGAGATGCAGCATTATACAAGGATAATTCCAAAGCAGAGCCTGCAGCCATTGCACTTTGTATGGTTTCAGTACACCCAGTCATTAGCAGGTGTATATATTCAGATACCAGCAGTGTCTGTAGAGGGAGCCAATCAGTTCACATGCACATTGAAGCTAAACTCTCAGTCATTTCAAGCGCTAAACCAGAGAAACACTGAGAAGGTGCATGGCTTCAGGAAAGACAAAAGGACGCCACTCCTCTGACCAAACCAACTCACACCTGTCAGAGCAACTGACTCCATCAGACACCACCCTGGCCACGCTACACATATTGGGATGTAGCGGGATAGACAAACTAGAACAGCTGGTCCTACTCCGATGTGTCACAGCTGTGCCAGGGAAAAAACACACTCTACATAAGCTATGGTACAAACTGTGAGTCTAAATAAATCAGTATATGGCCCCAAACTGCTCCTGGGCTCTTAGAAATGCAGGTTCATTCTGTACATCACTGGAAAGGGATCCCATTTCACATGCAGTGGTGAGATTACTTGGGCACTCTCCTATAATGGGGGAGGAGCGCCTGACACTACTCAAATTTCTTTCCAAAGCCTCCTCTCAGCTCTGCCAGGCACTGAGACATCCGCTCTGCTGACATACAGGCTGCAGGGGGAGCTCACGGGTGTGAAGTTTCTGGTGTCAGAGAGAACAGACCTTTTCAGAAGGTGGTGGGCTATGGGCTTGTTGATGACAACTCCTCCTTCCCGCCTCAGAATCTCTTCTAGAGCTCTCAGGCAATTCACCACTACAATGGGATCCTGGTCACGAAGCAGACTATATAACTCATTCACCAGAACACCATCTGCAGAGACACAAAGGCACGTACACCAGAGACTCAACAGTCACTGCGTCTACTCAGGCAAAGTCAAGTCACTGTCCATGAGCAGCCTCAGAAATATGGGGACCATGTCACAGGGTCTGGGAAGGAAGACATGTTACCAGCAAACTACAAATATCCTTGACTGTCCAGGAAAAGAGCATGGCAGAGCTATGCGAACAAGCTTTCTACATCCAGTATCACTGCATGTCTTCCAGTCAGATGCTAGAAGACGCTCACACACAGCACAAAGAGAAAGCATCAGGAAAGGGACCTCCACCCCAGTGATAAAGATGATGTCTGAAAAAACTCGCCCAGTGAGAAAGCAGATATGAAAGGAGCAAAACTCATTGTGTCACATCTCAAATGTTTGAGATGCAGATTCCATTGGGGATCTGCCTTATTTACAAAGGCTGGCTGTCCCCTGCCCCACAAGATCTAAGAACCAGAGCATAGCCCAGTGAATCCAGGCCAGACAGGGTGCCATGACGCTAAATAGGGAGATCTAAATAAAGTTTATGTACATGATAAGATTCAGAAGCATAAGCCCTGGGATCAAGTTATGACCATCCTGTTCAACTTACCGACTTCTGCGTCCCCTTGGAGATTGTGCATCTTTGCACAGCCAAGAACAGCAACCCTCCTCACATAGGATGCTGCGTCTCGCAGGCCATTGAGAATAGGCTGCTGAATGTACTCCTGTATGCCAGGCATCCTATGAATAAGTATGCAACATGCTGGATTCATCCAAAATCCATGAAGAAATCCTAAGAGCTCCCCCATCTACAGCAGCCACTTTTACAAACCAAATATCGGAGGGGTAGCCATGTTAGTCTGGATCTGTAACAGCAACGAAGGGTCCTGTGGCACCTTATAGACTAACAGAAAAGTTTTGAGCATGAGCTTTCATGAGCACAGACTCACTTCATCTGATGAAGTGAGTCTGTGCTCACGAAAGCTCATGCTCCAAACTTTTCTGTTAGTCTATAAGGTGCCACAAGACCCTTCGTTACTTTTACAAACCAAGAGGTTTCCTTGCTGTTCTCTTTTGAGAATTTCCCTACAAACTGGTAACCATTAAAAGAATTATACAGCATGAAGAAAACACTCAAGGCATTTATGTCATTGTGAAGTCCTGAATCCCTCACCCTCTCTGTGTTTACAAAAGCTGGGCACTGCTATTCAGATAAATATGTTATAAAACCAATCTGGTCTGACACTGCATAACACAGACCATAGAAGGACCCTGAATTATTTTTTCTATTTGGCCCAGAGAATATCTAGAAAAACATCAAATTTTGATTTAAAATGTTGCCAGTGGAGAATCCATCACAACCTCTGGTAAATTGTCCTATTATTAATTGCTCTCAACTTTAAGAATTTGCCCCTTACTTCTAGTCTGAACTGGTCAAGCTTTAGCTTTCCAAGTACTGAAACTTGTTATATTTTTCGGCACTAAATTGACAAGCCCGTTACCAAATATTTGTTTCTAGGCGAAGTGTTTAAAATTTGTGATCAAGTCAGCCCATTTCTTTAAATAAATGCAAGGTGCTTGATGTAACAACTCTAGGACAGCAGTTTTCCACCTATTTACCATTGTGCGCAGCAACTAATACTAACTGCATGGCCCTCAGACATGTTGAAAACCACTGCTTTGAGACAGATTTCCCAAAGCTTCAGTCATTTTTGTGATCCTTCCATGAACCCTCTCATATTTATCAGCTAACAAGCAGTTCTGTAGCACCTTAACAGCTGGCAAATATTTATTAGGTAATAAACTTTTGTGGGTAACAGAGACGTGAGCATGTTAGTCTGTATTTTAACAACACAAACCAGCAGTTGTGTAGCACTTTAATTACTAACAAAATAATTTATTATGTGATGAACTTTCATGGGACAGCCCTGGATCTGAAGAAGTGGGTCTGTCCCATGAAAGCTCATCACCTAATAAATTATTTTGTTAGCCTTCGAAGTGCTACACAACTGCTGGTTTGTTTCATGAATAAAACCCACTTCCTCAGATTTAGAGTAGGCAAAAATCCAGGATTTATATAGCAGGAGATGGGAAGAAGATTAAAAAAAACAGAGGTTACCTGTCACCGATAGGACCAGTAGAAGAGGCAAATTAAGATGAGCAGCATGTATGCCATTGCTGCAAATATCAAAAGGTGGTGAAACAGCCCTTGTTACACCTAAGATAATTGATACTTATCAGCATCCTTCTTAAATGTCCAACATGGACATAGCATTCCAGTTGCATCAGTATTAAACACAGAAAGAGCATAACCTTACTACAACAGGGTTCACTCTAAGATGAGCACCTGTGCAGCTCAGGAGAGAATCACGTGTCACCCAGCTGCTTAGCACCCACAACTAGGTTTTTGTTTCTGCTGGTGGTGGTGCAGATCCACATGTACCTTGGTGCACGTGAAACAATTTATCCTGCAGGAAGATGGAAAAACCCACACATAGCTAGAAGTGTTTAGCGGGAACACTGACACACACCCTGCCACTTTCTCGGAGAGGGGGCGATCGCTAAGTCCATGACTAACAGCCAGCGGCATTCACCTAAGAAACAGAGCAGCGCTTTGCACTGCGATCCCCACGGCCAAGACCACAAAAACGGCCACGGGTCCGCTCTCTGGCCAGCAGCGGCCATACCTGAGGCTACACAAGCTGCGCAGAGCGAGGCCTCTGACCATAGGGTTGGGGTCGGAGCAGTCCTTGCACAGGGTGTTGAGCGCCAAGAGCGCCAGATCGGGCTTCAGGGCGGCGTACGAGCACATGTACCACCAGACCAGCTTCTTCTGCACGAGGTCCGCCGTGGCGCTGGCCTTCACCATCTCCATGAACAGCCCGGACACGTCCACGCCTTGGGTCATGCTCCTGCGCCCGCCAGAGCAGAGACACCCCTCAGAGCAAGCCCGCAGCGCCCCCTGCCCGCGCGAGCCCGGCGCCCCGTCCCCACACGCCGCTGCAGGGCGGTGACCCGGCCCAGCCCGCCAGAGCCGGGCGGCGAGCGCGCGGGCCCTACCGGATCACGCGCAGCAGCACGTTGCGGTAGCGCAGCCGGTCGGCCTGCGCGTGGCGGTTGGACAGAGCGCGGCGCAGCTCCGCCACGGCCTCCTCCGCTCCCCAGTAGGGCATCCCGCGGGCGCTGGGAGGGCGCTGCAGGCGCCAGCACCCCCGGGAGCTGGCGTCACCACCCGGCTCCTTTGCGAACACGCACCGGAAGTCTCACCCCGAATCGCCCGGACGTGCCCTCGCACCGCGGACGCGCATTGCATGCCGGTGCGGAGCACCGCGGTAGCACTACGCATGCGTTGCATGCCCTTCTCCCGGGCGGCGCACGGCCTGGGCCTCACCATAGCAACAGGACCCGGGCGCCTCATGGGCCTCGCTCCCGTGATGCACCGCGCGCCTGCGCAGAGCCCCAAGCTGCCGCTGCCGCTCGAGCTGTCGGCGGGAAGAAGGCGGTTGGTCGGTAAGGCGGGTCTGGGCGGGCCGCGCTTCCTCGCACGCTCCCGCCGCTCAGCCCACGTCTGTCACGTCGCTCCCGACTGCGGGCGGCGGGCGCGCGCTGCCCCCCCCCCCCCCGCCCGCGGGGAGGCTGCGGCCCGGCCGGGATTACAGCGCTGCAAGGGCGCCCGGCACCAGAGCCCATCGCAGCCCCCAGCCGCGTCCCCCTCCCGAGCCGGCGTCGCGCCGAGCCTGGGCCGGAACCGCTCTGATTTCGGGCGCTGGTGGCGGATCACGGGGGTTCCCTGCCCTGGAGCGCCGGGCCTTTAGAGTAGGGAGCCGGCTGCTGCACGGGCGGAAGGAGCGGGGCCGGGGCTTTCCCCAGCGGTCAGCCCGTGAGCCCAGGCGCTTGAAGCGAGGCACGAGGAAGAGAAACATTGTAGCCTCCGCCAGTGAGCAGACCCCGAGGTGCTGACAACACGTAACCGCCTGGTCATGAGCCCCAGTAGAGACAGCCAGGACGCGCTCACTCCACACGCTGCTGTTCACATAGGACCCCTGCTAGCGGAGCGCGGGGCTGATCCCAGCAATCCTGCTGCTGTCCCGAAGTTTCACTATATTGTGGGCTGACGGGTTGGTCCTGTCCTCTTCTGAGGGAGTGGGTCAGTCCCAACACCCGTGTGGTGCACAGCTCTGCTTCAGCTCAAGTCCTGGCTTACAGCCCCTCTGCTCTCATTTCAGCCTCATGGACAGCTGAGGTGAGGTACCTGCAGCCCTTTCTGATTCAGCCCTTTGTTCTGTGCCCTCCCCACCTCCAGTATTTCCGCTGATGCTCTAGAACCCCAGCCTTGAAAGTCTTAATGGTGAAAATGTGAATCTGCTTTGTAGTGCAGTGCTGTCTGCTAGCTAAGTGTCCGGGCCATGAATGGAGTTCTCATCCCAGGCACACCCATTGCAGTGGATTTTTGGAGCATCAGGAAAGCCAGCTATGCTCGCCTGTTCTTTCTGTCTCACATGCATTCTGACCACACAGTGGGGTTATCCAGCACTTGGAACCGGCCACTCTACTGCTCTCCCATCACAGGTCGCATCCTGCACCACCGGTTGAAGGTAGGAGCCAGCCCACAAAGCTAGACAGCAGCTCGGGGCCAAATCCAGAGCCATGGTTGAATAAGGCCAAACATTAGAAGGTTGAGAACACAATTCCTGTATTTGCTACTCAAAAGTCTGACATGAGAAAGGGGCATTTTGGGACCAGGGTTTCCTTTAATTTTTTCTATCTGTGGGTGAAATAAATTTTGATATGTGCACTAAGGCATATGGGGATGTGCCCCATCAGTAGAAACGTGCTGCTGGCTGTGGCTGCTGAGGGTGCTCCATTAGTCAGCTGGATATCGCCTGCATCTCTTCTGGGCAGTTGCCCAAGCACTCAGCTTACAGGGAGCACTGCTTGGGACCAGACTTTTGGAGGGAGTTAGGAACTGCCATTTTTTTTAATGAATGAAGAGTGAGTCAGACTGAGAAGGATCCAACATTGGACTTGCTTTTCCAGCCCCATGGGTCTGCCATGACGCTTGCTGAGAAGATAAGAACAGAGCCTGTCCTTGGGAGATGCTCTGAATGGATTGCTGTACCTGCCTCCTGGAAGAGAATGTTTTCTCCCATGGGGCTAGCCAGTGGGGCCTCTTGCCCAGGGAAAGGTAGCACATGGCAAGGAAGTTCATGGCTGAAGAGCAAAGTACAGCCCAGCACTAAGCAGTAGAGGGAATGGAGCTAGGTCCTCAGGGCAGCAGATGATCTAAATGAATGGGGAAGGAGCCCTCATCCCTGTGTTTGGGGGGGAAGTGGGTCTGATGCTGTCTCCACCTGACTGTCCCTCTGCTTATTTCCAGGTGGCAGAGCGCTGGATCTGGCCCCTGGAAGTAGGGCAGAGCCACATGGTGCCCCTTGATGAGGTTGGTAAAAAGACCATAACGGTGACCCTGATAGATGCCAACCACTGTCCTGGGTCAGTCATGTTCCTCTTTGAGGGTCCTTTTGGTGTCATCCTCTACACAGGTATGAGCCCCCAATCCATGGTCCAGAGACCCTCTAGCTGCCTTGCTCTGAGCATGCTTTGTTCTGGGTCTCTGCCAGAGCCCTGTGCTTCCATCACAGGTCACCCCCTTTCCCTTTCCTGCACATGCCAGGCCCTCTTTCTTGTGTCCCTTGGGCAGAAATAAGCCAGGATTAAATCTGCATCATTCAGATGGCCCTGGGGCTAGAGCAATCAGGCAGTGGGGCTCTGCTGTATTCCCAGACTGTCAGGCTCAGGATTGAAAGTAAGTGTGTGCCATGGCCAAGTGGTATGTGAACTACCCAGCTGGGCTCCCATGTCTGCGTATTCTGGATTTTGTCTTATGCCAGGTGATTTTCGTTACGCTCCCACCATGCTGCAGGAACCTGCTCTAAGGAACCAGAAACAAATTGACATTCTCTACTTGGACAACACCAACTGTGACCCTGTGGTCCACCTGCCCTCTCGGCAGCAGGCCACCAAACAGATCAAAGAGCTGATTAGAGCTCACCCAGATCACCAGGTCAAGATTGGTGAGTAGGCATTTGGGCTGGACTGATTGTCAAACCCTGGCAACTGACTGTACTTCTGGGGCACTGAGGGCCTGACCGGGGTGGGGGGGCGGGGAAATTTGCAATAGGAGGGGACATGAGGCAGGAGAGACAGCTTGGTGAGCCTGGGCTGTGCATTTTGACCTGCTCAGAGGACAGATGTAGTGAGCATGTCTGCTAATCAGAGAGTAGCTTTATGTATAAGCTGATGTCCTGATTGTTGACATTGCAGGGAGGAATGAATTTTCATTTCCTTTAAAGTGTGCTGCATATGTAGGGGGCTGTTTTCCTTCCCTTCCAGTGGGATTGGCAAGGGGCCTGCTTCTTCCTGTAGTCCCCATTCCACGCATTCCCAGCCTGCTAATAGTCCCAGGCACTCTTTGCTGACTTTGCAAAACATTGTTTAGGTCTTGAGTTCCTGAGCCCCCTTGTTTGCTCTTTCCCAGGTGTCTACAGCCTGGGCAAAGAGTCACTCTTGGTGGACTTGGCCTTAGAGTTTCACACCTGGATCGTGGTGAGTCCGAAGAGGCTGGAGGAGATTAAAGTGCTGGGCCTGGTGGATGTGTTCACTGCTGAGGAAGGAGCCGGTTGGATCTATGGTGTGGACGTTTCAGAAATCTCCTGGAAAGCCATGGTTAGCTGGAACCAGCAGCACCCCACCATTGCCATTCTTCCCACCAGCCGCCCACTGAAGATCACCCATCCCAGTGTTCACCTTGTACCCTACTCAGACCATTCCTCCTTTCCAGAGCTGCTGGAGTTTGTGCAGTGGCTGAAGCCCTGCTCCATAATCCCAATTGTCAAGAAAGACATTTGCCTCCCATACCTTGAGAAATACCTGAGCTCCAACCACAAGGCGTCTCTTGAGCCCAGGATTCCAGAGTCTGGGCAGAAGTTCATGCAGCTGAGAGAGAGCAGAGAGCATCAAAGACCCACAGAGCCTCTGGGAACAGGTGTCCAACAGCCAGTGCCTAAGAATAAGGACTCCTTGACAGCCCCACAGAAACCTGCTGAATGGCTGGAGAGTTTCAGGGATTCAAAGCTTGGCTGGCAGAGCTCCTCTAGGTACCCTGAGGCCCATTCCAAAGATGATTCTGTGTATTGCAGACGGGAGGGGAAGGGAATGACAGTGGAGTTACACCAGCTGCATGATGCACACAGACAGCTTTTATCAGCAGAGCCCAGCGGACAGATACCTCCCAAACCCCAGCCACTGCTGTCAAAGGACACTGGTGCCCGGAGGGCACAAAGCAGCACAGAGGGAGCACAGCCACACACAAGTCCTTTATCCTGGCATACAGGGAAGACACAGGCATCCTTATGCCAGCCTCCCCTGGAAGACTGGACGCCCTTAATGCTGGCCTCTGTGCATAAGAAGCCACATCTCCGCTTCTTCAAACAGAAGTTAACCTGCATGCAGACTGAGGAATTTTTTCACCGAGGAGCGGCTGGTGATTGTGGCAGCCGGGTCAGCTGTCCCCCCATTGCCAGCAGTCACATTGCCTATGGGCTTGCGGAAGAATATTTGCTTGCTCCAGTGAACACCCTAAAAAAATACTCTGCGGAGAGTTTTGATCGGGAGATTGAAAACTATTTCAGGAGAGAGGGGAGCCCTAGCAACCAGCAAGTGCCATGCTCGCAGCAAAGGTCTCTTAACTGTCCTGTCAGTGTGTGCCATCTGCCGGGCCTGCTCTGAGCCAGCCAACAGGAGATGGCCCAGCTTCCCTTCCATTGCCTAAGAGGAAAAGGGCAGCATTTGCAGTAGCTCCTCAATTATCTTTTTATTGGGTTGTAGAACATTTTAAAATTGTTTGTTTGTGGTGTAATTACTGGCCAGTGTTTGACTCCCAAGTACTGTCTGCAGGCCAGGGCACCATGCACTTATGCAAATACAGATCCTGCTTTTGCTGCACCTTCTGACAAAGGGAATTGGAATGAATCCTAGTTCCTGGGAGCTGAGCAGCATGGGGCCTGCCCATACATTCATACAGTTTCCTTGCCTTGTTTGGAAGGGAATCTGTTGAGAAATAAACTAAACTCTGATTTTGGTGGCCCAAGCCCATTGGCAGTAGGGAAGGGAAAGGCCTGATGCCAGTATGGGTGGGTCACATATTTAGGAACACAGGACAGTACAGTTGGGACTTCCCCACCTGATCGATCACCTCTGGTGATGCTGAAATACTATAGTGATCTGGTGGGAGCCAGTTCTTCCTGCTCTCCTGGCTCAGGAAGCTGTACACCAGCTGCTTCAACAGCACCCAGGAAAGATCCAATTACCAACTCCAGGGCCATCCCTTACCCAGGACAACCCCACTCTGTCCTGCCTCTTCCTGCTAATGATCTGCCGCATCCCACTCCTGTTCCACCCCTTCTTCTAATCCGTGCCCTTCCTCTTCCTGCCCCACCACCACTCTACCCATTTCCCCAAGCAGTGTGACTTGGGGGATTACTGGGAAGCTTGGTGCTGGCAGCAGGGGTCAGGCCCATCCCCACTCACTGGAGCAGACCCAGCCTCTGCTCCCTTGAGCCCAGCTCCCAGCTGCATCACTTGGGAAAGTGGAGTGGACAGGGCCAAGGTCATTCCACTTCCTGCTGCTGTCTGCAATGAAGTTAAGCAGCCCAGAGGGGAGATGATGGAGTGGAGCAGACTGGGGCCACATCCCTCCCCTTCCCACAGCTGGTGGTGAATGTGAAGGGAATGGGAAGGTTGGCCCAGCCGGAGTGCTGCTGGCAACAGGCCTCCCTGGTTATCTCCCAAACCTTCCAAAGCACCTATGGACAGGACAGCTCAGACCAAGGTGCAGCACAACAGCTCAATGTGCTATGGGTAGACTGATGGGATGCTGGCATTGTTGGCTCACAAAATTGGACCTCCCAGGGGTTAGAGCTGCTAGCAATGCCTTGCCTAGTATCTACAAAGCAGTGTGTGGAAGCATCTGCCTCCTGAATTTGACAGCCATCTCCTATGAGCTGAGTTTACTATGGAGCTCTATGGCCCAGAACCTTTGATAGCTGGTGAACAGCAAGCAAAAGCATTGTGCTGTCCTCTGCCATGGCCTCCTCTTAAGCATTGTGTAGTGATTGGTGTGCATCTGTGGATAAAACACTGGCAATGTCCCTGTTTATTCTGTGGTGCTCACATTACCTTTGTCACTGTCCTATTGTTTTTTCACTGATCCCTAAAGTTGTCACGCTGCGCAGGAACAAGTGGGTGTTCTGGTCCCAGCTAGATATTGTGCAGCAAGTTCTAGGAGATAGAATTTATTGAATAATGAACACATAGCATACAAAATGCTGTGCAAGTAAAATCAAATACATTATAACTTCGTACCTGTAGGGAGCAGAGCTCGAGAAGGAGAGAACAGTCATGTTCGTGTTAGCTACGCGGGTAGTGAACAGAGGTGTTCCCATCCGCCCAGCTGGGAGGGGTAGGAGTTGAGCTGCTGTGTGGAAGGTTGGGGTGGAGCGGCTAGAGAAGATTCCAGTTTTCCAGGGTCCTGCTCCCCGCTGAGGTCCAAAGCCAGGCATGAGCCGGTGCCGGTCTGCAGTGCCAGGCAGAGGCTGCGGGAGCCTCCTGTCGGCCCATTGGGCGGGAAGGTGGGTGTACCGCCCCCCTTACACCAGCAAGCGCTTTCCACGCTCAACCCTGCCCTTCCGGAGCTGGTCCTGCGGAGGCTGAGAACTGGAGCCCGCTGTGTGCAGGGTGGCTGACGACACGCCAGCCCGGGCAGCGGGGCTAGTTTCTGTGGCAAGAGGGCCAGGCCAAATAACCCAAATTACACGTACAACATGATGGGGTCAAATTTAGCTACGACAGATCAGGAAAGGGATCTTGGAGTTATAGTGGATAGTTCTCTGAAGACATCCACGCAGTGTGCAGCGGCAGTTAGTAAAGCAAATAGGATGTTAGGAATTATTAAAAAAGGGATAGATAATAAGACAAAAGATATCATACTTCCCCTATATAAAACTATGGTACGCCCACATCTTGAGTACTGCGTGCAGATGTGGTCTCCTCACCTCAAAAAAGATATATTGGCATTAGAAAAGGTTCAGAAAAGGGCGACTAAGGTGATTAGGGGTTTGGAACGGGTCCCATATGGGGAGAGGCTAGAGACACTGGGACTTTTCAGTCTGGAGAAGAGGCGACTGAGGGGTGATATGATAGAGGTATATAAAATCATGAATGGTCTGGAGAAAGTAAATATAGAAAAATTATTTACCTTTTCCCATAATACAAGAACTAGGGGACACCAAATGAAATTGATGGGTAGTAGGTTCAAAACTAATAAAAGGAAATTTTTCTTCACACAGCGCACAGTCAACCTGTGGAACTCCTTGCCGGAGGAGGCTGTGAAGGCCAGGACTCTATTAGGGTTTAAAAAAGGGCTTGATAAATTTTTGCAGGTTAGGTCCATAAATGGCTATTAGCCAGGGATAAAGTATGGTGCCCTAGCCTTCAGAACAAGGGCAGGAGATGGATGGCAGGAGATAAATCACTTGATCATTGTCTGCTGTTCTCCTTCTCTGGGGCACCTGGCATTGGCCACCGTCGGCAGACGGGATACTGGGCTGGATGGACCTTTGGTCTGACCCAGTATGGCCATTCTTATTTAAGGCCACCATCTCCATCTGGCCCGGGGAACCTGGAGGCGGGTAATTGGCAGTAGGGGTTCCATCGAAGTGGCCGAGTGCAGCGACAGGAAGGGACAGAAGCGCGCAAGGGTCGAGCCGCATCATCCTTGACCTCAGAAGCCTACGCCTCAGAGCTAGGGGCTTCCGCTTTCCGGCTTCTCACTTCCGCCTGGCTACCTGGGATGGCGAGAGCCTTATCCGTCACGTGACCCTGGTTCAATGCCTCGGCGCTCGGCTGCCCCAGGGTTGGGTCGCGTTCGGCGCTCGGCTGGCTCAGTCTGGTGTTGGCAGCCGAGGGCCCGGAGCGCTGTGGGAGCTGGAGCGGGCCGCAGGGAAGCGGGGCCTGGCGAGCGGGGGGGCGCGGAGTGGGGCGTGGCCGGGCCGGGCCGGGCCGAGCCTGGCGGCGGCGGCACCAACGACGGCGGAGCGGCCTGGAGGCTCCCCCCAACCGGGGCGGGCCTGGAGCGGCGGCCGCTCCGGGGCTATGATGCGCCCGCTCCGGGGCCGCGCCTCCCCTCGTGTCCCCCTAGCAGCTCCAGCTCGCGGCTGAGACCCCCCCACCAGCGGTGAGTGCGGCCGGGACACTCGCGGGGCCGCTCGGGCAGCCGCGGGGGTGGGCAGCGTGGTTCGGGCCGGGCCGCCGTGTACGGGGCAGCGCCGGGAGCGGGCCGCTGGGTGACCGAGCTCGGGCGGCCCCAGCCCTCTTGTCGCGGGCTGTGTAACCGAGAGCCGAGCGGGCCCGACACAGATCGCGCCGCAGGCCCCTGCTTCAGCCTATAACAAAGCGCCACCAAGCGAGCCCCTGCCGGAGCCTGTGTGCTCGGAGCCGGCGGCGGGCGCGTACAGTGCGCTGAGCATGGTTGGTTTGCAATTACTGTTTTACACTCAATAAGACGTGAGTACGTGACTTTGTTTTGTGGAGTGCGGTTCTGAACCTGCTGCCCTGAGAGTCGCTTCACTGCTCCCACCAAGTAGCCGAAGCTACTTTTCCCGTATGGGTATCCAGCCAATCCTATTGTTGGTCTAAAGATCTGAGCCTGTAATTTTGCCTTTAAAGATTATCTGTGAGTGGGAATAACTGGTCCTGGCTCATTCTATTTTAAGATTAGTAAAATTGGAGAAGCCTGATTCTACATCAAAGAAGCTGTTTTGTGGGATACATTTGACTTTTTAATCCCAGGAAATTCTAATGTTCCATCCCCATTTTAAAAAAGTGACAAAGGTGGCCGTGTTAGTCTGTACTCCAACAAAACAAAGCAGTAGAAATGTAGCACTTTAAAGACTAACAAAATGATTTATTTGGTGATGAGCTTTTGTGGGGCAGATCCACTTCATCTGATCTTTCCCAGGAAAGCTCATCACTGAATAAATCATTTTGTTAGTCTTTCAAGTGCCACATTTCTACTGCTTTCTTTTGCTGGGATTAAAAATGTTTCAAGGCACAGAGTACAGCTGTGATAAGAGACCACTTTTCTTACAATATAATTTAGTATTTCCAAATAGGCCACTATCCCTGTCTGCTGACATGCAGGAGAAGGGGTGATCCCTCACTGATGAGGCAGTGCCAGTAGGCTCCCCTGGTGTAGGTGCAGTTATATTAGTTTTTATGGGCCTGACTGCTTTTGGTTGTGGAGGGTGGTCCTGCTCTTGGAGCACTTTGCTGGTATTGTAAGTGGGAAAGGATCTCCCAGTGAAGGTGTGGTCATGATTTTAGATCATGAACATCTCCCTCCATGTAAACTGTACACTGTATATGTAAATAACTGTTCACCACCAGTGGCCCTTCACGCTGTGATACAGAAGTCAGTATACAGAACCAGTATGTTTCTGTGTCATGGGAAATTGTGGCTTGGTTCCCTGCTTAGCCCAATCATTATACTGGGTGATTATTATGCTGATGGTGATGGAGGGAAGACAGGTAAAGCTGTTCCACTTCAATTAAATCTTGCTCTTGGACAGCAGTAGTGTTTAAACTCACTCAGTGGTGTATGGACCCTTCCTGTTCAAACTCCTCAGCAGGCAGGAAGAGGTCTTGAACCAGTATCTGGCACTCTCTAGGTGTGTACCCTGATTCCTGCACTAGAGAGGAGTTCGCTGTGCTTCAGTCTTGCTTTGGTCTGATTCGTAATTGATTAAAGTGGAAAAGCTTCAAGAGGGAAAAGCTACACCATAGACTTTATCATAGCCCAGCATTTGGGTAATTCACTTAGCATGGCAAGAGACCACTGTTCAGAGCCCTTACTAGCAGAGGATTGAACCAGAAGCATCTATATGCTAGGTGAACAGAGGTCTACACTAGCACCCAAGTGAAATTCGGGAAAGGAGATGGGTTTTTTCAATGACTTGACTGTGCCTATCACTTAAAGAATCAACACTTAGAGTAAGTCTTCCAGGTGAGTCTTAGGGGCACTAGGTTGATTCTGGGTAATATTTTTTCTTGTTATTCTGCTCATAATTTGCTTTGTAATGAGTTAACTGTCCCCAGAAGTTATGAAGACAGAGACTGGTCATAAGACACCTCTCAGAAACAAAATTTACTTTCCTGCATATAAGATTTAACTTTCTTTGAGTAGTAAGGTGGATTTACTCATCTTTTGCTATGAGGATAATGGTTCCATTGCATACCTAGTTGATGGTTTTTGTTAAAACAGATTGCACCAGCAATTGAAATGCAAGTGTAGACAAAATACCTTTCCCAGAATGATAACATTGTTAAAAATCCAAGTTGTCTCTCTAGGTCAGGGTTTCCCCAGACTTTGTATAGTTGGGACCCAGGTTTTTTCAATACCTTTTTTTGTGGCCCAAAAATGTAAACATGTAAAAAAAATGAAAAATGGATACAATTTCTGTTTGTTTATTCACAATAATAATAGTATGTAGCAATAATTTGTATATTTTCAAAGGACCGGTATTTTTTTTTTCCCAGGACCAGTACTGGGTTGCGGACTACGTTTTGGGAAACACTGCTCTAGATCATTTTATTGATGGTATTACCTCTCAGACTGCTGGGGAATCTTCTAAAGAGTATGGTATTGTCAGCCCCAGATGACTCATTCAGTGATGAATTGCAGATTTTTGTCTAGTCCCGTCCTCCAACATGTGTATTAATAGTGTGAATTTGTGACTAGGTTCTGACTGTAGAGAGGCAAGGTGAGTGAGGTTCTGATTTGTCAGGCGACAAAATGAGTGGCTTATTGGCCTGCTCTGAAGGACCAAACTTAGTATTTTCCTTGAAGGAAATTTGGTTTGTCTCTCTTCACACAATGTAAGAACAGAGGATTTAATAAACAAGTTTCTTATCTTTTCTCAGTTGTCAGCCTTCCAGTGAGGAAAGGCAGAGGGGAATCGCCTCTTGGGTGAAATGTGATTTTCTGCTTGCTAAGGATTGACTTCAGTTTATAAACTGGGTAGGGAGTAAAATGGAGACAGAGAGACTAAGCAGCTGCTGTATTGTCATCTTTCCTTATTTTCCCACTCATCTTATAATGTTGTTTTCCCTGGAGCTGGTCCTGGAGAGCATTAAGTACCCTATCGCCCACTGAAGTTACTGGAGTTAGTGGGTGCATCTCTTGAAGGATTGGATCCTTTTAGTACCCTGGGGCTCTTAACTGTGTTTGATGAAGGCTCTTTAAACCTTCTGTGCAAATAAACCAAACTGACAGTTGGAAGGCTGCCATTTCTACTAGCATTGTTTGGTTGTGTTTTGGGATGTCAGGGTGCAGAGATGCAGATAAGCTTGTCAGACATGCCAAGTTACCTGGTAGCTTCAGATACCAGATCTACAAGAATGCTCTCTTTTGCTATCTTGTCTTGTCTTAGGGTTCACCCCCATTGGCTACGTCTACACGTGCCCCAAACTTCGAAATGGCCATGCAAATGACCATTTCGAAGTTTCCTAATGAAGCTCTGAAATGCATATTCAGCGCTTCATTAGCATGCGGGCGGCAGCAGCGCTTCGAAATTGACGCGCCTTGCCGCTGTGCGGCGCGTCCAGACGGGGCTCCTTTTCGAAAGGAAGCCACCTACTTCGAAGTCCCCTTATTCCCATGAGCTCATGTATGCAGCTCAGCATATCAGTAAGTCTGGCCATCCACATTACAGAGTTCGAGACCCTTCACCACTAGACCTATATCAGTATGGAAGGCAACAAGGCTTCTTTTCTAATACTGTAGCTGCTTCCATAGCCACCACTCAGGCCTCCATGAGCTCATGGGAATAAGGGGACTTCGAAGTAGGTGGCTTCCTTTCGAAAAGGAGGCGCGTCAATTTCGAAGCGCTGCTGCCGCCCGCATGCTAATGAAGCGCTGAATATGCATTTCAGCGCTTCATTAGGAAACTTCGAAATGGCCATTTGCATGGCCATTTCGAAGTTTGGGGCACGTGTAGACACGGCCATTGCAACTCAAAGCTGTTCGGAAACATGGGAGTAAGTTGAATTAGCTCTGCAGCTTCCCCTCTTCTTCCTCAGCCCTAAGTCCTTGCTTTCAGTAGGATGCCCTCTGGGCAAGGCAAGCAAGGAGCTGGGGTTTTACTGGTTTCCTGCAGCAAGGTCAGTGTTGGAGCTTGTCAGGAGAGGCAAAGCAATGTTCTGTCCAGTCCCTAAGAAGGCCTGAGTGGTGGCTATGGGAGCAGCTACAGTATTAGAAAAGAAGCCTTGTTGCCTTCCATACTGATATAGGTCTAGTGGTGAAGGGTCTCGAACTCTGTAATGTGGATGGCCAGACTTACTGATATGCTGAGCTGCATACAATAACCTTCAGATGTTTGAGAGCTGCAAGACACACACAACCTACTCTGTGGGGTAGTGCTTGCCCCTGCAGGGCACAAGCCCCTTCATCCCACCACCTCTGCAGAGGGCAGAAGGCCTGAGCTTCCCCTCTCAGCCCAGTTGGTAGGTAGAGAAGAGGGGGAAGAGCTCGGCAAATGGTACTTTTTACTGCAACAGAGCCATGCATGGCTCATGAGCCACAGTTTGGCCACATCTGCTACATAAGGAGCGTAGATTAATGTGATCTTGGTTTGCTAGGCAAACAGAGGATTTCCCTGTTTCTTGACCTGCTGTTATGCTAATTGCTAATCAAATCTCTCTCTCTCTCTCCTTGTTTCAGGTATGGCCTCACAGCTGCAGGTGTTCTCCCCTCCGTCAGTATCGTCGAGTGCCTTCTGCAGTGCCAAGAAACTGAAAGTGGAGTCTGCTGGCTGGGATGTTTCAGGCCAGAGCAGTAGTGACAAGTATTATACTCACAGCAAAAACCTCCCAGCTGCTCAAGGGCAAGCAAGTTCCTCTCGCCAGGTAGCAAATTTTAGCATCCCTGCTTACGATCAGAACCTCCTTCTCCCTGCTCCTTCAGTGGAGCATATTGTGGTTACAGCTGCAGACACTACAGGCAGCAGTGCAACAACGTCCTTCCAGAACAGCCAGACCGTCACACACAGGAGCAACGTTTCTTTACTGGAACCGTACCAGAAATGTGGATTGAAAAGGAAAAGTGAAGAGGTTGACAGCAACGGTAGTGTGCAGATAATTGAGGAACATCCACCTCTCATGCTGCAAAACAGACCTGCGGTGGGTGCTGCGGCCACTACCACCGCTGTAACCACTAAAAGCAGTAACTCCAGTGGAGAAGGGGATTACCAGCTGGTCCAGCATGAGATCCTGTGCTCCATGACAAACAGCTATGAGGTCTTAGAGTTTCTGGGCCGTGGAACGTTTGGACAGGTGGCAAAATGCTGGAAACGCAGCACCAAGGAGATTGTAGCTATCAAAATCCTGAAGAACCATCCCTCCTATGCTAGACAGGGCCAGATAGAAGTGAGCATCCTTTCGCGCTTGAGCAGCGAGAACGCCGACGAGTATAACTTTGTTCGTTCTTATGAGTGCTTTCAGCACAAGAACCATACCTGCCTTGTGTTTGAGATGCTAGAACAGAACTTATATGACTTCTTAAAACAAAACAAGTTCAGCCCACTTCCCCTAAAGTACATCCGGCCAATTTTGCAGCAAGTGGCTACTGCCTTGATGAAACTGAAGAGCCTGGGTCTGATACATGCTGATTTGAAACCAGAGAACATCATGTTGGTGGATCCCATCCGACAGCCCTACCGAGTGAAGGTCATAGACTTTGGCTCAGCCAGCCATGTATCTAAAGCTGTGTGCTCCACTTACTTGCAGTCACGCTATTACAGGTAAGGACTTAAACCTGAGGCTCTCTCTGTACCTGTGCATCTGCAAAGTAGAACAGGCACTGGAGGACTGTCTCCTGTTGGGTGTAGATGCACCCCACTTCTTCAGTTGATGTGCAAGAACTGCATCAGGGATGACATTTCTCTTGGAAGAGCTGAGTTATTGTCCAGAGGGCTATATGAAAATGTAGGCCTTCAGTCAGTCCAGAGTAGTGTATCTACTGATAGCGGTGGGTGGCTTACACAAAGATAAGGGTCAGCACCACCTTCATGCAGCACATAAATGGAGCCACTGTGATTTATGCCCGGTACCTTAGTCACACTTGGCATCACTCAGTAGGAAAATGAGCTCAGTTTTATGCCTGCTCTTACATCTTTCCTTTATTTATTTTCTTTCCCTCTCTAACATCTCTACCTTCAATCCTTGCCACTCTCCCCATCTTCTTCCTAGAAGGAGTTCCCATTGCCCCTGCACACCCTGTAAGCTGTGCTCCCCCTTTTTCCAGGCTCACCTGTTAAAATGATTATGGAAAGGGTAATGCTGTCAAGTTTTGTCCTTGGGTTTTAGTGCTAACGCACAAATAAATGACGCCAGGGCACATGGGTGTTCATACAGCTCAGCTATTGTTTTGGGGTGTCTGCAGACCCAAGGAGACAGTATTGCCGCAGTTAACCTACCACAAGAGAACTAAGATTTTATTTGAAACTATGAACTGTACAAGTTCTGAAATGAACGCTCGGGGTTCGCTGGTCAGCTCAGGTTAGGAGCCTGTGCAGCAGAGTGTTCCAAATTGACTGAACAGTTATTTTTGACGTGGAATTTTGGAGAGCTACTACTTTAATCAAATGACCGTAGGCAGGTGGTGCAGGGGGCTGTATGCCTCCATCATTATGCAGGGATACCGAGTTGCCCTGGGCAGTGGATATTGAATCGTGGGGTTCCTGGGCACCACAGTTTGAAAAATTTGCTTGGCACATCTGCTAGTCTGAGGGCTAAGTGTGCTAGTAGTAATGAAAATTACTTCCCTTGCCTAAGCAGGCATGTCATGGAGAGAATGGCTATGAGAAGAGATTTATGTACAGGTGAATAGAGATCCTACTTTGGCAATGTGACATCTCTCAAGGCACAGCCCTCCTCACTTCAAGTGTCTGAAGTGAAGTGTAACTAGCATATTCTGGGCATGCTAAGGAGAACATGACCTATTGCAGTACACTGCCGATTGACATAGCAAAAGATTTGAATTCTATAAAATGTCTTGATCAATTCAAAAGGAATTCATTAACTTTAATTAGCCATAACAATTTAAATGTCAGAAGTTCATGACTTGTCCAAGGCTTGTCACTCACCTGTTGTCCTTTTCCCTAGTCACTCCCTGTATATAGCATTGTAAGTGAAGTCCATTGCACCGAACTAAGCAAGCCATGCCCATGTTTAGCCTTTGAAGGGAAGCGGGTTTGCAGACAGATAAGGCGAAATGTAAAGAGTGCTTAGTGAGCCAGCTCTCTGTTCCCCTTTGGGGAAGGTTGAAGCAGCTCCAGCTCATATTGCTGGTCCCCTACTCACTTGTCCAGAATTAACAATATTGTTAGGGATGTGAGAAATGGTTTATTAAGCCCCTGTGGGCATCTTTGTCTGTATAGATCAGTGGTGTCCAATAGAAATTTAAGGATTGCCACAGTCTGTCCACGTCCGTCCGTTCCTCGCCGCCCCCCCACTGCTGGTGACTCACCAGAGCTGCTCTGGGCTAGAGCCACTGCTGCCACCATGTGCTTGTCCCACCAAGTGAAGGGCACGTGCACATAGTGGAGGGTGCTCCACATGTGCAGCTCTAAGGAGCCACATTTCACCACACCGTGGTGTCCAGTTTGCAACGTGTGGCGAGTGAAAAGTGTATTGGACACCATAGCCATAGACAGAGCAGGCTGCACTTTTTCCCTTCCAGCTCTTCCTGAAGGATGGCCCCAAGCTCAGCTCCATCCTTCACAGTTCATGGTGACTTTTCAGCGTAGGCTGCAATGCATTGTAACGTGACCTCTTATGTCAACAATTTTTTTATTTGCCCATTTATTAAAGTAACTTTCACAAAGATCCTTCTATTTCTACATGTATCAGGTTATGCTTAATGGAGCACTGTTTTTTTCTCAGTCACACAGCTGCCCACTCACTGGCTTGAGACAAAATAGTTCAAGTGCTCTGTGGTCCTTCCAGCCCAAGAGAACTAAATAATGAGGCATTGCCCCTTGGCGTGGTGGGAGCATGGGGACAGAAGTCTCTTAAGGGCTCGTGGAAAGGAAGCAGCTTTCTCTGCTGTATCTGTTTGACTAAATTTAAAAACTACTTCCATCTGCCCCATGTGTGGTGACAGATATTGCTACAGAGACAAGTATTCAAATGCTGTCTAAAACTAGCCCTGCTTCACCCAAACTGGGAGGAATCCTTCAGTGTGGAAATCTGTTTAATGCAGTTTGAAAGTTACATCAGTGTTGAAGCTAACTAAAAATCTTCTTTCTAGGCGTAGAAGCTAGTTTATACCTTGGGAAGTGTTGTGTTGCTTTTGGCTTAGTTTCACATTGAAAACTGCTTTCGAGATGAATCTTAAAGCTTCAGAATAGTGTTTGTGATAAGACTGAGACAAGTTCTTGTATTACTTCAGTTGCTGTTTAAAACAAAGTCATTTGTTTCCTGTCTTCTCTTCACTTTTAACTGAGCTTGCACCAGTGTCTTGGCTGTTTACTAAGGAATGGCTTTTTGAGCTAAAACTTTCAAATCTAGATGTCTTAAGTGAGGCTGCTACATTTATATACAGGAACTTAGAGCAATGGTTTTTCCAGTAGTGCTAAGCATTCAAACATCCCCTAACTTTAATGGGATGTATAGGGTCTCAGCTCTTCTGGGCAAAAAGTTGTTTTAAAAGTCCATATGTCTGAATTTAGGCATCAAGCTAGCTACTGTAGTGAGTACAGTTTGGGCTTTAATTGTACAGTAACAGAATAGAAGATTAATGACAGAGGTAGCCATGGTAGTCTGTACTCCAACAAAACAGAAGAGCAGAAATGTAGCACTTTAAAGACTAACAAAATTATTTCTTTGGTGATGAGCTTTCATGAGACAGACCCACTTCATCAGATCAATGTCATTTCCAATACACACTGAGGTAAGTACAGAGGACCAAAACTGTCACTCTGTATTGGAAATGAGAGTAGAAGTTGTTATCCTGTGTCTAAGTCCATCATCCACTTGGATCTACATTGTGGTGAGGGAGGTGGACTGACCTGGCTTCTGGTGGCTTGCCAGGGTTTGGGGAGAGGGAGATCATGAGTACACTGCGGTGATTTTCGCACTCTCCATGGTGGTACCAAGCACAGACAGCCACTTGAGGGAGGTGAGCACACTTGGTGATGGCTGTTTTAGAACAGGCTGCAACCACAGGAGGGAAGCATCTTCTGCAGTCTGTGTTGCCTCATTGCATTCCTGGCTCTTGGGCAGCTACCCTAGGGGACTGTGCTGCTGGAGCCATGTTGCCAGCAGAAATTTGACTTGGCTTTGTCAGGCCAAGATCGAAAACACATGTGCAATTGCTGTTCCTGTGCTGGCTGTAAGGTCCCTTTGGGAGAGGTGTGCTTGGGTTGGCTGACTCTCAGCTCAAGTGTTGCTGGACAGCTCTAACAATGGGAAGGCGACACGTGAATGTCAGGGTCCAAGCAGACCATTGAGTGTCATTGATGTCTAGTAGGGGAGTTGCATTAACAATGATCTGACAAAGTGAGGCTTTGCCCATGAAACACGCTTCAAAATTCTGTCAGTCTATTAGGTGCCACAGGACTTCTTGTATTTGTGGATGCAGACTAACACAGCTGTTTTGCTGATGCATGAACAATGGACCCATCAGACAGTTTAAGCTGCTCTTAAAAGATGCTTTCACAGTGATCAGCTCCAGGAGTGGGGACAGCACTACACATCGTATTTCCTGGGACCTGTAGTGTGGTAGGATATGGGCCATCACTTCCTTGAGAGTGGAGCAGTACTTAGATTACTGTCCTCTTTGGGAGGGATGAGCAAGAGAAGACTCTCCTCACTGAGGCAGGCATTTGTTGGAAACATCAGGTAATAGCAGTAGTGGGGCAGATCCAGTAATCTTACATGTGGTGTAAGGCTAAGGGATCACAGACGTGTAACTGTCCACAGGCAAACTTGAACCTGGGACCTCTGAACTAAAAGCCAGCTGCCTCTCAGCTTAGGCCATAGAGGACACTCATTCTTTCTCTGTGAAGTGGTCTAGGTGCTGCTGCACAGGACAGCAAACCACACATAGGTGTGGGGTTACAGAAGCAGTTACCGGTATTCACCCTGGAAAGTGCAGGAAACACTAGAACCATGGTGTCTAACAGTCTCCACTCACTACATGTGGCAAACAGGACACAGTTCACAGTTCAGCAGCCTGAGTTTTTTACGATATCATGCCACTGCCTTGGGACAGATTAATAATTTAATCCTAGAGAGACCAAGTGGATGATATCTTTTATTAGAAAGAGACAAGCTTTTGAGCTACATGGACTCATCTTCAGGTCTGAAGAAACTGGTCCTATAAAAGATATGACCACACCTACCTTGTCTCTAATATTCTGGGGGCAGTGTGCCTACAACACTGCAACTTTAATCCTGGACAGATGCCGGTAAAGGTGACATCTGGCTGCCATCCTGTTTCAACAGCATTTTCAGTGGTCACTAATTATAGTACTGCTAACTGCTGCCGTTAGCAGCCACGGTCTAAAAGAAGATGTGAAAGAGGCTGAGGGCTGTTGCTTACCAACTGTGTCTTGAGTCAGTGGGAAAACTGAGGCCTGGTGAGAAGACAATCTGTTTAGAATGTAAACACCTCAGGGCTAGTGAGCGTTCTTGCATTGCAAGACTTTCCCTGGGTGCAGACATAGGACAAAGAAATAATCCCATCTCCACCATCCATCACCTTGTACAGTTCATTTCATTGGAGTCAGACCAGATATGTTCATGCAGGTTTGAACAAGATGGCAGTGTTCTGCTCTACCACACAGTGACTTGCACACAGGTAAAGGCAGCAGAGTTAGATCTGTAAGGAGGCTCAGCAGGGAATACGTGCAGTTCACTGCCTTGACGTGGTGGATTAACGGCACTTGGAGTTGAAAATCCTGATGAAATAGCTAAGCAGTGCGACTTAACAGGTGTAGCCCTCCCTTCAGTGGTATCCCTTTGGACTACTAAACAGACCAACCTGTCTCGGTACAGTTTTTTAATATTCAGGTGATGATATTCTGGATAAGCATTTTCATTCTGTTATGGACGTTTGCATAACATGTTATATGTTTGCAGGTAACAGATCCTGCCAAGACTTAGCTGAGAAAATGAACACCTACGCTGGAGTATAGTGCAGGGGATGAAAATGAAGCAGTGTGGTAACAGCTGGCCCACTGTTACTCAAACAGTCATAATAAAAGCCCCGTTATCACAGTTTTCTCTCTGTTGAACTCAGCTAGTTAAAAGGGTTCACCTGCATCAGAGACCGGCTTGTATGCCAGTAGCAGGTACTGAATCGGCTCGACTCCCCGATCACTAGAGTGCAGCAGGGTGCTGAGGGGAACAGATAACCAAGCTGAGCCGTCCAGTGCAGTTGCCTCATTCCCTGAAGACCTGCATGTCAGCTAAGGAAGAGTTGACTGGACAGCTGTGAAAAGTGCATTTACTTAGATTAGCTGCGGTAACCAGACATACAGTACCCATGTTACAGAGCACATGTGACAGTGATCCTAGCAATTGATCCCTAGCATGCACAGTCAGATGAATGATTAGATAGAGAATGGAATTAAGCAGGACGTCTCAGTTTCCTGCTGGAGGTTGTCATGTGATCACGAAATCTTAGGCTGGAGTCCAAAGCTGTGAAGCAAGATAAAGAGTTAGAGCTTCTTTAACTGTGATGATTATGCAACACGTCTGTCTTGATGTGTGTTTGCTACATGAGAAATGATACACAAGTGTTGGGATACACTGTCCAAGACCAGCATAAAGCAGCACAAGCTCACGTTTGGGACGCATCTCTCCTGCCTGCATTGGTGTTGCTGCTGTAGTGTCTCACACAGAAGACCAGGTTCAAAAACTGCTGGATCGGTTCTCCAAAGCATGCTAGGACTTTGGGCTTACCATCAGCCTAAAGAAGACGAACGTACTCGGTCAGGATGTTGCTGAATCCCCATCAATCAGCATTGACAGCTATACGTTAGAGGTTGTCCACGAGTTCGTTTACCTAGGGTCCACCATCACTGACACCCTGTCGTTGGACACTGAGCTAAATAGGAGGATCGGAAAAGCGGCCACAACTCTGTCCAGACTCAGCAAGAGAGTGTGGAATAACAACAAGCTGTACACTCACACCAAAATGCAAGTCTACAGAGCCTGCATCCTCAGCACCCTCCTTTATGGCAGCGAGACTTGGAACCGGTATGCCCGCCAGGAAAAGAGGCTGAACATCTTCCACTTGCGCTGCCTCAGGTGCATCCTTGGAATATCATGGAAGGACAGAGTGACCAACACTGCCGTCCTCGACCAAGCAGGAATCCCAGCCTTGCACACCCTCCTCAGGCAGTGTCGACTCCGCTGGCTTGGCCACGTCCACAGGATGAATGATGGAAGGATTCCAAAAGACATCCTGTATGGCGAGCTAGCCTCTGGCAAAAGACCTCCCGGACGCCCCCAGTTGCGTTACAAAGATGTCTGCAAGAGAGACCTCAGAGAGGTAGACATCGAGCTGGACAACTGGGAAGATCTAGCAGGCAGGGGTTACACAAGGGCCTTCAGCAGGGCGAGTTGAAGATCAGACAGCTAGCAGAGGAGAAGCGAGCGCACAGAAAGCACAATAAGGGCTTGCCAGACACCCACTACATCTGCAAGAGATGCAGCAAGGACTGTCACTCTCGTGTGGGTCTTTATAGTCACAATAGACGCTGTAAATGAAGTCCTCAATTGAAACTTTAAAGGGCACGATCCATAGTCTATGCAGACTGAAGGATGCCTACTACTATTGGTGTTAAAATGAAATCTGCTGATTCTAGGAGGACTGAGGTTCTTGTGCAGCATTGTCCAACAGGAATTCGAAGAGCCCCAGACTTCTGGTAGTTGTCTTTCCATACTCACCACATTTGTGGTCGTCCCCCCCCCCCCGCTCCCCCACCCCCAGTAAATGCCCTTCCTCTCTCCCAGAGCCAGGCACTCCCTAGCCCAGGGGTCAGCAGTCTGTCTGAGGTGGAGTGCTGAAATTTGACCGTTTGACCTCTAAGTACATTCTGAGTGCTTTTTAAAGTCACTATACGCCTGCTTATAGCAGCTTCATTAATAAAGAAAGAAAGATGCAGAGCATTACTGTTTAGCATGCAAGCTTGCCATTACTACACAATGCATACCTGTTTTTTCTGGTTTGCCATCGGCAAATGTCAGAACTTTCAAAGTGGAGACTAGATTTGTGTATGAAAGTCATAGTAAAAGTTGTATCAATGTTTACATGCCACGTCTACATTTGCCACAATTTGAGAAGTAAATTATGTAGCTCTGTTAGCAGGTGGCTAGTACCTAAATAGCTGTTTGCAGACATGCTTGCTTCATTTGCATGAGAAGCCCTGGTAAATACTTGTGGAGTTAATGGATTTTATATGCACAGATCTCCCTTTTCCCAGAAAGCCAGTGTGTTCTGGTACAGCACACCTATAATAAACTGGCTGGATAGGGGTGGGGGTGAGGATGTTTTCTGGCACCCTGTGCTGCATGGCCGCAACACAGCTAGGCTGCAGTCCTGGTGCTCAAGGAGTTGGGCGGCTTGGTCCTCCAACGAGCTGCAGTGTCTGGGCAGCAGGGCAGAGCAGTCCACAGGGGGCCTGCGTGTTGGGCAGCTGGGTAGCATGGTTCCCCCAACACCATACACCCCCATGCCTTTACTTCCTAGGTCTTCCTCCCATCTGCTCTGCATCACCCATTCCCACAGGGGATCTACTGCAGGGGCTCCTGCCCTGGCCTGGCGCTCCAAGAGCCCCATTTGCCACAATATGGTGTCCTGTTTGCCACATGTAGTGAGTGGAGACTGTTAGACACCATGGTTCTAGTGTTTCCTGTACTTTCCAGGGTGAATACCGGTAACTGCTTCTGTAACCCCACACCTATGTGTGATTTGCTGTCCTGTGCAGCAGCACCTAGACCACTTCACAGAGAAAGAATGAGCGTCCTCTACGGCCTAAGCTGAGAGCCAGCTGGCTTTTAGTTCAAACGATAGAGATGCTTTTGCTGAGCTCCAGAGGTCCTGGGTTTGAGTTTGCCTGTGGGCAGTTACACTTCTGTGATTCTTCAGCCTTACACCATATGAAGTTTAATAAGGACAAATGCCAAGTGCTCCACTTGGGAAGGAACAATCAGTTTCACACATACAGAATGGGGAGAGACTGTCTAGGAATGACTACAGCAGAAAGGGATCTAGGAATGATAGTGGACCACAAGCTAAATATGAGTCAACAGTGTGATGCTGTTGCAAAAAAAGCAAACATGATTCTGGGATGCATTAACAGGCGTGTTGTGAACAAGACACGAGAAGTCATTCTTCTGCTCTACTCTGCGCTGGTTAGGCCTCAGCTGGAGTACTGTGACCAGTTCTGGGCACTGCAGTTCAAAAAAGATGCGGAGAAACTAGAGAGGGTCCAGAAAAGAGCCACAAGAATGATTAAAGGTCTAGAGAATGTGACCTGTGAAAAAAGGTTGAAAGAAATGGGCTTGTTTAGTTTGGAAAAGAGAAGATTGAGGGGAGACATGATAGCGGTTTTCGGGTATTTAAAAGGGAGTCATAAGGAGGAAGGAGAAAACTTGTTCTTCTCGGCGTCTGAGGATAGAACAAGAGGCAACGGGCTTAAACTGCAGCAAGGGAGGTTTAGGTTGGACATTAGGAAAAAGTTCCTAACTGTCAGGGTGGTCAAACAGTGGAATAACTTGCCAAGGGAGGTTGTGGAATCTCCATCGCTGGAGATAATTAAGAACAGGTTAGATAGATGTCTATCAGGGATGGTTTAGATCGTACTCGGTCCTGTCATTGGGGCAGGGGGCTGGACTCGATGGCCCCTCTAGGTCCCTTCCAGTCCTAGTGTTCTAGGATTCTATGTAAATTCAAGGACAGAATCCAACCTGTAAGCATGCAGAACTGCAAGTGTTGGTTTCACAGCTGTGTGTCTGAGGCAAAGGGACAGCTGTGCTAAAATATCATGTGCAACATTTCTGTCCAGTAGGGTAAGGCAAAAATATTCTTGCTGGGGTTTGAGATTTAAAAGCTGCATGTCATTTGGTCTGTAATCTCCCTGAGAGAAGTTGGGTACGGGTTTTGTGCTTGGTGCGGTTCAGTTGCCCAAAGTCCCATAAAACAACGTGACAAAACACCATCACAGTGTCTGGCTGTGTTCTCCTCCACCTTTTAACCCTGAGATGGCCCAGACAAACCCTGTATAAGCTCAGAGATACTCTTTCTGCCGAATGCCCTGGCTTGGCTCTGCAGACCACTGTCATCTTCAGGCGAAAGCCGCCAAAGCCCTTGAGAACCTTCTGAACCTATCTAGACTCCTCTGCTACTGGTTAGCTGAGCTGAGGGAGCATCACCTGGGAGGACTTACCCCCACAATGCCATGCTGCTGTCTTACATGCCTTTGGGGACCTGCTGGGGTGGGTTGTGTGATGGCTGCTACATACTTCCATTGGGATGGGATGTCTCCTGATTGAGTTCTTGCCTCTTGGATTAGAAGCCTGCACTGTTGATTTGTAGTGGCTGTAAAGCAAAAATAATAAGTGCTGCTACACGAGGATGAGACAAGCACTATTGGCCTAGTGAGAAGTGCTGCACCTGTACACTTCTAACATTATGAGGCGGGATCTCTGGAGAACTCTGTTTCACTGCACACTGTGCTTGTGTAATATGTGAATAGACACTGTTTGCTTTCTATGCTAGGCTGAACATTTTAATCTTGTTTTGCAGAGCTCCTGAAATCATCTTGGGTTTACCATTCTGTGAAGCTATTGACATGTGGTCTCTGGGCTGTGTGATAGCGGAACTGTTCTTGGGCTGGCCTCTGTACCCAGGCGCATCAGAATATGATCAGGTAAGAGCATGTAGAGCATACAGAGTGGTGCTTCTGCAGTCAGAAGGAGCTTCTTTCTGTATGAACCCAGTGAAACTGAAGTGTTTTCAGTCAAGCTATATTCTGACATAAGCAGACAACATACATCTTCAGCTCCTGTCCTACATCCTTCCTTGTTTTAATCCTATTTTCTTTCTACCTCTGGTAACTGAGGCTGCTTCGCACTGGTGCCCTGCCTACCTCTGAATGCAGAGTGCCGAGGTCCTGTGTGTGTCTCACTTCCATTTAATATACTTATCAAATGTACAGGGACAACTGTAGTTCCTTTTTGGGCAAAACTGAAAGGGAATCTCTCAGTCTTGGCTATGCAGTACCGTCTGCAGTACAAGGACAGGTTAGCTACAAGAGCTGTTGTTGATGCAGAGATTTTGGAGGTCTGCCATCAATTCTTGTCATATTCATTGCTACAGAAGGTTTGATGTCGAATGCAGAGCGTGTCCCAAATGTGGTCTCTGCAGCCTGTGAAATAGTGTGTGTGTGTGGAGGCGTCTCTTGAAAGGATGGGTCTTGCAATGTACACATAGCAGTGTTTAACCTGGCTACTAGTCTGCCTGCGAAAGTGTAACAAACCTAAATAGACCAATGCAAGTACAGCTTTTCCATTACATGGTTTGTTTTGTGGTGTTGCCCTTTCGGTATCTGGTATGTTGTTCTCTACACAAAAAGACCCCTTCAAATTAGCTTTTGGTATCTTCTCAGCCCCCTAAATTTCCAGAGGAAATGCAGTGGTACATTACTGAGCAGGCAGAATTAGTTATAACAGCTAAGGTATGGCCTGGTGGTTTCCTCCTATGGTAAGGCTCGTGTACTTCTGCAAATCTTATCTGTGTGTAGGTGGGTGGGGACGGGCTGGGCTTTCATTGGTTAGTACAGAGTTCTGTAGGCCTTCAGAAGCTAGGGGTAGCCCATGCTCTGACTTCATGTGGTTGGGTTTGACATCTGTAGGGAAGATGTTTGCTTTTTACCAGACATACCGTAGTAAATGCAGGCCCAGTCAGTCAGGGTTGCAAGGAGAAAGGTCTGGAAAGGAGCACCAGGCTTGGCCTTGTTAAGCAACCTTGGTCTTGCAGGAGACCATCTGCTTTACAGTAATGAGGCTGTTCTAGATATTTTGGACTCTAGCATCTAATGGATGATGATTGTTGGTGTTATTTCCTAGTAGGATGACAAATCTGACAATTGTGCTGCTGAAAATTTTGTTGCTTAAGTATTAAAATTAGAAACACCAGTCAGTGTGAACTCAGACTGCTGGAAATGGTAAAATAGGCCACAGATTCATCTTAGCTCACACACAGTGCAAATTTAGTAGTCTAGCTAGTGCCCTGTGAGTGCTCGGCTGCTCAGGAATTGCCTAGCCAGCTCATTTGAAGTCAGGAAGCAGGTGCATTGGCAGAACTATGTGCAGTGATTTGTGCTACAGACTACAGTATTAGTAATTACAATGCCTAACTGCCTTCAGCCAGTGTGTCCAGTCCTGGACTTTAACAAATGAGTTCTGTTCACTGTTTTTAATTTTTATTTAAAAGATACTTTAAGAAACTGATCTTTTTTCTTCTCCTAACAAATTTTTATTTCTCACGCTGAAACTTGAGGAGCAGATAGTATTAGCGGTTTAGAGCAAAAAGCTTGAGGGAAGTTTTGAGAAAATGTGTTATCTAAAATTATTCCTCTACTTTGCAACAGCATGTCTTTGTCCTTTTGTTTTAAAGACAGCTTTTGTCAGTAAACTCTTTCCTGTCCAGCATTCTATTATCCAGAATGGTCAAACAGTATTTTAACCACAAGTAAATTTTAGTTACATTTTCCATAAGTACAGTAGAGTGAAAGTAAATACAAATAAATACAGCACATACAGTGCAAGTTTACAGTGTACAATACTATGGTTGGTAAATAAAATATTCTGCATACATTTTTGTTTCTTAATATCTAATCTTGTTTTTCTTTAGTGTTATGCATTGCTAGGTGTACCGCTCTATTATCTGGAATATTTTAATATCCGGCAACCTCCTGGTCCCAGGGCTGCTGGATATGAAAGAGGTTACTGTACTTTGTAATGGTAGGGTACTGCTGTGTTACTGATACAGTCATCAGCATTCTTTAAAAATGTTTACACACATTTTGGGAGGAGTGTTTTTTTTTACTTCATGTGTTGATCCCCTAATGGTGACAGGGGATCCACGTGCTTTCAGTCCAAACCTGCAGCCTTGAAGTCAGTGGGTACTTTGTTATATGACCCATTGCAAGCATCATCCTCAAAGGCAGCTATGTCCGGATCCAGCTGCCTCACTCAGATATCTGAGAATTATCTATTTAAATACATATATTTGGTAACAGTTTTAAATTTAAATACTCTTCTTTAAAAATGTGTAGTGATTATATTGGAGAGTGCTGCATTTATCTTATACTTTCCCTTTTTATGAATAGCTTTTTGTCAGACTCTTAAATCAGCTTTGGGGCAAGAAGATTTCTGTAAAAAGGCGGAGAGGCACATTAGAGTTTACGAATACCCAAAGTCTCTGCAGAAAATTAGACTGAACCAGTTAAATGTGCTTGTAAATACATGAAAGTTGCATCTTAAATTTTGTGTCAGGAAATATCAATTATTCACATAGATGTGTTAAAAAAATTGAATGTTAAAAATTGTATTTGGTGCCTATAGGAATTCATCATAAACAAAATTGATAAAAATCTCAATATTTTGCTGTTCTAGTTTTATCTCTATCAGTCCAGTTGTTGGCATCTTTGTTTTTTTTTTTTCCCCCCCCCAGATTCGTTATATTTCACAAACCCAAGGCCTTCCAGCCGAGTATCTTCTGAGTGCAGGAACAAAAACAAGCAGGTTTTTTAACAGAGATCCAAACTTGGGATACCCATTATGGAGGCTAAAGGTTTGTGTGTCTCTAACTTCAAAATCTGTTTTGTCCATTATGTACGCAATCCAAATCTCATTGCTGCATCATTTTAATATGTTCAAGTACCCTTGATAAAGACTAGGTTGTAAATATCGTTTGGTTATATCTGATTTGAACATTTCCTGTTAGAAACTGCACAAATCCCTAGCACAGAGATACCAGTAGCCACTGTGAGTGATACTGTGTGTGATACTGGCCATTTATTGTAAACTGCTGTCTTCATAGCAGAGGTGGCATAATTCAGTGGCTGAACAATGTTAGGAGTGAAATGGAGTGCCTTTCTTGGTAGCATGTTAGTTGGGATGTTAATGGCTTTTAACAAAAACAAACTCCTGGGAAGCTCTGGGGAGAAACAAGCTTTCTTCCTGAAAGATGCAAAACAGAGGTGCACTTTGTGAGAATTTGGAAAATCCCACTCTAATTCTAGAGTCTTCCAAGGAGCTCCCCCAAGACAAAGGAAGGAGAATATCTGATGATACAGATGTTTCTAAACAAGCAGAACAGGAAAGGGAAAAAATGCACACCTTGGGTCTGGCAAGTCAAGCCCCAGGTCTCCTTTAGCTCACAGAAGCAAGAGAGGTGAGCAGGCTCCCTTATCCTCCTTAGAGTTCACTTTTGAACATCTCAGTTTAGCTGCTGCCTGTATCGTAAAGACTCCTGCTTCCATTGCTTTCAGATACTCGCTCAGAAGCTGGAGTTCACTTTGGTAGAACTCTACTAGTGTGGGGTGTAACATGAGACAGGATTGGAATCGGTATTTGACCAATAGGTAGCTACATTCTCCTCCCAAGCCAGCATTTCACTTCTGCAGTGTCTTGTTCCCACATGGATCATGGAGCAGGGAGTTGTTAACTGTTCACTTCTGCTTTACTTGCAAATGGTTTATTGTGTTTGCCCTCTACAATAGGCAGAAAGATTACGTGGCCCAACCTTTCTCTCCTTGGCTTTTCTTTGTTTTTATTTCAATCATATTTTAACACCAGGCTCCTGCTGATCCAAACAAACATTTTATTTTATAGACTCCAGAAGAACATGAGTTGGAAACAGGAATAAAATCAAAAGAAGCTCGGAAATATATATTCAACTGTTTGGATGACATGGCACAGGTGAGCAGAAGAGACTGTTGGAAAATGAAGAATGAGGAGAGGCGGTACTAGGCCATTGGGAGAGCCTAAATAAGGATATTCCACCTCCCACCCCCAATCTAAAAAAATAATGAATGGGGATCCCTCCAGCTCCTTGGGGCCCTGTAGGATTGTTCAGTCTGTTCACTCCTAGCACTGGCTATGATAGGGACGCCATGCGAAACATGGACAGGGTAAAGGAGGCTGAGGAAGAAACTGGTGTGTCTCAAACGTGAGGAGGAGTTCTGTGGCACCGGGTAGACTAACATTTAGTGGAGCACAAGCTTTTGTTGGCAAAGACTCACTTCATCAGATGCAGTTTGATTTTTACAATAGGCAGAAAGATTGCATGGCCCAACCTTTCCCTCGGCTTTTTTTTGTTCTTATTTCTATCATATTTTACCACGAGGCTCCATCTGATCCAAGCAAACTGCAGCTGTATCGCACCAAGTGGGTTGTTGCCCATGAAAGTTATGCTCCAATAAATCTGTTAGTCTGTAAGGTGCCACAAAACTCCTCATAGTTTGTATCCACCAAAACAAACACAGCTACCCCTCTGTTGCTGTGTCTCAGAAGCTCTGACTCTGCTTGTGCCCTTTGCTCCCCATTGTGCATGCTGGTACAGCTCTGCCAGTAGTAACAATTGTGAGAGTGCAGTGCAAGCACAGCAGCACTGGTGCACTCTGCTGTTCAAGGAGGCCTAGGTGATATGGTGGTTAAAACGCATGCCCTGTCTGCACAAGTGGAACAGCTCGGTTAGCAATGGTAGCAGAGCCTTCAAGAAAAAGCTAGTGGAGCCACACACACAGGTGCAATAGAGCAAAACTTTCTGCCAAAGTGTCCTTGAGTGCATATTCAAAGCTTCAATAATCTTAACCATAGAAACTGCTCGAGCCCATCCTTAGCATTCCCTTTACAGGATGATGCATCTGCAAGGCCTTGGAGAATCCAACCTAGCTGTTTTCACCTCAGCACACCGAGTGACTATTCTGTGCATATGTTAGGTTCAGATTTCTCTGCCTTAGTGAATGTGGGCTGGGGAAGGCAAGAATCTGTGTAAGTTTGTATTTTTGGAGGCCCTCAGGTGGAGGCGTTTAAGGACCAGCCTAGGTTATTGGCACTTAATTGGCTAAGGAGTTACTGGTTTGTGCAGCAGTGACTGATTTTTACATTGGCACTCACTGTTCTCATTTCTTTTTTTCCAAGGTGAATATGTCCACGGACTTGGAGGGGACAGACATGTTGGCAGAGAAGGCTGACCGAAGGGAGTACATTGATCTATTGAAGAAAATGTTGACAATTGATGCAGATAAGAGAATTACTCCGCTGAAGACTTTAAATCATTCATTTGTTACAATGACCCATCTACTGGATTTCCCACACAGCAACCAGTGAGTGGATGGCACTTTGGTTTTGCTTTGTTTTAGATGGATTTCTCAGCATGAAACAGAACAGCAAATTTCAAGGTCACTTATTTACAGTGCGCTGGCATGTCAGTCTGATCTGCCAATTGAAAAGGAATATTACCAAGGGTAGTCTCTCTTCTGTTTCTAGTTCATTTAATTAGGTTGAATTGTGTTCTCTCAGTTCATGAGACTCAGCTGGAAGTTATCCCGGTGTCTCTTTGGGCTCAGAGGAATATTCTTCTCCACTAGTTATGGGCAGTATTATTTATTTTCAACAGTTTGACATTATGTTGCAGTCAAGATAAAGGCATATACATGCATGTGTGAAACAGTGGATTAAAGAAAAGAAAGGGATTTAGGTATGTGTTACGTTACTGTTTATAGTGAAGTGTACGCTGTATCTACTGGTATTGTGTGTATAATATTTCCCTCATTCATTCTATTTCAGTGTGAAATCCTGTTTTCAGAATATGGAGATCTGCAAGCGAAGAGTTAATATGTATGATACAATCAATCAAATAAAGAGCCCATTCACAACACACGTAGCACCTAATACAAGCACAAATCTAACAATGAGCTTCAACAACCAGCTCAACACAGCACACAATCAGGTATGTGAGTCTTTTGCTTTGGGTAATGTTGATTCTGTGGGCCGAATCCTGCCCTGCAAGTAACTCCAGAGAAGTCAGATATTTTGCATTTACTTGCACTGTAGTTGAGTAGAACTTGCCTCTAAATTAATAGTACTGTGTTGCTGCCATATGAAGGCAAGTTTTGAGTTTTAGTAGTGAAATGTTCAAGTGGTGTTGTTACATAAGAATTTAGACATGTTGTGCACACATGGTATTTTCACTGCTGTGTTAAAATTCCTTGATGTAGAATTTTTTCCACCACTCATAAGGCTATAGAAAGTAGAGATGGGGGACACCTGTTAGGCCTGAGACCTCCATTGTGGGCCAGTGCATGCGAGTTCAGTGACAGCTGACCATCACCTCCCTACCTAGTGGAGGAGTTTATTTTTGAAGCGAGTTTTCAGAATACACAAGCTGCCTTTGCAATTTTGTTTTCAATTTCCATATAGTTGGCAAGGTCAGACTGACAGAAGGTTTCTCTGCTCTGTTAGGCTTGTCTACACAGCAGCCTTATTTTGAAATAAATTATTCTGGACTAGCTGTTCTGAAACAGCTATTTTGAAGTAGGGCTGCTATAGACAAATGTATTTCGAAATAGCACTTCGCTATTTTGAAATAAGTGCTATCCCACCTCTTAACAGCACCTGTTTCAAAATAGGAGCTATTACTTCTGCAGTGAGGTTTAGTGATTTTCGAAATAACACACCAGCTATTTCAAAATATTGTCTCTGTAATGTAGATGACTGCAAAGTTATTTTGAAATAACAGCTGTTGTTTAGAAATAACTTAGTTGTGTGGCTGTAGCCTTATTCTGCTTGTATTAACCTATCAGTCCAGAGTCATGAAAGGCAAAAAATAGAAACCAAGTTTGCATACAGCTTTTTTCAGGTCTGTTTTCTTCCTTATCTTTCTTTAATTCTTTTGCTGATGTGACACTTCATGGCAGGGCTCTGCTAAGGGAAGTTTGTTCCTGCGTTGTGACACACACAATACAAATATGCCTACTTGTAATGTTTTGTTTTCTAGGCCAGTGTCTTGGCTTCCAACTCTACTGCTGCTGCTACTCTTTCCCTGGCAAACTCGGATGTCTCACTGCTAAACTATCAGTCTGCTCTGTACCCATCGTCCGCAGCACCAGTTGCAGGCGTGGCACAACAGAGTGTTTCCTTACAGCCTGGAACCACACAGATCTGCACGCAGACTGATCCATTCCAGCAAACATTCATTGTTTGTCCCCCTGCTTTTCAAAGTAAGTAGAAGAACCCATTGCATGCTACCAGAGTTTCCGCCAAGTGAAAATAAACTCTTGTGATATGGGCCAAGTAGAGAAATTCCAGGAGCTCACTCTGTGCTCTCACATGTGAGTCTGAAATCAGCTCAGGTGTGTAAGTATGTGTGTGTCTCTTCTCCCAGGACACAGTAGGACAGATGAGGATAACAAACTTGCCTATAAGGCAATCTTCACTCGCTTTATTGCTCTGTCAGTTCTCCCCTCAAATGTAACACCACAGCATTCCTCAGGAAAGTCGGAGAAGTTTGACCCATTTCCTGAGCAACACCTCAATGCTCATAATGTTCTAGTTGAACTTAGAGTGGTCGTGCTCGCACAGGCACACAGTCTGCTTCCCAGTAAGAACCAGCATGGGAAACTTATGGTGAAAAGAAGATGTTTGTTGAGGTTTAAGTGTAGGAAACGCAGGCCTGGAATAGAAATCCCTCCTACATCTTGTGCATGAACCTGTTGTTTAGGAGTCTATAACTGTGTTAATTTTCATAGTGGAGCAAAAATTTATTTTGGGGCATTGGTTTTTGGCATCAAGAACATTTGGAGAGTCACTTAAGGATTTAAAGAAACCTTGGAATATGCACAGGTATTGTCACAGTTAAAATTTTCATGCAGATGACAAGACTGCAAGCTCGAATGGACCTAAGCTTTAGAGAATTCTCCAGTGCTACCCTGTTGGCTGAGGCTGTGATCATGTCTCCTGTTCCTCCAGCTTTGGTTGGCTCTGAAAATAAACGTGTGAATAATAAAGAAATCAGCTGAAGCATGACTTGTTCTTGTTCCATACAGCTGGACTTCAGGCCACTGCAAAGCATTCTGCGTTCCCAGTACGGATGGAGAATGCTGTTCCAATTGTACCACAAGCACCGGCAGCACCGCCACTGCAGATCCAGTCAGGGGTTCTCACACAGGTAAGAACGGGGGTATCAGGAACTCTGGCCAGTGCAAAGCACAGTCCAGCTCTGTTCTCTCTTGTTGTAATGGCAGCCGTGTCCTGTTGCGGGCGTGCAGGGGCAGGGAGGTTATTCTTTGTTATTAACAGAAATCTTGACTGCATCAGGAGTTGGGGACCTGAATCCTAGTGATATGCAGTTTCATATCAACCTGGAATCTGCCTGGTTCTACTGGGATACTGTAAGTCTGACCCTTATTTGTTACTTTGACACTTCACAGCAGTCCTGTGCCAGCCAGGAGGCACTGTTAGTGGAGTCCATAAGTCCCTCAGAATCATATATTTGCACAGAAATATTGACATATCCTCGCAGTCTGCAGGCAGAGAACAATTACAAAACCAGAAGAGTGGTTTGTATTTCTTTATGATCACTGGCTGTGGGGTTTGGTCTTTCATGAATGGGGTAAGCATCTAATCTCCAGAGACTTCTCTGTGCCTCTGGATGTGACGGGGCTGTTCAAAGCATATAGTTGATGCCTGGACAGAGATAGTTTACTCTATATAGGAAAGTATCTGCTCAAAAGCTATGCAGCAAATTTCACAGGAAATTAATTGGTTTCTGTGCATTATTTACCATGTGAAAAATTAGATTTCAGAAAACAAAAGTCAAGATTTGAATAATTGTCATATAGTCCCATTTTAATTGAATTAAATTATTTTTGCATTCTTTTTTTTGCATAGCTGCATCCTTGATATGCGTAGATGTCCCGTTTGTATTTATTTCCAAATATGTTATCAGAAGTAATGATTAACTGCAAATTTTAGTATGTTGTTTTGCAAAAATCTTTAAATCCTTATCTATTTTCTTCCATAAAAATAAACTAGTCCTGTTTCCAACAAGGCAATGGTTTTAAAATACAATGGCTATGCTGTAATAAGTACACTTATTGTATCACATTTTTATGCATTAAAGGTGTGATCACTTTTATGGATGATATTATAATTTTTCTTTTTTGCATAGTTTGTTTCTTCTGACAGTTAATTGCAATGGCCAAGAAACGTGGAGGTAGTATATCACAGTGACTGGTCTAGTCATACAGGAATAATTTTAGGCGATAAGTTGTAAGTTATTTGTTCGGTTAAAAAATAAAAAACCGGGAGGTAGCATTTAATGATGACTGCATTCGGCTTAGTGTAATTGCACAGGTTACAGTATTACATGAACAGAATAATCTTAAAGGGAGCAATCGTGAAGCAGTCCATTCCTGCTGCTCTTCATGATGAAGTATCAAACCCCACTTAAAGCAACACTTCATATAAGATGACTTCATGGGTTAGGTTTGTTCCTCAGCAATCTCTGCCTGGTTAATGTTAATTTCTAGTAATCTAAAGACCCCCAGTGATTTTTAAGATTATTAAAATTCCCTGGTTTATCCTTTCCCAAGAAAGCCTGTGTGTGGTTACACAGGATGTATTACATCAGCTTTGCAGTATGTAACATTAGGGCCCAGTACGGGCTAAAGTAGAGAGAGCCTGGAATACACACATCTAGGATCCAAGCAGAATAAGGTGGTGTAAAGTTTGAAACAGTTTTGTGAAGCTGGTGCCTTTGTCCCTCATACTCCCCCAGGAATGTCTGCCAGTTCATCACGTTAGCCCATCTGGAGGGTCAGAAGGGGTAGTGGTTTCAGTACATACATTTGATTGCTGCACGTCACTAAAGAGCATTGTTAGTACCAATAGACTAGAAGCCTTTATGGCCCTATTGCTGAACCCAGTTAACCTGCCTCAGGACATGTGTTTCACTCATTGCCTAATCTACGTTTCAGGGAAGCTGTACACCACTAATGGTAGCAACTCTTCATCCTCAAGTAGCCACCATCACGCCGCAGTATGCGGTGCCCTTTACTCTGAACTGCGCAGCCGGCCGGCCAGCGCTAGTAGAACAGACGGCTGCAGTACTGGTAATTGCCTCCCTTGATTGTGTTCACTAACGGAGTTTTTGTTTTAACTTAGACTTGCAGAGGGCATGGAAGCATGTGCCATCTTGTGGCTGTGTTCTTGCTACATCTTAATGTCTTGTTGTTTTTCCTCCCCAACATTGCTGAAGCACTGTCTGATGTTTAGTGTGGCTGTGAGGAATCCAGATTTATTTACTGTTGCTCTTTACTAGTCTATATTATAAAGCTCTTATCCTAAGCACCGAAGAGCTGTAATCCTATTTGTCTATTTGTTTACTGTCCTATTTTTACTTCTTTAATTGTCAAGTACAAAGGAAACGGCCTTTAGGTTGACTCTGCTACAGGTACCTGGATGGCCAGAATTTGAAGCAGTTGTAGCTTCATTTTTTTTTGTTTTAAACCTTCTTTGCATGTAGATTAATGTCAAATCCTTGAGCTCAGGCTAAATCTTTTAATAGCAAGTATTTTTAAATATACTGCTTTAGCAATCAAGAAACCTTAACCTTCATTGATTGACAGTAATTTTCAGACCTTTCATTATCTATAACCAATCATTGGCAACTTGCATTGTCCAAAGAAAGATGTTGCTCCCCACCGATGCTTTTTGTTCTTACTACATTTTGTGGTTGAAATTAAAGGTGAAGTGTAGCTTTTTACATAACAAGTTTCTGAGGCTAATTCTAATTAAACTAAACAGCCAGCTGAACATGGCTAGGGGAAGGAATGTACCTGGTTTTAAAATCCATGCTTTCATAATTGTTGCCCTGTGAATTTATCTGGTATCTGCATCAGAACTGGTCTGCAGATGTCACAAGCAAGTCATTTTAAAAACCCTGAATCAGAGCAGTGAAGCATCCAAAAACATTACAGTGCACTTGAAGTCCTTCTGTCCTCGTGTGTATTTCACAGCACTCTCCATTTCTTATACACACCATTTTGTGTTTTGTGGCTTTAAAGCAATAATTAGTATTAAACTTGGGACCATTCAAGTGTCTGCTGCTATCCACAATATTAAATGCTCCCCAGTTTTAAGGGTGGAAAGGCAGGAAAGTAGGTTCCTGTGGATCACAGTGGTTTGCACTGGATCTTCTCTCTCCCACCTCTTCTCCAGTTTGGCTTGCTGAAGAGCTGCCATTGACGATGGCAGGGGCATGTGTAGCAGAGCACGGGCACCATTCAGTGATTGGTATCTCTTTCAAAATGCATTTGGGTTTTGTGCTAAAATGCCAATTGGATCTACTCTGTGTGTGCTGTGGATTTGGGCATATAATTCAGAAAGGGACTGGAGCCATCTGTCTTCAAACTGAGAGCCTGGATTCTAATTTTTTCCAGAGAATTTGACATTTTCATTCAGTTTCCTGGAGCCTTTGGCCCAGATTACTCACCTTTAGTGCTTCTGACACTTCTCTTTGCCGCTTAACTTATGTTTGCATTGGCCATTTGCTAAGCTTTGCCTATTTTTGTTCTTCCTCTATCAAAACAGTTCGTCGCTTGGAAGGCCTGATTTCAGCCTCCCATTGGGAAGTTAGATTTCGCTCTGTATTAAACTCTCTGCTTTGTCTTGTGCAGGTGTTGGCTTTTGGAAAGACGCATGGTGTGACTTTTAACATATTTCTCTTTTTTATTATTCTGCTTGTGTTGGCAGAGGTGTTAGCAGGTGTCTGCTTAAAGGTTTCTTGTTTGGAATGAGTATTTGTAAATAAGTGGATCTGTTACTTGCAGAAATATTTTGCTTAAAACAGCATGTGTTTGTGGTTTTGCAGTTTAAACTGCAAGAAACAGAATCATGTGTGTTCTGCGTCATAGAGCTACTGTACTGCAGAACAGCCTGCATGTTACCAGTTTAGACAAAAACGCTAGTGTCCCTATGAGCTGAAAGTGGGTGGAGTTTGAGCATCTCACATGACAATCAGCAAGAGATATTTTTTCTTTTTTTAATATACTGACTGTTTTATTTCCTTCAGCAACTCAATTCAAGTGGTGAAAAGTCCATATTTGTGACTAGATGTTTATTTCTGTTGGTTGTGTGAGGAAGATGAATGCATTTGCAAAAAACGGACTCTGCTTACCTAGGCTTCTGACACCTGCATTTTGCTCTATCTTCTCAGTTTTAATTTTTTTGAAAACGTGCCCCAGGCCCTTCAGTAACTATCTGTGGTTAAATCAGGGGATACTGGCATTTCTGCCAATTCCACATGTCCTCTCTCCACTGCTGGAGAAGACACTGAGGAGGAGCAGAGAGGTTCCTGCTGCCTTTGCTTCCTCTCAGGTTGAGAACTATAAACACACGTGGATGAAACAGCTGTAGAATGGGCTAAATGGCTGCCAAATTTAATGACTTAATTGAAGATTCTTTCTTGAACCAGCCCAGATGCACTTGTTCTCTAGTAATAGTTTCTTAGGTACCCAGCAGAAATGGGCTCTATTAGCCCTGGTAGTTGTAATCTATCTACTTTCCGGCACTTTTTCTGTAGTACAGTCTAAACACCATCCCCTTCCTCAGGTGCTTGATAGAAAAGGTGGGCAAACTGACTGAGGAGGTGTGTTTCTTTGGTTTTCTTCCTGTAGTGAGGCCATGTGAGGAAGTGCAGCCACATACCTATATCTCTGCAAGTTAACAGTCTATGCAACTGATTCTGTTGTTTGGAGCAACAATCTGAGGTTTAGCAAGTTTCTTTCTGTTTGTTGTTTTGCAGCAGGCCTGGCCTGGCGGAACACAACAGATCCTGCTACCTTCCACCTGGCAGCAACTTCCAGGGGTTGCACTGCACAATTCTGTTCAGCCCACAACTGTGATTCCAGAGACAATTGGAAGCAATCAGCAGCTAGCTGACTGGAGGTTAGTGTCTGTGCTAATGCATGGGTGCTTCTGAGCCCAGGGAGGTGATGGCAGAATTTGTAGCAGGTAAGCATTTCTGTTGCTACCACCTTGCATGTCACTACACCCATGCCACCACTCTGAGTATAGCCACCATTGACATGTGCAGTCTGCACCCAAGACTTCACAGTGCTTGACCTTGTGTGGTGAAGAGCCAGTGCAAAAACCCAGATACCAGCACAAGAGTCCCTCTCTGCACATTCCTGGCCTGCACTGTGCGCTCATGTGATGCCTGCAGCTTGGTCAGCATTTGGATCTCTCTCCCCTTAGGAATGCACATTCCCATGGGAATCAGTACAGCACCATCATGCAGCAGCCCTCCTTACTAACCAACCATGTGGCTCTGGCTGCTGCACAGCCCCTGAACGTTGGCGTCGCTCATGTTGTCAGGCAGCAGCAGAGCAGCGGCCTCGCAGCAAAGAAGAACAAACAACCAGCACAGAGCACAGCAAAGTAAGGCGCCGTCCCTGCTGGCCCCTTGATGCACCTGGGGGAGATGTGCAGATCCTGGAGCACCAGCCCTTGCTCACATAGGGTCCCTGTCTGAAACTGTTCTTAGTGAGCTGTCAGCTAAGGCCTGAATGTTGAACTTTTTCCTCAGGCGCTCTTCCCTGCAGTGGGTGGGCAGGGGACGCCACCAGTGCGTGCTTGTGCTATGTACAGACCTCTGGGTCCTATGTAGCACAGAGCCCAGGCGCTGAACAAGGAGGGCCAGAGGAGATCCTCCTGCACCGAGGGGAATTCCACCCCTTTAATCCCATGCCAGCACACACTGGCGCTTTGCGTTTTCCTGGCTCTCCCCTCACCTGGTGGGGCTTGAGGATGTCGGCTCTGGGGTTTTTCTTTTCCTGCTGGGTCCAGGCGATAGTGAGCGCTAGCACAGCCTGTTCATAGGCCAAATCGTGCCGCCTGTCTAGAAACAATCTCTTTGTCTTACCCCGTTGCTTCCCCCAGGCCCACCACTGCGCTGGAGGCCGTGCCTTCCCAAGTCTACTCATTGATCGGGAGCAGCCCCCTTCTTGCCGCCTCCTCCTCCACCGCTCTCCTTGCAGTGCAGGAGCAGCACCAGCCCATTGTAATCCCGGACACGCCTAGCCCTCCTGTCAGCGTCATTACCATCCGCAGTGATACCGATGAAGAGGAGGACAACAAATACAAGCCTGCAAGGTAGAGTCTGACTTGAGAGCTGATTGCATTTTGCCCTGAGGCTGGCAGAGCCAGCGCACTCCCATGTGTAGCCGTGCCCCACAAGAGGATGCGAAAGGGAGGAGAAGTGTGCAAGGCAGAGGGTTGCATCACACTGGGCTAAGAAATCTGTACAGTGAAATCTCTGATGTACCATGGTGGGACTGAAGGTGCTTCCTCTGGGCACTGCAGGGTAAATGAGTACAGTGTGTTTTCTTCCCAAGCTTGGGCATGAAGCAGAGATCCAACGTCATCAGCTACGTTACCGTGAATGACTCCCCAGACTCAGACTGCTCCCTGAATAGCCCCTACACCAGTGATTCACTCTCTGCTGCCAGGAACGCTGGGGGAACAGTGGAGCTGCCTGCTAGAGGAGTGGCTGACAGCTCCAGCTCTCGCACCATCATCGTCCCACCTCTGAAAACACAACTGACAGACTGTGTCATCGCCACACAGGCCTCAGGTAGGTGCCGACCCTGACAAAGGTAGGACTATTTGTGTCTGTATCCCTAGCTCGGACAGCTCTGTCTCCCCTCTCTGAGTAGCCAGGACAAAGTTGTAGGCAACCCTTGTTTTGTGTTGGCTTGTGATTGCTCCCCTCTGGTTCTAGAAATCCAGGTCACTGGTAAGATTTTCTGAATATGAAGATTTCCCTGGGGTTCTTGGCAGCCATTCTCCCAGAAGGCAATTGCAGATCTCTGGGAAATGCAGGCAGGTTACTGATTCATCTGAGTGTGGCCTGGAACTAGAGAAAGGAGCCTGCCAGGGAAAGGCCCCTGCAGTGTAGAAGGGACATGAGCAGCTGAGGGCCTGGAAGGAGTGGGAGAAGAACAGACTGATCTGCTCATGTTTTCCAGGCATTCTGAGCAGCGTCAGCAAAACCAAACCAGTGGCATCGGTAAGTGGGCAAGCATCAGGATGCTGCGTAACACCAAGTGGGTACCGGCCACCCCGCCTGGTGACCAGTGGCACGCAGCCACTCAACCTTAGCCAGGTAAGCAAGGCTGTGGCTCTTGCTTTGTCTCCTGCTCGCTTCTGCATGTCCCTGAGGCACGTTAAAACCAGGCAGAGCACTGTCAGGCTGAGCCCTGTGCTAGCAAGGAGGAGAAAAGGGCTGGTTACCGATGGGATGCTGCAGCGGCTTCCTTGTTGTTGGCATTAAGTAGCTAGTTCTGGTTCAGTCCTTGGCAGTTCATTATTGCACAAAACCTGCACTGTCTTCCATGGGTGGGCAGTGTCTCCTGGCAGTTTGGGCACTGCTTGACCCGGTTCCCTGGCAAACCAACCCTACCCTTGCCAGGCTGGGAAAGAGGTGCAAGGGCTGCAGGTGGACTGGCTCAGCCTCTGGAGGGAGGACTCCTCTGTGTCCCCTGGCACTGAGGCTGGCCTTGCTTCAGCTTCTGCCCCAGCTCTTGTTGTGACATGTCTCAGCTTGTCTGATCACAGCAGAGCGATGGCAGGCACCTCCAGCCAAGCTTCTTGATCCCATGGACAGGGAGCCTCCACTGTGCCTTCATCAGTTTCACCACAGGTGGTTGCTATGCACTCAGCCCTGCCTGCCAGATTCCGAACCAGACCAGCTTCCCTGCGGTGTGCTCAGTGCCTGCCCAGGCACAGTCTGACCCGGCTTGGCTATGATTCCAGCTCTACCCACAGTAACAGGGAGACTTATCTCCGTAGTCAGTGAGAACTGCCCCCTCTCCCAGTGCCTGCTGCAGAGCATAATGGGCCCTGCTGCGTGAGTGCGTGAACGTTCCCAGTGCAGGGCCTGCCAGTAGCTGCTTTCCTTCCCATCAACAGGCATCACGTGGGTGGGTGGGGCTGCTTGCTTCATTGATTTTTCTGTTCTGCAGAATCAGCTGACTCCAGTGTTGGGCTCGCAGGAGAGAAGCGGAAATCCAGCTCCACGCAGGCAGCAAGCATATGTGGCTCCCCTCCCATCAGCTATTTCTCAGGCTCCTTACACGTTCCAGCACAGCAGCTCAGCTCATCCCCACCTGGCAGCAGCTACAGCCAGCACTCATCTTCCCAGCCAGCCCCACATGTACACCTATGCTCCGAGCACTGCTGCAACACTGGGCTCCACAAATTCTCTTGCTCATCTTTTCTCCCCTCAGGGCTCTTCCAGGCACACCACATATGCCGCCCACCCTAGCACTCTTGTCCATCAAGTACCAGTGAGTGTCGGGCCCAGCTTGCTGACTTCTGCAAACGTCCCACCTGCCCAGTACCAACACCAATTTGCTACTCAGTCATATATTGGTGCTTCTCGAGGATCTGCTATTTACGCTGGATACCCACTGAGCCCAACAAAGATCAGCCAGTACTCATACTTGTAGTTCAGGGGATGCCCTTCATTAGTAGGGTTTGCAGTAATGGTGACCAGCCCATGCTTGGGAGTGCTGGGTTCTGCTACAGGCCTGGAGAAGCAAAGGTGGTTTTCAGGTGAACCTTTACCTGGTGTTGGCTGTACTGTTGTAGTCTCCTCTAAGCCTGGATGTATTATGTTTGGCAATGTGTCTGCTTGGGGAATTCAGTCATTAATTGGGCAGCACCCTTGGGTACCCATACAGGGGTCATTGATTAAGATTTTAAACTTTTACTTAATTTTTATAGATGCTTTTTTAAAAGGTCACAGTCCGGTTTATTTAAAGCTATTCTGATACGTTGGTAATCAGAGGAGAAAGGAAATCACTGTCTTTAAAGACAAAAGCTGATTTTTTTAACTCATAATTTAAACAGATTCGCAGATTATATTTTAGCAGCTTGCACAAATCCATGTTGCCACTAAAAATATAATGCACATTTATCTCAGTAAGTTGCTAGAGTAGATTTCAGACTTCAGTTTAATATTTTAAAGTTCTATAGTTCATTGTCTCACTAGTAGATTGCTGTTTGTGCACAAGAAATTACATCTGTTTGTCAATGTCAAAATATTCTGGTTACTTTCCTGCTTTGTTTTAGGGTATGATAGAGGCAGCTATCTTGTACTAGCAACTTAATAGTCAAAAGTCCATTTAAACCATGAAATTTTCATATTACTGTCTTGTAAAGTCTGAATATCCTAACACAGCTGGGTTTTTATCATTGAAGGAGTGGTTAAAACAAGTTTTTATCAGTTATATGCAGGATCTCACTGTATAATGTAACACAACTGCTTTGCCAAAGTGCTGTATTCTGTTATGAGAATTGATAGTGTTGTGTTACTCTTTTGAGTTTGGTTTCTTTGGAGTTTTAGACACTGGCCCTGTCATGGAGCTGGATTCCTTCTCACAGAAGCACAGGGCTCTTGTTTATCTTTTCCTTGCATGTTTCACTTAGGAGGAAGCTGAACAATTTGAAATACAGTGAAATAGCGGCATGTACAGCTTTTTATACTCCGGTGAGCCTCTCCTCGTAGGTATGCTAGCAACAGCTTTAAAGCGCTCTTATCAAGACTTGCATACAGTCAGTGCATGTAAGAACTGAGGGGGGGGGAATCCAGATTTTAAAGTTTATTACTGAATTTAAAACTATTTTAGAAGTTTTGTAATGGTGGTGTTTTAATATTTTACATAAAATGAAATATGTACATATTGATTAGAAAAAATATAACAAGCAAAACTTCCTGCTAACCCCAAATGTTCTGTCTTTGTAATCAAAATGTGTAGTGATTATACTTGAACTCTGTACCTAGTGTTTGTCTAAATTTTAAACGTTCCTGGGGATGAAATTGATGTGTCCTTTGTATTTAAACCAAAATGATACGTCAGAATGTATGTGATATAATGCAATTGTTAGAGCTCATCACTGTAGCACTGAGAGAGAAAAAAGTGGAGCTTCATGGAGAGAAAAGGACACCTTCTGTTTTGTTTTGCACAGGTATGTGTGATGAAGAGTTGTTTGTGTCCCCTTATTGTAGTGCCTTAAATGATGATGTAGTGTGAATAGAGTTTACAGTGAGCTTGCCTTATGAGGGACCAGCAAGCCCCCATCAGATTGAAGCAATTCACTAAGCTTAACATAGCAAGAATAGCAGGATGTTGCATAGATGCATTGTTCTCTGTTTTAATGCTAACATAAAAGGGTACATTTTTGTTTGGCGTGAAGCTATGTTTCCTTCAACTTTCCTTAAAATGGCACATAATACTGTTAGATGTCTGTCAGTGCATTTCGAATAGGGTCGTGCTGGGAATGCATTGAAATATTTAGTCTGATATTGCAGAAGTGATTTAAGTATGTGCAATCACTTTATTAGATTAGTGTGTGACATTACCTTTGCCTGTGTTACAAGCAGATGTTTCTTGTAAAATATTGCTAGCGTAGTGACAGAATGTTTATACCAAAGAGAGCCTGCTGTAAAGCACATAAAAATATCATTAACAGGTTACTGCAACTGCTAATGTGGAACTGTTTGGAAGGTTTATTAACTATAGCACTAATGTTCAGAGGAATACTCTGTTTAGGTAACTTGTGTGGTTTGAAACAACACTTTGTTTCCTTGGGTCTGCCAAACCAGGAATTATTTTGTGACCTTTAGTGCAGAGATAAGCATCTTGGCCAAATGGATAATGAACTGGCTTGAGCAGTGGTATTACTGCAGCAATAAGGGGTTTTTACAGCCTTGAACTCCAGTTCCGTCCAAATTGAAAGCAGGCTGATTTTACAACTGGGTGATGTGATGATGGTGTCCAGAAGAGCAGAAATTCAGTTCTGCACTTCCACATTACTGGGATAGGGAGGTCTAGGGTGGCCTGAAATTGATCCACTGTAAGAGGTTTGGTATCTCTTTCATAGTAGGAGCTTTGGAACTGGATGGGAGCAATTAGCAACATCACTAACCAGAAGTCATTGTCTAGTGTACTTTCCATCACAACACCCTTCAAAATATGGGGATAACTGAGCAATCCCAACACTTCCCATCACTGGTGGTGCCGATGTTCTGTGTTGCTGTAACATTATCCAACCATTTCTCACTTAGTGCCAAGCACTTCCTTATTTTGTCTGCGTTGTGGCTTGTGTTCAGTGCTTCTCTTGAGATAGATACCTCTTGGATACAGAGTTGTGCCTTTCCTTCTCAAGACAAACAAATGCCAACATCTGCATTATGTGAAAAAGCTTCACCCAGTTTCATAAAGTGTTTCCTGAGAAGTTCTTGAGAAGAGAACAATAACGAACCTCTAACAAAATGAACTAATCAAATGGGGGAGAGCTTTTGTTTAAAAATAAACTAAACAAACCTTGTGTCTTTAGTTTACATAGGTTTTTTTTAATAAAAAAAAACCCTCTTAACATATTCATTAAGAACATTTTCATCTCCTCCCCTGATTCAAACACCTTCAGAATTGGAAAAAGGAGGATGAAATGGGACCTACAACATACTAACACCTAGAGTACATCCAACTTAAATTGCAATGCACACCATTTAAAAATCCCACAGGGCCAGATTCTGATCTCACTAGATTTACAGTGGTGTTAACATCAAAATGTGGCTTACAGTGTGTGTTGCCCCATCAAGTGTATGCTAAAGCATTCCAGCTTGTCTCCATGTGGCTCCTGTGACGCATGAACAACTGAGTGACCTCCCTGTTGCACCTGGTTTGCATCGTGTGTAACCAGACATACTGGTTTTGACTATACATTTGTCCTTTCTTGAACTCTGAGGAATTAGCTGGAGTTTGGGATTGCCCTTCAGAATTATAGTTAACTTGGCCCATTGAGAGTCATTCTTGCAATCCATCTCCTGTGTTGACTTAGAGTTGCTCCTGTTCACTGACTTGCATTCACAGCTGTCATACCCCCCTGCAGAAGCAGCTTCTGAGCTTTTCTGTTTAGTACTGAGTTGACTGATGAAGTAATTTATCTCTTGATTCAGCAATTTTTTACATACACGAAACTAAATTGCTTATAAAATGACAGGATTGGCACAGCCCTGATTTCTCTTTTATTTAAACTTATGAATGGTGCCGCATGTCTAAATGGTTGTTTGTTCATGTTTGTTGCTAAACTTTATTATAATGTGTGATTTCAGATTCAGCTTGAAATATATCTATCTCTCTACATGTAGCAGTACATTATATGTAAGGTTAGTATTTCTGCTTGAATCTTTGATATTGCGATGGAATCCCTATTTTATTAAATGTATTTGATATGCTAGTTACTGTGTGAAATTTAACTTTCTTTTATTGTGCTCTTCCTTTTTACAAGCCGCTAGATACAGGTAGTTTCTGACATTTACTGATCTCTGTTTGTATTGCCAATGTACTTAGGGGGTATGTAAAAATCATTTTAACAAAAGAAATATAGATATTTAAAAATTTAATACTAACTATATGGAAAAAGGGTCCATTGTGAAAACACAGTTTATCTTTGGATTCAGTGTTTGTCTTTGGTTTTACAAAGTAGCTTGTATTTTAAGTATTTTCTACATAATACAGTAAAAATGTAGAACAATTGCAATGCATCAATAAAAGGGTTAATTTTCTGTTCTCTATTCACTTGGCCATTTCTGAGAGTATCTGGGATAAAACCAGAGCCTTTCCCCTTTTCAGACACGGCACAGCTGGAAGCTGCAGTTCACTAGCCATCCAGGCAAGGTGAAGCTATATTCTACAGGGCCAACAGTGAGCTGCACCCTTGGTTACACCCTTGATTGTAACCATAGCTGGAGCCTCTCTCAGTCTGCTTACAAAATTAGACATTAAAAACTGGGCTCTTGCCCACTCAGAGCTGAGTGTACAGGTCCAAGCCCAATGTGTTGTGTAATTGTGGGGAGGTGCTGTGCTTCCTTGGTCAAAATTTTCACATCTCCACACGATACTGGGGACAGTTTGGGTAGCTGGCTGACTGCATCCCAGTCGTGCTATCTGTGTAGTGATGTGTAAACACTTTGGTCTCCTTTGGATTGGAGGAAGCCCCTTGTTCCTTTTTGTCAGCGTTCCTAAGGATCTCTATTTCCAGCTGCAGTCAGTGGGAGCTGCAAGCACTTAGCACCTCCACACAAGTAGGGAGAAGCTGGCGTTTCCTTGACCTGTGAGATTCTGGTTGCTGTTTCCATGAAACGTGCCAGTGACGAACCTCATATCCTGCAACATCACTGAAGTCAGTAGTGCTGCTTTGGCTAGCCAGCAGCATAGGAACTGGGTCCAAAGTAAGTCACCGGGAAAGCTTTTCTTTTAAACCCAGAAGAGGAAGAAAGGGTTCTGTGTAACAAAGCCCTGGGCAGGTCATCTGGCGACTAAACCCAAGGACCTCTTGATGTAGACAACTGGATACTCCCTAGACATCTGTCTGCGTGGTGCAGCAAAGGAGGAGAAACAGGAATAACTCAGCAGAGCACACAGGGTAAGGCTTGGGCTTCCAAGGTGAGTATTTTGGGTACATCATCCTGTTTATTGCAGTTAGAATAATAGAAATGGCAGGCTGGAAGGGATCTTGAATGGTCATCACATCATCCAGCCCATGTATTGTGGCTGGACCAAGCGAACGTCGTCCCTCCCTGACAGATGTTTGTCCAATCTGGTTTTACCCCAGTGTGGAGATTCCATAGCTTCCCTTGGAAACTCATTCCTATGCTTAACCACTCATGCAGTCAGAATTGTTGCCTAATATCTAACCTAAATCTCCACGCATTACTTACACCCATTACTACTTGCCGTGTCTTCAGAGACATGGAGAACAATTGGTCACTGCTCTCTTTATAACAGTCTTAACTTATTTGAATAGTTATCAGATTCCCCTTCATTCCTCTCTGAATACTAAACATACCTAGGCTTCTGCCTTGTCTTAAAGATCTGGCTTTTTAAACTCTATCAGTATTGTTGCTGTCCACTGGTGTCCAGTTTGTCCACAACTTTCTTAAAACACTGCATCCAGTCCTCCAGCTGAGACACCACAAGGCTGAGTAAAGCTGTACAATTAACACCTATGTCTTTGCATGTAACACTCCTGCTAATATACCCCAGAATACTAGCTTTTTTCACAAGTGCATCCCCTTGTTGACTTATATTTAATTTGTGAGCTGCTTGCTGTACTAACAAGAGCTATTTCAGCAATACTGTATCCCAGCCCGTTATTTCCCAATGTGTACAATACATTTGATTGTTCCCTTCCTGAGTGAAGTACTTTACACTTGTCTTTAATGAAGTCCAACCGATTCTCCAATTTGTCAGGCTTATTTTGAATTCTAAACCTCTCCTCCTGATTGTTTGTAACCTGTTGACTTGGTGGTCATTTGCAAATATTATAAGCACTCACTCCATTCCGTAATTCACATCATAATGAAAGTATTGACTAGTGCCTGATCCAGGACTGCCCTCTGCTGGACCCCTCTAGTTAGGCTCTCACATTGATAACTACTCTGGTCTTCCAACCAGCTTTGCATCCACCTTACAGAATTTTCACCTACACCTCATTTTGTTAGTTTGCGTCTCAGGATATTTCACATTTATGGCTTTCCCAACATCCGCTAGGCCTGGAACCCCATCAAAGCAGGAAATGGTAGGTGTGGCATGATTTGTTCTTGCAAGAATCTGTAATTTGTAACCCCGTTATCCTCCCAAGTGCTTACAAGTGGATTGTTTAATCATTTGTTCCAGTGGCTGTTCCAGTATTGAAGTTAGGCTGGCTGCCCTTGTTTTCTTTGTTCTTTTTCAACATACTGCTAGGTTTGCCCTTCTATGATATTCTGGGACCTCATCTCTTTGGGAGATCCCCCCCATATCCTCCCTGCACCAACTCCCCTGGAAAGAAACGAGTGAAGAGTTGAACCCTACGCTATCTCTGACAATTCATTCACTGCCCTGCATCTCATGCTGTCATTTGCACAGTCCCGAGTGAGTGGCATGTGGCTTTACAATACCCAGCTGGCTTGTTGCACACCATGTTGCACAGGAGTGAGGCTGGGGCAAATCCAGCCCAGAGACTGGGAGGAGCACATCTGCTCTCTTCCTGCAACTCCCCTTCCCTGAATGTTTCAGGACACAGCTGACTGTAGATGTCTGCACATGCTACATGGTGAAGCCCGATTTGTGCCTTGGATGAGACTCTTAGTAAAGACACTAGATGGTGCAATAACCTTTGGATAAAGAGCAATCTAAGAGCTAGAGCTGCAGAAAATGGGGCTGCATTGTTGACACAGGTGAAATCCTGACAGGGTCTAATTCCAGCATTATGTAAAAAGAAGCAAAACTCTGCGAAGTCACGTGGCTTTTTAATACTGTTGATTGATCTGGAGGCAGTTTTATGTTACAAGCCTTATTATAACATGACTTCTTTCTACCCCTGCTTCTCCCACCCCAGGATTTTTAATTGGGAGTAAAACAAAGGGCTTCAAAGGACACAGAGTGATTGTGCAGCACGACAGGGCTCTGTCCCCCAGGCCATGTGAAACCATGTCATGTGTCCCAGATCTTAGCTACAGAGTCTGAGCTCCCAGTGCTTGTCTCTGGCTTGACTTTTCCATCCTACCCCTCCCCGGTTAGTCATTGGCAGTTGCTGGGGCAGCAGAGCTGAGTAAAATCTTTTTGGTGAACAGTAAATGCACCCCAAAAATACCTTTTTGGGAGCACTGACATTCACAGATTAGTATCGGCTAAAACCCTCAAGCCCTGCCCTGAACCTAGTGAGGAAATGGCCATGCATTTTGAGAGTCCCTAGTGGCTTGGTTTCATTTTTCATTCCAAGGAGATGAGAGGTCAAGGCTGTTTTGAAATTAACCATTTTTTCCCCCTCTTTGGCTACCAGACCAATCTCCTGGTCCCTTGGCTTCGGTGAGGAGTGGCAGGGGGAGCAGCACAGGGCCAAAGGGTCTCAGTGGGAGAGGGCAGTGGTCAGTTCTCCGATAGCATGAGGAGAAAGCCAAGTGGAGTGCTGCAGGCTGGTGTGGGGTGCAGCACGGAAGTGGGGTGATCAGCCTGGCTTTGATGCCAGCTTTGACACCAGCAGAAATGGCTGCAGGCCCACGTTGCACAGCAGAGGAGTTTAGCTCCTCCTGCCATGCAGTGCGATGGGGCCAGGCTAGGGGAGCTCTGCCCTGGGCCTGAGTGTTTGCTTGCTCTGGGCTTGTCCACACTACGACCTTTCTTTGAAGGAAGGATGTTAATTAGGGTGTTGGGAGTTGACTAATGAAGCGCTGCCGTGCATAGGCAGCACTTCATTAAGCAAATTCCTCTCCCCCCCCTCCCCCCCCGCAGCAACTTCAAAGTTTTAAACTGTGAAGCACCAGCATGTGTCTAGCCGCAGCTCACCTGCCGGTACTTCAAAGTCCCCTCAGTCCTCAAAATTACTGGCCTGTGCACGGCAGCGCTTCATTAGTAAACTCGCAACACCCTAATTACCATCCTTCCTTCGAAGGAAAGTGGTAGTGTAGACAAGCCCTCTGTGTCATAGGCTGTATGGGGCCCAGCAGCTAGGCTGTGTGTAGTTTAATCTGCCATGAGTGAGATGCAGAAGCAGAAGCCCTAAGCTTAGCGTGAATCATCTCCAACCTCAACCCTATTTCTCCTGCCTCAGCTAGAGAGAGCAGCATACAGCGGCCTCATGCTCTTCATTCACAAGCTACGTTCAGGCAGGCCTCAGCAGAGCTCCTAGTCCCCCTCACAGGTCACTCAGCACTGAGTGTGGGCAAAGCTAGAAAAGTCCAAAGCTCCATCTGCCAGGTGCATCAGCATGAAACTGAATCCTGGAGCTCTGCAGGTGGTTCCCACCATTCATTTTCCCAAGTGCCCAGGTCCTAATTAGTGTTAATAGCCGCTGGCTGTGATAGTAAGCAGCATGCCCTGTCCTGGTGCCGAGCCTTGGAGAACCCCATTTGGAGCACTGAGGTTTGACTCTACATCAGACCTTCTGTTATACTCAGGCCTGCATTCAGTGCTTAGACTGGGGCATTGCAGAGATTGGATCCCTGGCCCTATGGCTGCCATCTCTACAAAGCTGATGCTGGTGGCCAGGACTGTTCAGTGACAAGCCAGCTTTTCCCTGCAAACACGGTCAACCAGCCTGGCTGTTTCCTTGGGAGTAGTTTCTGTGCAGCACCCTGCCAGCTGCTCGCACACCTGGTTTTGCTTAACTCCCTTCCTGTTGCAGGAAGGGGATGGGAATTCCAGTGACAGAGGTTAACCTCCAAAAAGAAACATCCCACCCCTTCTTCAAAGACTACACAGGCGCTCTTCCCCTGCTGCCTGTTTTGAACCTTCTAACTATGCAGAGGAGTGGGGAGGGGGCTGGAGTCACTGGTATGTCACAGCTTCATGCAGAATCTGGGACCCAGCTTACACAGAAATGCCTGGCCCTCAGGATCTAGCCCAGTGGTCAGCTCTGCCACTGATCAACCTTGGTTAAGTCATGTGTCTGGTGTAGGCCTTGGTTTCCCCTCCCACCCTTTGTCTATCTTGACTAAGTGCTGGGACTGGAATGAGTGTGTGCAGCACAATGGAGGCCTGATTTTACTTTGGCCTCTTGGTGCAACCTGCCCACAAATCACCCTCACCCAATAATCAGCTTTCTGGGATCTGCTAGCCCATTACTGTAACTTTCAGGCGTATGTGCCCTCGCATTGCAAGACAGGCTGAGGAGTGTGTTGTGTATGCCCAGGAGAATCAGGCACAAAGGAATTAGTGACTCAGTAAAGGCACCCCCAGCAATGCTCTGTGATAAGGATTATGCTCCAGCCTAAGTCACGCTGATGTGATGCCAGGCTACACGTGTGCTGTGACTAGACAGGCTGAGCCCCGTCCTGGTAGCAGGGGGAGACAATAGGAGCCCTGGGGTGTGGGAAGAGCTGAAACGGGCAGCTAACTAACATGGTTCATAAACTGACTAATGACTTGAACTTCTACAGAACCCTCTGGAGACTGACTGGCTCCCACCTCTTGAGCAGCTAGACAGTGTCGATGCTTGCAAAACCCAAATAGGTTTGGGCTGTATTCTTTTGCTGCAGCTGTTTCTGTCCCTGGCTCCCAGACCACCAAGAGTTAAGGCGCTTGGAGCTAGTTTCCTTTGGCACCAAGCAGCCCCTATCTTTTCAGCCGTCTGGATTTAATAAAGGCCAGCGAATGAGGCAGTGTTCCGCCCCCCAGGAACTCTCCAAACATTCCAGAGCTGTGAGCCTCCAGCTTGGAGTAGGACACCAAGCACGCCTGCTCTCACCCACCCCAGTAGGCGAAGCAGTGCTGCCTTCCAAAGCCAACCATGGCCCCAAGACTCAGCCTCCTTCTCGCTCTGCTCCTGGCAGGGCCCATCATCGCTCAACAGCAGTTCATGGAATACATGGAGAGGAGACTTGCCAGCTTGGAGGTAAGCTCACAGCTCTGCATCTCCCTTTCTTGCTGTGGGGAAACAGCACCAGGCCTGGCTCAGGGTTTTCCCCATCTCCCACACTCGCAATACAGGCCTCTTTGCACAGGCGACAGTTTGACCTGCCTTTGAAACAAAGTTAACAGTGGCCGTGGGGGGAGGCTGGGTGAAGGCGTTTTGTCTCGTGGGAGTCCCAGCTCAGGATTGCAGTGCTGTGAGCTCAGAGAAGGCAGGTGAGAGAGAGGAGATGGTGGGACATGTGCTGAGTGTACAGGTGCCAATGGCTGAGACGAATGTAGAAGCAGGTGCCATGTGGGTGAGTGGGTGGTCAGGTGTGTGCAGGAGAGTGAGGCCAGAGGGTATCTCCAAACTGCCCTAGCAGTCAGAGCAGGAAGAGGGCTGTTGTTCAAGGTTGTAATGTGAGGCCATGCATACATTGAGGGGCATGCAAGCTGTGCTGGGAATGGCATTAGTCACAGGCCCAGGTGGCCAGGAGCAGCAAGAGAGCTGCCCTGTATGCTGTGCACCAGTCCCCTCCAGGCAAAAGGGGTCCCAGCATCTCACCCTCCCACCCCCCAGGAGCGGATCTCCCAGTGGCACGACCAGAACAGCCGCTACTCCACCGAGCTGCGTGAGTTCAAGAACCAGGTGATCACCATGCTGGAGAACATGGAGAAGGAGCGGGACAGGCTGCGCACGGAGATGGAGAACACAGCAGTGCGGGTGGACCGGCTGGAGCGTGAGGTGGACTACCTAGAGACTCAGAACCCCGCTCCACCCTGTGTGGAGGTGGATGAGAAGCTGATGGAGAACCAGGTCTCCACAGCAAAGAAGAGAAAGAATGAGAAGTATGATAAGCTGACAGGTGAGACCATGCATCTTCCCTACCCAGCAACATGCACCTTGGGCAGCACCTAGGCACAGAGCTGCCCTCTCCATGGGACAGGTCAGAGCAGCTGCCCAGGCCCTGTGCTTTGGGGGTCCCGCAGTGGATGCCTCAGCTGTCCTATGGATGGTGTCCAGGGATTACCTTGGGGCCTGGCACACAGTAGCAGCAGGTGGTGCCAGCACCACAAATACTAGCAGCCTATTCTGCTCTGCCTCACCCCACCGCCATCTCCCAGCCCACGGCACTCGGCTTTGCCAGGGCAGCAGGAAGCAGAACATCCAGGGTACTGAAGAGGAGCACAGCGCTGCAGAGTGGGGCAGGGTAGGCTGCCAGGTTGCACCGGCTCCCACCGCTGTCATGAGAGCTGACTCCTCCTGCAGCTGCATGCCGGGCCCCCCCACCCAGGAATCCCCTGGCTCTTGTTGGCTGGGGTAAGGGGCTTTAGGCAAGGGGGCAGGGCTGGGGAGAAGGGGTGTAGCAGGGGCAGTGCCGCATCTGCGGCAGGGGGGTTACCCTAGATCCTGCGCCTGCGGCACTGAGGGGGGCGGTTGCTCTGGTCCCAGCCCCCTTAAACCCAGCCCTGCCTAGACATTCCCAGAGGAGCTGCAGGGGAGTGTTTGTGTTGGTACAGAGCCACTGGTTGTCGAGTACCACCCCCCCCGCAGGTGAATTTCTCCCCTGACCAGTCCATTGGCCCACAGACCATGTGGATAGGTCAGACTGAGCTGTGTCACATTGAGGCTTGGTACCTCAGACTTCCCCCCATCTATATAATGGGCTCGGTAGCCCCCCCCCCCCACACCTCTTGGGCTGTCTCCTAGGGTCTACATTGCTAGCACCATGGGGCCCTGAGCTCAGCTGTCAGTGAATACAAGACTAACCTAAGCCTGCTCCAAGCCCTCCTTGTGCTCTGCATTGAATCCCTGACTCTTGCCACATACTGGGGAGAGGCTGGCCCAGTCTTGCTGCTAGTTCTGCAGCAGCTCCTTCCCTCTCCTGATGCACTCGTGCTCCATGATCTTCCCCTACCCTCCCTCGTTGGGCATAAGCTGCCTTGCCCTGGGGAGCCTGACATTGCTGCATGTGCAGGCTGAGGTACACTGTCTCTGTCCCGTATGAGTCCAGTCAGTTTCCTAAGCACCAGAACCTGTCCAAGCATGGAGAAAAGCACCTGGGTGAAATGTGCAGCTGCCCAAACAGCTCAGCACTTGCTTCCCAGCACTACTGGAGCAGCTAACAGGATGGAAGTTGGGTTCAGGCTCCTTCTGAAACAAAGAGGCTTGGGCCACAGTTCCCAAAACTGGTCTGTTTTGGGTGCTTGGCTGGAGTCTCCTGGAGATTGCAGTAGTGCGGCTCCCAAGGGCTGTGAGTACCTAGCCAAGCTGGCCCCAGGGAGAGCAGTGGGCTGAGCACTTCAGTCAGGGGGGCCTGGTTAGAGGCCTACACGGGTCCGGATGTTGCTTGATGTCTCCAGCCAGGTTTCCAAGTACAAGGCAAGAAAAACAGCAGGATTTACTCCGGAAATGTACGCTGGACGCAGTTTGGCACACATCTGCACAAGCAGACAGTTCAAGGGACTCAGTGCATTGAACACAAAACCCTAGTAGCCAAGTTCCCACCCTTGGTTATCAGATTGGCCTGGGGTGTAAGACACACATGAGAGCTGGGGTCAAACACGCCAAGCTCAGAAACCAGTTTTCAGAGGCAAATCTGGAGTCTGGGAAATGCAGCAAAGCCTTCCTTCTTGTTTGATCAAAGCCTTTCTCCTTCATACCTGGAACCCCCTAAAGCCTAGCCCTTCTTGAGCTGGGGGCCAGGCAGGCAGGAGTCAGGAGATGTAGGGAGGCCACTGCACAACTGCTGTGGGTTTTCTGTGGCAGGCACCCAGGTATGACTCTGCTGGGAAAAGGTACCAAACCCTGAGGCAGCAAGCAAGAGAGAGGGAAGTTACTTGCATTTGCAGGGCTCAGATCAGGGGCTGAGATGTCACTGAGGAAGAATCACATTTTCCTGTCAGCCTCAGAAATAAAGTCCTCCCTAAATATTCTCTTCAAGAGATGGCCCCCCCCTTCTCCTATGCACTTATTTCTCCACTGGCAGGAGGGTGCTGGGTCTCCAGTTTCTGTGCACCTCAGCAAAGGCGTTTGTGGCCCTGGCTGGCTGCTGGGGGCTGACTCTCACAGCCTCTCCTGCACCCTCACAGATTGCAGTGACACCATCTCCCAGGTGAAAGCCATGAAGATCCTGAAAAAATTTGGCAGCAGCGCTGGGATGTGGACGAAGGACCCAGTTGGCAGCTCAGAGAAGATCTACGTCTTTGATGGCACCAGCAACGACACTGTCTATGTGTTCCCCAGGATGAGGGAGTTCACACTGTTCTCCGCCACACGGAAGGCAGCCCGTATCAAGCTGCCCTACCCCTGGGTGGGCACCGGCCACCTTGTATACGGGGGGCACCTTTACTACATCCGGCAGCAGGGCACCTTTCAGGTCATCAAGTTCAGCTTGGCCAACAAAACCATTGTGGACAGCTCCGTGTTCCCAGCTGAGGAGCAAGTCCCTGTCTTTGGCCTTTCTGCCTTCAACTACATTGATGTGGCGGCTGATGAGGAAGGGCTCTGGGCCATCTATGCTACGAGGGAGAATGAGAAAAATATCTGTCTGGCCAAGCTGGACCCTGTCTCCCTGGACATAGAGCAGATGTGGGACACGCCTTGCCCCCGGGAGAATGCTGAGAGCGCCTTTGTCATCTGCGGTGCCCTATATGTAGTGTACAACACGAAACTGCCCAGCCGCTCCCGCGTGCAGTGTGTCTTTGATGTCAGTGGCACCATGACACCCGAGGATGCAGCCTTAGTGTACTTCCCCAAGCGCTACGGCTCTCACTCCAGCATGAAGTACAACCCCAAGGAGCGCCAGATCTACGCCTGGGACGATGGCTACCAGATCATCTATAAGATGGAGATGAAGAAGAAACTGGAGATCTGAGAGAGGCTGACCTGGGCCTGCATCCCACTCTGCCATTCTGTCTCATGTTGAGCAGTGCCTGGCCTGTGTGGTCTACAACTGCCCAGCTTGCTTTAGGGTGGCAGAACCAACACCTCAAACTAATGTCATGCCCACATGCCCACCATCACTCCCTCCTTTCCATGACTGTGAATTGTGCTGCAGCACCCCAGCCAGCTCTGCCTCTTGACTGATGCACCCCAGCTTACTGCCATGGGGCCCTGTGGAACCAGCAATGGCATCCCCTGGGCTACTCACCCAGGCAGCAAGGGAATAGCCACAGGTCACCATCATGAACCCTGGGGATGCTGGGAGCTGTCACACTGCTGTGTGCCAGTTTGCAACATGAGGAAGTTTAACAGGATTTAAAATAAAAAAAGTGTGAAGGAGCTGTTGCCAGCAGGTGAGGTTGGCTGGAGCCCTCCGCGAGGGAGCTGTGTGCAGGCTCTCCCACGAGATGAAGACAGCTCCCTCTTGGCCTGCCATGCTGTAGTGCAGCTCCAGGGGAGGGGCCTCTCTCACCCTTGGGTCAGGTGGGCTCCTAGGCCTGAACGCCACACTGACAAATTTTTGGAGCTCTCCCAGCGAAGTGTGCCCTAGGGCAGCACCCGTCATGCTCTCCCTCCCGTCCTGTGTAGCCAGCCCCCTCCTGAGTGTTTGATCAGAGGTAAATTCGTCCAGCTCCCAGCTGCTGGCCTAGTGATTTTGCACTGAAGGGGCTGTAGCTTAGTTTCTGCTAAGATATTGTGTGTGCCCCTCGAAACACACACATCAACCTGCTTTTGTCCCTGTCTGGCTTGTCTCCCAGAGATGCTGTTGACTAGACAAGCAGTTTGCAGTCAGCACCTCTGCCTCCCACAGAACCAGTTTTGCAATGGGAAGGCACTGCTGGGAATGCTGTTAGCACCAGAGCACAAACCCCAGCTCCTCAGGAGGAAGGCAGCCAAAGAAACTCTGCGTAATAAAGGATTTTCCACTCACCTACTCTCCCGCCTCTGTTCCCTCCCCAGTCACCTGCATGGTTTCTGCCCTGGCCTTGACCCATGGTCCATTTGTAACAAAGTTCATGGTTTATTACACATAAGTCAGGCTGAAGCACAGGCCCAGACGTATCAGGACATGCCAGCGGTGGGTGGGGGCAGGGAGAATCCCTTGTGTAGCTGCAGGCCAGAAATGGAGAGTTAATTTATTCCTTCTGCTGCATGCTAGGATCCTCAAGCTGCTGGTGTGGAACAGGTTATACAAAGTGAGGCTGCCCTGCATGTGCGCGTGTGCGCACGCCTGCGCGCATACACCCCACCTCTGCTATCATTACTCTTCCTGATAGAGGGGAACACAAAAGAAAGACACACAGAGGGACAAAATTGGACAGGCTAGGTCTAAAACACCTGACCCCCAGCCAGGGACATCCAAGGCGAAAGGAAGAGGTTCTACAGTACATGAAGAGCAAGAAGATGATCAAGGCAGGTGTATATCCACCACAAAGTAACGGAGGACATCAAGAAGACTGAGGTATTTAATGCCGGTTTTGCTTTAGCTCTCCCCAGAAAGGTCAGTTGTATCCAGATGCTGAACACCGTTAATAAAACAGCCAGGCAAGGAGCACCGGAGAACAGGCGGGGAAAAAAACACTCACAGAACAGTCAGATGTGTTACTTGTACTCGAGTTGATATCCAAGCTGTCAAGGGCTAGAAGGCTGTGACATTCCCACACTGAAGGGCTGCTCTGGCCCTGTGGAAACACTGCCACCCATGGGTCACTTGCTCTTTCCCATCCTGCCTTCCTGCTGCCTGGGTAGGAGTCTGGGGCAGGTGTCAGCCCTCATCTGTCTGTGTTATCATGGGGCCTGGCTGGAGCCCTGTGGTGCCTGCAGAATTGTTGCACCCCCCACCTGGCTGTGAAGTTGGACGAGGGTTTGGTGCCTCAAGTCACGCAGTTTTGCACAGCACAGCCTTTCCTCGGGCCTGGCAGAGCACATCCCTAATGGAATAGGACTGCCCACACGGTATAGTGACTCTCCTTTGCCCTCCCTGGTGTGTTAATCACCCCAAGGTAGCGCAGGTCTGACTGGAAGTGAAGACAAAGCCTTTGTGAGAGGCCGTCGGGACCACACAGCTGAGCTGCAATGCCCTTCCCTTAGGCCACCATCGTCATCAAGGAAGCCCCAACTGGGAAAACCAGCTCCTCTGAAATGCCCCCACCCCAGTGTGGAGGACAGCAGCTAGCATGGGGATAAAAGGGAAATTGGCCATGAGACCCCCCAGTCTGCTAGGAGAAGAGTCAGGGGACCTGTGATGTCCATTCCTCCGTTTGACTAGGGGTCATTCAGCAAAGCACCTCCCACAAGGGCACTGGAGCACAGACAGGCGTGGAGCACACAGTGCAGCCTGAGCTTGTGCACAGCCCCTGGGCTCTTACATCTCCTGCCTAGATTCCTGCTGGCCTCAGGGGTCAGAAACAACCAGCCTGCTCCTGCTGTACTGCAGTGTAAAAACCACATGCCCCTTCAAGACCAGAGCAGGGACTCAAAGGGCAACATGTTCTAATTAGGCTGTGGGCCAGAGCAACAGCTTCAAAGCAAGGCCAGGAAGAATGCCGGCCAAGCTGTTTGTGCTCAGCATGCAGCTGTTTGCACAGTAGGGGTGCAGGAGCCACAGGGGAGGGGACTAGCAGGCTTCCTTGGCTGCTCTGGTGGGATCATCTCACATCAAGGCTTTATCTCCTCCAGTCTTCCCCACCAGTGTGGCTTGGTCAATACTAGGGCAGGTAGCACTGTCCCCACTGCATCATTAAATCTGCTCACGGCATTGGGTGGCACTAGCTGACCCGCGGCTCTCACTGGATGAGCTTCACCGCTGATGGTAAGTAGCAGCTGGGAAAGGCCAGTGCAAACAGCCTGTGGGGCATCATCTCCCCACAGCTGCAGCCAGCTTTAGCATTTCCATGTTTTGGCACGCATCTCGTTGATGGGCCCTGAGCCCAGGGGGCTGTACATGTCACAGCTAAGGGCTGGTGAACTATTTATGGGGAAGAAACACATAGCTGTGTGCAGCTGAAGGGGACAGAAGGGCACCTGGTCATGACCCCAGCCAGGGAATCATAGGCATGATGGTGCACAGGGGTGTGACCAAAGTGAGAGGTGTACCCATTTGCGTCCACTCATGGGTATCTAAGAACATCACAGGCTGCTGGAGCCAGGCAGCTGAAGTGCTGGCCAGTGATCCTGTATTGGCCAGCAAGTGAGAGCTGCCCCACTAGCACATACCCTGAAAGTGTGTGCAGGCATACACACACATTTGCCACACACCACACTAGGAATGCACATGTGCCTCCTGCACTGACTAGGGGATGTGGATCTTTCTCGCTTTCGGAGGAGGTTGATGAGTGCCTTTTCCTGCTCACCATGAGAACTGGAGCACATTACATTACAACTCCTGCACATTTCCTGGAAGGCTGGTGAAATAACCTCTCTCCAGTGTAACCTAGATCCCTAATGAGTAAAGTTTGCAGCAGCTCCCTCCCTTCTGTAGGTGATGGACTCACTGGGGCCACATTTAATTTGTTTGTTTGTACCTATAAAATATAAACCACTTACTCACAGTCTAGTCTTTTGTAATTTCATAAAACGGAATGTGAACTGCAAAATTGCTGACTCTTAAGATCACAATGTAAACCCCTTTTGCATGATTTAAGTATCAAGCACTGAATCTATCCCAGTCAGGAGGTAACAGCTGTTTCTCCTTTGTAGTGTTCTCTTATGATGAAAAACAGTGTGAAAAACACTGATTAGACCGCTTACAAATGTGCTGCAGCTTGTTCATGGCTCACCCATCCCCTCTCTTTTACTGGCAATGACTAACCATAAACCATCAGAGGAGCTGGCCATGTAGTGCTAATTCAAATGGCCAAGAGTTGTTTGATGCCACATAGGAGCCTGGGGGAGTTTGGATTGGATGGGGAGGGGACCAGACTTTTCTGGGCTAGAGTTTCTATTTTTGGAGCTTCACAATAGTCAGACAACTCCTATTGTATCAGACAGGTAGCTGTGTTTGTCTGTAGCTTCGAGAACAACAAGCAGTCTTGTGGCACCTTGTAGATGAACAGATATTTTGGAGCATAAGCTTTCATGGGCAAAGCAAGACCTGCTTCGTCAGATGCATGGGGCGGGGGTGCGTTCAGAGGGGTATTTAAAGAGTGGGGTCTATTCAGCAAGGTGGAAATGGCCCAGTAGCAACAGTACTTATCAAAAGAGGAAAAAACAAGTCAGATCAGACAGGGGGATGTGAGCCTTTGTCAGAGTTTAATGGGGCGCTATTAGCACCCAGAGCAGAGACACTGCCTTTGTCAGCTGCAAACCACTCCCAGTCTCTGTTTAATCCATGGTTAATGGAGTCAAATTTGCAAATAAATTGCAGCTCAGAGATTTCTCTCTCCGTTTGATTTTTTAAAATTTTGTGGTTTCACCCTTAAATCTGCCACTCAGTGTCCAGGGAGATTGAAGTGTTCCCCCACAGGCTTCTGTACATTACCGTTCCTGATGTCTGATTTACGTCCATTTATTCTTTTACGGAGAGACTGTCCAGTTTAGCCAATGTAAATTGCAGTGGGGCATTGCTGGCACATGATGGCATATATTATATTAGTAGATGTGCAGGTAAAGGAGCCCCTGGTGGTAGAGTTGGTGTTAGGTCTTGTACATATTTGTCTCTGTCTAATGTATCTTATTTTATCTTATCTACACGCCTCCAGCTTCCACCCAGGGCACACCACACGATCGATTGTTTACAGCCAGGCACTAAGGTACAACCGTATTTGCTCTGGTCCATCAGACAGAGACAAATATCTACAAGACCTTTACCAAGCTTTCCTCAAACTACAATACACACCTAAGGAAGTGAGGAAACAGATTGACAGAGCCAGACGGGTACCCAGAAGCCACCTGCTACAAGACAGGCCTCGCAAGGAAAACAAGGGAACGCCACTGATCATCACATACAGTCCCCACCTAAGGCCTCTCCAGCGCATCATCAGTGATCTGCAACCCATCCTGAACAATGATCTTTCACTCTCACAGCCCTTGGGAGGCAGGACTGTCCTCGCCTACAGACAGCCTGCCAACCTCAAACAAATCCTCACCAGCCACTACAAATCACAAACCAGTGACTCTAGGCCTGGAACCAGCCCCTGCAACGGTCCTCACTGCCAACTCTGCTCACATATCTACGCCAGTGACATCATCACAGGACCTAACATCAACCACACCTTCAGGGGCTCCTTTACCTGCACATCTACTAATGTAATATAGACCATCATGTGCCAGCAATGCCCCACTGCACTTTACATTGGCCAAACTGGACAGTCTGTCCATAAAAGAATAAATGGACCTAAATCAGACATCAGGAATGGTAATGTACAGAAGCCTGTGGGGGAACTCTTCAGTCTCCCTGGACACTCAGTGGCAGAGTTAAGGGTGACAGTTCTGAAACAACAAAATTTTAAAAATCAAATGGAGAGAGAAATCTCTGAGCTGCAATTTATTTGCAAATTTGACTCCACTAACCATGGATTAAACAGAGACTCGGAGTGGTTCGCAGCTGACAAAGGCAGTTTCTCTGCTCTGGCTGCTAATAGCTCCCCATTAGACTCTGACAAAGGCTCACCTCCCCCTCTCTGGTCTAGCTTGTTTTTTTCCTCTTTTGGTAAGTACTTTTGATACTGGGCCATTTCCACCTTGCTGAATCGACCTTGTCAGCTCTGGCCCTCCCTCTTACCGGGACCCCACCCTTTAAATACCCCTCTGAAACCACTCCCCCCCCCACTCACGCATCTGATGAAGCAGGTCTTTGCCCACGAAAGCTTATGCTCTGAAATATCTGTTAGTCTATAAGTTGCCACAAGACTTCTTGTTGTTCTCGAAACTCCTATTGTGCAACTCTAAAGTGACCACGAGACCACTGATTGAGTCCCCACTCAGAGGGGAGAAACCTGTGCAGCTGAGCTCCAAGGGCCATTGAAAAGAGATCCTGTCTGTAGTAAGCGAAGGGGACAGTCTCAAGAGAGTTTGCACAGCAGCCAGCTCAGTCAAGCGTAGGCAGAGCTGCTGTGCTCTGAGAAGCCTATATCCCTATTAAATTCAGGCCAGCACAGGAGCAGCCAGCCACAGACAGGGAGGGTTGAGTAGCGTGCAGTGTTCAACAGCATCTTAGCTCCTGAGTGCTTCAGGCCAGAGATACTCCTCACCACTCAGAGCCACAGGCCCTGACGGCTTTAGGTGCAAGCATCACACTAAACTCTAGCATGAAGCAGCCTGCAGTGACTCACCCAGCGAGGTGTGTACATGGAAAAGGCGTTAAAGATGCCAGGGTCCCAACTTGTAACAGCTGAGAATCAGTTCAGCAGATACGGCCTCAGTGCTAGGTCCTCTCTGGGAGCTAGAGACCAGCTCAGAGAGCCAAGGGAGAGGAGAGTCTGCTGCACTGTGTGGCTTCATTGTACTGAATCCACAACAGTGTTACCATGCAGTCAGGTACCAGTCTGGCTTGTGTGCTGGAGTGGGCAGGACACTCTGGGCATGGCACGGTCCTGATGTTCTCTTCACCATCCCGAGCTCTCCCTAGCAATCCAGGGGAAAGAAGGGCATCCTAATGCCCAGGGCACAGTCAGCATGGCTATCACTATTCAGAATGGTGGTTTTAGCTGAGCAGCATGGCAGATGGGACAGAGGAGGCCCAAGGGATGGTTGTGGGCAGGGTGGGGCCATTCCATGCACAGGAAATGCTGTATATAGGGCTAGCATAAGGGGTGTGGGAAGAGTGGCACTGGGGGGCACTACAGGATGTGGGGGATGTTTCAGGCTAATAGGTGGAGGAGGAGCCTAAGCTTTTCTCTGGGCTTTGCCACCAACTTGCCATGTGATCTTTCGCTACACAGTCACTTTTACTTTCTCTACTTGGTGTTTCTCTCCATTCCAGCATTCAGGGTAGACCTCACCAGGACAACTCAGCGAACAGCTTGTGCCTAATTAGCCTTGCACACTGGTTCTGCACATACTGCAGGACAATGCGTAAGGTGCCCCACCAGTGTGAAACCGGATGGGCTTCAATGCTAGCCTTGCAATGGCATCTACACGGATATGAGAAAAGGGTATAATATTGGTTGGTTGTATGAAGTGGGCTTAAAATACACACTTCGACTGTAACTGGATGGTGTGAAAAGTTCAACTCATGTTGTGAGTCAAGCAGAAAAATTTTCCAGGTGTGACAGGCTGTGTGAAGTGTCACATTAATTTCCAGATCAGTAGCTTTACAATAGCAGGAATGCAATTGTTAAGAAGCTGCATAGTTGTAAATAAGCAGGCTGACTGATTTCTCTACCTGGAGTTAAAATAGGTGGGAAGTTAGTTTAATTCTGCACCCTCAAACACCAACGTAGAAATGGGCAGAGTTCATCAGATACCATTTTAGTAAAGGTGAATAAAAATCTCTCTCCTTTGGGAGCAAAGTCACCTGTGGAGAAGCCTGCACAGCACTTAAGCATCACTTTTGAATCAGTCTGATGGCGGGATCTAGTTGCCCCTTCTGGCCTTAAAAGCTCTGACTCCATGAACTCTCCCCTCTTTTCCCGATGCTGGCCAACGATGAGAGCACTTTAACAAACAGTGAGCTGGTGCTGTAGAAAAAGTGCCAAAACAGCCGGCTGTTGTGAGCATCCCTGGTGAGCAATCTGCCTAACATCACGGGCCCTACCAAGGTTGAGGAGGAGATTTGTCACACCACCTTTTAGTGTAATCAGCACCATGCACCTTCACGGTCTGCCACAGAAAACACCTGAATGACAAAAACAAAGTCAAACTAAGTTTCTTAAAAAACGAAGTAAAAGGTCTCATCTCCCTTGCCATAACACACTGGTACCATGATGGGATCGTATCCCTTCATCCAGAATAGGAAAATGTACTATGTGTGACTATCCATGTAGCTGTACTGCCAATAATTGCAATCCAGCAGATTAGCAATGGAACAGTGAGGATTTACTGCAGGAAGTTTACAGGGAACTGGAGCAGTGGGTTAAATCCAAAGAGGGAGTAGGAACTCCTCAGAGCTGTATATAAGGAGATAGAGATTGTGTGGGAAGAAACCTCCAGCAATTAGCGCCGGATAAAAAAAAATTTGAAGAAAGAAGCAAAACAATTTTTAATAGAGGAGCTAATCCCAAAAGGGGGCTGATGTAACACAGTTAGATATTCTGTGGAAAATTGTGGGGTTGGGGCTGAAAGAGCAAAAATAAATCTATAAGGTACATCCAAACAATTACAAGGGCAGCCATAAATCTGTCCATGACTGGCTTAGTATGAGGCACAGAGACCCTTACTGTCACCCTCCAAGTTGAGTAGCTTCTTTATATGGTAGTTAGAAGTGATGGTTTCCAGAGAATTTGGGGAAAGAGGCCACGGAGGAGCTCTGTCGCATTACAGAGAGGTAGCTGTGTTAGTCCCTTGTCCAGCACCCTTGGGTTTTGTGTAGAGCATTCTCTAACCCTCCCAAATGCTTACAGAGAATTTATTTTGCACAAACACTTAAAGGCAGCAAAAAGAAAGTGGAAAATCAGCCGCAGCTCACGATTAGCTTATGAAAAGCAGCACTCAGCCAGCACTTCAAAATTTCCAAGTGCTTTACAAACATCAAATAATTAATCCTCACAATAACCTTCTCAGCCCCAGCTTTGCCTGCTGAAAAGCACGTCTACAAAAATCATGTTGTGTCTACAACTGTGTTTTCATTCCAGTAAGCCAATCTGGCTCTGGGGTTACATAGAGCAAACCTACCTTCAAGCACCCTGTGCTGGAAAAAAATCACTACTGCCTTAGAGTGGAAAGAGGCACCCACCATTTGAGAGATAAGAGCAGATGGGACAGATGATGTCAGGTCACACCACTCAGGTTGCCTGGGACTGGACACATCACTTAGCAAGGATCATGTGGATTCTGGAGCCTGGAAGAGCTGTCTTGCTCAGCTACAGTTGGGGTTTTATCATTCAGAAGAAGAGTGGTGAAAAACTTCAAAAGGAAAAGGAAGAAGTATTTTCCTTTGGTTGGTTGATTGCCCCATGTGCTGCATGGCGTTAAACCACTGCCATATTCCCAGGCACTGGATGGGCACCCTCCCACCTTCCATCACGTGACAGAGGCCCCAGGGCCAAGATACGCTCTCCCTGCTGCCTTCCCACTGGTTGTGGGAAAGAAGGGTGTGGGCTGTGCCTGAGCCCCATCAGAGGCAAGAAAAACATCTGGATCTCTTTAAGGTGGACACTTCCCAGAGGCTGTTGCTGAAACTTGTGCTCAGGAGCTGTGCATTGTGGGTGCTGGCTTCTGGGCAGACAAAGATATTGCCCAGGCCAACTGTTGCCCGGACACGTCAAATGAGTGCGGACTAAGGGGAAGGAGGCTGCACGAATGGGGGAGGTTGGTGCTTCCTGCTGAATTTGGTAAGCCCTTTGCGCATTCGCTGGGTGAGCGGGGGACATAGATGGCTGTCCTGCAGGACCCTTGCCAGGACCTCTGAGGAAATCTACAGGGAGGGCTCATGGATACAGTGGAGGAGTCTCTCTCTCTCTCTATCAGAAGAGTAACTGGATTCCATTTGGCTGCTTTCTCCTGGCAATCGCTGCCACAGTGTTGTCCACTGAGTGCATTGTGCTGGATCTGCCCCAAGGGGCACTAAGGCCAGTAAGCTGCTGCCCTCATTTCTTTGAAGTGAGTGATGTCACCTCATGGCACATGGTTAGAGTCTCTCCCCCATTTGGGCTGGCATAAGCAGATCCCATCCCAGCAGCCTAGTTCTTAATTCTCTTTGCCTCTCTGCAGGCTGCAGCGTGTGTGCCTTGCCCTTCAATCTCCATCCTCCCAGAACCTGGGTGGGCCTAAATCACGCAACACATTATGTGACCTCAAAGGAAAGGCAACTCGTGCCAGTCAATGCAAACCAGCCCTTGAGAGCATCAAGACCATGTCGCAGACTCCTGGCTGTGCAGATTCCTTCCTGGTAGTGCCACAGGGCTCCAACAAGGCCATGTCCCAACAGCTGGCCAGACAAAAACTATTGCCACGCTCTGGCGCGTGATACTTTTAGCGCTCGCAGTGTGCAGCCTGCCGGGTTCAGAGTCACAGCTTCATGGGCTCACTGGATCTTTTCCTGCCCATAGTTGCATGGATGCTATCGGTTTTAGTCAGGCTGGAGGCTGGTGTACAGCCAGGGCGTGGCTGTAAGGCCACATTGGAGATATAGGTTTGTTCCACCTCCTGTGGAAGGATGGAGCAGAGAGAGTGGAGGGGGCAGTTCTTGTGCAGAACTCAGAATGGTGCTAATGCATTTAGCAGAGTTGATGAGTTGTTTGCTGCTCTGCGGACATTTGAGTACAGCTCTCATAGCTCCTGGAAGCTTCTTGGTTCATGGCCTTTGGCTCTTGAGCAGCAGAAGAGAGTTATAAATCATGTCCTGTTCAGAGCTAGGGATTGGGGCTTAGGGTTTCTGGCTTCTGTTCTTTCCAGAGCGGCCTTGGGCATGTCACAGCCCCTCTGTGCCTCAGTTTCCCCAGCTGAGAAGGGCTGAGGTGACTCTAACTGTCTAGGTTCATGAAGCCTCCAGACTCCTGAGATGTTCTAGACCTGACCAGGATGCAGAGGAGGATGGTTATTCAAGCATCTGTGACTTGCAAACTGTTACTACTAACTCCCTTGCATGGTGACAAGTGTCAGGGAGGTAGCCGAATTATTCTGTATCTTCAAAAACGAGAAGAAGTCTGGTGGCACCTTATAGACTAATTCCAAAATATCTTTTAGTCTATAAGTTGCCACAAGACTTGTTGTTTACTAACTCTCTAATGGCCCCAGTAGTTAAAAAAGGCAAAAAGCCCCAACAGAGAGGCTGAAAGCAGGAAACTCCAGGCTCAGACTGAAGCAAATGGTAACACCAATATATATCTGATAACTTCTGCCTCTTCAGCTATTTCCCTGGGGAAGCTACAATTCCTATCAGTTTAAGAAGGCCGGTGTGGCACATTTGCTGGCTCATATACTCCTGGCCTCCAGAGCCATCTCACCTGAAATGCTTTGACTGGATGTCTTTCTATGAGGTGATATTTGGCTCCCAGTTCCTGAGCAGAGAGCTCTAACTCATTGTCCCTTTCTGAAGAAGGTGCGTTCCCAATGGCCCTTAGCTAGCCAAGACTTATGTGCATTTTCCCCTTGGAGCTGGTGTTGAATGCAGCAGTTCTTGGGTATCTTTGCATCAGTAAATCAGCCCTACTCACCAGCAGGGGCTAAGCAAACAAAGCGTTTGTTCCACAACTTCTGCAAAAGAGACCTCAACTGCCTTAATCTCAAGAAAAACAACATATAAAAAGAGACAAATATCACTATTAAAAAGGAGATTCTCCCTGCTCATACAATTATCCCCGTGTTGTTTTTCTGCAGCAAGGCAAAGTGGTGGTGCCTTTGGTCACACACTTGTAGTCAGTAATTTTTTTATCCCACCAGAAAGAGTTTCTACTGTAATTCAGTTTGACAGAAAACTATAAAGGACAGGAAAGCTGAGAGAAAAATGCATTTGAATTGCCTGGAGAATACTCAAAACAAGAACAGATTTGTTCATGAAACAGAAAACCAACCAAGGTTCAAAGTGCCTGGATGATGATTCAGAATGAGCATGTTCTTATTTAATGCAGGCTAAAAACACATGCCTGTTTCAAGTATCAACCTGCAATTCTTCAGCAGTTCTTTCACTGGGTTTATGATCTAATTTACCCTCAGACCACTTGATTCTCATTGTAAGTAACAGTGCTTTTTTTTGTGCCAGTACTGAGCACTGGCACCTCAGCAGCTCCAGCCATGGGCTTCACCAAGAGGGAGATGGTGGGGAGCCAGCTGAGTACCAGCTCCTTTTCTTTTTACAAAAAAGACACTGTTAAGTAACACAGTAGGTCTTGTGCAAACAGCAGATTTCATATCCTGTTGATATTTATCAATTTAATTTTTCACCTTTAAATTTCTGTGCCATTGAGGAAAATCAAGGTGGTGCCATTGCTTCAAATTAATAGAATTAGGTAACACAACTGTGATGATCTGGGAAATCTGGTTGATACTATGAGGATATTATGAAATTGCTGTAATATGGACTAACTATATGTAATCCACCATTTGCTGCAAAAGCAGTATCACATACCTCCAAGAGCAGACACAGTGGTGGGTTGCTATAATGCAATGGTCAGGCTCTATACCTCCCTGCAAAGACACTCGTATTTGGAGAAAACGCGTAAGAGCAGAACAAAGACTCCAAGATATGGTACCTTTAAACAACACAACAGTCGGATGCAATGGGAAAAGAACCACAGAGCCACATGGGGTGCTTTAGGCAGGAGTGGGAAGGGACGGGGTGTTTTTGGAGCAGGATGTCCTGTTTAACTGCAGACCAAATAAGATCAAAGAAGGCTTTGTGTTTTGGAACGTAAGTCATGAACTGTAGGGGAAGGGCACCAGAGCCCCAGACGACTCTGACAAGGCTTATGAACTCTGCAAGAGTGGTAAGGAAAATGAGGCAAGGAAAACACAGATGGGTATTTATTATTTCATCTCTCTCTCTCTCTCTCTCATACTGTTCATAAAATCGTAGAATTCTAGAGCTGGAAGGGACCTCAGGAGATCATCTAGTCCAGCCCCTGCCTAAAGCAAGATCAATCCCACCTAAATCATCCCAGCCAGGACTATGCCAAGACAGGACTTAAAAAACCTCTAGGGATGGAGATTCCACCACCTCTCTTGGTAACACGTTCCAGTCCTTCACCACCGTCCTGGTGAAAGAGTTTTTCCTAATATCCAACCTACACCTCTCCCTGTGTATCTTCAGACAATTGCTCCTTGTTCTGTCATCTGTCACCATTGAGAATAGTCTCTCTCCATTCTCTTTAGAGCACCCTTTCAGAAAGCTGAAGACTGCTATCAAATTGCCCCCCAGTTTTCTCTTCTGCAAACTAAATAAGTCCAAATCTCTCAGCCTCTCGTCATAGGTCATGTGCTCCAGACCCCTAATCATTTTCGTTGCCCTCTGCTGAGCCCTCCTCAGTGCGTCCACATCCTTTGGGTACTGGAGGACCCAGAACTGGGTACGATACTCTAGATGAAGCCTCACCAGAGTCGAGTAGAGGGAAATAATAATTTCTCTAGATCTGCTGGAAATGCTTCTCCTAATGCACCCCAATATGCCCTTAGCCTTCTTGGCTACAAGGGCACACTGTTGACTCATAACCAGCCTCTCCTCCACTGTAATGCCTAGGTCCTTTTCTGCTGCACTGCTACTTAGCTAGTCGGTCCCCAGCCTGTAATAGTGCTTGGGATTCTTCCTTGCCAAGTGCAGCACTCTCCGTTTGTCCTTATTGAACCTCATCAAATTTCTTTTGGCACAATCCTCCAATTTGTCTAGGAAACTCTGGACCCTATCCCTACCCTCCCATGTAGCTACCTGACACCCTATTTTAGTATCACATGCAAATTTGCCGAGGGTGCAATCCATCCCCTCATCTAGGTCATTAATAAAGATATTGAACACTACTGGCACTAGAACTGATCCTTGGGGCACTCCACTTGGAACCTACCACCAGCCAGACACTGAGCCATTGACCACTCCTGCTGGGCCTGTCTGGCAAGCCAGTTTTCTATCCACCTTACAGGCCAAGTGAATTCTAGGGACCAAGCCAGAGATGCTGCAGAAGCCTGCAGATGGCCCTAGTTTCAGGAGACGCATATTTGGACCATAGCATCCCAACTGCCAAGAGTTGCCAGACACAAGATCTGCACCTGGAGCCTATGCCTAAAGACCCAAAGCCAGGGGCAATGCTGACTACCACCCTACCTCAGCATGCTAACAGCACCTAGGTTTCAGCATTTGGATTCACTCACTACCATCTGGCAAGTTCCTAGCAGGGGAGAGCATCAGATCTTTGAGGGCATCTTTCTCAGAGGCAGATAAGACTGAGCAGGACAAATGAACCCCTCAAACTCACCTGTAGGTGTTGCAGTCCAACACACACAGACTTCAGCAGGCAGGTAACTTTAAACTGCCCATGGTGCAGGCCCAGATTCCCATATGCAGCTGTGCAATGCTAGGATGAAATATCTTGGGAAGAACAAGCAACTCCATACACTGCCTACTTGCTGCACAGCCTGTTGGAGGACTTAACTCACTTCAGCCCCCGGGGTGCAAAGGTGTTGGGCTGCCCTTCAGCATGGGGGTGATTTACGCCTTACCCAGCACTGCCTGACCTCTGTGTCAAGCTGCCTGAGAAAGCTGGCACAGAAAAGGCAAAGTATTCAAGTCCTATATGAAGTAAGCAAGAGAACGTTGTCTATTTATTAGGGCACAGTCAGTGTCCCTTCTCCTGCCAATGTGTCTGTGACCTAGTGTTCCCCACTCCTTCCCACAGGCAGCAAGGCCAATCACATCCCAGAGTTTTCCAGTCCAAGGCTCCTCTTCTATGGAAGGAATAGAGTAGGGGAAGACACACCAGACATTTGCCCAGCCAACTCTGTTACTATAGTAAGGTGCACAAATAAGTACTGATGCCACTTTCTATCATCTACTCTGACCCTAGGAGAGCACAGGCCAGACACCCTCAGCCACTGCTTCCTGCACCCAGCCTGCCCCTGCATTCTGAGCTGTAGCACTCCCTGTAGCCAGACACCTGGGTGGCAGCAAGGACTCAAATGAGGCAAAGCCCACCAAGCACCTTGGTGCATTTCAGTGGTATATACGGCTCACTTCTGGGGATAAATGCCCTCACTGCTGAAAACTAGCACGCTGGTTTTCATCTGAGTTTGCTGAGCTCCAGCTTCCACATTGGAAGGCCTCAGAAGTAAATGAGCTTTTGAATTACTGGTCTATCTTGAACAAAATAGCTCAGCAGCACAGCAGCCCCCAGGTGGCTGGGGTGAAAGAAGGGTTCTAGCTCGTAGTATTGCTAGTGAGGTGCTAGAAAATCATCTGGGTTCACAGGAGAACAAAGGACAACAACAGAGCTCATTTGGGTATACCCCATCCGCACATCTGTCAGAGCAGTTCCCCTTAGTGCAAGGAAAGTGTCTGATCCAGAGCACTGCTCTGCGCCATTGCCCTAGGAACTAACGGCTCAGTCAAGGCCCTGCATGCAGTTTGTTGGTGCATGAAGTAATTAAATCCCTGCTTTGCACAGCACTGCACTTTAGTGTAATATTATCACTTTCAATAATGAAAGATTAGTGGAAAATATGTTATGTGGCTACCCCAGTTGAGTCTTTATTTTCCTTCTGGTGTGGCAGCTCCTAGTGGTTTAATTGCCAAATATTTTATCTCTAATAAAAGCCTTTGTAAGTAATAATCCCTTTCATCTCTTCTCTGCAAATACTTTCCTTTGGAAGGCTCTCTGCCAAAGCACATTGAGAAATTATTTACTTTAACAGTAGGGGAAGTTCTTCCAGTGTTATTTTTTTCTCATTTTTGTCTAATTTTCAAGCATTTCTTTCCTTACTTCTTTGAAAAGCTCACAAGGGCTCACAGATGAAGTGAAATGGCCTTGCAATGCTGCATTAGAAGGAAGGGAAGCAAAATTAAAAGTAGGCAATTTAAACACATGTATTACAAAGATGCTATTGTAGTGAAACAAGGATGGGGGATAATTTCTCAGTTTAATTCTTCCTTAATGGCTGGTTGGCAAGTATAATCACAGGCTTTTAGCTTCAGATAGGTACTTCTGCCCACATAACATCTGGCTGGAATTACAAAGCAACAATGCAGTCTATCACAGCTCCATACAGCACAAGTGGGAGGATACTCTAGCTCAGGATGAGCTGGTAGGTGTCAGAAGACACTCACTTGGCAGCAGGTTGGGCACAGTACCTTTGCCCTTTTTATAAAGAAAAAAAAGAATAAATCACAAACCCATAAATTCTGCAAGAAAGTTTTTTCACATCCTTCACAAAAGCAGAACTTCAGAGACCTGGGAATCTCTCTCCCTCCAACTTTTTCACACTAGCATGAGCAGAGTTGGAAGTGTCCCCCTCCCACACCTCCATCCCAAGATCTTCTTAGCACGACTGACACACCCATGTCTAAGCCCGGGTTGCTGTGAGGACCATGCTAGGCATCATGCTTGTTAAGACAGATTGCTCCTCAATAAATCTCTGAGCACAAGTCCAGTCAGCCTCAGTTCTGTTATTGCTCATGTGAACAGAAAGCAGAGCCATGTGCAAATGCACGGGTTAAGGAGGTCCCCATCCCACAATGCCCTAGCTACCACAGAAGAGGTCTCTCTGACAATCTATCCAACCTCCATTCCATAGCTCTTTTGCCAAGAGTCATTTTATCAGGGAAAACAGACTGTGTACTTGGGACCTGGCCTCCTGCCATGGATTACCAGGGGCATTTCTCCTTTCAGAGCCACATTCTCCTTCATCTGATGTGAACCAGGGCTTGTTCCTGTAAAAATACCAGCATCAGGCTGCCAGGTGCATTAAAACAGGGCAACTTGCACCCTCCTCCCTCCCCCATTTCAATTTCTGTGAGAAAGTGTGAGCTTGCAGAGCCCCAAGATGAGCCTGTGGCCAAGTTCCACCTCACAGAGAACCTCCCTGGGCCCAGAGAACCTGTTCCAAAACAGGCCTTTGAACGTGAAATAGTATTTGAGCAGCAGTGAACAATTGCCTTTGGTGTGGTCACTGGACCTGCTTGATGCTGAGCAGCAACCCTCCTGTTTGCTCATTAGCTGCATCCACCTATAGCAATGGCTTAGCACAGTGGTTTGCAACTTTGTTGCAATTGTGAACCCCTAAAAATTTTGAATGGCAGCACAGTCCTCTTTGGAAACCTTGCACATTTCCCCTGCACCCATGGGTCTATGAGCCACCAGTTGAGGACCACTGCACAAGAGAGGCCCTGGAGGACTGATCCCCTTCAGCAATAGTTCTTGGGGCTATTCAAGGACCAGACCTGCCAATGGCTGTTTTCCCAAGATGGCTTGCCTTTGCAGGAAAAGCCAGTCTCAGCCCAGCTGTGCTGATATGTGACAGATGAGTGCAGTCTCTGGTATACTCTGAGATCATCTGCACAGTTCAGTGTAGAAGCTCCTCTCCATCCATGCAGCCCAGGACCTCATCTGGTTAGGCAGAAGATCCCCACTCTTAGGGAGAATACAGGGCAATGAGCAACTTTGCAGCAACAGGTTAGGTTCTCAGTCTCTGAGCCGGGGCCAGACCCCTCAGTTTAAAGGGCAGAACCCAGCATCTCATCGCTTCTCAGTCTAAAAAGAACTGTCCCCTATCACAGCCATGTGATGACAGGAGAACAAAGACTTGCTGCTTGTTCCAAGATTGACCTAATGTTGCCCAGACTCTAAGATGTCCCACAGAGTGTTTTATCATCATTGGCAATGTGAGTCCAGAGCAAATGATTAATGGGCCCAAGTTGTTCTATTGTTTAGCTCTTCCTGCATGGAAGTAAGTGGGATCCTTTGATTCTCAGCAGTCAGAGTCTTGCTCACCCACCTCTGGCAATACCTACTCTGCAGGGCTAACAGGAAGACATGCTGGAGCAGAGAGACCCAAAGGACACACAGGAAGCAGATGTGTGGAGTGCAAAGAAGGTATTTAAAATAGTCACTTTCCTGTCAGCACTTGCACTTGGATTTATAGTCTGTAAGAAGGCAGGAGACTTTACAACTGTTTCTTGTCTCATTGGCCTGCTGCCAATTCATCTCGCCTAGGAGTAGTCTGAACTCTGGTGTGCAGTTTTCACCGATGAGAAATTCAAGACCAAGCTGAACATGCTACACTTGCTTATCAAAATTCCCCTGATGCAGCTGGAATTCTCTTATTTGGAGCCAGAGGAAATAGTTGGGAAAATGAGAGGCAGAAAATTGTGGAGATGTAAAAAAGCCTTTCAGCTCTAACGAGAACACTTGCCACATAGCTTGGAGAGGAAGCTGGGCACAGCACATCCACAACTGGGTAGAGACTGGCATTTGCTTCCCTGACGGATTCTTCTCAGCCTTTGACTAGCTCCTCTGCCTGAACCTTTGACTAGCTCCTCCGCCTGAGCTCCCCTGCCCAACCTTCCTCCAGCCACTTCCCAATATTGCATTACTCTTAGCATCCAGCATAACTGGGGCATCTCCCTCCCTTGCTTTCCTCTCTGTTCAGCAGCATCACAGAAACAAGGGTAATACCAGACCGTGTGTGCCTTTCTCCCTCTAACAGCCCCACAGACAGTGCATTCTCTGCCTCCACTGGCCAGGTCCAGCGCTGCACGTTAGAGCTCGGCCGCCCTCATTCAACTTCCCTTCTGTACCCTGAGGTCAGCTGTCATCTGACTGAGAAGAAGAGAAGTGGGTCTTTACCCAGTCTCTATCCCCAGCCTCTGAGCAGCTAAGAATGGTCATCCATTAAATGCTTAACAGTGGTAAGGGCTGCTGGCATGAAGTAAAAGAGTTAACAGCCTGCTGAGACGAGCGAGCAGCACATATCCATGCTAACAGTGGATATGGGCTCCCCTCCCCCTGCAGTCTGAACAAGTAGGATTTGCTAAGGGGTTATGGGGAAAGGAACTTCCACTCCCCATAGACGTCCATGGGTAGAAAGACAGTTGAGCCCCTGCATGTCCTCTCCACAGTGTCTTATACCCCCTGCTCGCTGTGCACGACCACCAGTGTTTCCTCTGCAGGTAGCAGTCTCTGAGTCCACAGCCTATGGCATCATGCGGTCTGCAAACTTGGGTCTACATCACATACTGGCTGGAACAAGAGCTGAGTAGCTAGAAGACCTACAAACTTTTGTTTCTGAATAAATGGAAATATAGATTCTGCAGGAATGGAGGGGGTCCCTGGAAGCTGCAGGGCCATTAGTAGCACAGTCCAGCTCTGTCCCATCGCTGTACATGGCAGGGTTTTGACTTGCCTTCTGGTGTCTTTCTGGTCTTCAGAATGCACTTTTCCATGTCTCTTTGTAAAGAAAGTTTTAAATTCCAAATATTTGCATCCAGAGCTTGTGACCCCATCAAAGAACCATTGCAGTGTGCAGAAGGAAACAATCTTTCATTATTTTTGGACAGTTTCAATTACTTGACTGAGAATTTGTAATGATTTCCATGCTTTTATCACAATGGATTATGCTGCATAAACTGTTTCCAATTTGAGATAACCTAATTGCATCTCTAGTCAGAAACTGACACCAACAGTTAGACAATCCTTGCCATACGGTTTACATTTAATTCTGGAGCAAGGTTTCATGCAAGTTCAATCTGAAGATTTTTATATTTTATTTTTCGTTCAATATTTTCACTTTTGGAAGACATGCGAAAACAATGTTGAACAAGTCATTTTTGGCAGTTGTTTAAAATGTCCCTCCCCTCCCGACAGCTCAGTTCTTCATCTTCATTATGGGGCCTCAAACCCAGTCTCTAGCATCTGGAATTGGTAAACACTTTTTACAGCTCATTTTCTCACAAGCTAAAAGTTCTAAAGGAATCACAATTCTCCCTGCTGTGAGGAGTGTTGAGAGCAAACTCTGGGCCTTCTGTCCCTGTTGTCAGCTCCTAGGCCCTGGCTAAGTCCATTCTTTTTAGCAACAAGACCTTCCTTCTCTACCTGGAACCACCATTCACTTTAGTCCCCTAGGCCTAGCCATGGGCTCTCCAGCACTGCCATGCCTGAATATTCAGGACCCATTGGACTGGCTTTAAAATCGTGAGATTTAAATAAATCATAAATCTTCAGATCGTTTACTGACTCTCTGTTTGTTGAACCTTTCATTTGCACTGAGCACACTGTCAAGTGTTTTATGTACCCCTTGTGTTCCATTAGAAAACCAAACTCAAAGGAAATCCTGACTTTCCCAAGGGGAGAGACCTTCTCGCAGTTCACATACCCATCTCTTGCAAAGTCTGTTCCTGTCCCAGCAACTCTCCTCTGTTCTCAGACCAATAGAAGCCAGGACAAGTCTCTCTCCTGTATCCACCCTTGGCTAATTTGCTCTCTCCTAGGCTAGAGACCAGAGTAGCCCTGAATTATTGTGAGGCTCACCGTCTCTTTGCCAGCAAGCAATGTATAATTCTTTCCCCAGCCAGACTTCTTCCAAACTATATGTTTTTATAAAACAAACTCCTGGTCACAATTGTCCAGTGTGGTCGTGCATCTCTACCAGAACGGTGCTCAGATGCCCAATCTGCTCCTTTGATTTCAAACAGTGCAGCTGCGTGCATGTGCTCTTTTTGGGCAACAGTGTAGACCCTCCAGTTAATCGACACTACAGACCTCGGAGAGCCCCCAAGAACCACAAAGCAAGTGAGGTACAAAGGCACTGAAGCCAGGTTTATTGTCGTTCACGTATGGTCTCCAATGCCCTCGTGAGTCTCCAATACGACTCAACAATTTACACAGGTACATGCATACACCGTGACAATGGACATGACTCAGCTGATGGTAAGGGGGCTCCATCATCTCCTAGCTCACTCGACACAACCCTTGTTACACACACTTTTATACACAGGTATAAACAAGTTACGTATCCAGGTACAACCCCCTCATTGTAATACACTGACACCCCTTAATGTAACTAGATCTAACCATTAACTTGGGGAATAATGGTGGTACCATCAAAACAGTATCCATCATGCTGTCATTAAGACCTGTTCCTCAACTTGGGTTGGAATATACCTGGTGATGAGCTGTTATCTATGGGGAGGGTATGAGGAGTGTGTGGTACTAAGCAGGATGTGTTTATGTGTATCACTAAGTGCTTGACTCTTGGTCCTTTTAGGTGTTTTTATGTGATTTTAGGCCCTGTGATTTATCAGTTCTGTCTCTTGCTGCATTCCTGTGAGCAGAATCTACCCAGCACAGTTTTTGCTTTAACTCACCATTGTTCAGGCTTGAGGCCTTTAGCTTTGCTGTATGTTAACAAAGCATTGACTGTTGTCCTCAGCATTTAGCTTTACATCAAGCCTCTCAATACTACACTCATCCCCACTCTCTGCACACACCATATCCACATGACCACTGGAGAGAATGTCCTCCCCTGATAATGACTATGCAGTGGTGTGTGGCTTCACTCCAGTGTCTGACTGAGTCTGTGAAGTCCCTTGGCAGGGCACCCTAAAAGCTGTCAGAAATTCATACTAATGTTGCTGTGCGGGACAGTACTGCAGAGGAGGGCTCTCACTTATACCAGTTGGAGCTGAATCATCCTGCAATATGGAGGAGTCGGCATTTCCTACACTAGAGTAATGTACTTTCCAGAAGGGACCCTTGTACATCCTATGGGCTGCAATACAGTGGCTTTAACCTGGCAAAACAAAAAAGCAGTCCAGTAGCACTTTAAAGACTAACAAAATAGTTGATTAGGTGATGAGCTTTTGTGGGACAGACCCACTTTTTCAGATCATTGCCATACCAGAACAGACTCAATATTTAAGGCACAGAGAACCAAAAATAGTAATCAAGGTTGACAGATCAGAAAATATTATCAAGGTGAACAAATCATCTGCTCTCTGATTTGTTCACCTTGATAATATTTTTCTGATCTGTCAACCTTGATTACTATTTTTGGCTCTCTGTGCCTTAAATATTGAGTCTGTTCTGGTATGGCTATGGTCTGAAGAAGTGGGTCTGTCCCATGAAAGCTCGCCACCTAGTAAATGATTTTGTTAGTCTTTAAAGGGCTACTGGACTGCTTTTTTGTTTTGATAGTATACAGACTAGCACGGCTATCTCTCTGTTACTATTTAACCTGGCAGTTTACCTTCTCCCAGGCCTGTCTTATTTTGATGCTGGAGAGCCCACACCTCTGCTCTATGCCCCCATCTGTCATCTTGGTGAGAGGCAACGGCCTGGGTTAACCCCTTATGCACTGGAGTTTGTGGCACACCATTATTTGGTCCCAGAATGCTCAGCATGATTGGAAATCAGGCACCAAAGGAAGCCAGAAGCACAGGTTTAACCCAGTGCCCACACCTGTGGAAGGTGGTGGAACATCTGCGAGCAGGAGTTGCCCTCATGCAGAGTGACAGCTGTCTGGCTTCAAGCTGTGTGTCTGCCCCACACAGACCCCCTTCTCCCAGCTCAGCCGCATGAGCACTGAGCTGCACAAGGACTTTGTTCTTTCCAGTTTCTTCTTTTCAGTGAAACCATTTCTTTGGAGATTCTTCTCTTAATACCTTGTAAAGACCCAGCTATGAAAAGCTTAGACCAAAGGCATTTGTAAGCAGAACAGTAACTGTCAATGGATGAGGAAATGTGTTAGATTGATTTAGACAAACATAACTTTTCAATTACCCAGCTCCAAAGCCATGTGTTATGACAGGGCTGGGAATATGCAGAGGTGAGTGCTGCCCGTGAAGAAAGAAATCCCACTGAAGAAAACACAAGTTCTTTTTGCACCAAAACGACATGCAAGTGAAATCAAAGTCAGCTTGTCCATTAACCCGATTGCTGAAAAGCCTCTATCACCAGCTGACCTGTTCTCCTACAGAAATCCCACAGGTGAGAATCAATAAAGGCTAACGCAGGGACTTTGCTTCTCTGGCTACCTAGAGAGTTCCACTATGAAACAGGAAGCCAGGCCAGCTGTGGCCAGCCATATTCTTTAACCTGTAGTGACACTACAGTAATAGAGCTACAGCATGGCCACTCTATACCACCCTGGTTCCAATGATATTTACACTCTTTGCCAGGGCACCGGTTGTTCTTCAGCTGAGAATCAGATCCAAGTTCCTCATCCATGGGACAGAGAGCATCTCTGAGCCAGGCTAGGCAAGTTGGCAGGTAGCCATGCAAGTAGGATTGGGTTACATGCGCTACACAACACGCTGGGCCTTTCTGTAGGGTCCTTTCACAAACACCACAGCTGGGCTGTTTTCAGCCATGTCATCCCTCCAGGCAGATGATTATTGGATGCTCCTTTGACCCTCACTGGCAACTGCCCAACAAAGAATCATGCTACTGCATTGGACATGGTTCCTTCTCAGAGTACCGGGGCACAGAGGTCCCAGGTTGGGCTACTGCCAAAGGCAGAACAGCTGATGAGTTCCTCCCAAAATGGTGTGTGTGCAAGCTGTAGTTGTTACATCATTCTATCATGCCCATGTTCAGAGAGACAGTCCAGCTCTTGGAAGGCAGAGAGCATCCAAGGAAGGCTGCCCATGCCACGTGAGCCCTGCCCTCCTAGGCAATATTGCAAAGGGACCATCATTAATTACAAGACCCTGGAGACTTTCTCTGGTACTGCCTTACAGTGTTCTCTGCTGCCTCTGAGAGGCTGGCCCAAGTGCAGGGTCTGGGCTACGTGGAAAAGGGGAGGGTAAGTCACTATGTCCTTCTGAGGGCCTGGCGCATGTGTTGTTCGCACTGCTACCATTGTACTAAAATATATTCTTTAAAATTCCTGGGGAAAATACCCTAGTTCTTTAACCACCTGAGACAGAGGGAGCTCCTCCTTCTGTTCCTGCGTACCCAGCTGAGTAACTTCACTTGTGCCTCTGGGTCTCTTGTCCTCTGGAGACACTTCAGCCTAGGTCACCTCATTATTCCTCCTAAGGACCCTGTGCATGCTGCTGAGGCCCAAGCAGTCCCCAGCAAGAAGCCCTTCTGGCTGGATGGAACAAGTCACCCCCCCATGCCTGTTAGGGCACACCATTTGGGAGTCTGAAATTTGGCTGCTAGCTGCTAGGAAGAGCTAACAGCATTGGAATGGATTTAGGAGCCCTCTGCTGCATTTATGCAGTAGAGGGAAAAAGGTGTGGACATAGTTAAAATAAAAGGCTCTGGTTGGCTTATATCATGCTCATACTGTTATCATTGATGAGTCTGCATAGTCTCTCTTCACTAGCTGTTGTCTGTTCACTGAAGACAGGGATATTGCTCAGCAAGATGAACTGTCTCCTGACTAGATTATCATTTAAACTCACAGTGAAGAAAGAACTTTAAAAGCAAACAAAACCCAAAACAACCAACTCAGCAGGAGCTGTGCTGCCAACTCTTTGGAAATCCACCATTTCCTCTGGCTGGTGCTCATAAGGGCTCCATGTCTGACATGGGCCATGCTCTGAGGGAAGTCACATATCCCTTCCTAGCACTGCCTACACCAGAAACTACTATCTGCTCTGCTCTGTGTTCGTTTAGGTTCTGGGGGAACACACAGCAAAGTTCCTGGGAAATGAGAGAGCTTTAGGATTCCAGAGAGCAGCCACAGATGGGTGTCCCTCAGACTGAGAAATGTGAAGCAAGCCTAAGGACTGAGCTGGACCACCCATTGGAATGGCATGTTGGGAAAATATGATGGACTCCTTTGTGACACTCCGTGCTGCTACTTGAATGCACAGGGCTGGCGGCAGTGGCTGTAGAAGAGGCACCTTATTAACTTCACAGCTCAAGAAGTGAGAGACGTAGATTCAAGCTACTGTTTACATTCAGCAGAATTCTGTCTCCTGGAAGGGGTCAGCCAGACCAGACATGCTGAAGAAGATTGGTAACAACCAGGGATGACCGAGAGCATGTTTGAGCACAACAGCTGTTTGTCCAAGGGAGAAGTTTATGCCAAAGCTGAAAGCCATCCAGCTCTATGAGTATGAGCTTCCCCAGAGGCCTTATTGCAGAATTGTATATCAGCAGCAAATGCGCAAGTCAAATGCTGCTCCATCCCCTTTGTACACGAGGTATCCTAAAGTGAGAGTGAGGTGTGCTGTTACAGAAGGGCAAAGGGATGGCAAAAGTTAATTTGCCACAAAAGAGTTAATGACACGTGGGAGACATGAGATCTCCAAACAGGAAATCAAGAGAATTAAAAAATTAAACTGAAATTTAAAAAAACCCAGAGGAAAATGAGAACAAAGAAAGAGAAATGTTAATACACGAGCTAATTTGCAATGAAAATCACATCTATGCCTTCTGGGATGATTTTTCTTGATAAATGTTGGTTTCCTGACCATGACTATCTGGCTTCTACAGACTTTTTAGTATTTTTATTTTACTGTGAAACAAAATCACTTGACACTTTGAACCCCAAAGCACCATAACAGGCAAACTGCATGCAACCTGCAGCTGTGTTCTGGAGTGATGTGAATGCAGGTGATCACTCCATGCATTTTTTTGAATTGATAACTGTCACTTTAAATGAAAAACTAGATTAACTCCAGCTGAGCCAACTGAGTTGCAGAGAACAGCGAGAAGTCCTGTGGCACCTTATAGACTAACAGACATTTTGGAGCATAAGCTTTCGGGGGCAAAGACCTGCTTCATCACATGCATCAGTTGCAGAGTTATCTGCAGGCTCCTGATCCCTCACAGTCTCTGTTCAAGCCCTCTTGAGAAACTGAAGGAAGGAATGTAAATTAAATCTACTCTAAGGCGATGAGAGCCAATACATTCTGTAAAACTTTGTTCTCACCAGGCCTGGGTATTGTATCAGGTTGTTTATTAATTGTCCATTTTCCCCCCTTCCACTATTCTAAGTGAGTGAGATAATTCCACAAATATAGTTTTGTGCTTCCATTTACCAAGGTCCAGAGAAACACACAGCTGGAGAAAATGGGAACCACACTAATTAATACTGTGTCACAACCTCTTTTGATACTTCTGTGAACTCTCCATTTCAGGAAACTAACTCGAACATGATGGAGTCCAGGGGGCTTGAGGTCATGGGCAAGGCCAAGGGACTCCTGGAAGTATGAGGGCACTCATTCAGGACATGCCTTCACGGGGGTCGGTACCAGTGCAGTGCAGTTCACAAGCCCATCCATGACCTGGAGACGTGTGTGACGACACCCAACAGCACAGGCTACTTTATCAGCCTGGGACATAGGGCTTATCTACACATAGCGCTAGGTCGATAAGCTGGAGGTCAATTTTCTGGGGTTCAATTTAGTGGGCCCACTGTGAACCCACTAACTTGAACAAGGAGGTTTCCCCCGTTGGCCTTGGTACTCCTCGCAGTTGCAAGGAATAAGGGAAGTGAACAACAGAGTTTCTCCTGTCAGCCTCCTGCTGGGGGGAAGGCAGAGGAATTCGACTTATGCTATTCGCATAGTTGGAGTTGCATCTCTTACGTCGACTTTCTGCCTGAATGCAGACCTGCCCTTTGAGAGACTCCCTGTTTCTGTCCGTGTCCACAGACTCCAAAAAGCAACTTGCTTTTGTTCAATAAAGCAAGTTCTGCCTCCTCTTTATTGCCAGGCCACAGCAGCATTGACACAGCACTCGTGTGCATTGCAGGTGTGGGAACTCAGCAGACAATGTACTTATTCTGAATCCGTGACGAGGAACTCAGATGGGGCTGGCGCTACATGACAGCATGGTGCTGACCACACACAAGTCAAGGCCCTGGCTGCTTGTGCTCATTGAAAACATTGCCATATGTATCATGGATTTGGGTGCTAAACCTGGTGACATGCAGGAAATTGCTTTCCACCTCCTTGAACTCCACTTTTAATGAAAGATGTCTTGGGCTGCCCTGTCTGAAACCTTGAGGTTCACTCTGCTCGCAGAGCAGCAGATGAGATGACTGTATGATCTGTGAGGCCCTGGTATGCATGTTTCCGATAACCATGGGAATTCCTTAGGTTCCATCTTCAATTTTTGCTAGTAAACACAATATTTGCTATCTGAGAATTTTTACACCAGCTCCCTGCAGGCCTTCCATCCCTGCAGCCCCCAATAGGATGTGCTGACTGTGTAGCTTTGCAGAGACATGGGCTGAAAGAACAAATACCACGCTCTCTGATGAAAGAAAGCAACTTTAGCAGCAAACTCCAGGAGCAAACATCCAGCTTTGGCCTGTGGTTGAAGTAGCCAATGCTGTATTGTTCTTCAGATACAATGTGCCCATTCTTTTCTCTTCAGGTGGCAGAAGTTAATTTTACATGGATTGAATCAGAGTTTCTGGTGGCGCAAATAGGTATAGCTCTGCTAGGCTATGGCTACACTTGACCAAAACTTCGAAATGGCCATGCTAATGGCCAAATCAGAGAATACTAATGAGGCGCTGAAATGAATATTCAGGGCTTCAAAAGCAGGCTGCCGGACACTGCACTTCAAAAGTGCCGCGTTTTGCTTGTGCACAGCTCATCTACACAGGGGTCCTTTTCGAAAGGATCCTGCAAACATCAAAATCCCCTATAAGCTGAAAGGAATAAGGGGATTTTGATGTTTGCATGGTCCTTTCGGATAGGACCCCCACGTAGACACGCCACACGCGAGCGAAACATGGCACTTTCGAAGTGCCATGGCCGGCAGCATGCGAATGAGGTGCTGAGTATTCATTTCCGTGCCTCATTAATATTCTCCCATTTGGCCATTAGCATGGCCATTCGAAGTTTTGGCCAAGGGAAGACACGGCCCTAGTGTCACAAATGGTTTGCTTGTTCAGCCACTGTCAATATAAATTTTGGATGCCTCTTTGTTTAGGCCACAGAAGAACTGATACTATTGAATTGTTTCTGGGTGATAGGGAGGGAGTCACTTTCAACAACCTATGGTGAAACCATGCTGCACATTCAACACAACACAGCCCTTATCCTACCACCTAATGTTTGGGCCAAACCAGTGTCAATCTGGAATAACTGTTGACTGCAGTGGTGTCACTCTGGTTTCACACTTGAGTAACAGAACAGAATCTGGCCCTATGAGTTCATTTTATTGCAGCTCTGCAGGCCAGACAGTCAACACAGAACTCCTGTCCAGGAAATTAAGCAATTCAGAGGCTTGACAGAGCAGAGGCACAAGGTCAGAAAAAGCAGAGCACAGGCTAGGGTGACAGTGTACAAAAGCCAAATGGGGCTGCCTCAGGGCCCCAGTATGGCAAACTAATGGGTGACATTGATGAGCTGGTTTGACTCCAACAGACAGTGCACCTTAGAAGAATGCAGAGCTGTCTGGAACAAGCTTTGGTGCAGAGCATGATATCAAAATTAAGCACACAGGAGAGCTCATGTATGATGAGTAGAAGCAGGCAAGTTAGTAAATCCCTCCTTACAGCTCTGATGAAAGTCTCTCTGGACTTCCTATTTCCTTCTTAGCACCCTTCTCTCTCCATGCCACAAGCTAACACTGAAGCTGTGAGTTAAACCCCTTCTTCTGGCGCCAAGACATGGACTTTTTGCCACAATCTTTCAGTTTGGCTGAACTGTAGCAGGAGCTATAGGGGAACACTAAGAGCCTTGTTCTTCTAGATAATAAACTAACACCCCCTGTGGGGATAAGGTGCTTTCCTGCTGCTCTATAGTGCCCCCAGGAACAAACACATCCACCTTTAGTGTGCGTCAAGAAGTCCTGCCGTGAGGCATTGCAGCCTCCAGGCAGCTCTCCAGGGATGATCAAAAGATGTCATTCTTTTTAGTTTGTTACTTACAAATCTATCAAAGGCTGAGCTTCCAATGTAAGTCAAGAACATGTATGGATAATTAACAAGATACAAGGTAAACAAGATGAAGTTTAATAAGGACAAATGCAAAGTGCTTCACTGAGGAAGGAACAATCAGTGTCACACATACAGAATGGGAAAGGACTGCCTAGGAATGAGTACAGCCGAAAGGGATCTCGGGGTTATAGTGGACCACAAGCTAAATATGAGTCAACAGTGTGATGCTCTTGCAAAAAAAGCTAACATGATTCTAGGATGCATTAACAGGTGTGTTGTGAACAAGACACGAGAAGTCATTCTCCCGCTCTACTCTGCGCTGGTTAGGCCTCAGCTGGAGTATTGTGTCCAGTTCTGGGCACCGCAGTTCAGGAAGGATGTGGAGAAATTGGAGAGGGTCCAGAGGAGAGCGACGAGAATGATCAAAGGTCTAGAGAACATGACCTATGAAGAAAGGCTGAAAGAACTGGGCTTGTTTAGTTTGGAAAAGAGAAGATTGAGGGGGGACATCAGAGCAGTTTTCAGGTATCTAAAAGGGTGTCATAAGGCAGAGGGAGGGAACTTGTTCTTCCTTGCCTCTGAGGATAGAACGAGAGGCAATGGACTTAAATTGCAGCAGGGGAGGTTCAGGTTGGACATTAGGAAAAAGTTCCTAACTGTCAGGGTGATCAAACACTGGAAGGAATTGCCAAGGGAGGTGGTAGAATCTCCATCACTGGAGATATTTAAGAAGAGGTTAGATAGATGGCTTTCAGGGATAGTCTAGAAAGCGCTTGGTCCTGCCATGAGGGCAGGGGGCTGGACTCAATGGCCTCTCGCGGTCCCTTCCAGTCCTACTCTTCTATGATTCTAAAATAGAAGAAGGAAATATTATCATGCAGATCCACACATGGAAGGGAGTAATGTAATTTAAAACCAAATCTGGTTTTCATTTGCACATGTACAGATTCTAGATGAATTATTGGGTTTAGAAAAGGACTCTATTTACATCCTGTGGATTTCTGATTGGAGACCATTTAACTCCTCCGCACAGCAATCTGCAGTAGAAAGCCACAGACTCTGTTACAAAAGCTCCCCCCAGGAAGGGAAAGCACAAGCATGGGTTCAGGGAGAGGAACTGTATACTTGGATTCAGAAGGTGGTGTTTCATGTAGAAAAAACATATTTCACTGCTGTCCATTTTTCCTCCTCAATCGCTGACCTGTGGCAGTGCCCCACAGAAGCTGCCCTCCTACCACCCCAGTACATCCCTTGCACAAAAGATCAGCAGCAGCTCAAGGGACAGTCTTTTTCATGTGCATCACAGGAGTCAGAGAGGGAGACACAGACATTCCAGTGGAGATATTGTCACCAGGACTGGAACAGATTTTAGCCCAATGTGAGAGAGAGCGCTAGTTCAATCCCTTAGTGAAGTATACCCAGTGGGCTCATGCCCCACCCAGCGCTCTCACTGGCTGAAACCCAATGTAAATACATCTTGAGAGCCAGCTGCAAGAGTTGAACCAGTGCCCCTTGCCAAGCAACTGCTCACCATTCCCTAGGTTCAGCTTTCTGCTTAAATAGAGTAGAGCGAGGTGAAAACTTTACTGAGCCATTATCTGGAGTATCAGTCATTGTTTTTCTTGTTGCTTATTCAGTATCCAACTGAGACCTAACCCCTGGCAACAAGAAATTAATTTCTTCTCCAGGAAAAGTACTGAAGCAGCCAGTTAACTGCCAGCAATCTGTGGACATTATTGTCTTGTCTGATATTTCTCATACATCTGGCTTGCCTGCTAGCATCTTCTTTTTGTTTGCTAGTGCACCCTCAGAAGTTTCTCCTCCTCCATCAACCATCAGATAAACTCCTGTAATTTGGGCCTTACCCAAAAGAGATTTTCTGGGAGTCACAAGGTTATTTTAGGAGGCTTGTGATATTATCAGTCTCCTGTGCCGCCTTCAGGGCTTGGCAAGCAGAGAGGGGCATCTGCTGACTGTGGCTGTTGGTGAGAATCCTCATAAGGTTGGGAGGTTGTGTGTAGGAGAGAACAGGCCTGTCACCTAGGGCCTTCTGGAGTGTGGCATCCTGGTTAAGAATAGGTTGTAGGTCTTTAAATAATAACAATAATAACCTTTATTAATAAAGACCTTTATTAAAGACCTGAAACCTATCCTTAATCAGGATGCCACAGCTGACATTTTAATGGGGTGGGCCATTCTGTTAATGACTTAACAGTTTGCACTTCTATACTTTGCCAAGGACGGAGGGAGGCACCCAGGACTGCAATGGCAGGTGCTGTGGTGGATAGGAGCAGGTGTAAGGGGGACCATTGCAGCCATCCAGTTGAGCTGTGGCCAGGAGACAGAGTGGGGACTGGGAGGATGGAGGGGGCATTGGGCCAGAGCTGGTTTTCTCCATGGCCAGCCACAGCCGTAGGCATACCCAGCATAGGGCAATACTAAATTTCGGGCATCACGTGCCCCAAATTTAGGGGTGCCCTATACAACTGTGTATGCTATGTATACCTAAGGACAGCCCTGCCTCCCATAGCATAACAGTTGGTTGATCTGTGTGGCAGCTGTAACATCATCCTCTCTATAGAGCCTGCTATTGTTGATGTTGCCCCAGGATGGTGATTCACGTAAGCGGCACCACATGATGCGGCTTGTTCAGAATGTGTCAGTTTTTATATTGATTGTTTACAGGTTTAATTATATTAGATTTCAAATGGTTCCTGCAGGGCACCGAGCACCCTGGCAGGGCAGCATGCTATAAACATCATTGCTGTTGCTAATGAGACGAGGCAGACTTCTGACTTGCTCTCCCTAGCTGAGTGAGCCCATGTTCTCTTTCTTCCCTTGCTTCATTTGTTCAGCCCTATTGTATTGATATAGATGGATTATTGGGGCCCCAGGTGTTCACATACCCCAGTAGCTGTCCAACATTAAACCGGATTGGTCTGGCATTCACTGCACAGAGACAGATACTTGCATGGTTACTTGGTTGCTAATCTCTCCCCAGCACTCTGCTCTCCTCGCCACCCGAGCAAGACATGGCAGGGCAGGGCTGAGAGATGAGAGTTATAAATATGCTGCCCGGATTCAGCTTATCTTTGGAGAAAACATACCAATGAAGATGTACATTTGAAGGGGATTTGTTCAGGTTCTGTCACAGCTGCAGTGCAATGCGATGGATAAATGTGTGGTTCATGTAATTTAATCAAAGGACTAGATAATAACCCTGTTTTCCATCAGACCTGAGTGACAAATATGCTTTCTCAACTGCCTGCAATAGGAAACTGCTTGGAGAATCTCATTATCTGGATCCCTGATTCATATGATTACACCTGAGTCAGTTGCTGATTTACTGTAGCTCTAAATGTTAAAAATCTCAGCATGCGAGGACTCAACAACTAATGCTGTGATCATCTTGAAATGAATGTGACTTAGGGTATCCCATTTGAAGGCTCTTAACACTAGACTGCCAGAGCTCTAGCAAAGGTATCACTGCACTCCTCAGTGCCTGAGCCACAGAAGTGCCAGGACGATCCAGCACTCTAGTCCTGTAGGAGCCACTGCTTGAGCTCTCCAGGGCTGGATTCTGGTGCTGCCCAAGACAGCCACTGTCATAGACATGCGGGGGGAATGTTTCCTCCTCTCGTCCAGTGGGCAAGAATTCCAGGCGTCCCTGGCACCAGGCCTGTGCACCCCTCAGATGCAACATGATGGGCCTCAGCTAAGCTTGGATGGTTACATGTTGCTCTGACCCTGAAGCTGGCAGGGATGCTGGGGTCACGTGTAAATGGGCCTGACTCCCAACCCAGAGGTCACCTTCTCCAGCTGGGCATTGGGCTCCCCTCAGGCACTGGGTGAGAATAGATAAATCATATGTTGGTGACAAAGAGAGTTATTTCAAGCAGGCTTTTAACGATGCATTCGATGTTCTGCTAGTCTACATGATAAGAAATCATAATGGCTGTTGTGTTATTAATTAATGTACCCCACTCTAACAAGCAGTCTCCAAGCACTGGTCTATTCTCTGAAAACATGCCCCATAATTCAGATAAATCTTCAAAATCTAAGTCTGTATCTCCTGGCTTACAGGTGCGCTAATAATTCTTTTGTCTTTCAAAGTGCTTCTGGAAACTATGTAGAGAGATATGTCTATTCTGGGTACTGTGTGCTGAGCTCCTTTTGTATCTTAGCTCATCCCATTGTAACTTAGATCCTCAGCAGAGTCTGGAACTTGTCTTGATTCACAGAGGTTTTTGTAAATCTGAATTAACTGCTACATCCCCTTCGTAAAGGGGCAGAGCCCAGAGACATCTGAATGACCCATCCCAAACTCATCTGTCCATTACAAGTTTAACTCTGTATCAAGGGGACTAATACATTACTGCTTCACTTAACCATTTGTGATTTTGGACCATCATAGCAGCAATCTTGACATTGCCATGACTATCAGTGACGATCTGCTGGCTCCACACAAAGCTGGTTGCGGGGGCAGAGTTGTGAAAGTATTCATCATGAAAGGTGGCAGACACTTCAGCTCATGCGACATTGCCAGGCAAACTCCATCCCCTCAGGTCTGGGAAACGACATCAAAAAGCTCCCTCAACTCCTGCATCTTGCAAGCATCCTACAGGTGATACTGAACATACTAATCCCTCTGGCTTTCCTCTTGTTGGAAAATAAATTATCTTGGCTCATGCTTGCATAATGCCATCGGTATTTCAAAGTGTTTTACTTGAACTTGTGTTTGGGCAGGAGAGAAACCACCACTTTCTGGGCCAGAGTAAGCACCACCTATTAATTCCTCAGGCAAGTTTGAAAAACTGCTACTATTTTGATATGCAGCTTTGTGGTGAGGGCACAATGCTTTGGCCATCTCATCTCCAAACACCATTCACACAAATCAACAGCATTGCAGAGGGGCAGGTTGGCTGCTATAATGAGGCTGGTGCCAGCCTATACAGGCTCTCTAATGTAGGATGTAACAAACACTCATGGTACCATGACAGTTCAACCAAGCTGAGGAACACCCTGTCCCAGCAGCCCCAATGCCATCACTGTTCTCCACAAAGTCAGTGATGTGGGAGGGTCGAGATGAATCAGCCTCCATGGCCCTCAGTCAGTTTTCTCTCTCCTCGCTGTAGGTTCATTGTTGGGGACACACTGTGTCAGATGTTGGAGCAATTGCCCTGTACTGACACAACTACACAAACATGCATGGAAGGGGAGGAAGAGTGCCTCCCCCAGCTCCTCTGTAATGTGTGGCATAGCACATTACAGGATGGGTTTCTGAGCTCAGTTATGCCAGTATAGTCCCACTGGCTTTAATGAAGTCACTCCTGATCTACACAGGTTGGCAAGAACAGAATTAGCACCCAGTCTGAGCCAGAGTCTTCCCAATGTCAGCATGCTGCAGTGACCCACAGCTCCAGCTGACCGGATTTACAACTAAATGGTGGAAAATCCAGGCATGCTGGTCTCAGAGCTGCTCCCCACAGCTGTGTCCTGATAACACCTTAGTGACCGTCTGTGGAGGAGGCTTTGGGACACTCAGACATATAGAGCATACTGATGACTCCCCTTCTCTGCATCATCTGAGGTTTGGTGCTAGGCATAAAGGCAGCATCGCATGGGCAGACCCCCACAAGGGCACTTCCTTGACGAGTAGTTCAGCCACAAACTAAAGAGGCAATGCCCATGGCCAGTGCCCCAAGGCACTGAGTCTCTGTAGGCCCGTGGTCAAAAGTGCAGAGCAGAATAGCTGTTTGCCAGGCTCTCCTGGAATAGCTGGAGAGGTGCATTATCCTAACTGGCTCCCTCGCTCTCAGGGCTCGGAAGAGTTGCCTGCTGGAATATTGTTGTGCAGGTGCCCAACCTCTGGTAGGTACTGAAGAGTGTGTAACTTATGCAAAGCAGCTTGGCACATGTGTGTGCAGAAGGAAAGACACAGACTGATTCCTCAACGTTTTAATACGCTTATGCTTCGCATGAAAAAGCCTCCCGAGGCTCATAAGGGGTTGGCTACCAGAAAGTCCTTTCTCCCTGATGAGAAGGGCTCTCTTTTCATCCCTTCAGCTATAAGTATAGGCATGTTTGCTTGAACTTGGTTTCATTTCTTTTTTTGAATGGAACAGCTCCATCTTCAATGGAACATTCCTGCATTCATGTTTCATCCATTCAATAATAAATGTCAAATGTATAACATTAATTCTCAGCTACTTTCAGTTTGCCTGGGCATGCTGCTCCATGTTGTTTGGGAACTGTTCCTGGCTGGCTCTTCTAGTTATGTCAAGGCAGGACTTCCAGATGTGTCTGTCCTTCCTGGCTGGGACAATTTCAAGGACTCTCAGAGAAACACAATATACTACATAGCATGCCACGTCTCCAATTTGTTTCACTAGTAGTACAGCCAGTCCTAAGTCCCTGACTCCAATGCATGTGAAAATCTGGACAACAACTCCCAGGCCTTCTCCTGGGCCAAGCAAGATGATAGTCAGATGGGAGCTTCCACAGCTTTTCCTCTGAAGATGGATTTTTTGAAGGGTTCACTTAGAATAACGCTTCCCTTTACAGACCCACTGATGCCAGTGTGTGTAGGTAGCATCACCTCTATCCTTCAGGGGTGCTTCCTGTCCTTTTTTCCAGCTATTTGGGAAATTCAGATTTCTGCATCAGCCAAAATCTTAGTTCATGTTGGAAAATAATGCATTGTTTGTATCAGATGTAAAAGCTCATGTCAGCCCCTGGGGCTCAGACAAGCTCCTCTGGGTGCTCTCTGTCAGAGCAAGTGAATGGCAGCCCTCCTGTCTGACCAGACTGGAGACTGGCCAGTGACACTGTGCTTAACTAAACCCCTCACAATATTCTTCCCTCTCTCTTGAAACTTACACCATATTATCATGTGTTGGGGAGCAGAGGCAGCAACATTTCAGCAGTGGGTGAAATGAGCTCTGTACACAAGAGCTTGTAATCAATTTGCAAAATGCCTTGAGCTCTCTGGCTGGATGATGGTAAACCTGAGCCCTTATCAACAGGAAAGGAACAGATCCACCCCGAAATCCACGACAAATGCAGCTGATTAAGGGCAGGTTATATTGAACTCCTGACCTTGGTACTTAGACTTAATTACACTGCGAAGGATAGTCACACACTTTTCCTCTTCTCTAGGTTAAGACCCACCATGCAAGCTCTTTTTTCTGGGTGACTGGTGCTTCTGGGTAAGTGTTGAGAAGTAAAAACAAGAAGAAGTCCTGTGGCACCTTACAGACTAACAGATATTTCAGAATATAAGCTTTTATGGGCACAGACCCGCTTCATCAGAGGTAGTTATCCAACTTGGTGGCAGGACAATGCCTGTCAGGGCTGCAAACATTATTAGTATGAGAGAAAGCGGATGGACAATTCTTTCTGGTCTCTGGCCAAGAGTCCAGGGATGGACAGAGCGCTGCCCAGTCTCCTACCTCTATCCAATTAGCTCTGCCAGAGGGGAACACAATTATCCACATAAACAGGCCTCAGGATGAAAGCAGAGGCCCTGTAGCAGGGCCCAGCACACAGTAATTAGAGCCTTTATTAGATGAAGAAGAGAAATTACACAACAGCCAGAAAGGTCATCTTGATTTTCATAATGACCACTGCCTAGAAAATGCATTTGTGATCTTCTCTAGCAGGCAATGCACAGGCTCAGCTGAACCAATGCCCTGAGTCGGAGCAGGGCCATGGGGCTAAGTGGACAACTTAGCTGAAGAGTGCTGCAGCCACCTTGCAACAGAACTGGTGAGGAGAAGATATGTTGTCAGTGTGAAAATAAATGGGCAGCTAGCGAGGCCTGGGTACGAGAAGGTACTCACTCCAGTAACACTTGTGTTTTCTGTGACATCTGCAGAAAGTGAGCTTAGCAGCTGCTCAAACATACAGCAAGACATCAGTCTCCTCTCTCCAACTGCTAAGAGGAACTCATGCCATTTATTTCCCCACCAAACCCAAGACCACTACACTGTGGAGTAGGAATGAATATGCCCCTCCCACCTCACTTCAGAACATTAGACCTGGCTGTATCTAAGCAACCCACCCTCATTCAGGTGCCACCTACTTGACATCAAAGCCACTGCAGCTGTCAGGGAGCATTGCAGAATCAAGAGTGCTCACCAGTGTTATTCAAGATGCCAGAGTAGAAGTGAGAGGGTTAGGATAGCCCACCAGCTAAACTGACCCCTCCCAGCAGGGAGTGCAGTAACTGTGCCAAATGGAGCCTGGGAGAGTGAATACTGGCCAGCACTGGATGGAGCGTGGGGGAATATAGTAAATCCATGGAGCCACCAAGCCATTCCCCACCATTTGCCTCCTGCCTTATTCACTTGAGCTGAGTTTGGCCTGTAAAATATTTATGGAGAACACCGTGATTGGTGCACAGACCATCATGAACAAGCTATGTTCTGACTAGTTCTGTAGTTGGAATGGCAGATATCCAATCATAGGTCAATAGTGCTACAGTCTGTGAGTGGCCTATTGTCTGAAAAATTTTCATGTGAAACCTTCAAACAACAAACAAACCTCTGTAAAATCTGTGAGTTCTTGATGGGCAGTGTAAGAAGAAAAAGCAAAACTGATTTCATTGGGGTATTCCTTCCACATGGAAACAATAACAGAAGTTAGATATTTGTTGAGAATCTAGCACAATGGGCTTCGATAACTAGGTGCTCTTTCAATACAAACAACATCAAATAGTTCCAAACTCAGATTCAGGTGCTGCCGTTGCATTAGTAGAGGAACAACAGCCACGCCGCTGCAGGCAGCATGTGTATCCACTTATGCTTTGGACCATGTAAAAGAATTTATTTTCCCATGGATAGAAAAAATTAGCAGGAACACTGGTGCCCACTATCATTAAGAATTAAGCATGAAGATCCTTTTTTGTGGGGAGTGAAACCCTCTATGAGAACAACAAGAAGTCCTGTAGCACCTTATAGACTAACAGGTATTTTGGAGCATAAGTTTTCATGGGCAAAGCCCCGCTTCATCAGATGCATGAGTGGGGGAGGGCCAGTTTCAGAGGGGTATTTAAAGAGAGGGAGCCCTAGTAAAAGGGAGGGCCAGAGCTCACAAGGACTGTTCAGTCAGGGTGGAAATGGCCCATTAATCAGTAGTATACATCAAGAATCACCCTCTATGAATGCAGCAAACCCACATGTTGTGGAGTCTGACCTCTAGATTCATTGAGATGTGACCCAACAAGGCTGCCCTAGAGCTGAAAGCCATGCCTGTAAATCTATCTTAACAGTGCAAATGTCAGGCTTAGTGTTTGGGGTTTTTGGCATGTAATAGTTTACTAAGCAGCATATTAACTGAGCACTAAAATCCAGGAGCAAGCCAGCTAAGACTGCAGCATTTGGAGGAATTTGGCAGAGCAATAAGAGAATCCAGTTCCATTTTTAAAAACAAGATTAATTTTATCCCAGAGTATCATCAACAACTGACAATTCAAAAAAGTCATTAGTGCTCTTCTTCCCATCCTTTGTGGCAGGTAGACTCATTTACTAAAGCATTTTTAAATGAAGAGATGTGTGATTGCTAATGGGAGATTAGAAATGAGCTGCTTGCACTGAAAGTAATTCACCACGCAGAAAGTATTTACATATATGAACTGATTACTGGGTTGTATCTCCCATGTATTGGTTTGCTACATGTCTCTCTGAGCCCACAGTGTACAATGCCAACGTGCTGTACAGAGGGCATGGGGGTTCTTCCCTTCCTGGCTGCTCACCCCACAGGACTTGCATCCCTATGACTTGTAGTGGCCCACACCCGCAATCCGAAATTTGAAATCAATGCCCAGGTTTGGGGTCCATCAGGATCTCCCGTTAGTCTCAGAGGGGTAGCCATGTTAATCTGTAGTTTCACAAACAGCAACCTGTCCTATAGCACCTTGAAGACTAACAAATTTAGTCTGCGAATCAGGCATGCTGGGCAGCAGATCAGCCCACAGAACAGCTGGTCCCAGCATGTTTGTCTCCTGAAGTGTGAGAAACCAAAACCAACTCAGGAAGGACACAGTCAAGGGTCAGCCAAGGGAGAGAATGATCTTATGTCTGAGGAGAGGCAGAGGGGAAGGAATTGCTACATCAGAAGCATACCCCATCGGAAACCTGTGAAGACCAGTCATCTTACTTTCCATATGGACTTGGGGGAAGAAGCGTTATGTTGCCAGCTGTGGCACCCCCCACAGCCCTGCCATGTGGCTTTCACAGGGCTAGGATACTGAAGGACTTTCAGGCCAGAAGGGACTACCATGATCACAGAGCCACAATGTCCCCTAATGTCTGCATGGAAGAGTTCATACGCATGTACCAAGCACTAGTGAACACTGTCTCCAATTGTTGTGCATTTCAAACACAGCCCAATGAGAAGTGATTTGGATGCTGCCATCCAGGATGCGAAGGGTGAAGGCTCCATTCTACACCCTGATTATTTCTGTGACATGGCCAGATGTAACATTTCGATAAGCACTGATTCTATAGCATGGCAGCTCTCAGACATGGAAGAATCAGCAAAGCTCTCATGGACTGCATGGGACCTAACTTGCTGTCCATCATCTCCCTCACAAGTTAGCGTTTGGCTGGCACGGCTTAGGTGTCAAGACGACAAAATATGGCGCTTCCTCCTGTCATGAGCATTGGCCTGCTAAACCCAGCATTGTGAGTTCAATCCTTGAGGGGGTTATTTGGGGATCTAGGACACCCAAAAAAAATAAAAAGAAAAAGAGCTGGTGCTTGGTCTTGCCAAGAGGGTAGGGGATGGGACTCCATGACCTCCCGAGGTCCCTCCCAGTTCTGTGAGATGCATATCTCCATATTTACCCTGCTGGGAATGCTGGGGGGCGAGGTCCGGGGAGGGAGATGTTGCTCAGTCAGATGCACTACTGCAGTCAGGGGATAGGCACCATGCAAATTCTTGGGAGGAAACAGTCTCTAACCCTAGGGCTCATAAGCAATCCAAATAGCACAATAAAGGGCATACAACATAGAAGCAAAGTGAACAACACAAGCTCTTTGCAGTTCACCTGGTGCCCTGGCTGAATGTAACTGCTCTGTAAATCTGGAGCATGATGGCATTACAACGGAAGTGCTTCTGAGAGTTAAGGTAATCTCCTGTCTGTGTCCCTACTTGCAGAAAGTCTTGCTCATTATTTCCTGTGATTCTCTTGGCCCAGGACCACACACACAGGCATGCAGCTGGAACTCAGGCAGCCTCTAGTAACTCATCTTCCAGGCTCGCTATGCAGACAAGGGATGGACTCAGGTCAAGAACAGATAGCCTCCCAGCTCTGCTGAGTCCATGTCAAAGGAAAAGCTCTTCTTCAGGAAACTATACTGAGAGATTTATCTAGCCCTGCTTTTCTACTAGCTGTAAACCAAACCCCTATATTATGTATAACTAAGGGGAGTGAGGGAAGAAATGGGCAGTGGGTGCTTGAGGCCAAACTGCAAGCTACAAACTGCTGTTACTGGGGTTTGAATAGCTATGGGTTCATGGGGCAGCCAGATTTATATTTCCACTGGTTGCCAGCTCTCCAGGATTGTTTTGGAGTCTCCAGGAATCAACGATTAATCTTTTAAGGTTGTGTCATGTGAGGAAACCTTTAGGAATACATTCAGTCAAAACTGGCAGCCCTCTTTGGAGTTACCAGGCAGGCGTAACCAGGTACTCAGCAAGGCCCTTGCCCTGCAAGCTGGCTCCGCAAGGCACAGCTCCCAGGCCTGGGGATCCAATTTGTCACATGTAGATTTAATTTTGAACCCCTCTACTTCCCAGCTGCTCCACACTGCTGTTCTCTCCACACTGCTGCCTGCTCTCACATGTAGCACATATTCCCTAGTGCTCCACCCACACATGCACCCTCAAGCACAGGGAAGGTACCCCAGAGCTAGCAACTGTGGTCTGGTAGAGGAGCATGGGGTGAGGCAGCCCTATCATTACCCTTGCCCAGAGATGTGCTCTTAGTTACACACGTTCCATCCGGCTGCCCCCAGATAGTTTGCACTAAAGAACCCCAGCCCCGCAGGTTAAACAGCATGGCTATATCTAGACTAGAGGGATTTGTTGACAGAGTGGCCTTGTCAACAAAACCTACAGAGCATCCAGACTGCTAAGTGCATTCTGTCAACAGTAGGTCTGCAGAGTGCAGCACTTTTGTCAACAGCCATACCCCTCTCATCATGAGGAAGAATGTCACTGCTGATAGAGATCTGTCAATAAAACACTGGTCTACACATTCGAGGGGGCCTTCTGTTGACAGGAAAGGCCTCTGGGATGCTGTGCAACCTTGTCTGCTGTGGTTCCAGGTGGCTGTTTTGTCAACAGAGCGACTGGGCAGTCCAGCCACTCTCTGTCAGAGAAGACTGCTCTTTCCATCTGCCCTGCCGTCTGGATGCACTCTGTCAACAGAAGTTTTGTCTCGAGGTATCTTCCAACACAAACTTCTGCTTTCAAATTGCTGTAATCTAGACATAACCCTTGTGAACAGACCTAATGAAGCAAGAAGCCTCTGTCTCTGCTTTCTCAGAGTGTTCCTGGAGCTAAGCTCTGGTGCATTGAATCCAGTGCTCTAATGTGAGAGCTTCCCTGACACCTGCCTCCTTTCCATTCAGAGTCCCAACCCTGGCCCCTTCTCTAGTCTCCCCTGAACCGAGCTCTTCCCTTAACTCAGTTGGTAAAAGAACCTCTCTAGCAGAGGCTGCAGTGCACAAAAAAACCCCACAGCCCTACCCTCAACCCATCACAGATTGCAAAATGTGCCTTGTGACCCTCCCTATATAAACTGCCCTGCATCCCAGTCTGCAAAACCTGGAACATCCTGCACCTGTGCTGACTTTAACCCAATCCCAGCCATTAACCATTTGCAGCCTGTGCTCCTAATGTACTCTGCACTGTGCCACCCCTTGCTCTCTAGTTCCCTAGGATTTTTACCTGGGCACCTTTCCTCTGATGTACAGGCAATATTAGCAGAGATTGGGCAACCTCTGTTTACGTTACCTCCTCTAATTATCTCATGTTGGTTTGTGAGTCAGTGTCCCAATCCACCTCATTAAGAGACTAAACTTCTGCCCCACTTATAATGCCCATCGTTAGATTCCTAATTACACAGAATAATTGGCTGGATTCCCCATGATTAGGATTCAGCCGGGAAGGGATCCAGCTATCACAGCCCACCTGCTTCTTGTACATTTGACCCAGTTCTCAACAAATATTCCTTCAGCCCTCCCCTACAGAGGAAGCAGGCCCTAGTGGAGGGGTTGGCAACCAAAATATCAAGAACAGCTGTTTTTTCCAATTTGGCAAAAACTTCAATAATTCAAGAGATGCAATGCAGATGAATTCAAGACAGTCCTTAATAAATAATGTCAAACCAGAGTTTTTGTAACCCCTGTTTTAAAAATAGTTCACACACACAATGATTTGTAATGCGATACAGGTTTACTGCAGGATGTTCACATACTTTTTGCATACTCTATTTCCTCACACTTTACTGTGTATGTTTGTACCACTGTCCTCCTGACTGTTACTTGTGAATCTTTTCTCTCTCTGGAGGATGCTGGGGGAGTTATCCCACATTTCGAGATCACACAAATTCTTTGCTACTCAGATGTGAGTTGTTCATTTTTGGGTTTTTAGATGTTCACTGTTTATTGAAAATAATTAGTAGGGTGTTTTTTTTTTCTTTCATTTATAGTGTTGGTAGCCACAAAGAAGTCATTAAAGAGCCATATGTGGCTCCAGAGCTGCAAGTTAAGAGACCGCTGCCCAAGCGGATGGAGTCCCTGAGTTTAGTCACTGAACTCCTGTATGAGCTAGAGCAGGGGTTGGCAACCAAAACAGCAAGAAAAGCCTTTTTTTTAATTTGGTAAAAATTCAATAATTTAAGAGCTGCAATGCCTGTGAATACAAGATGGTCCTTAATAAATAACATGAAATCATATTTTTTGTAACCCTTATTTTCAGAAGAGTGCACACAGTGATTTGTAATGTGATGTGTTTACTGCACGATGTTTACAAAGTTTTAACATATTCTATTTCCTCACAGTTTACATGTGTGTCTTTCTACTATTATATTCCTGACTTTCACTCCCAAACCCACTTTAATTAATGCCAATTTTATTTCACATTTAATTTCAGTTTTCTTTCTTAAAATACACGTTGCCCTTCACAGCAGGAATGCCAAAAGCTTCCTTTTCCTTTTCAAAATCAAGATTTTTATTACAACATGATCAAAACACAGATACAAAGCACAATGCACTGCACATAGTGAAGAGGGAGTTATCCAGTGTTTCAAGATCACGTATCATTTGCAATTTAAATCTGAGTTGTTCACTGTTGGGCTTTTAGACATTCACCGTTTATGGAAAATAATCAGCAGGTTTTTTTACTTTGCAATTATAGTGCCCAAAGGCACAAAGAAGACCTTAAAGAGCCTCATGTGGCTCTGGAGCCACATGTTGAAGACCTCTGAGCTAGAATGAGCTCCTTGCTCTGCTCCCTCTGTACTTGTTTCCCCAAATGTAAAAAGGGAACAGTGACAGTGACCTACCTGTATAAATGAAATGAAATGCATGGATGAAAAAGCCTGCATGTGCAGACATTACTGTAATATTTTTAAGGCACTAGATAAGCCCTTGTGGTTCCTTCCTCAGATGTTCCGATCTCCATCTGAGCTAACTGAGCTCAGATTTCTAGCTTCAAATTGTGAATTAGAGGATCTACTGTTCACTAGCACTGAAGAGTTGATATATTAACACCCAAGCATTACTCTCCCTCTTACCCACTGCCCCAACGCTTATCCAATATAAGCAGTGGAATAGGTCTGCTATTATGGGGAACTTTCCTGGCCTATCCAACACCAGGGCGGAATTGGCGAGTAAAAGGATCTTAATCCTTGTCTTCACTCCCATCACTCAGAGTCCACCTGACCTTGAGGGGTCCTCTTGCTCCCCAGCACAGCTGGGCCCCCTGAGGGCACTGGTCCCCCAATCTCATTGTGGTCATTTAGGACAGTGGCTAGGGTGTCCCCACCGTGTGGTGCTCTCCCTGCCCCAGCCACGTCTCTGACCACTGCTCACTACGCACAGGTCACTGCAAATACGAGTGATTAAGCAGCAACCCAGGAACACTAGGAGGCCATATGGGCCACTTAAAGGGAAACACAGCCTGTCGCCCCTCTGTGGGCCTGGAGCCGCCACAAGCAGCCCTCTCTGGGCGACGGGGGAAGTTCAGCCTGCTCCTCACATGGCCCGGCCCCCGCCCAGGCCCAGGCTGTGCTACAGGGACGCCGAGGGGCAGACACGTGCTCTGGCCGTGGCCACACGCCCTCAGGCGCTAGCTGGCGGGGCCCTTCCCCCACTCAGCCCCGTTGAGGTCACACACACACACACACACACCCCAGTCTGGCCTGTGAGACCCCTTGGCTGGTGGCCAGCCCCTGCGCTGGGCCCTCTGCCCAGGGTCGCCCTCACACCGCCCAGCTGCTCACCGTGCGTGGCTCCGGGCCCGGCTCCTGTCTGCCTGGCTGCAGCTCTGCCTCCAGCGCCGCTCCCTGGGCGGCTCCTCTGGTGCCTCCAGCCGGGCGGCTCCGCTCCCCACCCGGCCCTGCTCCTCGTCCAGCTCTGTGACCGGCCCGGCCCCGCTCCCTGCGTTCCCCTTAGCTCGGCCCTGTGCACACGGAGGACGGGCCCCCTCAGCTCCTGCCTCCCTCATTGGCCTGCTTGCCCTGTCAATCAGAGTGACCTGGACCATTGGCCCAGGGGACCGTCAGTCTCAGGCTCTGGTTTCCCATTGGCCCTGCCCCCATCCTCTGTGTGGAGCAAGAGCCAACTCAACGCCCCGCCCCATGGGTGTCAGTGAAGGGCCCAGTGCCCCCTCCCGCCAAGTCCTCTCATAAGCAACCTGCACACAACCACGTCAGGCACCCTCCGGCCCTGTCCCCCGGCTGTGCCCAGCAGCAGCGCCTCCTGGCAAACGCGGCACACCTGCCATCTTGCTCTAATCTCGGGCACTCAGCTGCTAGGCCTGGAACATTGTCTTGGCCTGCGGCACTAGCTGGACACAGGCTCTGGGGTCGGACTCAGCCCTGAACAGGGATTGTCACTTCATGCTTGGAATGTCCCCAGTGAGCCCCAGGGAAAGGGGGCTGGGCTTTGGCCCCAGTCACAGGAGTGGTGGCTGGGTGACTAAGCCCCTGCCCAGGACAGGCAGTTCTACCCCTTCGGGCAGTTGGGGCCAGCAGCCTTGGTGTCCAGAGGGCTTTGTGAAAAGACCTGTTTTAGGCACTGATGGGGAGATGCGTCAAAGTCTGGTGAGTTCTCACGCTTCTGCTGATCCACTCCCCCTGCCTCACCTGACAGGATGCTGTGTCCCTCCTGCTCAGCACGTTTCCTCAGCTCAGCCTCCGCCTGCCTCAGGCCACAGCTCAGAACTGCTTGGGCAGAGACACGTTTTTCTCAGGATGAACAGAAGCATCTGTTCAGAACGCCTCCCCATGCCTTCCCTCCCATTATGGCAACATGCCAAGCCTTGGCTCCTCATTCACTGAGCCTGACCCTGCTCACACAGAGAGGTGGCTGTGCATGCAAAGAGCCATACACAATCAACCCAAGCAGCAGCACTTCCTCAGCTGGGCCTACTGCATGGCTGCAAAGTGATGGGAGACTGGAGGTAAAGGGTTGGCTATGTTGCACTAGGTCATGCTGGCTAAGGCTGGAAATTTACCAAATTTGCTAATCTGACTCTTCACTCTGGAACAGTGATTGCATTATGAACCGTGGGTGGACATGGTTATTCTGGAATAAACGCTTAATCCACTTCCAACATGGATGATTATTCTGGACAAGCTATATTGGTCAGTCCCAATCGCAGGCAGGCTGTATGTCTTCAACACCCCATGCCAGCTGCATTCCAGTAACTCCCCGCCCCAGCCAGCCTCGCTCAAGTGAGAGTGGCCCCACTGCCAAAGAACACGCAAGTGGCACAGAGAACGTTAGCAGCTAACAAGTTGTTCTAACTCAACCTGCAGCCTACGCCCATGGACAGGCCAGCCAATATGAATTCAAAGCACCACCACACTTGGGAACGTGGACAGGACTTGAATTAGAGCCAACAGTTGAGTTATTCCTCGATTTAACGTCACAGTGAAGACAAGCCCAGGGCGGTTACCGTGGTACCTGAGGTGAGACCTCTTCGAACACTCTAGCTTTAGTCCTCATTGCTATCTTTCCCAAGGGTGGCTGACTGCTCTAGGGACAGATTCCAGGGATTCAGGCAACCCAGAACGTGGAGATGGGACTCAAGGGAAGAAAAACTGGGGGGAAAAAATCTGATATCCAGAAGTGAACTGGACTTGCCACAATTAAAAATCCTCCCTCCTCCAGCTGTTGTTGGCCCTCAGTAGCAGCATTGTTCACTGTCCCAGATCACCTGGGGGGAGGGGCAGAATTTTTTGTTTCACACATGGTATAGATACCTCTGGCCACCATGCTGCTGATGTTCCTTCACACAGCACAGTGATGCCTTGGCCTTGCTGAAATGATTTATCTGTGTTTTCTATTTGTTGGTGAGAGCGTTAATTCAAGTACAGGGCCAGATTCGGCCTGCCAACCTGCTGGATATAGCCTGCAGGGGCACCAGTCAGCTCCCGGCCTGCCCTGTCCCTGCTCATAACATGAGAACGGCCATACTGGGTCAGACCAAAGGGCTGTGCAGCCCAGTATCTTGTCTTCTAACAGAAGCCAATGCCTGATGCCTCAGATGGAGTGAAGAGAAAAAGCAATCACCAAAGCAACCCCTCTCCAGACATCCATTTCCAACCTCTGACAAACGGAGGCTAGAGATACCATTCCTACCTATCCTGGCTAATAGAATTTATCTAGTTTTGTTTTGCACCCTGTTATAGTCTTGGTCTTCACAATCTCCTCTGGCGAGGAGTTCCACAGGCCTACTATGCACTGTGTGATGAAAAACTTACTGTGTTATTTTAAACCTGCTACCCATTAATTTCATTTGGCGACCACTAATTCTTTTGTTATGGGAACAAGTAAATAACTTTTTCTTATTCAAATTTTCCACACCAACCATGAGTCCATAAACCTCTATCATATCCTCCCTTAGTCTCTTTTCTCTAAGCTGAAAAGTCCCAGTCTTTTTAATCTTTCTTCATATGGCTCCTGTTCCAAACCCCAATCATGTTTGTTGCACTTTTCTGAACCTTTGCCAATGCCAATACATCTTTTTCTGAGATGCGGTGACCACAGCTGAATGCAGTATTCCAGATTTGGGCGTACCATGGATTTGTGGAGAGGTAATAAGATATTCTCTGTCTTATTCTCTATCCCTTTTTAAATGATTCCTAGCTTTCTGTTTGCCTCTTTGACTGCTGCAGCACATTGAGTGGATGATTTGAGACAACTATCCACAATGACTTCAAGATCTTGCAATGCTCAGAAAAGCCGACTGGGGGGGCTTGGTGAATGCTGAGAGCCTGGGGGCGGCAGAGAGGATTTCCATACTGCCTCCACCCCAGCAAAATCTTGAAGCTCCATTTGTCCAGTTTCCAAACAGGCAGGATGTGATGTATCCCTCCCCAGACTCGGCATTCAGTTCACAACAGTACACATGGTCCCTGCAGCTGCTCTGAGGACATGCAGGGGCATGGCTGGCATGGACCATGGCTAAGGAACCTGCTGAGCTGCTAGCCTGGAGTTGCCCAGATAAGTGCCTCCTGGCCAGAGCCTGCCTTCATAACCCCAGCCCTGCCCCCTGACCCTGTTTCTGCACCCCAAACCCATGTAACACAAACCCTCTGCACCCCTACCCCTTCTCAGATCTTGCACCCCTTCCAACACCCCTCATCCAGGTCATATCCCCTTCCCTGACTTTGCACCCCAATCACAACCCAAATCCTTGCATTCCTTCCTGCACGCTTGCCTCAGGTCACAACCCCCTCCCAGACCCTGCACCCAATCCCTTACCCAAGGCCAGAACCCAAACCCCTGTCCCCCCTCCTGACCACGGTCCCAGGTCACAATCCCCTGTACACCCTCTTTCACCCCTCCTCCAGATCGGAATCCTCATCTGCCCCATACCACCTCCCAGACGCTGAACAGCAATCCCTTGCCCCAGGTCACCACTCAAAGCCTGCACACCTCTCCTCTCCTAGGTCACAACTCCCTCACAGACCCTGCAACCCTGCCTCCCTCATATACCTCCCTAGGTCAGAATCCTCTCCTGCCCCCATACCCCCTTCTGGACCCTGCACCCCTTTCTGCACTCCATTCCCTTGCCCCAGGTCACAACTGCATCCTATATCCAAACTCCCTCCCAGATCCCATACCCCATCCTGCACCCCAACCCCTTACCACAGGCTCCCTTCTACACACAACCTCCATCCCAGACCCCGCACCTCCCCCATTAATATCAGGAAGCTTGCAGCCCTTGAATGCTTACCAAATTATGGGAGTGGCCCCCATGAAAAATGATTGCTCACTCCTTTTCTTGGGAGTAACTCCAAGTCTGTCCCCTGAATGTCGCAGCACTGTTTGGAAATGAGAGCTGTCTGAAGTCCCTGCTTTGCTAGTGTGCAGGAGCTCTGCAGTTATAATTACTGCCTGTTGTGACTTGGGAGGCCACCTGGTGTTTGGCACTGTCATAGGTATAGGAAATTGAGGTTTCTGTGAGCAGGAATGTAGGATTTCCAGTGGTGGGTGAAGCCCTTAACCCACAGAGTCTGGCATCCTGCCTCCTGTGGTGCCAGACCATCCATTTACTCCATTAACACACTACCTTCTCCACCAGCTCCAGCAACTGAGCTGTACAGTCGGGCAGCTCAGCTTGGGAGGAGTTGAAAAAAAAATCTTCAAAATGCCCCTGTCCAGCTGTATCATGTCTGATGCGCTAGGCAGTGTTTCTTAAACTATGTCCAGTGGAACACTGGTGGTCTGCGAACAACTCACAGGTGTGCTGTGATCATTAGGAAAAATACACTGATGGGAGCTATTTTCTGTTCTTTAAACCAGATACAGTGTTACTTCTTCATTACTTTGACACTTGATTAAATTACTGATTTTTTTTTTTTTTGCTGTATATGTTGATGTTTGGTGTGGATTTTTTTTGATTTTTGTTTTGATCTGACAAAATTTTTGAAGAAAATGTTCATAGGTGTTCTGCATAAAAAAATAATTATTGTTTGGTTTTCTGTGGTCTCCAAAAGTTCACAAAACACTGCTCTAAAGAGGCTGGCTGCTTTACACTTGGGCTCAGCCAGGCATTTCAGCCTCGCTGGCAGAGGATCACAGAGGAACAGGGAGAAATGTAGGTTGTTTGTTTCCATTTTATTTCATACTTGACAAAGCTGCAGGTTAGGCTCATTGCCGTGGGTGTTTTCTATGGTAATGGAACATATACTGTATTAAGACTGACACTGAAATGTATTACGTTTAAGAAATTATATTTTTGAATTTTCCTAGACTGGAATTAGGAGTTAAGTGGAAAAACACACTAGCCAAAGATAGTTGTATGGTTAATGCCCAGTTTTAAAATACTGAGACTCTCTAGAGACACTCATGGAATTGGCACAAAAGTGTACAATTATTTTACACATCTAGTTACAGGAAATAAACATTCCTCATAACACAGCAATTCAAGTAAAATTGCTACTATGAACTGAGGATGTAAGACACAAGAACGCTCTCATGATGTTTAATGCTGTCATGTACTAAGTGCCATTCTCTGCAAATCCAGCCGGACAGTAATGATGATTGACAGCCTGCTTCCCCTAGGGCCACAACCACAAGAAAGTATGACCTTACCACAAAGGAGACCTTAAATGGTGCAAGCAGCCAAGTTTCGTCCCTTTTCAAGGGCAGCATTGCTTCTTGGGCAATAGAACAAGCCTATACATATCCTTCCCTTCTGTAGAATGAGGCATGAACCACTTCAGCCTTAGGTACAGATACAGACAGCAGCTGTTTTCAGCAGGGCCTGTGGATAAGGTGGTGATACAAGACCAAAGCCATTGCTGGGACTGCCTACAGAGCAAATATAAAGGCTAAAGTGAGACCCAGGCCATTGAAGTCCTGACTGAATGCTGGAAATAGTAAGGGCAATTTCATTCCAGCTGCCTCTCATCATGTGCATGGATTGCGGAAAGTGTGACAGCCATGGGCTCTCTGCACAGCATGTGCCCTTTTGATGCATACAGCAAAAAAAGCACAGTCCAACTCACCTGCACACTGTGCCACAGCATTCCCCCATGCTCACAATGCAGCTAAAGCTAAAAGGATTGGACTTCGCATGCTCCATGGCTCTTCTCACCGGGGCGGGCTTTTTCCTTTCCAAGGTTCTGCCTCTGGCCCCTGTAGTTTCTGCTGTGGAACAGATAAGAAACAACCAGAATGTTCCTCAGACAGGGGAAAGTATCTTCCACTCCCTGCTAACGCCAGCAAAGGGCTGAACCATTTTTGGTCACCCTCAGAAAGCTCTCCTGAGCAGAGTGCAAGCTTGGAATACGTCCCTCTGGAAAAGGAAGGGGTCAGAAAGTCAGACAGCAGCAGAGATCAGGGTTCATGACAGAACCTGTCACAGCCTTTAGCTATGAGTTGGCCTCTGCTACCTAAGCGATCAGACTCAAAGATCACAGTGGCCTTCAGTGAACTCGGAGTGGCTTCTGGTAGAATAACATCCAGGTTTCTGGAGAATAGACACCTATGACTGGGCTTCTGTTCTAGTAGAAGTCCATGGGTAACAGACTGCTTAGAGCTCTGCTCTGGCAAAGCTCTGGGCTGGCTTTGGAAACCACCCAGCCCAACCACAACTAAAATAAGCAGTCCTGTAGCACCTTAAAGACTAACAAATGTTTTTATTAGGTAATGAGCTTCCACGGGTAAGACCCACTTCTTCAGAGTCTTACCCACAAAAGCTCATTACCTAATAAATACATTTGTTAGTCTTTAAGGTGCTGCAGGACTGCTTGTTTTTTGTGCAGCTGCTGACTAACAGAGACCTCAACATGTGTAAAAACACTGATTACACACAGGGAAGATTCTCTCTCAAGTTGCCATTCTTGACTATTTCAAAACTTTTCTCGCTGCAAAATTGAGAACGTTAACGTGTGTCAGAGAGCTCATCCCATGCCTGTTTACTGCAGGAGGTGAGCTTTGCACCTTCCTCTGAGGCAGCCAGTGCTACTAGCAGAGCCAGGAGACAGGACTCAATGGCTCCCAGCTCAAATCCAGTCTGGCAGTTTCTCTATTCCTATTGGCTTCAAGGAAAAGCACATGTGCAAAGTGCTTTGCTAGGTCAGGGCCTGGAATCCCAACTGCACAGCCTCTTGTGAGGCACCTGCCTTTTCCTCGCCCCTGACACGGCAAGCAGACTTTGGAACTGTCCCAAATGGGCACTGATGCTGGGCTTGTTCTCACTAACCAGCAGTCCCCAAAGTTGTGTGCAGGGAAGGAGCCGCATTACCAAGACTGCAGCTACAGGGTACTAGATAGTGGGGCATGCAGTCACTGTGTGGCAGTGCTGCAGCTCATCTTTTGTATTGATTGCTTTGGTCTCTCTCACATTACTGTACAGAACTTTCATTTATTTCTTAAGGGCATGTAAAGCCTCTGTGGCTGCTCTGGCTCCTTTTAAAATTTGCCCAGTTCTGTTGTCTAAAATCAGGGCTCAAAGGCTTCCTTGCGACAATAACTTGGAGGACAAGCTTCCAATCCTTGGCAGGTCTTGGGTTATGGGCCTTTAGCAAAGCTTTTTGGCACAGCATCTGTCCTGGAATCTGGCAGCTGGAGGAAGATAGCCAAGCTTCCTTACTAAAAAGGCCAATTTCTTTAAAAAGCAAAAGAAGATACTGTGATGAACTAGTCCTTGGAGGCCCACAGACAGAGACCAACCAGCTAACCCAGTAATTGTCAAACAAGTCTTGTGGATGTGGGGAAGCAGTATAAGCGGTATATCTTGACTTCAGTAAGACTTTGGATACTGTCTCTCATGACCTTCTCATAAACGCACCAGGGAAATGCAGCCCAGATGGTGCTACTGTCAGATGGGTACACAACTGGTGGTTGCAGTCAAGCTGGCAGGACATATCAAGTGGGGGTCCTGTAACAATCTGTCCTGGGTCCCATTCTATTCAATATCATTGTCAATGAGTTGGATAACAGCACCGAAAATTTGCAGACAGTACCAAGCCAGGAGCAATTTCAAGAATTATGATGGACAGGATTAGACTTCAAAAGGATATTGACAAAATTCAAAAATGGGTTGAAATAAATAGGATGAAGTTCAATAAGGACAAATGTAAACTACTACATCTAGGAAGGAATAATCAATTGCACAAATAAAAAATAACTGCCTAGGAAGGAGCACTGCAGAAAAGGACCTCTGGATCGTAGTGGATCACAAGCTAAATAGGAGTCAGCACTGTCTTAGTGTTGAAAAAACAGCAATTGTTCCAAGAGGCTTGAAAGCAAGACAAAGGTATTAATTCTTCTGCTCCACTCAGGACTGATAATGCCTCAGCTGGAGCATTGTGTCCAGGTCTAGGCACCACATTTCAGGCAAGACCTGGACAAATTGCCCCCTCCAGCAGTATCATGTCTCCATGGGAAAGCAAGAAAAAATGTTCAGGGTCTATAAAACCTGGCCTATGAGGGGAAGTTGAAACAACTGGGTTTGTTTAGTCTGGAGAAGAAAAGACTGAAGTGGGCCATGACAACCTTCAGGTATGTGGCTGTTATGTACTATTTTTTCCTCTCAGGCCAGGGTGATTGCTTTTGGCAGCACTGGCTAGTCAGTAGGCCCGCTGGCAGCGCACCCAGTGAGCTGACTAGTGGTCACACAATTACTTGCATGACAGTTCAGGGTGCCAACTAGAAGCCTGGCCACCCAGCTAGGTAGGCAGCAATTGGCTGGGGTGTTCATTCTCTGGTATAAGCAGAGCAATTAGATCTGCTGCTTTGCTGGCATTCTGTCCTAGAGGTTAGCATGCAACCAGCTCAGGCCTCAGAGTAGGGGCTTCATGCCCATCCTGCTTCACAGGGTCCCAGGGACCATGGAAGTGACAGGTGAGCTGACCACAAGGTTAATAGGGAAAGGTGCAGTCTCTGCCTCATGTCCTGGCAGCACAACTGGACCAAAGTCTTGTTTGTATGGGCTGCTGCCTATTGGATCCTGCTGGTGTTGCTCCTTTGCCACTGGGACCTGACTTTCAGTCTCATCATTGAGTGGACCTTCCTCCAGTTTCTCCAAGGGGGTCTTCCATCTCTTGGGACAGTAGACGAAGCTGAGGGCTCAGCTCCCTGCATGAGATATTCTGCTCCTTCCCTGGTCCAGCCCCAACCGAACGTCAGGGCCTTGCTCTTACGCTGCCTGCCCCACCTCGCATGTATGTGTGTGTGTGAAGCAGTAGGCAGGGCTTGTGGTGCTCCCTGGCAGGGAACTAACCCCCTCTGTGGTGGAGGGAAGCCCCACACTGCCTCAGTACTTGTTGGGTAGGAAATTGTTTATCTTATCCATGGAGGACAGGGCAGGAAGCAATTGGTTTAAATTGCAGCAAAGGAGGTTAACGTGAGATAATGAGAAAAACTTACTGTTGGGGTAATTAAGCGCTGGAACAAATTACTTAATGCTACAAAATGTTATGGAATCTCTGTCATTGGAGACAGGTTGGACAAACATCCATCAGGGATATTACAGCTCAATGTTTCTTAAGCTTTCTGAGACCATGGAACACCAAACAATAATATTTTTAATGCAGAGAACCCATGAAAACTTTCTATAAAAAAATTGTTGTCAGACCAAAAGCAAAAAAAAACCAAAAACCAAAAATCCCAAGCAGCAACATATACAGCAAAAACAAACGAGGTAATTGAATCAGGTATCAAAACAATGAAAAAGTAACATACCTGATTTTAAAAATAGAAAATATATACCGAGTGCATGCTACCAAAAAAGTGTCAGGCGCTCGCAGCACACCTACCAGTGTGCTCACGGAACACCAGTGTTCGGCGGAACATAGTTTAAGAACCACTAGTACATATAATACTTAGGCCTGTCTCAGTGCAGGGGACTGGCCCTGCACCCAGTTAATTTCATAAAGCTCACTGGAGTTACTCCAGAACTGCAGCAGGGTTTGAGCTTTGAGCCTTAGTCTTACATACTTCATGGCCCCTTTATAAAGCAGTAGTGTAGCTGCGGAGTCAGGCTTGCAAAGCTGAGTTTGGAATTACATTAGCCGTGCGTCTACACTAGCCGGCTACTTCGAAGTAGCTGGCACAACATTAAAATAGTACACATCGCGTCTACACATGCCATGAGCTATTTCGATGTTGAAATCGACGTTAGGCGGCAAGACGTCGAAATTGCTATTCCTATCTGATGACGGGAATAGTGCCCTACTTCGACGTTCGGCGTCAAAGTAGGGAGCGTGTAGACGAGCCACGTCCCGCTACGTCCAAATAGCGGGGTCCTCCATGGCGGCCATCAGCTGAGGGGTTGAGGGATGCTCTGTCCAGCCCCTGCAGGGCTCTATGGTCACCGCGTGCAGCAGCCTTTAGCCCAAGGCTTCTGGCTGCTGCTGCTGCTGCTGCTGCAGCTGGGGGTCCATGCTGCGTGCATAGGGTCTGCAACTGGTTGTTGCCTCTGTGGATCTCATGCTGTGCAGGCCGAGTGTGTCTGGGAGGGGCCCTTTAAGGGAGCGTCTTGGGGCTTTGCTGGCCCCTTATTTCGATGGGGAGCACTTGTGTGTGTGGACGCGCCGCATTTCCTTCTGGGGCAGCTCCTTTCGACGTTCTCTGGAGCTACTTCGACGTTGAACATTGATGGCACCAGCCCTGAAGGCTGTGTAGACGATACGCATCGAAGTAGCCTATTACAATGTTCTTACGTTGAAATAGGCTACTTTGACGTCGTGTGCTAGTGTAGACACAGCCTAGATGTTCCTTACTCTGATTGTTAGCTGCTTTTAAAAGAGTGTGGTTGTGTGAGGATGAATTAAATCAGCTGTAGTTATTGGACATGGTTCTTGCCACAAAGCACTTGGGAATTGTAGCTGTAACACAGGTGTCTCACTCTCTCCCGTGTGTCTGAACACTAATGTCCCTATACATGGTGCATAATAAAGGCAGCGTTGATGGCAGACCATGTGTGTGAGATGCAAAAACCTATGTTCAGACTGAATGTTTAGATATGCCCAATGTCTTCTTGTGTCTTTCCAGACAGTCCCACAGGTGCAGTTGGTAATTACGCTGCACTGCAACACCACTTCACCTGTTTTCTAACCTTAAGCATGGCTCTGAAGAACGGGAGCCAAAGAGAAGAATGAGTGTGCGGTCAGGCCCAGGGCCTTGGAACATTTGGAAGGGTTTGGTGAGCTTTTTTCCCTACAGGGAGTAAAATTAACCACTTGTGGCTGTAGTGCTGCTTTTGCAAAGGTGCCAGTAACTGGAACATGTACTGTGAAGAGTTGTTGTGCAAAGGGTGGGTGCCATCGGGACAGTTGCCCGAAGGGCTGAAAGGGTAATGCATACTTTGAGGAGTACTTAGCAGAGCTTTGATCCTGTTCCTACTGTGGGGGGCTCATAGAGTGCTGGGCTGGGGGTGTTAGTCAGTAACGAGGCAGCAGCCTTTCAGCACTACTGCTGACTTGCAATAGTGAAAGGAAATTGAATATCTGCATGAAGCAAGGATTAAAAATAGAAGCCAAACCCCACAACTGTTTTGACTAAGTCCCAGCTAATGAGAGACATGACTGAAAGGCAGTGATTTTAGAAGTGGCACCAAGCCCAAGAAGTGAGGCTTAAGGAAGCAAGGATTGAGTGACAGAGTGATTAATACCTTGTTAGATGACAGCATCTTACCATCCATCTGAAGCTGGATGCCTGAAGAAGGGCCTCACCGCTTTTTACCAACAGTGCAGGCAAGCAATGGGAATGGAATGGGGGGTACAGTGGATTGAGCAGGTGCAGTTCATGGGTACATGGGAGTAGGGAGAAGAGGCAGGGCAGTAACAGTCTTGGGGAGGGTGGGGGGAGCCGTGTGAAGTGGGGTCTGGGGGGGAAGGGGTGGCATGGGGGCCTACAGTTCAGGCACCAATAACCCCCTACGTTTAGGAAGATTTCTCCGCTCCTGGTGTAGCCACACCTTCAGTGGCCCCAGAAGGCCCACCAGGGGTTAGCTGCATGCATGTGTTGCAGAAGATGAATATGATCTGAAAGTGGTGAGAGGCACTTTTTTAACCTCTGACAGTGACCGTCAGCAGGATTAATTCAGCTTGCAATGTGGCTTAGAACACAACATGGTCATACTGGGTCAGACCAAAGCTCCATCTATTCCAGTATTCTTTCTGCCAACAGTGGCTGGGGCATTAGGGGAATGAACAGTGCCGGGCAATTTAGCAAGTGATTTACCGGTTGTCCTGTCCCAGTTGGTGGTTCAGGAACAGCCAGACTGTGAGGTTGTGTCTGGCACCATCTTGGCTAATAGCCGTTCAGGGAGCTGTCCTACATGAAGTTATCTAGTTATTTGAAAACCCAGTTATAGTTTTAGCTTTCATATAATCTCCTGACAATGAGTTCCATAGGTTAACTGTGTATATGGTATGACAATACGACTTCCTTCTGTTTAGAACCTGTCATCTTATCATTTCATTATGTGCCCTCCAGTTTTTGTATTATGTCAAACAGTAAACAGTGCTCCCCTGTACCCTTTCTCCACTCCACTTAGGGTTGTATACCCTCCCCCCTCCCTAACTGTCTATTTTCTAGACTGCGTGTTAAGTCAGTCTTTCCACTCTCCATAATGATTCAGCTCATGAGACACTATTCGGATCTATTAAAACACTTTCCTTCTACAATGAAAAAAGATGAAAAAAGAGCCCTCTGTCAGCTTGACAGCAGATCTCTCTCACCAACAGAAGCTGGCCCACTTAAACCTATTATTTGTCAGTCCACTGACACAATTTGTTTTAAAAAGGGTAGCAGTGAAACTGCAGCAGTGGTGCACAATTGAGTGTGGTGACTGGTGCTCTAGACTGTTGTGTCCAGGGAATAGCCTACAACTGCCTTCTGGGCAGTATGTCCTTTTGAATAATGTCCTGAGTATTGTAGAAGGAAAGTGTTTTAATAGATCCGAACATTGTCTCACGAGCTGAATCCTTATAACTGTGTGTCACGACTGACTGATCTGAATATTTTTGACGAATATGTATGTCTTCGCCGAGGGAGAGGGAACCTTTGTTTGGTGAAGCACAAATACCCAACTTCTCATAAGACCTTGTATCTTAAATCTCTACATATGCCACGTGCTACAGGAGCAAGAGCTCAATAAAAATTTTAATTTGGAACACCATTTTTACTGGCCCAGACGTGTTTCTCTTGGGAAAGCACTCACAGTGTCCATGTCCAGATGTCCAGCCACTCAGCGCATACCTAGAAAGACCCTATGTGAGTTAAATTTGACTGGAGACACCCTGGTGAAAATGACACAGTCCAATGATGTTGTCACGAATGGTGTAGCTGTGTTGCTCCCTGAATGCTAGAAGGACAAGGGGCATGAGGTCAGATCTTTTATTATTCCTTCACCAAACAAAGGTTCCCTCTCCCTCAGCGAAGACATACATATTAGTCAAAAATATTCAGATCAGTCAATCGTGACACACAGTAGAAGCTGGTGCGAGTGTGACATTCAGTATAATTGAGTCTGCACTGGAAATTGTGGTTGCTGGGCGTAGTTGCTTGCTAACCTGACTGAACATATATGTACACTGATGATTGGAGAGGAAGGGGATGATTGCCCAAAATTTGTCAACCCTAATTACTATTTTTGGTTCTCTGTGCCTTAAATACTGAGTCTGTTCTGGTCTGGCTGTGGTCTGAAGAAGTGGGTGTGTCCCACGAAAGCTCACCTAATAAATTATTTTGTTAGTCTTTAAAGTGCTACTTTACTGTTTTTTCGTTTTGTTTAATACCAGTGAACCAAACACCATTCATGTATTTAGCAACTTAGAACAGAAGTCTCAGAAAGTCCATTTGCTGATAAATACCAACTGACCTTGTGAGATTCAAAAACACTGTGCACTGAGACACAGTAAAAGCCTTTTCTGGCTCTTGCAGCCAATGGAATTAGCAGCCCTTCATTATGTACACCATTGACTTACTTGGGTTTGAGATTTTAAATACTTTTCTTGTTAAATAGCTGCTTACAATTCATGGAAAAAATGTAAAGTAGGGCTGTCAATCAGTTAACTTGAGACTAATGCAAAATAAATGACCTAAATAAAAGAACTTGTGATTAATTGCGGTTTTAATTGCAATGTTAAATTGGTATCTATTGTTTAAATGTATTATAAATATTTTTGAACATTTCTATATTTTCAAATATTCTGATGTCAGTTACAACACAGAATACAAAGTGTACAGTGCTCTTTTTATGTTACATTACAAATATTTGCCCTGAAAAAAAGGAACAAAGTAATATTTGTTCACTTCACACAAGTGCTGAAGTGTAATCTCTCCATGGTGGAAGTGCAATTTACAAATAGAGGCTTTTTTTATATAACTGCACTCAAAACCAAAACAATGTAAAACTTTAGAGCCTGTGAGTCCACTCAGTCTTAGTTCTTCAGCCAAGTACAAAGACAAACAAGTCTGTTTACATTCACAGAAGATAATGCTGTTTGCTTACTTACAGTTGCACCTGAAAGTGAAAATAGGCATTCACATGCCACTGTTGTAACCAGTGCTGCAAGATACTTACGTACCAAACCCCTAGCTATTCATTTACCCATTTCTGCTTCCACCACTGTTCCACAGGACATGATTCCATCATGAATTTTAATAAATAATTTATGGTTTAATTAAATTGCAATTAAACACAACTTTTAAAAAAAAATCTCACAATTAATTGCAATTATTTTAAAATATTGTTTTAATTTAATGTAAAGCTTTTTTTTATTTAAAAATGTGTTTATATTTTTTGTGCTTCCCCATACTCTCACTGTGTCCTACTATACCCATTTATGAAATAAGATACCGTGTTCATGCAAGACTTTCACCTGCTCCTGAAATGCATTTCCCATCTCACATCACAACCCTGCTTGGGGGAAAACAGTCTTCCTCACTCCACAACAGACAAGTGACATCACGGAGGAATGAGCAGCAGGAACAGACAGGCTCTTAAGTAACTGTGTTCATGCAAATAGTCCTACGGAGACTATAAATACAGAAAATGGGTTGTTATCCCTGAGGAATCAACAAATCATTAGTACATCACAGAAGGAACTCTGGGGGTACGCACAGCACAAACTTTGAACGGCTCATGAACATTTCTACATGAATAAGAAACCTGGAACATGTGGCTGAATTCAGACTGATCACAATAATAAAGAGCTGGTCACGCGACGTCTAATCAGTGCTCCTATTCCTATTTTCCAGGCAGAAAATGCAGCCTCATGCTTCTTTTCCCCCATGCTTCTTTCTCTGGGCATGTCAATGTTGTTCACACAAGCTCCACTACTGGTCCAGCATTTTACAGACCAAGCTTGCAGCTCACGTTTTGTTCCATCTTCTTCCTCTAGCAGCAGATCCATAAAATACAAGTCACACATATTACAACCTTGGGAGACATAACAGACCAAGACAAATCTGACAACAAAGTGTTTCTTCTGCCTGTACCTACACTGGAACAACTAAGCCCAGTGCATCTCACTGCTCCTGCTGCCACTCAGCAACAAGTTGTTCAGACTGTAGGACAAGTGCAAAAGAATTTGTTTAGTCCCATTCTAGTCCACTGCTTTGGTGGCTCACGGTGTGGGGGGTGGCTTGGGAGACGGACATGACCCTTGGCTGTCGAAGCTCGCTGCTCGGCCTTGCCACTGAGGAGAGAGAAAGCAGCACATCATTCTCAGTAAACACTCCCCACCTTCCCTTGTCACAACTGCTGTCTTACTTGCCACAGACTCATAAGCTGCATAATTGGGTTTAGTTTATGACTGATTCCATCATTTGGTCATTAACACCACCTTGGTGGCCGCAATGCCTGCCTGACACTCCCTACGGGAGGTTGCCAGTGCATTTTATTACTTTTATAATCCCGCAGCCCTGAGGCCAAGACTGTGAGCACCATATAAATCACGCCCAAGAACCTTAGCTTGATAAATTTTGCCCTCAATTTACCTTCCCTTTGTTTCCCATTTTTGCATGTAGCTTTTTTAAAATATTGAACTATTGTAAAGTTAATTAAATCACTGAAGTAAAACCAGATAAAGCATCTCCACAGGACCCAGCACCCCAGTACCAGAGTCATTTTTCAAACTGAAAATCAGATCAGACCTGGGATGGATGGGCCAGTTAGGAAGTAGTAAAAACTTCATTGTCAGGGACTTCAGACCATAAATTACTAACAACTGGTCTTGGAATTATTAGTGTAGTTTAAAACCAGTATCACTTGAACTTGAGGTCTCACGAGTCTCTCTCTCTCTCTCTCTTTTTATTGCATGCAAATGACAAATTACATGTATCTCCCAAAGACAGAACAGAACATGATATTTCCTGATGCACCTTCTCCTATCTCCTGTTGCAGTGCCGTCCACACCAAATCAATTCCTCCTCTCCTGAGCCACCAAAGATCTTTATATGCAAGTATTAGTGCTCACTGGGCATGAAATTCACATAACAGAGAAAATTAACCAGCTGATCTGTATCTAAGTGAATGAATCCACCCAAAAGTCACACCCTGACTGGTTCCTTGTTTCAGGTCAAATGTGCAACATGAACGTTACACTGTTTTGGAAGCCCAACGTTCTCAACGATCATCCAAGCACTTCAATCACCCTGTGTCACAGAAAGAGCTTGCACAGAACCTTGAGGAATCTGAGAGGTACAGTCAGTCACTTAAACTCTTGGAATAATGGTGATACTAAATTCCAGAGGAAGTGCTCCTCTGACCCAGTGTAAACCTTGGAAGTGGTTGCATCTTCTGCCACGAAGAAACAAATGTGGTTCCATACCTGGCTGTGGATCTCATGTCCACATAATCTCGCTGCAGCTTTAGCCCCTGACTGTCTGGTAATATATTCCATGCAAAGCGGGTGGAAAGTGGAGGTGCAAGGAGGCAGACAATTCAGATTCACTTTCATTTAATATCCACTGTGCACAGGTATAAATGGTGATCCAAGGTGCAAGTCAGTAGCTGGTCAGCCTTTCACCCATCACTTGCTACCCTGGAGCCAATTACTCTTCCGTATGCAGTTCTCTCATGGATTCTGTTATGCCACCAGCTCAGAGCTATGGACTCTTTGAATAGGATGGCTGGCTCCAAAGTTCCTGTTTCAGGCACATCATTTGAACATGCTCTCTGGCTTTTAAGTGCTCACTCACTAATTCTTCTCTTGTTTTTCACTTCAGAAAATAAATGCTGCTTTGGCCCAGGCCCTTCTCTGAGAAAAATGATTCCTGGGGCATTGCGGTGAGCAACCATAGAGAAATGCTCTAAAACCCTGCTGCCGTGGGTCATTGGCACTAAAAGCCAGAGGGCTGCAGGCAGGACATCAGTGCTGTACAGGCCTTGGGCTGGCGCCTTGCATGAAGGGAATTTCTCAGATTCCCCATGTGTTCTGCAATGGGCACAGTGCACCTACCTGAGAGGATCTGATTTGGTAACTCACAGTTAGGCCTGGCCAGATTGCGAAGTCTCCAGCCAGTTCTGAGTCAGTCACGGGGAAAGACCCATCCTAACTTGGCTCTGCCTTTCCAGGGTACACTCTCAACACTCAGATTAATGTGAAGCTGCTTACCTCAGATATCTGTACAAATATTCATTCTGGGAAGGCAGGAGGCAGAATTGGGGAGTTAAGGGTCGTCGTTTGTTCCTCTTCCAAGAGGATGGACGTTGCTTGTGTTTCCAAAGCAATCCAATGCACAACAAAGTGGGTATTTGATTTAGGATCAGCGGAAAGTACTGCATTACGAACTAAGAATTGTCTCTCGGATCTAGGGTATCTCATTTGTCAGTGCTTTCTGCCTGCTTGTTCACTACAATCCCAAGCTCCAGAGGAAAGCATGATGAAGATGTAATCTCAGTGGTAGAATTACCTATAATAATGGGACATCTGAAGTTAGTCTAGAGATAAGTTTTCAAGGGAGTTGAGGAAGTGCCACTGCAGCTTTTCTCCTGCTTTTACCAGAATAATGTTATCTATTCTTAACTGTGAAAGAAGCTCTAGTGAAACCAGGTTCAAGTGACCTGTGCATCCTGAGAAACCTCAGGGTATCTTCCTTCTCTTAATTAGAGAAGTGAACCATTCCTTTTGTAACAACAGCCAAGTTAGTGTCAGTTATTCGAAGGTCAGACAGAATCAAGAGACTAGAGGAAATTGGCTTTGCATATTCTTCATTATGGGCTTGATCCTGCTACCAGTGAAGCTAACAACTTTTTTCTGGAGAAATTTTAAACAAAGAAATACCCAGTGTTGAATGTTGAAGCTCCCTTGTAACGTTGGAGGCACATTTTATTTGGGCTGGTGATGTTACTTGGTGCTCTGTAAGAGACAAATTCCACTTCCTACTATTCCCTTTAATGTTAATAAAATACACTGATTTTTAAAAATCACTTCCTGTAAAGAGGATCTTTCAGTGCCAAAGTTGACCTGATGTATTGAAGTATTTTGAGGGAGGCTGAACAGCATGAGAAAGGAATTGGAATGGCTGAAGCACATCTAGTACTTCAAGGTAAAGCTCACCAACTGAACTGTCCTGGGAGAAATGGATCAGCGTGTTGGTTCTTTACGCATGTGCTGATGATTGTAGGAATGGTGTTTAGGGTACCAATTAGCACAAAACACTGCAAAGCAGGGTTCTTGGGTTCTATTACCAGCTCTATTGTAGTTGTTAGTGTGAATGTGGACAAGCCCCTGAAATCTGTCTGTGCTCATCCAAAGAAAGACGGATAACATTTCCCTACCTCGGAGGTGACTGTAACTAATTAACTAATTGAAAGTGCTTTGAGATCCTTCAGTGAAAGTCACAAAAGAAGTGAGAGCTTCCCATTTGCTGGGAGAGAAACAAGAGTGAACCCAGCTACACCTCCTGACAATGGTTGGTTGCAGAACATGGCTCTGTGGAAGAGGGAAAGAGAGAGGCTCATACAGACTCAGGCCTGATTCACCGTTCTACTATGCCAGGGATGGGCAGCAACAGCCTTGGAGGAGAGGAAACCTGGTGGGGGAGGGGGAGAGGGGCAAGGAGTGATTAATTCATTTCCTTAAGGAAAGAGTCCTTTCTAGCAGGGAAAATCTCTGATTGCTTATTTGATGCCTATCACCTTGCTCTAAGTGCAAAGTGAGTCATGAATGCTTTTTAAACAAACTTCTCCCCCACTATCCAAACAGGGCTGGTGGGGTGCAGATTAGAAAATGTGTGACAATTAGGAAGAAAGTCCACATTGCCCAGAAAAGAGTGACCTCTTTAGTTCACACATGTGCAGTCAAATTGGGAAAGAAATGGGCATGACCAGGAGCTTTATCTGCAGAGGAGGGAAGGAAAGGCATACAGACCCAAATTGGTTAAATCACTTCAAAGATTTCAATGGTGACACAATTTTCTGTTTTGCAGTTCAGCTCACTTTAAAAAAGAGAGAGAAAGAGAGAATTCAAGCTGTCTGAAATTGGCAAAGAACTGTCACATGACAGATTGTTCCCAGGACGGGGAGGAAAGGAAACAACTGCCCCGGGCCTGCTGATTTTAAAGGGCAAAGGGCTTCCCGGTGACACCACTGATACTGCTGTGGTCAGAGACCTGGGCCCTTTACACCACCAAGAGAGCCCCGCACAGCACACTCCTGGCAGCTCTGAGAGCTACTTGGAGTAGATATGGCAGGCTCCTGATGGTACTGAGGTTGCATGGAGGAAGCTAGCCCCAGTCCTGCCCCTCCCAACCCAATGATCTGCCCCTTCCAGGACACAGAGTTGCTCCTCGCATTGTCAGGAGCCCAGGAAGCCTGTCAGCTCCACAGATTGGTCCATTTCTTTTCAAAGTTGCTGCTCTTCCCCATCATTAGAGGAAACACAACTGGGGGCAGAGAGGCTGGAATCCAGCACTTGCATATTCTAATGGAAGCTTCCTAATAGTGACGTTTCCTGAATAGCCTGGTCATTATTGTTTCACACAATAATGCAAAGTAAACTTGTCCAACCCCAAGGGCAGGACAGGGAGAGTTGCTCTACTGTGACAAGTCACATCACCCAGGTGTTTTCACCAAAGGATCATACAACACAGGTGGGGCGTAGAGAGTACACTGCACAGTGACAGCTGAAACAAGAATACCGAACATTCAGAGTGCCTCAATCTTAAGAAATGGGACTAGAGAGCTGAGCTCCCAGCTTTGCCAAGACTGCACGTGATGAGACCTCAGTCAATCAGCTGCTTCATCAGAAAGCTCAGCTGCCCACATGTGACCTGAAAAGGCAAGTTTGTGGGCCTGCTCTGGGAGGGGCTGCTTGCCAGTTACAGGAGAAACCTTTTGTTTGCTACTCCACCTCACTTTGTGTGAACTGAAGTATGTGAAGGTGACAAGAGATAATGCACAAAATCACACTACAGCCCTTTAAGGCATGTAAGGAAGGGAATGTGCAAGGATGAAGCAGCTAAAGGATTACAACTTGCCACCAGAATTCATCAAGACTTGTATTTTGACTTTAACATCATTAGCCCCCTCTTTTACACAGGGATTGTCTCCTTCTGACCTCCCAGAGACCCTGGGTAGGAAAGCAACTGGCGGTTTCAGCAGGGGAAGGGGAATGGCAGAAGGCCGGGAATGCTCTAGAGGGAGATCAATCAAAGATAACGTGACCCTCAGCTCTTAAAACACTGTAGCTATATTTACTGCAACAGACAAAAACCATTTCCCCAAAAACTGCTGCTTGAGACCCTGGAAAGCTTTTTATTGTATTGTGTTATCTGTTTTCAGATGTGCTCCTGTGCACAAGAGTTACAAATAGGTGGACTAAAAACTAGATACATAAATAAAAAGGACCATTTGCTTGCTAGCTTGGTGCAGTGGGTTGTGTCAGGAGTACAGGATTGGGTGCTTGGCTTTTCTAATTGTTTCTTTGAACTGCTCAGCATTATAGTGAAATGATGCACTTGATTTTTTTGTTTTCAGCATGTGTGTGGCCCAGCATTGGGCTGTAATTTTCATGTTACAGGGCCTTTGTCTCAGGTATATTGTGACTGTTTCTTTTGAATTTCCTTGTACATAATTGAATTTTTCCTTGTTTGTCATCAGAAATTTCATAGGAACTGAGCCTTGAAACTGCAACCCGGGTCTTAAATTTAATGGAACAAAATCATGCCAACTACCAAGTGAGCAATGATTCTATGCTTCTGAGTCAGGTGTGACAGTGGTAACCCGGTGGTGTACAATTGCTACTGATACTGCAGAGCTTAAGCTTCCTGGCTAATGGATCACTGAATGCAGCCCCTAATTCCCAGCCCAGCAGCCAGGAGTAACTCCCATGTTCCTGCCAGAGCAGACAGGAGACAGGGGGACTATGTGGCATGCTCCAGCTTTAGCATGAGTGGTATATTTCAAGGGCCCTACCAAATTTGCCATCCATTTTGGCAATTTCACAGTCCCAGGATTTTAAAAATACCAAATTTCATGATTTCAGCTATTTATGCTCCATCCTTTCCCTGCTCCTGTCCCTCTCCATTCTGCCCCTGCTCTCCCCATACCCTGCCCCTTCCCATGGAAGTGCCTTGGTGCTTCCAGTGCATGCAGGATTGTCCCTCTCCTTTCCTCTGAGCCACCCTTTATGGGTGACAAATCTGAGGGACTGTCTCAGACTGAAGTATCATGAGAGGAGGTTTTGGAACTAACTAATAGGCTAAACAGTCACAAGTCTCCGGGACCAGATGGTATTCACCCAAGGGTTCTGAAAGAACTCAAATGTGAAATTGCGGGACTATTAATGGTGGTTTGTAACCTATCCTTTAAATCAGCTTCGGTACCCAATGATTGGAAGACAGCTAATATAACACCAATATTTAAAAACGGCTCTAAAGGAGACCCTAGCAATTATAGACCGGTAAGTCTAACGTCAGTACCGGGCAAATTAGTAGAAACAATAGTAAAGAATAAAGTTGTCAGACACGTAGAGGAACATGATTTGTTGAGCAAAAGTCAACATGGTTTCTGTAAAGGGAAGTCGTGTCTTACTAATCTATTAGAGTTCTTTGAAGGGGTTAACAAGCATGCGGATGGGGGGATCCAGCAGACATAGTATACTTAGATTTCCAGAAAGCCTTTGACACGGTCCCTCACCAAAGGCTCTTATGTAAATTAGGTGGTCATGGGATAGGAGGAAAGATCCTTTCATGGATTGGGAACCGGTTAAAAGACAGGAAACAAAGAGTAGGAATAAATGGTAAATTTTCTCAACGGAAGGGGATAACTAGTGGCGTTCCCCAAGGGTCAGTCCTGGGACCAATCTTGTTCAACTTATTCGTCAATGATCTAGAGAAGGGGGTAAGCAGTGAGGTGGCAAAGTTTGCAGATGACACCAAACTGTTCAGGATAGTCAAAACCAAAGCAGACTGTGAAGAACTTCAAAAAGATCTCAGCAAACTGAGTGATTGGGCAGCAAAATGGCAAATGAAATTTAATGTGGGTAAGTTAAGTGTAAGGTAAGGCACATTGGGAAAAATAACCCTAATTATACATACAATGTGATGGGGGCAAATTTAGCTACAACAGATCAGGAAAGGGATCTTGGAATTATGGTGGATAGTTCTCTGAAAGCATCCATGCAGTGTGCAGTGGCAGTCAGTAAAGCAAATAGGATGTTAGGAACAATTAAAAAAGGGATAGAAAATAAGAAGAAGAATAACTTACTTCCCCTATATAAAACTGTGGTATGCCCACATGTTGAGTACTGAGTGCAGATGTGGTCTCCTCACCTCAAAAAAGATATACTGGCATTAGAAAAGGTTCAGAAAAGGGCAACTAAAATGATTAAGGATTTGGAAGGGATCCCATATGAGGAGAGGCTAGAGAGACTGGGACTTTTCAGTCTAGAAAAGAGGAGACTGAGGGGCGATATGATAGAGGTATATAACATCATGAATGGTGTGGAGAAAGTGAATACAGAAAAGTTATTTACTTGTTCCCATAATATAAGAACTAGAGGACACCAAATGAAATTAATGGGTAGCAGGTTCAAAACTAATAAAAGAAAGTTTTTCTTCACACAGCGCACAGTCAACCTGTGGAACTCCTTACCAGAGGACGCTGTGAAGGCCAGGACTCTAACAAAGTTTAAAAAAGAGCTCAATGAATATTTGGAGGTTAGGTCCAGAGATGGCTATTAGCAAGGGGTAAGGTATGGTGCCTAGCCTTTTGTCAAAGGTGGGAGATGGATGGCAGGAGACAAATCGCTTGATCATTGTCTTCGGTTCACCTCCTCTGGGGCACCAGGCATTAGCTTCTGTCAGCAGACAGGATACTGGGCTAGATGGACCTTTGGTCTGACCCAGTATGGCCATTCTTATGTTCCTCCCCTCCTCTGGAGTGGTACATCTTGGGTGTAGCATGAGCTAGGAAGTTCATGCTGCTTTTGGGCCACGCTGCTGTGGGGAAGAGGTTATGGGGACTTCCCTGCATGCACTGGAAGCAGTGCAGCACTGATGATGAGTCAGAGGGCTGATACTAGGGTGTATGTATGACCCCTCGTGCACCTCCCATGCGTTGCATATGATGAGTTAGGCTAGGCCCTGCACATTTCTCAGAACAGCTCACCTCACGAAAAGTTACTACTATTGTCATACACAAATTCCATACCCAAGATGCCTCTGTGTCCAATTCTAGTCTGACTTGCATCACTGTTTCACTACTAATTTCATGGGAGTCACTCCTGATTTACAGGATTCTAAAGTGTGTTGGTGACAGAAGATCAGATTTCAAAGCCAGTTTCAGCCCACTGCTGTGATCCATGGAGTCTAGAATCTGACCTCCAGGACAGCTCAATCTCCAACACTTCAGAGGACAACAAAATACTCCTTGGGCTAGTCATTGCGCAGTGCTGCATAACGGGGGAATGTTGCCCTGGCCATGCCCCTGGTCCAGATCCTATCGCCTCTATTGCTTTAGCTGGTATAGCTCTGCATGGCGGCTTTACTGATCATAGTTAAAGTGCAACTGATGCGTCTGGTGCCCTACAGGTAGACAATGGCACCTGTGCCCCCAGAGATTTACTACCCAGATTAAACAGATAGAGAGGAGGCTGCATAAAAAGGGGAAGAAATGGACAATGAGGGAAATTGGCCTGCTTTTCAAAGTTCAGTCATGACATGGAGTGAGGATACAAAGGTGCAGTGAAACCTTCTCATAAGATGTTTGGGGCAGTTACATCTGCTCTGTTTACTCTCAGAAAGGCTCGAGGATGAGTCAACAGAAAAATCTTTAAAGGGCACAAATTAAGCCTAGAAGCATGTGCTGTGCTGGGGCTATTTATTCTGGATCACAGCAACGTTCCTCCTCCCTGACTGTTTTCTCTCAGATAAAAAAGGAAAACCACAAAACCAAACTGCTCTGTAAATGCCACTCCTTTCCACCCCTGCTTGCCTGCCCAAGGACCTATTTTAAGCTATAGTCGAGGTGCTGGTTCTCTGGGGTTCACCTCCGGCAAAAAGCTCATTCAGCCCATCTAAAACTCCCCAGGTAACAGAAGCATTTCACATTCCTTATGTAACCCAGACACCTACTGGCTGTGGTGCACTGTCCTACGTAGTGGCACTAAAATCACTTAGAGGGAGAAAATACAAGTCTTCTCTACAGCCTTAGCAAATAGGCCGCTGGCTTTTATCTCCTGGGGGAGAGGCTCATGTACTTAGCTGCAGAGGTCCCAGATTTGGTTCCACCTATGGTATTATAACTTCTAACAGTTCAGCCATGCAAAGGCAGATGAAGTAAGTGACTTCACGCACCTCCTTGAAGGATTTCTTCACCTCTACTAATGGGTGCCAGTGTGCAATGGGTTTGCGAGGGTATGCCAACATCTCGTTCCAGTGGTCTCGGCCCAGACCCTCTGCGTTGATCCCCACACGGCAAACTCCAATGATCTCATTATGGCCAACTCTGAAAGGCAATGAAAAAGTGGTGTAATTCTCTTGACTTCAAAAGGCAGGTGCACATTGCCTATATGGCCATACTGCCTATAAGTACGGGCAATTTCCTATGGACTGCTAAGACAGTATCTTATTGTCTTGTGCACAATGGGGTCCTGATGGCAGCTAGGTGCTTGGGAGCTATGAAAATAAAAATATACACCATGCTTGTTTTATCCAAGCATGGGTCTTTTGGTATGCTGTATGTGGGCTGACCACTGGACTAGGTCAACAGGCAGGATCCCAATGGACATGTGTTCTCATAACCAAGGAGCAAGTGCTTGGGGCTCACTAATAAACAAATGCCTCAGACACTGACTGCTACACTTTAGGGGTAGCGGTTTGCCCTTGAACAGGGATGGTGGCTCAGATGAAATGCACTCAGTACTCTACAGCTACAAGGCATAATTCCACTCACTGAAGGAGAAAATGACTTAAAAGCAAAGAAAGCGGTTTGCTGTACTCATGCTTCAAGCAGCACACTTATCCATAGCATTAAATATACACACCACTTTGTAATGTATCATTACATGATGCATGTTGACCCAAACCACTTCTGCAATCCAGGCAGCTATACCAAGGTGATTTGTAACAGAGCAGGAAAACTCATGCTGAATGGGATTTTCCCTTCCTTCTGGCATCCAGTGCCCACCCACCTATCATAATCCATGACAGAGATAAGCAGGCTAACTTGATCCATGTTTTCTGGAGGAATGTCAAAGATTATCGCCTCATTGTAAGTAGGATTAAGAGTGTTTTTCTTTATGGTGGTTTTCTTCTTTTTCAGTCTCCGCCCATCACAGAGCAGAGACACCTTCACATATGGATCTGCAGAAGAAGGGAATGAAAAACGTAAGGTTCATGGAGAATCACTGTGTGTTAACAGGAGGTAAATACAATGCACAATCACCTCTATGAGTCTGTAAAATGCTATTCCAAGCAGATAGCTAACTAAGGAACTTCACCCATTTCTTCTACCCACAGATTTCCAATTCCCATCCCACTGCACTAGCTTAAGGCTGAGTAACATAGGCAAGCAGAAAGATGAGATTAAAAAGGGGGGTTAATTTTTGCTGAAAAAAATATTTAAACAACCTGATTTTCCTACAAATTTGTAGGGCCCATAGCACAATGGAATTGAACTGAATCTGAAAACGCAAATGAATGGGCAAATACAGAAACTTCAGAACATTTTCTGAAGCAAAACAACAACTTCAGCTCTTAAAGAATGGAGTAGAAATGTAACATGGCCACCTTTACTGAGTTCTTTTCCTGTCAAAGGTTTCTTTCTCTCACTCTCTCTCAAAACAGACTAATTAGATAAAGCAAAATGCCTCTGTAGCTTAGCCAAAATTGTCCTATTTCTAGGAAAGTTTCCATAATTTGCACATACAAGCTAATTGTCTAAATGACATGGCTGCATGTTGAGGAAATAAATGGCTGGCACAGTAGAGGCCTGACAACAAGAAGTGGAATTTAAAGCCCTTTTTCTCAGTGTGAAAGGGCCTGGGAAAGAGGAGGAGGTAGGGCAGCCATATATCACTTGTTTCGCCAGTGGCTGGTTTTGGCAGAGTGCCTTTTGCTATGCAAATCTCCATGCATTTTGAAGTTCCGGTAAGCAAGCAGCATGTTATCACAGAGCAACTACACTGCTTTCCATCTGAAACTGGGATTCTCAGGCATTTCAACCTGTAGCAAGCTTCATTTGAGCAAAAGTTCTATTCAGAGAGCTCTTTGTTAGTGTTACTGTTTATGAAAAGGATTGCCAGCAGAATTCAGGTATTCCATATAGACCCCTAGCTAAGAAACTGGCTTTCATGTTAAATGCCAGAGTTTGTGCATAGTGAGTTCCAGGCAAGGTTTCAGGTTTTGGAACTATGAACTTACTAAAACCTTGGTCGGTGATCAGATTCACACTTTAGTGCTGGAGGCAGCATGTGTAGCACAGCTATGGGCAATCTAGGCTACTGAGTGGGCTGCATGAGTGGCCCTCCTTCATCTCAATGGGTTGCAAGACTGTCATAACCAAGATGGCCTCTCAGGACAGGGTCGATTTGCTAACTGTGCCCGCTTACCTAGAATTTATGGGGTGGGCTGACTGAACTGTAGCAGTGCTCTGACTGGCTGCAGAGGGAGGGCATGGCTCTCAGTGTTAAAGCTGTGTGCAATCTGCACGCACCCCACTGCATGTGTCCTTGCTCTACTCATGTGTCACTTTATTAATACCCACAGGAAAAAAACCTGCACAGACCTGTTTAGGGTTATGGGCAACAATAATCAAAATGTCTTGTGGGCCACACGCAGAACTCCAATGGGCTGCATTTGGCTCATGGGCTGCAAGATGCCCACCACTGCTGTAGCAGAATTCCTGGTCACATACCTGTGCTCATCATAAATCAGATTATTGAGGCAAAACATCCAGATTCTGGCATCAAGTGGCTAGCTCCCCAGTATCCCAGGAGTTCTGAGAGAAGTTGGAGGCCTGGAGGGATGCGTCCAACCTCCAATCCACCAGTACCCCTCTGTCGCAACTGGTGCTACAGCAGAGCATGTCCCACTGAGAATTAAGACCCATAACTGCTGGGGGAGAGAAAAGGGGATGAATGTCACTAATTCTTTGAGCAACCACACACCTACCTGAGTAACCAGTAATGTCCATAGCTTTAAGATTCCTGCATTTAATGACTGTTAAGGTGAGGCGACCTGCAGTTGGCAAATAACAAAGGGAAAACATGATCTCTCCTAGGTCCACACTTTCCTTTAATAAAAGAAGAGACAGACCATTAGAAGTGTATAAGAACCAGCCAAGCATCAATGTCTGTCCTAGGCATTTTCCGCTTATTTTACCCATCTTTTCTCTGACTCTGCAGAACTGTTCCACTGCTCTCTCACCTCCAAAACATTCTGGTGAACACGTTTTCAATACCAACAGTGCACCAGACTTAGATATCGTGGACTAAAAAGCTTCCTGTTCTCCTGAGTTAATCTCTGTTGGGGAAGTCAGCACTGTTCAAAACACCTAATTTTGCAAATATTCTCTGCTCAGCCTATGTTTCTGGTGAAAACCAGCCAGCTTCCTGCTCAAACTGCAATGAACCCCAAATTTCTCAACCTGAAGAGAAGAAGAAGGGCAAGGCAAATCAACTGTTGTTGAACAGCAATCTTTCAATAGGCAGGCCTCTTTGGACAGCAGGCAGACTTAAGAGTTAGTTTGAATATTGAACAAAGGCTTTTCCTCATCTGAACCACTTTGCTCCCATCCTTGTAGGTTTACCATGTTTGAATGTTCAAAAAAAGAGAACATCCCTGCAAGGGGATGTATCTGCATCAGTACCTACCCATTCATGGCGTATTAATGTGTTATAATATATCTAGTACATTAATACAGTGTGAGTGATACAGACACACACCCTCTCAAAGGTGTCTTCTTTTTATATGGATCTGAAGAAGTAGGTCTGTCCCACGAAAGCTCATCACCGAATAAAACATTCTGTTAGTCTTTAAAGTGCTACATTTCTGCTGGTTTGTTTTGTTGGAGTACAGACTAACACGGCCACCTCTCTGTTACTCTTTTTGTATGGTAGCCCTGCATTCTGTATTGCTAATGGATACAAAAGGGTCAACATTCCTGCCTCCTTTCTTCGCCCCCAAAACACATGCACACACTGTTCACACCCTTACACTGGTTTTTTAGTCTCTTAGCAAAGAGTCAACTCATCTGATTCTGGTAAATACTGCCCAGATAACTGCTGTTCCAGTGTCATATGAATAACTTCCTCTAGGTGAATAACAAGAAGTTTTGTGCCACCTTATAGACTAACAGATGTTTTGGAGCATAAGCTTTCGTGGGCAATGGAACCCCTCCCTTTTTCAGGCACAGCCTCATAAATCTGCCCTGCCACCTAATTACACCATGAAATGAGCCAGGAACTTCTGGACTCCCACAGTTGTGGGGATGCAGGGGCAGGACATTGTGCAGAGGTAACACAATCAGCTTAGGAATCCTCACAGACTGGATTCTAAGTCAGTGGCTCAGAAATCCCATTTTAAACAGATGCTGTAGCTGGGACTCCAGTCGATCGGCTGACAGCAGGGGCAGCCGTTAACAATCTCAGCCCCTGCCAAGCAAGACTTTTGCTGGCTAATATACAGCACCCTAACCGAACAGAGGTGCTGCCTGGGCCCCTAGGCCCCCGCCTCAGACCCTATCAGTACTTATCTGCTTCACGGCAGCAGCCAAGCTCAGGAGCCCATTTTGCTGGGCACCGCCCACACTCCGAGTGAGAGGCGGCGCTCTTCCACGGAGCACAAGGCACACACAGAATGGGAGGGGAAATGATTTGCTCAAGGTCACCCAGCAGCTCAGTGGCAGAGCTGGGAATAGACCCCAAGTCTCTTGACGACTCATCCCGTGCTGTGACCACTCACCTGGGGAAATGCCCATCTCCATGGCAGCGACCCTGGAGGATACAGCTCACTCAGGGCAGGACTGCTGCACACTGTGCTATCTGTCAGTCTCATTAACGGATGTGGCACTCCACTGCAGCCAGCCAGCAAAGCACTAAGCACCCGCACCACAGAAAAGCTTCACCTGTCACACAGGTCCCACACTTTCTGGATGTGACATAAGGTGATTTTCATTCTTCCTCTTTTGGTTCCACTGGGCTGGGATATCATCTTGCTCTAGTGCTGTATCATTCGGAGAACTCCTGTGGGGCACCATGTGCAAACCTGCTATTAGCTGGGACAGGGCTCCTCAGGGAGCCCCAGAACTGCCCTGTGTCAGGGTGGGGGCGCTGCCCACAGAACAACACTGCTCTACCCGGCTCAGCTACTCGCCATCGGCTGCAGATCATAGCACTGCATCTGGTTTGGTTTTATCTGAATGAGCACATTATAAAGTCTGCCTAATACCCAGTATTTCTACAGTGCAGCCCAATTCCCAGTTGGGGTTTTTAGCAGAAAAGTTCATTCTAATCAAGTCTTGTGATCATGCTGCATTATTAATGGCTGTTAGCAGGAAGCCCAGCTCTTTGCAGATAGTGCTTCTACAGGGCCACAGGAAAAGGCTGCCAAGGTGACAATCATAATTCAATCATTTTCATTCATCAGGCTCTGCTCATTCCCTAGGTCTAAGGCCAGGAGCATCCAAATCTCGCTGATTCTGTACTCGTGAAACTGGATGGGAAGAAATCTTCAGGCTATTTCTAGCTAACCCTCACCTGCAGAGCACACAGAGCTTGTTAGCTGCTCTAGGTGTGCAGGGGAAAATGATGTTTTTCAGTAAATACAAGGAAAAGGAGTGAAGATATCTTGCCATTGGAAAAAGTTCAGAAAACAGCAACAAGAATAATTAGGGGTTTGGAATGGAGAGATCAATAAAACTGGGACTTTTCAGCTTGGAAAAGAGATGACTATTGGGGATATGATAAAGGTCTATATAATCATGAGTGGTATGGAAAAAAGTGAATAAAGAAGAGTTACTTACTCCTTCCCATTACACAAGAAAGGGGTCACCAAATGAAATTAATAGAGGGCAGGTTCAAAACACACAAAAGGAAGTATTTTTTCACACAACACAGAGCCAGCTGGTGGAACTCTTTGCCAGGGGATGTTGTGAAGTCCAAGACTAGTTAAAAAAGGAGCTAGACAAAGGATACTGGGCTACATGGCCCTTTAGTATGACGCAGTTTGGCGGTTCTTATGTTACAATATAAGAAAAACGGAGCAAAAAGCCTGCCAAGTACTACAGTTTTCCTCTTACTGCCTTTACATTCCAACCTTCCCTTTCTCTGCTATGGGAATGCCAGGCAGCAAATTTTCCAGTCTGCCAGCCTGCTCGTTGTTTGGCTCACCTTGTCAGTCTGATCATTAAAAAGGAATGCCATGTTTTTGCCTCCCTTTTATCCCAACTAGAGAGGCTTTATGTGACTGGAGAGTAGTAGTAGCTCTGGCAACTCCAGACAGCATGGCTTTGTGTATGTCTGTAGGAAATTTGTGGAGAGAGGTGCCCATATGCTGGTAATGAAGAGGAACATGTACTTGATCCACAGCCTAATGCTTCTGATTTAATTTCTGAAGAGCCACGTGCCTGCAACTTCCAGATTGTAATTAGCTTTTCAAAGGCTCTTGCTCCTTAGTAATGGCGATGGTGGGAGCTAGGGCAGGATCGCTGCAGCAGGAAGCCTGCTGTCTTGGCTTCTTTCTGGAGCTGGCTTACTGGCAGACCTGAGAAGAGCACAGTTATCTTGGAAGCAGCAGAATAGCACTGGCAGAATGGTGACATCTCCTCCTTGAAGGAAGGGACCACTGGCAGACAACAGCTTACTGCTGCCGCCACTAAGACACACCTTATAGGGTTAGACGCCAGGAGCTCAATCTATTACGTAGCTTACCACAGAGGAGGTTATGGGCTGCCTTGAATATAGTCTATTAGCAAACTGACCCAGCCTTACTTGGGTACTTAAGTGAAGTAATGTTTTTTGAACCCAGACCTCCTTCTCCATCCCAGCTCCTGCTGGGCCACGAAAAAAGCTACTGCCTGGCCACAGCTTTTTCCTCCAGCCATGGCTCAGCAGGAGTGGAGGGGAAGAGCGGAGTTGAGGCCACAGCTTTTTCCCAGTTCCTGTCCCAGGGGCAGCAGGGGGACCAGGCCCACATCTTTTTTCCCCGAAACCTAACGTCAATGGCTTTCCCTTGTATGAGAAGGCGGAAGCTACAGCTTCATATCCAAAATATAAAACGATATTACCAAGAAAGCACCAAATCTGCAGAGGCTAGTGTATAACAGAGGTGGCCTCAACAGCCAGCCTTATGGATTGATGGTTCCTAAATGTAGTTCGGAGACAGTGAGTGTGTCTGCTTCCCCACTACTACAATGGGGCCCCATCTCCTAGGGATGTGATGAGGCTTAGTAAGTTATTGTCTGCAGACTGAGAAGAGTTTCCAAGTACTGATTATTCCAAACTTTGAAGTTTGGCTGCCAGAACCTGCATCCATCCCTCCTCCTTTGGATGGCTGCAACCGAAGACTTCGCTAACTTAAATTCTCTTGTCCCTAAAAAACTCGTACAAGGGAAAGGCACTGCTCAGTTTTCTCCCTTCTGAACACAAGCAGCAGGAAGGACACATAAATGTCCACTGCTTCTAAAACTCACTGGGTGCATCTACACTAGCTGGCTACTTCGAAGCAGCAAGCACAACGTCGAAATAGCACGCGTCGCATCTACACGTGCCGTGTGCTATTTCGACGCTGAAATCGATGTTAGGCGGCGAGATGTCGAAATCGCTATTCCCATCTGATGTTCAAGGTCGAAGTAGGGCGTGTGCAGACTATTCGCGTCCCGCTACTTCAAAATAGCAGGGTCCTCCATGACGGCCGTCAGCTGAGGGGTTGAGAGACACTCTGTCCAGCCCTTGCGGGGCTCTATGGTCACTGCGTGCAGCAGCCTGTAGCCCAGGGCTTCTGGCTGCTGCTGCTGCTGCAGCTGGGGGCCCATGCTGCGTGCACAGGGTCTGCAACCGGTTGTCGGCTCTGCGGATCTCGTGCTGTGCAGGTCAAGTGTGTCTGGGAGGGGCCCTTTAAGGGACCGGCTTGGGGCTTTGCTGGCCTCTTATTTCGATGGGGAGCACTTGTGTGTGTAGATGCTCCGCACTTCCTTCTGGGGCAGCTCCTTTCGACGTTCCCCGTCGCTACTTCGACATTGAACATTGATGGCACCAGCCCTGGAGACGTGTAGACGATACATGTCGAAGTAGCCTATTTCTATGTTCTTATGTCGAAATAGGCTACTTCGACGTAGAGTGCTAGTGTAGACGTAGCCACTGTCTGATATTTGTAAAGTAAGTGATGGAGAAACTTGCGGCTGTCCACAGGCAGTGGCCAGCCAGACATTTCTATAGAAACTCTACAACTCAAGGTCTTTGGTGTGGACAGCGAAGTGTTGATGGGAATGTGAGCTTCAGCTGTGCCAATGCAGAACTGGGGTTTGTTCTGAGATATAATGATCCCTTATGGTGGGCATTTCCTTGCTAAGAGGCTCCAAGCACACCTGGACTAGAGGGGTGTGAGGGAACTCAGCACAAACATATCTGGGTTTCCAAATGTGATGGGCCACTGTGCACTCCAGGGTGGCTGTTCTCTTCTTGGAGGTGCCATATTTGTAGCACCCATCCACTGTGCGTATCTGAGAGAAGAGAATTTTGTTGTTCGCTCTGCAGAGCAGCCGTACACTGTGAGAGCACAAGCCTGGGCCCAGAGGTTCTTATGTGAGACTCCAATACCAAAGGCAGCCCTTGACTCCTCCAGACATGAAGGGAGTAAACAGACCCAACCTAAGGGCAGGTCTATACTGTAGGGGAAGGTCGAATTACGGTACAAATTCCAGCTACATTAATTACCTACCTGAAGTCGACATACCTTATTGCGGGCTTCCGTACCATCTCCACTAAGGGAGGTTGAAGGTAGCCTGCGCTCCTGTCAACTTTCCTTGCTCCTAATGGGGCCAGGAGTACTGTGGACGACAGGGACGCCCTGTAAATTCAACTTAGCAGATTTCCACTAGGCATGCTAACTTGAACTCTGGAAGGTCAACTGCAGCAGGGTTGATCTTACCTGTAGTGTAGATGTTCCCTGCGTCGCACTTTCAGTTCAACGGTTCACTGGAGTTGAAGTGGATATATTTGGATGCTCCGGGCAACTGTCCTGATCCCTTTGAGCACATGCAGGACTAGACTCTGGTACCTTTACTCACACTACCTAGCCTTTTACTCCACCAGATGCATTACTGATTTTGGGAGAGTTTTCCTTCAGACTGAAATCTCATGGGCAGCCCTTAGCTGTCAAGAGAGTACAGGGCCTTTCAGTCCATTCAGGACAACATACTACTTGATTTTGACAATATTTGCCCATACTTGAGCTTTTCAGCTGAGCAGTTCAGAGGGGCTTTCTGGGAGACATAGAAAAGTGCACTGTGGGCATAAGTTACAGGAAGGGGTTATTAAGAATGACAAATGCCCAAGGCCGTTGGCTACTCCATGCTTGGATTGTAAAATCTACAAATTACTGCAGATTTCCCTTCTCAACAGCACAGCCTCAAAGCAGCACTGTATGGTGCACAGCTCAAACTACAGTCTGTAAGCAACATGACTTCACTGCTTTATGGGAACGTTGCGGTAGCAGCAACTCCAGAATGTGAATTTACCACCTGCGTTCCATTGTTCCTTTATGTATCATGGAAAAGCCTGATGCCAGACAGGACATCGCCTGGAAGAGATGTGAAAGCGGATGGCCCTTTATTTCGTGCATTTGCTGGGACATGAGTTACTGGGTTTGCTTGAGAGAATACAAACTGTCCAATATATGGCTGATCTTACAATTCCCGCTAAACAGTTACTTCCCTTCGTCCCAGGGGCAACGATGGGCCCAGTTCAGCATGAGAACAAAGAGAGTCAGAGGAGGGCTTCCTGGGAAGATCCACTTTGATTGTGCATTTAAGATTGCACCAAACCCAGGATCCTCACTGAGGGCAAAATTCACCAGGCTTCTGCATTGCTTCTTGTGTAGTCAGTCCACATTCAGCTGTGCCTCGATGCCAGCATACATTTCACCCTGGAGAAAGCTGCCTACACAATCAGCTTCTCTTTTCCTTGGACACCTGTAACACCATCTTTCTGCAGGTCCTTCTTTGAATCTTCAGAAGGAAGAGTTGAGGTTTTCTGCATTTGGCTAGAAGATAGCCCACAACCTCTCTTTTCTCAGTCATGTACAGGGAGTTGTTGGTAAGAGAGCATTTACTGTATCCAACTTAGGTAAGCTCACCTTAACCAGAGCAATGGACTTAACTTACCTTATTCAATGTGTTTATAGAAAGGTGCAATTAAAGTTGACTTAATACTGCCCTTTTTCAAACAAAATCCAGCACATATTATGTGTGTTTTCACATTACAACCTTTCATATCACTGCAGAAGCTGGCACTGTTTGTGGTAAGAGTCAAAATGAGACAAACTGATTGCGTCAGACTGAAGTACAAATTGCAAAAGCATCACTTTCCTGTTTACACAGAATTCTGTGCTAGGATACTGGCCTCTCCGTGTCACAGACCCAGAAAAGCATTCCTTACATCATCATATCAGGACCTCCTCAGCTGCACAGTAAGAACTGACAAGCAGGGTGGAGGGCTGCACTTAGAAAGAAAGTTCTGATGTTCTTTGAAAAGTCACGGAAGAAGTGATTGATTCCTGAAGACCAAAAAAGAGCAAACATAGTGCCCTTCTCTTTAAAGAGAAATAAGGAAGACCCAGGAAACTACAAACCAGCCAGTTTAACTTCTGTGCCAGGAAAGATATTGGAACAAATAATTAAGGAATAAATTTACTGACATCTGGAGGATAATAAGGTGATAAGTAACAGTCAGGGTGGATTTGTAAAGAACAAACCAACAGCTTTCTTTGATAGGATAATAGCCTTGTGGATAATGTGGACGTTTTAGACATGGTATAACTAGACTTTAGTAAAGCATTTGCTACCGTTTCATGTGACCTTATCAATAAACTTGTGAAATACAATGTATATGGGGCTACTGTAAAGTGGGTGCATAATTGGTTGCATAACAGTTCTGAGAGTAGTCATGCTGGAAGGGCATAACAAGTGGAGTTCCACGAAGATCAGTTTTGGGACCAGTTCTGTTCAATATCTTCATCAACAATTTAGATAATAGCACAGAGAGTATGCTTATAAAGTTTGCAGATGATACCAAGCAGTCGGGGAGGGCATTGCAAGTGCTTTGGAGAAGAGGATTATAATTCACAGTTATCTGTACAAACTAGAGAAATGGTCTGAGGTAAAGTAGGATGAAATTCAATATGAACAAAGGAAAAGTATTCAATTTAGGAAAGAATCACTTTCACATATACAAAATGCGATGTGACTACTTAGGAAGGAGTACTGCAGAAAGGCATCAAGGAGTCATAGTGGACCACAAGCTAAATGAGTCGACAGTGTAACACCATTGAAAAAACAAAAACAAAAGCAAATATAATTCTGGGATGCAGCAACAGGAGTGCTGTAAGCAAGACAGAAGAAGTAATTCTTCTGCTCTACTCTGTTCCGATTCGGCCTCAGTTGGAGTATTGTGTTGAGTTCTGCACATCACATTTCAGGAATGATGGGGAGAAACTGAAGACTGCCCAGAGAAAAGCAACAAAAACGATTAAAGGTCTAGAAAACATGAGTTATGTGGGATGACTGACAGTACTGAGTTTGGTTAGTTTGGAAAAGAGAAGACTGAGAGGGGACATGGCAGCAGCTTTCAAGTACCTAGAAGGGTGTTACAAATAGGAGGGAAAAAAATTGTTCTCTTTGACCTCTCATGATAGAACAAGAAACAGTGTGCTTAAGTTGTAGCATGGGAGGGTGGTTAAGCACTGGAATAAATTGCCTATGGCCACTGTGGAACTGGCACCATTAGAGCTATTTCAGAGCAGGTTAGACAAACATTTGTCAGGAATGATCTAGATAGTGTTTGGTCCCACTGTGAGTGCAGGGGACCAGACTTGATGTCCTCTCAAGGTATTCCTATGAGTCTAGTTTTGGAAGTGGGACTCAAAAGAGATTTGGGTTCATGGTAGATGATCAGCTGAACACGAACTTCAAGTGCAATACTGTGCCCAAAAGGACTTTGAACATGAAAATAAGGAAATAATAAATAGGTAAAGGAAGACTGTATTTTCTCTGTATTTGGCACTTGTGCAATCATTGCTGGAATGCTGTGATCGCTGGGATATCCGCAATTCAAGACAAATGTTGAAAAATTGCAGAGTTCAAGAGAGACTTCAAGGCTGGAGTAGGGTTGGAAAGCTTGCATTATACTGAAAGATTAAGGGTGACTGGAACACTATCTACAGGTATCTACATGGTTACCAGAAATTTGAGAATAGAAGGCTCTCCAGTGTAGCAGAGGAAGGTATTACAAGAACCAGTGATGGAGGTTGAAGCTAAACAAGTTAAGACTAGAAATATGGCACAAACGTTTATCAGTGAGGGTAATTTACCATTGGAACAACTTACCAAAGGGTGTGGTGGATGCGTGATCACTGAAAGTCTTTATACCAAGATAGGATGGTCTTCTAAGTGATCTGCTTGCAACAGGGAAGTCGTCTAGCCTATAGTTATGCAGCAGGTCACACTGGTATCACAATGACCCCTGGGAATGAGGGCATGGAACAGACAGTGAGAAGAACCCAGCTGAACAGAGAGAAGGCACACAAAGCCCTCAGCAGCATGATAGGGAACATTCACTCCAATACAAGCCTGGTGCAACATGGGAAAACACTGGGATTGGTGCCAAGGGCTCGGAAGCCGCTTGTTGCTGAATGTGAATCAGCTGGCTAGCAGGATGAAGAACTGAATTCAGAATGGACATTACTCTGAAGTTTCTTGAGTTGTGAGGAGGTGCCGGGGACGACAGAACTGTAAGCAAAGCCTCCAAACAAAGAATTTTGCTTTAGTTTAGAAATCATTCAAGAATTTGCAAGATGGACAGGTGTCAGGCAAACCTTATGATCTGACAGCCCTGAATTTGAACACTCTTCATGCATCCAGCCCTTTGCCTAGAATGAAGAAACAAACATACCTATTATGTACTAAAGCTAATCCCTAAACTCAGATATTTCTGTTCCAGAATCAAGGTCGGAAATGAGTGACAGAGCTCGAACTGGTGTCTGTTAAATGGGTTTTACTCTGGAAGAAAAGATAACATTGGATGAGACATTAATGGATCATTAACCTGACAGAATTCAGTCTCTCCCTCTTGAATTATATAACTGATATACCCAGGAGTTTCACTATTAAGCTAGCCTATTATTCTTTTTTCCTCTATAATTTTGAAATGAATGGCAATATATTATTATGCCTGGCATAATGGAATGTATATCAGTGTGCCCCAGATATGTATTTCCCCTTGCTCTTAAAAGCTGAATATTTGGAACAGAAATAAAAAGTAGCCTGACTCCGATGCTACAGCTCTGAATCACAACTCAGGTTAACCCCTACTTGCCTCCTCAGGCATACGCAAATCCCTTCAGAGCACAACACTCACTTACTACTGTTACAACCAAGGCACTTGTCCTTTCCTGTGCTGTTGCTCATATTGAAATGATATGACATGTAACGCTCAGTGAAGAACATTAGCACAGTTATACGCTGTATACTCAGACTACACCAGCTAATACCAGATCTTCCCTTAATCCCCTGCCAAACTGGTGGCATTTGTTTCCTCTGTTCCCAGAATATAGAGCAGAGACAGGAAAAGACAATACAGAATGTGAGCACTTCAGCTAAGGTCCTGAGTGCAGCACAGAGGTGTGGGCTGCTGTCTGTATAATGCGATAAACAAGGAAGAGCTCCTTTTTACAAGTTGTACCTGCCAAAACTGAGATTCTCTGGTCCAGCAGTCACAGCCCTGCTTGGTACCTCAGTTCCTCTGCCTGTACACTAGGGATAATGACAGCAACCTCCTCGGTAAAGCACTAGGTATTCTCATACACCTGCTCCAAGAATTATCTGGGGGCAGGTCCCTGGCTTGCGTTAAACAGGAGGTCAGACTAGGTGACCCCAAACATCCCCACTGGCCTTGAAATCTATGACATCCACTATCTAGCTAACATCGTTACAGGTAGCAACAGCCCCAGTTTTCTCCACTTCCCCAGAAGTGCTTTGCCCAGGATGCCCACCTCTGGCAGTAACAGCGTGTCAGATATTGCAGTTGATGCAGTATATTTGGGGAGACACTGTATTGAGTATGTATCCTTGGGGGCCAGGGATTGCATATGTGATTGTGTTCTGTGCCATGGGGCAACCAATCACAGCTGCCTTCAGGAACTAAAGCAATGGAAATGTGAAACTCTCACAGTATAACAGCCTCCAAAGAGGCACCACTGCTGGGAAGTTTGCACATTCTCCTTCAAACCAGAGACTGGAAACCAAGGAAGGATTTCTGGCATAAATATGGACTAAGGGCCATACTTTAAATCAAACAAAATGGACAGGGGTTCTGTGGGGCCCCCAGCTTGAAGCAGGGGCTTTGACCTACTCAGGCTCCACATCACTAAGGAGACAAAGCAGATGCTGTTAGCATGAGAACTGGAATTTTTAGTGGTTGTATGCCTGTTCTTTCTAATGCTTTTCCCTTAAGTAAAAAGGTGCTTGCCTAGAAGAAGCTGTTCGGTGACTTGTCACTGCTGGCCTTATGCATTCCTAGACTGTGGACAGAAAGCAGAGCTGAAGCGCTGACCTGTAGGGAGTTTGGCTTGCTGGAGCCATCACAGGCTAAGGCAGGAAACCATGCAGACTGACAACCCTTCTGTCAGAAGATAGAAAGGAAGGTGTCCCCACCCTGTCAGGTGATGGCTGTAGATAAGAGACTGCCTGGGAACCTTGAAGGAGGGAAAACACAGGAGCAGATACCTTAAAATGGTGATAAAAAAGGAGCTTTAAATTGCTATAGTACATATACTCTTTAGCCTCTCCTTGGAGGCTACACTAAGGAGGCCTTGTAGTAGCAGATGCGTTAATGGGTTTGAAGATGTTTAGTAACATCTTGAATGAGGCCATCAAACATCTATAAAACAGTTACAGGTGACAGGCACCAGAACAAATTCAAAGTGTAATCCTAGAGGTCTGCATATGTTCCACAGCCCGTCTCCAGTGCCCTCTGGTCATGCTCTCAAAGGCACTTCCACCTACAGATCTTGTGAACATCTGAATGAAAGAGACCCACCCTTCAGCTAATATTTCACACTCTGGTTTGCATCCTGTGCCAAAATAAAGTGCTACATAAATATTAGCTGAGCCTCAGACCACTTTTGTGAGGTATGTAAGGGATACACCAAATATTAACAAAATGCAGCCACTTCTAGGTGGCACAGATCAGCAGTTTAATAGTCCCCAACTACAAGAATCACTGCAGAAACATGTCTGCATTGTTTTCAATGTTATGTGCATACTAGCTAGGAGGGGATCACATTTTGCAACTGCTAATATAGGTTAGAATAACACTGCGGTGCAAGTCATAGATATGGGACTGTCCTTATAACATCAAGGACATCAGTTGTGCTTATTGCCCAATTCCACATACTGTAATACCATCAACCAAAGCTGGAAGTGACCTCAGCTTCGCTTTTGCTTTTGGAAATCAACACATGTGTAAAGGGATTATGTCCTGTCCTGCTGTATGCAAAAGCCCCAAGCCAGGAGGCGTCTCTCTCAGGAACTTTATGTCAATTACTTTTGCACAGCCCCCACATCTGTAAGCTCAGCAAGCACAGATTTGTTAGTGATTCAGGTTTTCTCAGACCAGACCTATTTTCCTCCATTTGTTGTGTAAATTGTAAGTATACAAACTGCCAGGAGCAGGAGCACAATTACACATCATGGAAGTGCTGAACTAGTCACAGAACATGTGTGGATTAACCTGACGCATGCATACTGGAGTAAATGGGGCCAGAGGAGCTGCACTGAGATAAATGCAGGAGAAAAAAGTAACTAGCTGCAGTAGAAACAGTAGTTAACTGTGCATTAAGTAGCTACATTTTTGCATCAAGTCATTAGTGAAAGCTACTTGTAAGGGCCAAGCAAATTCTGGAATTCCTCTGCCATGCTGGCTCCAGTGGAATCATAAACAGCTGGTTCCTGGAGGAAATGGCAGGTGTTTTGATAAATTACAGTCCTTTTCTCTTCCTGGTTTCTTCTGCCACCAGGTAATCTGTTATCTGCTTCAGCTCTGTCAGGACCAGATTAATGTCTCTCACTGGCCCCTTGGCACTTGGGAAACAGAGAAGAAAAGCAACTAATTATTGCATCACTTACCACTTCTTGCTCCTGTGTTCTACACCAACATTCCAGGGCACCCAGAAACACTCATTGTTCATCAGCCTGCCCTGCCAGATGTGTGTTGTAATTGTAAATCCAAATGCTCACGTACCTTTGAGGCCAGCCCATAATCCCTTCTCCAGCCCTATTGTCTACTCCACCTTCTATATAGGAAAAGGTGTAGAAACAGGGCACTCCAGTTCAGCCAAGAAGAAAAGAGGAATGCACAGTGAATAGGTGCTCTGGGAAGAGCAAGCACAGGAGACATATCCCAGAGTGTGTCATGCAATAACTGCAATTACAGTTAGACATTTTATCACCATTGGTCAAGAAAGGGGGCCAGAGAAAGGTCAGCAAAGGGGAAAGAGTTTAGGAGGCATAATCCAAAGCAATATAATAAGAACATAAGAACATAAGAACATAAGAATGGCCATACTGGGTCAGACCAAAGGTCCATCAAGCCCAGCATCCCATCTGCCAACGGTGGCCAATGCCAGGTGCCCCAGAGAAGGAGAACAGAAGACAATGATCAAGTGATTTATCTCCTGCCATCCATCTCCTGCCCTTGTTATGAAGGCTAGGGCACCATACTTTATCCCTGGCTAATAGCCATTTATGGACCTAACCTGCAAAAATTTATCAAGCTCTTTTTTAAACCCTAATAGAGTCCTGGCCTTCACAGCCTCCTCGGGCAAGGAGTTCCACAGGTTGACTGTGCGCTGTGTGAAGAAAAATTTCCTTTTATTAGTTTTGAACCTACTACCCATCAATTTCATTTGGTGTCCCCTAGTTCTTGTATTATGGGAAAAGGTAAATAATTTTTCTATATTCACTTTCTCCACACCATTCATGATTTTATATACCTCTATCATATCGTCCCTCAATCGCCTTTTTTCCAAACTGAAAAGTCCCAGTCTCTCTAGCCTCTCCCCATATGGGACCCTTTCCAAGCCCCTAATCATCTTAGTCGCCCTTTTCTGAACCTTTTCTAATGCCAATATATCTTTTTTGAGGTGAGGAGACCACATCTGCACGCAGTACTCGAGATGTGGGCGTACCATAGTTTTATATAGGGGAAGTATGATATCTTTTGTCTTATTATCGATCCCTTTTTTAATAATTCCTAACATCCTATTTGCCTTACTAACTGCCGCTGCACACTGCGTGGATGTCTTCAGAGAACTATCCACTATAACTCCAAGATCCCTTTCCTGATCTGTTGTAGCTAAATTTGACCCCATCATGTAGTACGTGTAATTTGGGTTATTTTTTCCAACATGCATTACCTTACACTTACCCACATTAAATTTCATTTGCCATTTAGCTGCCCAATCACTCAGTTTGCTGAGATCTTTTTGTAGTTCTTCACAATCCCTTTTGCTTTTGACTGTCCTGAACAACTTGGTGTCATCTGCAAACTTTGCCACCTCACTGCTTACCTCATTTTCTAGATCATTGATGAACAAGTTGAACAGGATCGGTCCCAGGACTGAGCCCTGGGGAACACCACTAGTTACCCCCCTCCATTGTGAAAATTTACCATTTATTCCAACCCTTTGTTTTCTGTCTTTTAACCAATTCCCGATCCATGAAAGGACCTTTCCTCCTATCCCATGACCACCTAATTTACATAAAAGCCTTTGGTGTGGGACCGTGTCAAAGGCTTTCTGGAAATCTAGATATATTATGTCCACTGGGTGCCCCTTGTCCGCATGTTTATTAACCCCTTCAAAGAATTCTAATAGATTAGACAGAACGGGAATGTTACAGCTCCAGAGCAGCATAATCAAGTGCAGTGAAGAAAATCTAAATGAGCTGAGAATCAGGCCCAGCACGTACAACCCATGGCCCTGTTACACAGCCAGTGGGGTACATGAGATTAAAGAATGCAGTGCATGGAGAGCTAGAAGCTGTAGTAGTGGCCTACCATCACAGAGCCAGTTTGCTCCATCCAAGCATCTGGCTGTCCACCACTGACCTGCACACAGTCTCAGCCTAATCACATTCCTCTCCTGGATTCTACTGAATTAGGATAGAACACAAGACAGATGTAACTAGTTTGCTCAGCCATGACAAGTGCCAGCTTCCCTTCCCAGCACACAGGCTTTGCTCCCCTAATCTAACCCAGTCCTCAGAACTAGAGAGCCAAATCTCTGCCCCTGTGGACTGGAAAAGGCTGTCATTTATAGTAGCTCTGCCTCACAAGACCCAGTCACCTAATCTAGTTGCAGGCTGTACTGAGGTTTTAACCCCATGTTGTGAGTGCTCTGTAACGGAGTGGAGAATTTAGGGTGACCAGATAAGAAATGTGAAAAATCAGGATGGAGAGCAGCAATAGTGTCCTATACAAGACAAAGCCCCTAATATTAGGACATCTGGTTAATCTAGAATGGCTGTATAGATAGGCTAACGTATTTTGGAGCATAAGCTTTCATGGGCAACGACCCGCTTCATCAGATGTATCTGACAAAGCAGGCTTTTGCCCATGAAAACTTATGCTCCAAAATATCTGTTAGTCTATAAGGTGCCACAGGACTTCTTGTTGTTTTTGAAGATACAGACTAACAGGGCTACCTCCCCGATACTTGTATAAATAGGGTGCTAGTGGATGGCGAACAGGAACATGGAGCATAGCTTCTGGGTCTTCTAGGACCCATAACTTCTGTTTTTGTGCACTACAAATGGATTCTTGTATGTAGCTCTTTACACACTGTTCTTGACACCCTTTGCAGGCCCAGCCTGCCCTGTGACTCCTCCTAATAATATAGTCTGGTGTGCAATGTGTTCTGCTTATGGGAATTTAAAAAAAAAAGTGAAACCCCAACTGCTTTTCTAAACACACTGGTATTGCTCAGACGGCACCAAAAACCCCACTCTGAACTAATCAGAAAAATCCCCAGTCCTATTGACCATGGTTAGAAGTTTTTTATTTCATGCATCAGGCATACAATCCATTTTGGATTATATTGTCACCCCACTGCCTTGTGGGTTATCCTGGGAAGGAGAAAGGCTAAGGGAGTAAACCCTGACAGAAAATCCGGAGTGGAGTCTGAAGGCGGTTCGGTGTCAACTTCTGGCACTGTCCCGGCAACTCCTGCAGCTGAGCTGGTACCAGACGTGGAGGTGATCCTCTCCTTTGGACTATATCAGTAAAGCCGAGAGGGGGACACTGGTGTCTGGGCAGCCCAGAGTCTCCATAATAAGTGCCCAGGCTCGCGCCCAGAGAGGTACTCCAGCATCGCTGAACAGCGTTGCATCAACATTGGAGGCAACAGATACCGGTTATAAGCTCTTGCTCGACTGGCGTAGAGAACGAGCGCCAGGGGTTGCCTTCGACAGTGGGAGAGATCCTCGCATCTCACTGGACAGTCACTGCCCGCCTCAAGCTGGGCAGCCCCCAGCCAATAGGGTACTGTCCCGCCACAGTTCACCTGCCTCACTGTGTGCATGAGGCTTAAGGTTCCTGAACCTGACAAGTGACTGAAATTTGGGCACCAGGCAAACCAATAAGAAAATCAACAAGAAATGAGAAACATCAACAATTTAAGCTTGCTTGCTGGAATGTGCGGACCATGCTGACCGTCTTGACTGAAGATCTTCAGGCCATCAATGACACCCGAAAGACCGCTGTCATCAACGAGGAACTGAAGAGGCTCAAAGTTGATATTGCTGCACTGCAAGAGACGCGACTCGCAGATTCGGGATCTCTAAAGGAAAAGGACTACACCTTTTTCTCACAGGGTAAAGCCCAAGAAGAACCCAGAGAGCATGGTGTTGGCTTTGCTGTCAGAAACACCCTTCTACAAATGGTGGATTTAGTCATGGGCGGATCAGAAAGACTTCTTCGGATCACGCTTCAAACTTGCGCCGGTCCTGTCCACCTGATCAGCGCTTATGCTCCAACCCTGTACACCACACCAGAAGTAAAAGACAAGTTCTACGACGTGCTTAGTGCTGCTGTAGCGCAAATACCTGCTCATGAACAACTGTACATCTTGGGTGACTTCAATGCAAGAGTTGGAGCTGATTGGGCCTCATGGCCTTCCTGCTTAGGACACTTCGGTGTGGGAAAAATGAATGACAATGGACAGTGTCTCCCTGAACTGTGCACGTACCACAATCTGTGCATCACGAACACATTCTTCCGAACGAAGCCACAGCACAGAGTGTCGTGGAGACACCCACGCTCGAAGCACTGGCATCAACTAGATGTGGTCATCACTAGGCGTAATAACCTCAGAAACGTCCTTCTGACACGCAGCTATCATAGTGCTGACTGTGATACAGATCACTCGCTAGTTTGCTCCAAGCTCAAGCTGAGACCCAAGAAGCTGTACCGCTCTAAACCTGCTGGAAGGCCCTGCATTGACGTCAGAAAGACGGCAAACTCGGAGAAAGCTGAAAAGTTCAGAGAGACCCTCCAGGAAAATCTGCACAGCGGCCCTGGGGGCGCCGATGAGACATCCAAATGGCAACATCTGAGGGATACAGTTTACAACACGGCCTTGTCGGTGTTTGGAAGAAGAGCTAGAAACACGAACAACTGGTTCGAAGCTAACTCCGATGAGATGATTCCAGTCATTGAAAAGAAGCGCGCTGCACTCCTGGAGTACAAACGCTCACCGAGCCAGAGTACCCAGCAAGCACTTAGAGAGGCCAGAAGAACAGTACAGCAGACAGCCAGGCACTGTGCCAACAACCACTGGCTCCAGCTATGCAGCAGCATTCAGACCTGTGCCGACTTTGGTAATCTCAGAGGAATGTACGAGGGTATGAGGAAGGCATTAGGACCCACCCAGAACAAGATGGCACCTCTGAAATCCAAATCTGGTGAAGTCATTGCTGACAAAGCCAAACAGATGGAGCGCTGGGTTGAGCATTACTCCGAGCTGTACTCACGCGAGAACGTTGTGGTTGACGCAGCCCTCGATGCCGTCGAGCTCCTACCAGTAATGGACGAACTGGATCAAGAACCGACTGTGGATGAACTGAAAAGAGCCATCGACAGCATTGCAGCAGGAAAGGCCCCTGGTCAGGATGGTATGCCACCAGAGGTAATCAAATATGCCGCGGACACACTCCTGGAACCCCTACATGAGCTACTGTGCCTGTGCTGGAAAGAGGGTGAGGTTCCACAGGATATGCGCGACACTAACATTGTAACGTTGTATAAGAACAAAGAAGACAGAAGCGATTGCAACAACTACCGTGGAATCTCCCTCCTAAGCATCACCGGTAAACTGTTCGCTCGCGTCATTCTTGGCAGACTCCAGAAGGTTGCTGAGAAGGTGTACCCCGAATCACAGTGCGGATTCCGCGCAGAGAGGTCTACCGTTGACATGGTCTTCTCTCTAAGGCAGCTGCAGGAGAAGTGCAGGGAGCAAAGAAAGCCACTCTATATTGCCTTCATCGACCTGACCAAGGCCTTTGACTTGGTCAGCAGGGATGGTCTGTTCAAACTGCTCCACAAGATAGGCTGTCCTCCACGGTTACTCAAGATGATCCAGTCGTTCCACGAAGACATGAGAGGAACCATCCAATATGACGGAGCATTATCGGATGCTTTCAGAATCAGGAGCGGCGTCAAACAAGGATGCGTGCTTGCTCTGACATTGTTCGGGATCTTCTTCGCGCTCCTCCTGAAGCATGCCTTTGGATCTTCAACAGAGGGCATCTTGCTGCACACAAGATCTGATGGGAAACTGTTTAACCTTGCAAGGCTGAAAGCTAAGTCTAAGGTGCGAGAAGTCCTCATCAGAGACATGCTGTTCGCAGACGATGATGCTGTAGTGTCTCACACAGAAGACCAGCTTCAAAAACTGTTGGATCAGTTCTCCAAAGCGTGCAAGGACTTTGGGCTTACCATCAGCCTAAAGAAGACAAACGTACTCGGTCAGGATGTTGCTGAATCCCCAGCAATCAGCATTGACAACTATACATTAGAGGTCGTCCGCGAGTCCGTTTACCTCGGGTCCACCATCACTGACACCCTGTCGTTGGACACTGAGCTAAATAGGAGGATCGGAAAAGCGGCCACAACTCTGTCCAAACTCAGCAAGAATGTGTGGAATAACAACAAGCTGTACACTCACACCAAAATGCAAGTCTACAGAGCCTGCATCCTCAGCACCCTCCTTTATGGCAGCGAGACTTGGACCCTGTATGCCCGCCAGGAAAAGAGGCTGAACATCTTCCACTTGCGCTGCCTCAGGCGCATCCTTGGAATATCATGGAAGGACAGAGTGACCAACACCGCCATCCTCGAGCAAGCTGGAATCCCAACCGTGCACACCCTCCTCAGGCAGCGTCGACTCCGCTGGCTTGGCCACGCCCACAGGATGAATGATGGAAGGATTCCAAAAGACATCCTGTATGGCGAGCTAGCCTCTGGCAAAAGACCTCCCGGACGCCCCCAGTTGCGCTACAAAGATGTCTGCAAGAGAGACCTCAGAGAGGCAGACATCGAGCTGGACAACTGGGAAGAACTAGCACATGACCGCAGCAGATGGAGGCAGGGGTTACACAAAGGCCTTCAGAAGGGCGAGATGAAGATCAGACAGCTAGCAGAGGAGAAGCGAGCACACAGAAAGCACAATAAGGACTTGCCAGACACCCACTACATCTGCAAGAGATGCAGCAAGGACTGTCACTCTCGTGTGGGTCTTCATAGTCACAATAGACGCTGTAAATGAAGTCCTCAGTTGAAACTTTAAAGGGCGCGATCCATAGTCTATGCAGACTGAAGGATGCCTAGATACAATCCATTTATCACTAAAGAAGGGGAATCTGGGTCCCTCTACTGTGACATAATTATCACTTGAAATTGCAGTTGTAAGGTTGTGTGTACACTTGCATTTTTCTTTTGAAAGAAGCATGCAAATGAAGGAAATAAAAACGCAAATGAGGTGCAGGTTTACATATCTGGTGCCTCATTTGCATATTCTTCTTTCCAAACAGCCTCTTTTGAAAGAAGAAAAGCAGGGTAGACTCAACTCTTTCGAAAGTAAACCCATCTTCGAAAGAATCCTTCTTCCCTTTTTTATGGGAAGAAGGGTTTTTTCGAAAATTGGGTTTACTTTTGAAAGAGCCACATCTAGGCTACATCTACACGTGAAGCCTACATCGAAATAGCTTATTTCGATGTAGCAACGATGAATAATGTCTACATGTCCTCCAGGGCTGGCAACGTTGATGTTCAACTTCGACGTTGCGCGGCACCACATCGAAATAGGCGCTGCGAGGGAACATCTACATGCCAAAGTAGCACACATCGAAATAAGGGTGCCAGGCACAGCTGCAGACAGGGTCACAGGGCGGACTCAACAGCAAGCCGCTCCCTTAAAGGGCCCCTCCCAGACACAGTTGCACTAAACAACACAAAATACACAGAGCTGACAACTGGTTGCAGACCCTGTGCCTGCAGCAAGGATCCCCAGCTGCCACAGCAGCAGCCAGAAGCCCTGGGCTAAGGGCTGCTGCACACGGTGACCATAGAGCCCCGCAGGGGCTCGAGAGAGAGCATCTCTCAACCCCTCAGCTGATGGTCGCCATGGCAGACCCCGCTATTTCGAAGTTGCGGGACGCGCAACGACTACACGGTCCCTACTTCGACGTTGAACGTCGTAGTAGGGCACTATTCCTATCCCCTCATGGGGTTAGCGACTTCGACGTCTCGCCGCCTAACGTCGAAGTTAACTTCGAAATAGCGCCCGGCGCGTGTAGCCGTGACGGGCGCTATTTCGAAGTTAGTGCCACTACTTCGAAGTAGCGTGCACGTGTAGACACGGCTCTACACTGCTTTTCTTCTTTCAAAAGAATATGCAAATAAGGGACCAGATATGTAAATCTGCACCTTGTTTGCATTTTTATTTCTCTCATTTGTGTGCTTCTTTTGAAAGAAGAATGCAAGTGTAGACACAGCCTTAGTATCCAAGTGACAGAATTAGCAAGAAAAATATATGTGCTGGAGAAAGGTAAAATGCCCATGTGTTAGAGGACTAGGTCTTGTTGATGCATGTAATTTATGCCAAATGATTTCCTGCTTTTTCTCTGGCAAGAGATTAGATATTTATTCCACTTAGATGTGCAGAATACTAATGAGTGATGTCTTTAAGTCTTGGTTGTTGACACTAGACTTCTCTTGACTAGCAAAGAAATCCCAAATCTTTTCAAGCACAGTGTAAAAGAAGCAGTGACAGCTAAATGTTACTTGGACAGAGGGGATATGTGATTAGACTTCAAGAATCTAAAGAATTATTATCACAGAAGATGCAAGTTGTTGTAAAAGAGTTTGATATACTGATCCCACTCAGAGCTTCCTCCGTGATTCCTCTTGCCTTAAAATACCAACTCTCCCAAAGAGCACTGCCTTCCAAATGGACAAATACATCTTAGTCTAATGGCAAGACAAAAACATCTTAGTCCCACTCTCAGCATCAACATTCAGCAATGAGATAGAGCAATACATACTAGAATCCAGTTAAGTGTTTTCACCTGTCTTTAGTACGTACAGACGAGTAATTTGGGAGTTGAATTTGTAGCCTCCCAGAATATTAACAAGGGCACTTATTAAAACTCTGGAGCAATTCACAGCATATCCTGTGCAGCTATTAGAACCCCTGTGGCTTCCAGGTCTTGACTGAAGTCCAACGACTCCCAGCCAGAGAGATGAGGCAGGCAGATAGCCTGAAAATAATAGCTGCTTCTAAGCTAGGTCACTGAGCTCAGAGAGAGAATACGAATGAACAGGGTTGCATAAGTGCTTAGCTTTTTACAGAAATGTTGTAAGTTTCTGTTCCAGTTATCCTGTGCAATATCATCTGCATTCAGCAAAGGCTTAAACTGTCCTGTTAGCAGCTTTACTCTCTCCCTCTGCAATGTAATGCCTCGGTTCTTACTTCCATTAGGTATGCTAATCACCAGTTACAGTTGTATTAGTCATTAGCTCTTGGGAAGAGTCATTCTCTACTTTAATGTTCCCAAGCTCACAAAGTGGTACAGCTGATAATCTACCCCTCTTTTGTCTCCTTTTTCTCTCTTAATGAGGTGAGGACATACAGGGTGGCAGTACCACACATTCTACCGCGCAGAAGTGGTTTTTTATTTCTTTCCACACAGAGGCTATGAAATGATGTGTTCAAGTGGGGTCAGATGAAAATGAATGTTTTGATCAGTTGTGTAATTTACAGCAGATTCCTGAAAGTGGGTTTGAGGGGGAGGGACACTTCCAGAAACAGGAGAAGAGATGATATATATGATCATGTACCTGTTTTACTACAGAACACAGCCAAGACATTCCTACAAACATAAAAATAGGGCTTGTTTTCATCGTATCTCTAACATGAAAGGAATGAGAGCCATTATCAGAGGTGTGCATTCAGGTTCAGATTCACACACTTGCCTCAGGCATAGTCTGCATATTGTGCTTCACATAGGCTACATCTACACTAGCCCCAAACTTCGAAATGGCCATGCAAATGGCCATTTCGAAGTTTACTGATGAAGCGCTGAAATGCATATTCAGCGCTTCATTAACATGTGGGCGGCCGCGGCGCTTCAAAATTGACGTGGCTCACCGCCGCGCGGCTCGTCCCGACAGGGCTCCTTTTCGCAAGGACCCCGGCTACTTCGAAGTCCCCTTATTCCCATGAGCAGATGGCCATTTCAAAGTTTGGGGCTAGTGTAGACACGGCCATAGCGTTCAGCCCCAAACAAGCCTGACTCTTGTAGACTCTATCCATCTGCAGTATACCCTCCGATGGGCTGTTTGGAACAGGACTCTGATTAAAATGTCACTGTTATTGGAGTCCATGCAGCCACTGAGTTCTTACACCTAGTGACAAAGTGACAGAAAACTGAAGTTGGTTTTCTCTCGTGGAAAACTTCACTCAGTTTAATACAAATTAAGCATTTTTGTCAAGAAATCCCAGTGGAGAGGTGTGATTCTTCATTACTCAACAAACATAAGCTCCACAACCCTCCCAAGGCAGTGATGGGATTCCTGGTTGCAATTAAGCATCTGAAGCTAATCTTGCTACCCTATAACAAGAGTGGCCAGCAATCTCCCTTCACTGTTCTGCCCTTTCCTTTGTGAGTCACTGGTGCTGTGATCCCTGGGGGATGTTCTGTTGTGATCCCTGGGGGATGTTCTGTTGAGAATGTAGAATGGGTGACCCACGGTGTGAAATGGGAAAGGATGCGGCAATGTTTGGCTGGACAAAGGGATTCAGGTGCCTGGCTGGCCAGGCAGGGGCCATTCCAGACAGTTGTCTGGCTCCTCTCTCGTGGTTGATTCCAATCAGCACCCCTGGAGTTTAGTGTAATGAGGGCAAGGAGCACGGACTGGAGACCATGTGACGTGGCATATAGCACTGCTAGAGTCACACAGCCATGTAGGCCGGTTCTTCCCAGTTGTGGATGTGCATGGGCCTGGCTTCTCCTCACTGCCAGCATACACAGACAAGATGGGGGAAATGGCTAGAAGCCATTACTGGAAAAAAGTGAGCAAGGCTTTAAATCTTCCACATCACAGGTTGCACATCACTGACATCCTACAGAGGCTGTGAACTGTGATGCATCACACAGCATCTGCTTCTGAAAGTGCCACAGACTGCCGCCGAGCCTGTTCCTCAGAGCACCAACTTCAGCCCTGCTCCCAGCATGGCCTCACTGCCATCAGCTTTACCCCATGGGACATGCTGACTCACTGCATATCTGGCAAAGATGCATCAGAAGTGTCAGAGTACTTCCCTTTTTAATTCCGCTCCCCCAGAGATGGTGCAAGCATCCACTGGCTGTACAAAGCAGCCTCCAACTCAGGTCAGGATGGCCAGAATAGCTGTGGACTGGAAATAATACAAACACATGGCAAGCACAGCTCAGTCATCCCTGTCTAGCAGCAGCTCCCTGCCTGTGATGAGCAATGGGCCTATGGCAGTTTTACGCAGCTCATCAGCAGCACTGATTCTTCACAAAACTTAAACCCCTCAGAAGCCCCTGACCTTGGCCTGGCTCCCTACCAAGAGCTTAGCCTTGTGAGGGCCAGTGACTGCAAGCGAAGGCTTGTACAGAACGTAGGCACACCTGTCGGAGCCCATCTAACCCCACAGACACTTCCAAAGGCAATACTAGACTTAGCAGGGCCTGTTTCTAGGCAAAGGGAGACCTTGAAAGGAAACAGTAACAGACAGATAGCCCTGCTAGTCTATATACTATCAGAACAAAAAAAGCAGTCCAGTAGCACTTTAAAGACTAACAAAATAATTTATTAGGTGATGAGCTTTCATGGGACAGACCCACTTCTTCAGACCATAGCCATACCAGAACAGACTCAATATTTAAGGCACAGAGAACCAAAAACAGTAATCCAGGTTGACAAATCAGAAAAATATTATCCAGGTGAGCAAATCAGAGAGTAGAGGGGCGGGTGGGGGGGAGGAAGTGTTTTAAGAATTAGATTAAACCAAGTATGCAAAAGAGCCCCTATAATGACCTAAAAAATACCCATCCCAGTTCAAACCATGTGTTAATGTGTCAAATTTGAATATAAAAGAGTTCAGCAGCCTCTCTTTCCAGACTGTTGCAAAAATTCCTCTTCAGTAAAATGCAGACTTTCAGGTCATTAACAGTATGGCCCACTCCATTAAAGTGCTGGCTGACAGGTTTGTGGATCAGGAGTGTTTTTATGTCTGTTTTATGCCCATTAATTCTTTGTCTAAGAGAGTTTCAAGTCTGTCCAATATACAAAGCATCTGGGCATTGTTGGCAAATAATGGCTTATACGATGTAAGTTGAGGAATGTGAGAATGTGCCCGTGATTCTGTGAATAACCTGGTTAGGTCCAGTGATGGTATCTCCAGAATAGATATGTGGACAAAGTTGGCAATGGGCTTTGTTGCAAGCAAAAGTTCCAGGACTGGTGTTCCTGAGGTATAGACTGTGGTAGTTGGAGAGAATCCTCATAAGGTTGGGAGGTTGTCCATAGGAGAGACCAGGCCTGCCATCTAGGGCCATCTGGAGTGTGGCATCCTGATTAATGATATGTTGTAGGTCTTTAATAATAAGATGCAGTGGTTTCAGTTGGGAGCTGTAGGTAATGACCAGTGATGTTCTGTTATTGGCTTTTTTGGGCCTATCTTGAGTAGCTGGTCTCTGGGTATTCATCTGGCCCTGTCAATTTGTTTTTTTATTTCTCCTGGTGGGTAGTTCAGGTTTATGAATATTTGGTAAAGATCTTGCAGTTTTTGGTCTCTTTCTGTAGGATCAGAGCAAACGCGATTGTACCTAAGGGCTTGACTGTAAACAATGGATGTAGTTGTGTGTGCAGGATGGAAGCTAGAAGCGTGCAGGTAAATATAGTGATCAGTGGGTTTCCGGCAGAGTGTAGTACCTATCAGGCCATCCTTGATTTGTACTGTAGTGTCCAGGAAATGCCTCTCTCGCATGGAGTAGTCGAGGCATAAATTGATGGTGGGGTGCAGATTGTTCAAGGCTCTGTGGAATTCTTCCAGAGTCTCTATACCATGGGTTCGAATCATAAAGATGTCACTGACATATCGTAAGTAGAGGAGGGGTAATGGGGACGAGAGCTGAGGAATCGTTGTTCCAGGTCAGCCATAAATATATTAGCATATTGTGGGGCCATGCAGGTGCCCACAGCAGTTCCACTAATCTGGAGGTATAAGTTGTCCCCAAATCAGAAATAATTGTGGGTGAGAACAAAGTTACAGAGGTCAGACGCCAGACTGGCTGTGGTGACATCAGGGATGGTATTTCTGCTAGCTTGTAATCCGTCTTCATGTGGAATATTAGTGTACAGAACCTCTACATCCATGGTGGCAAGGATGGTGTTGTCAGGAACTTTTCTGATGTTTTGTAATTTCCTCAGGAAGTCAGTGGTATCTCGGAGATAGCTGGGAGTGTTGGTGGCATAGGGTTTGAGGAGGGAGTCCACATAACTGCATAGTCCGGTGGTAAGAGAGCCAATACCTGAAATGATAGGGTGCCCAGGGTTTCCAGGTTTGTACATTTTGGGAAGTAAATAGAATAATCCAGGTTGGGGCTCAGATGGTGTGTTTGAGTCAATAAGGTCCGAGTAGCAGCAGGGAGTTCCTTCAGTAGTTGTAATTTCTTTTGGAATTCCAAAGTAGGATCAGCAGAGAGAGGTCTGTAAAATTTGGTGTTGGAGAGTTGTCTGGGTGCCTCCTGTTCATAGTCTGACTGATTCATGATGACAACAGCACCCCCTTTGTCAGCTGGTTTGATTATAATGTCTGCATTATTTTTGAGACTCTGGACAGCATAGCTTTCATCATAGTTGAGATTGTGTCTCATTTGGTATTGTTTGTGTATCATGTCAGTCTGAGCACGGCTGTGGAAGCATTGTACATACAGATACAGACTTTCACTACGACCGTCAGCAGGAGTCCACATAGAGTTCTTCTTTTGGTGTTGGAGGGGGCGTCGAGAGAGTCAGAGTGTTGTTCATAGGTGTGTTGGAAGAATTCCTTTAGACAGAGGCAGCGAAAGAAGGCTTCAAGGTCACCACAGATTTGTGTTAGTTCGTGGAGGAAGTGGGGCAGAAGGAAAGACCCCAGGATAAAAAACTGCTGGGCTGAGTTGGTAGCTGGAAAGGTTAACAATATTGTTAGTTGAGCTGTCCGTGTTGTAGTTGAAGTATCCTGAGGTATGAAGTAATTTAGAAAATGTATTCTCTTTTCTTTTTTGTAGGAAGTGGAAGTGTGTTTTATAAATTTCTTGTCTAGTACAAGTAAAGCCTCATTCTGTGGGGTCTTGCGTGGATGCCTGATTGTTGATGAGAATTTCAAGTTCAGAGAGTTCATTTTTAATCATCTTTTGTTTATTGTAAAGGATTTTGATCAAGTGGTTTCTCAGTTTCTTAGAGAGCGTGTGGCATAGATGCTCGCTGTAGTCAGTGTAGTACATTGATTGTAATGGGTTTTTCAAATTTGACACATGAACACATGGTTTGAACTGGGATGGGAATTTTTTAGGTCATTATAGGGGCTCTTCTGCATATTTGGCTTAATCTAATTCTTCACTCCACTCCCCCGTCTTCTGCCCCCTGCTCTCTGATTTGCTCAGCTTAATAATATTTTTCTGATTTGTCCACTTTGGTTACTATATTTGGTTCTCTGTGCCTTAAATATTGAGTCTGTTCCGGTCAGGCTCTGGTCTGAAGAAGTGAGTCTGTCCCACGAAAGCTCATCACCTAATAAATTATTTTGTTAGTCTTTAAAGTGCTACTGGACTGCTTTTTTGTCTTGAAAGGGAAGTTGGCAAGTGATTCCTGTAAAAGGCTAGTGCTGTGTAGGCTCCAGCTGCAGAACTGACTCCAGCAGTGAACCCAAACTATGCCAAATATCAGGGGGCACTCTGAGGGAGCAAGAAGGAACCATTCTCTGGCTCAGCCCCCTCTCCCCTGCCCAGTCCAGGGAGTCTTCACAATAACATCTGGCCAAGCATTCTGTGAAGGTAGAGAGGAATGTGACTCAAAGCCCAGCCCAGACATTACCACGCATGGCTATGAACCAACAGAGTCCAAATGCTTTTGGGGGCCCTCTAACTAATGAATAGTAACAAAGCTTCCCCAGGCAGGGCTCCTTGTAAGAGTTGCCAAAGGCGGTCACAAGTGACCAGTAATTTCAGGTTTCTTAGCCTTGGAGGATCATGAGGTAGGTGAAATCAGATCTCCTGAAGGTGTCTCAAGCTGGGCTGCCAAAAAATGAGGTTCAGGAAATTACCCAGCCGTGTACCTTAAAGAAGAATTCCTGGCTCTCACATGCTGTGCAATGCAGATGCCAAGCAGCTCAGGAAAAGTCCTACTGCGGGAAAGTGCTCTGCACCATATCCCTGTCACAGCCCTGACACTGCCCCAGTATTGCAATCGGTAACAGTATGTCAGTGTCTGCTCCACCTGCACTGTGCACCCTGGAACCCAGCTGGAGGCACCAAGGGTTTAGTAAGGAGGTTACACACAAATGCTGGGGAGCCACCAGTCTGGCAAGGAGCATTTGTTATCAAGCCCACACAGGCAAACAAAGAGCAGGATAATGTGCTTGGCTTGGTCAGTGCAGCACCCAAGTGACTGGTCATTCAGAGACAGCAAAGTGCTGGCCTTTAGTCTCTTTGTGCATTACTCAGAGTGCTATCTTGGAGACAGAGGTTAGAAGACATCTCTGTTTGAACAAAGGAAGCTCCTAAGGGGACCTCCTCTCCCTCTCCTGGCCCTGTGAGAGGCTGCACAGGGCACATACGTGGTACTAGCAGCCCGTTGGCCTGACCGGGAGCACAAAGGAGGTGAGTCAGAAGAGCTCTATTGGGAGGGTGAGTTGCCTGTACATTTTAGACACTGGGCCTTTTCCTCATCTCAGCTCAGCAACAGAGCAGAGTTAGTGGAAACTCAGGATCAATAAGCTCTGTAAACACTGGCAGTAGACTAGCGCTCAGGTTTGTAAGCTACAGTTCATTCATTATATAGCTGCTCCGCAGGGGCGCTATCTGAATGGCTGTACGTTTTCCTTCAGGCATGTTCTGCTTTCCCAGCTACAGGAGCTAACACATTCTTTGCCAAGCCATTGATGGACCTACCCTCCATAAATTTATCTACCTCCTTTTTGAACCCTGTTAAGGACCTGGTCTTCACAACATCCTCTGGCAAAGAGTTCCACAGGCCTGCTCTGCACCGTGTGAAGAAATACTTCCTTTCAATTGTTTTAAATCTGCTCCCTACTAATTGCATTTGGTGCCCCCAAGTTTTTATGTTATGGGAACAAGTAAATAACTTTTCTTCAATTTACTTTTTCAGCGCTAGTCATGATTTTATAGACCTCTATCATACCCTCTCCTTGGTCTCCTCTTTTCTAAACTGAAAAATTCCAGTCTTTTTAATCTATCCTCATAAGGCCCCTTTCCAAACTACTAAACATTTTGCTGCCCTTTTCTGAACTTTTTCTAAAGCCGAGATAAAGTCTATGGCACAGACACTTCATGAGACAAAGATACTCCCTCTCCTGATGAGGGTGGCTAGATAGACTAACTACTTAAATGTCTACAATACTGAAGCACCATATCTGCACAGATCCCTACCCATCCAAAGGCCAGCAGGGCTCCCCTGAAGCAGATACTCACAGTTGTTGCGTACTGAATGTCTTTCCAGATGGAGGTTTCCCGGGAAATGTCTGAGGCCTCAAAGAGGTTCTCCAGGATAACCTCCCCTATCATGTCATGCCTGGAGAATCTGTCGAAGTCAAAGACACTCAGGTGGAGTTTTCTGCTGGTCAGCTCCTCATAGGGCACTGGAAAGTGGAAGGACTCCTCAAAGGTGGGGTTCAGAGTCTTCCTGTGGACACGTGTCTGGAACTTGCGCTTCCTATCAGGCAGGAGATAGATCTTGACGTAGGGGTCTGAGCTGCCACAGAAATCTTTGGCCGGCAGATCAAAGGCCTTGAGGATCCGCACAATCAGCATCTCATTCTCATAGTCATATCTGAGAGTGAAGTTTATTTTCCCACAAGTTTTTGCTGCCTCCTTCTTGGGGTCCTCAGAGTCCACAGATTTTTGCTTATAGAGCTCTGGTTTAATCCTGCCGATACTGGTCGGCTGCTCAGCGTCAAGGGGCGGGTCTGTGCCATAGTCCATGCTGGACACATGCATCTGCCGAGGCAGGTGCCTCTTGAAGGAAATGTGCCTGCAGGGGGAGAGGACAGCTGTATACTGTGCCTGATGCATTCCCTCTGCTCCCTCCCAAGACGAGCCCAAGCAGAGCTGGCAATGGAAGAAGGAGGGGAACATGGTGTCTCATGCTGTCTGTGGGGAACCTCAGAGAGGGTTATGGCTGGGGCATCAGGCTCTCTTACTGGATCAGCAATGGTAACATCCCAGCCTAGACTCCAGAGGGAGCATCTCACACAGACAAGTGCCTACAGAATGAGGAGCCCAGATAATAAGCAGAGGTCTAGGGTCCTTCCACTTCTCATTTGCTCTCCCTCCATACACCTGCTACACAGATGCAAGCAAATACACACTGTGTCCACAGCAGAGCCTACAGGCTGGGAAGACACTGCAGCTCTCTTGTTTTCCATTGCCAGACCCTGGCACTAAACTTCCTTCCTCTCAGAGAACTCACAGCACTATGAAAACAGAATGAGCAAAGTCAGGGCTAGTTAAGAGAACTGCCTCTGGGCCCCTGCTGCACACAAAGGTGCCCAAGAAATGCCAGCTGGGCAGCAGAACACGCAGACCTGGCAGGTTGGGCCCCCATCTTGTATGGAAATTTCTCCAGCCCCAGGGGACCTCAGCACTAAAAGCATTTCATGCTGCTTCAAATGCATTTTTCACATTCCAATACGATGGGAAGTCCAGGTTTCCCAGGACAAGGTTGTCTAAACTGTGGGATCCTATTGGTGCTATTCACATGGTCTTTGCAGGGCTGCAGAATCTGCCCGAGTGAACTGGCTGAATCCCCTCAGCTCTTCCTTTTGCTCTGTAGCTAAAAAGCCTCGAATTCAAGGAGCCCTTGCCTGATCACCCATAACCTGCCTCACTCCCAGAGCTTGGCCTGGTCCACACAATGCTGTGCCTGCCACAGCTGATGCTTCGGTTGCCCTGTGGGGTGTGAGTGGCTGTGTAACAGCACAGCAGGAATTTCTGGGGTGGCAGGCTAGGTTCTGGGGAATCACTTGAGTAGGCACAGCTCATTAGACACTCCCTGAGTGGAGATCGGAGCACCTTTCTGGCAGAGGGCTCTAGGACCTGAGGACTGTGGAGCATCCAAGCCAGAGGGGAAGGCTGACAGAGGGTCATGGAGCTTGGCTTTGAAATTACCCTTTGTTAACAAACCAGGCCCCAAAGAAGATAAATCCTGACTGGAAGTGGTACCGAGAAGGACTACTAAGCCGACAGGGAGAAGGGAGAACTTGACAGAATTAGCTTAGCAGCACAACGGCTGACAGGGATTCAACAGCCCTCTGTAAAGCACATCAGAGGAACCCCAGAGCTGGCAAAATGCTGGTTAAGGGAAGGACAGCTGAGGCACAATAAATAATGACACTCAACTGGCCAAAGTTAATTTGTGACTGGAAATGAGGGGACAGTTCCTCACCATCAGAGGAGTGAGGCTCATGAGCAGCTTCCCAAGAGGAGCAGTGGGCAAACCAGTTCATCAGCTTTACCATGGCTCTCAGGGCTACATTTATGAACCGGGTTACGTGACAGGGCTGCCACCACTGTAGGGGACTGGACTCAGGGACACAGGAGGGTACTTCCAGTCACTAGGCAGAATCTGGCCTCCACAGTGAATGTGTCACGATTGTGTGGAGCTGGGTGGGGATCCCACCTGGCCCCAGGAGAGTGCAGAATGAACCCCGCCATTCGTTCAGATAGCACAGTAAGGCATGCTTTGGAAATGAACCCAACAACAATGTATTCTCCAGCACTTGTCTCTACCCTACCTGCAGCCTCAACACACCCACAGCAGCTCTGTCCTCTACAGAAACCTCTCATATGCCTGATTTGATCATTGAGATGCATTTGTTTAGGGATTCAAGGATACCCTACCATGTAATACTTGCGAGGCAGCCGCCGAGAGGACAGGGCTAGCAGCTTGATCTCTGGTTTTGATGTGCCATTCAGGGGGGCAGAGCTACGCAGCTATGATATGACAGGATTAAGGTGCACAAAAGAACTAGGGCTGCTGCTCACGGAGCCTTCTCCGCTGAGTGAACTTGGAGCCCGGAGGAGTTTGGAGTGGGTACGACAAAGACCAACGTGCTGCACGTCTTTCTTGGAGGTTTGTAAAGGAATTTTTCCATGCAGTTTTGCACATCCCTACATCTGAGGAAGGTGCAAGAGGGAGATGAGTGACAGTAACACACCTTCCCCATTAGCACAAACACCCCTCGGTAACTCATGGTCAGGGAGAAGTTTGCTAATGGAGTTTGCCACAGATTCATGTTTAATTTTTTTCTCTTTTATACCTTGGGGGTGAATTTAATGATACAATGGATGATGAAAAACTAGTGGGGCTGCCATAATGTGGGCAGGCTCAGACAAGCTATTCTCCCACACACTCAGCCTGATGGAGTTTTTACCCTCTCTTGGGCACGACATGCTGGAGAAGCAGAGGTGTGTGTTTGTGCATGCACCGGGAGGAAGGATCCGTGCAAGTGTGCAGTGTTTGTGTGCGGGCAAAGATGTGCCGTGGGTCTGTGTGCCTGAGCTGCCTGAAAAGCAATGTAATTAAGTCACAGTACATGGACAATTCCAGCTGTCACCAGCCAACTTTTAGTTCCTCTTCAAACGTGTGTCCTGTGATCCAGCGCAAGTAGTGTTCTGAGCAACAGCTGCACACCCTGTGGTGCTGCCTGCTGCACTGGGGTTGTGGTCAGCGCTATGGCTGGAACACCTGGACTCTGCTTCCTGCCCTAGTTTCACAGACTCCGGAGGCAGGGAAAATGTTGGATTCTGTGTCAGATCAGCCATCCAAGGCCCGTCTGTCTGATCTCTAACATCAATGACTCTCATGCATAGGGCCTTTGGGCTGTGGCTGGGGCAGCAATAGGACACTGGCATGCAGCTGCTCCTACAGCTAGCCAGCATAAGAACATAAGAATGGCCATACTGGGTCAGACCAAAGGTCCATCCAGCCCAGCATCCCATCTGCCAACGGTGGCCAATGCCAGGTGCCCCAGAGAAGGAGAACAGAAGACAATGATCAAGTGATTTATCTCCTGCCATCCATCTCCTGCCCTTGTTATGAAGGCTAGGGGCACCATACTTTATCCCTGGCTAATAGCCATTTATGGACCTAACCTGCAAAAATTTATCAAGCTCTTTTTTAAACCCTAATAGAGTCCTGGCCTTCACAGCCTCCTCGGGCAAGGAGTTCCACAGGTTGACTGTGCGCTGTGTGAAGAAAAATTTCCTTTTATTAGTTTTGAACCTACTACCCATCAATTTCATTTGGTGTCCCCTAGTTCTTGTATTATGGGAAAAGGTAAATAATTTTTCTATATTCACTTTCTCCACACCATTCATGATTTTATATACCTCTATCATATCGCCCCTCAATCGCCTCTTTTCCAAACTGAAAATTCCCAGTCTCTCTAGCCTCTCCCCATATGGGACCCGTTCCAAGCCCCTAATCATCTTAGTTGCCCTTTTCTGAACCTTTTCTAATGCCAGTATATCTTTTTTGAGGTGAGGAGACCACATCTGCACGCAGTACTCAAGATGTGGGCGTACCATAGTTTTATATAGGGGAAGTATGATATCTTTTGTCTTATTATCGATCCCTTTTTTAATAATTCCTAACATCCTATTTGCCTTACTAACTGCCGCTGCACACTGCGTGGATGTCTTCAGAGAACTATCCACTATAACTCCAAGATCCCTTTCCTGATCTGTCATAGCTAAATTTGACCCCATCATGTAGTACGTGTAATTTGGGTTATTTTTTCCAACATGCATTACCTTACACTTACCCACATTAAATTTCATTTGCCATTTTGCTGCCCAATCACTCAGTTTGCTGAGATCTTTTTGTAGTTCTTCACAATCCCTTTTGCTTTTGACTGTCCTGAACAACTTGGTGTCATCTGCAAACTTGGCCACCTCACTGCTTACCTCATTTTCTAGATCATTGATGAACAAGTTGAACAGGATCGGTCCCAGGACTGACCCCTGGGGAACACCACTAGTTACCCTCCTCCATTGTGAAAATTTACCATTTATTCCCACCCTTTGTTTTCTGTCTTTTAACCAAATTCCTGATCCATGAAAGGATCTTTCCTCCTATCCCATGACCACCTAATTTACATAAAAGCCTTTGGTGTGGGACCGTGTCAAAGGCTTTCTGGAAATCTAGGTATATTATGTCCACTGGGTGCCCCTTGTCTGCATGTTTATTAACCCCTTCAAAGAATTCTAATAGATTAGTTAGACACGACTTCCCTCTGCAGAAACCATGCTGACTTTTGCCCAACAATTCGTGCTCTTCTACGTGCCTTGCAATTTTATTCTTTACTAGTGTTTCTACTAATTTGCCTGGTACTGATGTTAAACTTATCGGTCTATAATTGCCAGGGTCTCCTCTAGAGCCTTTTTTAAATATTGGCGTTATATTGGCCGTCTTCCAGTCATTTGGTACCAAAGTGGATTTAAAGGATAGGTTACAAACCACTGTTAATAACTCTGCAATTTCACATTTGAGTTCTTTCAGAACCCTTGGGTGAATGCCGTCTGGTCCTGGAGACTTGTTACTATTCAGCTTATCAATTAACTCCAAAACCTCCTCTAATGTCACTTCAATCTGAGTGAGTTCCTCAGATTTTTGATATTTGATTGATATTTCAGTTCCACTCACCCAGCAAGTCATGCTATGAGCAAGAGAAGCAAGGAGAGAGCAGAGTCTAGTTTGACAAAGTACTGAGTCACTGATTCTTCCCTCACCACCTCTGTGCTGTCACAAAATTGACGTGGTCACAACATATTGACAGCTTGACACAATGAGGCCAAACCACAGTATCAGGGTTTGAATCTTTTACTTTTAATCAAGAGCTCCTCATAAGACGAGTATAACATGTCATCTGGTTCAAAACCAAGCAAATCTTTGGCAAACACTCCAGTATGGGGATGAGAGTATTTCCTTCAGCCCCACTGGGGTACATCTCTGCCTCAGGCTCTGCAACATAGTGCTTACATGTCAACAGCAAATCGCAGTTAAGAACACAACCAAGGCAAGGCAGTGGCTGGACACTGGATGTCTGTGTTATCGCAGCTTCTCCATAATCAAACAGCATTGAGCCCCGGGTGTAACTAGCCTGTTAGGTGTAAGTTAGACATGTACGCTTAGCTAGAGTTGCTAAGGTAAAGTGAACCCCACTCACTGAAATGAACATGCCATTTCAGCCAAGCATGCACTGCTGGTCTGCAGAGACCCACACTGTCTCCATGTTGCACAGAGCACAGCATAGCACTCACCTGGTGGATGATGTTGGTTCTGTTGTTTGCCTCTGCAGCCGCGTGTGCCGCATGATGTGGTCTTTCATAGACATCTGGACCTCAGCTGGTATATCCGGTGAGGTGTGGCTGATCTTCACAGCTGCTTCCAGGAAGGCAAGTGTGCCCGTGTCCTTTGCCTTGTCGGCCATGGTCTCCTGGTTGTAGGCTGCCTCACTGCGGGAGATGTTAGAAGAAATGGCCTTGTTCCTCCAGGGCACCCAGCACAGCTTCCAAAAGAGAAAGAGAAAAACTGCCACCAAGGCGAGGCCACACACAATAACTATCACTGCAAGGAGGCTGATGGAGAGCTCTAAGGGCAGGAGGGTTGACAGTGACACACAGGGAGCAGGAGGGGCGGGCGGAAGAAGAAGAGAAGAGAAAAGAAAAGATGCTTGTGAGAAAGTTGTAAGATAAAATGAAAAAAAAATGGTCCAAGCTGGCTTGTCTCATCTACCCTGGGCCCTGCAGTTCCACAAGTGACAGGTAAACAATCTCAGTTCCCTGCCGAGTGCTGGACCCAGACAAACTGCCTTGGCAGGACCAAGAAGGGGGCTACAAAGGTGCCAGGCAATGGTCATCTCTGCCTTGAATGGGTCAGAATGCTCGGAATGATTCAGCGGTAAATCCATGTTTGTCTGGTTAACTGACATGATCAGATACTGAGTTCGCTCTTGGGCTTGTATCCCTAAGAGTGGCTTAGCCACAACACTTACCGCAGAACAGCCATGGGACCAACGACCTTAAATAAACTGCCCGGGGGAAACACCTTTCTGCTGGTGTGGCAGAACATGCCTTCCACTGCAAAACACAGGCTCTCCGCTGGGCTCTTAAAAACCCACTACCACAGCTCTGAAAGGAAGGCTGGTTATTGTCCTGTTAAAGCACATCTTCCATCAAGCTGTGCTCATGGAGAATATAAATCCACAGGCTGCTGACACAGTGAAATCAAACAGAGAAGGAGGTTTTACAGACAGCATTGCATGTTCTCCTCTGCATTAAACGACACAGGCAAAGCAAATGGAAAGCTCACACTCTCCTCTAGCACTTTCCCTTATATGTTGTAGGTTTCAAGTTTTAAATCTCTCCTCTGGAGAGAGAAACAGCTCCCAGCAATGGTGGAAGAAACAGAATAGGGGAAGAGAATGTACATGACATGGGGTTTAATGTGATGCACAGTATCTCAGCACAGGATAGTACAGTTTATTTTTACATCACTTTTTGCAGCATAGTAATGGACAATTCATTGTTATAACGTTGTAGGAAGAGTCCTCCCCATCCCCTAGGTCCTAGCATTTGGCACATAGAAAGAGAAGACTGCCCACTCAGCATCGATGTGTGCACTGGGACTTGGTGAGCTGAGCTAGGTCTGAACATGGAGCTGCAGAGAACAGGTCCTGCCATTTTGGATTTGAGTAGGCAACTGCAGCTTTGTTCCCCTGCCTAGCTGAGCGGCTTGTATTTGTGACTACTAAAGCCACACTCCGGGAGCTAGCCAGCATTTGCAGGTGGAAAACAGGCAATGGAGAAAATGTCAAAGCTCCAAAATGTAGTCAGAAGTGCCCGTTGTCCTGTGTCAGTGCAGCCATTGGACTCTGGGCTGACATGCAGAAAATAAAACTCACGCTGTCGCTATTCAAAGCTCTCAAGAACTGGGTGGGCCAAAGTATTGTCCTGGTGTTACAGAGATAAACACCCCCACCAAGAATACCACAGACTAAACAAACCATCAAGTTACTCAAAGGAATATACCAAAAGCATGTGCTGGAAGTTCAGACCAGCTAGTGTGAAGTGGAACTAACCAGACTCAACCAGTGGGGCTAACCAGTAGGGTACCTGCCGACTTTCCCACACAGCACCGCAGGGGGCTCTGAACTCCTTGCCCAGTTCTCTTACACCACACCTGCCTGAGGAAGATCAGCATTCTACTCTGCCGAAGGGGTCAGCGCAATGCAGCCAGGGTGAGTGCAGGAGTGGAGGCAACCCTTGCAACCGCCCCCTCAACTCACGTTGCTTGGGGAAGGGAGGAGCTCTGGGTAAACGGGTGGAGCAGAGGCAGGGTGGGGCCTGCAGCAGGAGGTTGCCCTGGGTTCCATGGCGTAGGACACTGGAGGAGGGGTTGCCCCAGGCCTGCTGCGGATGGCCCTGATGGTGGGTGACTGCAGATAGAATGAGGCACTGAATGAAAAGGCATGAGGACAGCACACAGAGAGAAGCTGGGGCTGATCAGAGCCCTGCTTAGAGTCCCCGTTCAGTGTGTTATTTTGTCTCTCACTGGGCATGCCGCACACAAGAGACTGTTTTCAAACCAGCCCTCTGCAATTCCCAGGGTTAATCCCACCAGGCCTGCCCAGAGAAAGAACACAGAAGGCTGCCAACAAGGGCACCTTGTTGAGTCCAGTGTTGTTACAGGGTTCACAGATTACGGACAAATCTTAGGCCCTCTTCAGGACAGCATTGAAGCATGGACTTGCTTTTAGGTCCATCCTGCAATGCTACTATTTACAGGTCAGCTTGCATTGAGGTGTCTTCTGCCTTCTGTGCTCTGGGATGCACAGTGGCCAGAAAGCAAATAGGAGTCCCAGATGTTCATGAGGAAGGCCTTGGCATCGGGAGGAAGACCAAAGGTGTGTCTGGGCACTCCAGCCACCGTGCACAGGTCAGGGCAGTGATAATTTACACTGGAGCCTGAATCAAAGCACCACAGCTGGCTCCTCACTGAGCAGTCCTCAGGAACTCAGCAACAAGCTGTTAACATAGACAGTCACTAGACAATGATACGCCTGTGTAAATCCCATCAATAGCAGCTGGAATTGGGGCCGCAGAACAGGCTGACCCACTCACCCTGAAGTAAATAGAAGCCTCTCCATGGAGTTCCAGGAAGTTTGGAGCAGGCTGATGTGAAGAGGAATGCACAACTCTTTGACATCTACACTCACTCCTGGCTGTTCGACTGGCTTAGTTAACCACAGCATAAGGGCATGAAAAGAAACCGAGTGTTTCTGTGCTGAGGGAAGCACATAGCAAAATGTTACAATTGATTTAAAAAAAAAAAGCCTATTTTTTGCTGGTCAAGACTGAAGTATGTGAGCATAAATTCATTCATTTGCTATTTTTGTTTCAATCAACATACAGCCTACATCTACACTACAGCGATCTTTCAAAAGAAGTTCTTCCAAAAAAATCATCTTTCAAAAGAGTGCATGCACACACAAAAAAGCAGATTGAAAGATCAATCCACTCTTTCAATAGAGAGCGTCCACACAACCCCCACTCTTCTGAAAGAATGGGACAGGGATTGAAAAATCTGGCACCATGAGGATTGCTATTTCAGAAAAAGGGCCTGCAGAGGGTCTACAAATGCTTATTTTCCCAAAAGAAGCTTTCAAAAGAAGGTACTCTCCCTGTCCTGGGAGCAGAAGAGAGCCTCTGGAAGAAGAGCCCCAACCTTTTGATTTCGGATCTAAAGAGCATATTTTGTGTGCAGATGCTCCATGTGTTCTTTTGAAAAAGGGCCAGATTTTCTGAAAGAACTTGCTAATGGAGATGCAGCCATAGTATATGAGTTTATAATACCTGTTTGCACTATACTTGTATGTAGATAATGCCAACAACTTCTAAAAGGTTCCTAATTCATCCCAAAACTGCAATTTAAAAATAAATCACTCATAATTGGTCATCAGGGAATAGAAGCTGCTCTCATTTGGTCTTTATTTCAGTTGTTATAGAAATAAGCCGTCAAGTATGTCTCACCATAGCCGCGTCTACACGTGCACGCTACTTCGAAGTAGCGGCACTAACTTCGAAATAGCGCCCGTCACGGCTACACGTGTTGGGCGCTATTTCGAAGTTAACTTTGACGTTAGGCGGCGAGACGTCGAAGTCACTAACCCCATGAGGGGATGGGAATAGCGCCCTACTTCGACGTTCAACGTCAAAGTAGGGAACGTGTAGACGATCCGCGTCCCGCAACATCGAAATAGCAGGGTCCTCCATGGCGGCCATCAGCTGAGGGGTTGAGAGACGCTCTCTCTCCAGCCCCTGCGGGGCTCTATGGTCACCGTGTGCAGCAGCCCTTAGCCCAGGGCTTCTGGCTGCTGCTGCTGCAGCTGGGGATCCATGCTGCATGCACAGGGTCTGCAACTAGTTGTTGGCTCTGTGGATCTTGTGCTGTTTAGTGCAAGTGTGTCTGGGAGGGGCCCTTTAAGGGAGCGGCTTGCTGTTGAGTCCGCCCTGTGACCCTGTCTGCAGCTGTTCCTGGCACCCTTATTTCGATGTGTGGTACTTTGGCATGTAGACGTTCCCTCGCAACGCCTATTTCGATGTGGTGCTGCCCAATGTCGACGCTGAATGTCGATGTTGCCAGCCCTGGAGGACGTGTAGACGCTATTTCGATGTAGCGTGCACGTGTAGACGTAGCCCATAAAACACAAGGTCTTCCATGACTTCAGTTCCCTTGGATTTCATGTTTTACTTTAGATCTCATCATAATTGGCTCTTTGATGTTAAAGGCTAGGTAAAACCTATAAAACATGAAGGGGATTTAAATTTTCACCTTGACAAAACACCTGAATCTAAACATGAAGTGAAGAAAAACACTTGGTTGGTGTAATGAGGGGAAGCTGTTCATATCACTTGCCATTTGGGAAGACAGCTGCTATCAGATGTACAGGAGTTTTAAAATCAATTGAAACAAACAAGCAGTAATTCTCAAGCAAGTATCAAACACACAACATGACATCTGGATTTCAATAAGCTAGCTCCATTGTGATAAAGAAACCTCCTGAGGAGATTCAGCTTTTTGTGGTTCCCAGTGTTCCATGTATCCGAACTGTAATAACCTTTAGGAGCTGCACCTCAGTTGAATTACTGCCTAGGAGAGCAGGGAAAATGTCTGAGCTGCCCACAGATAGGCTGCTGTAAAGGAGGCATGTAAAAGCTGCTGTGAGTGAAGGGATAGGGCATGGAAAGAATAAATGCCCACCCCATGCCCTGAATACTGCAAACCTCCTGCCCTCAACTACTCCTTTTGGTAGGGCTGTGAACAATCCATGTCTGAGTTCAGTTTATCTTATTTGAGCCATTGAAACTAGAGCGTAGGGAGAAAGTGTGCATCACGGGCTGGTGAGTGAATGGATTTAGTCTCATTTAATAACAAACAGAATTGCAAAAGACAGATGGTGGAGCTTCCTCAGCTAATCATGTTCTCAACATCATAGAATTCAGCGACACCCGTTTTCTGTATTTTCAGCTAAGTCCTAAATTTTTTTCTTGGGGTTCTCAGTGTCATGAACAGCAGTATAAGAAAGCACAAGGAGTTGGGTTGTTTGAACATGTGTTCTGTTGCTCTATTTCTAGCACTTTCCTTTGCAAATGGTTTTTGAAATGGAGAACAGTTTTCCACTACAGTTCCTTCAAATCTTTAATCAGATGTCTCTAGCCCTATGACTAGAGAGATAACTACAAACACACAGCATATTAGCATCAATGACAAGGAGTTACTATATGGTGCATCCCTGGAAAACATCTTTATTCTTATTATTCCTATGATTAGCAACAATTAGCTTTGATAGATAAATGATAAAAGGACTTTTTTTTGCTGGCTCTGACCTAAGCCTCTAGGGCTGAAACATGGGTATGCATGTCACCCGGCAAGGGGAAAACAGAACCAAGAGAACACATCCTCAGCCAGCTCAGCTGTCCAACTTCATTTGTGAATACCATGACAGGAAGTTTTAAAAGGAAAAGTTACAAAATCCAACAGCCCTGTCTGGCTGCATTCAGGAACAAGCTGTGTTTTGGGTTAACTGTCAGTAATCATCATCACAATCACTCTCTTTCATGTGTTTTCCCTTCCTTTGATTATTTAAACTACAAGAAAAATATGCAGAGCTGCAATGCAGAATCCCTCACAGATGGATGTGGCTGTGTTGCAGAAAACTTCTAAGACATTTCTGTTCATGCCCTACCTAGAATATATAGAACTCACAAATCTGCTAACACACCATAGATGTTAATGAAAAGCTTCAGAAATAACGAATCATCACTTCTGAAAACTTGCTGCCCATTTAAGATGGCTCCAAACCTCTCCTTGCTGAGCTGGTATTCACCAGCTATTGTCAGGATTTAGGAATGCTTTTCTGCATGATCTCCAAAATCCTTCTTCTGGCAGCTCACCTAAAACAAAGGAGGGAGGGACCAGCAGCTTACACATGGGCTGCGTCTACACGTGCACGCTACTTCGAAGTAGCGGCAGTAACTTCGAAATAGCGCCCGTCACGTCTACACGTGTTGGGCGCTATTTCGAAGTTGAAATCGACGTTAGGCGGCGAGACGTCGAAGTCGCTAACCCCATGAGCGGATGGGAATAGCGCCCTACTTCGACGTTCAACATCGAAGTAGGGACGTGTAGACGATCCGCGTCCCGCAACATCGAAATAGTGGGGTCCTCCATGGCGGCCATCAGCTGGGGGGTTGAGAGATACTCTCTCTCCAGCCCTTGCGGGGCTCTGTGGTCACCGTGGGCAGCAGCCCTTAGCCCAGGGCTTCTGGCTGCTGCTGCTGCAGCTGGGGGTCCGTGCTGCATATACAGGGTCTGCAACTAGTTGTTGGCTCTGTGTATCTTGCACTGTTTAATGAAAGTGTGTCTGGGAGGGGCCCTTTAAGGGAGCGACTTGCTGTTGAGTCCGCCCCGTGACCCTGTCTGCAGCTGTGCCTGGCTCCCTTATTTCGATGTGTGCTACTTTGCCGTGTAGACGTTCCCTCGCTGTGCCTATTTCGATGTTGGGCTGAGCAACGTCGAAGTTGAACATCGACGTTGCCAGCCCTGGAGGACGTGTAGACGTTATTCATCGAAATAGACTATTTCGATGTCGCAACATCGAAATAAGCTATTTCGAAGTTGGGTGCACGTGTAGACGTAGCCATGGTGTTACAATAAAAGTGGATAAAACATCAGCTTGTTTGAAGATGACATTGGATTATCTGAGAATAGATTTATCAAACAAACAAAAAAACCCGCACTTATTCAATGGAGTTGGACCGTAACTGAGCCCATCCCATGAGTCGTAAACTGGTACTTTAAAATTTTATTGGCCCATATTCTGTTGGTGTAAGAAACAAGCTTTGAGCTTACCCAGACCTCCTCTTCCGCTCACCTGAAGCAGGAGGAGCATTGATGAAGAGCTCGAGGTAATCTCCAAGCTTGTCTCTCTCCCCTCACAGCAGTTGGCCAGTAAAACATATTCTCTCCCTGCACCTTGTCTGTCTACTAGCCTCTGATCAGCACAGCTACAATACTACGTTACTTCAAAGATATGTAGTGTTGGACAAGGCGTATCTTCAATAAAGTGCTTTAGTTTACAATGGAAAGCAAACCAGAAATTCCTTGACTAAGAGAAACTCCAGGCCAGGCCCTGAGGACAGAGGTTGCTAGGCTCTTCCTATCATTGGAGTAGATGGGTGTGAAGGTTGCTTTGGAGAGGCAATGGGAACAAGAGGTCATTCTAGCTTGGGGAAAGGATCAGCCTGTGTGTTTGTGTCACCCTGCTGTACCCAGCACTTTGGAGCTGCCTGCAGGGGACAGCTGAGGTCTGGAGGTCATCTCCTCCTGACTCAGAAGCTCAGCACACACAGTCCAGCCATTTGCCTTGACAAACAGTTCCCCAGGCACACATGGGAATTCCCCGGAGTCTACCCCTTGTACAGCAGTTACGGTGCAGGCTGCAAAGCCCGCCTGGGGAAATGAGCAGTTCACTGCTTTCCGAGAAATCTGCTCCACAGAGAAATTCACTTTTTCCCCTTCGGAATGACAGTGAATTGTTAATTAAGGCAAACGCCTCATCTGCCGTATTGAAAACTCATTACGGGAGAAAAGCTTATACAGCGTCCCAATAGCCAAACACAACAGATGCTGATAGGAGAACAGCAGGTAAAAGAGACATTCAGACTGGATCACCCCCAGCCAAAAGGTCTCCTGTTCCCAGGGACTTATCTCACTGGAAGAGAGAGCACTTTCTTGGAGAACCTGCAAGGCAGTGCATGCTCTTTAGGGTCATATTTCCTTACTCTTAGGAATGCTACCAAGGGGTCCTAAACTGCAGCTGGTGTCTTGCTACTTCTTGCACCCACTACTCCCTGCCCCTGCCGCCATTTCAGGAGGAGCTGCTGTTCTGGCTTCCCTAACCCTTGGGATCTGCATCCATCGCTGTTGGCCAGGTTACCTGACAGTCTGGCTACCCTCTCCCCATGTTCATACCTTCACCTTGAGGAGATTTCAGGGGGATTTCCACCTCTATAAAAATAAACTACATGTGCACCATACAGTGGCAACCCAAAGTGAGTGTCTACAGCAGCCTCACTGGAGCTGTGATGACTGACCACAGGAGAGAACCATGGACTTTCAATTCCAAGCACAGGCTGCTACCTTGGAGCTAAAGCAGTAACCTGTGGGCAGGCTTTTAGATCCTTCCTGGACTAGCCACTACATGGGGCTACAGCACCCCACGCACCAGGGCAGCAGCTATGGCACCACGATGGTACGATACTGGTACTGAAGATTATACAGTACAAAGCCACCCAAGTTAAATGGTGGAAGAGGAGTGAACACTGGCTAACGGGAAATGTTTACTGGAATGCCTTGAAATGCCTCAGCTGTTTGCTGGAAACATGAGGAAATCTCGCTCACATTTGCTCTGCACCATGGTGGCTATGCTTGGTTTTGAGATGGGGAAGAGGGGGCTTTTACTGGGTGGAGGAGGGCAGGTGGTACAGAAGAAGCTGCTGCTCAATCAGTGTCTGTCACTGTTTATGCAGCAGGAGGAGCAGTTAAAAAGAAACAGAGAATTTGAGTCAATTTTGTCTCTGATCTCCCGCCTTGCATCCTGACGCTACAGAAAACGATGATTCGGACAAGTCCTCTGAGCCAAGGAAGAGCTGCTGGGATCAGCTCAGTGCAGAAACACCACTGGGTGCCCTTGTTTTCGGACAGAAGTAGCTCTCTCTTGGACAGAGCAGGCATGGGAGAGAGGCCAGAGGTACATGCCTCAGGAATGGTGCGTGTTGTGTGAGGGCAGCTAGAGCCACCCTCTGCAGTTGTGGACACGTGTCCCTTTTGCTCTCTCTCTTCAATAGATGCAGCACCATGCTGTGACAGGTGCACAGAGCTCTCGGCAAGCCCCTTGCACACAGGTTGTTGCAGGAGCTGACCCTTTAGGGGCTCTGTTTCTGTACAGCTGCTAGGAAGCTCAAGTTATGCTGAGACCAATGTGTCAAACTGCCCAATACCTCCTGGGGCTGCCTGCACCAGAGACTGATCTCAGAGGGCACATTCTCTCCCCAGAGTCACTTCCAGCCAGACCCAAACCAAACCAGCAACATGAAACACGCATTGCTCTTTGCAGAGGCCGGCATAGCTCTCGTGTCTGCTGCCAAAGAAGCAGCCCAAGTGAAGCAGCTCATTCCAGATAATCCCACAGCGCCAGTGGGCTGGAACCCCAGTACAAAAGTCAATGTAAATTGTTCCTCCAACCCCATGCCAGCACCAGGTGGTCTATCTTGCCCCCTCCCTGACCCTCCCATGTGCAGCCAGTGGCCTTACTGGGAAGCATCGATGGCAGACTGGCATCCCATCCATGTGCTGCCACTCAACCACAGGCTGCCACTGAGCACAAGCCTGACCTTGGCTGCAGCACACAGTCCTAGAAGAGGAATGCCCATTTGGAGACCCTGGCAGAGACGTACCTTAGTCGTTCTTGTGCTGGTGTGAGGAAAAGGGGGTCTGAGATGCCTGCAAAACGCCAAGGGAACAGCAGCAAGTCCAGAGCCCCAGAGCACTCTCTGCTTCCTGGGAAACGGAGCATGTGATGAGCTGATGCTCTAGCATGCCCTGCACAACATCACACTGCCTGGCCGGGTCAGGAACAGCAGTCAGTGTGAGAGTCACACAAGGGGCAGGTCAGAGAATTCCCCCTAGGGAGCAGGAACCTGGCTCTGAAGCTTATGGATCGGACAGCAGCCACCCCCAGGGTCTCAGCTTGGTGGCTGCAACCTCCATCCCCGGTGACATTAGGATAATGTTTGGTTAGAGGCTCATGCACTGAAATGTCCTATAAAGAAAACTCTCTGCCATTGAAACAGACTATAGCATTTAATGAGTTCAAAGCAAAAGAACCCTGGGGTAATGTAACAGGGTTCTAGAGAAAAGGCGTCAGAACCATTTGAACTGAACGAAGGAGCTCTCTTCTCTAGTAACAGAGAGGTGGCCGTGTTAGTCTGTACTGCAACAAAACAAAACAAAGCAGCAGAAATGTAGCACTTTACAGACTAACAAAATGACTTATTCAGTGATGAGCTTTCATGGGACAGACCCACTTCATCAGATCAATTTCATTTCCCGTATCTTCTCTACTTATCTGTAGCCATCCTAGAGAATTATGTTCCTGCCCTTGATTTCTCCAGCAAGCCTACAGTAAAACCAACTGTTCAATCTGTAGAAAAGTTTCCTTTCCCTAGTCCAGCATTTCCCAAAGTGTGGTCCACAGCCCAGCACCGGTCTTTGGACAAAAAAATACCAGTCCTTAGACAATACAACTGTTAAATATATCTGTTAAAATTCTACAGGTTAAATTGTAATTAAGGTAATAACAATAAGTTAGGCACTGAAGTATTTTATATCAAGATTTATATTATTATGTACTATTATTATTGTGAATAAATAATAAACAGTGAAAATTTATTCATTTTTCATTCTTTTTTTTTTTTGCGTTTATATTTTTAGGCCGCAAAAAAGGTACTGAAAAAAAACAGGTTCCAACTATATAAAGTTTGGGAGACCCTGCTCTAGTCCATCGTGTGGGCCTTTTTCCAGGTGGGGTGCCCAGGAGGTTGAGTTGGACCCTACAAACAGACAAGACACTTTGGAGAATTCCACCTTCACACAAAAAGCAAGTCTGTGCCATTTCCAGAGGTAAAGGCCTGGTCTTTGTGTTGGGTTTATCAAGCCCCCTTCCCTCTCTCTCTTTGCCTCTCTTCCCCTGCTCCCCCGCACTCCCCCCATGCCTTCTGAAGCACTGGAAAGCTGCTCATCAGTAAAATGCTTTATTTTAATTTCACCTTGGATGGAAACATGTGAGGAGAATACAGTGTGATTAAAATGAGGTTTTTATGTCCCTGATGATTTTATGCTCCCCAGGTTTGAGTTACCAGTGGAGATAATTAGCAGAGTCCAAACAGAAAAGGAATTAATATGCCTGACAAAGCCCTGATTACACCAGTTTATTCACTGCAAGACAATGCTGGGCTAATTGTGGCAACACTGACGCCTATTACTTTGAAGTAGCTTTCACCATCACTAAGAAGTTTCATAGCTGATTCTTAACCTGATGTGAAGAATTCTACTGACTCTAACACTGGCTACTATAATTTAGCTTTTCACCCAGTCCTCCCTGAGAGAGAAAATAAAATAAATGTGCCAGCTCACACAACACTGTAGAATCTCTGGGTCATTCTGGCCCCATGGGAAGCTGCCTCCCAGGGACTGTGGGGTACCTACTGGCCATGCAACATGCTTTTCCCATTACAGCTGGACTGTGTGAGCACAATGTGCCGAGCACGATGCAGAAACAGTTTGGTTGGTGGCATTATGCTGACTAAACTTTTACCAGTACCACTTTCTAGCTGGCTTGGGCTCCATGTGTTGAGAGAGCAAACAAGCAGCCATCTCCCGAGAATACTCCTCACCTAGTAACCTTGCAAACAGCCTAGAGAGATGGGGAAAAAAAGGCTTTGTCCAGGGAGCAGCTATGGCTGCAGCAGTCCAACTTCAGAGAGTCTGCAGAACTGAGTGGGAGCTGTGCTGGCATGTGAGAGCTGCCTGCTCAGGGGCACCAGACTCCCATTTCCTTTGTGGGGACGTCATAGGACAAGTGAGATGATCTCCAGTAGCTCTTTATTAACACGCAGCCTCAGAGCCCTTTGTTTTGATGTGATTCTAAAGCATTTTGCTGCTTTCAAGTCAACGAGACTGATCAATAAAATCGTTAGCATAAGACAGCACCTTTCAGTCTGCCAACTCTGCAAAGAAGTTAACTAATTAGTCTTCCCAAAAACCTGTCAAGTGACCTTGGACAGCACGCGTCATTACAAAAATCTCAGGAAGTGGGTCAGAACCTTGGCTGCACTGTGCTGATGGGAAAGGGTTCCAATATGGAAGCCAGCTGCCACCACTGCAGACATGGCAGAGCCACGTGGAGTCATGTGAATGCGTCTTGTTCAGCACTTTTCTGGCACAACAGCAGCTAGGAAGAGGAATCAGTACCTCTAGAGCTTTTGGTGGCCAAACTATGGGGGGTTTGAGTGTATGGCTATGAGAGAGGCAAAGATGCTCTTCTGCTATGGCAGCCTATGCGGGACACATGCTGATGGCAATTTGATTCTTTTTCCTAAGTACATCACATCTGAAAAGCTGGATTTTGCAGTCTGGCCAGATGCATTGCTAGGAACCCCAAGCACAGATGGGTTAACCAAAGAGGCTCACGTTGCATTTATCTGGGAAGTAACCCACTTGGGCCTTCCATGAAATCTCAGCTCTTCACAAACCCTGGCCATCTGAGCTCTGCCCTGCAACCTGCACAGAGACCGAAGGAGGTGAGGGAATGTGGGACAAAAGCAGAATTTTAAAAAGAGGAACAGGACAGTAGCCCAAGGAATAGCAATTAGAGAACACATGGGCAATAGGGGGAAGCAAGAAGCCAGCTTGGACTAGCTCTGGAAAGCTCGGGGGCGGGGGTAAAAGCAATAAGAAAGGAAGATCTCTTTTTACCAGGGCATTTAAGAAGAAAATCTTTCACCTTAGCCTCCTGAATGTGGAGTTCCTGCTTCAGGTCCCAGAGGACTTAGTCAGGGTGAGCGGCTTTCTCCATGTCATCTCTCATGGCAGCTGTTTGTTGGCATGAAACTCAGGTGCCAGTCAGCCAGCGGACAGTTCTGTGGTTATGTCCTTGGGCTATTTGTTTCCATTTGGATGGTGTCTTACTGCTTCAGTAACACTTCAGATTAACTGGCCATGTTCTCTGGGTGTCTGTAAGTACAGAAATATCTCCTGAAATGTTCTAGAACTGCAGTCTTATATCTCTTGCGAGGCCTTCCTTGATTCCTTTTGCCCTGGGAGAGTTCACCGTAGAGGAGTTGCTTAGGGATTTTTGACTCCTCCATTCGTATGACATGCCCTGTCCAGCGAAGCTGGGCTTTCAGAATCATGGCTTCGATGCTTGTGGTTCCTGCTCTGTCCAGGACTTCCAGGTTCGTAACTCTGTCCTGCCATCGAATGTGCAGTATTGACCTCAGGCTGCGCATGTGGAAGCGCTCCAGCAGTTTTATATGTTTTCTGTACAAGGTTCAAGTTTCACAGCCATACAGGAAACTAGTCAAGACTACAGTCTTGTACACTTTCAGTTAAGTGGACTGTCGGATATTGTGCTGATTCAACGCTCGCGCTTTCAGACATCCTAGTGCCCGGCTGGCCTGGCAGATTCTGGCATTGATTTTTTTGTCAAGGGAGCCATCATTGGCTATCACACTGCCAAGGTACTTGAACTCCACTACTGTTTTTAACTCTGTTCCTTCACTAAAGATTGAAGCGGGGAGAGCAGCAGATCCTGGAGCAGGTTGAAACAGTACCTCGGTCTTTCCTAGGCTGACGGTCAAACCAAAGAGGCGAGTGGCATCAGCAAACTCGTTGACGACGAGCTGGAGATCAGATTCCTTGTGTGCCATAAGTGCACAGTCGCCAGCAAAAAGGGCTTCCAGGATGAGCCTCTCAGGCGTCTTGGTTTTAGCATTCAGATGATGATGGTCGAAAAGTGACCCATCAAGTCTGTATTGGGCTTCAAAGATGAGCCTCTCAAGCTCCAGGTCCCTAACTGCGTGGCTGAGGACGCACGTGAAAAAGAGGTTGAATAACACTGGGGCCAGCACGCACCCTGGCTTCCCACCATGGGATATCTCAAATGGATCTGAGGACTCGCGATTTCAAAGAACAAAGCCAGTCGTGTCATCGTGGAACAGGCATCTGAGGTTAACGAATCTTCTCAGGCAGCCAAGTTTCGACAGGATAATCCACAGGGCTTCTCTGCTGATGGTGTCAAATGTCTTGGTCAGGTCTATGCAGACAGCGTACAGATCCAAGTTCTGCTCTATGCACTTTTCCTGGACCTGGTGAACAGCAAAGATCATGTCAATGGTGCTGCGGCCTGGGCGAAAACCACACTGTGCCGCTGGTAGGTTCTCCTCTGAGATGCTGGTGATCAGATGGTTGAGGATGACTCAAGCCAAGATTTTCCCAGCAGTACAGAGAAGGGAGATACCCCAGTAATTTCCACAGTCAGCTTTGTTGCCTTTTTTCTTGAAGAGCGATGACTGTGGCATCCTTAAAGTCTTTGGGCATGTTTTCTTCTTCCCAGATGCTGATGAAGATGTTGTGAAAGCCTTCAAGTGACACTGGTCCTGCCACTTTGAAAATTTCAGCAGGGATACTGTCCATCCCAGGGGCTTTGCCAGAGCTGGTCTGGCTGATTGCCTTTTTGACCTCACCCATTGTTGGGGGCAGGTCAAGACTGTCTATTGTGGGTTTCTGAGGGATCTGGTCGCACAGGGTCAACAATGGAGGGTCTGTTGAGAAGGTTGCTGAAGTGCTCTCTCCACCTATTTTTGATGCTGTTCTTCCTCAGAAGGGTCGTGCCATCTACAGACAGGAGAGGTGTAGTATTTGCCTTTGAAGGTCCATGTACAGCTTTGATAGCACTGAAGAACATCTTGGAGTTCTTGGTGTCAGTGTAGTACTGGACTTCATCAGCTTTACTCTCCCACCACTCATCTTGCATTTTTTGAAGTGCCGTTTGCGCCTGGCTCTGAAGGTGTTTGAAACAATCACATTTGGAGATTGAGGACTGATCGTTTTGCCATAGCAGAAATGCGTTCTGTTTTGCCTCTAAGATCTTCATGGTGGTCTTGTCATTTTCATCAAACCAGTCTTGGTGAACTCTCTTTTTCAGTTCTAGTGTTGACTTGACTATCTCCGTCACCAGGGTTTTGAACTGGTCCCACTTTTGTGTTGGGTCTCCAGTCACAGGTCCATGGGACAACAGCACTTCGTCAAGGCAGGCTGAGAATTTCTCACGATGACCAGTATGTTGCAGCTTCCCGATGTTGAAGGAGGGTCTGACAACCTTGAGCTTCTTGCGGTGCAGTGGTGTGATGTGCAGCATACGGACTGATCTGATGAGTCTATGATCAGTCCAGCACTCAGCTCCTCGCATGGCCCTGGTGATCTTAACATCTCGAATGTCCCGCCTGCAACTGATGACATAGTCAATCAGGTGCCACTGTTTTGATCTCGGGTGCATCCATGTGGTCTTGTAATTTATCAGCTTGCCTGAAGAGAGTGTTGGTAACCGGCAGATCATTTTCTGCACACAAGCTCAGCAAAAGGCGGCCATTGGCATTCATGTTACCCATACCATGATGCCCCAGCACCCCTTTCCAGATCCTAAAGTCCTTACTGACCCTGGCGTTGAAGTCACCCAACAGGAGAAGCTTGTCACTAGGAGGAGTTGCTTTCACAAGATGGTCAGGGTCTTCACAGAAACTTTCTTTTGCTTTGTCGCTGCTAGTCAGTGTGGGGGTGTAAGCGCTGATGACTGTAACGTGGCAAGAGGTGTTGAGGGGGAAGTGGAACTTGATCAGACGCTCACCGATGCAAGTTGGTAGGTCAGGAAGCTGGTGCAGAAGTGATGCCTTGATGGCAGGTCCCACTCCACGGATTCTGCCTTCATTTTCTGGCCTGCCTTTCCAGAAGAAGGTGTAACCTCCTTTTGGCTCACAGATGGATCCTTCCTCTGCCAGCCTGGTCTTGCTCAGGGTGGCTATATCAATGTTATAACGTGCCAGTTCTCTTGCTACGAGGGCCATTCTTCTGTCAGGCCTCATAGCATTCTCCCTGTCCAAGAGGGTACAAGGATTCCATGCTGCAAATAGCATCTTTCTTTTAATTGTTTTTTGACCGCTGTGAGGGTAAAACTGCCAGCTGCGGCACGCTGGCCATTTTGGTTGGGACAAGCAATTTTTGGGACACCTTTTCTAGTCCCCTCCCTTATTTTGAGGGGGAGCAGTGCTGTTCCTAAGAAAGGCCTGCTCAGTTACCTCGGATGCTGCTGAACTCCTCTGTCATCCCGGGGTCAGAGTTGAGTGACCAAAGTCCACAGGCCACCTACATGCAGGTTTGGAGCTACGACTCCCAGTGGTCACCTCCACCTGTCGCTTCGCCCCTCCGACATCGTCGTAGGACTTTGAGGTAGACAGAAGTGATGAAAATGTGCAAAGAACCTGTGCGGGAGAATGTTCATAGTGGAAAAGCCATTGCACAGGGGCAGTTCCACTCTCTCGACCTCAGAAGCCTGGTTCCAGCGATACGAAAAGTCATCGCGCTGGGACTTCCTAGGCTGCAGTGGATGGCCATGCCATCTTTGGTGCCTTGTCATGCCCTTCGCTCTCCACAGAGCATTGCAGAACTGCCTTCCTGGTCGTTGGATCTTGCTGTTGATCTCATCCACCCAGTCCACCAGGGACAACTTTGCATGCTGGGATAGGCAATTTCCTATCTCACTGCAGGTTTCAGTCCTGCTGGCTCCCCTCACCTGGTTTAGCCCACTTGTCGAAGTGGTTTATCGGGGTGTGGCCACTGCATGCTGCAGCTTCTTGGAGGCACAGGTAAGAGCTGGGTGCTGGGGGGCACCAAAGGTGCACTAACTGCCCCTAAGAGACACGACAAGTCCCCACACCAGAGGTGCTACCCCTCCCTGGACACCCCACACGCCCCTCTGTGCTATTAAGGCATTAGGAAATGCACTAGTTCCCACTGTCCCACCGGTGGCATAAACTCCATGCAGACCCTAGTCTCTTGTGTCTGGAGTTCATCACTGCGGTTGCCGAGCAGTCACTAATGTAAACCCATTGGCTTACACTGGCCTGCAAAGGAGAATGCTCCCGAGATTTCAGACAATGACAATGCATATTGCTTTTGTTGCTACTTGTAGAGGAGAAGGTAGTGGGGAATTACAGACATCAAGGGACAGGAAGACCGCCTGTCTTGTCTCCCAAGGAGGCTGAAGAGGAGTGCATGGCAGAACAGCACATGCAGTTCCTCTAATGTTCATCACTAGAGAAAAATATTGGCGATAAACAAAACTGTTCCTCGACACACCCTGGCAGTCCTGAGTACTCATTAGCCTGTCACTTTGCTTGGCATTTTTCTGCAGAGATGAAATGCACAGTGCCACTTAAGGAGATGAAATTCACTAGGAGTAAACATTTATGAGACCTAGGGTAGGGGCATCTGCGCTGACGTGTCTGGTACTGCTTGCTCTGCTGATGCTCACACAATGCTGGCTGTTTTGCCGTGCCTCTCCTCTGCTGCTTAAAGGAGAAGTCTGTACCATGGGTGTTCCTCATGTCACTTTTTGTGTGTTCCAGAGGAGGTTTCCTTCCACACACGTATCTGCCATCGTGGCAAGAGGCTGTCTGTTTGCCTGTCTGAGATGGATGTACCATCATGAATTTGCTGGCTGCATCTCCATTTGCCTTGGTTACCAGAATGGTAATGGCAGAGCACCCTACTTCTCGCACTCTGTGGGACGGAGACATGATTGAAGCTGCATTGGCCACATTTTCATTACAAGCCTTTATCTGCAGAGATCATCAATGCTAAGCAAGACTTTGTTCTGGAATTAGTCTGGAGGCTGGGCCAAGAATTAAACAGTTTATGCCAGTCGGAGCATAAGTTTGGAGTTTTTCGAAGGACAGAAGCAACAGACCCTGCCCGCATTTTGCCAGTTCCAGAGCTATGGAGGGGACCTCTGACAGGGTGTACCAATCCCTCACTGAGCAGGGGAGTGGAGGCAAGGCCTGTTGGGTGGAAAAGGCCCCACCCCCAAGGCCCTGCTGGTCATGCTCCAACTGCAGCCCAGGTATAAAGGCTATTGAAGCGTGGCATTGGGGCCTGGCCAGCAGCTGAGAAGGAGCTCTTGGCGGAAGCTGGGAACAGCTGCCCGAGGAGCAGCTGCCACCCATGAACCAGCAGCAGCAGCAGCACCACCAGCAGCCACTGCCACCCAAGGAGCAGTGACAGCAGCAGCTGCAACAATACTCCAGGGTGGTGCAACCAGAGCTGGAGCGATGCAACCACTTGGAGACAGGGTAGGAAGCAGCCCAGGGCAGAAAAGCAGGAGGGAACCCTGGAGCTCAGCGTGTTGCGGTAAGGATCCCTGCTGAGCTGGTGGCTGGGGGTGACACACCCACCACCAACAGGGCCCTGGACTGGAGCTCGGTGGTCAGTGAGGGCCTGAGCTCCCCTATCCCAACCCCTGGGACCCCCCAACAGAAGGGGGAACAGTGACGAGGCTGTTGGGCCTGTGCAGAGGGACTTGGCCACCAAGGCCTGCATACTGTGACTCTGCCACGGAGGCCGAAATAGGCAGCGAAACCTGGGAACTTTGACTGAGCCACGGAGGGCGGACCTTGGCGGTCAGGCTGCACTGCCTCGATGGCGGGGCGAGGTGTACGGACCTTGGCGGTCAGTCTGCGTTCCCCCGATCGTGGGGTTCAGGTGCAAAGGCAGCTTAATTTATAATGGAAACTGACTCAAGTCTGCAGTCTGATTCTTGGGTCCTGGCTGGTGGAGTGAGACAGGGAAGGGTTTAATGGCTGAGTGAAGTGCCAAGGATCATAAGGACTGAGAAGCACAAGGAGTCTGTGCTTGCTGCATGAGTGAAAAGCCTCAGTCTTATCAGGCTCCAGCCAGGAAAAGCACAGCCAGTGAACCCTGGGTTTCTCCAACATGTCTCTGCTAAACAGGAATACCAGACAAGTGGCAGAGTTTGGTGGGGAGCGCTAGGGGGAAGGAGGGGAAACACTGAATGTTCACGTCACCTAGCAGGATGGGAAAATCAAATCACAAGCATCAAATTAGCCAGTCTTTAGACACTTTTAATTGGCAGGACTCTGCCTCTGGCGTGAGCAGAATACGCAGGACAGAGCAGATAATTGCTGGATATTGTTCTCCATGTGATTTGGCTCTGTGGTCTGTCCCTTGGAAACACTGCAGCTACCCGCCCCCCGACTCTTTGCTGTGCATTCCCACCAATCAGTGCTTCCCTTTGTTGTTTTACACACACACAGAGAAAGTGCAATTTACATCTTTCGGCGCAAGACAAAGAGCTTTGTTTCAGTTGTGAATGTCTCCAATATTGCAGGTCATCTGTCTCCCAAAGGCTTGGGGAATAGGCTTCCAGCTTAGGCAGACTGTCTGGCAAAAGAAAAGCAAGCTCCCTTCCTCTTGTCTCCACCAGACGCATGCTGAAGCATTGAAAGGTTACATAACCCTAGTATGTTTACAGGGCCTGTATCAGATCATGGCTGACAAGCCAAAGATTAGCAAGAGAAAGCAATCTCAAATCTGTTCTAACACGAAGCTTCAGGCAACAAAAGGAGAGAGGAGAAAGTTCAGCACTGAGGATGGCATGAAATGTGTCATTTTTTAATCTGACAGCAAGGGTTATAGAAAAGTCACAGGCTAAGTGATAAGCACATGGTCGCAGTTGTGTACAATAAAAACAGAAAGTCCAGTGGCACCTTACAGACTAACCGATATTTTGGAGCCTAAGCTTTCGTGGGCAAAGACATGACATACATCTGACAAAGTGGGTCTTTGCCCACAAAAGCTTAGGCTCCAAAATATTGGTTAGCCTGTAAGGTGCCACAGGACTTCTCGTTGTTTTTGCTGATACAGACTAACACGGCTACCCCTCTGAAACTTGTGTACAATGAAATTCCTTTAAAATACAGAGACAGAAGGGCTCCAAGTGTAGCAGGTCCCTGCCAATTCCTCTTTCCACCCTGTGTGACGTCCCAGGCTGCATCATGGGCTGGGGGGGAGGAGGAGTTGCAATGGATTTGTACTTGAGGCCGTTGACCCACTAGGTAGTAGCTTAGATGAGAGCTAGTGTGCGTGTGTCTACATGAGCTGGGACCACTCCCTGCTTGAAGCTTAGCCACAGCCTTAGCCTCCGTTTCCCATCTGTGAAGTGGGGATGGGACCTTGCCTGTCACACAGCCATGTCGTGAAGATAAATCCCAGAATGACTGTGAAGCAGCAGATACTTCTCGAGCAGAGCTTAGACAAATACCTACCCTGAACCAAGCAGCCAGTTCAATGGGTAGCCACGCTTGCAGAAAGGCAAGGCTCCTACACAAAGAATACAAGGTATGTGTGAATCAAGGAGTCACACTTCCATGCAAGGAACAAGAGGTTACAGTCCTGATAAGGACCCTGCCTTTGCCATCCTGGCAGTTTGGTTGAGGTGTGCAAGAGGAGAGTTTTTAGTTGCAAGATGTAAATTAAACAATATCACCCCATGGCCTCAAAGCCCCACAAACACCTACCAGACCCCAGCCCTGAAAAGCACTCCCTTCCAAACCATGCCAATGCACTGCATACACTTCTTCCTTGCAGAGAGGATGAGACACGAACACCATGTGCCACATCTTACTTAATTCACTCCTGGAAGGTGCTCAGATACAGAGGAATGTGGTGGAAGAACCTCTAGTGAAGGGAAGCAGCTAAATAAAAGGTAAAAGATCCTTCTCCCCAGACCCAGGGAGAACACAATTCCTCAGTGATTTAGGGTGTTTTGTCTTAATCAGCTGCTCTCCAGTGGGTTATAAATCTAGCAGTAACAGTTGCAGCGCTTTGTGCTTAACAGATGCCAATCTAATAAGCTATTATAAACCATGCTGAGCGTAATTATGATGTGGAACTGTGTGCTAACCCCATGACATTTTCTCATAATCTGCTGCAGCAAGATCTCTCAACGAGCCCGTAACACTGCACGTAGAGGGCTGATGCTCTGTCCCTGGCTCAGGTGCAGGGATCGAGATGCAGGTGAACTTCACAACCTTCCTCCTGCAAAATGCCCCATACCCTTTAGAAGGCTCACGCCCCCATGGAGGCTGGTAGCCCTTTAGTCTGTGAACTCTGCTGGAAGAGGAGCACAGCGAGTCTCTCTGCTCAAGCTGTGTGACCTGGCCAGGTGGCCAGAGGACAATTCTGCTACACACTAATTCATGAGGTGTTGAAACCTGTTTCTGTTCCAATGTGGAACAAAAGCAAAACCTTTTGATCATTTTCGCAGAAGAAGCACTTCTGGATCCACCTCGGGTCTCTCTCCCTCTCTCTCTTTGGAGGTGACCAGAGCCCAGGCCCTTGGAAATCTTCCCATTGAAACACAGGCTGCATCTACACTTCCCTTGAAGGTCGACAGCTCTTACGCAATTTTTGGTACACCAACTGTGTACTAAAAATTGACTTTGCAGCTGTTGACTTCTGTGCCTGTCTTCAACGCCAGAAGGTCGACGGGAGCGCTCCTCCCAAGCCGTGTCTACACGTGCACGCTTCTTCGCAGTAGCGGCACTAACTTCGAAATAGCGCCCGTCACGGCTACACGCGTCGGGTGCTATTTCGATGTTAACATCGACGTTAGGCGGCGAGATGTTGAAGCCGCTAACCCCATGAGGGGATGGGAATAGCGCCCTACTTCGAAGTTGAACATCGAAGTAGGGCACGTGTAGCCGATCCGCGTCCCGCAACATCGAAATAGTGGGGTCCGCCACGGCGGCCATCAGCTGAGGGGTTGAGAGACGCTCTCTCTCCAGCCCCTGCGGGGCTCTATGGTCACCGTGTGCAGCAGCCCTTAGCCCAGGGCTTCTGGCTGCTGCTGCTGCAGCTGGGGATCCATGCTGCATGCACAGGGTCTGCAACCAGTTGTCGGCTCTGTGGATCTTGTGTTGTTTAGTGCAAGTGTGTCTGGGAGGGGCCCTTTAAGGGAGCGGCTTGCTGTTGAGTCCGCCCTGTGACCCTGTCTGCAGCTGTGCCTGGCACCCTTATTTCGATGTGTGCTACTTTGGCGTGTAGACGTTCCCTCGCAGCGCCTATTTCGATGTGGTGCTGCGCAACGTCGATGTTGAACGTCGACGTTGCCAGCCCTGGAGGCCGTGTAGACGTTATTCATCGAAATAGCCTATTTCGATGTCACTACATCGAAATAAGCTACTTCGATGTAGGCTTCACGTGTAGACGTAGCCCCACTGACCTTCTTTACTACCATGAGGCTCAGGAGGAGTTCCAGGCTCAGCATTGACCTGAAACATGCCGTTTCACACGTGCACGAAATGGCACTCCTGAAGATCGACCTGCAGCGGTCGATCTTCTCTGGTAAGCGTAGATGTAGCCATAATTTACACCTAATGCAGACTTGCAAAATTCTCTGACTTGGATGGAAGAGCACGACAGCAACGCACTTCACCAAAACTGTGCTGCCTGCTGCCGAGCTGGGAGGAAGCCTGCTGAGACCCACAGTGGGGCAGTGCCTCCCAGTCCTGGCAGGCTGCAGGCTTCACCCAAGGACTTCCCCACAGCTCTGCCATTAACTCTGTTTAAGTGCATGCATTGAAATCCAGCCAATTGCCCTACTCCTGGGCGATGCCCACCGCTTGTAATCTGGACAAGGGACCTCAATGCCAACTTCCCTGGGTGCCCCAGCGAGCTGCAGCAGGCTGGGGCCAGTGCTCATGCCCCTGTCTGGCATGGAGCTTTCCTGGAGAAGTGCTCGGGACAAGGCTGGATTGTGGGTGGACTAGAGCCTCCTGAACTCCTGTGCTCAGGCTCTGGAGCTCACATTTCCAATCAGGCCTGACAAGCAGGGGAGCCATGGCACCATCCACACCTCTAGTGCAATGCCCAGAGGACATAGGAGTCATTGTGGGAGCCCCAGGGGTCTGCACAGGAGCAATCCATGGCTGAGCATCAGGGATAGCAGCCTGCATGTCAGGCTTCCCTGGGAAGCGGTGAAACCCCCACAGCTTGGGACAAAGACCTCATGGGATTCTCCCCTCTACCATCTCCTCCTTTGTGATGGGGCCTGGCTGGAACTGCATGCTGAGGGAACGCTTTTTAACCAAGTGCCAAAGGACAGGGGCTATTCCTGCTCTCAGTGCCTCCCCCAGCGTGGGGGCAAGGCGGAAGATCCAGGAGAGGGGCAGTTTGGTTCCAGGTGAGTTTAGGTCACCATGGAAGCGCCTCTCTTGATTACCAGGCCTGACTCCCTAATGGCATTTGCTGGACTGTGTAAGAGTGACTGACACTCTCTAGCTGTGTCTACACGTGCACACTACTTCAAAGTAGCGGCACTAACTTCGAAATAGCGCCCGTTGCGGCTACACGCGTTGGGCGCTATTTCGAAGTTAACTTCGACGTTAGGCGGTGAGACGTCGAAGTCGCTAACCTCATGAGGGGATCAGAATAGTGCCCTACTTCGACGTTCAACATCGAAGTAGGGACCGTGTAGACGATCCGCGTCCCGCAACGTCGAAATTGCTGGGTCCTCCATGGCAGCCATCAGCTGGGGGGTTGAGAGATGCTCTCTCTCCAGCCCCTGCGGGGCTCTATGGTCACCATGGGCAGCAGCCCTTAGCCCAGGGCTTCTGGCTGCTTCTGCGGCAGCTGGGGATCCATGCTGCAGGCACAGGGTCTGCAACCAGTTGTCAGCTCTGTGTACCTTGTGTTGTTTAGTGCAACTGTGTCTGGGAGGGGCCCTTTAAGGGAGCGGCTTGCTGTTGAGTCCGCCCTGTGACCCTGTCTGCAGCTGTGCCTGGCACCCTTATTTCAATGTGTGCTACTTTGGCGTGTAGACGTACCCTCGCAGCGCCTATTTCGATGTGGTGCCACGCAACGTCGAAGTTGAACATCGACGTTGCCAGCCCTGGAGGACGTGTAGACGTTATTCATCGAAATAGCCTATTTCGATGTTGCTACCGATGTTGGCTTCACGTGTAGACGTAGCCTCTGTGAGCTGCATAGAAGGACGGCCCCAGCCCAGCTCCAGGCCTGCCAGCAGGAATTTCTGTAAATGTGGACTACTCCCATCCACAGCAGACCCTGCCCTTCTTCCTCCACACGGAGCTCTCCAGCTGGCTCTGACCCCCCACTCTTCCCTCCAGCCAGCCTCACCCTGCCTCTCTCCCCCAGCATCTCTGACACCAGCAGCCACACTCATGTGCACCTGGGTCCCTGCTGCCCTTCCCCTCTCCCTCGTCCGACCTATCCTGCATGCTGGGGTCCTGTCTCCTAGATGCCCTCATCCCCACACGTGCACTGGGGCTCTCCTGACAGTGTGCAGGGCAGTTAAGAAGTGTTCCCTCTGAGATGTTCCATCCTTGGACAGGTTGAATTTTCTCTGGACAGGTTAAAATTACTTATGTGAAACAGCAACACAGACGTAGCGTGTGGATGTGTACCGCCAGTACTAACCACATCACAGATATAAATATAGATTGCAAACAGTCCATAGGTCTGGAAGAAGATGTACTCAAATAAGGGGTAATTAAGAAGGAGCGATGCTTACAGTGTTTATTTTATGGAGCTGAATAAGAAGAAACTGGACACTACTCTCAGAATACCTGTATTATCACCTTTTCTAATGCCTCAAGCTGGCAAACACACCACACTGCACAAAGCCACACAAAGCTGAGGTGGAGCACCATGGGGAAGGCCAAGGTGATCGCCTGCAGCTGCTGCTGCTGCTGCCGCCACCGCCACCCATCCCCTGCCCCAGGCTGGTCGGGGAGAGGGTCAGGGTGGAGGCAGAGCAGGAAACGGGGCGGGGGGGAGGCCCCAGGGCTAAGGGGTGCAAACACACACCTTGCATATGCACACACATTGCCACATGCAGCCTGAGCTCTGTGCAAGGACCACTGCTTTCCTTGATCCCGGCTCCCTGCTCTGCACACCCTGCATCGGCCTGCTTGGCAATGCAGCATTTATGGAAACTGTCTTTTTGGTAGACAGACACAGGAGCTGCCTTCAGGCTCAGCTGAGGGAAGGAAAACTTTCCACTCCTGCTCTGTAGGGCTGGCTCCTGTTCCATGTAGCTGCTGTTCCTATTCGCTTGTAACAAAGGCAGAGCTGTGTATCACCTCTCCAGGGTGTTACACAGCAGCGGGACTGCCAGATCCTGGAGAGGTACAGACAGACGCTGAGCTTCCTTTCCCCTTTTCTAAATAGCTCTGTCACTCTGTGCTGAGCACCATAAAATCCCATCCAAAGAAACCTTTCAGCCAGAGACCAGATACAGCATTTTGGCCACTAGGGCAGCTGCTTGTCCCCAGCATACGGACAAACCACACTGTGTTTCAACAGTAAATGTGTTTCCTTGTATCAGCAGCAAACCTGGGTGGAAACTCAGAACAATGCTTTACAGTCCAGGAGGCATGAGGATGCTGGGCTTTCTATGCACTCACTCCTCACCCTGGATTTTCTGTCCGAGCCATGCTTCCGGTAGGTATGTAGAGAACTCAGTTTCTGGCAGCCTGCCTGTACTCTCTGCTGCAGAGTCTTCTCAAATGTTGCCAAACACATGCATACTGTAGCATAACAAATTGAGCTAAATTTCAAGGTGCCATTAACTGGCACCTACCGCTTTCAAATACTTTGCACTCCCTAGAGAGTAACTTCCTCTTTGCATCCCCTGTCTACAATTTCATTCACAAGAGCTCCAAATCTCCCTCCCCACTTCGCCCCCAAAGGATGCCATTTTGCAATGTGTAAGTCTAATTAAAGATACGCCAGGGTGCAAAGAAGAGAGGATTCCTGCCTCCCCCTGAACAACTGCTATTCATTAGTGACTATTAGATTAGTGAGTTCATCAAAGTGAAATGATGACGTTTCTTGCAGACCAGTCTTGTGTATACACAATTCCCAGGTAGAAACAGCACCAAGCATTGCCTCTGACAAGAAGGAACAGGAAAAACATCAAATAGAACAAGGACAGCTGCCAAAAAACGTCAAAGGAGAGCAAGGGTTTTGTAGGGAAAAGACGAAATTGCACCTAAATATGTGAACAGCAAGAAAATGAGCAGGGACAGAAAAGCAAGCAGGAGTTAAACTGTAAAGTTAAATGAAAAATTGTGCCAGACAATGAGCTCCGCTGCTGGTTTTGTTGATGTTTATGTATCTCTCACTGATACATGCAAGCATGTGGGAATGTGGGCATATCTGTGTGCACAGCGGGCAGGAAAGTGCAGCATCTACTACACTGAGACTAGTTTAACAAGCACAGGATACAATGCACAAACAAACAGCTGCAAAGAGAAAATCACCAGCTCCCCAGTTTAATTCTGCCCAACAATGGAGAGGAGGAGAGAAAGGGTTTGCTGTGATATGAATTAGTTAAAATCACATGCTTGATCTCAACACAATCAAGGCAAAATATTTGAAAGCAAAAGGAAATATTTCAAAAATGAAACCCCTGAGACAAACTGTGCTACTGCAGAGGGGGGTTAGCACTACATTTAGAAAGGAAACCAAAATTAAGAAAGCAACTTTGGAAGTATGGACTTACCAGTCTTCTGTTCGTGAGCCTAATTCCTAGCCACCTTCTGCAGCCCACTCCACACACAATTAACACTGGCAGAGATCTGGCTGGCTGTTTCTATGGAGTTTTAGACTGATTCCTGACTATGTATGAGGCTACTGCAGCTGCTCTGGAATAGGCTCTGAGGTACACAGAGAAGTCCACAAACACAATCGGGCTCATTGTACAATTTCAGGAGCGATTCAACCAACAGCAATCAGCCAAATCTAAACCCACATCTGCACCATGAAACACTACCAACAGATGCACGCCACAAGCCTCTGTGTGTGCATGTTATTTACATGTGCAAACAAACTACATGTATTTTGGCAAGTATCAGAGAAGTAGCCGTGTTAGTCTGTATCTTCGAGAACAAGAAGTCCTGTGGCACCTTAGAGACTAACATATTTTGGAACATAAGCTTTCTGACAAAGCGGGTCTTTGCCCACGGAAGCTTACGCTCTAAAATATCTATTAGTTTCTAGGGTGCCACAGGACTTCTTGTTGTACACGGATATTGCTACATATGCAGGTACACATACAAATATGAATATTCACATGTGAATACAGGATTCAATATTGTCTCTATTTGCATGTCTCTGATTTGTGGGTTTAATAGTCTTTTAATGTTGTTTGATTTCACATGTAACCTACAAATGTAACACATGCTATGTTTGAACCTGGGACCTTCAACATCAAAAGAGAGCCCTCTGTTATTTGAACTAAGGGAATAACTCCATCACCTAACACTAGCAGTAGGCTCTTATCCAACATGTGGAGCAGCCAATAAAGGCGAATGCAATGTACATTTCACAACTGCGTTATACAATATGTTTATAAAATTGGTGTCTGTCCATGTGTCTCCCCATCTGCTCTTTGTCTCTAGATCAGGGCAGGCAATAACATAGCAGCAGTTCACCAGGGTCAGCCCCTGAAGGGCTGCCGCCGCTCTACTTACCTGCACCTTTGCTGGTACATGTGCTTGCAGCCCTCATTGGCCACAGACCAACGCTCCTGGCCAATGGGATCTTCAGAGAGAGGCACAGACTGGGACACCATTGGGCAGAAATGGTGAGCTGTGGCCAATGGGAGCTGCAAGTGCCCATACCTGCAGAGGTGCAGGTAAATACAGCACTGGTTGCCTGCCAAAGTGGATCCAGCCTGCTGGTTGATATTTGCCCACCACCACTCTAGATGCTACTCCTCACCCGCCTGAGCACTGGAGATGGAAGTTTAAACAAGGAAGGAAAATTCAGATGAGCTTTGGAGGGTTAGGATTCACTGGGCAAGGCATGCTATTGTGACGTCTTGGATTGAAATCCATTGTTAACAGTTGCTCAAATGAACCCATTATGCCCCATGCACTAATTTGATACACACACCTGCATTTCTGGAGCTGTTGCAAGAAGTACTAAGTGACATCTCAGTTCTATGTAGCTTTCCCAGAAGGTCTCCTACTTCATGTACTGTCTCATGTGACATTTTTTCCCCAAAAATTTCAGAGGCAAATTTTCCACAGAAAACCCCCAAGCAACAAGTATGCCCAGTGGAGTCTCTGCAATACATAGCTATACATGGGACCACATGGCAGCAGAACAGGGACATTCACTTCCAGGTGTTTGTATCAGTAACTGTTGGCCGGCTGTCCAAGGTTTGCTCCCAGTCCCTGGAGCTTCTGCTGGACACCCTCTGGTCTACACACAGGGCGTACCCGTAAACAGGAGCAGGGCCTACGTGGACAAACATGTGCTGGGCCGTCTGTTCTCATTTCTAAGCTCTGCCCATCCTGCCATTTCCTTCCTCCTATCTCCATGTTGGTGTTGTGGGCAGGGGCATGTTTTAACCAGAGTGAGCCTCTGTTGAGTGGGTGCAGGGGAAAAGGGAGTTTTCAGGCAGCTTGGCTGTGTGCTGTACTGGTGCTAGAACTCAACCCTTCTGGGTGGTGACTTCCTTGCAACTATCTCGACAGCACCTCACTATCTCCATGAGGCAGGGACATAGCTAACGTGAGTCATCTGAGGCAAAAGAGCAGCTATTTGGTTTACACTGGGTCATGCCTGCATGAGTGCCTGGGTTGGGACCAGAGCCCAGAGTCCCGGCTCCCAGGCGGCTGCTCTAACCTTCACACCAGATTCCCTCTCAGAGGGAGAGACAGAAACCTGCAGTTTCAGCTGTCTGTTCTTTGCTCTAGCCACCAGACAACGTTTTCCCTATACACACAGCCCCCTGCCAGCGTCTAAGCTAAATAGCCAGTTCGTAGCATGTACTTCCCATTTTATTCCACTGGGTCCCTGTCCAGGACTTGACTCAATTCTCACCCCTTTGGACTCACACTCTCAATGTTCTGATGGGCTTTCCAACTCCTCCCCCTCCTCCTCCACCACATCCATTTGTACTGTCTGCCTCAGACTTGCTGGTGACCCTGCTTTCCCATGGGCAGGCCTGCTGCCAGAAAGCTCCAGGTTATGCAGCAGCATTCTGATGCCTGGGAACCTTGTCAATGTACATTTGTCAAGGCCAGAGAAGAAAGGACTTTGCAGTACTCAAGATACGAGATGATGAGATGCAGGACAAGAGTTCTGGCTGGGAGGGTGGATAGGAAAGACCATGCCTATGCAGGAAGAATTGTCAAGATTTAGACATAACCTGGAGGTGAGAACTCGAGGGATCCACGTCAAATATGATGACCCGGTTATGGGCTTGTCTGCCAAGCAAGAAGATGGCATTGTTCACAGAGACTGAGACAGACAGACAGATACAACAGTTGGGATTTACAGCCTGAACTGGCCCCACTACGGAGCAGAGCCTGCAGGATGTCATGCAGCTCCTGAAAGATGCTGAACTGCTGGTGCACAGCACTGCACAGCATCAGGCCCACTATTGGTTCACTGCTGCAGCTACAGCATCACATGATGTGTTCAGGTTGCAAAAAAGGGTTGTGGTAATAAACCATAAATCAATAGACACTTATTGTCAGCAGAGAATCCACCTCGCAGTCCTCGAGCAGCTTGCTCAGCTCAGCTGCTGAGAGCAGCAAGAGTGCCAGAGACCTTTACAGCCCACAGCCCATTTCAGGAGCACAGCTCTGACTGCATTGTGGCAGGCCCATTTCTGAACACAGCAACCCCGGGGGGACTCGTTGCCACGGTGTACATTCCGCAGCCAGCATTTTCATCAATCAGTGTTCCCCAGGCTGGCAGGAGCTGCCGCAACAAATGCATCGAACACCAGCTGCACAGCTGTGTTTACTGGCAGGAAAACAGGTTAACAGAATAACTGTCTGGCAGGTGTGGGGTGAGCGGCACAGACTTGATACAGACAGGTTTTTTCCAGCTCTGATTGTGACACTGTGAAAGCCCCATTGCAAACAGAGACCGTAACTCCCAGAGGGGGATTTTGATTTAATTCGACAGTCAGCACCCAACGCTGCCTGCTCTTGACACAAGCAAACACACCCCAAACATGTCATGGACCAGGCTGCACAACAGACCCACAGCATCACAAACTCCATGTGCCCCCCAGGCATGCCCCTATCTCCAGCAGGCTTCAAGCCCTCTAGTTAAAAACCTCCAGCCTGGTGCCAGCAAAGCTGTGTTGCTCCCTGGGGTGAATGGCATGACAGCAGTGTAAGGCTGGAGGAGCCTAGTAGGGAGGCTGGCAGGCTAGCCCTGAGCTCCACCACACAAAGAAGGGAGGGCACATAAAGGCCAGGCAAAACCGGGGCCCCTGCCCCTGCGGACACTCCCTGGCAGAGCAGTTCCCTGAGGAAGTTTGGGAGCAGAGGAAAAGGCGAGCCCCCCCGGTGAAACATAGAGAAGTTGCTCACCTGTGTAGTAACGATGGTTCTTCGAGATGTGTCCCTGTGGGTGCTCCACAGTAGGTGTCGGGCTCGCCCTGGCGCCGCAGCTCGGAAAAGCTTCAGCAGTCTCCGTCGGGTCGCGCATGCGCCGATGCACATCAGCTCTTCGCGCGCTTACGGTCACATGTGCGATCCGGTCCCCGCCAGTTCCTGATCAACTGCTCCGGACGCCCCTAAAAAACACACAAACAGAGCTCTGAAGTGGGGAGGAACGGGTGGGTAGTGGAGCACCCACGGGGACACATCTCGAAGAACCATCGTTACTACTCAGGTGAGTAACTTCTCTTTCTTCTTCGAGTGGTCCCCGTGGGGGCTCCACAGTAGGTGACTACCCAGCAGTAACCCCCCCCGAAAAAGGAGGTGGGTACCAGATTTATGCGCAGCTTGCCCGTGAAAGGACTGCTGTCAACAGGCGCATATCCTCATCAAGCATCCTGTGCATGGCGTAGTGCTTGGCAAAGGTGTCATAGGAAGACCACGTTGCCGCTCTGCAGATATCTCTCAGCGCGATGCCTTTGAAGAAGGCCGTTGACGCCGCCATCGCCCTAGTACAGTGGGCTCTTGGCGGAACTGGCAGAGGAGTCTTGCAAATCTCGTAACACAGTCTTATGCAAGACACAATGTGATTTGAAATCCTCTGTGAAGATAGCGCTTCTCCTTTTGACCTGGATGCAATGGACACCAGGAGTCTGTCCGTTTTCTGGAAAGGTTTAGTTCTATCGATGTAGAAAGCCAGTGCCCTTCTTACGTCAAGTAAGTGCAACTGCGCCTCTTCATTTGAGTTGTGAGGCTTAGGATAGAACGAGGGCAGCACTACCGGTTCGTTGATGTGAAAGTCTGAAGAGACCTTCGGAACGAAGGCTGGGTGTAATCGTAAGACCACCGCTTCTTTTGAGAAGATCGTGCAGGGTGGTGTGGACATTATGGCCATGAGTTCGCTCACTCTGCGAGCTGACATGATTGCCAGGAGGAAAGTCGTTTTAATAGTAAGTAGTCGAAGAGGGACCATAGCCAATGGTTCAAAGGGCGGTCCTGAGAGGGTGTGTAGAACTAGGTCTAAACTCCATGACGGCGGTATTGGTTTCCGAGGGGGGTACAGATTCATCAACCCCTTTAGGAAACGCGAGACAACAGGATGGGCACATGTGGTTGATCCATCCTCTTCATGCCGAAACGCTGATATAGCCACCAGATGCACCTTTATAGAGGATAGCGAAAGTCCGTTTTATTTGAGATGTAGCAAATAATCCAAAATCGTAGGTATGGTGGCGTCCTGGGGTATTAGTTGCCTGGAGGAACACCATTCAGAAAAATGCAACCATTTGTGCTGATAAGTCTTTCTGGTGGAAGTTCTCCAACTACATTCAAGGACTTGTATTCCCTCTGAGCATGTAGTCTCTAAGGCGCTTAGCCATGGATGAGCCATGCTTGTAGCCGAAGTCTCTTCGGGTGTGGGTGCAGTATTGACCCCCGAGCCTGAGTGAGAATGTCCAGTACTGTTGGTAGGGGAAATGGTCGATGTTGAGCCATGCGCAAGAGCAATGGGAACCACTGTTGCCGGTCCCAGGTTGGGACTATGAGTATCATGCGTGCTTTCTCCCTTCTGGCCTTCTCCAAGACCTTGTGTATAAGTGTCATGGGAGGGAACGCATAAAGTAGAGGGCCCTTCCATGGGATCATGAAGGCGTCCCCCAAAGACTCCTGTCCCATGCCCGCTCTGGAGCAGTATTGGGGACATTTCTTGTTTTCTCGGGTGGCGAACAAGTCGATTTGGGGAAAACCCCATCTGTGGAACACCTGGTGAAGTAGGTCTGAACGGGTCTGCCACTCGTAAGTGGGCGCAAAGTGTCTGCTGAGTTGGTCCGCCTTGACGTTGCGGACCCCCGGTAGGTATGAAGCCTTTATGATTATATTGTTGGCAATGCACCAGTTCCAGAGTCGGACTGCCTCTGCACAAAGCGTACGAGACCTGGCTCCCCCCTGTCAGTTTATATAAAACGTGGTGGTGGTGTTGTCGGTATTCACGCCGACTATTTTTCCGCGCAGATAATTGTGAAAATGCCTGCACGCATTGAACACTGCCCTGAGCTCTAATATGTTTATGTGCAGTGTCTTCTCTGTGGGGGACCATAATCCTTGAGTGGTTTTGTTGTCCATGTGAGCCCCCCATCCCATATGGGAGGCATCTGTTGTAATGAACACAGTAATTTGCGGTTGGCGGAAGGGCACCCCTGTTAGGAGATTCTTGGGGTTTCCCCACCATGTTAGCGAGCTTCGTGCCTCTGTTGTAAGTGACACCCTCTTGTGGACGGTGTGGATTGAGGGTTTGTATACGGCTGCCAACCAATGCTGCAATCCTCGCATATGCAGCCTGGCGTTTTGCACCACAAACGTGGTGGTTGCCATATGCCCCAACAGTTGTAAGCACGTGAGAACTGGAACAGTGGGGCTGTACGTTAGTAGTTGTATGAGAGATTCGATGGCACGAAAAACGAGCCTCGGGTAAATACACCCCTGACATGACTGAGTCTATCCGAGCCCCTATAAACTCTATATTTTGCGTGGGGTCGGTCTTTGACTTTGAGAAATTGATGATGAGGCCCAGTGAGGTAAATGTTTTTGTGGTGATGTGCATCATCCGTAATACCTCCGCCCGGGAAGTTCCCTTTAGCAGGCAATCGTCCAGGTATGGGAAAATGAAAACGCCCTGTCTGTGTAGGTATGCTGACACCACCGCTAAGGTCTTGGTGAAGACTCTGGGTGCTGAAGAGAGTCCGAATGGGAGGACTCTGTACTGGAAATGATCTGCGCCCACAAGGAACCGGAGGAAATGCCTGTGGGCTGGATGAATTGCGATATGAAAATACGCATCCTGTAAGTCGAGGGCTGCAAACCAATCGCCATGGTCTAGTGCCGTGATTATTGAAGCCATCGTAGTCATTTTGAAGTGCTGTTTGCATAGGTACTGGTTCAGTGCGCGTAGATCCAAAATGGGTCTCCACCCTCCTGTCTTCTTTTCCGTCAGGAAATACCTGGAGTAGAACCCTTTGCCTTGGAATTGTTCCGGTACTCTCTCCACCGCCCCTATGAATAGGAGGTGGTCCACCTCCCGCCTTAATTCCGGTAGGTGAGAGGGGTCTCTGAGAAGGGGTGCGGTGGGAGGATTTGGTGGAGGTAAAGACTGGAAGCGGATCGTGTATCCCGTGTTTACAATCTCCAATACCCACTTGTCCGACGTGATGCTTTTCCATTGTGGGTAAAATGGCTTGAGTCGGTGATGGAACATGTACTGAGATTGGCACTGAGGTACGGTCTTGGCGTTGCAGCCCTCGACACACCTGTCAAACTTGCTGTCTTGCACTTTGCCCTGCGGAGGCGTTGCCCTGCTGAGGCTGGCGCCTAGGGCCCTTATAATGTGTTTGCTGATGACGTCCCTGATCATACCCCCGTTGAAATTGGGTACGTTGCTGTTGGTAACCATAACGGCATTGCTGAGGATAAAATTTCTTCCTTCTGAACGGTGGGGTATATATCCCCAAAGTCTGAAGTGTCGCTCTGGAATCTTTGCTCGAGTGTAGGACTGAGTCAGTCGATTCAGCAAACAATTTTATTTTGTCGAAGGGGAGGTCTGCAATTTTGACCTGTAACTCCTTTGGAATGCCGGATGTGTGAAGCCATGACTCTCTCCGCATTACCACTGCAGTGGCCATGGCGCGGGCCGCTGTGTCCGCCACATCCAGTGCAATCTGCACGCCCGCTCGAGAAGCTGCGTAGCCCTCTTGCACAATTGCCTTAAGAATTGGCCTTTTATCCTCCGGAAGGAAGTCCATGAGGGCAGTAAGCTTGGAATAGTTGTCGAAATTGTGATTCGACAAATGAGCGGCATAGTTGGCCATGCGGAGCAACAGAGTAGAGGAGGAGTAGGCTTTTCTACCCAGAAGATCCAGCTTCTTCATGTCCTTGTCCAATCCCCCACATTTGTACTGGGACGATTTGGACCTGTGTTGGGACGATTCAACCACTAGCGAGTTTGGCTGTGGATGACTAAATAGAAATTCCATACCTTTCGCAGGGACGAAGTACTTTTTGTCCGCTCTTTTGTTGGTAGGAGGAGCGGATGCTGGAGTCTGTCATATATTAGTGGCTGCCTCTATGATTGCATCGTCCAGAGGAAGAGCAATTTTAGAAGAAGATGGAGGCCTGAGGTTTTTAAGGAGTCTGTGGTGTTTCTCCTGCACCTCCGCCACTTGAATATCTTGGGATTGAGCTACTCGTTTGAACAGCTCCTGGAACTGTTTCAGGTCATCTGGGGGACAAATGTCTCCAGGGACCACGGCCTCGTCTGGCGAGGATGAGGAGGCATCACTATGGTATCTCTCCTCCAATTCCTCTGGATCCTGGCTGTATTGATGTGATTGCGTTTGTGGAATTTTGAGATGGGCTTCAATGCCTTTAGACCCAGCCTCTGATTGGGGAACTCGTGGTGTTCCCCCCGGTGGAAGCAGAACACTCTGGCGTTGAGGGGTGGTCGACGGGGATCCATAGTGAGACGTCGACCTCCTATGCTGACACCCTGCATAATGATGGCGGTCGCAGCAACAGGGACAGGGGCCCGGCAATGGAGACCTGGACCATGACCCAAGGATGTAAGGGTGGTGCCTGGAATGTCGAGACCTCCCAGATGATACCGACATACGAGGAGAGCCTCTGTGAGAAGACTCGTAGGGATCTCTGCTAGATGATGGAGAAAAGCGTGCAGACCCCTGGGATGGACTCCGAAGAAAAGGAGAAGGACGTCTGTGGCAGGCTGAAGGTGTTGCTGCCCGTCGAATCTCCGGTGGTGATCGTGGTGACAGAAGCAGCGCAATTACCTCAGGAGAGGGGATGCGGTGCCTGGTCTTCGTTTTAGCCTTTACCCTCTCGGGTGGTCTTGTCGGTGAACTTGGTACCAGAGCAGGTGTCATGCTGATTTCCACTGCTCCCGGTGCCGTTGTTGCCGGTGCCGTCGATCCCGGTGCCGTCGTCCTCGGTGCCGATGTCCTCGGTGTCGTCAATCCCGGTGCCTCTGGGGAAGTCTCGATCGGTGCCGCAGTAGCCGGTGCCGGACTGACTAGTGCCCGCACGGCTCTCGGTGCCGTCTCCCCTGTAGCTGCAGAGCCTTGAGTGGTTGCATGCGCCGCGGCTTTACCAGTGGAGGAAGCCAGCGTGCGTGGGCCCTTTGTTACACTCGTCCCGCTCCTAACAGTAAGGGGCAGGGATTGAGTAGGCGAGGTTCTTCTTTTCTTCTGCGCAGAGGAGGTCAAAGAGGCAGCCTTCCTCTTGTGCGGTCCTGAAGAGCCCTCCGCATGCATTGAAGTGCTTTGTCAACTAACAGCATCTTCAGCCTCATTTCTCTATCTTTTCTAGCTCTATTAGTCAACTTGGAACAATGGGAGCACTTCTGGGGAACGTGCATCTCCCCAAGGCACCGTATGCATCTGCTATGGCCATCCGAAGCAGGCATGGCCTCCCGGCAAGATTCACACTTCTTAAAGCCGGGGGATGGCATTGTTAAAACTTAACTCTGAGTCCTTAGGTGCTAATAGCACACTTAACAGTCTGTTAGGTGATGTTAATAACCGTTGGCCTTTGAAGGCCGACAAACAAAAGCAGCAGGCCCGCCCGGAGGCGGCTGCTGCGGTTTTAAGATAGTCTTTAACTTTTAACAACTTTTAACAGAGTAACTAACTATAATAACTATAGAACTGCTAACTATGAACTGTTAAAAACTATTAACACGAGAAAAAAATAAGATTTGTCTGTCTCAGGCATTGGAGCCAGAGAGGATTCCGTCTGCAGCCGTTAGCGGTTGAGAAGGAACTGGCGGGGACCGGATCGCACACGTGACCGTAAGCGTGTGAAGAGCCTACGCGCATCGGCGCATGCGCGACCCGACGGAGACTGCTGAAGATTTTCCGAGCTGCGGCGCCAGGGCAAGCCCGACACCTACTGTGGAGCACCCACGGGGACCACTCGAAGAAGAAACCCCCATTTCCACACACTTGTGCCTGGCTGCAATTCAGCTGGCCTCTGACAGGCTCTGCCTAGAGCCACTTGGCCTGTCCACTGCATGGCACTTCTGCTCTCCCATGACGGGATTTGCATGCTTCATGTCAGCCATATCACGGGGCATGGTGGGATCTGACTGGAACTGCAGATGGGAACAGCCTGGGCATGAGATACGGTATCCCTGCAGGCACCCCCAGAAGAGCGTCCAAACACACCTCATCCCAGGGTTTGTGTGCATAATCCCCTGTAGGGCACCACTTCAGGGAGTGCAGTCACAGTGGGGGGTGAGAGCTGACTGACCGGTGCTCATGTCATTCTGGGACACCACCCCAAAGCAGGGGGGGCTTTATAAATTCTACAGCATAAGGCACACTGGCTGCAGCTAAATGACCCTGGAGCCCTCCTTTCTCTCAGCTGGACAAGCCATTTTACTGTGGTGTGAGGGAAACAGGACAGGAATGAGACCCCCTTCCCCACAGAAAGCTGCACTCCATGATAGGCATGAGGAAGTTTTGCCCTTCAGCCACTTGCCTGATCAGAAATACACCCTCCTGCCCTCTCTCTGGCACCGAGCTGCCAGCCAGCTCTGGAGAAGAACAACTCCTGGGCACAACAGTAATACAAAAATTTAATACTACTAATAAATGGTGCGTTACGTACCGGTCTGCGGGAGCCTGCAGAGGTGCTGTCTTAAGAGGTGCAGCAGATCCCTGGCTTAGCCAGTGTGAGGGCAGGCAGAAGGAAAACATTGCCACGATGCACAGAATCATGGAAGGATATGGCTGGAAGGGACCTCAGGAGGTCATCTAGTCCAGCCCCCCGCTTCAAGCAGGATCCACCCCAGCTAAGTCATCCCAGCCAGGACCTTGTCCAGCCGGGACTTAAAAACCTCCAGGGATGGAGAATCCACCACCTCTCTAGGCAACGCATTCCAGTGCTTCACCACCCTCCTGGTGAAGTAGTTTTTCCTAATATCCAACCTAATCCTCTTCCTCTTTAACTTCAGACCATTGCTCCTTGTTCTGCCATCTGTCACCACTGAGAACAGTTTCTCTCCATCCTTTTTACAGCTCCCCTTCAGGAAGTTGAAGGCTGCTATTAAATCACCCCTCAGACTTCTCTTCTGTAAACTAAACAAGTCCAAATCCCTCAGCCTCTCCTCATAGGTCATGTGCTCCAGACCCTTAATCATATTTGTTGACCTCCAATGAACCTGCTCCAACACATCCACATCCTTTTTATACTGGATGTCCCAAAACTGGACACAATATTCCAGATGTGGCCTCACCAGTGCTGAATACAGGGGAACAACACTTCTCGAGATCTGCTCGAAATGCTCCTCCTAATGCACCCTAATATGCCATTAGCCTTCTTGGCTACAAGGGCACACTGTTTACTCATATCCAGCCTTTCATCTACCATAACCCCAGCTCCCTTTCTGCTGTACTGCTGCTTAGCCAGTTGTTCCCCAGCCTACAACAATGCTTGGGATTTTTCCATCCCAAGTGCAGGACTCTACACTTCTCCTTGTTGAACCGCATCCGATTTCTTTTGGCCCAATCCTCCAATTTATTCAGGTCACTCTGGACCCTATCTCTACCCTCCAACGTATCTGCCTCCACCCCTAGCTTAGTGTCATCTGCAAATTTGCACTTATTTCTGTTAAGCATTGTCACTTCCAGTCTCACGGACAGGTTGTAATTCTCAGCCTGTACACTCTCCAGGGCAGGGACTCTCCCACTGCACATCTGTTGAGCACCCAGCACAAGATGCTTCAGTCCCAGTTCCAGAGGCATACAAACAACAGTGGAGAGTCTGCACTTCTCTAGGTCTACTTCCCAGTATCTCACAGTGCTCTGCTAACTTTGAGCTTTGCCCTGCCAGAGGAAGGGAGGTAACACAAATATCAGTCAGCTAATGTGCCTATCAAGAGGGCATCCTAGTGCCCCGATAAAGATGAACAGGTATTTTAGGGTTCACTTCTGCCAGAATTCAATGCAGCTGCCCTTGGGAGGACTGATCTGAGCTTTCTGACAGCTCACAGCACAGCAGGATTTCCAGATGGAGCTGCAGGGGGAATCGGAGGCAGGAAAAGCAAAGTGATGATCTCCCTGGCTAAATCCCCATTTTGATCCCTGATTTTGCTGACTGTCTTAATGACCTGTTTGTAGTGCTCACCAGCAACAGCCTGCAGAGCACCTCTGCTGTGTAAATACACTGCAGAAGGGCCTGGGAACACACTGCAGCTGCACTTACCTCTATCCATTGAATAGGGGGAAGCAGCTGATAGAAAATGCTAAGGGCACAGAATGCAAGAGTGTCTGCTCCTACATACTCCAGCACCTTTCACCCACACCCTAAAGCACTTTCACAAAGGACCCTGGCCTCCAAGCCCACCCAACTCCTCTGTGGTTATCCAGAATTAGCACTACCACTTGGGCACCAATCAGTGGGCTCAGTACACATGGCCCTGGCCTGCCTCAGGCAGGGAGTAGGGACCAGTCAGCAGAGGCAGTGGAAGCAGCGGTTAGCGTATGCCCTCTGCTCTTGTTTTGGTCTGCTTAGAAGATCCTTCCCCACAGCCTGGTTCACCAGGCCATAGCTTGGCCCTTAAGCACACTGAACTTGGACCACTCCAATGATTATCCAACAGAGCTTTGAACTCTCGAAGGGGTATAGTGCTGCAAAAAGTTAAAACGGGTCAGACCACAGCAAGGAAAAACTGTGTTTCTCCCCACTTGTAAACTAATGGGGTTCTAGGGGGCTGATGGATAAACATGAGGTAGCTATGTGCTACTGTAACACTAGTCAATAGAATTAACATACAGGTTCATAGCACAAAGCAACAACATACACACACGCGTGCGCACACACACACACGTGTGTGGAGAGTCCAATGCAGCATGCAACCTCTCGTAACATGCACAGGAAGGATCAATTCATTGCAGGGCATGGAGCCAGTGCAAACTCTGCTCCTATGCATGTGGGGAGCATGCTGCTGTGATGGGAAGTGGGGCAGGAGCAGCAGCTGAGTGAAAGGAGTTTGCCTGCTCTGGGGAGCTCTCACCCCTCACCCAGCATCTCCTGCCAATGAGAGCAAAGTCCAAGTCCCCTTTGCCTGCTCACTGCACTGCCCTGGGGACACAGACTTGTTACCTTGCTTTGTGCCAAAGGACCCATTCGCTGCATGGTGCTCTGCTCCAGCAGGAGGCTTCAGGTTCTCTCCTGGCACAGAGCAGCACCAGTCCCCAGAGCCTGCAGCTCAAAAGTGAGTGCAGTTAGTGCTGGGCAAGTCTCAAAGGGCCCCAAGGGCCAAGCGGGGTCAGAGAACTGTCTGCATACTCCTTGGCATAGAAACACTTGTGGGAGTAGCATCCCCAGCACTTCCCAATGCCACTCTGCTTGGAGGCACAAGTGTCACCTGCTGGGCAAGAGGTCAGTAATTCCACATATGGACCAAGCCACAGAAATTTAAACTGTCCCACCCCTGAACTGACTCACTTTGCATTCATTTAGCCAAGTGCTTGTTGTGCTCTACAAAAACACAGAAACTCCTGTAAGCACCTGAAAGAGAGAGGTCATTTCAGGCCTGCCAGCTATCAGTGCAAGTGCTATAGGCAGGAGAAAGATGTAGACAGATATGACGCCTGGCAGAACATTTATGCACAGCATGCACAGTGCACACATGCAAAGCAGGAGACAGGCCATAGAGCCTGACTGCACTGCCTATATGCTGGTGCCTCACAGAGGCTGTGTTAACACAACCCTGTTCAATGAGCGCCTGCCCTGGCCAGCCAGTTCCAAGTCCAGCTTCAGGACCAGTCTGCAAGCCTGGAGGGATCTGAGATGTTCTGGACAAGGATGTATTTATGTAGCAACAAATGCCACGGGGACCCCCAGATACCACCACCATGGAAGTATTAAATAACAACAATAGCAGTGCTTTAAACTCTGATTAATTGTATGAAAGAACAAGAAATAAGGCAGCAAAATACAAACCCTCCATAGGATCATGCCACTTGAATCAATGAATGAATCTGGCCCGAGAAAGCTGTGTAAACTACCTAACAATCTGGGCAGGCTGAGTACTGATGATATAAGAAGAGTCTCTTTATAGCCGGTAAAAGACTCAGCAGCTGACAGACATCGCTGGATATAGATTCTGCACTTTCAGGGTAATGTGCTGCATTCCAAAAAAGGAAATTGCTAAAATACAACATTATAGTCTCAGAAGAGGTTGTGTGGTTGAGCTCCCAAACTGTGGAGATGGGGTGCAAGGATTCCTCTGCAATGAGATGCTGAATCTAGAAACCCCTGGAATAGTAGGTAGGCAGAAAGGTGCAAGAAATTCACCTCACTTCAGGGGTGAAATACTGTAACCCTTTCCTTAGCTGCACTACCAAGGCTCAGCTAGTCTCTGAAATGCCCATGAGTCTCTCTAGTGTGAGCCGGCTGGCAGAAAGAACTGAGCACAGATGTAAAACTACCACTGCATTTGCTATTGCAAGCAAACAGATGAAGTCTATTAAACACCTCATAGATAAACAAACAGATTCCAGCCCTTCCTGTCCTCTTTAAATGGAGGAATGGATAAACACTTTAGGCTACTCTGGTCTTTGAAACCACTTCTGTGTTTGCTACAGGTATCTCACTTGTCAGCATGACAGGGGACTTCCACAGAAACTTGCACACACAAAGCTTCTCTGCTGCAGGGCTTCCCTTCTCCAGTCCCATTCCAGCTATCCTTGCAGCTGGTCTCTCCAGAGCTTCTGACTTGCAACAGTTACTCGGAATTTCCTGGCAGAACATGACAGCAGAACTACAGGGTGTGTCTAAATGGCAACACATACACAGATATGGAGATAACCCGTGGACAGAGGTGCAGCCCCTCAGCTCCTTGCTAGGGCACTTCCAGTGCTGCTTGTTAGACAGCTGGGCCAACTCCACTCCCTTTTTCCCACACCAGCCTGCCTTGGCTTTGCTGCATGGTAGTTCTCTTACCTATAGGAAGAGTTCAGGGCAGGAGTTACTGTACCTGGTTCCGAGATACTCAGACGCTGGTCGGAGGGCAGGAGGAGGAACTCTCTGCAGGTGTCCAGATCCAGGCTGGGCAGGCTTTTCTTTCGGCACAGGCCAGCAACAATCTGAACTGCCTTCTGACACCGGCTGTCCTCCTTGGTGGCACTCATCTCCCAAAGTGCATCCTTCGCTTTCCCCCGAACTAGCTGTCTAGGAAAATCCAACTAGGGAAAGAATGTATTTATCTCCAGGAAAACAGTGACATCCACTCCGCCCCCTGGTGCTCCTCCGCTGAGCCCAGCTGCACACAGCCCCTTCTCCGAGTTAGGGCTTGACTGCCAGAGGGCAGCTTCCTGCAACCCAGGCAGCTTGTGCTCTCTACTGCCAAGGCTGTGCCAGACAAGGAACCTCCTACCAAATTCAGTCTGATACCTTCCACGCTACATTGTAAAGCTGCAGCCCAGAGCGTGCTTTTTAACTCATTACTTGCCGCACCTTCTCTCTCAGCATTTGAGGAGACATCTCCCCTGCCCAGGGGCAAAGCTCAAAACCCAAGTGCTTCTCTGCAGAAAACTGAGCATTGGAATCCTCCAGCTAGGAACAGCTTGTCACCACAAAGAGAGGAAAGCAGAGAGAGTGCTGTATGCACGCTGCTTCCAGCCGCAGAAAGCAACACACAGAGAAAAACAGGTTTAGCAGCATAACCGTGCCAGGCTGTGGACAGCGACAGGGACTGGGGCCGTTGTGCTCTGTACTGAGATGATTTCTTTTTAAGATATGGTATCGCTTTTGGATGCTTCATGTAATTAACAGACAGGTCATGCGGCATGACAGAGCTACTCTGTGAAATAGAAAACACATTTGTCAGGCAGGAGTACAGAAGCAGATCACATAATGATGTAATTACAATTATCCTCAGTGGACTCATTTTTTTGCTGCTTCTGATGCGGAGCCTCTAGTGCAAACATAAATGAAGGTGCTGGAGAGAGAAGCAAAGTTAAGCTGGCTGGTGTGCTAAACCCACATCTCCCACTAGGAACAGGAAGTGTATATGCCTCTATGCCACTGAACTTGTCCTCTCTGGTAAGTACTTGCTATAGCTCTCTGAGCAACAGCACAATGCGAGCCCCAGCACAGGGCTCTGCAAATGCCCACACACACGTCAGACACCTGAGCAGCAGTATTTCCTCACTCAGCAAACTAAAAGATATACTCTCACCAAGTATAAGGGGCTGCAATGCCCCTTCCTGGGGACACAGATAAATTGGCATCATTCTGGCAAATGACACTACAGTTGGACCAAGGTGGGTTGCATGTCAGGCAAGCATTATTACACATACAAAATACACCTGCAGTGGCAAGGCAGTCTGGCAATGCAACAGAGCCTAGGAACACGTGGCCAGTGCAATGTAGGTCAGACAATATGGTCACACCACTCCCCTGTGGCGTTACAAATCTACAAAATGAAAATAAACCTGAACTGTCCTACCCCGTGGTGGGGCTGGAGAACAACATAGCCACAAGCACATGGTCATGGGCAAACATCCTGGGCCGTAGGCACAGGAATAAAGAGTTTATCTTACGGTTCACAAAGATTATCATCATGTGACAGATAACACAGGGGCCAAGCACCCTCCATTGCTTGTCATATGACAGATCACCCAGACCCCACTCCATGGTCTGTCATGTGACTGATCACACATCCCATCATGTGTCAAGATCCCATATACCCTTCCCACTTTACTGACCTGACATGTGACAGATCACACAGTCTCCTTCCCCTTGTCCCCCAGCCTGCCACTGTGTCTCCCTTACACAGGCCTTTAAGTCCAAGCTTCCATTAGTGCAGCTGACCCGGGCCCAGTGTGTCCTTAGTCCCTGTGCTCTGTATCAGCATTGCTGACTCCCACCCAATTGCTTATGCTCCTGAAGTGCCAGGCAGCTGTGTGCACTAAGCCCCAGCAGACTTTGTATGGCCTAGGTGTAAGCCTTAAAACTGTCTGTATCTAGGGCTCTACCTGCTCCTGTCACTGGAGTATCTGGACTCACTATCTTTAATGGATATAACCACCTGCTGTGAGTCAGGTGCAGCTATTACCCAGTGCAGAGGGAAACAAGCTGTAGAGACTAAGGGAGGTGTCATGTGACGCACCACCAGGCCTGCCTGCAGGCCTCAGAAAGCAAGAATGGAAACTTCCATGCCTGCTATACTGTCTGGCACAGCCTTGAACTCTGCAGGTGTAACAGCAGGTGAGCTTGAGCATCCCTGACAGGTCTCACTGGCCACAGCCCCGTATCTGTAAGTGAAAGCAGAGAGCTGAAGCAAACAGCCCTGACCCCTGCTTTCCCGGTGGGAAGGGAGAAGTGGTGCTGAGCCACTGGGCACACACACACACTGGTAAACAACTAAGATATAAAGATTCGGGGAGCCCCGCCCCTAGCTGAGTCTCACCAGGGACTTCCAGCCTCACAGTTGCCCCAGATTCCCCCAGCTGAAGCCACATCTGCTGCAGCCCTGGTGTGAGCTATTCCCAGATCGGCACTCCCCGTGGCAGAAAGGACATAAGCATTCCAGGGAGCCGTTTACTTCTTTTAGTACGGTCCTGTCACGCTTGTCGCTTGCTGAAGTGCACCCTGTGAAGTGCACTAGCAGGGGAGCAGTAAGCTTAAAAAAGTACATTACCCTAACTGGCTCTGTGTTGAAGCAAATCCCATAATCCTGTCCCTCTTTGGCTTTGAGAGCTGACAAGTGGTACCCAAGACCACCTGGGAGCATGCTGCACAGCTACTGAACTAGTGCTCTCCCTTCTAGCCCCTCACTCGTGGTGGATGGTTGCCTTCGCTTGCCACCACCCTGGGGTGGATGATTGCACGAGTGGAGGGAGGAATATGGAGTCTCCCCATTATTATTGCCTCAGCTGCTCTGTGGTGGAGCTTTCAGCTGGACGGTCAGGCCCCACAGTGCTGGCCGCTGCCTAGAAAGATGTAAAGGACATTTCCTGCCCCAAAAAGCTCATGGGTTCTCAGACAGAAGATAACAGGTGGAAACAGACAGACAGACAGACAGTGGCAGAGGACAGCATGGGCTGGGTACAAAATAAGGAACTCTGGCAGTTCTTAGCCAGTCAGAAGCAATGATCAGAGTTTGTCAGGAAGGCGTCACCTGTGCACATTATGTCAGAGGGAAGATCTGAAGGGGACTGAAGAAGGACAAGGGGGTGACTGCAGATTTCAACTGGGAGCTTTTTTCTCATCTGAGCCATCCTTGGAGAGAGCCTGACAGCTTTTCTTCTCCCGGACCTAGTAAAGCTGGTGCTGGATGGGATGAGACATACAGCAGGCTGGCAGGGTGCCCTACACCTGCTCTAGAATGAACCTTTCTTGAGGCCTGGCCTAAAGAAGAAAGTTACATTGGTTTTAAAATCCATTTAGTTAAACCAGTGCAAACTGTGTGGACACACTAATTCCAATTTAAGAGTGGCTTGTTACTTTAGCTTAAACTTGTTCCCACCCCACCAGCCAGGAGGCCACCCTCCAGCAGCAAGAGGAGAGCGGGGGGTTACAATCCCCTGACACACACATCCGGGCTTGGATAGAAGTTCTGTCATTTGGAACATTTATTGTATTTTTTCACTGGGCTGAGTAAAACATTGGAAAACAGGCCACACCTGCTCTGGCCCCTGGACAGGACCATTTCATTTCCTAACTTCTCTCATCCTCTGTCTCAAGGACAAATGAAGCTATCTGCTGATAGGGGCCCCGTAGAAAAGGCAGGAAGTGCCCAATGCTGTCAGGCCACTGGGGAGCTCGTGGACTGGGGAGTTCCTGGCCTAGAAAAATCCTTGCTTATTGCAGAAAAGTTGGCATTTGCAAACTCCTGTAAACCTACCAGAAAAAAAACAAGCACAAACCCTTTCACTTTCCAATTCAAGAGCAGCTCCTGGGGGATGCCCAACTATTTCATACATCAAAAATGCCATCAGAGTTAACGAGATTCCCAGAGTGAAAGGACACATACAAATCAGGCTGCCTTAGAGCATAGTCAAGTCCATTAAACTGGACAGTTAATCCCCAGCATGGCAGGTTAACAACTCCCTCAAAGCCATGCCATATGGGGTCTATAACAGCAGTGAAAACAGCCTCAGACTGAGGTGCATGGGCCAACCAAGTGCTGCAAGAGACACTGGCTGTGAGCTTCGCATGTAACTGTGCTCAGGATTGTCAGGGGTGCATTGTTCCCTGCTACACATTTAAAGCATGTGGCACCGTCACGAATAACTCCATCCATGTGGAGAGCTACCATCTCACCATGGCAACGTGATACCACGTTCCAAGTGCCCTGCCTGTGCACTCGCTGCTAAGACTGTGGTACAGTGCTTAGCAGCTAGCATACTTCATAGAGCAACGAAGGGTCCTGTGGCACCTTATAGACTAACAGAAAAGTTTAGAGCATGAGCTTTCGTGAGTTAACTCACTTCTTCAGATGCATCTGAAGAAGTGAGTTAACTCACGAAAGCTCATGCTCTAAACTTTTCTGTTAGTCTATAAGGTGCCACAGGACCCTTCGTTGCTCTACAGATCCAGACTAACACGGCTACCCCTCTGATACTTCATAGAGCAAGACACTAAGCACTTCTCAGGTCATAATCCCAGTTGCCTTGACAACACGAAGGACTCTGTTTATTGAGAGGCAGAGTCCTGTGGCTAGCCACACACAGACACTGCTAATTAGCTCAGCCTCCCAGCTGGAGCAGCACCACTGCCAAGGGCTCCAGGAATAGACGCAAGATCAGGGACATGTCAGGAAGAGTTTGCCACGAGCAAAGGTAAGACAGGATGTTACTGGCACCAGTGACCTGCCAGGGTCTCTCAGGAGCACATGGAACTCTGTAAACCACAAAGGGAGCCCAAACTTTGTAACACCGGACACCTCACTGGCACTCTGCCAGCAGCGTTAACAGTCCATGTAATTTGCATTGAAGTTTACGTAACAGCCTCCCTAAGCCTCGTCTTTATTAGCCTGTTGGAAACTGCACATTACCCACACAGCTTGTCTGTGTAACCAAGTGTTCCTGCTCCCAGAGCCCTACCACCACTCCCCAGGCTTTGCAGCATGACATTCATTAGACTGTATGCTCTTTTGGGCAGCTCTTGCTTTCCTAGGCAAGTGCACAGTGCCAAACACAGGAGCCCTGACCCAGATAAGGGGTTCACTCCCCTCCCCACCAACCTTGATAAATTAACAATAAAGTTCTCTCCCAGCAGGGCTGCCCATTCAGCATGGGATGCTCTCAGTGCTGCATTGGGGTGTACTGCTGTTTTCCATGCTATTGGGCATATGCCTGGGGATGGAAGTGGAGAGGCGCAAGAAAGTGAAACCAAATACTGACCTGAAGAAGTGGGTCTGTCCCACGAAAGCTCATCACCGAATAAACCATTTTGTTAGTCTTTAAACTGCTACTGATTCAGGGGGGACATGATAGCGGTTTTCAGACATCTTAAAGGGTGTCATAAGGAGGAGGGAGAAAACTTGTTCTTCTTGGCCTCTGAGGAGAGAACAAGAGGCAATGGACTTAAGCTGCAGCAAGGGAAGTTTAGGTTGGACATTAGGAAAAAGTTCCTAACTGTCAGGGTGGTCAAGTACTGGAATAAGTTGCCAAGGGAGGTTGTGGAATCTCCCTCGCTGGAGATATTTAAGAACAGATTAGATAGATGTCTATCAGCGATGGTGTAGATAGTGGTCGGTCCTGCCGTCGGGGCAGGGGACTGGACTCGATGGCCTCTCGAGGCCCCTTCCGGTCCTAGTGTTCTATGATTCTATGATTCTACTGGACTGCTGGCTTGTTTTGTTAGAATAGAGACTAACACAGCCACCTCTCTGTTACAAACACACTGTGTAAGGAAAGGGTTAGAAGAACTGCCACCCACTTTCTGGTCTCCTGCTTTGTGACAGGATAGTGCAGGATGGGACAGGGTCTCAGAAAATGGTTCTGCATTGCAACCAGCCAGAGACCCACTGGCTTTCAAAGCCTCCACAAGACAATGTGCACACCACAGGGCATGTCAGCAAGTCTGTGGCTCAGAGCTGTCTCTCTTCGATGAATGGTGGCTGTGCCTCCAGGGCGTGCAGGGCTCAGCCCTCATCATTTTAAAGGACACAAACATGAGTTGTACTTGGTTTTCTTTGCTGGCTGTGCCATCGCAGGGCTGCAGCAGACAGGGTATACGTATGACCACAGAGCTGGCTGCAGTAGAAGGAAACGAGACAATATAGACTTGTTATAATCCATCTGCACTCAGTACTCGATCCCTCTCCATTAGCAGCTCTCCTCTCTTCCTTCTGAGTCAATGGCTTCCACACACTTGATGTCTTTCCATTAGTGGGCTAGCACCTTATACTCTCCTTAGTGCTCAAGTGGACATGGGCCGGTAGCCTTTGCATCAGTTATTATTGCTAGCAATCCCAGAATCTGGAGCATCATGTAGACAAGTAATTAGGGCAGGGGTCAGGGAACATTCTCTGGGGCTTCCAGGAAAACACTACGCTCTCCAGGTTGATCTGAGCTACACACCACCACCCTGGAGCAGCACGGCACGGCAGAGGTGGAACATGTGTTGGCCTTGTCAGTTGTCAACTAGATCTATGGGTTTTAGGCCTAAGGCTAGATTTTGCTCTGAAGCCATTTTAAACAAGAGCTGCAGTATCCAACCTTAAGTTACATCTTGTGCTATTCATGAGCTCCTGTGCAACTGAGGAGGAGGAAAAGAGGCAGACTGTGCTTTAGTTCAGTGGTGGGCAACCTGCAGCCTGAGGGCCACAAGCGTCCCATTGGGCTTCTACATGTGGGCCACCAAACATTTTGTTTACTGGGCTCATGCACACTGGTTTCTCCCTGTGTCTGTTTTTAACTACTGGTATTACTGAAGAGACTCACACATAAACCCAGGGCACGTGAAGTGAGGTGTGTGCTGACTGCACACAACGTAGACTGTGAGAGCCATATGCTCCCTCTGCATCCAATCAAAGCACTGCTGTGGTACAGTTGGTCCACTCCGCAAATTCTAGGTACACAAACGCAGTTAGCACAACTACGCTATCCCGGAACAGCATCTTGGTTTCAACAGTCCTGCAGGCCACTAAGATGGAGGACGGCCACTCATGCTGCCCACTCACTAGCCTAGATTGCCCAGTGCTGCCTTAGTGAATGCATCCCAAGGCAACTGGGGCCCCTTCCCAGTGACACGGATGAGTGTCTCACATGTCCTTTTCTTAGTTTGTTTCTGGGAAAGAAGAGGTTGTACCCACGCGGGAACGTAAGAACAACCTACTTGGTGACCACACTGGAAAATCCTGCCCTTTTCTTTCAAACCTTGCCATACCTACCTCACCTCTGCATCTGTCCCAGCTCTTTCCCAGCAGCCCCCAGGATTAAGTCAGCTTCCAGCTGCGTGCAATGGCTGAAGGCACAATGAATGCTCTCTGAAAGAGACATTCAGACATTCCCTGGAGCACTAGGCAAAGCAGGGCAGGGGGCTGGACTTGATGACCTTTCAAGGTCCTTTCCAATCCTAATGTTCTGTGACAGCATCCAGACACTGCCACATTCCCACAAACCCCCCCAGCCCAATACTGTTGCTGCAGCAGAACCCAGACCTGTTCTCCCAAGCCAAGCTTCCCTTCTATAAGGTAAACCATGACATGGTATCAGATGTCCTCCCCAGTCCAATGTATGAGCCCAGCAGATATCTTCTCTGGCACTGCATTGTTCCCAGCCCTGGTGTGAGGTATTCCAGGATCAAGGATTTAACACATCTCTCAAACACAAAGTGAAAACTGCCTAGTGGACCCAGGTAACCTACAGAAATACTCCGTATGCAACTGTCAGATCATCAGATAATTTTAAAATAATCTCTGCAGACAGGGCTGCAAAGTGACTAATGAAAAAAAAGCTCTGGATGTAACTTGCACTGGGTATAGGGCTGCACAAAAGACTAAAGACAGCCATATTCATAATATTGCCAGAGAGAACAGGCTCACATGACTGGAGTTTTTCTTCCTTAAAATAATACAGGAAAAATAAAGCACAAATCATACAATGAACTTTTGAAAGAGTATACAGGCAACACAGAACCAGTGATCACACACGATGGCAGTCACAGCCAGTCCTACTTAGAGTTCATTATCATCGACACCTTGCAGTGTATGTTTCCTGGTACAGTTGAGGAAAAACAAGCAGTGGTTACAAAACCCACCAGAACAAGTTGTACTCTTGTTACCTCCCACTCTGACCAGTACGGCTTTATATTTTGAATATTAATGAAGGAGCACTTTTAAGAAGCATGTTGCTGGCACTCTCAGCTGACAGGTCACCATCTCATCCCGCCCAGACAGCTGTGTGAGGCACCATCACTGATTCAGTCCCAGGTGCTGCCTCTCTGGACGTTGCTGGGGAGGCCCCTGAGCCTCCCTGCAAAGCTTGTTTGTACATAACAAGACTTTGACCAAACAGGTCTGAGTGCAAAGTGACAGGACAAAGCATGACTCCTGCATTGGAACGGAGGCCCAAAGGGCTAGGGAGACCAGGAAGAGACTCCTGGGGCATGATGAGTCAGAGATAACCTGAGCAGATGGGTGGGCAACATCCTTCTCTGTCTGAGATGCCCTAGGGCACATGCTGGCACCCCTGTCCATTCCAAGTACCACAGAGTCATGTTTCAACAGCTTCCAGGGCATACAATGATGGGAAAGAACAGTAAGTTTCTTTCCTGCATCACCTACATTTCCAATGCAGCTAATGCCATCCCATATTGTTTACAAGACACAGGGTGTGGCTACACTAGCACCCCCCTTTTGAAAGGGGGATGCTAATGAGACACTTGGGGATATGCTAATGAGGCACTGCATATTCACTGCAGTGCCTCATTAGTATACCCCGAAGTGTCTCATTAGCACCCCCCTTTTGAAAGGGGGCTGCTAACGGAGACATAGCCACAATGGCACAAGATGTGTTTGGTATGTGTCAGTACTCTTCAGGTGTAAGGGATCTTGTCACCAACATGGGACAGGAATGGCTTCCTGCGTGGGAAGCCATTCATGACATATATTTGTCCACCTCATGCTGAGTTTCTTCAAGAAAACATCATATTTTGTTTGCCTTTGGATTACAATTTCTTTGAAGCTGAATTTCTAAACTATCAGAGGATGGAGAGGGAATGGCAGGGTTTGGTTCTGCCAGTTCTTACTAGTATTGTAATATTGTTGATTCTCTCCATTAATATGGTAATTGGAAATGGCTCCAAAATGATTCATCACTTCTGACAGTGAAAAACTACTCTGATCTGGGTCTTTTGGCAAGATCAACGTGCCATCTGCGTATAAAGGGAACATGCATTTATGTGCACTTACAGATACAGCTTGGATATGCAGATGTGCTGGGGTGGCCCCTGCCTGGCTCAAAAAAAGAGATGAAACCAACATCCTCACTTAATCCCATCATTTGGCAAGTGGGAGGAAATTACTGCATTTCTCTCACTGGACCCTGAGCTTGAACCCAGGAAAGAATCCTCATCCATTAGACACTGTGGAGTTTGGAGCCAAAGCTGACATGGGAGAACAGAATGTTTAAATATACATCCCTGTGCTCTGCTCTGGTCTGGATTGCAGCGGAGAGCAGGGCTCCCTGTCAGCTGAGAGCTTAGTCGGCTTCCCAGGAGAGATTCAGGTGCTTCCCAGCTGACTGGTCGAGCTCTCACAGCTGTCCACACACAGCGGCCTGTGTTTCTATTGCTGGGGCACATCAGCACCTGACTCAGTTGCCTTAACAAAATTTATTCTGCAAATGAATGCAAAGAAACTAGAGGACTACAATGGAGAGTGATGTTCCTCTGACTGCTCAGGCACAGCAAGCTTGGCTGGAGTGTAAGTGTTCACCATGTATTCCCTCTCATCCCAGAGGTACTGGTCGCAGCTGAGTTTTACACTTTGAGCCAGGATTCACCCTCTTAGCTGGGCATGCACAAACAATCTGTCTTTTTGGACTGATGATGAGCTGGGTCCACTGTGCCAACAGCTTACAAAAGCCTTATGAAATCTCTACTTACTACACAAAACAATACTAAATACACAAAGGAAAAGCCACGCCCCCCAGCCTCCATGCCAGGGAACATTTTCACCTACTACCCACTGTCTGCCCTCTCCATGTTGATTTAAATGAGAGCAGTTCTCTTTCTAGTCCAATGCCTCTGCTTAGACCTCTTGGCTTCTAGCAATGTAAAAAAAAAACAAAAAAAACCTGGTGGGGAAAAAAAAACATGTATTCCTAACAGCTGTAGCCTAAAGTGACAGCATCTTGATTGTGCTGCAAGCAAATGGTTAGAGGTGCTCTTTGCCAAAAAACATCTCACTTATTTTCTCTGCATGGCAGGTGTGGAAATGGAACAGCTGTAAAGGCCAGAGTGGTGGGGGGGCAAGTGAGCCCCTTAGGCAGAACTCCACTTCTTAGTCGGGGAGGAAAGGTCATTCAGGCCTTATTTCTTTGGCTCAGTGAGTGCAGACAGAATTAATGTCAGTGGTCTTTGGCTCCCCCCACCTCCTAGGGGCAGAGAGATGCCTGGAGGATGGATTGGGATTTGGTAATGAGAGTTTGGGGAAATTATGGGAGCAGGTCACTTACCCAGTCCCATGGCTACTTCCTGGAGAATGACGAAGTGGGTTAGTTCCAAATGATTTAATTTTTGAATTTAACTAATCAAATCAGTTTGGACCTCATTGTGGTCTAAATTCTTCCTCCATGAGGCTGTAGCAGGCCCAAAGGTTGCTGTGCTGCTCTCAGAAGGATTCAACCAGCCTTACATAAATATTAATGCCACACAGTAATGGTTCCCTTGTTCTGAAACACATTGCTAAGCTGCTGCTTTTATGGTCTCATTTCATCCCCCCACCCCCTCTCTCTCACAGCCAGCAGACAACATTACCAGAACTGCTGCCTAATTTGTTTTATCAAGGTAACACTTCTGACAGCCAGGTTTTATTGGTTGTGGACAGAACATGGAAGATAGATTATTACTTTATTACTAAATACAAACTGTAAAACTTTGTTTGCCAGTCTCCCCAAGCTGCTATAACTCAGGAAGAGCAAAGTTGTCAAGTCCTCTGACTCTCTTCAGTAGCAGTAAATCTCTTGAGAGCAACAAAAGATTTTAGCCAATGATTCCATCAATGTCTTATGTATTAAGCCCACCACCAAACTCACCCATGCTTAGCTCTGCTAATCTGGGAGGCTAATTGGCAAATCAAGGCCACATTTCAGTGAAAAGCTCTCCTCAGAGTGCAACAATGGTCACATGAGAAAAGAGACTATCTGCTGCATGAAGAATAGGATATACAAGCACATGGAAGGAGTGAGAATGCCATTATAGCTAAGCAGGAGGGATACTCTCACCTCAGACATTGTGTTCAATTCTGTTGTTCAGAAGATAAAGTGCAAAGAGAAAGGGTTCAAAGGTAGGTAATGAAAATGATTGTGGACCTGGGAAGACTTCTAGAGAAGGGTCAACTGAAAAGAGTCGCGATATTTAGTTCGGTGAGAAGGGGAGAAAGGGCACATAATGGAGAGAGCAGGACAGAAATGGTGAGCCTGCCCACCGTCGCAGCACAAGGAGAAGGGGATTGGGATTGAAAGGCAACAAACTGAAAACCCAGTGAAGGAAATTCTTTTGTGTACAAAGGACAAATAAGGTGTGGAACTCACTGCCACTAGATAGCCCTATAGCCAAGAAGAGAGCAGTATTCAGAAAAAAAACTGGACATATCTATGACCAAATCAAAAATTTCACAGCTTTTTGAGCCATGATACAGGTGCACAAGGTCTATCTACCCTCCCTGCTTCAGAGCCTACACAAGCACAAATGGCTGGTGTTGGGCCAATAGCTGTACCCTGGGCAAGTTATTCCACAATTATCTATAGGAAGATTCTTGCCCCTTCTTCTCTTGCACCTGGAGAGCTGGACTACAGCCTGGCTAGCATGGCAATGCCTGTGCTTCTCTGTTTCTCTTCCTTGAAGAGCGCTAAGAAAACCGACAAGAGCCAAGGTGTTCAGACGTGGGCGTGACCCACCATTCTATGACACCAATGAGTAGTTTTTTGGCTTGGTTCTCTCCCCCTCTCTGGTGGGTTTCAGATGACCCAGCTCTCCTTCCTGCCTCAGGATTTGTCCATGGTACTGAACGCCCAGCTGGTGTGCCACACAGCAAACCTGGGCACATGCTCAGGCACCAGGTGTGTCTTCACACTGTGGGGTAGTCAGCCATACCTAGGCCATCTGCACCTCCCGTATTTCATTCAGCAGATACGGGTAACACTACCAGGCCGGGAATGCAGGCGAACAGCGCTGGCACACTACAGAGGGGAGCATTTGAACCTCAAACTACAATATTTTCGGCACAGCAAAGAAGACCAGCAGAGCATGTTTCTATCTGACTCCAGAGCCAAGAACAACAAACAGACAAAGGAGGGGCCACTATCTTTCCCTGCCATGTTTATGAAATGTGGGCCACCTTCTAGTTATTTTTCCACCACTCTTCCATTTCCAGCGGAAACTCAAAGAATGAAAAGAACTCTGCTGCTACTAAAGCCAACACAGAAATACCGGCACAAACCCTGAACTGCCGAGAAAGTTGCATTTAACTTCCCTTAACATTTCCCTGGGAAAAGCAAGCTGGGAGTCTTTGCCACCCTTACTTTGTCAGCCTCCAAGAGGATCCTGGAGCTGAGAATTCCTGCTTTCCTCTCTGCTCCTGAACTGCACACACTTGCAGGACTTGGGGCAGGTATGCAAAGTGACATTCAAAATCATCCTCTCATGCAAACAGAATCATCTCACGTAGTCATCTGCTCACCAGGGTCACTGCAGGCAGTAGAGCTCACCTGACTGGCAGGTTCCTCGGGAGTTCCAGCTTTAGTGCAGGTCCTTCCTGCCCAGTCCTCCCCTGCCCAACTCACATGTTCCAGCACGAACAGGTATTCCACAGATCCGGAGCTGCACTGTTACCATCATGTTTAATGCTTCTCACATTTCAGAATCCATTCCCTCTAGGACTCTACATTCCATGTGGGGTTCCCCACTCAATGTGGGGGCCCATAGGGAGAGCAGCACCCCAGCAGATAGGAACATGGCAGATTCTGATCAAAAGGCATTTCCTGGGCTTATACCCTATCCCTATCCACTCCTCTCAAAAAGAAAGCGTTTGTAAAAATGCCTGATAAACTATGTTCAGTTGCATGATATTCTTCAAAAACAGCTGGGCTTCTGGCTTTGCACCAGTTCAGTTAAGATTCCTGTGTGTTACTAATACACAGAGACTCAAGAGTAATCTTTATTTCCCCTTGAAGAAAAGGTCATGCCTAAGTAGTGTTGAGGGAACACTGCTCCTAAGTAAATCCAGCATCATTTTATTTAAGGTGACTTCTCTTTGGAAGCACGCAGGACAGATTTCCCACCAGAGGCTCTCTGTCCACCTGCATCTGTGGGAGACGAAAGGACAAGCTTCAGTAGATATGAAAAGTTTAGAGCTGATAACATTCCCAGGGTGACCATTCACCGACATTTAGTGGCATGCCCATCTCTACTCCTGGCATCGTGGCAGCCACATAATATTCCCATGGAAAGATCTGAATTCAAATCAAGCGCTCTTTGGCATCACAGGGACTGGAATCACCGGCAGAGCAGCATCACCATCCATGTCTGGTCAGCCCCAGAATTTACATTCAGAGAAAACCATTTGGAAGCATCATTGCCAACTTTCAAAGGAACAGGAACATTTTTAAACTCTCTCTCTAATAGCAGCACAGAAGAGCAGCTTTGAGGAGCCATATTTGCAAGAAGTGATGAAGCCAAAGCTTCTGATTTGAGCACTACATCATGCTGGGAACAATTTCCAGATATAACAATTCCTTTGGGAAGCCCTGAGCTGTAGCTTTGACTGCACATCCCGTTATCAAGCCCCAGCAAGCCCTGTTGAGTCTTAGGAAGGGTTTCAAACCAGCCACACATGCTGCTCTGGGGTTTATTTCCACCCTGGGGTTAGGAACGTAGGAATTGCCAGGCACCCAAAGCCCATCTAGCACCGTCTCCTGCCTCCAACAATGGCCAGAAGCAGCAGGAGCAGAGCCCTCCCTATGCCCAAAGCTCCATCTAGACCCACCGTCTGTGTTACTGTTGTCACGCTATCAGTGCTACCAGAATCCAAGGGCCATAGCTGGGTGGTTGCACTTGGGCATAATCTCACTCTCCAACAAGGGTTATTAAAAATTTCTAAGGAAACTGCTGTCTTGGCAATATACCCATTGCATCCTTCCCACGTCCTTTGTGTGCATCTATTAGACAGAACTCCTTTAGGCAAGGGCTGTGCTTTCCTTTCTGCCTGGAAAGTGCCTAGCCCATTGTGAGTGCTACCAGAAACAAATACATCCTGAATGGCTCTAGCACACAGTGGTGGGCCTGGCGTAAGCTGGTGACAATCAGTTCCTTTGAAGATGAACCCTCAGACTAAGCAGTATTACTTATGTGTGATGTCTGCATCTGATGGGGAAAGGGAGAGAGGTCAGACCTGATTTTAACTGTGTAAATTAGGAGTAGCCACACTGAAGCCAATGGACCCTGGACAAGATTGGTGCATGTGAGATCACAATGCAAAGCCACCACTTACTACATTCAGCTTTACGATCCAGCACAGCCCCATTCCATTCCCTGACTTTTGTCAAGATGGCGATGGGATTTCTCCAAAAATCCACACATGTGAAGGTGCCAGTGTGTAGGCAGATCTCTCCACCCATGCAAAGAACACCAGGAATGTCCATTCCATAGGGCAGCTTGGGCACCAGCACAGACCCCACCTAGAATCACAGGCTGGAAGGGACCTCAGGAGGTCATCTAGTCCAGCCCCCTGCTTCAAGCAGGATCAACCCCAGCTCAGTCATCCCAGCCAGGACCTTGTCAAGCTGGGACTTAAAAACCTCGAGGGGTGGAGCATCCACCACCTCTCTAGGCAATGCATTCCAGTGCTTCACCACCCTCCTGGGGAAGTACTTTTTCCTAATATCCAACCTACTCTTCTCCTTCTGTAACTTCAGACCATTGCTCCTTGTTCTGTTATCCGTCACCACTGACACCTGATGACTCTTCACTCTGCTAGACCACAGTCCTTCCACTGACCACCAGGAGGAGAGGCAGAAGGAATCTCACCTACCTGAGCATGGAACACGGGCCCCAAACAGAAATGGCACAGTCTGCCAGTTTACCAGCTTCTACCCACTAATCAAGCCACCTGGTCAATACCTGGGATGATGCAGGAGTTAAAGCTGTTTCTATCTCTACCTTTGTTGCCCACAACTCCTGTTAGGCTCTAATTCCAGTTTCCATGGAAATGGCTATAGTGTAGGACTGACCAAAACCAGGACCAGTGTTGGAGAAAGTGCCTGGGTAAAAGTTTTTCTTGCCTGTCTTTCTGCCCAGCTGCCACTCTGTAGTGTGGGGCCTGACAGCTGTTAATCTTAGTTTTAGGCTGAGCCCTAGAAGGGCCAGTTCTGGCAAGCAGCCAACAGATTAGGGGGACCAAAGATCTGAAAATGAGTCATGTGTTAATTTCAGCCCCTTTGATGCCCCAGAGCCTTCAGCAACCTGTTATGAGCTTGAAGCTCCAAGCTGGCAGAGGTGCTGCTATCGAAGTGGGGAAAGGATCTTCTTGTTGATCGGTTTCAGTCCGCAGCCCATCTCTGCAGCAGTTCAGTGCCAGGGAACTGCCCTGATATCAAACCATTTAACAAAGGAGAGAGAAGTTGATGCAAGGAAGGGAAGAGGGGGGCAATTGCTGGCTCATAGTTCTCAAGGAGGAGACGGACTCAGGAACTGGCCAAACAGAAGTGCCTTATCCTCTGCCCCATCACCCCAACCAATCCAAGCACAGTCTCTGTCATTGCAGGGGCATTCCAACTACATGTGCAACCTTCCCACTCTGTGTTCCCCACCTCACCACAGCACACTTCGCTTTTGGAAACTCGCTGCAGTCAAAAGGACTTTCACTGACCTCGGAGGATACATAGCAATAGGTTTGGTTTCAATAGAGCAGAACGATCATTTCTCAAGGAAGTGGCAGCTCATTCAGTAACAGATCAAGGGGGCATACCCTCAGCACATGTCAGCCCAAGTACATTGTTCTATTACCTACAATGGAGGGCTGCCAAATCACCGTCTCAGACAGATGCACTGAGATACTCCTCTGTGGGAGGCCAATCGCCATGTGCCTCACGCAGACAGGGCTGGATGGGGAGGGCTCACCCCAGCAGCCCAGGGTGACAACATCTCCAGATCCAGTAGTAATATGATTGAATTATTCTCCATGCATGCTCATTTCTAATGAACAGCAGCAAATAAGGCAGCCAGACAAAGCCAGACTCTGCTCTGACATTAAAAGGCCGCCGGCATGGATCTTGAAGAGGATTAGATCGGGTGTAACTGGCTGGAAGAGTGAGCTGATTTGACATATCCATGGCCAGCCAGCAGCATGCTGTGTGTTGTATCACTTGATGTAGAATGGGGCTGGCAGAACCTGGGTCAACAAAGAGATGTTCCCACTGCACAGGGCACCATGCTCGGGAGAAAACCTCTTCAGGGAAAGGTGCTGGGCACATGTTCTAATGAATCCTATGTTCAGCAGAGGAGAAAGGTTACTCACACAAGCTATGCATCAGGGATGCTCTGCAATGGCTGCAGGAAGCACAGGATGCCAGGAGACTTTCTGGAGCTCCAACTAATCATAAAGGAATGACAAACTCTTTGGCCTCATTGACTTGGCTGCCCCCTGCCCAATATGCTGTCTTTCCAAAAGGGATTCAGCCCCGTTTCTTTGTTTGAGTAGAAATCCCCGTTCTTTTGCATTTCACAAGTTCTGCTGGTGCCCAGTGGAACAGACACAGGCCATAACAACAGAGGAGCTGATAGTAGCAAAATTCTAGCCCTCTCCAACGATTAGCACCATTTATTATCTGTGCAATAGTAGTGAGGGCTCTGAGCAGGCTGGGGCTCATGAAGACAGATACTATTCTTGGATAGGAAGAGGACTGTGTCAGTAGAGAAAAAGAGGGAGATTCTGAAAGGAACCCAGGTCTGTTTAGAGCCTCATTAGCTTCCCAGAGGCCTGCGTGCTCCTGGCACTGACAATTTGAAAGTCAAGAGGAGTGGGGAGGCTTGGTGCCCTGGAAAAATCACCTTCAAGGAGACTAAATGAGGATATTGGGCAATCAATGGAGGAACAATATGTGCCTACTTTCTAGATGAGGCAGAACTAAGATCCAGGGCTAACTTAGTAACATGCTCAAGCCTCACTCTAAAGGATGGACTAACACAGGATTCAGTAATGTGACTCAACTCTTGTGTCCAGAGACAGACATGAACAAGTTTGTTCTCCTTGTTCCCAAGAGGCAGGGCACAGGTGACTCAGTTCCCACTGGATGGCTATAACATTGCATCAGAGGCAAGGGTCTGACTCTGACCTCAGCTGGAGTAGTGGGTGCTAAGCACTTCCAGCACCTAAGTCCTTCTGTCCAAGAGCCAGCATCAGCCACGCATTAGATCCCAGGGGTTTTGGTTTTCCAGGCCCATGCTCAGGCCCTGCCTGTCTCAACATCACAGCTAGCATGCGTTCTCTCTAGAGTGGCTTGGCAAGATTTCTCACTGCATTGAGTTCTGGCTGCTCTCCTGATGCAAAGGAAGGCTGCTGAAATCCCAACATTCATTCAAATGACAGCGCTGAAGAGGCCCCGTCTGAGCACTGAAGACTTAATCTCGGATTTGTGCAGAATTAAATCAAAACTTCTGCAAACATGAGAGTGCAACACAGCTGCCTAGCACACAAAAGTGACTCCAGGCTCAGGTGCAAAGGAGCTTGATCATTGCAGGTGTTGGCACTGAATGTCTGAGTGGCATTTGTACCTCCATGGACTCGTCTCAGGCACTGCAGAGAGAGCCTAAGGAGGGAGCAGTAACCCAACCCCCATACTTGCTGGGAGCCAAAGCAATGCACTGCACCAGACCCAAAAATTTGCCACTGCATACTTGTTCAACAGCACTTTGCAACTTTGCAGCTGGGGCTCTCCAGGTACTTTACAAAGGGTGGGGAGGAACGAGCATCCTCTCCACTGGACAGAAGAAGAAACTGAGGCATGGGGCAGTAATGTGACTTGCCTCAGGTCACCCAGCAGGCCAGCCACAGAGCTATGCATAGATCCCTAGTGTCCTGAGCCCAGCTGCAGGCTGTGCCGGTCTCTTGACCACAGCCTGGAGGGGAATGGTGAGTCCCACATGAATCCTCCATTGTTCCATCTCATCATGGGGCTTGTAAGTACCTAGATGGCAGGTCAGTCTGCTGCTGCTAGAACTGTTGGTACCACACCATCCCTGGGGGTGAGTGGAGGAGGCACATCTCTGTCCAGCAAAAAGACTCTGCCTGCCCAGCCCTGACAAGAGCCCAGGTGGGGCAGGAGGCCCAGAAGTCACAGACATACAACTCGGGCACTACTGAGATGCTTCAGGTCTGTGTATATTTGGGCTTGTTGCTGCAAAGCTGGAATTTCTCTGTCAGCCCTACCTCTCCCAGGCTCTGCACAAACCAGCTGCCTCCGAATCCCACCAGATGCTGGGATGCCAGAGAGAGGTGGATGCCAGAGAGGTTCTACTCATCAGTTTCATGGATTTGAGAGTGGCGGTTGTATGTGGGGGGTGAGCCATGAGCTGAGTATCTGAGACCCCAGTGCTGGTAGGAGATGCCTGTCCAGACTGGGTGGTAGCCGTGGGTTGCCTGTGGGTGAGAGGATGTTGGCGGTTCCTGTGCCATTCACCCTAGGTGAGATGGGCTGTGCAGAGGGTGAGCGCTGAGCCAGCCCCTCAGACAGGCCAAGCAATGGCCAAACAGCTGTTAGGGCAGAGTTGCACAAGGCCCTGACTTGAGGGCCAGCCCCACCCTTCCCCAAGCCTCCCACTGCTTGGCCTGTCTGAGGGGCTGGCTCTCCTGCTCTGAACCACTACTCCTCAGAGCGCGGAGTCTGGGGACACAACAGGAGTGTACGCGTGGGGAAGCTGGGGCTCAGGCCCAGAGAGGCAGACACAGGAGACCATGAGCACTGGAGCAGCCTGTGGCCAGATGCTGGGGGCAAGTGTGAACCTACAGAGTGCCTCATGGTCAGATGGGTTCAGTGTCTTTGTGTTGCCCATACCTGAACACAGACTGTGAACTCAGCGCTCACCCTCTGCACAGCCCATCTCACCTAGGGTGAAGGGCACAGGAAGCGCCAACCTCCTCTCACCCACAGGCAACCCACGGCTACCACCCAGTCTGGACAGGTATCTCCTACCAGCACTGGGGTCTCAGATACTCAGCTCATGGCTCACCCCCCATATGACCGCCACTCTCAAATCCATGAAACTGATGAGAAAACCCTTCCCATCAACCCCACCTCCAGGGGTAATTAATAACACAAATGCTGAACACTAAGATTCCAGCCTCAAAAACAAGTTGCGTGTTAATTTATGCTGCTGCAAATACTCAGTGTGCCTGGAACGGATCCAGGACAAACTTCTGTAGGAGTATGGTTTGGCTGGGTTTGCTACTGGGAGCCATGGAGAGAGACTTGGATTGCTGATGCCAAAAGGCCCACTTCCCAAGTCTTGGAGGCCACAGGCCTGCCCCTGTAGAAGTAGATGTGTCCCCAGGGGCTAGCACACGAAAAGGGTCACTTTCAACAGACTTGTAACAGGCTGGGGTGCAGACTCGACTCTGTAGATCTATGACAAATGTGGAACTTACAACAACACAACATTGCTTCCTAAGACTGAACACTTGTTCACATACGAAAAAAAGAGAACTTGGAAAACTGCAGAACAGCACCACTGCCACTTGCCGTAATAATATATTTTCAAAATATACAAATCATTTTTCTTCTATGAAATGATAAATAAATTACCCAGTATGGTGCTTGCCTTTGATTTCATGATCTGTGCACGCAAACAGGACAAGCTACTGGCTACAAAAGAATTATTCTCCTCTGAATGCTCCATATTGTCATTCTCTGTTATCTTCACTTTACCTGGTGTACTGATCTGATTAAAACTAAACTTGCAAGACAATCTGTCTTCACTGACAACAAGAAGCCCTGTGGCACCTTAAAGACTAACAGATATTTTGGAGCATAAGCTTCTCGGATACTTGTCTTCACTGAGTGGCTGATACTTCACCATTTACAGAGGGGAAACACAGAGTGAATTATTAGGTATTTAGAGGATTTGTGGCCTGTGACGTATTCATTATTTGCTGTTTACTCAAGTTGCCAGTACCTCTGGCTCTCACTGGCCATTTGGAGACCCCTAGGAATGTTGCTCTTTATGCAGTAGTATGTCCTCAATGGAAAACTGTGACAAGCAAACCACGAGCCAAAATGGATCCATATGCAAAGAAAAATTCAGACTCAGGGAACCTCGGCACCACTGGAGAGAAGGCAAAAGGGGTAATTAGGGGTCATTAGAGACAAACTACACTAAGACACTTGGCTTTAGAGGCATCTCTCTTCCTTTGTTTTACGAAGTTACTATATGAAATAAATAGTCCAGACCTGCAAAGAGATGCCTATAAAACTGCTGCAATCACTCACCTGGTCTTTCTGTCCACACAGCATGCTTCTCTTCTTAAAAAGCACATGGTGCTGTGGAACAGCTGAGTTGGTGTCCTCACAGGAGGTCACAAGTAGCGCACAATACACTTACTTCATGGCTTTTAGCCCAAGGGCTTTGGCTGGAACTTCTTCTCTCTTGTTCACTGGCTGAACTCCACAGGTCTCTCTCAGCTCTATGACCTTCCTGAAAAGAATATGCCGTAACTGAGATATATTTCACGCAATATGACTTATGTAAGACACCACCACAGAGTTTGCCTATTGCTCATTCACTATAAAAGAGTTCAAGGAGCATTGCCGCACAGCAAGGCTCTCGCTCACTGAATGCGCAGGCCACAACTCCCACCATTTTACTGTACCACTATTGTAGTGGACACAATTGTGTGACAATTCATTCCCGAATTTTCATCATTCCCAGAATGCAGGGTAGCAAAAATATCTGATTGACGAGGGTAGGAGATACAAACTACCTACAGAGAGACTTGTATATTTTATAGTGATAATAAAATTATGTATAATTATGCAAATACCTTAGGAAAAAATAAAACTGCAATTAAAACTTTACATAGATAAGAAGTTGTTTGCAGTGGTTGTGATAAATGTGGCACTGCAGCTTGCATGGATAGCACAAGTGAAGATCAAGTGATAAGTAATGTAAGCTGAAAAGCGGGAAGCATAACAAAAATAGATAACCATAACTTTAAATGGGCACGGGTCAGAAAACAGCCAGCTATTCATTTAAAAGATGAAATGACAAAACTGCAAATCCAGCAGAGTCTCCTTAGAGCCCCTCTCCTAGCAGGGGGAAGTTTGCTTTGGGGACTACAAATCAATTTTCTTGTAAGTAATTGTAAATTTCCCTGAAGCACTCATTAAAGTGACAGACTGGATTCTTACAATGTGAACTTAATGGGTTCTGTCTGTGCTGTGCGTCTGTTCCAGACTTATAGCTCCTATGGCTCCTTCTTTTGCAAACATACTAGGACAAAGAGCAAAGGAGAAATGATCTACATTTGAGGCCTGCTGAGAGGGGGTTATCCCCTGGCCGGGAGAGAAGCACACACACCAGACAGCGCTTATCAATTTGCACAGACTCAGTCCAGCCAGTATATTCTGTTTTCAAAAGCCAGAACAGCTCCCCTGGCCATGTACTTCCGCAGGTCCTTTATTCAGCCCCATTCTCCTGAGCAGGCAGCTGCAGCTGTGCTTAACCAGATTAGAGTTGCTGTTTTCCAGTCCTATCCTGCTGCTGCTGCTGAAGTCAACAATGAGAACTCCTACTGACTCTCCCCTTGCAGGAGCTGCGTGCAGGAGAATGACTGCAGGATTTTGCCTCACACTATCCCAAACACAAGACTTTACCATCAGTTGCTGTAGGAAGGTGGTGGCTCAGGAGGATGCTGATAGCTTTGAGTTTATTTAAGTGACCATGGAATACATCACCAAAATACAGTGGTAGAACTTGGGCAAAAAACACTAACTAGCTGCTATCACTTATCATCCTACTCTTACTGTATCATCCTCATCATCAACCATGGGCTCAGTGCCCATTGGTGTCCAAAGCCTCCCTCACTATTTCCTTTCATCTTTCCCTGTCCAGTGCAGAGTGTCTTAGTTTCTGCAGTCTAGCTCTGCAGCAGTCTATTATATCATCTACCCATTCTGTGTGGGGTCTGCCTCTTCTATTCGAACTGTCCATTATGCTGAATACCAGGGTCTTGGCTTTTTGTTCATTGTTCATTCAGCAGATAAGGCCAAATAGCTGTAACTTCCATTGTATGACCTCCTGCAGTAGGTTCTCTTTCAGCTGTCTCTTGCTAAATAATTCCTCATTGGTGACCTCATCCATCCTATTCTCAGGATCGTTCTATAGCAACTCCTCTCGAATGCCAATATTCTTCTCTTTGAATCTTTCGTTATCACCCATGTCTCACATCCATACAACGTGCTGCTGATTACACATGTTTAAGACACTCAGCTTCATTCCCGAGCTAATCACTTTGCTTTTCCAGGTCTTATCCGTCACCTTCAAACTTGCTCTTGCTTTCCCTATTCTAGTCGCTATTTCCTTCTTACAGTCTACATCTTATGTCACATTGCTCCCCAGATACGTGAACTTCTCTGCATTCTTTAGTTCGATCCCATCTACACTGATCCTCCTTCCTACTTCCTTATCTGCAAATACCATTGTTTTCATTCTATCAATGTTTATGATCAGGCTGTATCACTTCCCTTCCTCGTTTCGCACCTGCACTATTCTCGCTAGCTTCTCCTCATCTTCCTCAATGATAACTATGTCATCTGTGAACCTCAAGTTGGTGATTCTCATCCCATGCACAGGCACCCCTTCTACCTTTCCTTGATCTTGTCCATTGCTCTCTCTTTGTGTGTGATGAAGACACTGGGTGATAACTGATCTCCTTGTCTCATACCTCTACTCGTTCTAAACCAACTTCCCAACTCTGCACTTTCTCACCGCTGCCTCCACATTGTCACTAATATCCTTCGACAACCGTATCAGTCTGCTATCCACTCCATACAACTCCAACGCTGCCCAAGTCACTTTCTGATATATACTGTCAAATGTCTTCTGAAAATCAAGGAAGCAATTGTAGATGTTCTTGGTCTTTAGTTGAGCTTTCTCCATTATCAGTCTTAGTTCCAATATCTGCTGTATGGTACTTCTGTCTTTCCTGAATCCTGCCTGGTCATCTGCTAGATGTTCTTCTATCTGTGATCTCAATCTCTCCATCAGTATCATCATCAGCACCTTGCCTAGGTGACTTGTTAGGGCAATTGTTCTGTAGTTCTTGCACTCCAATGCCCCTCCTTTCTTGTGCATTGTCACTAGCATGGATCTTGTCCATTCCTTAGGTGTCTGCCCTTGTTTCCACGCTATATTACACACATGGTGTATTTCCTGAATTGTACTTTCTCCTCCATATTTGATCATCTCTCCTGTGATCTTATTTCCAGGGCTCTTGTTGTTCTTTAGTGGTTTCACTGCTCTTTCTACTTCCGCCTTCAACATATCAGTCTCACTCTCGATGCTTGGAGATTTCAGTTCTTTGACCAGTCCCCCTGAGACACTTGGGTCCAACTGTGCTGTATATAGACCAGTGCAATATCTTGTCTGTTGTATTTCTTTTTAGTGACAGGTCCCAGAGGTGCGATACCGCGAAGGATGAAAGACAAAGACGAACATAGACAGCAGGGGGCCAACAGTTCTATTGTCTGAAGGCCCTGAGTTTATTATTGTCACAGCTTTTATAACCAAGTGAGAGCACATTATTATGAGAAAAGCAGTCAGCTACAATAGCTACAATAACTGGCTCAGCACTACTATCTCTAAAAAAGCCACATCAACCCTCCCAGTCCTTGAACATGAACTCTCAAAAACACCTAATCAAAACAACACAGCTCCTGGCGGCTTGCCTACACGAGAGCAGGTGTTCCGTCTAGATGCCAAGAGCCCAGCCAGGCCTGGGAAACATGTAGGAGGGAGAAGGCAAAACTCCTTCACTTGTCCATCACTGCACAACCTCCTCCTTGTTCATGAGCACCTCGTCATTCTCATCTTTGATCGCCATCTGCTTTAGCTACCACTTTCTATTAATATTCCTGATCATCTTATACACATCCCTAGGCTTACATTCATCATAATACCTCTCTATATCATCACACTGCTTCTGTAACCATTTTGCCTTAACCATTCTGGCCCCTTAACTTGTTGCATTTCACTCTATATTGCTCTTCTACCCTCTTGGAAACATCCCTTCTGATCTTCAGTGCTCTCTTCTCTTGGACCAATTGCAGTGTCTCCTGCATAATCCCCTTCTTATTGATTTTCTCTTCTTCTGGAACCATCTGCTCAATTGCCTCTTCTATTGCTGTGGCTATCCCTTTGATTCTGTCATCGAAGTCTTTCTCTGTGCCTGCTTTGCTAATCGTCTCTTTGAACGCTACTCTATACACATTCCCTATCTCCTCCTTGACTGGCCTGGCCACGTCTCTTCTTTTCTTGAACTGTGTCTTATACTTTCTCTTAGTTTCATCTTGATGCTCACAATCACTAGATTGTGGTATGAGTCTGTATGTACTCCTTGGAAATGTCAGCATTGCTGTACTGATGTTACCCAGCTTATCATCAAGATCATGTCTATCACGTTTTTGGAATTCCCAATGTTTGATCACCATGTCCACTTCCTACAGTACTTTTGTTGGAATCTCGTGTTGCAGATCACTATCTTCTGCTCCGCATCAAACTCTAGTGGTTTCTCACTTCATTCATTTCTTTCTCCACATCCAAACCTTCCCATGATTTCTCCCAACCTTCATTATCTGTTCCAACCTTCGCATTCCAATCTCCACCAATGATCAACACATCTCTCTTCGGTATCTCCTCCAGCATCTTTGTCAAGTCTCTATAGAATAGCTTGATCTCTTCCTCCGTACTGCCCACCGTGGGTGCATACACTTAAACGACTGAGATGTTGAATGGTTTTGCTTCAAATCTCACAACCATCATTCTTGCACTCACCAATTTGTATCCTAACAGTGCTCCTCTAGCTCTTTTGCTAAGAAGGAATCCAGCTCCAGCTTCATTCTTCGTTTCATTCCCCAACCACATGACTCTGCAACTGCACACCTTTCCTGATGCCATCCAACACATCTCCACTAGTCCAAATATATCTCATCGTTATCTCTCCATGGCCTTTCAAAGAAACTCTAACTTTCCAGTCACCCACAGTGTTTGGATGTTCCACATTCCAACTGATAGTATACGATAGCTGTAATTTTCTTTCGGTAGCTCTTACCGTATGAGGATCATCAAAACCTCTTACAATACATACTCAATGGAGTTCACATGCTGAAAGAAATCTTTCCTTATCCACCTGACTTTCAAACAAGCCCCACCGTGCTCATCACCCAGCCTTGCCATGCTCATCACAGACCAGATGCGTCAACTTAAAGGGACACCAGACTCTGCCGGAAGAAATCCAAAAGCTGTGGGCTTATCACTGTTGCTACGATGGCTGATACCCACACAACATACCTTCCAAGATCCATGAAAACCATGAATTCAATAGAGCCACTGGTTTTATGGTTCATTACAGTTTGTAATAAAAGCCACCACTTGCTATACTTTAATTACCTGCTTGCCCTACATCATGTATAAGTCTCTTCTCTTTAGCAATCCAGCTCTCAATTGCCCTCTTCATTTTAAGAGGTCACATGTTTACCTCTGTGCTTAAAGAATCTGCCTAACTTGTACATTGCTCAGACACTTCAGTTTCCCTCCCCAAACCTTAAGAAGAGCGCTGTGATGCTCGAAAGCTTGTCACTTCCACCAACAGACATTCCCCCACATACCTCATCTCTTTCACATGAGAATATTTTATGAATGTGCACAGTAATAGACAGAGTACCTTATGGTTATGGGGGGTCAAACACGTGTCTCTGGCACAGTCTGATAAAAGAAACCTTGACCAGGCCACCATAACAACAATGCTTTTGTTAGTCCACTCTGACGAAGGCACATGGTTTTCCCCACTTCAGAGAGATGGCAAACCCATCATTTTTCTTCCAGGTTATAAGAGGACAATCTGAAAGTAATGGAGCAGGCAGTAATATTTCTGTACAATCAAGACTTTCATTTCTAGGCACAACTCCAATAATGGCTACAATTATATGAAAACTAACACTTCCCCAGTAACAGAGTCCATCTTTCCTTCATCCATCGTTTCTCCATAATAAGTCAGAACTGGCCAAGCCTACATCTCCTGGTTTAGCAGGCACTTTACAGCATGTCTGCCAGCATTTTTGTGGTTTTGTGACAGTATTATGTTAATTTAGCTAGTGTTAGTGACACAGTGAATTTTGTGTTGTAGTTGCTGTTAAATCAGAAGCAGTATGTCTCACAAATGCAGCAGTACATTTCCATTCTACCCATCTATCATATCTCAACCCACTTCACTTGTAATTTAACAGGGAATTTTATGTTCACATATATCTCGTGCTCTGAGATACATACTAATTGGTTCAGTGATATTTAGAGAAGTTTACTAAGCTCATGGTTTCATTTATTGTGTGATGGTTTAACATTCTTGAATGAACAAAGCCCCTAATTATAAAATATCAAAATAGAAGGAACTCCAGTAGTTTATTTTTTCTCTTATGGCAGCGTTTTCCAAAGCGTGGCATGCGTACCACTGGTGGTAAGCAAAGGATTTCAAGGGGTACATGGCAGAAAATAAAATACTAAAAATCAGGAGATAAGCACTCAGACAGCACTTGGAGAGGGGGTATGCCAATATGGCCAAAGTCCCAAAAGGGTTAAGCAAATGATTTAAGTTTAGGAAACACTGTCTAACAGCATAAAGACAGATCCCTCCACAAGCTGACCAAGGTTGCTATAGCCAGTCTTCTACTGCTCACATAAAGGGATAGATGCATCTCCCACATTGGCTGTCACTGGGAGCCCTGCCTGTGTAGAGGCAATAGATCTAGTCCCATATTAATGTTACAGGTTTGTCTTAAACATCTGACATAATAAGATCGTCTTCCTGGTAAGCAACATTCCATCTCTTTCCCTATAGAGTTAGGAAGCTTATGGCATCGGTTATTCCACCAATCAAAAAACAAAACATGACTCTGGCTTTTAAAAGATCCAGCTCTGCAACATAAGCCCCAGAAACTGAGGGGACTTGACAGCCACAGGACCAGCCCTAAATCTCATTTTATCAGCCTTCACTTGGCAGCTCAGCTAAAGGGCATGCTGTCCTGAAAGTGGTCACAGTGTCCAAATAAACACCAGCAGATCTTAAATTGGTACAATTTTCCAGAATGAGAGTGGAGGAGGAGGAGCAGGGGAAGAAGCAAAGAGAGAGATGCACATACTTAGACAGATCCCCACTTCTTCAGGTAACCACCATGCCTGATCTGCAGCCTTGGAGTAGCTTCCTCACTAGCTCAGTGCTGGTGCAATGTCTTCTCTAAAAATGCTGAGAACAAAAGATTCTTCTGGGGATTTAGGAACTGAGATTCCTTTTTTGGTTCAAGGACAAGCAACTTCAGTAGATTTTAAGGAAGCAGCTTGCCACACTCCAGGACCATGGTGGTGCCAAGGCTGGTGATTCAGTCCAAGAGCACTCAGTACCTGGACAAGGCGGATTATTTGCACTGTGGCAGCAAATGGAAGCACCAGGCCACAATGTGTTGGGCCCTGTCCAGGCAAGGATGGCCCCCAGAGCATGCAGTCAGAGAGAGATGGCGGACAGCCCAGGAGAACACAGTGCAGAGAGTAGCGATTTGCCAGCATCACAAGAGTCTTTATGGCATCTCATCTCACCTTAGCATATCCCTGCTGTCATGGGACTTGGCTGCTCTTGATTTAGCAACCTCCTAAATACTCTTGTTACCTGCTTTCCCCAACACTATGCAATCTTGTCACTTCCAGTAAGTGATGCCCTGTCTCTGGGAAGCAGCAGGTAGGCCTAGCTACCAATGGTGTCTGTAATTTTTTTCCATCCATGGGCCAAATAAAGTTTGTTATGTGCACCAAGGCATATGCAGATGTGCACCACCAATAGAAATACATGCTGCCAGCTGTTGGTGCTCTGCTCATCAGCTGTGTAGCTGACTTCCTAGAAAGAAGTACTGCAAAAAGGGATCTAGGGAGCATAGTGGACCACAAGATAAATCTGTCAAGTATCAGAGAGGCAGACGTGTTAGTCTGTATCTTAGAGAACAACAAGAGCCGTGTCTACACGTGCACGCTACTTCGAAGTAGCGGCACTAACTTCGAAATAGCGCCCGTCACGGCTACACGCGTCGGGCGCTATTTCAAAGTTAACTTCGATGTTAGGCGGCGAGATGTCGAAGTCGCTAACCCCATGAGGGGATAGGAATAGCGCCCTACTTCGACGTTCAACGTCAAAGTAGGGACCGTGTAGTCGTTGCGCGTCCTGCAACGTCGAAATTGCGGGGTCCTCCATGGCGGCCATCAGCTGAGGGGTTGAGAGATGCTCTCTGCAGCCCCTCAGCTCAATGGTGGCTGCGTGGAGCGGCCCCTTAAAGGTCCCCTCCCCCTCCCTTCCTGTGCAGGAAGCTGAGAGCACGTGCAGGCAGCAGCCCAGACATGCGGCCAGCCTGCACGTCCCTCAGCAGCCACAGGACCCTCAATGGCCGCCCGGCAGCCCCCCCAGCGCCCCCAGGGGACACCCCTCCAAGGGGAGCCAGGGCAGCCAGCCCAGCCAGGTGGGCAGCCAGGCTGGGAAGCGGCAGCGGGGCCCCTCCTGGACGGAGGCCGAGCTGCAGGACCTGCTGGGGCTCTGGAGCGAGGAGGAGGTGCTCCAGGTAATGGGGAGCAAGAGGCGGAACGCGGATGCGTTCGCTCGGCTGGCCGAGGGCCTGGCTGCCCGGGGTCACCCTGCCCGCACTCCTGATCACGTCAGGAGTAAGGTGAAGGAGCTGCGGCAGGGTTACTCCCAGGCCCGGGATGCGGCCGGCCGATCTGGGGCCGCCCCCGTCACTTGCCCCTTTTACAGGGAGCTCAGGGACATCCTGAGCCCCCGGCACACCTCCTCCCCTCCGGTCGCCCTTGATACTTCGGCCGACGAGCCCCAGCAGGCCCTGCAGCCGGAGTCCGCCCCAGAGGTAAGCCCCGCACCCCGGGGGCCCCCCCCAGAGCCCACTCCCGGGCCATCGCGGCAGGAGGAGGAGGAGGGGGGGGGGGGCTCCTCCTCCGCAGAATCCAGGCTGCAGATCCTCCTCCTGCCATCCCGGAGCAGCAGCCGGGCCTCCGCCCCCTGGGGATCTCCGGACCGTGGGAGTGGACCGACAGGTATGTACCCCCCTCTGGTGGACACCCCTGGGCTTGAGGGGCGGGGGTAATAGATATGTGTCCAGGGCCCCCCACATGCTCACATGGCCATGTCCCCAAGGACAGCAGGGCCATGTCCCCCACAGCAGTGCATCAGCCCCTGCCCCCCCCCCACCCCGCACGACAGTGCCATGCCCCATCCCCGGGGCAGGGGGGAGCGGAACCTCGAGGGGCCCCCGGGAGGAGGGGGTGGGACACCCCGCAGCAGCAGCAGCAGCAGCAGCAGCATGTGATGGAGTGGGGGGAGTGCAAAAGGGAGACTCAGGCTAGATATGAGCAACAAGAGCCGAATAGCTCCCAGGGGCAAAGGATGATCATGGGGCTACAACTGGCATGTGACACCTCTGCCCTGAACAAAGAGGAGGGAGGAGCCGTTCTGGCTTTGAATGGGGGGGGGGGCCGCAGGTAGAGGCTAGGGGAAGGGAGAGCTGGAAGGCAGCCAGCCTGAGGAGGGGGAAAGCTACACCCCAGAGGGGCACCCTTTGGGGTCTTCTCCCCAGGACGGGTTGGAAGGACTGTCTCTTCTGACAGCTGGTGCTGTCACTCCTGGGAGAAACTGGGCATCTGTGGCCTAAGAAACCTCTCCTGTCAGACCCTGCGGAGTGAAGTGAGAGTCGCTCCCACCAGGGGACGGGGTGCAGTGCAGGGGGACCCCTGAACCCCATCCATCACAGCAGCATCTCCCGGGGACGGGGATGGGGAACCTGCAGCACAGGGCTGGGGGGACAAAGGCCACGGCTCGGGGCCCACACTAACGCCTGTCTCCATTCTTCTTCCCCCCCTCCTCTCCTGTGTCCCGCCCCTGCACCATCAGAAGGGCTGGAAGAGAGCGCCGGCGAGGCGTCACTCATCCCGGAGACCCCTCCGGGGCCATCGCTCCAGGCAAGTCCCTCGGCCGAGGACCGACTGGTCCCACGGCGGGCTAGACGGCGGACCCCGCGCCACCACCAGCCGACGGCAACAGACCCCCAGCTGCTGGCCATCCACCGTCGGCAGCTGGAGGTTGCGGAGCAGCACCTGCACCTGCAGGAGCGGGAGCTGGCCTGGCGCCAAGAGGCATGGGGGGCCTACATGGAGACTTTCAACCGCCTGGTGGACTACCTGGCCCCCCATGCCGCGCCGGCCGCCGCAGCGTCCACCCTGCCTGCTCCACCCGCCGCACCACCAGCTGCTCCGCACGTCGCCGTCCCGTCCGCCGTCGCCCCGTCACCCACTGCCGAGGGCCGGAGCGCCGAGGGACCCCTGGAGCCAGCTGAGACTTGCCGGGCATATCTTCCGGTCCGCCCCGCCCCCAGCCAGCCCCAGACAGGGCTGCGGCCGCAGCAGGGCTCCTGGCCGCCCATGCCCAGTGCCGGACTTTAGGGGCGAGGGGCCCGGGACATGGCCCCCCCCCTTGTATATAGTTGGGACTTATTAATTTGTGCCCCCCGTTTGCCCCATCCCCCTCATGTAAATAGTTCTCCCCTTTATCATCCCTGGTTTTCTTTTTGTTAGTGAACAAACTTTTTTATTACTACTGTTTTATTTGTACATATTACTTTGGTTCCACACATTGTATATAGTTTGTTCTTGTTTTATTTAGAGTTAAAAAAAAAAGTTCTAAAAGAAAAAGCAGTTTAAGTTCAGCCACAAGTGCGTGCTGTCATTTGTCCAGGAAAAGTGGGAGGGGGGTGCGGTTGGGTGCTCCATGCTGTGGGCGTTGGGGCAGGGAGTGTGGTGGAGGAAGGGGTGGGCAGTGGGGGGCCTGGCAGAGTTCACCCCACAGCCTCATCATCAAAGTGGGCCCGCAGGGCCTCCCGGACCTGGGTCCCTTCGGGGTCCACCTGCCGACTGGGGGCAGCGGGTGGCTGCACGTCGGCCCTGCCGGCCTCCACAACCCAGCCCTGGAAAAAGGCCTCCCCCTTGCTCTCCACCAAATTGTGCAGGGCACAGCAGGCACCCACAATCAGGGGGATGTTGTTGGGGCCCGCATCCAGGCGGGTCAGGAGACATCTCCAGTGTCCTTTCAGGCGGCCAAATGAGCGCTCCACCACCTGGCGCGCGTGGTTCAGGCGCTGGCTGAAGCACTCCTGGCTAGCGGAGAGACGGCCCGTGTACGGGTGCATGAGCCACGGCCGGAGGGGGTAGGCCGCATCTGCGATGATGCAGAGGGGCATGGTTGTGTCCCCCAGAGGGATCTCCCGCTGGGGGATGTAGGTCTCCGCCTCCAGCCCGCGGCACAAGCCCGAGTTCCGGAAAACCCGGGCGTCGTGGGTGCTGCCAGGCCAGCCCACATAAATGTCCTGGAAACGGCCCCGGCTGTCCACCAAGGCCTGGAGGACCACTGAGTGGTAGCCCTTGCGAATGATGTAGCGTCCTCCACTGTGATGTGGGGCGCGGATGGGGATGTGAGTCCCATCCAGAGCCCCGAAGCAATTGGGGAAGCCCAGCGTGGCAAAGCCCGCGATGGTGGCATCTGGGTCCCCCAGCCTCATGAGCCTGTGCAGGAGCATGGCATTGATGGCACGCACAACCTGCAGGGGAAGCACATGGGAGAGCACCAATGAGGGGTGAGCAGGGTGTGTGTGGCCCTCCCCTCCCCTGCCCTGCCCTCCCCCCGTGGGTTCTCTTACCTCCATGAGGACAGCCCCGATGGTGGCCTTGCCGACACCAAACTGCTGTCCCATGGATCGGTAGCTGTCTGGTGTGGCCAGCTTCCAGACAGCGATGCCGACCCGTTTCTCCACAGGGAGGGCACGCCGCACGGCGGTGTCCTGGTGCCTGAGTGGGGGGGTGAGCCACTGGCACAGCTCCATAAATGTCTGCCGGCTCATCCTGAAGTTACTGAGCCAGCGGTCGTCGTCCCACTCCCCAAGCACCAGCCGCTCCCACCAGTCGGTGCTGGTGGGGTAGCTCCACAGCCGCCGGTGTGTGAGGCGGGGGTGGGGGCGGGGTGCTGCAGGGTTGGGGGTTGAGCCCTGCTGCCCTGGGGGCAGCTCCTCCTCCGGTGTAGCAAGGAGGTGCTCAGCTGCCTCCCGCATGGCATGGATCAGGGAAAGCCCTGCTCCTGCCGGGAGGGCTGGGTGGACCTCTGGCTGCTGCTGCTGCTGCTGCTGCTGCTGCTGCTGCTGGGGGTCCATGCCTGCGTCGCCCGGGGTCTGTGTGCCTATGGCTCCTCAGACCGCATGCTGTACAGGCTGAGTGTGTCTGGGAGGGGCCCTTTAAGGGAGAGGCTAGCTGTTGCCCTGGAAGCGCTAGTCTGCCCTGTGACCCTGTCTGCAGCTGTGCCTGGCATCCCTATTTCAATGTGTGCTACTTTGGCGTGTGGACATTCCCTCGCAGCGCCTATTTCGATGTGGTGCTGCGCAACGTCGAAGTTGAACGTTGACGTTGCCAGCCCTGGAGGACGTGTAGACGTTACTCATCGAAATAGCCTATTTCGATGTCGCTATTTCAATGTAGGCTTCACGTGTAGACGTAGCCAAGAAGTCCTGTGGCACCTTATAGACCTACAGCTATTTTGGAGCATAAGTTTTCGTAGGCCAATGCACGTACAACTGGCTCTGCCCACAAGACTGATAAGGAGACTCTGCAGTGGCGGTTCTCAATAGGTCAGCCCTGAATAGCAACGACTTGCTGTACAGAGTTTCTTCAGTTAATAGCGACAGAGCATCACCTAATAAAATATTCTGTTAGTCTTTAAAGTGCTACGTGACTGGTTTGGTTTTTTTTTGTTTTTCTTTGGTTAATTGACTCTTCTATAGGACACACATGGGATTTTACCCTCCCTGGTCCCCATTTACTCCAAGGTCATGGATAATCCTATTTAAAGGAGTTTCCTGCCATGTACATGGTAAGGAAGTTTGCTGTTACTGGGAGTCTACACTGTATGGTCCTTTGGAAGAGTGAAAGTAGAACGACTTTCCAGCTTTTTCCAATTCTATATGCCAGAGGCATGGAAAAGAGGTGATTTACTCTACAGTTTGAAACATCTGGGGGTCTCTGCTCTCACTAGCCAGCGCAGGAAGTGGAGAGCCTGAAGGACTGTACATGCTACTGCATGAGCACTAACCTCCTCATGTTAAGCTGGCTAACCATGAACAATGTGCATGGTGCTGCACAAGCCAGAGAACGAAGCACACCCATGCCCTTACGAGTGTACAGGACAAGAGAGAGACGTGAAGGAAGGATGCAGATACTCTGGAAGTCAGTTGAAGAATCAACTCATCCCCTTCCTCATAAATTTCCTTGCCCAAGTGATTCACTTAATTTCAAACCCCAAAGTATCACAGGCGGCAGGGAGAACTCCCAGGACACTGTAGCAGAGCCACCTGGTCTGCTCTGTGTCTCCAGGCTATGTCAGACCCAGCGAGAGCCGGCATTCAACTCCTGGTCAACAGCCAGGGTGTGGTAGCACAAAAGGAGACTCTACGGCAAAGTCCTCCTGGGACTCAGTGGCCTTTCTGCTCACCTCCCTCGTTGGCACTGATGCCCCTGCTCAGGAAGAAACACTGAGACAGGGAAGGTGTTTATTGTAATGTAACTCCAGAAGAACAGGGGACATTTATCAACAGGGAAGGTGTCGCAGCAGGATGAGAGAGCTCAAACTCCAAGGTGGCTGCAGCAGTCACTCCACCTTCTCTGGCCCTAGAACTAACCAGTCACTTACTCTGTACAGAGACCATACCAGAAAGCATGATGTCATGGCCAGTTTTGCCTCAGGCCCAGCCAACTCTCACATCGGCACCTGCCCTGGGGAAGGAGCACAGCAGCCGGCTCAGCAGTGACTTTCCTGAGGCCTTTCAAGGCCTTCAGCCTCATGTTTCATGCCCTGCAGTGCACCTGAGTCATAAAAATGGCGGTCTAGAAAAGTGGATACTGACTTGCAATGCAGGCCCAGGAAAGCCAGCTCCTCTCCCTGCACCACAACTCAGGTCCTAAAATCCCTCAGCCTGGCTTATCGCCTTCATGTCCCCAGGAGCACACTCCCTGAGATACCTTATAGACTAGCAGATATTTTGGGAACATAAAGTTTTGTGGGCAAAGACCCACTTCGACGAACACGAAATGGGTCATTGCCCATGAAAGTTTATGCTCCCAAATTATCTGTTAGTCTATAAGGTCCCACAGGTCTTCTAGTTGTTTTTGAAGATACAAACTCACTCAGCTACCCCTCCGATACTCCCTGAGATGGCATTCACAAGCCCTGCTAGGCAAAGGGGAGCATGCCATAAACACCCAGGCCAACTCACCTGTCACCAGGCAGCTCTTCCACAGAGCAGAGGTTCTGCCGCGTGGTAGTGACAGGGGAAATATTCTCTCTTCCCCGTCTGGCTCCTGGCTCCTCTTGGGTGGAGTCCCGGGGCCCTGCTGATGTTCTGCATTGCTCTGATTTTTCCAACAATGTTATTTGCAGAAAGTCAGCCCCAGAACTGCGGGAGCGTGAGAACACTCCCTTAAACTGGGGAGACCCCACTGTTGAGTTGGAGGAATTTCTTTGAGCAGCCTGTCATGAATTATGAATCCCTGACCTTTCCCAGCTTAATTAACACTGCAGGGCAAGGAGGGATACAGCTCGAGCACAGCTGGGTGCACCAGGCTCTTGAGGAGTCCAAGAGTTCGCTGCAGCTGGGGCTGTTTGGAGTTCGGAGCTTCCACTTTCATCTGTGCTTAGTGGCAAGGTAAGGGATTTGGAGAGCTCAGCTGCGCTAGGAAACCGACCACTAGTATTCAGGTCACACACAGGGCACTGGCAACAGGTGGTTGGCTGTTTGACCTTTGGGAGAAGACTCACTGCTGATTCCCAGCCCACCTCCACTCTCTTGCCTTGGCTCACACCACAGGGATGAGGCCATTTCAATCAGAATAACTTTGTGCAGTTTGAGGTTGGTAAATGCAAGTCCCTCCAGGAGTCACAGCAGCACAAGCCTCTCCAGCCCAACTGAGGAACAGAGCCACCTCCATCAGCACAGAGCACCTCTTCTTCAAAGAGCAGGAGCCTCTTTCCACTTGAGGGCCCTTTGTCACATCCATTTGCATTCGCTAGACCACATGCATTAAGCTGAGAGGCAATGCAGGGAGGACCCTGGGCAGGCCTGGCTTCTGCTCCCAGCTGGGGGACCTTGGCTGAGCATATCCCCTCTCTGGACCTCTCTTTTCCCTCCTGTCTTGTCTGCTGAAGTCAGGTGCTCTGGATGTTTGTGCAGCACCCAGCACACCCCATCCCAACAGGAATTCTTGGCGCGACTGGCTGGGCTATGTAGATGACTGGATGGACTGACTTGGCTGCTGGCCATAGGGTCTCTGGGCTGTAATCTGGAGTGGGAGGGCTCAGGTCCCGTCCGAGCCCCTGGCCAGGGTGGCATAAGTCCCAAGGCGGGGACAAGGAATCGGAAAGTCCAGGCAAAAGTGAGAGAACAAGGGGAAAGACTTGAGAGTCAAAGGCTCTCATGAGGACATAGGACTGTTTATGCTGGACCATCAGTTATCCCAGCAGGGCTGGACCACCTCACACCCTGGCCAGAGAGCTGAGTTGTGGGAAGAGAGACCCCTGCGACAGAAAGACTGCCAGTAGGGGGAGCCATGCGGTGAGAATTGCTATGACACACAAGGCAGTGCCAAGCACATGCCCCTTCACATGCTATATATGGCTAATGTCAGGAAAGCACAATTACCACCCTGTTTGGCAGGTGGTTGTTTGAGCTGAGTTACAAGAGCAGAGGGGAGATAACAGAGCCAGGCACACAGCAAGCAAGAAGGTAGCTAAGATTATCTGACCAGAAACAAAAGCCTGAACCCTGGTGGTTACACACCAGCCAACTCAATATCTACCATTGTGCATGCATGCACGCACGCACACAAATTTCCCTACTTTAACAACAGGGCACAACCCTGTTGGCTTGCGGGGCATAGCTACTCTTGCAGAAAGGAGCCACGCTGGAAGAAGCATTCACACCACAGACCGTAAGTCCGTTGTGTTGTGTGGCTTTGAAAACGGTGGTTTCTCTCTCCCATGCCCTGTCACTGGCAGACTTCTCTGCGTGCAGTACTTTGCTCTGCGATGTTGAGGCTCCTCGCTGCCCAGCATTTGAGTTTAACATGGATGTCTTCTGGGTGTCAGCACCCCTATACCCTGCCAAGGACATGAATAGACTGCCCTGTATATAGGGGCAGAGAGCTCTGTGTGGCAAGCCCCAGGCTGGGAATTGTGGGGGTGGATTCCTTGGCAAAGAAGTCAGACATCTGTGCTTGTCATGACTTTGCTGGCCTTATGCATCTCTTGGAGAAGGATGCTTATTAGCACTGCCGCTGCCAGATGGGAACCCCTGGCTTCACAGCAGAGGCTGGAACATCTCCAGACCTGTTCCTCCTTCCACCATTCCCTTCTGGGAAAAGTATAAGGAGCAGTGGAAAGCCAGACCCACTGTAGCATCCTGCAACAGGGAGGCTCTGAAGACAGATACAGGACACATCGCTTCTTCAAGAGCGGACATCTGTGGAAACCTGGATCTCAAACAGGAAGAAACCTGACTACCAGAAGGGAAGGATACTAACAACACCTCCTGTTTGCCATGGTGATAACAATCAGGGGAAGGAAGGCAAAATATGGAAAGAATGCATCAACAAGATATAGCTACACCTGATGTATTCACTCCAGCATGACCTCAGGATACTTAACGGACTGACTGCAGCAATCTTGGAGCCAGTAGTGATTGTCTTTGAGAACTCCTGGAATGTGGGTGAAGTGCCACAGGACTGGATAAGGGTAGACCATAGCACCTCGCCTTAGAAAGGGAACAAAGTGGACAATAGCCCAGCTAGCCTAACTTTGAGACCTAGAACCCTACTTAAACTAATTAGTGAACAATTGGTAAGCACTTGGAGGTTAACAGGGTTATGATGAATAGCCAGCATGGATTTTCCAAGAACAAATCACGTAAAACCAATCTAATTTCTTTCTTTGGCAGGGAATTCCACAAACTGAAATTTGGTAAAAACTAGTGCGAAGCACTTCAATGAGGAAGGAGAAAATCTAATGCATAACTATATATGGGGAATAATGACTAGGGCTACGTCTACACGTGCCCCAAACTTCGAAATGGCCACGCAAATGGCCATTTCAAAGTTTACTAATGAAGCGCTGAAATGCATATTCAGCGCTTCATTAGCATGCGGGCGGCAGCGGCACTTCGAAATTGACGCGGCTTGCCGCCGCGTGTCTCGTCCAGACGGGGCTCCTTTTCGAAAGGACCCTGCCTACTTTGAAGTCCCCTTAGTCCCATGAGCTGATTACCTTTGAACTGTATTACCTTTTTGACTCCATATTTAATTTATGATCCACTCTTATCCTCAAAGGCTGTTCAGCAGTACTGCCACTTAGGCCGTGTCTACACGTGCCCCAAACTTCGAAATGGCTCATGGGAATAAGGGGACTTTGAAGTAGGCAGGGTCCTTTCGAAAAGGAGCCCTGTCTGGACGAGACGCGCGGCAGCAAGCCGTGTCAATTTTGAAGTGGCATTTGCGTGGCCATTTCGAAGTTTGGGGCACGTGTAGACATGGCCTAAGTGGCAGTATTGCTGAACAGCCTTTGAGGATAAGAGTGGATCATAAATTGAATATGGAGTCAAAAAGGTAATACAGTTGTGAAAACGACTAATATTCTGATGTGGATGAACAAGGATATTGTAAGACAGATACGGGAGGTCATTGTCCCCCTCCACTTGATACTGGTGAGAACTCAGTTGGAGAACTGCTTCCAGTTCTGGGTGCCACATTTTATGAACATGTGGACTAATCAGAGAAAGTCCTGTGAAGAGCAACAAAATGATCAAAGATTTAGAACACCTGACTGATAAGGAATGGTTAAAACCTCGGTATGTTTCATCTTGAGAAAAGGAAGCTGAGTGGAGATCTAATAGCAGTCTTCTGATGTGTTAAGGACTGTTATAAAGAGAATGGTGATGAGTTATTCTCCATCTCACTGAAGGCAGGACAAGAAGTAATGCATTTACCTTGAGAGAAGAGAGATTTAGATTAGATGTTAGGAAAAGCTTTGAAACAATAATGGCAGTTTAGCTCTGGAACAGGCATCTAATGACAGCTGTGGAATCGCCATCATTGGGGATGTGACAGAACAGGCTGGACAAACACAGGTCACAATGGACTAGGTTTACTTGGTTCTGCCTGAGCACAGGGTGCTGAGCTTGCTAAGGGCTTGACAGCCCTTCCAGACTGATGTTTCTATGTTCTGACTGCACTAGAACATCTCAGGGGGACATTCCCCCTCCTACTTGCCCCCGGGTCTGCTCCCACCTGAAGGGACAGGGGAAATTTTCATGGTGCTTTACAGCTGAACATTCAAACTACATTGTAAACCTGGGAGAAGCGCCAGGCTGCAATTGGAGAGGAGCATCTGAGAGTCTCATTCAATCTTCTTCTCACCCCTCTGTCCAATATCTTCATATACACAGAAAGGCTCCTAATTTATCTCAAATGGGAGAAAAATTCTTCCCATTAATTCCAGACTCTGGTGACTCAGCTCAGTCTCCAAGTGCTCCTGCCTGGGATGTGCAAACAAGAAAGAGCATACAGGAGACAGAAATTATAGCCCATCTTGTTATCCATTCCATATTTCAGCAGAGCACATTGGAGCACATTATCCAGCAGCCTTTCAGTGCAACAACAGACTTTGAAAAGCAGGCTGCTGCTTCAAGGTGGGGATTTTTTGAGCTTTTCAATTTAAAGCAAGAGATTAAATGAAACATAATGCTGTAAAAGGCCAAGCAACTTTCAAAGAGTGAATTTCTCCAAATGCAAAGGACTGGGAGAAGTCCTGGGTTTTGGAGAGAACAGGCTGGTCACCAAGGAAGGCTCATGTTCTGAATTCAGGTCCCTAGGAACAACTCTACAGATTTTGTTATCCTCACATGCATCCTCTGAGATGCCACCTACCAGATTAGACAAGGGCAGAGAAGGACAGAGCAAATGCATGACGCTCAGGAGCACAGCAGGACAGAGCTGTGTTGCCAAGGGCTCTTTTGGACCAGAACTGACTTTCCTCTCAAACTATGGGCTTGTCTACACTAGCTCCCTACTTCGAAGGGAGCATGGTAAAGCAGGGTGTTGGGAGTTTATTAATGAAGTGCTGCGGTGCATATGCAAATTTTTGAGGAGTAAAGGGACTTTGAAGTACCCCGGGCACTTCAAAGTACCAGCAGGTGAGCCGCGGCTAGACGCAAGCCAGCACTTCGAAGTTTAACACTTCGCATTGCCGCCGGGGGGGGGCGGGAGATGGGATTTGCTTAATGAAGTGCTGCATATGCACTGCAGCACTTCACTAATAAACTCCCAACACCCTACTTGCCACACCCCCTTCGAAGTAGGGAGATAGTGTAGACAAGCCCTAAGACAGCAGCCTGAAAAGAGATCAGCTGGGTTGCTCCTCTTCTGCTTCCTGATCTAATCTTGCTCTCTCCACATTTGGAGAGATGTCCTGGCCCTTGAGCTTGAGTGTGAGAGCCTCCTCCACACTAGGCTTGTAGATGATCTCCCTGTCTCTCAGCCAGCCTTCAGCCCATGCTTACAGATAAGACAGTGGCTCCCAGATGACACCGTTGCTTTTGAACTCACATTTATCCCATGCACTTGCCATGAGTCTCCATGATTTCAGTGGGTACTGCACCCTGCAGAGGAGCTGGAAGCTCCTCTCTGCCTCCTTCTGGCAGCATCCCTAGCCTATACCCTTCTGCTCTCATGAACAGGAAGTGTCAGAGCTTCTGGTGAACACTGAACCAAGCCTGGCCCAGGAGCATAACTGTGTCAGGGACTGCCTGTTATTAACAAAAATGAGGCAGTTGAGGGAATATTTTTATTGGACCAGCTTCTGTTGGGGCGAAAGGCAATTTCTGCCCACCCAGTGCTCTCCCTCAGGTCTGGGAAAGGGGCAGAGTGTCACAGCTAAATACAAACTGTGACAGATTGGTTAGCGTAAGTGGCTGGCCCATGTTGTGTAGTTCCCTTTGTGGTGAAGTGGTCAGTAAATACCCCTGCCAACAGAGAAAACAGGGGGGGCTCGCCGGGTTACAGACAGTTGTGATAAGCCATCAATCCGGCACCTGTTCAGTTAATGATTTTTAGTATCTCGCAAACTTATGAATTTAAGCTCCCAGGTCCTTTTTTCAAAGATGATGTGCAAGTGGATTCTGAGGATAAGGACTGAGAGACCAGCTATGGAGCGACTGTGGTGTGAAAAGTGTTTACTCACAGTTGACAGGTAGGTTTTGTCTCATCTCTTTCCTGTGCCATCACTGTAGTCATGAAGCCATGTCTGCTCCTTGCACCCTGCTCTGGAGAAAAGGTGCAAAAGCAAGTTGCTGGAGAAGTCAAACTTCTCTCCCCACCCCTATAACTTGGTGCCTTTCTCCATATGGTATTGATTCCAATACTGACAGCAGCCTGAAACAGGGATATGACCAACTGTAAAAGAAGAGCTGAGGTTATTCTAATAAGAGCAGGACGTGGCATCTGGAGCCCACTGTGGATGAATAAATACACCCTAAATAAACTCCTCCACTTTTTTCTATAGTTATTTGTTCAAAATTAAATCTGCAAGAGTTTTGCCAGCAGGCAGATTTCCAGGGCCTCTCAGGAGCAGGCCAGGGTAATGTTTCCCTGGTGTGTGTTAAGACAGGTTTGTTAGTGTGATTTCATGTCTTCCAGAGAAAACTTTCCATGCAGCAACTACAAAGATCACTGCATTGCAGGACTACAGATGCTGCTGTTCCCAGCTTGAGTGGTGGCTGGCTAGAGACAATGCAGTGATGTGAAACATATGTAGTGAGTGGAAGGCATCAAATGTCTCCAGGAACCGGTGTTGGCCTTTGGAAGGAAGATTTATTGGGGAACAACAGAAAAACATAAATTAGGTTCTTGGTGCTATGAAGATATACGACACACATCCTTCTTCATGCCATGGCTAGGCTTCGGGAATAGAGATGATTGTTAAACATTTAAAATTCAGGGGAATGAGATGCAAAGATTGTTTCTTTGGAGCCCAGCAAAGTGGGACTGTTGCAGGTGTCTCAGATGAGGCTAAGGCAATCTGACCCACTGAGCTTAGAAGCCAATGCAGATCATGATCTGAAGGAAGTTACACTCACCCCAGCATGCACCACATGAGCAGTGAACACCAAAACAAACCATCCCCCTCACTCGACTGCAAATCAGCTCTCTTGGACACACCTTTCCCTACACCAAGACAGCACTCCCAGAAGAAGAAGTCCCACTGCTGCACCCCTCATGGCAACGCAGCAAGGGAATTGTATGTAACAAAGCCAGCGAGTGACAAGAACACCACAGGGCCATCACAGGAGGCAATGGCACAGGTTCTCATGCAATCAGGCATCATTACACTATCTAAGGTCAATAAACATAGGTCAGAGAAAATACTAATTCCAGTGATGTTATTTTGCAGCAAGTGACTTTCACTGCATCATTAAAAGGAAGCTAGTGTCACTGCTCTCTTGGGGATAAAAATTGAACAATTCACAGGAAATGCACTGAACTTTTCATGCCAGGAAACAAAGATGTTTGTGGAGAGGTGACCCTGTGGCTAGTGGAGTGGCAAACCATACTGGTGAGGTCATAACTGACAGTATGGGGGACTCGGGCTGAAGTTGAGTAGCAGGAACCATCTGTTCCTTTGTGAAAATCAGCTGGTTACTATTGTAACCTCACAAAACTGCAAACATGCAAATTCCAGCATTAACAAAGACTCAAAAAGGCTTGAGAATTTTAAAAATAGTCATTTCATGAAATAGGTAATAATTGCAATCACCTGCTAACATGCTCCCACGGAATGGCACACTGGCATCACTCAGATCCATTGTTCATAGGCTTCCTTAACCCACTAACCAATAATAGCCTGATAAAGCCTTCTCAGCCCTGTAGTTCTTTCCACTACATGTGCTGGTCACACTACAGGAGCTCGCACGACCCTCAGGTGGCACGAATGGAGAAATTAGCTTCTACAATATAAAGAATAACTGATGGATAGTCTGATATGAAAACACCCCAGAACATGGGGCAGGAGTTATTTTAGGGAAGATCCAAACCATTCACCCCCTCAGGGGAGCCAGGGATTGGGCAAATCCCAGCACCTCTCTGACACACCTTCCCCATGGGGAGAGTTGGGCCCATGAGATGAATCACCTGCACCCCAGTGGGGAGCAAGGAGGGGACAGCTCACACTGGTTCAAACAAAGAAGACACTCAGGGCTGTTATTATACACTCATCCCCAGCTACACAGAGCCTCTATTTTATTGCAGCCACACTGATGGGCCCCACGTCACAGACATGTAGCAAGAAAAAGTCCCTGCCCCAAACAGCTTCCAGGCCATATAGCCAGGAAGACAGACAGAAAAAGGGTGGGAAGGAGGGAGGGAAAATGTAATCCTTGCTGTACAGATGGGGAACTGAAACCCAGAGATATTAAGTGACTTGTCCATCATCACACTGAGAGTTTCTGACAGAGCCAGGAGTAGAACACAGGGAAATACATACGAGAGATCTCAGAGTCACACAGCTGGAGAAAAATAGTACAAGTAGAGCTGCAGCTTTCACCACCTTCTCCCCACAACCATCTCAATAGGAGACACTCTGCATCTCCTTTCCCATCCCTCCCAACACCTGGCTCAGCAATGACAAGCACCAAACCTTCCAGTGTGCATAGAGCTGCAGCTGTGGTTCTCGCACAGTGCCTGGTGCTCAAGGTTACCACAGAAAGTTGTTGGGGTGTCCACAAGACTGATGCTGCAGTGTGTGCCTGTGGCCACTCTGTCAGGAAAGCAGGGCGCGCTGTGGCAGCCTGCCATACTCAGTGCTGTAAAATCAACACAGAATGTTGGCCCCTGTCCCCAAAGAGCTCCCAGGCAAAAGCTCTGTCCTTTCTGTAGTGTCAACTTGAGGGATAGCTGCAGTATTGCCTCTCCTTCCCTCAACAATCACTCTCTAGCTCCACCATTACATTTCTTTAAACTCCAGCCAGCCAGCCCCCCGAGGGCATGGGGAGTTACAGCGCAAGTGCTGCTGGTGCCCAAGCTAGCATTGATCTGGCCTGCAATGCTCATGCCATTGCTCCATGCTGCTCCGGTGCTGGCTGCAAGGGGCCACCAGGTGAGTGAAGAGAACCTGAGTGAATACTGCAGTGCTGAACCTCAGCCAGGCTCAGTGGGATTTGGTTCTAAGTCACTGATTCAGGTGTTGTCCCTATACTCAGAGCAGACACTGCTCCCTGCCCTCACAGACTGCTGCCCCTTTACACACTGCAGATCAGACCTGTGGCCAGCAGGAGAGGCACTGAGCCAGGTGCAAGGCGGCATTCCCATATCTGCTGTTTGTGCTGGTAATTGCCTGCTGCCCAAGGCTAATGTACCATTACATCTCAACTGCCTGTTCCTAATACACAAAATCGCTTTGGTCTCAGGGCCAAGTGACCCAGGAAATCATTGCAAATTATCAGAGGCAATTCTTCGGTGCAGCATTTTGTCACACCATGTGCTACAGAGCAGGAAGTAAAACGCACACATGCTGAAAGAATCCTGGTCAGCAGGCCAGGCTGGGATGAACCTCAACTTTGTATATGGATGCACCGATGAGCAGGTGCCATGTTCTGTGTGAGCCTTTGTTACAGTATCACCTAGAGCCTACCTCAGAGATCCAGACTCTGTTATCCTGTGCACTGTTCACACTTTGAAAGTCAGTCCCTGTCCTCAGAAAAAGCAAGGAGGGAGAGTATGTTCCTGCAGCAATCAGACAGACGGGGGAACTAAGGCACACAGCCATGGTAACTTGCCCACTCACACAAAGTTCTTGGCAAAATTGGGAGCTAAACTCAGAACCCCTGCATCCCAGTTGAGCATCCATAGATTCAGATGGGCCTTCCTGAATCCCTGCGTGACTGACTCACTGAGTTAACAGGGGTGCTTTGGCACCTGTCAAAGGACATTCCCTTGCCAAGCAGGGCAAAAGAGTAACAGATATGGGCCAGAGCATTTCCCTTGGCTCACCCCACAGCCTACCCCTCGTGTGTGCTGAGGACATGCTTCAATTCACAGTTGTTTTAGGATGGGGTTTTTAAAGGCTCAGCATTGACCCTACTCTGCTCCAGGTGACTTCAGCCAGGTGCTTTGGGAAAATCCATTATTCACCTCATAGCCCCTAATGAGTACTCTCCCCAGCAGGAATACGGAGCTCTGTTCCCGCCTGGCTGGGGGTTTTTATGGGCTTGAGGCCATGTGGCAGAGCTAGAATCCCTCCTCTTGCAGCCTGAGTCTCACAGGAACTTCAAAACCACAGCACAGGTCACCATCAAAAGAAAAGCATGCTGCAATTACTGCACAGGCTGCAAGGTAGGCCGGTGGGCATGGCTAGGTAATAGCTTGAATGTGAGCAGGCCAGGCAGAGGTGGCTATCATTCAGGATTCTAGGACTTCCCTGGGCCAATCTAACAAGAGAAGCTCATGGAAAGAGCAAACAGCCAGGCAGCACAACAGCTTCTCAGACAAAATGTGGAAAAACAAGGGGGTGCAGCAGCTGGCTTCAAAGAGCCTGTCTCCAACAGGTTGTAAACTGTGTTTAGTCAAAGCTGGGGTTCTCCAGAGCAAAGGACTACAAACTATTATAAAGTGTCCTAAGAGTGGGTAGGGAGAAGCTGGGGGCTCCACTGGAGACTGAAGCAGCGAGCCAGGGAAGGCAAGCTGCAGGGAGACACCTGCTGAGCAGTCAGGTGTCCAGGCTGGCTTGTTCTAAGATGTTTTCTCTGAACTGCTGTGGTTCTAAGCTAATGCTGCTTTGCTGGAAGGAGGCTGCTTGGTCACTGGTAACCCCTGTCATTGCCCCACAGAACCCGGACACAGCCCAAGCCTGCTGAGGCCATTACAGCTACTACACAGGGGATGCAGCTCAAGCTCCAGTGGGAGAATGGCGTTACTCCACTCAGAGCTGTCTGACAAGAGCTGATGGGCTGACACATACAGGAGGGGAGAGAGGCCCATCCCTGCCCCACAGTAACCATGAGAGCAGGTATCTGAACTGGGCTGATTTTAAAGAGTTCTCTTTCTGGTCTCCATACACGCCTGCAACAGGAACTCCTGCAACCCACCGGGAGATGACAAGGCAGCCCCGCAAACGGCAGCCATGGGCACCACCTAGTGTGTGCTGCAGAGAACACACTTGCTGTTTTGCTTGGCATTTCAGTCTTCAGTTCCAGGAGTGCTTGGCTCCCAGGCCTATTTGCTCCATTACGTGAGCATGGGTACATCAGACCAGATTGGGACAGGCCTGCAGACATACTGGTAATGATCCCCAAACCCTTCCAGCTGTCAGACTCTGAGTTTGTTTGACAAGGGTTGGAAAGGTCTGTGCCGCAACCTTCCTGCACAGAATTTTCTGGCACCAAATGGCATGGGTGCTCAGGAGCAGCCAGGCAGGACTGGAAATAGCTACCTCCATGGTACAGCCTCAGGGTGCACCAGCAAAAGCCCAGCTCACAACCCTGTCCTGTGTGCCTCAAAACTAGGAGATCGTGAGGTGGGTGTAGGAAAACAAAGGCAGAGTTAGAAGGAATTTAATACCAAACTTGTCCCATATTGGTCGCTGCTCTCGCTCATTTCAGAAAGTGAACAGATACATCTCCCAGTCCCTCTACTGCACCCCTAACAAGGTCACATGGTAGTCATATTGCTTGGCTATTGTGCACATTCACAATATTGAAGCTGTTGGTAAGCAAGTTTTCAGTAATAGAAAACTTCAAACCCTGTGACCTCAGCACTTTGTTAGTGCACCCACTTGGGGCTGGGGACAGTTGCTCTGTGCCTGCTCAGCACACAGGTGTAGCACTCACTTTGGTGGGCCTGGCAGGGAGCACTAGTGAGAAGTCGTGGATTATTTCCAGCCCACCCAGCAGTTCTGTGCACAGCACAGCCTCTGTTGCACCTCTGGCATCCTTGCTCAGCTGATTGCCTCTTACAGTCCTGATGTAAACGGCCCCACAGTCCCTCTGAGCTAACCTGGGCTGCAGTGCAGTCGTGCCTACTTGCAGCCCTTTTGCATTGAGCTAAGTGCTCTCCCAAGCACACAGAATGGCCCAGCAGCACTCTGGGGTGATCTTTTGCACAAAAGAAGCATAGAGCTGTTTGGTGGGCACAGAGGAGCTTAGCAGGAAAGGCAGAGCAATAGAAATACCCACAGTCCTTGAAGCACGACAGCTCCTGCTATGGGGAAACATGGTGTAACAGGGCTCCTAGCAAGTCGGGCTCTGTAAAGTCAGAACATATATCTGCAAGCACAGGGCTCTAAGAGCATCAGCCTGGGACCAGTCAGCTAAGCTAGAGCACCTCTTCCTTTCCCTCTCCACAGAACCTTGGGCTAGGGACAGTAACCCTGCTCTTCCTTTCAGGAGCCTGCCCTTCCCACCCCACCCTGTGTCTGCCACTCCATTCTTCCTACAGTGGTTCTTTACAACTTTGCAAGCACTCAGAGCTCCCAGCAGTGCCCAGGATACCCAAGCTAATGCACAGCATCTTGGCAGCCAGCCCAGAGACCCAGAAAGGTCCATTTCTCTGACCCTGCAGGCACAATGCTGCACGTGTCCCAAACAAAAGCCAGTTAGCAGTTAGTATGTATAACTAGCTGTATCCATCACTGCAGAGACACAGGCAGGTTGTCTCTTCTGCTTCCAGAGCATGGAGCAGCTCAGGCCCCGCATAGGAAAAATCTGTCTTAGCTCTTCTCATTCCCAACATCGTAGCAGCTCTCCAGGGCCGGCATCTTGAACTCGTTCTTCAAGCAGACAGTTGTGTGCAGTTTAATACTACATATTAGACAAACGCCCCCACCTCCCGTGCCCCCAGAATCCATCCCAGCATGGCCCCCTCTCCTAGCTGAGACGTGCAGGATGAGCCAGCTTGTGGCAGCTCAAAAATCCCAGCATGGCCCCTGGCAAGCACCAACAAAAGGCCACAGAAAGGGTCTTGGCTGCCCCATGTAGGCATCAAGGGCCCAGATGTCCAAAGTGGCCCCAGCTTCTTCTGGGACACCAGTGTGAGACCTGCTCCCTGGGGCACTGAATGAGCAACCACAGATCCAGCTGAGTCAGTGAGAGCCACTGGGGCACAATCCCTCTGACACTCAGGCCCCAGGCAGCTTTGCTGAGGTGTCCAAATTACGAGCCCACTTTGAAAAGTGTTGGCCCCTGGGCCTGAGCCTGCCCACTGCCAGGCCCCTACCGCCTGAGAGCTGCTCTTCCACCTAAGCTGAGCCCCTGGCCCAGAGCCACTCACAGGGTAGCAGTTACTTTGATTGCAGAAGGGTTATTTTTATTCTGCTAAAATGTATGTACTGGGAGGAAACCCCTAGCTCTCCAAATTCATCTCTCGGCTCTACCCAGGCTTTACAATCCAGAACACCCATAAGAGTAAGAATAATTCCTTCTCTCCAAATCCCACATGCTCCCTTGGAAGCAGCTGGGGTAATTTCTTCTCACTGAGCCTGCAAAAGCCTGGAGAGAAGTTTCAAACATTACACGTCTGGGCTGTTATTGTCGGAGCCTATATCACACCTGCTTTCAGGCAGAGCTGGCAGCAGATGCACCCTGGAGTGCAGACAGGAATTTGCCACTATGGTCCACTGAGAAACCATTTTCCATTTCTCAAGCACTTCCTCTAAACTCCCTGATCTTGGGCATGGGTGGACAGGAAGGACAGTTGTCCTCTTGGGTCTATCCAGGTTAGCACGCATGGCATGCGTTCATATGTATATGTGTGGGCACTTGTGTTTCTGTGAGGGTGTGCTTCGGGGGACAAATGGGCTGGCCACAGCCCACACTCTGCCAGCTCTATGGATAAATTGAGACCCTGTCTCCAAGACGGTCAGCAGCTCCTGCCCCTAAATTCATTGCAGGAACAAGAAAGTTCTTTAGGAAGCTATGACTGTGCTGGGCCAGATCCGATATAAAATGATGGGGTTACATATAAAATGATGAGGTCTGACTTAGCTGTTACCACTCAAGAAAGATCTTGGAGTCATTGTGGATAGTTCTCTGAAGACATCCACTCGGTGTGCAGCAGCAATCTAAAAAGCTAACAAAATGTTGGGAATCGTTAAGAAAGGAATAGACAATAATACAGAAAATGTCATATTACCTTTATATCAATCCATGGTACATCCACATCTGGAATGCTATGTACAGATGTGGTCGCCCCATCTCAAAAAAGATATATTGAAATTGGAAAAGGTTCAGAAAAGGGCAATAAAAATGATTAAGGGTATGGAGCATCTGCCATATGAGGAGAGATTAATGAGACGGAATTTTTAGTTTGGAAAAAAGACGATTAAGGGGGCATATGATAGAGGTATGACTGGTGTGGAGAAAACAGATAAGGAATTGTCATCTATACAACACAAGAACTAGGGGTCACCAAATGAAATTAATAGGCAGCAAGTTTAAAACAAACAATACGAAATATTTTTTCACACAACGCACAGTTAACCTGTGGAACTCCTTGCCTGAGAACGTCGTGAAGGCCAAGACTACAGTAAAATTTAAAAAAGAACCAGATAAATTCTTGGGGGATAGGTCCATCAATGGCTATTAGCCAGGATGGGCATTGACAGTGTCCCCGGCCTCTGTTTGCAAAAGACTGGAAATGGGTGACACGGAATTGATCACTTGATGATTACTCATTCTGTTCATTCTCTCTGGGGCACCTGGCATTGGCCACTGTCAGAAGACAAGATACTAGGCTTGATGGGCCTACAGTCTAACTCAGTATGGCTGTTCTTCCGTTCTTATAACAGCAACGAAGGGTCCTGTGGCACCTTACAGACTAACAGAAAAGTTTTGAGCATGAGCTTTCGTGAGCACAGACTCACTTCATCAGATGCTGGTCTGATACAGGTCTGATGAAGTGAGTCTGTGCTCACGAAAGCTCATGCTCAAAACTTTTCTGTTAGTCTATAAGGTGCCACAGGACCCTTCGTTGCTGTTACAGATCCAGACTAACACAGCTACCCCTCCGATACTTGACTTCCGTTCTTATGATACTCAACGGGCCACCTGCCAGCAATACCCAGTGAGTGTGTCCTGCTGCTAGCAGAACAGGAGAGGTTCCAAACCAACACAAGAGGAGTCCAATGGGCAGCATCAAAGACAGAAGAGAAGAAGGTCTCCCATTGGCCTGGTTTCTAATACATCATTTAGGTGCTGGAGGCAGAGGTCAGAAGAACTTAAAGCCGCAACAAGGATTCCAGACTCTGCCTTGAACTCTGCAGGATGTGCCTCTCCCAATGAGGTCGCAACCGAAGGTTAAGGGAATTGGCAGAAACCTATTCCTCCACCACAGGCATTAAGATTCCAAACACTGGCTGCTCGTGCTCATCTGTGACAGCAGCCTGACAACCTCCCACCTCAAGAACACAGCCAGCCCTGTAATCCAGCATCCAGACATTTGGGGGTGTTATATCTTATCTCACTGCTCACCCATCCATTCACTTTGTGTCACAGCCCTTCGGGAATGCCAATGGAAAACTAACCTTTTCTCATCCACTGGAACTTTAACAATAACTCTCACCACTGCCTGAAGTCATACAAGTCCTTTTAGACCTACACATGTAGTCTTCAACAATGCAACTTTAACTCTTGTCAAGCTGGGAAAGCCCAGTGGATTTTACAAGAAGATACCAATGAACATTTAGTAAAAGATCATCCAACACAGAGGATCCCTGGCTTCAATTTCCCACGAAGCTTATGGGCAACTCTAAAGCCCATCAGCACCAGTCATGGCATATGAGGACCCTTGCTGCACAGATGGAAAATTAAAAACTGTCTAGTACCCAGAACACACCATGGAAGATGTAACAACTTAGTGCCTGCTTCACAAATAGAAAGGAGACATCACAGCAACATACTCTACTACTCCAGACACAACTGTCTTTTGAAACCATCGGAATGTAAATCTGAAGGTGTTGCTCTCCATTTACATCAGCCGCACGTAGAAGAATTCCAATAAACTACCTCATCCCAATAAACTAGTCTGTTCCAGGTTCCCAAGGCCAGAGGTGGGGGATCAGTCCATTCAGGGACAGTATTTTCCCTTGATTTCCTCTGCTTTGTCTCCAGGCCAGCAGCTCCCTTTCTGTGCATGGCATCTGCCTTCAGCACCATGTTCCCTTAGACCTGGCATATCTTCTAAGTGTTTCCAGCTTCATGCAACAGCAGTGGTGCTCTTTTCTCCCTACCAATGCTACCTTCATCATTTCCCAGCCCTCTGAGAACTCTCAACACAGACACGCCTTTCTGATTCTTTTTTACAGCCCATCCTTTGATAGTCACTTCTACACTGTCTATGCTCTTCTAGCCACATGTACACTTCCCTTCTTCACACACATTCACGCTAAGTAGGAAATATAGCAGCCCTCCCCCCTAAGCTAGCTGTAAGCAAAAATACTGCTTACCAAGGCTGTGATTTTTATAGCATCTTAGAAATGTCCCCTCTAGATCCTGGTCAGAAATAAGCCTGGAAGAGCCCTCCTTTGTGGATCCACGCTGTGTTTTACACTAAGCCCAGGGCATATTAGGAATTAAGTTTGTGGATACACAGAAGCACAAGCTTGCAGTTAGGTACCTTGGCATAGAGCACAAGTGCCTTCATACATCAAGTCCCTGAGTATGTAGAACATGTGGTTTTTCTTTGCTATTGTCTTCCATCCTATGCCAGACCACTGAGCTGTGCTAAGTGATCACAGGGATCTAGGCTTGGGGAAGAGAGCTTCCTGCCCCAGATGCTGCACAGTGAAGCAATCATGCTGTATGCACCGTGCAGACACCATGCAGTGAGGAGCAGGTCACCTGCCCTTGGCTTTTGTAGGGAAATGTAGTGAGGCTGCTTCCACCTCATGTCCTGTGCCCTGCATATCCTAGGCTGCTGCCTTGTCCTCTCCACTCAGAGCAAAGATCTGCTGCTGCTGCTTGTTGCTGCCCATTTCTCATCGCCCCCTCAGTTCACTGTCCATCTCTTTCTTCCTGTCAGTGCTAGTGCCCTTCCAGCTCTCTTCTTGGCCAGATTCCCTTCTTTCACCAGCCCCTAGTCCCTGGCACAGCCCACTCAACTGCCGCTGTCCTGTTCTTCAACTTCAGTTCTCCAGCACCAACCCTTCAGTCTGGGCCACTAAGTGCCTTGTGCTGCTGTTGAGCCTCCCAGCACTAGTGCCCCCCATTGCTCCTCATTGCTCTGCATTTCCTGGGGGTGAGCTGCCTGAAAGAGCAAACATGGGTACCCACAGGTGGGGCACAGGAGTATCCACGTGTATATTCTGTTCACTTCTCCACATGGGGAGTTCACTCCAAATCCACCACAGTCACCAGGACTGAGGGAGAGATGTTAACTTTTAATTGGCAAGCCTCACCCCAAACAGATAAGGCTTACAGTTACACTTAATTATTAGGAGCTGGAACAGTTCCCCGCCTGCCAGGGGAAAGCTGTTGCTCCAGCCCTGCAGAGCTGCTGTGGACAGGGGTGTTCCAGCTGGGCCAGAGTAGCCACCACAGAGGTGACCTGGGGGATGGGAGGCTGGGAAGGGCAGCTCCAGAGCATACTGCTGCTAACAGGGGCTGCTCCAGCTTGGCTGAAGTGCCCTGCCGCACTGGAGCACCCCTGCCCACAGTGCTCCTGAGCTGGGCTGCTGTGGATGGGGACTGATCTCACCATCCTGGAGCACCCCTCACCGCAGAAGTGGGTTGTGGGCAGGGATGTTCCAGCTGGGCCAGAGCAGCCTCAGTCCTTGGCACACTGCCAGCAGGGACATTCCAGCTCAGCCAGATCAGCCCACCTCTTCGGCGGTGGGGGGCACTCCACCCCAGCTGGGCTGGAGCAGCCTTCCCAGCAGCCCCCTCCCAGCCATTTCATTGGTTATTCAGTTAACTTAGCATTTAATGGGGTAACTAAATTAAATGGGATTTTACACGCCCAGGCTGAGGAGCCTCCTGACTTCACCCTGTTTGTCATTCTGCCACATTTCATGGGACTACATGCAAAAAAGACTGAGATTGCAGAGACTGTTTAGCACCAGCTCAGCTCTGGCAGGGTGCCAGAGGCAGTTAGGCTCCCCATATCATTGTATTACTAATCATCGACTCATTCTGAACTAAAGGCCACCAATGAAATGTGCTCATCCTCCTCATGGACCACCACAGACTCAGAGCCAGCACTGCTCAAATATGTAATGAGCTATTGGCAGGAAAAGATTCAGGGCCAGTCTGTGAACCCTGCATTATGTGGATCTAGGTTGTGTAGTATATACACACACATACTATACATACATATCCATATAAAACCACACACACACACACACACACACATATTACTCATACGTATTAAATTGTCAGGGCTTGTCCCCAGGGTTCAATCATAAAACTACATTGAACCGGGTATGGGACCCTGAGGGAATGGGCAGGGCAGGAGGTGTTGCCTCAGAGAAGGGGTGGGGCCCAGGTGTTTGTGCTACTGGAAAATTGGCAACCCTGCACTGGGTGGTTTGTTTGCGGTCTCCTGTGCCAAATGTCTGCAGAGCTGGGACAGCACACACACTGCTGATAGATATTTGCCTGTGTAAGGAACAATCTGATTTTGATCACCACAGAGAAAAAGTCAGTGTGATCAATGAGGCCCTTTCTATCTCTGAAGTCTTGTGCCCTCAGCACTCTATTTGCACCAGACCACTCCCCCTTGGAATGGGGACATAGGCAGAGAGGCCAATAGAAACCCTCACTGTTCTTGAATTTCGGTAAAATCTCCATAGCTCTCATTTATGGCACTGTTACTACTCTTTTCATCTTCTTCAGCAAGCCTCAAAAGTTCCTCAAAGAGGCTGCAAAACAGTAAGGCATCAGAAAGAGTGAAAATAGAATGTTCTATAGGTTGTTAGCATTTGATTGTGGCCTTTTATGGTCCCCAAGTTTAAAAATTGACATGAAAAAGCCAATATCGTAAATATACAAAACCCGTTACTTCATGCAACGTAGCAAGTTATTATCGCTTAAACATTCCTACCGGCCAATAACTAAATAATATTCATTCTGTCTAGTACACTGGGATTGCCTGTTTGAGTTCTCTTTTCAATTAAGCAATAAATCTCAAGTCTGATTAGCTGTTTTTCTTAAGTAGAAAACACTGATATGAATCATATTAATATACTGTCTCTCTCCTATACATATTTGCTTATTACTAACACTAACAATAATTTACGAATTAAAACCACAATATAAGGGACAGGTGAGTGAGTAGCCAATGGACACAAAGAATGCCTTCTCTAGCAGTTTATTTCATAACAAAGCCTCTTTATTTCAGTGTGAATAGCAGTTGATGCATTTTGGTTGCCTGTTATCCCGAAGCTCAACTGTTTCTAGTGTTCAAATAGCTGAGGCACCCTCGTGTAATCAATCAGCAATGTCAGTGCACCTGTACAGAGATTATACACTTTTAATGGTTTTCGGTTCACCCTACTGTACTTCATGTTTGCCAGTCTCTTCCGCGCAAGAAAAGGCTTTATAAATGACAGCTAGACCCTTGCTAAAATTCTCCCTTGAAACATGTGGATTGAAAACATGCAGAATTGAAGGGCATTTTACTCATCTACCTCATCTCTTCTTGACTAAACTAGTTCCTCAGATGATGTAAACCAGCGTAGCTTCATTGACTGCCACATCAGTTAACTCCATGTGAGATTCTTGAGCAGCATGGTTAGCTTTGGTTACTTTGATTCCACATACAGCACTAAGTAGCTATGTTTGTCCAGTGGAGAAATCCTAGTGAATTTAACTGGGATAAAGCCAAGAAGTTTCTGCAGGCGCTTATCAGAGCTCCAGGGAGTATGCTCAACAGTGTAAGTTAAAAGGTGCTAGAGGCCAAGAGAATGAAGCCAAAGCAGCTGCCATGGGCAGCAGAGAAAACCAGAAGCAAAGCAGCATACGGAACCAAACTGAAAGGGCAGGGAAATGGAAGGAGTTGGAAAATCCTGGAATGTGGCCAGCGTTAGGGCACCAGTGTTAGAGCCTCTAACTGAGAAATGTGCTCTGTAGCAAGGGGGTCACATCTGTGGGGCTGTGTGAGATTAACAGAACACAATCAGGTTTCATAGCACAAGGCATTCTTAAATGTTGGTCATGTCCTTGCCCCAAAGAGCTGTCAGTTCACAGCCCTGAGCCTGCAATGCTCACTCAGGTACCATGCTGATGTGTGCAGCATACAAACAGTTAGGTAAACGTAGTGCCGCTTTAGGCGGGAATGCTCAGATCCTGCAGCCCTTAATCCCCAGTCAGGAAAAAAGGTACCCTACATGAAAGACAGTAGAGGAAAGAGAGAAGATGTTCTCTCAAAACTAAAGAAAAAAAAAACAGCTCTCCTGCCATGCCATGGCTCCCAGTGTTTCACACTAAAAGTGAACCTCTGCAGCAACTTTAGTTCTACCCAACACATAGCAAAATCCAACAACTGGGTTAAATAAATGTTCTACTCCAACAAAGGCTATACAAGCAGCTCCAGAAGACATCCAGCATCCTGCATGCAGTGACAGACGTAAAACGTCAAATACTGAAAACCAGTTCTGTCTAAAATGTATTAGCTGTTTTCCTCCCCAGAGCAAGCAGGGGGCTGCTGGCCTCCTCACCCCAACCAACTACTGTTATAGTTACTGAGGTCCCTGGTCTCCCTACATTAATCTGTCTGTAATGTTTTCTCTCTGACAGGGCAGTGATTTTTCTCTCATATAAAATCCCAGTTTCAGAGCTGGGTAAAATATTAATGAGAGAGGCTTTGCTGCCTGCATGTTTTCTGACAATAATTCTTTTAAACTTTCTGAAAAATATTTCAAAGTTTCTAAAACTTTTCAAGGGGTGAGGAAGGCAGCTAATTTTCAATTATCACTGTTACACCAAATAGTCATGGCATTTCCACATTTTCACATTTCTTCCAACTAACTAACATTCTTTAGCTTTCATTTAAATGACTTTTGGCCAGATTCCTCCAAGGTCCATACATTAGTAATGTTATAAATTACCCAAAGGCCACAAAGACATAAATCACTGCTCAAACCAGAGAAAACACCAGAACAGTCAATAGGGCTGATTTCTACCATCTCTTTGGTCTGCATCCTTGAAAAGAAACCCAGAAGAGCAACAGATCACACAGGAGATTAAGAGCACAGAGGATTTATCAAACTTGCAGCATGGTGGGGAGCCAGCCTGGCATGAAATACTCTGTACCCACAAAGCTGACAACAAGGCAGGCCAGTGCTCTGGCAAAAGGGTGTTTAAGAATGAAGTGAGCGCATGACCTGTAATGTTATTTACATAATCCAGGGAGGAAGCAGTGCTATTCAGTCCTGAAAGCTGACTAGAGGAAGCCTGACATTTTCAGAAGTGTTGGTTGATTTGACACCGAGCCCAATTTTATTTCCTATATCCACAATGATGTTCCTTTGCAGGGGAAAGTCTCCCAGTGTCACAACTGCATATTTTAATTAATTTCCCTCTTTTTGCTGCTCTTTGTTGGAGAACATTAATTTCTGGTCTGACAACAAATAGTAAAAATTCCAGCCCAACAACTTGTGTGTATAACTCCAAGAGCTCTCATGCAGTCAGACATTAAGGCCATGTTTACACTTGGCCAAAATTTCGAAAGGGCCATGTTAATGGCCAAATTGAGGAATATTAATGAGGCACTGAATGTAGCACGCTGCGAGCCACAGCACTTCGGAAGTGCCGCATTTCGCTCACGCGTGGCTTGTCTACATGGGGCCCTTTTCAAAAGGACACCGCAAACATTGAAATCCCCTTAGTCCTATCAGCTGATAGGGGATGTTGATGTTTGCGGGGTCCTTTTGAAAAGGGCCTCGTGTAGATGAGCTGCGCGCGACCAAAGGCAGCACTTTCCTGTGCTGCGGCCGGCAGCATGCTAATGAGGCACTGAATATTCATTTCAGCAGCTCATTAGTATTCTCCAATTTGGCCATTAGCATGGCCCTTTCGAAATTTTGGCCAAGTGTTGACACAACCCAGGTGTCAGGATCTGGGACCTCAACCAGTATCAAAATAGGGGCAGGTCTGAGGAAGATGTCTCTCTTCCTACCAGAGTTCCATGCTCCAGGGGAAACAGGACAAAGTTAGTGAGAATAAAAATTACCGCTGCTTTGTTCATTTAAAAAGGCCTAAAGCAGGGGTGGGGAACCTTTTTATGGGTCAAGGACCACTGGAAAAAAAAAAATCAGTCATGGGCCACACAAACATGAGAACCAAAAAAACTCCAAAACAAAAAATCTCCAAATCTCACTGACATGGCCCCTGATTGAGAAGTTGAAAAAAAATAAACTTCCCTCACAGTGCAGCCCCATTGGGGCAGGGGCACATGGACCTTGGTTCAGGGCTTTCTCCCAGGCAGGATTAACTCTTCTGGGGGCCTAGGGCTAATAGATTTTGTGGGTCTTCCAGGCTCTGAAGTGGGGCCAAATATTACAGGTTCAGTGTGTGGGTACAGAAAGGGGTCTGGGCAGGAGTTAGAGCGCAGGAGCAAGTTAGTGGTATCAGGGGGAGGTAAGAGAGGGGTGCATGAGGACAATGGAGGGCCCTTACATGGTGCATTTCTCAGGTGCACACTTGACTGTCTGCCCCCAGCCACTCCAAGGCACTGCACCCTGCTGCTCCAGGCCAAAAGCCTCAAGGCCAGCGCATCCCTACCCTGCCATTCCCCAAGCCAGGGGATGGGGAAAGGTAGCCTGCAGAACTACTTCCTCCTCCTGCCCACCCTTGGCCTAAAGGGAAGAGCCAGCTCACTACTTCCAGGAGCTGCTGGGCTGAGCAGACGGGTCTCACACGACTTTTCTTCACCCTTCCCCGGGGTCTTGTACTGTACACAGAGCTGATGGGCCAAGCGCAGGCAACGCCACCTGTATTGGCGCTGGCTCCCAGCAGCACGTCTGACACCGCAGAGCGGAGGTTTCCAGCGTTCCCACACCCGCAGCCCCACCCTACACCTTAGGGTCATGATCCGCTCCGGGGGGCTGTCAGGCTGCGGTCTTCGTTCCCACCCTTCTGCGCCCCAGAGAGGAGTCAGGCGGGGCGGGCACCGCTCTGCTCGGCTCCTCTCGTGTCTGCCTGCCCCCCCCACGCCCTCCTACCTTGTCCTCTCAACTGCTCGCTTGACCTCGCCTCGCGACCAGGCGCGGGGACGCCCCTCCGCGGCGGGTGTTCGCCGCAGGCCACAGCGGCGTTGGCGGGGCCGGGCTTTGGCCGCTCGGTGGGAGAGCTGACGGGCATCTCTCACGGCCCAAACGGGCGAGCAGCTCCGGACAGCGCCCTCCGGCGCGAGCACAGCCTGGCCCCTTGGGGCAAGGCTCATGCCGCTCCCCAGGGTGCGGCACACAACAGGGCCGGCCCCTGACACTCCCCCCGAAGCGCGGCCCAGCCTCGACGCCGTCCCACCGCCAGGCGCCAGAGATCCGGCCCGAGGGGCGCAGAGCTGCCTTACCCCAGGGGCCACAAGAAAGGGCAGGGCCAATGGGAAACCAGAGCCTGAGACTGACGGTCCCCTGGGCCAATGGTCCAGGTCACTCTGATTGACAGGGCGAGCAGGCCAATGAGGGAGGCAGGAGCTGAGGGGGCCCGTCCTCCGTGTGCACAGGGCCGAGCTAAGGGGAACGCAGGGAGCGGGGCCGGGCCGGTCACAGAGCTGGACGAGGAGCAGGGCCGGGTGGGGAGCGGAGCCGCCCGGCTGGAGGCACCAGAGGAGCCGCCCAGGGAGCGGCGCTGGAGGCAGAGCTGCAGCCAGGCTGACAGGAGCCGGGCCCGGAGCCACGCACGGTGAGCAGCTGGGCGGTGTGAGGGCGACCCTGGGCAGAGGGCCCAGCGCAGGGGCTGGCCACCAGCCAAGGGGTCTCACAGGCCAGACTGGGCGGGGGTGACCTCAACGGGGCTGAGTGGGGGAAGGGCCCCGCCAGCTAGCGCCTGAGGGCGTGTGGCCACGGCCAGAGCACGTGTCTGCCCCTCGGCGTCCCTGTAGCACAGCCTGGGCCTGGGCGGGGGCCGGGCCATGTGAGGAGCAGGCTGAACTTCCCCCGTCGCCCAGAGAGGGCTGCTTGTGGCGGCTCCAGGCCCACAGAGGGGTGACAGGCTGTGTTTCCCTTTAAGTGGCCCATATGGCCTCCTAGTGTTCCTGGGTTGCTGCTTAATCACTCGTATTTGCAATGACCTGTGCGTAGTGAGCAGTGGTCAGAGACGTGGCTGGGGCAGGGAGAGCACCACACGGTGGGGACACCCTAGCCACTGTCCTAAATGACCACAATGAGACTGAAGAGTTAAAGATTTCCAGCATCTAGTAGGGCTCCAGCATTACCATATCCAGCAAGCATTATCTGCTCTCAGTGGTCAGTGCATGTCTTGCAGTCAGTATACTGCATGCACAATGCACTGGGGTGCTGCATTTCAGGGTTTTGTTCTGTTTTCTAAATCTGTGATTTTTCTTCATTGTTCAACACCCCAAAGGTTATGAGAAAAGGAGAAAGACAGACTAGTGGGACAGATGGTAGCCAAGTTGGAGTAACTGGCTACTCTGTGTAATGCTTCTGTACAGACACCTAGTTACTGTAGTGATGGGTGATAGTAGGACAAGAACCCAGACAGAGAGACACAGCTATACAGGGCTTGTCGTGGCTTTGCATACAAAATTTGGGCTCCGTCCAAACCCCACAAATCAGTGAGTCATGCAAGTTCACCCAAAGGGTTTATGCCATATGTAGTGCAATAAAATAATATAAAAGTTAACAAAGTTAATTGTCAGGCTAGCAAAAAATTATGGCAAAGACAGAGCCACGAGCACTTCATACAAGGAGCTCTTTTAGATGCACAGTTATATTGAACTGATCAAGGTTTTAAGTGAGGAGTACAAGCCGCAATGAACATCAGTGGGAGCTGTATGCATTTGAAGGACAGACATTAAAATGGAAAAGGCCTTTTAGACTATCACTTCCTGAGTACTGTACAGATGACCACAGAGCCTGTGTTAGCAAGAACAGCAGGGCTTTTGCCTCTTTCTCTGGTAACTAGGCCAAGAGTCTTCCTTCAGCAGCACTGATGGAAATGTTCAGCGGGAGTGTGGCTAGCATAGCCATGGGAGCTGGAGCGGGGAACACACAGCCATGGGAAGGATTCAGGTTAGTAGGGGCAACAGGTTGGGCTTGCTGGAGTTCCCTTCTGGCCCCAGTGCCCAACAATCTGTGAGAACCTATTCAGTATCCAGACTCCTCCTTTGCTATATATAAACACCAGATTGTTATTTAGCTTCCCCTGAATCCATTAAATCCTCTTGCAAGAAAGTTTCCCCCAAGTGCAGGACTCTGTCCAAGCATTCTTCTCTTCAGTCAGCATCAGACTTCCATTAGAGAGAGAGGTTCTCTCATCTGCTCTCCCATTGTAAAGCAAGGGCACACCTTTCTAACCCTTTAAAAATACTCTTGCTTTATTGAACTCAGGCCTTTCGATAATGAATGAAAAGAAAATCCTTTCACAGCTAACAAAGCAGGATTGACAAAACAATTTTTGACTGGAGTATCTGACTCTGAACAGAATGGAGGCGACTGTAACAAGCCTCTCAGTCCAGCATTGATTGGGCAGATGGTGGAACTAACATTCAGAGAAAACCACTTTCCAGATTAACTACTATTTTTAATTTCAGATACAGTTGTTAAAAGGTCCCCAGTGCTATAATCAGGAGCAGGACTCAAGAGGAAAAATCAGAGTGCACAGGTTTGAGCAGCTGCAGGACATGACTAGGCCCCTACTGATTGATTTTATCAAAAAGGGAGTGTTAAACAGAAGTGCTGCTGTTTCACATGCATGTGATGCTCGGGCCGTCTCCAGTTTGCTGAGATCAGATTTGAGGTGGCCCTAGTAGCCCAATAATGGCACCGTTCCTCTTTGTTCTGTGTCCCTCTGTGTTCGCTTCTGGGCCATGGAAAAACTCTTCTTGCATCCTCCTGCCAGCCAGTCAGGCTGCATTGCTCAGGAGAGCCCTGGAAGGCTCAGCCACAGAAATGACCAGTAAAGAGTTAATGCTAAGTGAATGGTGCTTAGTGCCAAGAAACTCTGCCAACTGTGCAGCAGGATTTTCTGTGCTACCTAGGGGACGAAGCCTGTCTGCCAAGGCTCAGCCACCTCCTGAGGTCCCTTCCAGTTCTGTGAGATGCAAATCTCCTTATATTATCATTACCTCCCCAAGGGCTTCTGCATAGCTGCAGCTTGCAGTCCAGCACAGAGGCTGCTCCATGCTCCCAGCCCTGCCTGGGAAGTGGCTCATACCTTCTCTCTGCTCCTCAGCGTCACTTGGTGCCTGGTCAGCAGGGACCAGTGACCAGAACCCAAAGGGACGCTGCCATGTGGTTCACACTAGCTAGCAAAAAATCGTGGCAAAGACAGAGCCACAAGCACTTCATACAAGGAGGTATTTAGTTGCAGAGTTATGTTGAACTGATCAAGGTTGTTAAGTGAGGAACACTCCTAGTACTCCTGGATGGAGCATTCAATGAGCCAGGGCACACTTGTGAACCTTGAGCTCTAGTGACCAGTTGGACCCTTGCTCTGTACATGCACACGGCAGGTCTCTCACTTTGAGGAGCCACAGCCTTCCCACCCACCCCCGGCTTACGTCATGCATAGGGAGGGCCCTGCCAGCCTGATCCAGGCATACAGGGTTTATGATTTCACACAATTGATCAGTTATACAGGTAGTTCTACCTCCCCAGACACCACACTAGGTGTTGATGCCCAAGGGCCAAAACTTGGAATGCTAACAAGAGCCACGGAACTTCCTGGTGCAGAGCTGTAGCACTCACTGAGATAAGTAACAGAGAGGGAGCTGTGCTAGTCTATATACTATCAAAACAAAAAAGCAGTCCAGTAGCACGTTAAAGAGTAACAAAAATTATTTATTAGGTGATGAGCTTTGGTGGAACAGACCTACTTCTTCAGATCACAGCCGTACCAGAACAGACTCAATATTTAAGGCACAGAGAACCAAAAATAGTAATCAAGATTGACAAATCAGAAAAATATTATCCAGGTGAGCAAATCAGAGAGCAGAGGGACAGAAGGTGGGGGTGGGGAGTCAAGAATTAGATAAAGCCAAGTATGCAAAAGAGCCCCTATAATGAGCTAGAACATTCCCATCCTGGTTCAAACCATGTGTTAATTTGTCGAATTTGAATATAAAAGAGAGTTCAGCAGCCTCTCTTACCAAACTGCTGTGAAAACTCCTCTTCAGTAAAAGGCAGACTTTCAGGTCATTAACAATGGCCCACTCCATTAAAGTGCTGGCTGACAGGTTTGTCAATCAGGAGAGTTTTTGTGTGTGTTTTATGCCCACTAATTCTTTTTCTAAGAGTTAGAAGTCTGTCCAATATACAAAGCATCTGGGCATGGTTGGCACATGATGGCATACATGATGTTAGTTGAGGAACATGAGAATGTGCCCATGATTCTGTGAATAACCTGGTTAGGTCCAGTGATGGTATCTGCAGAATAGATGCGTGGACAAAGTTGGCAACAAGCCTTGTTACAAGGAAAAGTTCCAGGATTGGTGTGTCTGCGGTATAGCCTGGGGTTGCTAGTGAGAATCCTCATAAGGTTGGGAGGTTGTCTGTAGGAAAGACCAGGCCTGCCACCTAGGGCCTTCTGGAGTGTGGCAACGTGATTAAGGATAGGTCACAGGTCTTTAACAATGCATTGCAGTGGTTTGAGTTGTGGGGCTGTAGGTAATGACCTGTGTTCTGTTGTTGGCTTTTTTGGATGTATCTTGGAGTAGCTGGTCTCTGGATATTCATCTGGCCCTGTTGATTTGTGGTTTTGTTTCCCCTGGTGGGTAATTCAGGCTTATAAATATTTGGTAGAGATCTTGCAGTTTTTGGTCTCCGTCAGTAGGATCAGAGCAAATGCGATTGTACGTAAGGGCTTGACTGTCAACGATGGATTGTGTCGTGTGTACAGGATGGAAGCTAGAAGCATGTAGGTAAGTATAGCGATCAGTATGTATCCAGTAGAGTGTGGTACCGATGAGGCCATCCTTGACTCGTACTGTAGTGTCCAGGATATGTATCTCTCCCGTGTCACAGTCGAGGCATAAGTTGATGGTAGGGTGCAGATTGTTAGTCTCTGTGGAATTCTTCGAGAGTCTCTATACAACGGGTCCAAAAACATAAAGATGTCATTGATGTATCATAAGTAGAGGAGGGGTAATAGGGGACGAGAGCTGAGGAATTGTTCTAGGTCAGCTATAAATATATTAGCATATTGTGGGGCCATGTGGGTGCCCATAGCAGTTCCACTAATCTGGAGGTATAAATTGTCCCCAAATCGGAAATAATTGTGGGTGAGAACAAAGTTTGGCTGTGGTGACATCAGGGATAGTATTCCTGATCGCTTTTGTAATCCGTCTTTCTGTGGAATATTAGTGTACAGAGCCTCTACATCCAAGAATGGTTGTCGGGAACTTTTCTGATGTTTTGTAATTTCCTCAGGAAGTCAGTGGTATCTCAGAAGGTAACTGGGAGTGTTGGTGGCATAGGGTTTGAGGAGGGAGTCCACATAACTGAATAGTCTGGTGGTAAGGGTGCCAATACCTGAAATGATAGGGTGTCTGGGGTTTCCAGGTTTGCGGATTTTGGGAAATCCAGGCTGGGGCTCAGATGGTGTGTCTGAGTGAATAAGGTCCTGAGTAGCAGCAGGGAGTTCCTTAAGTAGTTGTTGTTTCTTTTGGAATTCCAAAGTAGGATCAGCAGAGAGGGGTCTGTAAAAACTGGTGTTGGAGAGTTGTTTGGGTGCCTCCTGTTCATAGTCTGACTTATTCATGATGACAACAGCACCCTCTTTGTCAGCTGGTTTGATTTATAATGTCTGGGTTATTTTTTACCTACAGCCCCCAACTCAAATCAGTGCAATGTATTGTTGAAGACCTGCGACCAGTCCTTAATTACGTTGACACACTCCAGAAGGCCCTAGGTGACGGGCCTGGTCTCTCCTACACACAACCTTATGGGGATTCTCACCAACAACCACAGTCTGTACCGCAGGAACACCAGTCCTGGAACTTTTCTTTGTAACAAGGCCCGTTGCCAATTTTGTCCACATATCTATTCTGGAGATAACATCATTGGACTTAATCAGGTTCTTCACAGAATCACGGGCACATTCTTATGTTCTTCAACTAACATCATATATGCCCTCGTGCCAACAATGCCCAGATGCTCTGCATATTGGACAGACTTGAAGCTTTCTTAGACCAAGAGTTAATAGGCATAAAACACACACAAAAACACTCCTGATTGACAAACCTGTCAGCCAGCACTTAAATGGAGAGGGCCATTCTGTTAATGATCGGAAAGTCTGTTTTACTGAAGAGGAATTTTCATAGCAGTTTGGAAAGAGGCTGCTGAACTCTTTTTATATTCAAATTTGACACATTAACATGTGGCTTGAACCAAGATGAGAATTTTCTAGCTCATTATAGGGGCTCTTTTGCATACTTGGTTTAATCTAATTCTTAAAACACTTCCTCCCCTCCCCCCCCGCCCCTCTACTCTCTGATTTACTCACCTGGATAATATTTTTCTGATCTGTCAACCTTGACTAGTATTTTTGATTCTCTGTGCCTTAAATATTGAGTCTGTTCTGGTATGGCTATGATCTGAAGAAGTGGTTCTGTCCCACCAAAGCTCATCACCTAATAAATTATTTTTGTTAGTCTTTAACGTGCTACTGGACTGCTCTTTTTTTGTCACTGAGATAAGCCATTGCCATCCACAGTGCACTAGGGAAACAGTGCCTAGCGCAGCCCCTACTTCCAGAGATGCACTGGCCCACATTGGCAGCTTATAAGTGAAGAGTAAACACTTGGGAAAGATCATGCACATTGCTGTGAAGGGTTGAAGCACATTGCACCCAGTTGAATGTGCAACAGCTGCTGTCAGAAAAGAAAACCAAAATGTGAGGCCACCCACAAAATGGGGTGGGGAAGGATCCTGAAAACCCTCCTGTGCCCATCTATAAATCACTAGCTTTCCCCTCAGCCAGGGCACTGTGCCTTACATAGGCACAATTAACATAGGAGTGGGGTTGGAGACAGGAGGCAAGAATAACTATGCACCTGAAAAAATTCCACATGAAATGGGAATTCAAATGTTTTGGGTTGTTCAGAGAGAAAAGAAAGGAGGTCAGGACAGTGATGAGCAAGGTGATAAATGAGAGAGGGAAGGTAAATCGTGTGTCTCCTGTTTACTCACTCTCCTAATAGAGAGGCAAGCCCAATGGAATTAAAAGCAGCTAATTTAAAACAGAAAATGACACTTTGCACACTTACAGAGTGAAATAATTAACAGCCTGAACTCAGAGGCAGACAGCTTGTAGAATCAAAAAAGGCATTTGGCAACAATGTGGACAAAAAAGGCTGTTAAAATCAATCACATGATACTTGGAGTCAACTATCAGAGGGGTAGCCGTGTTAGTCTGGATCTGTAACAGCAACAAAGGGTCCTGTGGCACCTTATAGACTAACAGAAAAGTTTTGAGCATGAGCTTTTGTGAGCACAGACTCACTTCATCACTTCTGTTAGTCTATAAGGTGCCACAGGACCCTTCGTTGATGATACTTGGAGGTTTCTTCAGCTCAGAGGTGGACTAAAGTCAAAGTATGTTTACAGACATCCTTATCTATCATCTTCTACTCACATAGCTATCTCTGTCACTAACTTCTTCTGCTGACACAGATCAGACACTTCCCTGATGTATCCAGAAAGCTATTTCCTCAGCCTATTTCAAGCACTTCTGCTATGCTTTGTGCAAGTTTACTTTACATTCCTGAGAGCAAAAAACTCTTTCCATGCACCCCACGCTTTTCTGAGAGAGTTGTCATAGAAATCTCTCTTTCTGGAGCTATTAGTTCCTGTTGCTGTGAGTCCTCAGCTGGTCTTCTCCATACTGCCAGCAACCCTAGTACATAGGAGTTGAATTAAAAAAGGAAGGCTTAAAGTCCCTTATTTCAAAAATGAAATGGTTTTGTAGCTTTGGGGAGATGGATTGTTACAACAGACCCACTTATTCCATTCCAATAAACATCACCTGATAACTTTTTAAACAGGCAATGCCAACATTCAGTTCCTAGTCAATAGCCACTAAAACCTTCCAGATACTAACAAAGCAGCACTGCTGCCGAATAGAACTGCACAGGTTACCAAACTAAAACATTGTGCGTATCAGTCCTTTCAGGAAAACACTTATTAACTTTTGCTCCAGCTCTTTGCAGTCAGTTGATCTTTCATCTCTAATCAGAGTTCTAACAATTTCCTTCGCTTTTTTCCTAGATCCTGTTTTACAGTCTTCTGGACATGGGTGTACATGTCAGCATACCCACTACTGAACAGCGGCCTCCTCTGGGCTGGAATATGGCTGTTTAAGCAATATGTAGCCATATCACATTCACAGCAGGAAATGTAACCTCCACCCTATACACACACACCTCAGCTGTTGTGACTTTGATTACCTTCATAGGATGCTCCATAGAGGTAGAAGATCCAAGTCCCTTCAATTCTGTTTACAGGAGCCAAGAAGAGATACTCCGTGCTTCAGGACAAGTACTTGCCTTTAACTGAAGTGTGAGTTTGGAGCCAATACTCCTTTGGCCAGTTTGTCCCATAATCCTCTCAGGGGCTTTCATATGCCTTCCTGAAATGCAGCTGAAGCTGGCCCATCAAAGATAGCTGTTAGCTAGATGGACCCTGAACAATTCCTACTTTCATATGACTCTGAGGAAGTTACAGTGTCATGAACTAGACCAGGAATCAAGCCCAGCCTTTTGGCTCACCTGAGTTATAATGTTGACAGTCACTGTCTCTTGGCCATAAGCTACCAACACTCATTCTGCTAAATGTTTTCTCTGAACTTGCAAGTTGCTTTTTTTCCTTCTTGCCTGGCTTGAAGGAGTCAATCATGCTAAAGTGCTTGTGAGCTGAACTCCAATGAAAAGGGGAATGTCTGCCTTTGCTTTCAGTTGTTATTTACAGCTGTGAGAACTGGCTTGTTAATTGAGCAGAAGAGGGTCAATTATCCACTTGTCTCTGGCTTTTGCAACCATGCTGTCATCCGTGGAAGAGACAGAGCCCAGTGCAGACAGGTATGGAGCTCAGGCATTGAGGGTCAGGCTGTGGAGCTAAATAATCATAGGAAAATGAGAAAAGATGCTTCAGCACAGAATTGTGTGGCAGTGACACCTAGAAGAGCAGACCACAGCCTGGGAGAGATGAGGGCTCTAGCTTTTCTGGGGACACAGCAAGGCAGCTTCCATCCTTTTACCCTCCTGGCTTTTGTCAGTCTCATATACATAAAGAGGCAAATTAAGATTTACTGGGGCCCTGGCCCTGGGGTCTGAGAGGGAAAGGGAGACAATGCCCATCCACTTTTTATCATGGGCATAATAAGTTCAGGGACAGGGCAGCTATCCATCCAGTTTTTAACAGGACTGTCCCTTTCCTAGCTTCTTGGAGAGCATCCTGACTTTTTTTTTTTTTTTTTAAAAAATAGACTAATAGTCCCATATGTTGCAAAGCAAGGACCTGAATTTTAAAGAGCTGGTTCTTTAAAAAATGTGGTCTGGCTTGCTTAAAGAGCAAGCCAAAGAGGCTGCAGCAGGTGGGTGGGCTCTTTAACCAGATAAGGTTGTCAGCAGTCCCTGGGGGAAGAGGGTTAGCAGCTAGAGTCAGGATAAAGTTCACGCTGCCTGACAAAGTTAGAGGAGGTTGTGGCTTGGGTAAGGTTACCTTGCACAAACACTGCTGACAGGTAATAGAATTGGGATAGGGAGGGCTGGGCCCTGTCTTGGGTGGCCACTTTGTGGGTATATGGGGGGACAGCATACAATCAACTGCTGGGGTGGGGAGGGTTGAACTTAGCTTGGTAGCCCACAGGCAGAACCAAATGGGCAAGTCTCTGGAGTGAAGAGCAACTGGGCCAAGGCCAGGGGTTAGATGGGATAATTAATAGGTTTGGAGGAGTCCCGTGAAAGATGAGGGACAGGACTCAGGAGGGAGCAGAGACTGGAAGAATGGGACAAGGAAGGTGAGGAGGGAGCAGAGACTGGAAGAACGGGACAAGGAAGGTGAATCATGGAGGATGGTGAGAAGAGCTGGATTAACTCTTTCGGAAGCTAGAGCCATTGGATTTTGTGGGGCCCACTAGGATCTGGGGTTTCACAGAAATAATGAGTTTCAGAATATATGGGGGGGGTGCTCCAGGCTGGGGTGTGAGATGAAGGCTTTGGGATGGAGCTGGGGGGTGGCACCAGGCTGGAGCCCAGGGATTTGGAGTGTGGGAGGGGACTTGGCCTGTCCCACTAGTGAGTGGGGATTAAATGGGCAAATACCCATGGACCAAGGTGACTTAAAAGGGTCTGGAAGCCCCTGATCCTTTTAAGTTGGCTGGGTAAATGTAGCAGCTGGAACCCCTCCTTTGGAGAGGCTAGCCCCCTGCTCCATTCTTTCTGCCTGTATCTTCCCTCCCAAGGCCAGAGCCACAGCTTTCCCACTCTTGCAGAGGAGGTTGAAAAAGGTGAGTTGATTTGGGGGTGGGGTGGGGATAGGGTAGAGGTAGAAGTTTGGCTGCCTCACTTTGCATAGGTGCAAAAGGTTTAGAGGGGAAATGCTTTTTACAACATAATTATCTTGGAGTTTCGTAGCTGTCTGAAAACTGATGAGTAATTTAAAAAAAAAATGCTGTTACTTCACTAATTGATGCATAGTAAATGAAAAATGGAAAGAACTTTACCATACATCCTGTTTTATTTGACTTTTCAATTAGACTTGGATTTCCAGATAAGTGATTTCCATTAAGCTTTAGCATTAGTTTGGGAATAGGTATTTAAACCATTAGGCTGATGCCCTTATCTTAATCTGACCCTGGTTGGTTGTGGGAGTTAGCTGGGCCAGGATTGCTTAGTGGGGTGGAGGGAATATTGCAACTAGGAAACAAACAGGCATCATGTGGCCAGGGCATCTCTGAGATGGGGAGGGGCAGTTGGGACCAATGGTTAGATGGGAAGCCAAGTCAATTTCAGGAAAGATAAACCCAGGATGGGAGTTTTCAGTGGGAGGCAGCATCAGGGCAAAGGGTGAGGATTTCTAAACCTTTCAGTGCTGTGCCTCTCATTGGAGCTTATAAATGACAAGCTCTGAAAACTCTGTTTATAGAATGCAGGCTTGTTGTATACAGACTGGCAGCAGTTTGGATGGTTTGGTTTGGCAATGGGCTTGATATAGTGTGTATGGCTATTAAAAGGTACGATATACAGTATTGAATACAAAACAAAAAAGCGTTCCTGTAGCACCTTAGACTAACAATGTAATTTATTAGGTGATGAGCTTTTGTGGGGATAGACCCACTTCAGATCTGGGGAATCCTAATAATTTAACAGTCCATGGTGGCTCAAGTCAGTTTTACTGGCTAGGCAAGGCTGAGTGAGTGAGGAGTCAGGGTTCCTCCAAGACTCCTGAGGTTGGTCTTGCAAGAGTGAACCCCTCTCTACTGGATACAGTGAGGTATTGAAAGGTATCAGGTACAGTATCATACAGTAAACTTCCTTTTAGTCTGGCGTGTCTGGGTCTGGACAGGTGCCAGATTACCAAATTTTCCAGACTATTGGATGTCACCATAACCCCCATGCCCTAGTTTAACCCCACTGTCGTGGCTCACCACCCCAGGACTCCTGGGCTCCAAGCCCTGCATGCCCTGGCTCCCCTGCATCCTTAACCCACCCTAGGCTTAACCCCCCTGCTCCCCTCCTACAACCCCAGCCTACCACCCAAGCCCCACAACTTATGTGAAATTTGAGGTGTGGGTCACTTGGGAGATGCTGGACCATCAGGATTTCCAGACCATCAGAGGCCTGATAAAATGAAGTTTTACTGTATGTTGTTTTGCTTTGACAGTTAGGGGTATAATTTATCTGTTGTAAAGCCACTGACTGCACTGAAATTAGAGGCCTAATAGTAACAGAGAGGAATCCGTGCTAGTCTATACACCAAAACAAAACGCAGTCAAGTAGCACTTTAAAGACTAGCAAGATAGTTTATTAGGTGAGCTTTCGTATTTCATTCTCTCTTTATACTGTTGCAAAAATATAACTATCAGATGGCGTGCGTTGTTCCAAAAGTCCTCGGTATCATACAGTTGGTTTTTGTTGCTGCATGCCAATAGAACAGAAACTAAAATGAAAAGGAATTTAAGGCTAGCCAGAAAGCGTGAAGTGACAAGTAATTTACAGCTTTCCCTGCCACCCACCCCTCCCCAGCTACAGTCTGCTAGTATACCTGATTCTGGCCCCGCTGCACACTCTGCTGTTCCAACGGGGAGCCCCTGTGTAGCTTTTGTGAGCCTGTGTACCTCTTGCTGTCTCATGCCTGTCCCCTCTCTGCAGTGCTAAGACTTTCTTCTGTTTGTGTGAGGTAAAAAATAATTTTAAAAAAACATTCTTGAGAAATGGCCTGAAACCTGTAAACTCCTTTTAGTGTGTGCCCATACTGTTGGGCCAGTGTGTTCTCCCCTCCCATAGTTCCTGACCCTCTGACATGCAGGGTTAAAATCTGTTGTGTTCCTGGGAATCTGATGGGTCCAGGAGTCCTGTGGCATAGGTAGACATCTGTGGGAGCAGCAGGGCCAGAGGCTAGCAATGGGGTGTTTGTGGGGGTTAGGGAGCAAGGCTAGGGGTATGGAGTTGGGTGAGTGGGGAGCAGTTGAAGACCACCGTGGGAGGATGAGGGGTGACTGTGGGTCAGAGCGGGCTACAGGGACAGTGAGCATATGAGGGAGTCAGCAGGGCCAGGGCACCAACATTCAAGGTCTCCCAAAGCACTGGTTTCTCTAAAGCTGGTTTGAGTGGGAGCAAGGTGATGCTGGTTGAGTGGGACGAGTCAGAATTTATTTTTAAAATTTCAAACCTTAGTAACAGAATCAATTGGTATCTGATCAAAAATCATTTTCAAGTGACTTAAACTCTTTCAGTCAGTGCATTTGCTGATGCATTCATTAAGTCATGGAAGCTTATTATGCATATTAAACTGACTTTCATTTGATAATCTCCTAATTAGCTTTGCACCGTGGGAAAAGAAGACTAAGTTCGGAAGCTTTCTATGCAAAGAGAACTAATTACCAATTCCGTGTACATCAGTAACTACACCTGACTCTTCTGGAATACACAATTCTGCGCACAGCAGTAACAAGTGTTAAAATGATACAGTACTGTAGAGAGTTAGAGGTTTTGGTTGTGTTGGGGTTATATTTAGTCACAAGACTGATTCTGCCACTTTATTGTGAGGTAGCAGTGAGCATACTGCAAAGAAGCAAATGACAGAATTCATAAGAATTTGAGTGCTCTTCTTTTTTTTTTTTTCCCAAGATTCTCAAGTTTTCAGAACCGTCAGTGTACAAAGTGGTCTTAATGCTAGCCATAGAGTAAAACAACTTTTCTTAAATGTAATGTATTTTTAAAGTATATACGAAGCATACAATCGGTTTTCTTCATATGTACCTCTCCTTTATAAGTCTCCATCTGCTATTGCGAAGTTTCACAAAAACATATTACAAGTAGCACTGGAAACCAACATTGCTTTGTGACATGAGTACCTGCTCTGAATTGCACTCCATACCACAATAACCTTTGGATTGAGCACCCTCACTGTTGACAGTCAGCAGTTGTCACTCTCCTGGGAAAAGCCGGGGGCTCGGGGGAGGTGTCTTACTGCTGCAGGTTTCCCAGCAGCAGTGCCCCTATGCTGATAGCCCACAGCCCCCTTGTGGCAGCAGGTAAGGTAGGTAACCCAGCCCTGGGACTCCTCCCCACTCCCAGCCTCCTGTTCTGACTCCTGTCGTCCTGCTCACCCACATGACCTAGCCCTCACCCACATACCCCAAGTTCCCTATTCTGGCTCCTGCACCTCTCTGTCATGCTATCAGTCCGCACTTCGGAGGACAGCCGGATAAGGACAACGCAGGCACTTCTATAAAGTAGTAAGTAACAGCTTAATTGTTAAGTTTTAACTTCTACCTATTTTTGTTAAAATAATGCCGTACAGTAGGGTTACAACTTTCGCGAGGGTTCCATGTTCAGAAACCTCGCGAATGTTGACTTTTGTGAATACGGGGGCTTCAGGAGCCCTGGGGAAGTGGTGGCTGCTGGCTCTCCAGGCCCCAGCAGCTGCAGAGAAGCATCATTCACGAATAATTAAATTGGTGAATGTCGTGCTCGTGAATGGCTAGACCTTACTGTATATCTTGTTAAATGGATGCTCAATGAACATAGTGTTATTTTGAATGTTTACACTGCATAGGTATGATGGATTGCCATTGAACTTGCTTAACTCCAAGCAGTTGTACCGTCTTGCATTTCACAAGCAGGTATGGGGCAATGTTACCTACCACCTCTGTGTTCTTGGGGAGCCAGGGCATTGTACTTGGGAAAGACAACCCCACCTTGGGTCTTTTGGTGGAACCAAAAGACAAAACCCTGAAACTGGCAAGGGTAGACACCCCTAAATCCTGCCCCCACCCCATGAAGGTGATTGGAATAAGGAAACACCCTAGCCTCACCTGCATCAGAGGTGGAAAAGAAGACTGTTCCAACACTCACAAAGCCAGTATTGGGGTGAACTCTGGGATACAGAAAGCAGGGAAGCACTGTCTGCAAGGAACTCTTGTGCAGCTTCTAATGAATCCACACATGCCTCCACCCACCATAGTGGTTACCTGACCAATTCTAGTAATATGTTGCTTGTTGATATGCACATTCTGAAACTGCCTAATGCATTGTGAAGCTCCCTCAAGGAACACCACCCACAGCCAGGAGCAATCAGTGTCTATTGTACACCCTGGAACCATCTATTTATCCATAAACAAAACTATTACCTATAAAACTCCCTAACCAGGCGATAGTTTTCTATTCTGATTCCTGCATCTAAACCTTTCATCAGCTCCACTGGAGATGTCCTTGCTGATTGATCTGGGTAGTCTTCCCTACCTGTCTGCAACACTCTGGACCTGAACTACCATCAGCCTCTGTATCAGAGAGGTAGCTGTGTTAGTCTGTAGCTTCAAGAACAAGAAGTCTTGTGGCACCTTATAGACTAACAGATATTTTGGAGCATAAGCTTTTGTGAGCAAAGACCGCTTCATCAGATGCATGAGTGGGGGGAGGGGCGTTTTCAGAGGGGTATTTAAAGAGCAGGGTCCCAGAAATAGGGAGGGCCAGAGCTGACAAGGTCTATTCAGCAAGGTAGAAGTGGCCCATTATCAATATCAAAAAACAGCCATTTCCAAGTCCCTCATCCAGATCATTAATAAAGATGTTGACTAACACCAGCCCCAGAACTGAGCCTTGCGGCACTCCGAGTGAAAGAGACCACCATCCAGATATTGAGCCATTGACCACTACCCATTGGGCCTGACCATCAAGCCAGCTTTCTATCCATCTTATATTCCAAGGATCTAATCCATATTTTCTTAATTTATGGACAAGAATGTTGTGGGAGACCGTATCAAAAGCCTTGCTGAAGTCAAGGTGTATCAGGTCCACTGACTTCCCCATGTCCACAGAGCTAGTTACCTCATCATAGAAGCTAATCAGGTTGGTCAGGCAGGACTTGCCCCTGGTGAATCCATGTTGGCTACTTTTGATCACTTTCCCCTATTCCAAGGGCTTTAAAACAGATTCCTTGAGGATTGCCTCCATTATTTTCCCAGGGATTGAGGTAAGGCTGATGGGTCTATAGTTCCCTGGATTGTCCTTCTTTCCTTTTTTAAAGATGGCCACTACGTTTGCCTTCTTCCAGTCATCCGGTATCTCCCCTGATCTCCAAGAGTCTTCAAGGATAATGGCCAAAGTTTTAGCAATGACCTCTGCCAATTCCCTCAGTACCCTGGGGTGCATTAAATCCAGACACATGGACTTGTGCACATCTAGTTTTTCTAGATAACTCAGAACTTGTTCCTTCCTCACAGATGGCTGCCCTCCACCTTCCCATACTGCATCATCTAGGATCGTCCTGTGGAAGTTGACTTTGTTCATGAAGACTGAGGCAAAAAAAGCATTGAGTACTTCAGCTTTTCCTGCATCATCTGTCACTAGGTGACCTCCCTCATCCAGTAATGGCCCCACACCTTCTCCGATAACCTGTTTATTGTTCACATGCTTGTAGAAACCCTTCTTGTTACTCTTCACATCCCTTGCCAGCTGCAGTTCCAATTGTGCTTTCGCTTTCCTGATTACTGCCCGGCATTCTGTAGCTGTATGTTTATATTTCTCCTTAGTCAACGGTCGACGTATCCATTTCTTGTATGCATCCTTTTTGAATTTAAGCTGACTAATGATTTCCCTGTTAAGCCAAGCTGGTTGCCTACCATGTTTGCGTTTCTTACTATGTAGTGGGATTGTTTGTTCCTGTGCCTTCACCAATGTTGCCCCTCAAACCCCAGTTAATCCCAACTGGCCACATGTGCATAATGTTGCTCCAGTGTCCCCAAGGGAAGCTATACACTGTGGCTACATCCACACTAAAAGATAAATGCAAATTTATTAAAATTTATTATGCAGGTTTTTTTAATTCAAAAAGATGGTCTCCTAGTCCGGCTGAGGCTATTGCGAGAGGCAGGGACCACTGAAACATGACACAGCTGTGATATGTCTGGTCCATATTTGGCAAATGTACCCCTCTGCTGATGGCAAGGACCTAACTCAGTTGGCTCAGTTATATGCTTCTGATGCTGATGCATCAGGCATAGGTTCTTGGGAGTGGACTGGCCCTGGACCGAGGCAATGGATAATCAGTCTTAAAGTATTATTGTCTACTTTTTCCCTACAACTTTATATCATGGAAGAGCAAAAGCCAGGAGGGACCCTTAAGTTTACCATGTTCAGAAGAAGATGTTGGCAGCTCTGTGATTGACAACTGTGGACAGAAAAGAATGGTGGTATCATTTTCCAGTATCAGAAACCCAAATTTAGTGCAGAGGACCTATGCAGGGTGAAATTCCCAGACAAAAATTACCATGGGAGCTGTGGATCTAGAGCAACTGACCTGGAATGAATGTGACAAATGAAAGAGGCAGGGGATTTATTAAGTGAAATTGGTGTCTTAGAAAGACAAAACAGTAAAAAGACTGCCCCAGAGCCAGGACAAGCCATTATATTTGCAAACAATGGCTCTGAATCCGCTGGTACCCCTGCCTCCCACAACTCTGGGCAGTACAGACCCAAGGAGACGCTTGAGAATATGATTTGGATGGAGATGGTAAGATGAGGGGAAGATAGGAGAAAATAGGATCATCAGCCCCTCAGCATTCTGATAAATACTTTCTCAGGCACGGTGGAGGACACAGTTAATGCAGGGAGCCCCACTTTGGCCCCCTGTCCCGGTATGGAGTGAATATGCCAGACACACTCTCTACCAAACTCGAATCCCTGTCCCTCTTCTGAGTGGAGGTTTTTCAGGGAGTCTGCTGATCCACAGGAGTTCCCTGTGGGCCTCCCTAGCTGATTGCAAGTCATTATGGTGACATATGGGGGAGAGCAGAGGGGCACCCAAGGACACTAGCCTAGCTGCTAATGGACACTGAAGCCGCAATAAACGTTGAGTCCTTGATGGTCTCTTGAGGAAGACCCACCACTAATAGGCTCAGCTCAGTGGGTACAGAGGAGAAATCCAGGAAGCTCCTGTCTGACAGGATGTTCCCTTACAAGTGGACAGACTAGAGGGCCAAGTAGAACTCTATGCTCATGACGGATGAAAAGGGAATCTTAGGGATACCTTTCCCCAAACATTTTAGTTAACAATGGACCTAGCTAGTGGTGTGTTATGGAGGCTGGAAGGGAGGCCTGCAGAGATTTCTGGTGTGTATCATTGTGCTGCTAAAACAGCACCCATGGCCACCCTAACCTCTTAATGATCCATTGGTACAAGAATTTCCCAGGCTGTGGACTAAAAATAAGGCAGAGTAGGGGAAAATCAATGCTGAAATTTTAATTAAGGGATAGGATTCCCTTCCTCAGAGGTGGTACAAGTACCCAGCTGCAGCCAAGGAAGGCATTAAAAATGCTAGATTGTCTTTTGGAACAGGGAGGTCTTTTGCGTATGCAGAGTAGCTGCAATTCACCAATGTGGTCCATCCTTAAGGCAGACAGGGTAACTTACCTGATGACAGTAGACTTTCGTGTATTAAATGCAGCCACCCCTGCAGTAGCTAAGTACAATAAAATTGTAGCAGTGGACTCAAAATGGTTTTCTGTTATTAATTTGACGAATGCTTTTATGACTAAACCCCTCCATCCTTCATGCTGGCATAAGTATGCTTTTATCTATAGGGGAAAACAGTGTGCCTTCACCCACGACCCACAAGATTTACACTCCGCCCTTAGTATTTGTCATTAGAATGTGGAAACATTTGTTCTGACCATTGCTTCTGTGTGATTTCATATGTAAACAACATCCTAAAACACAGCAGGGAGGTGTTTAAATTGGGTGCAGGAAGCCAGGTTTAAGGTAAATAGAGAAAAAGCTCAGCTAGTCCAGCAACAAGTGAAATAGCTGGTTGTGTAGCCTGAGCAGGAGCGCCGGATTCCTGATCAATGAAGGGTAGAAATGATAGGAAAGCTACCTGCTCCCATTGACATACACTCCCAGCCAGGCACTGGGGAAACTTTCAGTTTTTCCAAAGAGTTTATGAAAATGTTCTCTGACTAAGCCAAGCCTCTGTATAAATTATTTAAAAACAAAACAAAAAAACAGGATCTGGAAATGGGGACCAAGCCAAGAAACTGTCCTGGCCACTTTAAAACAGGAGATGGCTAGGGATCCTACCTGGCATCCTCAGAAAAAAGCATTAAGGTAGTGTAGCAAGCTCAGTTATTACCTATGCCTCCAGGCTCTTGGATCAAACTGAGGCTTTATCGTGTGTGTAAAAGAGTATCTTGCACTGGTCTGGAGACTCTTGCATTGGGAATTTATTATTGAGGGGGGCCAAAGGTAATTGTTCAGGCAGTGCATTCCCCACTCAAGTACATCATGTCATGGAAAATACATGACAACCTGGTCTTTAACCCCTGCATTGCTCAACGGACCCTCACCTGGGTAAACAGAGGAGTTTAAAAGGAGTGAGCTATTTTGCCAGCCCCATATAAGCTAATCATAGAAGTGGAGGCACATACCTGCCCCTTCCCCACTTACAACATACCGTAAGTGGCCAGTTAAGACAGCCATGAGGTGTGCAGATTCCAAGAGGGATTTGGAGTATGATTTAAAAATAGGAAACCCTGGCAAGAATGATTTCATTCCTCCCAACTCGAAGGTTGTGTCTATACTTGCATTCCTCTTTTGAAAAGAGGCAGGTAAATGAGGGAAATTGGAAATGCAAATGAGGTACAGATTTACATATCTGGTGTCATTTGGATATTCTTTCAAAAGAGCTTCTTTTGAAAGAAGAAAAGCAGTGTAGACAGCTCTTTTGAAAGAAGAATATGGAAATAAAGCACCAGGTATGTAAAGCTACACCTCATTAGCCTTTTTAATTTCCCTCATTTGCATACCTCTTTTGAAAGAAGAATGCAAGTGTAGACACAACTAAAGAGTGGAAGGATAAGCCCCTGGCCCCCAAGGACTAGAGTAACTATTGTCTCTATCCTGCCAGCCACTGTGGGCTAGCAAGAAGTAACAGCTTGGGGCCAATGGAAAATATATGTTAGATGGGCTTGTCAGTGTTCACCCTGATGTTAAGGCAGGAAAAGGCCCGGACTTATGGACATCTTTATGTAGGTCATTGTTTCATGTTCACGCTGTAATATTGGTCACAGATTCTCCCAGTATATACAGCAGTGGGGGGAGTATGGTGGCTTTTTCTTCCTTTTCTGCCCTCACTGATGATCCTAAACACGAGCCATAACATCCCACCGTTGCCCTTGCACTGTGTTTGCTGTTCATATGTACGTGGCGTCTGACTGCCCAAGTTCTACACTGGACCTGTGATCCCTCTGAACCTGTGGAGGTGCCTGCCAGTTAGAGACCAGGAAGTAAAATTGCTGTGCCATATGTATGAATCCTTTGGGAACGGGAGCAACCCCATGGCCCAGCGGTATTGCTATTGGCTCCATGCTTTTGGCAACTCCTGACGTTGCCCCTGGGAAAGTGTTGCCAATTGTGCAGCGGCTGCCACTGAAAAGTCACTCAGTTTTTGCTGTGAAACCAAGACAATTCCAGACTCTCTCCCATTCTTTTGTAAACCACTGTGATCTCAAAAGGGGCATACACTGGCAAATGCCACCAGTAACAGCATCCCAGATGGGGAAAGGTGCAGGATAGTCCTTGTCTCTTCTGCAGTTGGGGGTCCAACTCTGCCTTTACATGGCATCGTTGTTGCTGGCACCCTGGCACCTCCACTTCCTGGAGAGGAATGGCACTTGTCTCTAATTATACCCTCAGGTAGAAATATCACACCTTTCTTTGCAAACTGGGAACCGCTGAACTGGACTTTAGCTGGACATGACCTGATTCATCAAGGTGCCTCCCCAGACTGGCTAGTTCCACTAAAGGGCACATATTGTGGCAAGCTGAGCCCAACAATTTGGTTCAAATTCTAGGGGCACATTTTCATTTCAGAAGAACTTCATGAGTCTGGATTGTACACACTATAATTCAGTTTTAAATACAGTTTTAAATTTTGACCCTCTAATCACCAGCCGTGCTCCCCTCTGACATTTAAGAGCCACAGTGTCAGGACCTCTATGTGTTAAAATTGGATCAACAAGAACATTTGATTCTTCAACCTTGTACCTCTCTGAAGGAGGTTCAAATTCACTTAGAAGGCATGAAGATATCTCAGATTGCACTTGCATATGTTCCCTTAATTGGAACTGGCCATAGGGATTGGGGTGAATTGATAAAAATATGTCAAGGGGCCAATCAATAAACAGGGTGAAAAGAGAGTTAAAAGATTGGATTGCCCTTGTAGAAACAGGAATTTCTTTAATTGTTGCTGCAAACATAGAGGTTCTGGCTAATAAGCTATCATATACCAGTTAAAATATACGAAATATGGAAACCTACTTAAGTGCCTCTTTAAAGCAGTTAAGTGAGGAAGAGCAGTTAAGAATTCCAAGAATTCTTCCAAGAATTCTCTTCCCTGTCTAGATCTAGCTTGTCCTATTATAATAATAATAATAGGACAAGCTGGATCTAGATAGGGAAGAGAATTCTTTGAAGCATGGTTCTCTGGAAATGAGGCAATTAACCAGCACATTGATTGATTTAGATCTGGTGTTTGAACCTATGAAATCAAAGGATAGTAGAAGAAGAACAGCTAATGAGGGTGGGATTAGGTGCAAATTGGTCTTAAATTGAAGACAGGAGTAATCAATTAAGGTCTAATTACTGATAAGGTCTATGTGAAAGGACTATATAAGGAATGGTTTGAAGATCTCTCACTAGGCACTGATGATGTTACTCCGTTTAGTAATGAAACGTTTGCAATTAAAGTTGTTAGGCTCAGTGAACATTTTTAAAGATAAAATGGAATTTCCTGAGCTACCTGTTTTTTATTTTTATTTTAATAAGTAAGGTATTTCCTGGATGGGAGAGAGTCATAAAAAAGGACAACGAGTCAATCGTGTCTGGAAAACAGTCCCTCCAGAATAATGTCTCCTTGACCCTTTGAGCCAGGCCTAGCCAGCAGCGATGTAAAAGGCAACCAAAGTGAACAAAGGCAGCATCTGATGAAGTGAGTCTGTGCTCACGAAAGCTTATGCTCAGAAATGTTCTGTTAGTCTATAAGGTGCCACAGGACCCTTCGTTGCTGATAAAGCGAACATTGTGAGCAGCCAACTGGGAGCTTGTCAGGGAGTTCACCTTGGGAGGAGCCCCATGCTGATTGGTTTCTTTTTTTAAGTTTTTTTCTCTTATGCCTTTCCAGGCGGCACTAAAATCATCTCAGATAACTATCTTAGGAAAGAGAAAAATGAATGGTGACAAGTCAGCTGTTGTGACCTGCAGAGCATGTGCCATGTTTGTCTTCTTCCCAAAAGACGGAAGGGATTTTGTCTGTACCAAGTGCAAGCTGGTCGCCATCTTGGAAGAAAAGATTAGAGGACTTGAGGCCCAAATATCAAGCCTCTAGTCCATCAGAGAAGGTGAAGACTTCCTCGACAGAGGGCAGCATTTAGATTGGCAGACACAGCCAGCTGAGCAGCCAGTGAGGGCAGTACAGAACAAGAAAGAAAATTGGAACTATGTAACTTCAAGGAGGAGAAAGCCAATTCAGGTATCTCCAGTTCCTGTACAGGTAAGTAACTGATTTCAGGCTCTCTTCATGGGTGCTATGGTGGTTATCAGAGAAGGTGTGGGACCATTACTGGATGAGGGAGGTCACCTAGTGACGGATGATGCAGGAAAAGCTGAAGTATTCAGTGCTTTTTTTGCCTCAGTCTTCACGAACAAAGTCAATTTCCACAGGACGGTCCTAGACAATGCAGTATGGGAAGGTGGAGGGCAGCCATCTGTGAGGAAGGAACAAGTTCTGAGTTATCTAGAAAAATTAGATGTACACAAGTCCATGCGTCTGGATTTAATGCACCCCAGGGTACTGAGGGAATTGGCAGAGGTCATTGCTAAAACTTTGGCCATTATCCTTGAAGACTCTTGGAGATCAGGGGAGATACCGGATGACTGGAAGAAGGCAAACGTAGTGCCCACCTTTAAAAAAGGAAAGAAGGACAATCCAGGGAAGTATAGACCCGTCAGCCTTACCTCAATCCCTGAGAAAATAATGGAGGTAATCCTCAAGGAATCCATTTTGAAGCACTTGGAAGAGGGGAAAGCGATCAAAAGTAGCCAACATGGATTCACCAGGGGCAAGTCCGGCCTGACCAATCTGATCAGCTTCTATGACGAGGTAACAAGCTCTGCGGACATGAGGAAGTCAGTGGATGTGATATACCTTGACTTCAGCAAGGCTTTTGATATGGTCTCCCACAACATTCTTGTCCATAAATTAAGAAAATATGGATTGGATCCTTGGAATATAAAATGGATAGAAAGCTGGCTTGATGATCGGGCCCAACAGGTAGTGGTCAATAGCTCAGTATCTGGATAGCGGCCTGTTTCAAGCGGAGTGCCACAAGGCTCGGTTCTGGGGCCGGTGTTATTCAACATCTTTATTAATGACCTGGATGAGGGACTGGACTGTACCTTCAGCAAGTTTGCGGATGACACAAAACTAGGGGGAGAGGTAGATTCGTTGGAGGGTAGAGATTGAATCCAGAGGGACCTGGATAAATTGGAGGACTGGGCCAAAAGAAATCTGATGCGGTTGAATAAGGAGAAGTGTAGAGTCCTGCACCTGGGGCGGAAGAATCCCAAGCATTGTTACAGGCTGGGGACCAACTGGCTCAGCAGCAATACGATGGAAAGGGACCTAGGGGTTATGGTGGATGAAAGTCTGGATATGAGTAAACAGTGTGCCCTTGTAGCCAAGAAGGCTAACAGCATACTAGGGTGCATTAGGAGGAGCGTTTTGAGCGGATCTAGAGAAGTAGTTTTTCCTCTTTATTCAGCAGTGGTGAGGCCACATCTGGAATATTGTGTCCAGTTTTGGGGCCCCCAGTACACAAAGGATGTGGATTTGCTGGAGCAGGTTCAGCGAAGGGCAACAAAAATGATTAAGGGTCTAGATACAAGACCTATGAGGATAGGCTGAGTGGAATAAAGTCTGGATACTGTATGTGAAGCAACAAAGGTTTATTACAACCAGCTGACGGAGTGATTCTGAACTTGGCTGAGTTTCAGAATGCACTGACAGGCATCAAGTTGTGATTGGTTATATAGAGATGTGATAGACAGAGAAAAGGATAGAAGCATGTAGTAGGCATCATTTGATCCCGAGGGATCATGGGTTTGCGCCCCAGTTGGACTGATTCAAGTAGCGTCTTCTGTGTCTGTGCAATCCAATCTGGGAGTGGCAGTCTTTTCCACACTGTGAGCGGCAGCAGGCAGATGGCACCCTGGTATCACGGGCACAGATCTTCCTGAGGGCTCTCCTGTCTTCCACTTCCTTCACCAAGGTAGTTTCATACATAGCAAGAGCTTCCTTCGCTCCCTGTTTCCAGGCATGCCTGTCTGAGGTGAGCGAATGCCAGGTGTTCTCACTGATAGAGAGAGCGGTGAGGTCACGCTTGCACATGTCCTTATAGTGCAATTTAGGTCGCCCTTTTGGCCTCTTTCCAGACACCAGTTCGCCGAAGAGGAGGTCCTTCGGTATTCGGCCATCCGTCATGCGTGAGACATGGCCCAGCCAGCGCATATGCCTCTGTTTGAGAAGGGTGAACATGAAGCTGGTGCCAGCCCTCTCAAGCACTGCGCTATTGGGGACCTTGTCCTGCCATGAGATACCGAGTATGCGCCTAAGGCAGCGCATGTGGAATGTGTTGAGCCGCTGCTCTTGTTTTGAGCGTAAAGTCCACGTTTCCCTGGTGTACAGCAGTGTGCTCAAAACACAGGCTGTGTAGACCTGCACCTTGGTGTGTACAGTGAGCTTATTGTTAGCCCATACTCTCTTCGTCAGCCTGGAGAACATTGTGGCAGCTTTTCCAATGCACTTGTTGATCTCGCTATCAAGTGACAAGTTGTCCGAGATCGTCGAGCCTAGGTACACGAACTCATGGATGACTTCCAGTTCGTAGTCTAGCACACTGAAAGATGGCTCGTTACGCACGTTTTGGCCCGTCACCTGGGTCTTCTTTAAGCTGATTGTGAGGCCAAATTCCATGCATGCATCCACAAAGTGAGTTATGAGTGACTGCAGTTCCTGCTGAGTGTGAGCAGCAATAGCTGCATCGTCAGCAAAAAGGAACTCCCTTAGACGCTTCGTAAACACCCAGTTCTTCGCTCTAAGCCTCGACCGTTTGAAGAGGTTGCCGTCCATTCTTGTGCGGAGAGAGTTGCTCTCTGTAGCAGTTCCGAGGGCATATTTGAGCAAAACTGCAAAGAAGATTCCGAACAGTGTGGGAGCCAGCACACACCCCTGCTTCACTCTGCTGAGAATCTCAAAGGGTTCAGATGTGGATCTGTCGTACACAATGATCCCCTTCATGCCTTCATGGAAGGCCCTAATAATGCTGAGCAGAGTTGGGGGACAGCTGATCTTAGCCAGAATCGTGAACAGACCTTTTCTGCTGACGAGGTCAAATGCCTTGGTCAGGTCGATGAAGGCAATATACAGAGGTTTGTTCTGCTCCTTGCACGCTTCTTGTAGTTGCCTAACAGAGAAAACCATGTCTATGGCAGACCGTTCAGCTCTGAACCCACACTGAGACTCAGGGTAGACTCTCTCCTCAAGAACATTGAGCCTCTTTAGAACAACATGTGCAAATAGCTTCCCCGCGGTACTGAGAAGAGAGATGCCGCGATACTTGTTACAATTGCTTTTGTCACCCTTGTTCTTGTAGACAGCAACAATGTTAGCATCCCTCATATCTTGCGGTACGCTGTCTTCTCTCCAGCATTGGCAAAGTATTCCATGCTGCTCTGAAACTAGGGTACCGTTGGCACATTTGAGGATTTCTGAGGGAATACCGTCTTTCCCTGGGGCTTTTCCAGAAGAGAGTGCTTTTAGCGCGTGACTGAGTTCCTCCAAGGTGGGCTCAGCATCGAGTTCAGTCATGGTGAGCAGAGGCTCGATGGCATTCAGGGCTCTCATTGTAACTAGGGTCTCTCTGGTGTACAACTGCGAGTAGTGTTCCACGCAGCATTCCATCTGCTTGGTTCTGTCCTTCAAGACCTCGCCTGTGGCCGACTTAAGTGGGGCAGTCTTTCTTTGTGATGGACTGATGGCCTGCTTGATCCCATCGTACATTCCTCACGTTACCAGTGTCCGCGGCCTGCTGAATCTTGGAGCAGAGTTGGAGCCAGTAATTGTTGGCAGACAGCCAAGCAACCTGCTGCACTTGACTCCGAGCAAACCGGAGCACCTGCAGGTTCACCTCACTGGGAGAGGACCAGTATGCAGCCAGTGCCTGTCTCTTCTTCTCAATCAGGGGCGTCAGCACTTCAGTGTGGATAGGAGCAGACAGTAAGGAAATGAGCATAATCAATGAACAATCAATGAGCAATCCATGTGAATTAACAATCAATCTGGGGGTTACAAAGTGTAAGAATGCAGTCCTCAACATCGATGTATAAAGTGATATCTCGTCTGTAATACACTGATGTGTAGAGCAGTGATGTCTCATCTGGCATCCTGATATAATCTTTGTAGGGACATGGTCATTTGTGTTATCTCTACAGAATCAAAGCAAGTGGGCAATACAGGATCAAAGCAGAAGTTAGTGAAAGAATCATGTCAGTCGCCCTTTAACTATAGTCCAGTTACCCTCCCCACAGGGTCCCTTCCTGGAATGTGGCTGCCTAGGGACTTGTACATCAAGTGGGATGCCCTCCCCAGATGGCTGGGGTTGAGGGGAGCTTACCAGACTCCATTTTTGAACAGTGGTTCTTAGCAAATATCATGGCCTACTTCAAATTTTTATCCTGTAGTCCCTCCTCTAACCTAAAGGGGTCACAATCCCGTCAGGTTAAATACAGTCATTTTAGGGTCTTTAACTTGCTTTGGAGGCATTGATACAGTATTAGTACTAGTAGGAATGTCACAATGGACACTCCCCACATGACTTGGCAAAATATCACCCAGATCCATTACCATGGTATTCCACTGCCTGTAAAGGCACTGCCCATAATGATTGCCTTGACCTCTACTGCCTGGTTCAGTGCCCCAGAGTATTTGGACCTAGCTTGCCCCACGGTTTCCCCATCTGTGTGTACCTCAGATGGCTGATCCCAATGTGCCTTTGGGCCTTGGCCACCAGCTCCTCAATTTTCACCTGCAGGGCCATTAGACCCTCCTCTAGGTACTTACTTCCGCTGTGCCATTCAGGGTCCCAGGTTAGGTTACCCGTCATTGCCAGAGTACGGCGGAGCCGTGTCCCATCAACGGTCAGCATTGCCCTTTGAGTGACCATCAGGCACATGGGTGGATATGTGGACAGGCAGGGCTTCCCATTCAGTTCGATGGAGCGGTCAGTCTGGACAGTCAAACACCAGTAGGTACTGTTCATTTGGACCAGCTCTGTACGAATCCATTTCTCAGTGACCATTGCTTCAAACCTAGGCAAGTTCATCAAGACATATAGACGTGCACAGGATCTCCTCAGGATCTCCTTATCGAAATGGGTGCAACACTCACTGGGGTACAGAGCACCTCTGGCAACCTCCGAATAGGCAATACCCTATTTTGGTAATGTGGCCCTTCCTCTGCACAGGCTGTAGGTGGGGAATGCCTAAGGCTACTAGGAGGCTGAAGATTATACTGTGCCCCATTCACATTGGCCATTGGATTCTCATTGATTCTGTCCCCATTCCCATGGGGGAGTACTAGGGAGATGGGGGCTTACCACCTTCAAGACAGGTGGGTGGACTCAGCCATCCAGGAGGTCTGTTACGTTACCCTGGGTAGTTCTATTTGCCAGCAATCCCTTTCCACTATCTCTTTTTAGTGCCATTGAATAATAGATCAACTAACCTTTGGTCTATGCAATCTGTTATACTGAGTGAGGAAATGCTGAATTCTGACAGATCCTTTAAACTATTCGAGATTAGTCAATTAGTCTGGCTGGTGTCTAGTCTCCGACAGATCATTTAAACTATTCAGGATTAGTCGATTAGTCTGGCTCGTGTCTAGTCCTCTGTGGTCATTGGATATTACTGCATCTGCCAGCCTTGATTCAATACAGTCCCTTTCCTCAGGTCATTGTGCTATGACACAGGTGTTGCTGACAGAGTTCCCAATGCCAAACCAGCCTGCAATGGTATCTGCTACGCTCTGCTGTTGCCGAATAAGGCGTTCGCCAATTTGGTTTGTCAGTCTGGCAAGATTAGTGCATTGTTGGCCTACAGCCTCTAGAACAATATGCACCTCAACCTTATAGGTGTAAAACATCACCAAGGTGAAGACTGATAACCCTGGTCCTATCATTACTAGCCATGGTTCAGGGGCAGGGGTTTGCTCAGGGCGTTGTACACACTTGGGTGTTCTACGCTATCCTTTATTATAACTTGGCTGATGGTTTCCAGTTGTGGGCATTTCAGAGTGGGCCATCATCTAACGAATGATTGCCATGTCTTTGGGGTTACTTCTGTTTGGGGCTTTAAGTGGTAAACCCCAGCAGGAGTCAGTAGGACCTACTCCCATAGACGTCGTGCCAGTGTAATTGACACATGATCTGGTGCTGGTATTGAGCTTCTGTCCTACAATAGCCCACACAAACTCCAGCACTGAGGACTGTGTTTCTCTCAGTGCCTGTGTCATTGCAATATGCAAAGTAATTATATGTAAATGAGGGGCAACCCAAGGCTTTATGGTCTCCCTCACTGTTAGTATGCAGCTGTCTCTCTGTAAGTAATCTGGAGGCTTGATGCATTTATTGGGGTTACTGTTACCTTTATAGGACCACAGCAGGGTTCGAGGGTGTTTTTCCTTTGGGCTGAAGAGCCAATGCAACCCATGATTTTTCCCAAGTATTTCCCTTGGGGGTCCATGACTTCTGGCACCAGCGAGTTGCTAGACACTTGGCCATCATGGAAATGGGAATGTTACTAGTTTCTCAGTTTATGCATAATGCTCATGCATTAGTGTATGATTTTATGTGAACCCTTTGTAATCTACTGGTTCATGTCCCACCCATAGGCTGACCTTTACCTCTGGCCAGGACTTTGTAAGGATTAGTGTGCAAGTTCTACAAAAGCTAAGTGTTTATCAGTATAACAAGTACCACAAAGCAGTTCCGAAGGGGGTCAGTGTCCCTATCCCAGTTGCTCACTTTCACATGGCACACTTTTCACTTTCTCCATCATGCACCACAGGGGCAGCAGGTGCCTCAACAGAAATGACCTTATGATTGTTCCTTGTTCCTGGGGAGACTACATTATTAGTATTTGCAGTTGCTGGTCCAAACATCTTCAATTGATTTTGGTGCCTTCAAAACGTCCCCATCCCCATCTTTTTCCCAAGTTTAGCAAAGGTGTCTGTGGTTAATGGGACCCACTTAAGACCTTACCACCATGGTCTTAAGATTCCTTTAATCTCAGGATAAATTGAACTCTTATTACCAAATTCCAAACTTAAAATGCTGGTTTATCTAGGCTGAGGCTACTGTTATCTTGCTGGGTTTGATTTTACTTTATTACAATGGAGAGAATGTACTGCTTGGAGCCCCACAAGGCTTTGTACTAGCGTCTTCTTTTTTAAACAAAAGAACATTTTTCTATCCCTTTTGGAGGTGGCAGATTACATTTTATAATACTGCTCTTATAAATATATTTTGCTGATTTTTGGGTAAAACAGGAGGCATTGCATTGATTCCAGACTCATTTGTTGGGCCAGGTTTTAATGGCTTTAACCCTTTAAGCTGGTCTAGGGTGAATTAATGAGTTAAATTAATTAAAATTGATGAGGTGTCATGCCTCAGTTTCCTTTTTTAACCACCTATCAGGTTGGTAGTAGTTCATACTGAAAAGCATTCTTACTATAGTGACCCCTTATCATATGGGAGATTTTCAGTTACCATTTTTAACATTGTTTAAAGGTTTTTCTTTTATTAAACAAAAATAATGTAAATTGCACCTTCTGACAGGGTCACCCATGTTAAGTGCATACATTCTTTTGTTAACACCTCTTGCACTAGTTTTTAACTGATTTTACACTGCTGTACATAGCTTATATTCCCTGTTATATACTTTATCTTTTAGAAACCCCTTATTTTAGAAAATTTTACTGAATTAGAGATTTAAATTTGATTATCTCATTTAAATTTGATTAGCTCTTTGCCTGGGTTATTTACAGACACTCCTTTGGAAAAAGGGCCCATTTTTCCTTTAGAATGGCTGCAAAGATACCAAGCATTCTTTTTCTATTAACACTTCCACAATGTTTAACTGTTTAGTTTCCTCCCAAATATGCAAATTTAATGTATTTATTTTTTTAAGTTGCTTGCTTATTCCCCAGAAATGACATTTATTAATTCAAGGCTTTGAATAATTTTGCCTGGACTTACTGGCTATGTCTACACGTGCCCCAAACTTCGAAATGGCCATGCAATTGGCATCTTGGACTGAGGTGGAAACACCAGGGATATTAAATCCTTCCTCTAATTTACATATGTGGCTCACCAGACCCCACAGATCCCTGTGGTCCTGCTGGGCATAACACTTAGCAGCAGGTGATTTTAAATATATTTTACTGTTACTTCTGCATATTGAAGTTATCTTTATAAAATACTTAATTTTACAGCAGAAGAGAAAACTTAATCTTGTAAGCCTATTAGATTTTACACAATTTCTGTACTCTGATATTGGAAGCTGTTCATAGTGGAAGGCTTGGAAGGCTCCCCTCCTCATGGATCCACCAAAAATACAACAACAAACAAACAATCAGAAATTGCCCCTGACCAGTCACAAAGCAGAGAAGCCCTAAACACATGATGAGGAGTACAAATCCTAATTGCCAGACAATTTAACAGCACAAAACTGAAAACAATTCCCAGTGGTCACAAGGGCAAGTAGTTGGATTCTTACACTTTTTTAGCTAGACAATTGATTTAAATTAAGCTCCATTATACCTACACGTGTAACTCTACAGTTTGAATGCTTTCAGGAGTATGCTCTATACTACAAAAGAGTTAGTTGAGGAAAAAGGTTTAGATAGACAACTTTCAGAGTTGGGCAGTTTCTTTAAGGTCTTGTAGTCTAAGCTGTCTATTTCTGATAGCCCAGATGTAGCTGCCCAGTTAGGCTTATTACCTTTCTCCAATCTTTATAGCATAAAATCACAATTCCTTTCTGTCCCTAAACCAGATCACTAGAGCAAACTGAATCATAGTTAACCCATCACAGGGATCTTCCCCTGTTATACATGCTAGTTGCAAAGCCTGAGCTTGAACTTCCTCCTTCATTTATTCTACCTCTTTTTATTTTTCATACACATGCTTTTTTCCCTCTTCATTTATCTGCTCAACTTTTGCACCAGGGACTGTAGTCCCAGCACCAATTTTGCTACCTCAATTTCTAATCCCAGCATTAACTTAATTTCTTCCTCTCTTCTCTCACATCCTCCAAGTACCCTGCAGGTATGTTTAGATCACTCCTTTCTATCTCAAGCTTTTGTTTACATGCTTCTGCCTCAGGCTGCCTGTGCTGAAATCCTTCCTTGCTGCAGCATAGGTGAGTAAAACTGCTGCTGTCAAACTATCTTTTGCCCTAGTCACTACTTCTTTGCAGATTCCCCGACCAGCTCCACCGGCCTCCCCAACATTCCTTATTCTCCTAGTTTGTGGTAAATAGGGGTCATACATAATCCCCCATGGTTGCTACCTTCTGTGTCTCCTCCCTGTCATTCCTGGCAGGATTTAGGTGCCTCTGGCACAGAGGTTTTGGTTCTTGGGGGTTAATTTTCTTACTCTGGGGCAGACATTTGCTCTTTAGAGCATTGTTCTCATCCCTCAGGGCTTTATTTTCCTGTTCTTCTAATTCAAGGATGTCCAATAATGTTATCACTGCTTTCTCTGTTTTGTCCTTCTTTTGAGTGGACCACCACTTTCTCCTCTGTTCTGGCTGCAGCATAATTTGCCTTTTAAACTGCTGCCTGCTGAGTACATATGTATTTATAGTCTAGATGATACCCCCATGGATCAGCTCTTGTTTCTGCTTTAGATGCCATAATTTCTGTTCTGACTTGACTGATGTCTAGGGGCGTGTGTTGTCTCCCTCTCTTCCCTTTTTCTTCTTATTCTGTTGCACTGTAAGTTATATGAGCTCAGGCTTTCCCAGATCACGTGTCCGGTTTGGATGGGGGATGCGCACTCTCCCCCCGTTTTCTGTATAGATATTGATACAGCTTTACCGTGGTCTTAGTGCACATAATGCCAGCCTTAATGGGACTTGTACTATTCAAAGGTGTATACATTATGTGACTGTTGGGGGGCTTCTCTCAGGACTTGCAATGTTACGTGCAATGAGGACGTGGGACCACCAGTTCACACTGCCTGCCGCCTTGCATACCCAGACAGTCCTGAGCTTAACGTATGGCTCAATTGTTCCCTGGTGGTTTGTCCAGTCCCTCCATAACACACCCCTTAGCTTAAACAGTATACAACCCTCTTGTACTTGTCCCCTTTTATGGATACCCCTTCTGACCCTTATGTTTGGATCAGGCTTCTTTTGGTTTAAATTTGGAAAGGGGAACCAAGATGTGTCTGAAAGAAAAGAGAGACCCACATCCCTAGCCCAATGACGTGGTAAAGTAAACTTACTCACCTCTCTTGGACGTTAAGTCTCTGGCCACCATTCAGCTCACAAGCTTGGATCCCGGACGAGCCCCCAAACTGTTGGAATAAAGTCTGGATACTGTATGTGAAGCAACAAAGGTTTATTACAACCAGCTGGCGGAGTGAGTCTGAACTTGGTTGAGTTTCAGAATGCACTGACAGGCATCAAGTTGTGATTGGTTATATAGAGATCTGATAGGCAGAGGAAAGGATAGGAGCAGACAGTAAGGAAATGAGCATAACCAATGAACAATCAATGAGCAATCCATGTGAATTAAAAAACAATCTGTGAGTTACAAAGAGTTTCTGTGCACAGTTTACAGAACATTTTATCTACAAACGACAAGTCCTTTGAAGAATGCAGTCCTCAACATCGATGTATAAAGTGATATCTCGTCTGTAATACACTGATGTGTAGAGCAGTGATGTCTCATCTGGCATCCTGATGTAATCTTCGTAGGGACGTGGTCATTCGTGTTATCTCTACAGAATCAAAGCAAGTGGGCAATACAGGATCAAAGCAGAAGTTAGTGAAAGAATTGTATCAGTCGCCCTTTAACTATAGTCCAATTGCCCTCCCCACAGGGTCCCTTCCTGGAATGTGGCTGCCTAGGGACTTGTACATCAAGTGGGATGCCCTCCCCAGATGGCTGGGGTTGAGGGGAGCTTACCAGACTCCATTTTTGAACAGTGGTTCTTAGCAAATATCATGGCCTACTTCAAATTTTTATCCTATACTGAGGGATTTGGGCTTGTTTAATTTACAGGAGAGAAGACTTAGAGGTGATTTAACAGCAGCCTTCAACTTCCTGAAGGGGAGCTCTAAAAAGGATGGTGAGAAACTGTTCTCAGTGGTGTCAGATGGCAGAACAAGGAGCAATGGTCTGAAGTTGAAGAGGGAAAGCTGTAGGTTAGATATTAGGAAAAACTACTTCACCAGGTGGGTGGTGAAGCATTGGAATGCGTTGCCTAGAGAGGTGGTGGATTCTCCTTCCCTTGAGGTTTTTAAGTCCCGGCTGGACAAGGTCCTGGCTGGGATGACTTAGTGGGGTTTGATCCTGCTTGAAGCAGGGGGCTGGACTAGATGACCTCCTGAGGTCCCTTCCAGCCCTGTGATTCTGTGATTCCAATTCACATCTCAGGAATTTAGCTGTGGACCAGTAGCCCAGAAGGCTTGCAATGGCAGCATGCCAAAAAAAAAAGGACATGGGCAGGTGACCTGCTCATGTGAGAAGCTCACATGTGAGCAGGTCACCTATCTATGTGCTTTCACACAGGATGGAACATTGGTTTTCTCTCCACATGGGTAAGGGTATAAAGGAAACCCTGAGGCACCTCCATTTTTCCTTCATTCTTCAATCCAGCTCGCTAGTTCAGGAACATCTCTGCTATGAACTGAGACTGGAAGGATCACTGACCCATCCCAACAAAGTATGTACTCCAGAGACTTTTAAGAGAGCAGCCTGTTCCATCTGGGGCAAACCTGTGTTAACAACTTTGTAATACATGCATGTAATTTGATTGCATTCACAATTTTACTCTCTCTCTTTTCTTTCTTTTTATTAATAACTCTTTAGGTTTCAGATTCTAAAGGATTGGCACAGTGTGCTCTCTGGGTAAGATCTTAAGATACTCATTGACTGGTGGTGTAGCTGGGCCTTTGGGACTGGAAAAACCTGTTTGGATTTGGTGAGATTGGTTTTCTTAATCTCATCTGCGTAAGGAGGGATACTGGTCATGGCAAGAGGGAAACTGGAGTGTCTGAGGGAAGCGCTTGTGTGACTTCTTGCTGGCCAGACTGGAAACAGAAGTGCTCTTGGTGATGCGTTTGGTGTGCCTTAGAGTGGAGGAGCCCCAGTCAGGAGCTGACAGTAGCCCTGTTCTAAGCAGTTTACCCTGGTTTGGCTCTTTCAGCGGTGCTCAGAGAAAGCTCCTTTATTACACCCATGTACATGGCTCTGGTGATCACATGACACCCCGGTGCTCTGTACTGATACCAGCAACCATTCATAGAGACGTGCCAGGAAGGCAGTGTGATAAGAGCAGAGAGGAAATGAACAGAGAAGCTCAGAACAGCGGTGCAAGGCTGCCATAAGATACAGGAGCCCCAGGGGACACACTACAGCCATGTGAAGCTGCTGACCCCCACCGTGGGCTGAAGGTCTTGAGCATCCCAATGCAGCATGTAACTCTCCCACCCACACGCCCCACAACCCTGTACTCCACCAGCCAGAGTTAAAAGCGATTTATTAATGAGTCAGGGCCTCCACACCTAGAGAAAAGCATTTCTGTTACATATAGGGTGCATCACTGGTGATCATCACCAGAGGGAGGGAGCTGCTGGAAGTGATGCAGCATTTCTGTATCACGAAGTTTAACTTTCAGTGGACATCCAGGCTGAGAAATGAGGAAGTCACAAAAAAGAGCCAGAATCATAGTTTCATTTTTACCAGAATTGGAAGAAAGCATCTCACTAGCAGAGGTCATAGAGCTAGATAGCCTCCTACAGTACATGTTCTACGTCAGACTATTGGTCACCAGGTGAATAAAGGACTGATGAAAGAAAAGTTTTCTGTCTGCTGTTTTACAGGTTATGAATATCAGCTACTGTCCAATAATTCCTGCACTGGCAGCCGATCTTTATCACAACCAGGAGAAAACATTTTCAGGATGTGTTTCACTCACTGGGCCAAGGCTGGATGCAGCAATCTGCTGTGGTGCACAGTTGCTCCCATGCAGAAACTAAACTGAAGTGGCCGGAGACCCCCAAGAACAAAGACATACTTGGTGCACTGAATCTCCGGGGCGAAACAGACAGTGAGAGGAAGGAAAGCAAGTTTGATGACTGCCTGGTGGAACCCAGCAGCTGTGGGTTGTCAGCAATCAGCTCTCCCTTTCACAGCATTTGATCACTATCTCTGCATGAGCTGCAACGTGAGGTGCTCCTCTCCTGGAGTCCAGTGACTTAGGTGCACAAACTGTTTCTTGGACAAATGTCAGGTACCTGCTGAGCACCATAAGCAGCAGCCTGGAGAGCCCTCATACCTGGGGGGAGGCAGAAGGTAAGCATCTCCTGTTTCACGCACAGGCCCTTAGCTAGGAGGTGGGGAGCTGGGTTTGCCTGACCTGAGTGGAACTGGTCCTTTTTCAAGTGAGCCTCCTGAATGTGCTGGTGCAGGTAGTTCTTCATGTCTTTAATGAAACATTAACTGGGCCACGGAGAACCTAGGAACCACGCTCTGGCCAAGCATTTAGGGCCCTAACCTAGCCCAGCCCAGGGAGAGTTAGGTTCACCCACCTGGTGCCTTCTGTTTGCCCAGAAGGGCTTTAAGCAGCATTCTCCTACGTGGCAGTTGAATGGCCTAACTGCAGGGCCTGGAGGTGTTCTGCAGTGGGGCTCCCTCAGCCTCTCCTGGGGAAGCCAACCCTTGTAATTAACTGGAAATTGGGCCCAAGGAAAGCTAAGCTTAGGGAGCTCTCTGTAGGCTAGAGGTCAGCCCACAGCCTTGGCTGTCAGCAGCCCTGCTTCAGGTTCTCCCTCCCTCTGCCTGCTAAGGAGGGGGCACGTGAGCTGCAGTTGCTTTCCTGCTGCAGCGGTGTTCCTCTGTTGCTGAAATCTTAATTGGGCAAAGCTTTGGGCCAAGGAGCCTCCTGCAGCACAGGGGTGTGTGGGCTCAGCTGGGCTGTGGGCAACAGCAGATTGAGCCTCTCTGTTACAACGGAGGCAAATGGATGTAACTGAGAACTGTCCTGGCTCGCCTGTTGCAGTGGTTCAGCTTCAGTTAGGCTAAAGAACTAGCTCAGCCTCCGTTGGGGTGTGGCTAGGGTCAGTTCTTGGGGTGGCAGAGCTGGAGCCTCCATTCGTCCATGGGCCGGCAGAGACCCTCAGTCTTTCCTCTTGGAGCCAGGCCCTTTAGTTAGCCACTGATTAGGCACCAGCAGAGGCTTTGGGTGTGAAGCCCTCTGTAGCCCAGTGGTTTGGGTGTTTGGAGGGGCTGTGGTCAGAGTTGTGAGTTCTATTCCCCGTGGGGCCTGTGGAGTCAGTTGGTTTTGCAAAATTATGTGACCCCTCTGGGCGTATTTAGTAAAATGCGGTTCACTCTTTTGCCCCTCCATGGTAGGCGCTCGCCTTGGAGGTGGGAGATCCCAGTTCCAGTCCCATCTCTGCCAAGGGACTGGAGCAGGGCTCTCCTGCCTCCCAGGGACCGCCCCGCCCACCTCCCCAGCCCCCGCCCCAGCCCCCCTCCCTCGCCCACCCGCCACCCCCTTGAGAGGTGAGAGCCCCCTGTTCAAGTCCCCTCCTTTTCCCAGGAAGATAATGGCTCCTGCGAAGGAGAGGGGGCCTAAACAGGAATCTGCCACCTCCCCCGGTCACCTGGGAGAGAAGATTTCCTCTGGTCAAACCCCTTCTAAAGGGGCAGAGGCAGGATTTGAACTAGGAAACCCAGGGATCTCCCACTTCCTCAGCAAGCACCACAACCACCAGGCTAGAGAGTGATCCTAACAGTATTGCTGCCCCAGGTCACACTTAAGTAAAGGGGAGAAGTGCCAACACGGAAAACTGATGCTGCTTCCTCCTAACAGGAAACCCCTTTGCTAGGGTAGGAGGGCCTTGAACCCAGCATACTTACCAGCCTAGACGCACCACAAGAGATAGAGCCTTATTGTTTGCACCCTTCCTTTGGCCCTCTTCTTAGTCAATTAAAGTTGTCTAGCATCAACTGAAAAGTAAGTCCTTCTCTCTCCTTAGATGCTGCTCTCCCCCTAGTTGGGGTATTTGGGACTTGAACCCAGGCAGTTCCTGCCAGCGGTCAGGTACCAACCACTGTACCACCAAAGGGTGGGTGGTGAATGCCATTGCTCTGACCGCATTGATGGTTATTTACAGTGGTATGACCTTCCAGAAACAAACCACTCCTCAAATCTTACAAGCCCCCCATGGGGCTGAGCCCACAGAGGGAGGGAGCTGCCATAAGTGATGCAGCTTTTGCATATGGCAAAGTTTAACCTTCAACGGTCAGCCAGGCTGAAAAGTGAGTGGATCACAAAAGGGCCAGCGTCACAGAAACAGAGTTTAGTTTTGACCAGAACGGGCAGAAAGCAGCTACATACAAGAGGCAGTGCAGCCATGTATGCCAAATAGTGCAGCTCTGGGCAGTCTGGGAAAGATTTTGTGCTAATGGTGATTTTTTTTGCACTCAGTGTTTCAGGCCCTTAGCCGGGAGGTGAGTTCTAGGTTTTTCTTGACCTGAATGGACTCCATCCTTTTTCAAGTGAGTGCCCGACCCCTGGCCTCAGGAGCATGCTGATGGGGGTGGTTCCTTTTTTACTGAGCTGTTTCACTTTAATTACACATTAGTTGAAGCACAGAGACCCTCCAGCCCAGTATGTAGGCCCTCTCCTTGCCCTAGGAAGAGCTGGGTTCACCCCTCTTCTGTTTGCTGAGAAATTCTCCTACAGGGCAGTTGAATGGCATAACTGTTGGACTTGGATATGTTCTGCAGCAGAACTCCCTCAGCCTCTCCTATGGAAGCTGTTAGATTGTAATTTTTGCCAGGCATAGCTGTTCTACTTTATTTCAGTATTAATTGGGGAAATACCAGTATAAGAAGCCTTCCACAACACAGTGGAGGAGTGGCCTCACTTGGGCTACTGAACTCAGGTTTTGTTTTTTTGTTTTTTAAACCATGTTGGTATTGCCTGAAGTGAAAGGAGATGAAGGGCTGCTGCCTGAGTGTTCCTCTGGAAGCTTGTCTGTTTTAATTAAGTATTGATTAGGCCCAATTAAGTTTCAGGCATAAGCAGTCCTCTGTATTACAATGGTTAGAGTAAGTATGCTGGAAGATAGGGATCCTGGTTCAATCTTCAGGGCTAATCCAGTGGCCTTGATTAGAACCAAATAAACCAGCAGTCACGTTGCACGTTAAGAAAATAATTGAAGGTGATGAGCTTTCCTGGAGCAGACCCACTTCTTCAGGTCTGGAACAAGTGCTGCAAATGAACTGGCAGAAGTGATATACGAGAGCGAGAGAGAACAAAACAAACAAAAATGAATTGAAATCTGACAAATCAGCTAACACAGCTGAGGGGGTAAAAGCTGGAAAGGAGAGGGAGGAAAATTACTTACTCCAAGTGTCTATTAAATTAAATTACACGCCCCAGATTACTACAAATATCAGTGATGAGGAAGCTGTCATTTTAATGTATAAGGTAATTGCTATCTCTAGTAAGACCCACTCCCCAACCATCAAATTTGAGAATTTATTCCAGTGCAGATGTCTCCATGGTCTCTTTGTTGGAGAACATAGCTTTTCAGGTCTCTAATACTATGGCCTACTCCATGGAAATGCTCACAGACAGGTTTGTGTGTATTCAGATTCCTCCTGTCTGATTTATGTCTATTCATTCTCTGGGGAAGTGGCATTTGAATCTCTCCTGAATGATACCATAAGCGCTTGCAGGGTCTTTCACTGGTGAAAAGCTTTCTACAGTAATAAGCTCCTTAGTCACTATTAACAATCACCAAAACCAGAAGGATATAACATTTGCCACTCCCAATAAGACACCAATTTTTCCTGAAGTCCAGGGAGCATTTGGTCCATCTGGGGGACTTGTTTTTCTGTATGGTGTCTTTGGCACAGGGCTAAAGTTGGGCAGCTTTAGTTTTGGAGCTGTGTCTTGGAGTTAGATCCCAAAGAATGGCCTTTTGGATCCCAGATTACATAGAGAACATAAGAACAGCCATGTGGGGCCAGACCAAAGGTCCAGGTACTCCAGTATCTTGTCTTCTGATGGTGGCCAATGGCAGATGCCCCAGAGGGAGTGAACAGAACAGGGAATCGTCAACTAATCCCTCCCCCTCATCCATTTTCACACTGACAAACAGAGCCTAGGGTCACCACACCTCCCCATCCTGGCTAATAGCTATTGATGAACTCAACCTCCATGAATTTATCTAGTTCTTTGTTGAACCCTGTTAACGTTCAGCTCTTCGAAGCATCCTCTAGCCAGGATTTCCACCAGCCAGCCATGCGTTGCATGAAGATAAACCCTCATTTTGTTAGTTTTAAACTTGCAACCAATAAGTAGTTGCTAGCCCGATGAAATGCTGTCAAATGAAGTTTTCTTTAACCATCTTGAGATCTGTTTCTTTATCTGTGATAATGGGTAGTATTTGGACAGGGTCTCCTTCATAATAACCTGGTGTGGCACTATTGTCATGAAATTTAGATAAAATGTGATTGTGTGGCTTCCTGCTTTTCCGCTAGAGGTTGCTGCTGTCCAAAGTTGTCTGCAGACAAAGGTTTTAGGCTTCCCAACATGGCTACAGAAAAAGGCTTCATCCTTACACTAGAATTTAGGCAGGAGCCAAGTTATCCGAGTGAGGTAGCAGGATACATGCTCAGCAGAAAGCTAGGCAGCTAAGGAACTTCTGGAGTAAAAACTTTGTGCCAAGTGAGCTTGGTTACCTCCAGAGTTGGGCATCAGCTGTGCAGGAGTGTGGAAGGACCTGACTTCCTTTATAGATCTGACAGTGTGCCCATGGGGTGCAGCACCCTTGTAAGACTGTGTAAGAGGCCCTAGCATGTCCTGTGCACTCCGTCCATGCCCCAGCTCTGCACTGGATGGCTTCTGCCCTTACCTGAACCTAGTGTTCTGCTCAGTGTGCTTGAGTTGCCTGGATACTTGACCCCATTGTAAAAACAAGCCTGTGTAAAAGAAAGACAAAGTGCACCTCAGACATGCTGGCTCTTCTCAGGCACACCACTTCATAAGCCAGTTTGGCTCTGCCTTTGCACTTCAGAGCACTTTGAAATTAACACAGATCATTGCCAGGAAGAGATGGGAGCTGTACCTCAGGAGTAATTGGATCATGATCACAAATTGACATCCAAATGGTACCCAAGTCCATCGTCAACACTACATGTTTCCAAGACATCTATGACCTTCAGAGCACTTTGAAATCTTCCTTTAAAGAGAAATACTCCTGGCAGTCTGTATGGCTCACAAGCCCAGTGGCATTCCATAGCTTTTTCCAGACCCCACCTCTTTGTAAAATCACCATGAACATCGAACAAGACAGGGTTCTGGAGCAAGGAAATTTTACTGACATGCACATTACATTCTCCAGGACCACTGCTCACTTCCCCCCAGCTCTGGGAGAAGTGGTTTCTCTCCATCTCGCAACCCATTGTCCAGTTTGCCTTATCACCAGGCTCTCTACTGTGGGTATTTTGGAGGGGTGGCAGAAGGTATCTAAACCTTGGCAAGTGGAATTCAAATTGTACCTTCTGATGTAGGAAAGATTCTGAATCTCACTAGCTCAATCCAGGGCAAAGCTCACCAAAGAGAAACAAGTTAGAATGAAAGAAGGCTGTGTGTTCACCTGGGGTTGAATGGTGGTGTTAAAACTGACAGGTGAGACTCCAACTATAGGGACAAGTCAAATGAGCAGCACAGTAGGAGACTGAGCAGGTGGCCTGGCAAGTCTGAGACTGCTCAATATGCAATGGGGAGAATGCACATGCAACCACACTGCCTAGCTGAGAAACACACACAAAACCTCTCCCTTCCACTGTCCTGGTGCCTCTTGAATTCCCAATTGCTGCACTTGGGGAGAAGCCTGGGTAAAGCCGGGCATTTTAGAAGCTTTAACCTAAAAGCTCAGGAAGAACTCCCTAGCTGTGAGAACAGCAGGTCAATAGAAAGATGTCTGGGGAGGCTACAGAAGCTCCTTTCCTGCGGGTTTTCAAAAGGAGGCCGAGTAGCCATTTGCTTGGATGATTTAGTTTAGGGGTTCTTTCCTTTTCCAGACTATTGCATCCCTCTCAGGAGTTTGTCTTCCTACACCACGTTTCACCTTCCTTAAAATTGACTTGCTCAGTACAGTACTCAGACAAATACAGCAGTGTCACAGCACGAGTACTGAAAAATTGCTTAGTTTCTTATTTTATGGCAAAAATCAATCAATTGGAATATATAAATATTGTACTTACATTTCCATGTGTGGTATGTGGAGCAGTGTACACAAGTGGAGTGTGAAATTTCAGTTTGTACTGATTTTGCTGATGCTTATGTAACCTTTGTGAAACTAGGCAAACGTCTAGATGTATTGACATACCTCCAAAAAGAGATCTGTTTTATACCTCTCACTGAATGCTTCCGGTTTAGACACACCAAATCCTGCATCTTGGCAGGGGGGCTGGGCTATATGACCTCTGCTGTCCCTTCTAAATGTAGATGTTAAAGGTTTGCTGGTTACTGTTAACCAGTATGAGCTACAGCAGCCCCCCCCACTGTGGGAAGGGGCACTTTAGCCGTGCCGGAGTAGCCCCGTCGGCGGCAGCCCTGGGTGAAGGGGTAATTGCGGAGGCCATGGACAGGGGCTGCTCCAGCAGCACTGGAAGTCCCACCTGCAACTAAGGCAGCACTGTGAGCAGGGATGTTCTGTCCCATTCCAGCCCAGCCTGTCAGCCACCTCCCCCCCAACTCATTTTATCAGTTAGTGGTTAAACAGGATTTTACATCCCTACTTCTAACCCCCGTTTCTGACCAGTGGTGGATTACAGAGCCAGCATCTCAAAATGTGCAACGCTGAAAGTCTTAGTGTATCATGTGCAGCAAAATACCCTCAAATGACAACAGTTGGCTTTCAGATGCACCCCTCTTTCTGCTAAAACCCACAACAGATATATGTGTTTGTGGGCAGTGCTCAACTAAGAGCACAAATTTTCAAGAGACGTATTGGCAAGGAGGAATCTCTCAGTTAACACTATCAAAACAAAAAAGCAGTCAAGTAGCACTTTAAAGACTGCTTTTTGTTTTGATAGTGTATAGACTAGCACGGCTTCCTCTCTGTTACTCTTCAGTTAACACTGCTGAGCTAGAAATGCAGCACCTTCTGTACAGGTGTTTGCATGGTACCTGGTCACCACCTAAGCACTGGAAGAAAAATGTTTCCATCTTACCTGGCCATATAAAAGTCTGTGGGGCTTTGGTGGCTGTGTACATTAGAGACTGTTCTGCTTGGAGAACTTGGTTTCTTAAGGTCAGAAGAGACCACCTGTGCTTGTCTGGCCTGCTGAAGAACCGCAACCACCAGACTTCCCAGAATTAACTCCTGCTTAAAACTAACAGCTGTGATTGAATATGGCAGACCTGAGCAGTAGTTCTACATTTAATTCTGTATGTGGCACAGCTTGTGGTCATACCCGAGGCAACAGAATTCTCTCTCCAAGAGCTCTCCCTTCTATAACTAGGACTGAGCGGATTGCCATGTGTAACAGCCAAACTATTTGGCTCAAACAGCTGTCTTCTCATGGCAGTACTACCCATACCATAGTGTTCCAGTTGTTGCATATGCAAACACATCAGAACCCCTTCTACTTCTTGCTCTTGCATACAGCAGTCAAACAGGAGTGCTACTTTGCAGCCCAAACATAACAGCTTTCAAAACTCATGCACCCTCCTCTCTTCACACTCCCAAGAACTCAGCTTTCTAGTCAACTTTTCCTACAGGTTAGCTATCATTCAGTGACTGACCTCTCCAAAACTATAATTGGAAAGTCAAGAATGCACCTTCACAGTCTAGTCTCATTTAAAACGAGTACATACACAACCCATGATGGACAGATATATGGCAACAGCACAGCCAAAGGGCCAAGTTGTAAGGACCACCAGCCAAATAGACCATGCTCGGAACATTCTTTACACCCTGTTCTGTTGTAGCTCTTGCTTCAGAGAGAGCACTCTTCTTTGTCTGCTAAAGTCCTGCCCAACAGTGGAGTTTACTTTTATTTGTGCAAACTTCTAAGTATTTCTTGTTTCCCACTTTGGTGAAAGTGACTCATCAAAATACGTTTGTGCCTTTTTAAGGTCTACATCAGATGTGAAAAAAACCCTCAAGTGGAAAGATTCGCATTTTTCTAATTTAATAGAAATAATCAAAACAAAGTGATTTTCAAACAATGCTTTAAACTGATCTACACCACATTTCAGAGCATTTAACAAGAAATATTTACAGGCAGCTAATGTTATAAATAATTATGAAAAGAAAATCCTTGCCTTTATTACACACCAGCAAAAAACACAGGAACAGAACAATTAGAAACGGTAACTGTTAAAGTTAAATATGATTATTCAGAGAATACAATACCACAGAAACAGCACTTTTTGAAGAATCATATTGAAGGATGAGCAAAGTTATCTAGGTGCAAAAAGAATGCCAGTTTAATTGCTGGAAACAAGTAATTGAACTTGCTGTGAATTTAACCTTTCCATGAATAGGCTAACATGTAAAATTAAAACAGGCTTGCCATTGCACAAATCTTTATAGGCTATACACGTTTCACAAGGCTTTGAATTAAATGTTCACATTTGCAGACCATTACGAGTCATTCATTTTATTTCTTATTCCTTTAAGCTTATGTCACTCTCTAGAGGGCAGGCTGTTATAGGTCAGACTTACAGAATTCTTTTAGTACCTTTCCTTGTATAAATTCAGTTGATTTGAAAGAAAGCAGCCTTCAGATATAAAGATCAGTCAATAGAAAAGGGAAAAACTGCATTTCATGTATTTAATAATTCAGTTACAATAAAGATATCTGCATTGACTGCACTTTTTGAAAACTATTTTGATTCAAATATATTAAAAAGCATATAAAGGAGAACCAGAGGAGGCAAAACACAAGGAGTTAAGATGGAAGTGTTACCGTGCATGCATTTTGACAAAGTAAAAGAAATTGGTGTCTCTCAAGTTATAATGTATATGTTTAGTCTGAAATAGGTCTATGTAAACTGTGGCATATACATTTTTTAAAAAAGTACCTCCATTTACTCAAGCACCTACTTCTTAAAAAAATATGTAACTTTCCCCAATTTTTAAAATAAAATGCCACACTATATTGTCAATAACTCTTGCACACTTCAGTTTTAAAAGCTAGAATTGGAGATATGCATACAAACTTTCCTATAAAACCACTATCCAAAGGAAAGGATTCCTGTCATGCTAACAGGCAACAGACAAAGCAGTTTTATTGCTTTTTCCAAGGAAGAGAATAAGGAAACAACAAAAAAGCCTATATCCAGTACATCATTTGCAACTTTAAAACACTGTTGCCATTACCTAAGCTTAAATAGGATCAGCTAATAAACTAGGTTATACAACAGAATAGTGAGTAAGGGTTAATTTTAAAGATCTTAGTTCTGGTAGCTTGCAGAAATGTTTATAACACATTTCACTGATCCAGTCTTGAGTATGCTGATATACCATCAGTGCCACACCACATTGTCTTAAAGGTGGCATTTCACAAGAAACAAGCTATCTATATGTAACAGAGCATTTCTTCTTATAAAAGTTAAAGGAACACCCTTTTTTGGATAGTAACTCAGCCTTAACATTACATGATAGGCCACTTAATTCCAGGACACAGTTAAGTAAGAGACCTGAACCTATGTAGCTGGTTAAATTAACTCTAATTACTAGGGATTACATGGCAGGATACCTGCTGAGGTAATTGAGAAGTCCACAATTAGCACACTGAACACTTTTCATTCCTGTTTCAAAGCAAGTTGCTTTTTACTTCTTTGGATTAACTTAAACCTCAGAACCATTTACAACAAAAAGTGAGATGTGAACAATCTTTTTACAGGAGTATTTCAAAAACCGAGCATACCAAAGTATAATCCCATGCCAAAGTATCTTCTTGCTATTGCATTAGAACATTGCAACCAAGCAGATAAAACTATGATGCATGCTCAGTGCATCCCACTTATCAGCTGCCAGGCTTATCCTTAACATAAGGCATGTTCTAAATCCCAGCATAGTTTACAACTTTTATTTGCATCTATTGCACACACATCCTTCAGTATGTATTAGCTGCTAAATAGAAGCTGCTCCCAACATGACCAGATGTTAATACAAAATTCAACAATTTGCTTTTAAGTGAAATATATGCAACCTGGCACAAATACATTCTGGCTGAGTGAACTCTGAACAGTTTTAGGATAAATTTACTACCAGTCAAAGGGACTAAGAAACAGATTAAATGTAGCTTATACATCTGTCAGCATCGCTGATTAATGGAACCTAGCTAATTCCAAACAGTTACTCTGACTTAATATACTTGGAGTACCCAAAAGGAAAGAACAAACAAAAACTATTTACTTGGATTGTTCTCTGTTTTCATTTACTGGGTTGAACTGTTCTCAATTTATTGTACACAAGTTAAGAAAAGCTAAGATTTCTCACCAACAGTTCAAAATTTCATATGCACACCAATAGCAATCATCTTTATTGTCATCTGCAGAGATGAAAGGAAACCCCAACCTTTAAAGTTTACTGGATAATGTGCAAGAATAAAATTTGAAGATCAAAGCTTAGCGTCACTAAGGATGCTTTGTAGATAGAAGTCATTGAAGAAAGGCTATGTTAAAGTTTAACATAATTTCTCAGAGAAAATCTACCTATTTATATGGAGTAGAACACACACAAAATGTCCAAGATGTTATCTCAAAATGTTACATTTGCAGAATGCAGTTTTAAAGCCATAAAAACTGGCAACAAAAACTGAAGACAATCTACAAAACCTCATTTTGCATTATAATTTTAATAGTGAATATTCCTATTTTAATAGGCAAATTTTTCTAAGATGATAAATTAGAAACAAAAAAAAAAAAGGTAATGAGTGTAAAGTCATTAAGTGATCTAATCGTACCAAGAGGTTAGACTTTCCTTCACATTTTTTCCATCCATGTCTACTGACGCAGATTGTCAATACATGAATGTCTGTCTGTTCATTTTTAAGTAGTTGGGGAACTACTTTTTGTGTTAAGATAAATTGTTTATGAAAACTACATCTAATGGAAAAAATCCTTTGGGAAAATATCATTTGAACAAAATAAAACAAGAAGTATCCAACAGTTTTGTTTAAGTGCAACATTTAAGGTAACCTAAGCAAGTAAGACAAAGCCATCAGTGTCCTCAAATCCCTTTCCATATTACAGATGATATTTAATCACACCTGAATTCATTTTTTTGACTATGTAAGAAAACTAATCCTAAAATTGTGCATAAATAATTATTTTTAGATCATTTATGTTGGTTAAATAATTTTTTTTTTGCTAATATATTTAGCTTTGCTTTCTGGTGAAGTTAAATCTTTACATGTGAGCTTTATCATATGAATCACTCATGCTGCATGTATTTAAGCAACATTTCATGGTAAATTTGTATTCTGTTCATCCTGTCTGGTTTGCATTCACGCACAGGACTGTTTCACCTTATCCTAACAAAAAACGGTTCTGTACAAAAGCTAAAAATGACATTTCTTGGTGCCCATCTTTGCAGATCAGGCCATTAAAGGCAGTTGAACTTGTTCATTGTGCAGCTGTGTCTACCAATAAATGCTGCAACCTAGGCAATTTTCAGTGGGAAGATGCAGCTCAGTTGCCTACTTTATACAGTGTTTGGATAGTGACTGATCTATTTTTGTAATTGAACCAGAGATCACTCAAGTTGTCAAACCCTGGTTTGTGTGAGTGCTCCATTTTGTGGCTGGATAAGTAACCTAATTCCAACAGGTTTATTCCAATCCTTCCAGATATTTCATTCATAAGCTGCTCCTGAAGAAAGCTCCGAGTAGCTCTCTAACAACATAAGATAGAATCTCAATATGAATGCAATGTTAGAAATAGACAGCATATATTACAAATATGTTCTTGATAGGAACGTTAGTAAGAATACATAGAAGTTTAAAAACAGCTCAGCAAATGTTGCCGATCTGCAAAAAAATTCAGTCCACTATTTACAAATTAAACAAAGTGAATACAGAAAATTTTTACACATTTGGTAGTCAGATTGTTTGCCAATAGCAGTCTATCAGAAACTGATATTAAGGAAGACTGGAAAAATCACCAATTACCTTATCGGTCTAAATGTATAAATACAGAAAATTATGTAATGTTGGCATTATTTGCCTTTGCAGGGGGATTTGGAAGAACAAAAATCCTAAGGTTTGAATAAGAAATGCACTGAAGTGTTCTGTGTATAAGATTCCATTAACATTGTGCATGAATCCCATTGAAGAGCACGCACTGCACCCAGGTCTAGCCCAGCACGCATTAGGAACTCACACTCCCGCACTTGCCCATTTACAGCAGTTTAATGATCATTTGTAATGTTTCTATACATAAAAAGTTAGAAAGAAAGCGGAATCTTGATACTCGAATTAACACAGAAGATCAGTTACAACATCACTTAAATGAGAAGGGTTTAAAAGCAATGATGCAATTCACACTTATGTTCACGCAAGAGGGGATTTTTAGCAAGATTTCTTACAGGTTAGATGGCAGTCCTTCCAGAAAGTGATATACAGCTGCTGCACTGGTCCAGTCTTGAAGAAAAGTTCACTAAGTATGACAGTCCACATATCTGTACAAGGAGCATCTTACGTCAACTGTGCATCTTAATCAACATTTACCCACCTCTATCTGTGAGAACATGCTGAGAAACTTCTCCAGAAAAGAAAAGGGAATTTCAAGTAATCCAACCCCCAAAAATTACAACCGAGCTTTTGCCCCATTGACAAAAATGTTTCTGTACACATTTTTTGTAATCTAATACTGTCTAAAAACTATCAGCTTCTTCAAAATGACCACTGAAGGCATGATAATATTCCAGGAACACTTAAATAACAGTTTTTACAATAGGTTTAGGTCCATATTATCAGATTACTTTATATGCACTGGTCTTTCATCTGATTTTAGACGTTTTCTACGTGGCTGTATGAAATCTTCATCGGAGTCCTCAGTTATTTCACCATCATCCTCTTCCTGCTCAAATTCAGGCAAAGGTTGGAAGGTCCTGTCTGGGTAGATCTCTGTAAGTTTATCTTCAAAGTACAATGCAACTGCTTTCCCTGCCTGTGCTACTTCTGAATCAGCCTGCAAATAAAAAAAAGGGAATATTCACCTGTTGGTAATACACATCCCTTCATCAAGTGTGCGTGGTCTGAAACGCTTACCTTCAAATTAATTTCTTGTGTTTCTGCATAAACTTGAACAACTTTCATCATCTAAAAAGGATACCAGAGTCAAAAAAATGAAATTATAATCCTTTCTAAAATTATGAGATTGCATTGGGTTGGACGATTAAAGTTAGCCATAACAGGAAAAACAATGTTATGACCAGATCAGTATAGTTCTAAAATTCAATGACATATAGACCACCCTCTCCATAAGACTGGTTCAAAACCTATGTTTCATGAAACTTTGGTAAGATATGAAACTATCATACAGTAAGTGGCTCCCAGTCATGTTAAAATACAAGGTAATAAATGCTCACGACAACAGTCCATTATAATAAAGTTCAGGTGCACAGAACGGTATCATAGAAAGTAAGTGCTCGAGGTTTCAAACATAACAAGAGCTCCTGTAAAAATCTTGTCTGTAAAAGAGTGCATTCTTACAGCTTCTATTTCCACTTTGATTGTCTTCATGTGTCAAGCTATAAAAATGGAGGAGCCATATTTGAGCCTGTATCGTGACTAAGGATCTGAATATGTCATGGCAGTCACTGCTGTCACAGAACTGTAAATTCTGCCATTTATACAGAGCCTATGGCTACACACTAACAATTCATTAGTTCACTAGGATCTACTCCTCTTTGAAAGAGGCTAGATTAAGGCCAACTAATGAACTTTTCATGTGGTCCCTGCTAAACTGCATTTAAAACGTTTTTTTAGGTGGCTTTGAACCAGTTCTATTTCAAAGAGGACTAGATCAGTGTTAATTCATAAGCTATTAATGCATGGGAGAAGGGGCCACGAGATTGCTGTGTTCACACCACAGAATTGCCTTTTATAAAAAAAACAAAAAAACCCGTGCTGTGCATGATGAATCCTTTTACTCTGACCAAACTGCATTCTTAGTCATGAGCGGTCAGACTGCCTCAGCTTCCAGAACAAGAGCGGCAGCTCCCAAAACTCAGAAGAACCAAGTCTGACGAGTGCTTTTAAAGAACTACTGTCCCTGGAGCCTCCTGCCACGCTTTCCATGGGACACCGAACTTCTTCAAAGCAGCAGAAATGGCTTCTTCCAGACTGAAGGTTTCATTCTCTCCCTAGATCTACCGGCTCTAAGAAATGCACTTCTTCCACATTCTCCATTAACCGCCACCTGACACAGCTAAAGAGAGGTCATGTCCCAAGTTCTCATGTCTATCATGGGCAAAAAAGATGGCCATCTTCTCCCCCTTCATCACTACCCAGCCTCAGTTCTCCAGGAGGCTAACCATGAAAGATTTTTTTTGGTGACATTCAGATAGTTTTTTCCTCTTCTTTGCCCCACTTTATTACTGCTATTTTCTCTATACCACCTTACATGGTACCACCCTACAAGGGGTTCACACTCTCCAGCTTTTCATGTGATTGAGTTCCTCAGTAAATTGTGAGCAAAAGTCCAACTGCTGCTGGCCAGCCTATCTACATTCCATAGAATAGTTTTACTTTCCTGTACGGGCCACCTGTTTAAGATCTGCTTCTGGGCCACTCTAGATTCCTCTGAGCCAAAAGAAGAGGACTACCAGATCTTTTGGGACTAAGGAAAGGCTTACGGTTATGAAAGCCTGACTCTGGAAGTTCAGGAAGAGACAACCAGCAGGGATTCTCTCTAGAGAAGCCTATTTCCTTAGCAATGCAAGTTTACAGCATAATACTGATAAAATGGAATGTACCATTACTGCTTAACATAATTTGTAAGATTATTTGCAACTGCTCGTTTTATTCCACATCACACTTCTGAGCAATAGCCACAGTCCAATGAAGATGCACTATCCAAAAGGCCTTAGCAAATAAATGCTCTCCGCATCATAAATCTAATCCATAAGTACAGTTATTGCTGAGTTCCTGCCTTCTCACCAACACAAGCAAAAAGTTTACCTTTAGTGCATTTTTGCCCCTTCTAACTAAAACTGAAAGCAAGATCTGTAATGAATTGGTTTGTATTGACTTTTAAATGGCTTGACTCTGAATCTGCTCTACAAATGGCGCTGAGTTCTGTGTGAAGGAACTGTACAACAAGGCCTACGTAAGACAGTCTAAAAAATTCTACAATTCGGAAGTTAACATACTTCATTAAACCTTTCACAGTTCTTGAAGATCAGACGGACATCTGCCACAAAATCGTCAGGAGTTTGGTAGTGTTGGGAATGTTTCTTTTGCAACTTCTTTTTTACTGTAGATAAATCCATTGGTTTCTTTATAATTTTATAGTAGTTTGGTATCTGTGAAGAAAGCATACATCTAATCACAAACTACCAAAAAAGGTTGATATGCACTTTCCATACTTCACAGAAGGAGCAGAACTAATCTACATATAAGTGTCAAAATCCAGCCAACCCCACTCTCATACATGCATATGAAGGGACAATCAGAAGAAACTACCTTCACTGGTGAGGGAAGGGATGGAAAGAGGGCAATCAGAGATTCTATTAACACAACATATTTTAGTGTTGATTATTAGTATTCAAGAAACAAACTTGTATATAATTACATTAGGCAATCACTGTCTTTTCTAGAATCATTAAAATCACTTGTTTTACAACTCAAAATACAAGACTGATGCAGATTAGATTTTCTGTTTCATTAAAATGGCTGACACTTTCTCTTAAAGCCTCTTACTGAGCATAAATATTAAAATATTTTGCCTTTTATTAGATATCCCAATTCCGCTTCAGTCCATTCAGCTATTGCTGCTGGAAAGGTGTTTTTTTAAATTAATAGGTTCAATGGTTCTGAAGTACTATGCTAGGCAGGACCAGTGAAGTTTTCACACCGGTTTTACTCCAGAAGCCTCTCTACTGCAAGAGCAAGCAGCTCATTCAAAAAACAAAAAAGAAAAAACAAACACTTATTACAATGGTGCCCCCTTCTGGGAACACTGTTGGCATTTTATTTTTGTTCCATAGTATCACCTAGCAGGAGACTCACCGAGGCTGGGACTGGCTCTTGGAATTCAATGCTCAGCTCGTGGCAATATAGGTAAAGCAGGAGACGTTCACATTTCTTGCAAGGGAACAAAAAACTACAAGTGAATATCCCTTTTAAATCATCAGTCTAAAAACTGGCATACAACTAATATAGATTCAAATTGTACAGCTTCATTAACATAATATGAAGTTCTTCAAGACTAGAAAGAAGCCTCTTCATTTGTTCTAAGAGCCTAAAAGGTAAAATTTATAGACTACATATGGTTAGAGCAGGAAAGTGTCTTCATCATGGGTCGCTTAATACACTTAATATAAAACTTGGACTTTTTTTTTTTTTTGCTTTCCTTTCTCTACAAGAAAACCGGATTTAAAATAAAAAAAGTCGCAGAATAGGGCAATTAGTAAAATATCCAACTAGAACAGAGCAACTAGTAGATGTTCAGTGACATCGCTCCTATTCATATTGTTAAATGCAATTGAACGTCTTTTTTTAATAAACCCAGAATTAAATAAATCTGAAATTACATGCAAATAATTCTCTTCAGTATTTCTCCTTGAGCATTTTCCTATTTCAATTGATTGTTAAGATCCTCTAAAAAAATTATTTGTGGTGAAGAAGTTCTAAGGGCTATTCTGATTGCTGACATCAAAATACTGTAGAGAATCTCACTGTACGACTACAAATCATTTTGACAGACATTTTGTCATACACATGCTCTTAGAAATACCTACCAGCACACTTCCTCATGAATTTAAGTAATCCAATTTACTTATTGTTGTGTCGGTAGGTTAAACATCCATGTTAAATCCACAAAAGAGCTTCCTATTAAAAGCTTTTAGGAGATTAAATTCATACTTAAAGTTTAAAATATTTTATTGGTTGTGCACTCTCCCAGAACTTTTAACCTACTGGACAAGTATAGCTAATATATAGGGACGACCAATAAATCAGACAATCAAAGCTTTTAGATGCAGATACTGACAGTACAGTATTTCACACATACCCTTTGGTCCACAGGACTTAAGCCTTGTGCTGTTTTTCCCTTCTTACTATGTTGCAAATTGTCACAATCATATTCTACTTCAGGTTTGCTTAGATCTCTGCAGAAGGTACATATCCACTCACCACTAAACAGGAAGACACACAATTAGTCCAGGAATCACCAGAGATTACATCTCCCATGTGACTACTACAATGTTTCTAAAGCTTCTAGGGCTTTCAAAAGTCAAGCTGTCCCTCATTAAAGACTCCTAATAGTGTTGAATTTACCATGGTGTGTTATTCCTGTATACAAGCAGCACTCTGAGCATGCCTTTACAAGTCAGTGGAAAATACAGACACTGACGGAATCAGCACAAAAATGAATCCTAGGAGCAGAGACAATATAAATGCTAGGAAAGTTTCTATGCAATTCTTGGGCATTTAGGTTCCAGATCCTCTTGTGCTATTGAGTTTCACCATGTGAATCAACCCACAAAGCTCTTTATGGGCACCAGTACTGTGATGTTAATTTTGGTACCTTGGAAAGCTGAGAAGTGTTGGTACATGACAAGTGAGGTGAAACACTTTGGGGCACTTCTCACAACACAACAGATCGCCTCCATTTTGGCATACAGCGCACCAGTCTTCATTTGGATCATCCTCCTTGTTGTTCCCTTCTCCTCCAACTCTAGCTGACCGGTGAATTAGACTTCGCACTGGAGATTTCCCATTTACAAGACTATGTCCAGACTGTTTGCAACTTTCATTTAAATCTGCTGGTTCAGATTTTACATGATTTTCAAGACTTCCTAATACTTCCAACTCACTGTCCAGATGCAAATTAGTAGAGAGAGGTGGTGTCAAGCTGCTCTCAGGGCTGCTAAGCTGAAATAAAATTACTGTATGAAAAATTTGCAAAGAAATCAGTTTTACAAAGTCATCTTTCCTAGTATGCTGGAAGTCAAAAGCATCTGCTTCTTATTAGAACTGCAAACTAAAACATTTCCTTTAAACAAATATTGTCAAGCTCTTGTCAGATACTGGAGTTACAGAGAACTTTTTACATCAATCTTTTATCTGTTAAGGGATGACCATTTCCACTGACAAATTTTATGGAGAACACCACATCCTACTCTTCCCCAAAATATTCAGACATTCATTCTCCTGTGCTGATCCTTTTAAAGAAAGGTTTTAGGATAATGAATTCTTTGTCCTTCTCCCAGCCTACAATTCCATTCAAACAACCATCAGAAAAGGGAAGCCCTGCTACATTTTCTTGCAGTTCCTCTGAATCAGACTGCAAACTTCACAATGAGCTCATTCTGCTAAATCTGTTTAAGAAGCCCCATTTATGTATTTGGTAGATTAAACTATTTTCTGTGCTAAACTGAATAGGTCTTTAAAGAGTTACAAAGATTCAGTGAATTCATATTGTGAGAACATGCCAGTGGATTATCACAATCTTATTGGCTAGAGATTAAAAACAGTGAACATACTAAACCCTTGATGATAGTTTTACTGAGATCCCAAAGACTGCACTAGCTGGAAGATTAGCCTGCCTCCAGCTGAACAGATCAACTGTTCAGCATGTACCGCAAAGGACAGAACCAAATCCTAAGCAAGTGGCGAATTTGAGGTTAAGCTGCCATTTGTTACTATGGTAATACAGCAGTTAAAGCTGTACTCAACAGCAACATGCATAACAGTGAGTGGTTTAGGACACATGTAACAAGATGCCAGGTCAAAGCCAGCCCAGCTCAGCAGCAAACAAAATTGCTACAATCTGATTTATATATGGGCCCATATATCAAATAAGTGGCGATTCCAGTCTTTTTGCCACTAGACTGATGTCCACATCACTAAATCCAGCCACACAGCTGGGAGCCTCAGCTGAAGTTTTGGCAGAGGTATCAAGGCAACTCAAGTGTCCCCATATCCCTCTAATCCGCCCATACAGAACAGAGTTCAGGGAAGTTACTTGGGGCTGGTACCTTCCTCTTCTATCTCCAGGGCCTGTAAGCACCATTTATGGATTTTCAAATTCTTAAAGATGTTGTTGGGGAGGGGCAACATGAAATTCACACAGCAACTGTACCATGCATGCACTCCTCCGGCCATCCTCTGTTTTTTCTTGTTTCACTGCTCCTGAGAAACTGCATATCTCTTCCTCTGTCCCTGGCTCTTGCTTGACTTTCACATGGTCAGACTTGAAGTTAATGCCAGTCTTCTCAGCAGTTCTGCCTGATGAACCACAGCTTCAAAGACAGAGGACATGGAAAGCTAAGTTACAGTTGACACTGGCAAAACACCTGTCAGAGATGATGTTAATTTGTTTGCTTGGTCCTGCCATCTCAGGGGAGGATGGACTTAACTTCTCAAAATCCCTTTTAGTCCTAAATGAACACTGAAAGCCAAAGCTGTGACTTGGAATTTTATGGTGCCTACATTTTAACCAAATAAGGACAGACTTCTGGCAACATAAGTTTTCAGTAATTATTTTGCTATATGCATGTGCCCCTCAAGGGGTCATATTTGTAACAGTAATAGTGACTTGCTGTTGATTTAGTGATAACTTTATTGTGATCTTTATATTTGATTTTTCAGATGCACAATGTTAACAAGGAACATACTCACCTGCCTCTGCTACCTGTGCTTGAGGTGCTGGGTGGCCTCACTGGGGTATGGGAATTGGATAACCCTGAAAAAGTATAAATCACCTTTCATAAGTAACTATAGTAGGATACTTATAACTAGTGTTTTGCAGCACCATAAATGAAAGCGGTACTAGCTGGAATAAGTAAGTGATTCATGCAAGCCAGTGATGCTAGCGATCCTTTAGTTCCGTGGCTCCCAACCTTTCCAGGCTAAGGTAACCCCCTCAAGAAGCTGCTCTGACTTGTGTAACTTCAAGTTTCACTTCACTTCAAAATTCTTGCTAACAAAAAACAAATATAAATAACAAAAATTGTCATGGTACATACTTACAGAAAAATTGCTTCCTTCCTTTCTCATTTTTACCATACAGTTATAAATCAAATGGAATGTAAATATTATTTACATTTCACTAACTAGTATATAAAGCAGAACAAACACGTGACCTGTATGAAATTGCGGTTTGTGCTTAGTTTGCTACTGCTTCTTTGTAGCTTCTTGGTAAACGAGGCAAACAACTAGGTATCTTAAAGTACCTCCAAGAACACATTGCCTATTCTCAGGATCACATATACCGTTAGTTGAGAACCACTGCTATTTCAGTCCTTTCCTCAACACTGAAAAGCAGTTCTGATACAGAATCTGATGGTTTTGCACTAGTTTGTCAACTGCATTTTTGCATAGTGTCCCAGGAACGACTTAAAGCAAATATGAAGGACAGCCATATTCTTGACCTAGCTGCCCTATTTTTATCTATGAACTAGCCTGATCTGGTAATCACCACCAACGTGTTACAAATAAATGCAAATTGTCTCTGAAAAGAAGTTGTCGCTTGAAATTTAAGTTTCTGGTCTTATTTTCAACTCATGTTTTACAGCCAACTTTCCACTCCCTGTTTTAACACAGTTGGATTGTTTGCTATTGCAAATAAAATCAGTAGAAAAGAAGACCCACAGACTGCATTTTGCATGTGAGCTTAGAGAAAATACATTTCTGTGGAAAGCATACACTAACTCACAATTCAGACCTAGTAAGCTTGAAGGGTTGCAGAGGAAGGAATAAGTGATGGGAAGACCAGCATAGAGTTGCTGAAAGCAGTTTTTCTTGTGTCTCACATATATGACATGGCCATTTGCATTATGTACTGTTAAGCAATTTCAGTAATGTAGTTTGTTCAGATGCAGAACAAAAGCTTTAAAAAAACCCCATGGTTGTTGTCACACAGTTGTTAGAGATGTGTTGCTCACATCTATCCCAAATGGTTGTATGCCACATGCAGGGCTGTCAGAAAGTTTTACCCTAGCAACGACACCTCAAGCTGGCTGTGGAGACCCTTGGAGTGACATCAGTGCAACACCCTATGTACAACCTCACCAGCCCAGCTGCTCCTCAGTTCCTTCTTGCTGGCAAATCCGACAGAGGGAAAGGAAGAGATGTGAGCCACGCCTCTCAAAGAGTGACAGTTACAAAAAGCAAGGAACTTTTTGCCAGTGGCCCAGAGAGGAACCAACATATCTCTGTACTGTGACATTATAGCTCTCCATGTTCTCTCGAAGGTCATTTGCCCTTTTTGTTACCATATCACCTTGCAGACTTAGAGCCTAGTCCACAGTTCAGTATGAATGATCTGACTTCCGAAACTGCAGTCCATTCCAGATTTCAGGAAGGGAATTTACAATTATTGGGACAGAGATCCAGAGTTATGTAAAGAGCTTGCTATTTGTGCAAGGCTTTCAGAAGCACATATAATTCAAGTGCTTTCTCATGTCTGTTCCAATTAGGTGCCCATGCAGACTGTGTTAACCTTTTAACCTAGCCCCGTTGAATGACACCAGTGCAGCACTCATATAAAATATATATATATATATATATTACACTGCTGACCTGACCCCCCTCATTTCCTTCTTAGTGCCAGCGACTGCTGTTGGAACTGTCCCTCTCCTGCACTGCAAGCGCCATGAGACCCTCAGCCAGGGCTCAGCAACCTTTCTGAGGCGGAAAGGTTGAAATTTGGCCTTTTAACCTCGATGAACAGTCCAAGTGCCAGTGATACTTTTTAAAGTCACTAACAGTCCTACTTCAAACAGCTTTGTTAATAAATAAAGATGCAGAACATAACCATGTAGGTGGTGGTTGGTAGCTTTGGCTGGTCTTTTGTTAATCCACAGGTAGCATAGCTTTATGTAAGCTCCCAGCTGCATGTGGCGGGGAGGCGGCGGGGAGGATGGGGCTGAGCTCCTACTTTGACTGCCGATGAAAATCGGCTCACTTGTCTTGGCACCCGTACCGGACATTGCTGACCCTTGCCCTGAAGTTTACAGTGTGTGATCGTTAGAATTAGCAATCCTGGCAAGATGCAGCATCGTGCACTGCTGTATTCGAGTCAGCAACCTCCTGACTTTGACCTCTCCTCTTGGGTGAGGTGTGTTTACTGAAAATTATACGAGCAAGCACTCAAAGAAGAATACTATGTTTTCCTTGTGTGCAATTTCTTCCCATGCAATTAACATTTTGGGGGAAAGGAGTAGGGCATTAAAGAGTTTGATGTATGTGGAAAGACAAATTAACGACCGAGCCTAGTAGGCACACATATCAAGGAAAGAGGAACACCGGTTCCTTGAACACTGAGGAAACTGCTTTCCAATGATTTTAAGATTCAAATATTAAAACAACACCTACTACCCTCATTCTAGTTTACCTGATGATCCTGGAGACAGAGCTGAGGGTCCTGGGGAAGGATTCATGGTACTTGTAGGCTGAGGGGGTAGATGACTGCCTGAGATATATCTACTTAGTAGGTTATCTAAACTACTTGACCCAGCATCCTCCAGCTGAAAACAAATCAAACAAAAACAAAATTTGAGCTGTGGAAGTCAAGAGATTAAATCATTACGAGTTTTCCATCTATATGCATATTTAAATATACATGCATATTAGGTTAGTTTGTTTAATCAAATTTAAATTTGCAAGTGTCTTCTACCAGTGTAACTCATCAGTAGTTAGAAGGAACCAGGACCATTTAATAAAAGCAATATTAATTCACCATACATTCTGAATGCTCATCTTTTTATGATTATAACCTCCATTCAGAGAACCTTCAGTACCTGCAAGATCATTTCTTACGCTTGAGAATGCTGAACAATGGACAAAACCAAATAAAAACAGTACCAGAACTTGTGATGTTCCGATATGCTTTATTTTTAGTGTTAACAGTCAAGATTCACTGGAAAGCATGTTAGGCAGCCTGTTTTTTAAATATCACTTTCAAATATGCAAATGTCTTCACTATGTAGGAAACTAGTTTCACCAAGTAACAGACAGACAGCTGTGCTAGTCAATATACTAGCAAAACAAAAAAGCAGTCCAGTAGCACTTTAAAGATTAACAACATAGTTTATTAGGTGATGAGCTCTCGTGGGACTGACCCACTTCTTCCGATCACAGCCATACCAGAACAGACTCAATATTTAAGACACAGAGAACCCAAAATAGTAATCAAGGTTGACAAATCAGAAAAATATTATCGAGGTGAGCAAATCAGAGCGCAAAGGGGTTGGGGGGGCGGAGAATCAAGAATTAGATAAAGGAAAGTATGAAAAAGAGCCTGTTGCCAACTTGGTCCACATATCTGTTCTGAAGATACCATCACTGGGCCTAACCAGGTTATTCACAGAATCACGGGCACATTCTCATGTTCCTCAACTAGCAGCAGATGTGTCATCAAGTGCCAACAATGCCCAGATGCTTTGTATATTGGACAGACTTCAAACTGTCATCGACAAAGAATTAATGGGCATAAAACAGACATAAAAACACTCCTGATTCACAGACCTGTCAGCCAGCACTTTAATGGTGAGGGCCATTCTGTTAATGATCTGAAAGTCTGCGTTTCACTGAAGAGGAATTTTCACAGCCATTTGGAAAGAGAGGCTGCTGAACTCTTTATATTCAAATTCGACACATTAACACATGGTTTGAACGGGGATGGGAATTTTCTAGCTCATTATAGGGGCTCTTTTGCATACTTGGCTTTATCTAATTCTTGACTCTCCCCGCCACTTCTGCCCCTCTGCTCTCTGATTTGCTCACCTTGATAATATTTTTCTGATTTGCCAACTTTGATAACTACTTTTGGTTCTCTGTGCCTTAAATATTGAGTCTGTTCTGGTATGGCTATGATCTGAAGAAGTGGGTCTGTCCCAAAAAAGCTCATCACCTAATAAACTATCTCGTTAGTCGTTAAAGTGTGATTGGACTGCTTTTTTGTTTTGATAGTTTTGCCAAGTGGAACAATTTAAACTGCAAGGCAATGTAAAATGACTAATCTAATTCATTAGACTTTTTCCCCCCCACCCATGTATCAGATTTATTCAAGTTGAGACTCTGTAAAATTAGTTAGAAAATTTATACAGTAGGGTCTCAAGATTCAGAAGGGTTCTGTGTTTAGAACCCTCGTAAATGTTGATTTTTTGCAAATACAGAGGTGCCCAGGGCCCCAGGGGAAGTGACAGCTGCTCTCTCCTGCCTGCGGTCCCCGGGGGAACCAGTAACTTGCGAATAACTGAATTCGTGAACATTAAAGTTCACAAATCGTGAGACTCTACTGTATTACAATTTCAGATTATAAATATATAAAATGCTAAGTGCTTTTGGAAAAAAACCTAATTCTATTAGGCAGGACTATAGTTTTACTTACAGGAATAGTTCAAATGACTAGTGAGACTGCACATTTGAAGTTAAGCACACACAGAAGTGTTTCAATCTCAGTGCTACAACTATATTACACACTCTCGTAAGAGCAAACAAACTCACTTCAACATAAAATTACTGCAGCATCAACAAGAAGAATTTCAATATAAAAAAGTTGAAAGTAACAATTAAAATCAAGTTTTCAAAAATAGCTTAAAATTTAGCTCTTAAATCATACTCCAACATAAGACTGCCAACTCCCATTCTTACTATTTAGAATGGTCACAAACAGCCTTATCACAACCTTTAATGATACATATACAAAAAAACCTGTGAAGAAAAATAATATCAATGAAGAAAAGTTAGCAATCACCTTTGTCTATAGCAGAACAAGCTGATCTTCTGCACTAACCTGTATGGGTGGAATATCTGGCAGAGAAGGTAGATTCTCCGGGTTTGTGACCGACGGAATAAGTTCTATTGCTGTCACAGATGGACTTGTTGGACCACGGTTTGCATTTGCCATAGTCGCTGTCGTAGGACTAGTTGGATTGATAGCGTTGTTGTGCACTGAAACAACTGGAAAGGGCCCGGCATGCCCCGGGTTAGAATGCTGTTGGAAGAATCAGGAGAAACAGCTATTGTGTTAGGGCTAAAGGCAGCAAAATATTCACCAGGGTACTAAAATATTAGGACTTTGAACCATGGCTATTAGCCAGGGATAAAGTATGGTGCCCCTAGCCTTCATAACAAGGGCAGGAGATGGATGGCAGGAGATAAATCACTTGTCTTCTGTTCTCCTTCTCTGGGGCACCTGGCATTGGCCACCGTCAGCAGATGGGATGCTGGGCTTGATGGACCTTTGGTCTGACCCAGTATGGCCATTCTTATGTTCTTATGTTCTTATGATGGTCCCTGACACCCAAATAGCCGTTGTCAATTTAGTAATTTTTTTTTTTATTTAAGTGAATAGTCACTTTTCTGTATAAAGAATACAATCTAATGCAGCAGCGTTTAATATTGGAATGGAATAGAATGGAAAATAAAAACTCTGAATAGCTAGAGATATTGAGTACAGTGTGGATCCCATGGTTTTCTAAGGTTCTTACTGCTGTTCGTGGGAGGGAAGTATTTTCTTAGAAATGTAGCATTTTAAATCAAGGGATTTGGTAGGGCCTGCACTTGCAGAATATCCATAGCTGTATTATTTTAAGAGCACTAATACAGAATGTTTATTAATTACGCACTGGAATGGGTTACCTAGAAAAGTAGTGCACATTTCCATCCTTATTGGTTTTTAAGACCTGGATTGACAAAACTGTGGCTGGGATGATTTAGTTGAGGTTGGTCCTGCTTGGAGCAGAGGGTTTGACTAGATGGCCTCCTGAGGTCTCTTCCAACCCTAACCTTTTAGGATTCCATGTTATCTTTTTAAAAACAACCTTTCCTTCTGCTTTTCTAATTAAGCTAATGCTCCATTATTTCAGATATTTTTATTATGCATATTTATCTAATGTTGACACATTTGTCTCAAGAATATTCATTGTTGCTTGGGACCAACATTTAGTTTAAAAATGTTGTTAAAAAATCATGAAAATGGTTTTGCATGGTGTGAGCTGAGAAACACTCAGCAGCCACCACAAACTGAAACTCCTTGTTCTTGTTTCAGCTTCTTAGCCAACTAGAATGCAGTATGAAAACAATGAAAAGTAATTAGATTTTTTGCATTGAAATAATTTTGAAATATCAGACAATACATGAAATGCTAGCCACTCATGTAGATCTGACAGTCGAGCTATACACATCCGCTCATTTTTAATCTATGTATACACACGCATATATAGGAGAACTATCCATGAACTAAGTAAGCTTTTAAACGAAAACTTGATCTGCTTGGGCTCCCATAAAGTATACTTGGTACATACTTGTCTCTGAAGGTGTGGCTGCATCATGGAGTACTGGGCTCCGTTGTGGCGTGGTATTCCTGGTATACGAGCAGCATTCTGAGCCATTCTCATCTGGTGTGCTTGGAAAGCCCCGCAGTTCATGTTACCCCTCTGCATGGTCTGCATGCTGATCAACCTAGGAGGCTACAAGGGTTTGGGTTTTTGTTTTTGTTTTTGTTTTTTTAAAAGAAAGATTCCTGATGTTAACATAAGGAAATGAAAAGCAAATCTTCCACAGAAGTAGATGCAATTACTAATAATTTACATAATCTCTAGAAAAGCCACCCACTGCCCCACTTGGAGAATGTCAAATTTCTAAGTCTGGATTGCTTGTACATTTTAAGTTAATTCTGTACAATATAATCAGGTATCAGATCATGTTTTTGAGGAGCAGATTAAGTCTTACTGTTTTACTGCAACATAAGATAACATTCAGGAACACTTACCTGTTGCTGTAACATTTGAGGGCCTGCTTGCCTAGGCAGAGGCCCAGCTGGTTGTCCCATCCTCATTTGTTGCAATTGCTGGTGTTTTTGTGCATACACCTGCTGCTGCATATGCTGGAGCCGCAGCTGTGCTAGATTAATTTGTCCAGGGGCTTTGTTAATGTGGTTTGTTCCTGGAGGAACTTGCCCAACAACTACATTAGGAGTGTAGCCAGGAGTTGGCTTATTTTCAATAACAAGATTACCTGCAGAATAGAGAAAAAGCAAGCTTGAGGAACTACAAAATTTCTACCCAAACTCAACTGCTGATAAAGATTCAAAACTAATCTCTGAACTTTTTACTGCTGTTTCCTCCATATTTTACATTACAATGAAGAAAGCAGTTTAAGTCTAAATTAAGATTCCACAGCCATTTGGAAGCATTTTTGATTCAATCTAAATGCAGAGTAGCCACGGATTCGTTTGCATTGTTCCTTAGGTGACATACTTTCTACACTGACACAGGATAAATCATCATTACTCCACAATAACTCCAGCTCAGAAAAGTTTATGTGCCACCAACCTTTTTGCCCGCCAGCAATATCCACTGTAACAGACCAGGGCTTCGTTAAACTCTGTCACACTAAAGTCTTAAAATATATTTTGGGCAGAACTGCTATTGTCCGTTGTGCTTAGGCCTTGTCGATACTGAAAACTATACTAAGCTACCAGTACAATCCAGCGAGTGAGGTCACCATTATCTCAGCACAAAGATACTTTATTCCATATAGCTATCTCGGTGCAGGAAGAGGAATAAGTACATTTCTATGGGGCACCTCCTTTACATTGGTATAAGTGCATGCACCCTAGAATGCATGCTTATAACTACAGTAGTCCCTCAAGGTATGCAAAAGTTGTTTTCACGTGCACCCGTGAGGAACCTGAACTTCGCATTAAGGCAAGGGGCAGCTTTTTCCCCAGCCGAATGCAGGTTCTGCAGCTGGGGAAGCAGCAGGAGCACCTGGAGCTCCTTTTGAAAGGTAACTCCTGCAGGTTGAGGGGGCGGGGGGGGGCAGTTGGGAAGGATTAGGCCTAGTAGTAGGTTGGGGCTGTGGGATGGGTCGGGGGGTGGAGGGGCAGTTAAGCCCAGGATGGGTTAGGGCTGGACGGGGAAAGGGAGGGGTGCTGAGCTGGAGCCGGAAGTGGAGGCAGGTTGGGTGAGGGGGGTGTGAACTGGGGCCACAGGAAGTTTGAACCGAGGCCGCACGCAGAGGGAGTGGGGGCTGAAGCAGGGGCAGGGGGAGCAGGATTTTGAATTGTGCTTAATTCATGTTAATGTGAGTTACGTGCAACTCGAAATTGTAAATTTCAAGGGATTACTGTATTGTCTAAAAACTAAATACGGCACTTTCTGAAAGCAGCAATGGTATAACTATCATGTCTAGTCCAGTCCTTTTAAGAGTTACACAGGCTCAAACCATTTTAAAGATAAACCAAATCTAGTATTATTTCTGATACAAGGCTAATGAAGAAGTCCGGAGTGTTCATTCCTTTTGCATCCCCACCTGTCAACAATACACTTCAGAAATAGAGAACCCATTCAGTGGAAATGCTTTGAGTCTTCATTATTTTCACCCAATTTACCCTAATCTAAAACAAAGTAATCCTGCCAAAAGAAAATGCTTGTAGAACACATCTATTAAGAATGACAAACTAAAAGTCTAGCCTCAGCAATTACAAGAGGGTCTCTATCAGCTGGTGAAAGGAAAACAGAGCAAGGCCAGTAGGCACTGTCAGACAGCATGTGATATCAAATTTCTTTTGCGCATTTCAATCCAAATGACAGGTAAATTTTGGAGGAGATTACACCAAAACTGGACAGAGGCTCTTAAACTTAGGATGGGAAAAAGGAATCCTCTATCAATGGACAAGCAGGCAAGGCCAGCCCAAGAAGAAGACAAGACATCAGGCCTCAGTGACCACATTCTTACAATTAAATACAGTAAACCCTGTAAATGCACAAGTTCAAGATGTGCTTAACTAACGTAAATGAGAGTTAAATGCAGATCAAAATCTTGTTCCCCCCTGGCCAGTCTCTCATGCGGCCCCAGTTCAGCCCTCCCCACCAGCCCTGCTCACAGCTCCAACTCAACCCCACCCCCGGAGCCCGGCTCACCACCAGAGCACAGCTCCAGATCACCACCCTCACGCGTGGCTCTAGCTTAACTGCGTTGACCCCTCCCCCCCCCGCACATGGTTCTGGCTCAACTCCATCCCCCAACACCTCTAACCCACCACCAAGCTTCTCTCCCCTCAGCTGTCCCCCAATCCCAGGATTTACCTTTCAAAAGGAGCTCCAGGTGCTCCTCCTACTTCCCTGGTTGCAGAAAGAAAGGATACTCACTGTAGGAACGGTGGTTCTTCGAGATGTGTCCCCGTGGGTGCTCCACATTAGGCGTCGGGCTCGCCCGCCGCCGCAGATCGGATCTTCCAAGCAGTTTCTGCGGGACCGCGCATGCGCCGGCGCACGCCGCTCCCTTGCGCGCTCCTGGCCACGTGCACGATCCTGTCCCGCCAGTTCCTTGACCAACCGCCTCGGATGCTCCTGCAAAACACTAAACAGAGACCCGAAGCAGGGAGGATGGGCGGGTAGCGGAGCACCCACGGGGACACATCTCGAAGAACCACCGTTACTACGGTGAGTAACCTTTCTTTCTTCTTCGAGTGTCCCTGTGGATGCTCCACATTAGGTGACTACCCAGCAGTAACCCAAGAAAGGAGGTGGGTAATTGGATTATGTGCAGCTTATCCCCGAGAGGACCGCTGTCGAGAGACGGGTATCCTCTTGGAATACCCTGTGAAGGGCGTAATGTTTGGCGAAGGTGTCATAGGATGACCAGGTCGCCGCTCTGCGAATGTCTTTCAGCGCAACACCCTTGAAAAAGGCTCTTGATGCCGCCACCGCCCTAGTGGAGTGAGCCCTGGGCGTGGCCAGTAAAGGAGTCTTTTTGAGTTCGTAGCACATTTTTATGCAGGATACGATGTGCTTCGAGATTCTCTGCGAAGAGAGACCTTCTCCTTTCGATTTGGGAGCGAGAGAGACTAGGAGTCTATCCGTTTTCCGGAAGGACTTGGTCCTGTCTATGTAGAAGGCTAGCGCCCTCCTCACACCCAGGAGGTGTAGGCGCGCCTCTTTGTTAGAGTTATGAGGCTTTGGATAGAACGAGGGTAAAACAATAGGTTCGTTAACATGAAACTCAGAAGAAACTTTAGGAACAAAGGCTGGATGCAGCCGTATGGTTACCGCCTCCTTGGAAAAAACAGTGCAGGGTGGCGTTGCCATAACTGCCGCAAGCTCGCTCACCCTGCGAGCTGACGTGATTGCTAGAAGAAAGGTCGTCTTTATCGTAAGGAGGCGGAGGGAAACCGTGGCCAAAGGCTCGAACGGTGGTCCCGTTAACGCATTAAGCACCAGGTCCAAGTTCCACGAAGGTGGAAGCGGTTTCCGAGGGGGGTATAGGTTTACCAACCCTTTGAGGAACCTGGTAACCATGGGATGGGCGAACACCGTGTGCCCTTCCTCTTCGTGTCTGAACACCGAAATGGTGGCAAGGTGGACCTTTAACGAGGATAGTGAGAGTCCTCCTCTCTTGAGGTCCAGTAGATTCTCTAATATTACAGGTATAGGCACCGAAAGGGGGGCTAGCTGTTTGGTAGAACACCATGCCGTGAAGCGAGTCCATTTCTGCTTGTAGGTCTTCCTGGTGGAAGTCCTCCTGCTACTTTCTAGGACTTGTTGCACTTCCTCCGTGCATGTGCTCTCTAGGGAGCTGAGCCATGGATTAACCATGCTTGTAGTCGCAGACCTTGGGGGTGCGGATGCACTATGGACCCCTGGGCTTGCGTGAGCAGATCCGGGGCCACCGGAAGGGGCATCGGTGGACGGTCCGACATGCACAGGAGTAGGGGGAACCATTGCTGTTGATCCCACGTTGGGACTATCAGGATCATTCGGGCTCCTTCCCTCCTGGCTTTCTGCAAGACTTTGTGGATCAGCACTGTGGGAGGAAAAGCGTAAAGCAGGGGGCCCCTCCAGGAGATTGTGAATGCGTCCCCCAGGGACTCCCATCCCAGTCCTGCCCTGGAGCAGAATCGTGGGCACTTCTTGTTGTGTAAAGTAGCAAACAGGTCTATCTGGGGAAAACCCCATGCATGAAAAATCGGTCGTAGCAGATCGGGACGGATCTGCCACTCGTGCGTGAGTGCGAAACGCCTGCTCAGCTGGTCTGCTTTCACATTGCGAGCGCCTGGTAAGTACGAGGCTTTCAAGGTTATATTGTTGGCGATGCACCAGTTCCACAACCGGACTGCTTCCGCGCATAAGGCACAGGACCGAGCTCCTCCTTGCCGATTTATATAAAACATGGTGGAGGTATTGTCTGTACTGATCCCGACTACTTTGCCTTGTATATGGTCTCTAAAGTGTCTGCAGGCACTGAACACCGCTCTGAGCTCCAGTATATTTATGTGCAGTGACTGCTCCGTGGAGGACCACAGCCCTTGCGTCACCTCTTCGCCCATGTGCGCTCCCCACCCTATGAGGGAGGCATCTGTAGTAAGAAAAACAGATATTTGTGGTTGGTGGAAGGGTACCCGTTAGCAAGTTCTTGGGGTTTACCCACCATTGCAGGGATCTGCGCACCTCTGTGGTGGGCAACACCACCCTGTGAACGGTGTGTGCTGCCGGTTTGTACACACTCGCCAGCCAGTGCTGCATGCTGCGCATGTGTAACCTGGTGTTCTGTACTACGAATGTTGCTGCTGCCATGTGGCCCAGCAGCTGTAAGCACGTCAGAACTGGCACCGTAGGGCTGAAGGTGATGACTTGCACGAGGGAGCCGATGGCCCGAAAGCGTGTCTCTGGTAGATACACTCTCGCTGTAATAGAATTTATGCGTGCCCCTATGAACTCTATGTCCTGTGTGGGGTCTATCTTTGATTTTGCCAGATTGATAACCAGGCCGAGCGAAGAGAATGTGCCTGCTGTGACGTGTATCATGCGTAGTACCTCCTCCTTCGAGGCCCCTTTGAGTAGGCAGTCGTCCAGATACGGGAATATAAATACCCCCTGTCGGTGCAGGTAGGCTGACACCACTGCCAAGGTCTTGGTGAAGACCCTGGGGGACGAGGAGAGGCCGAACGGTAGGACCTTGTATTGAAAATGTTCTTTGCCTATCATGAACCAGAGGAATCGTCTGTGAGCTGGATGGATAGTTATGTGAAAATACGCGTCTTGTAAGTCGAGGGCTGCGAACCAATCTCCATCGTCTAGTGCTGTAAGGATGGAGGCGATTGTGATCATCCAAAAGCGTTGCTTGCGCAGGTACCGGTTGAGGCCTCGAAGATCTAAGATGGGCCTCCAGCCTCCTGTCTTTTTCTCCGTGAGGAAGTACCTCAAGTAGAACCCTTTCCCTTGCAGTTGCTCCGGCACTCTTTCCACTGCCCCTGTGAGCATGAGATGGTCTACCTCCTGCTTGAGCCTCGCTACGTGGGAGGCCTCCTGGAGGTGGGGCCTGGGTGGAGGTCATGGCGGTGGGAGCGACTGGAAGGGGATGGCGTACCCCGTGGCTATGATCTCCAGCACCCATTTGTCTGTGGTGATCCTTTGCCACTGGTTGTAGAATGGTCGGAGGCGATAGTGGAATAACCGCTTCGGATGACCTTGTGCGATGGTAGTGATGGCGCAGCCTTGGATCCGTGTGTCAAACTTGTGGCCTTTGGCCCCGCCCCGAGGACGCACGGCTCTGTTGTGAACGTCGCCTGGGAGTTCTGTACTGCTGGTGCTGTTGATATCGCCCTTGCTCGTAACCTCTGTGGTACTGGGGACGCTGTTGCTGGTACTGGTACCGTCTTTGTTGAGGGTAGTACTTTTTCTTTCTGTATGGAGGGGTGTAAATCCCCAGGGTCCTAAGTGTGGCTCTCGAATCTTTACTGGAATGAAGGACCGAGTCAGTTGATTCAACAAACAGCTTCTGCGAGTCGAAGGGAAGATGGACTATCTTTGCCTGCAGATCCCTCGGTATACCCGAAGTCTGGAGCCAGGACTCCCTTCGCATCACCACTGCCATAGCTGTGGAGCATGCTGCTGTGTCCGCAACATCCAGGGCGATCTGAACTCCCGTCCTCGAGGCCGCGTAGCCTTCTTGCATGATGGCCTTGAGCACCGGTTTCTTGTCCTCTGGAAGCGAGTCCATGAGGGAGGTTAACCTAGCATAGTTGTCAAAATTATGGTTCGCTAGATGCGCTGCGTAATTTGCCATTCGCAACAGTAGAGTGGAGGAGGAGTAGACCTCTGCCGAACAGCTCTAGCTTCTTGGCATATTTGTCTGTTCCCCCTGAGATATCTTTGATCTTTGTTGCAACAACTCCACCACCAAGGAATTTGGTTGTGGGTGGCTGAACAGGAGCTCCATGCCCTTCGCCGGCACGAAGTATTTCTTATCCGCTCTCTTGTGGACAGGCGGAATAGTCGCGGGGGTCTGCCATATCATAGTGGCGGACTCCAAGATTGCTTCATCAAGCGGTATTGCTATTTTGGAGCAGGCCGGAGGTCTCAGATTTTTGAGGAGTTTATGGTGTTTCTCTTGCACCTCTGCTGTCTGGATGCCTTGCGTGAAGGCCACCCTCTTAAACAGCTCTTGAAACTGTTTGAGATCGTCCGGAGGATGGACGTCCCCTGGGGCCGTAGCCTCGTCCGGGGAGGAGAGCGAGGAACCACTAGGGTATGCCTCTCTGGACCCTTCCGGTTCCTGTTGGTGATGGTACATCCGCTCGCTGGAAGCTTGCAAGGGAAAAATCTTGGGGTTCCATAACCAGTTCCCCCTGAGGTACTTGAGTCCCTGTCCCCGTTCGCGATTGCCCTCGGGGATACGGGACCGTCTGTGGGGATCTTTCCCTGGTCGATTGCCGGTGGCGTCTATGCCCCGCGTGATAGGGGCGACCATGGCAGCATGGGCACTGTTCTTGGAAGGTGACCTGGACCACTCCCGTGGTGCATACCCTCTGCGTCTGGGGGAGCGAAATCGTTGAGAGACCTGGGACACTGGAGAGAGCGATTTGTGATAGTACTCCAGCGGCTCAAACCCCAGGAAGGGTGAAGGTGGTCCCAGCCAGGGCGAGGCTGGTTGTAAAAATGGAGACGGGGGCTCCGGGTAGGCTAGGGGGGACCCCTGCCTTCTAGTTGGAGTCTGCAGCATGAGCGGAGGGCTGAGAGAAAGCAACTCTGCAGCCCTGTCTGGAGAGGGGCTGCGGTGCCTTGTTTTGTGTGCAGCCTTCCCCCTCCCTTGAGGGGGTAGCTCCGCCCCCTGACGTGTAGGGGATCTCGGCCCCGTCCGCGCCGCACTCGGCACGCTTATGGGCGGTGCCGCACAGGCGGTGTCCTCCGGTGCCTGCAGGCTGCGTGCCTGCGCGCTCTGCACCGCCGGTTCCCCGGGGGTCGGTGCCACTGCTTGCGGTGCCGCTGGTACCGGTGCTTGTTTAGCCGCCGCCCTGCCTGCAGTGCGGGGCAGCTGTTTGGTTATCGGAGGCTGAGCCGCCTCCACGTGGCGCTCCGTGCCGCCGCCGATCAGCTGTTGCTGCGGCTGGGGGCTGTGCGCTCCTCCCGTCCCGCTCGCTGTTGCTGCTGGCAGGAGACTTTCCTCCGTTTTTGAGCTGATGGGGTGAGGGAGGCAGCTTTCCTTTTGTGGGCCCCGGAGGGTCCCTCCTGCTGCGGCCGCTCCGGCACATCTGGCTGGAGGGCCTTGTCGAAGAGCAGCATTTTAAGCTGCATCTCCCTGTCCTTCCTTGCTCTGGCTGTTAATTTTGCACAGAAGGAGCATTTCTGCGTGACGTGGGACTCCCCAAGGCACCTTATGCAGTGACTGTGCCCATCAGACGCTGGCATTGCCTCTTGGCAAGACTCACATTTCTTGAATCCTGAAAAGGACATTGTTGGTGAGTCTTTCAGTTGTTAATGGGGTACTTAGCACCTTCTCTGTGCTGTTTTTCCTCTCTCCGATAGCCTGCTGCGGCAGGAGGCCTAATGGCCCTAGGCTCCTGGCCTCTGGTGCTCCGCTTGTTACTAGGACCGGACTGAATGCCGTCCCGCTTGTTGTTTCTTTTTTTTTTTTTTAAAAATAACAACTGGCTAACTTAACAGTAGACTAAGAACTTGAAAACTTTGAAGAAAACAGTTTAAACCATTGAATACGCTAACTTGGCCGTAGCCTAGTCGGATTTCGTCTGCAGCCAACGGCGGTTAAGAGGAACTGGCGGTACCGGATCGCACACGTGGCCAGGAGCGCGCAAGGGAGCGGTGCGCACCGGCGCATGTGCGGTCCGGCAGAAACTGCTTGGAAGATCCAATCTGCGGCGCCGGGTGAGCCCGACACCTAATGTGGAGCACCCACGGGGACACTCGAAGAAGAACATGCATTCTGCCTGGGGAAAAAGCCACCCCCCCGACTTGCATGAAATTCCATTTGTGCGAGGGAGCATGGGAACGCAACCTTTGCGTAAATCGAGGCACTACTGTACAAAGCCAGCAAAGCAGCCTCTATCACGACTGTTTAGGGTCTGACTACGGAAATAATTAACATATTTTCTTGTTTCTTACCAGCCAACATTATATTGAAAGCTCCCCATACAACCCAGTCTTGCTAGAAACACTTGGTATGTTATGTTCTCACCTAAATTGACTACATTCTTTGCCCAGAATGTAGGGTCACAATGGAAACGTATTGCTCCATTAGCAGCTGGGACAGGATCACATCGTGCCTTTAAGATATGACGCAACTGGAACGTAATCTGAAGGGACACAAATTAAAATTGATTAGGACACTGGACACATGAGCAAAGAATGAACATGCTAAGAAGAAGCACAGTTTGTTGTGCAAGGAGTTGTCAGATACCACATAAAATTATGAATTTCAATAGCCAATTAGATTGCTTCCAAAGAATATTACAGCAAACCCCTGACATACACAATTTCGATTTATGCATTCCTTACATTAACACGAGTCAAAATAGTTAGTGGTGGGGAGCCAGGAGCCAGATGTTTAATTTCCTGGCCCCAGCAAGGGGAGCTGGGAAAGACAGCAGCCTGGTTCTCAGCTTCCCTCTGCTTGAGTAGCCAGAAGACTGACCAGCACAGTAATGTTGGTCAGTTTCCTGGCTCCAGCAAGGGGAAGGGAACTTGGAACCAGGCAAGGGCTTGGCTCCTGGCTCCCCACCACTCCCCAGGACCAGGAAACTGACTAGCACAGTGCTGGTCAGTACTCCTCCTGACTTGCACTAAATTTGAGTTATGCGTGGTTGCCCAGGAATGCAACCCATGCGTAACTCGGAGGTTTACTGTACTACTAGATACCATTGCCTCTTAATCATCCAAGTAAACTCAGATTCCTGAAAAGTTAAGAGCATTCACCACACAACTCTCCTCATACAACTTCACAGCACACATTGGCAATGAACAGTGGTAATCAGAAATATGGGATTTCAGAAGTCAAGGTATCTCCTGCTCTGCTGCACTAAGATTCCCAGCTTTCCAGCAGTCGATACCATCTGTTTACTTGTGACTGAAAGGTTAACAGTTAGCAAAATATTCTGGTCCCTAGGTCTTGCACTAAGCCAGGATTTAATTAGTCATGATTAATCAGAAAAGCTAATAATACTATGAAGTATACTCACCTGCTGTCAGGTGAGTAATCATCTAGTTCTTTCTACCCAGTTGTACAATAAAATGTGTAACCCAACAACTGCTTCTAATGTTTTTAAGGGAAAAAACCAACCTTGCCTAAAAACAGTACTCCCTTTATCATAAAGTAGGAAATCTGAAATAGTATTCACAGGAGATTAGGGTCCATATTGTTTGTGGACACAGCGACCTTATTCAGCTCTTAGAACATACAGCTTTAGATTTTAATTACAAATGTAAGTATTTCTTACATGGACACAAAACTAGGGGAAGAGGTAGATACGTTGGAGGGTAGAGAGAGAATCCAGAGTGACCTGGATAAATTGGAGGATTGGGCCAAAAGAAATCTGATGCGGTTCAACAAGGAGAAGCGTAGAGTCCTGCGCCTGGGGCGGAAGAATCCCAAGCATTTTTATAGGCTGGGGACCGACTGGCTCAGCAGCAGTACAACAGAAAGGGACCTAGGGGTTATGGTGGATGACAGGCTGGATATGAGTAAACAGTGTGCCCTTGTAGCCAAGAAGGCTAATGGCATACTGGGGTGCATTAGGAGGAGCATTCCAAATCAGATCTAGAGAAGTGGTTATTCCCCTCTATTTGGCATTGGTGAGGCCACATCAGGAATATTGCATCCAGTTTTGGGCCCCCAGTATAAAAAGGATGTGGATTTGCTGGAACAGGTTCAGTGGAGGGCAACAAAAATGATTAAGGGGCTGGAGCACATGCTATGAGGAGAGACTGAGGGATTTGGGCTTGTTTAGTTTACAGAAGAGAAGACTAAGGGGTGATTTAATAGCAGCCTTCAACTTCCTGAAGGGGAGCTCTAAAGAGGAGGGTGAGAAACTGTCCTCAGTGGTGTCAGATGGCAGAACAAGGAGCAATGGTCTGAAGTTAAAGAGGAAGAGGATTAGGTTGGCTATTAGGAAAAACTTCTTCACCAGGCGGGTGGTGAAGCACTGGAATGCGTTGCCTAGAGAGGTGGTGGATTCTCCATCCCTGGAGGTTTTTAAGTCCCGGCTTGACAAGGTCCTGGCTGGGATGACTTAGTGGGGGTTGATTCTGCTTGAAGCAGGGGGCTGGACTAGATGACCTCCTGAGGTCCCTTCCAGCCATATCCTTCCATGATTCTGTGCATCGTGGCAATGTTTTCCTTCTGCCTGACCTCCCATCCAGCCCTATGACTCTATGGATAAACAAAGTAGAAAAGGCTTGCAGAATAGGCATGGGCATGCTACGACCTGCAAGCCTGCCAAGCTGCTGGTCCAGCCCACCGACCACCCCTCTGGACACACAGCAGAATACTGCTTAAAGCAGCTAAGGGGCTGCCCTACACTGCTTGACGCAGCTTCTTGCTCCATGTAGCCATCTGCTTCAAACTGCAAGGGAAGGGGGAGGCTTTGCATGCGTCCCCGTTTCCCAGCAAAAAAATCTCTCAGCTCCCATTGACTGGCTGGTTTCTGGGCAATAAGAGATTATGTGGGGTGCAGGGAGAAAGGAGGAGCACATGAAGCCTCCCTCTCCTCTCGGTGTCTGGAGCTAAGAGACAAATGCAGCAGGCTTAACCGATTTGGGGCTGCAGCAGGCAGGGACCCTACCTCAGTGGGCTGATGACTAAATAAGTGCCTCCCAGTCAGAGCTTGCCGCTGGCACCCCAACCCCCACAAACCCCAGCCCCAGGTTACCTTCTAATCCCCCCAGCCCCTTCCTCCAAGCAAGAGCCCTCTGCTGCAGCCATACCCTGTCTCAGACCCTGCTGCAGGTCACAAACCCCTCCTCCACCCAAACTCTCTCTCAACCCTCGCTCCCCCAACCCCCTCATTCCAGTCCTTTACCCTGAGCTCCCTTCTGTACCCAGCCTCTGTCCCAGACCCTATGCTCCCGCTAGAGAAAAGTGAGGCCCTTCACCACTCACTAAAAATCTGAGAGTGGCCCCATCAAAAATAATTGCAAATCCTTGCATTACAGCCAAAAACATGGTTTAAAAAGTGCAGGTCTAAGTGTACAAGTCAAGTCCAAAAGCATAGCTAGGCAGACCAGAAAAAGAATTAGAAGAGCAAATTGCAGAAGACTTTTCCTCTGAATTGTCTGGCAATAGCCATTGAAAGGAGACAGAATGTGTGATTAGATGGACTATCGGTCTGATTCAGTATGGCCATGTTCCTACTTAGCTATGTAAATGTAACTCCAGAATGTTTGTGGAGAACGGAGAATGTATTAGTTTTCATAAACACATGCCCCTGTTTCTCTGATATTATGCTGTTTCAATGCAGAGAGTCAGACCAAAAAGGGTTTTTGAAGAAACCACTGGGAAGTATAGAAAGCATCTTAGTAAACACCTGAAAACAGGGAAGTTTTTAGCTGTGAACACTCCTGAGATCCAATGCTGGTGACACAGCTGCTTTGCAAAGGCTCAGAACCTGGAGATCAAAAGATGATAGTCTGTTACAAGAGTAACCTCCTTGGGGGCATGCAAGCAACAGGCTGTAACTTGGTGCCCAAGAGGAAGAAGGAAGACCTGTGGCAGCAAGATTAAACGTCTGTCTATATACAGCACTTAAGAGGAATGCCAAGCTAACGCCAAGTATGTGAATACGTCTCTCCTTTTAAATGATTTCCTAAATGTTGTGCATCTTTTAGCAAAGTTTATCCTTTATTTTGAAGAAAGGGTCTCTGTGTTACTGTGTATCATCATCTATAGGCTCCTGAAGGAAAACGCTCCCAACTCTCAATACCAGGGAGCATGCTAAGTACCACAGTTGGCAACCCCTGGGTATAACTTAATGTTGTTAGTTCACAGAGTCCCACTCCAAAACACAGAACCGTTGACCTGACACTCCAAAGGGTCTCAAAAAAGTGCTGTTTACCCAGGGCCTGTAACAACAGTGATGGCACAAAGTTCTGCAAAAGAAACAACCATGCAACTCACTGCCCCTAACGGTTTCAACAAGGAGAGATGATCTGTGCGCTAGCAAACTTGCTTTTATTGCTACTAAACCACAAAACCTCCAGGTTTAGATGGAGCATGATAAACTGGCTCTCCTTTCCAGTCAACCGGACAAACTAAGCCACATCTGGAAATGATTCTTTTGACGACAGAGTTCTTTTCTGCCCAGGTTGGAGGCATAAATATATTAAGATCCTATATTTTTACTACATTCTAGTCTAAATTCTGGAAGGGGCAGGTTTCCTTACCAGCCGTTTGCTGTACAGCAATGCAGTGCTACTACCACTTGCAATGGCCCAGTTGGTAAAGTTCATCACATGCTTCACCTGCCGCGAAAGCCCTGTGATGTCATTCTGCTGTTGTATTAGCTTCATCTGTCTCTCCTTTGTCACATTCTACAATGAAACAGAATCTCAATGAGGTTATTAGATTTAAAAAAAAAAATAATATACATCGTAGAAGGCGCTAGCAGGGACATTGTGAAGTTACTCAACGCTTTCCTTGAGGTATTAACGCAAAGTCTTTGCAGTAGGTGTTCAAAATTCAGAAGAGAAAAAGCCCTGAGATCGGAGGAGAATCTTTAAGTCACACAAAATTCAATTCAGGGTTAGCAGTTATGAACTGCTGCAAATTGTCATTTCTCCTTGCTGCTTGAGTTGTCAGTAACATGTTGGTAGCATGCTGACACCAAACCAATTGTTATATTGGGAACCCAAGGAGCAGGCAACCAAGCTACAGCCAGAGCAGCTGTACAGCAGTGATTGGGGGAGGAGTGGGAGAAAAAACTAGGTTGGACTTCCTCCCCGCCCCCATTCCGACGGATGCTCAGTACCTAATAGGAAGACACAGTGATCTGGAAGAATAAGTATAGGGCTGGGAGTGTGGAGATTTTGAGGTCTAGTCCTGCATGGTCCCAGAGAAGACTTGCTCAGTTACCCCATCAGTAAAAAGAGGAGAATGATATTCATCTCACAGAGGAGATGCATATATAAATTCATTTTGTGAGGTTCAGGAAAAAAACTTAGGAGGAAATAAACAATTCCATATTCAATGCAGAGTTGTGGCAGCACATAATCAATAAGGCAAAGACCACATATTGAATGATAACCAATATTTAACAAGGGCCTTAATTCCCTGGGCATCATCCATCCTGGGCAATGGGTGAGGCAGGAATCCTGGGATGTGCACCCCCAATCTTCTGAGACAGACCGACCCTGAGACCACATCTGACAGTTCCAATAGGTTTGCCACATACTGCTTGTTTAGAAGCAAACATCTAGTCCAAATTTCAAAATGATCAAATGAATCATGGAAGATTTGGATCTGGCTTTATAACAAGTGTTAAATACTGAGATGTTGGATGCAGCTGTGGAGTTCCTGTCTTCAGAAACCAGAAAAAAGGTATTCCACTTTAAATTCTTGCAAAGGTAAGTTTAGGACACCTTTGAATGAAGCTGGGACATAGACTGTAGTATCATTACTTCAGGAGTATGCACAAGATATAAAGGTTAATTTTGCTATGCATCATGTCATTACTAATATTAACAAAGGAGAAGGAATACAAGCCAGAGTAGGGAAAGATCACAGGAGAAAGAGGATTCAACTATATTAGACATATTCATGTGAGCAGAGACTGATGTTCTTCATCCTCGGGTACTGTTGTGTTAACTGGGCCTACAAATATACCCCAACTATGGACCTCAACTGTAAGAACTGGGAGGATATTTATAAAATGCCACAATAAACTTATAATAAATGTTGAATGGAAAAAAGTGAAAGATTAAATTAGCTCAAACAAAAAGCCTCCTGATATAATACAAGAACTGTGTTAAGATAATGTCTGGTAAATAACAGACGTATAGGACAGGAAATTAATGGGCCAAAATTGGTGTGTCAGAAATTAAGCCTAATAGGCAGACTAATCTACTCACTGCTCCCTTCTGTGGTTCTTAAAAAAAAAAAACCTACACACTGTGGGGGGAAGGCTGGCTACCGCGACACTGACAACAAAAGGGGAAGGGCATGAGCATCACTATCATGGCTGCCACCTCAGCTGTCTCTGAGGATCCCAGAATATAGTACAACTTAGTTCTGCCTTCCTTATTCTGAGCAGAGTGGGCAAGAGAAGGGGTGAAAATCATTTCCACTGGCTCTGTTGTGAGACTGCCTTCCCCCTCTGCTTTCCAATATGTCTTTTTCCTTCCTCAACTTTCAACCTCTCAAGCTTTCCATTTTAACTTCGGGCTTCTAAAAGTCTGGCTCAGCCAGTCAAGGCTGTATACTTTTCAACACTGTTATTGAGCCTGTGACCACAAAGAGGCAGCTAAAAGCAATGCCCTCAACAGTCTGATACTGGTATAAATTTGCCAGGTCTTGGAGTGGCTGACAAACCAGCCTGTATTTCTCCAGCTCTGAAGATGCGGGTGAATCAACACCACAGACAGAAGCTGCATTCTTCTAACTTTGCTGGTTTTATTTCTCCTTCCCAAAACTGAACAGGTTAAGAGAAATGAAACAAGGGATATATTAAAATGAAAAGCCTTTCTTGATACATTTCAAATACTGTAACTGTTTCTCTTTCCTCTCTGTATCCTTAAAAGTAGTTTTAAAAAGAATTTTAATGGTGTTTGCCCTGGTGCTATGCAGGCTGAGAAATCAAATCCTAATTTTAAAACTTTGTTTAAAACTCTTAGCATTGGACCTTTTCAGGGATCATGTTAACGTCTTTTAATGTTTTGGATCTATCTATTCCATTCAAATAGAAATACTACATGAGGAGCGATCCAAAACACTCTCAGAACCATTAGGTGAGGTTCCAGAGATACTCAGAAGAGAAATATAGAGAAAGGACAACCCAGGGAATCACAGACCAGAAAACACCTAGAAAGCTTCTTGAACAACTGTTAACCACTGTAAGGACCTAAAGAATAACAAGGAGATCAACAGCCAATTTGGATTTTGTCAAGAACAAATCATGCCAAGCCAACCTAATTTCTCTCATTGACAGGTTTACTGGCTTATTGATGGGGGGAGGAGCAGTCAATGTCACATATCTTGATATTAGTAAGGCTTTTGATGCAGTCAAAAGCGACAGTCTCAAAAGCAAATAAGGGAAATGTGGTCTAGGTCTAGATGAAGCTAAGGATAAAGTTAAAAAAAATCACTGAAACTGTACTCAAAAAAAGTAATGATCAATGTTTTGCTTTAAACTGAGAGAACTTATCTAGTGCCTTCTTCATTGAGTCTGATCCTGTTCAGTGTTTTCACTAATGACTTAGAAAATGGGGTGAAGACTATGTATGAAGTGTGCAGCTGACAAAGCTAGGAGGATAAGATCAGAATTCAAAATGACTGCAATAACTGGAGAACTAGTCAAATCAATCTCATGAAATTCAATACAGATAAGTGCCGAGTATTTCGCTAGAAAGAAAAACTGAAATGAACAAAAACCAAAATGGGAAATAACTGATAAGCCAATGCACTGCTAAAGACGACAGGAGCTATAGCTCATCATAAATTGAACAAATCAAGGTGATAGGATCACAAAAAAGGTTCACAATCTGAGGTGTATTAACAGAAACAACATACCCTTGAGGGAGTGAACAGTTCAGTGGTTAGAGCATTGGCCTTGTAAACCCAAGCTTGTGAGGGGCCTTAAAAGGGTCATGCACAAGTTTAGAAAATTTATTTATTTACAATCTGTCAGGGATCCTGATAGGTCCTGCTGTGAGGGCAGGGGACTGGCTTCAATGACCTCTCGAGGTCCCCTCCAGCTTTATGATAATCTTCATAAAACATGAGTGGCAACTGTCTCACTATGCTTGGCACTGCTGAGGCCTGAGATGCAGTATCGCCTCCAGTTTTGGGCACTACACTATAAAGACCTGGCCAAACCTGAGAGCCCAGAGAAGAGCAACAAATGTGGTAAAATGTTTCCATGTGTACATTTAGTCTGGAAAAAACAATGAGGGGAGGGTATACAGGACCACCAGATTAATAGTATTTGGGTATGTTAAGAGTTGTTACAAAGAGAACAGCAATCAATTGTTTTTTTTCCCCCATCTACTGAAGGTAGGACAAGCAGCAATTGGCTTAACGTGCAGCAAAAAAAGATTTGACATATGTATCATGAAACAACTGTGGTCCCTTCCATTGCTATATTTTTATCAATCTTTAAATGTATCACATGCTTTTAAGAGTTTAATTAAACTCTTATATAAATTTAAGATTGGTGCTTTGCACATTTATGTAAAAATGCAACACCTGTACTACCACATTTCTGAACACATCATCTGGATCCTATCAGCTTTTACTCATTAGGGAACATAATCTGATATTAAGACCTTTATTGTGTTACAAAAGATAGTAAGCACTTCTTAACCCTAATGTAGCCTCGCAACATATTACTTTTAATGCCTCCCACTCACTTCCATTCCATCTCCCTGCCCCTAAAACAGTTTGCCATTTATACAGGGCCAAATGTTAAATGTTTCAGACAAAAACTAAGGCGGGTCATTGCCTCTAAGAGTCATATTCTTTGAGGAGTAACTCAGATAAGGCTTTGGGAGAAGAAGTGGAAAAAAAAAAAAAACCAATGTGCACAGATATGGAATTGACTTGCGTCACTGCTCATTATTTGTTCTCTAAGAAAGGATTAGAAGTTACAGACATCAGAAGAGGTATGTCTTAGGAAAGGAATATTGCAGCTTTGATCGGGAGGGCTTTTTCCCCCGACATCTGTAGCAAATTTCAAAGGAGGGCTACAAGAGACAGACATACAAATTAAGAAAATCATAGCATTTTAGACCAATGAAATAATCCCAGGAGATTTAATCCCACTTGTAACATCCTAACACTTGAGTGGTGCAGTCTCCTGAAAATAAACTCCCCATACAATTATGGAATGCAAATTCTCCATAGGTGTTTCAAACAGCTAGTTTGTGAACAAAACTAATTATTTGTTGGTCTTAACTGTACCTCAAGTTGCTGTAAAAGCGATTTTCCCTTTTTATTGATTTCATTGATTAGGGTGAAAATAGCCACTTTGATTTCCTGTTCTACTCGTTTGTTAGTTTCATTTACTTCTTTTATCCTAAAAAAGAAAAATGTATTATCAGACAGTCATTTCGTACAAGGCCTCCAAATACTAAAATCATTAACTGCTTCCTAAAATACAAAACAGCAATTTCTGTATTTTTAAAATTATTTGATAAATAGAGAATTGGGTGTCTTATTTACTTTCTACCTGACATAAAAAGTTGGTAACCTACTGCTGAAGATAAGCCATCTAAAATTCAATTATTGGCAAATAAAGGAGAAGGTTTACACAGTCTGATTGGTAACTTAATTGTTTGACTTCACCTTTACAGCTACATCTACACTAGAGTGCTCTTGCGAAAGGCAGTAATCGAAAGACACCTTTTCGAAGGAGAGCATCTACACAGGCTAGGGCTGGTGCTGTCGATGGGCCACCTGCCACATCGAAAGGGGCCACCCAGGCCGTCGAATGAGAGCATCCACACGCACCAACGCCCTCTTTGAAAAGTAAGGGCCAGGAAACACCATGGAGGTGCCGTGGAAGGGGTTGCAGAGTGTCCAAGCCCTTCGGGCCTGCAGAAAGCCTTTCCTTTAATGGACCCCTCCCCAATACCCCCAGCCTGCACAGCACAAGGCCTACCAGGGCTGCCACAAGCCTTGCAGACACAGTGCACACAGGGAGAGCCATGGAGCAGCAGCAGCAGCTCCTGTCAGGGGAGAAGGTGATGCCCCAGACCATGGAGTCCTCTGACCCCGCCACCCATGCACTCCGCCGGCTCTGGAGCTACCCCACCAGCTCAGAGTGGTGGGAACAACTGGTCATGGGGGACTGCAACGATGACCAGTGGCTACAGAATTTCCGGATGTTGTTGCAGATGTTCCTGGCATTGTGCCAATGGCTGTGCCCCACGCTGGGACACCAGGATGTGGTGCCTCCTGCCCGTGGAGAAGAGCGCAATAGCTGTCTGAACGATGGCCACTCCAGACAGCTACCATCCCATGGGACACCAATTTGGTGCGGGCAAGGCCACAGTTGGGGCCACTGTCATGGACGTAAAGGGGCCCAGGCACACATCCACCAGGGAGATGGGGGGGAGGAGGGCAGCACACCCTGCACACCCTCACAGATGCCTAATGGCATCCACAACCCGCAGGTGGTGCACGCCCTCAATGCCATGGCTCCTCTACAGAGTCGTCTGCATCGGGGACCTGGATGCAGCCATCGTTGGCTTTACCGCACTGGTGTTCCCAAACTGCTTCAGAGCCCTTGACGAGACACATACCCATCAACGCCCTCGAGCACAGCGGAGGACAATTTATAAACAGGAAAGGCTACCATTCGGTGGTCCTGCAGACCATGGGGGACAGCTAGGGCTGGTTCCAGGACTATATGGGGGCTGGCCTGGCTGCATCCACGATGCGTAGGTTTTTCTGCAACGTGGGCCTGTGCCGCTGGATGGAAGCAGAGACATACATCCCCCCAGAGGGAGATCCCACTGGGAGACACCACAGTGACTCTGTCTGGTGGCCAACGCATCATATCTGCTCCAGCCCTGACTCAACACCCAGCTCAACCACGCCCACCAGGTGGTTGAGTGAACCTTCGGCCGCTTGAAGGGGCGGTGTCGCTGCCTCCTGGCCTGCCTGGAGGTGGGCATCCTCAAAGTCCCCAATGTCATGGGTGCCTGCTGCACACTCCACAACACTGTGGAGAGTAAGGGGTAGGCCTTTGTGCAGGGGTGGACAATCAAGCCCAGCATGGGCTACCTCCAGCCAGCCACCGTCCCTACACATTAGGGCCACCAGGATGGGATCCGTGTCTGGGAGGACCTGTGCCATTACTTTAACTAGGGGACCCTGTGAGGGGCCGCCCGGACCACCCCTAGCGGGTCTCCCACACACCCCTCCCAACCCTGCACACACTGCCCCCACCCACCAAGCACACAGCACACAGAGGTGTTGGAAAAATGAAGGGTTATATTGCACACCAGAAAAACATGAATAATGTGTCCTAAGAATAACCATGTCCAACTACTTCCAGGTGGGGTTAACTATGTAGGTGGCCAGCCCAGTGGGCCATCTGCTCTGGGGCAGGGGCGGAGGGCCGCAACCCGCACCCCCCTCATCCGGGCTTCCCAGCAGGACTGGGAGGAGACAGGGAGCATGGGGAGTTACGGCAAGGGAGTCTGGGCCAACGGGGGCCCTCTCCCAAGGGGCTGGTGGGTGGAGCTGGGGCAGGAGCTCCCAGTACACGGCTGCCACATCCCAGAATGTGGTGATAAAGCCCCACCAGGTGCCAAGCAGCTTCCCCCTCTTCAAGATGGAGGCATCACTCAGCCAGCTCCACCTGCCACCAGACAGAGACAGCAAGGTGAGCGTCCTCCACCAGCTGCCTCTGCCCCTCCATGACCAGGGACCTCCTGGTGCTGGGGGTGGCTCTGGTCAGTTGCCACTCCTTGCCTTCAGGGGGCTGTCTGGGACCACTGATGGGGCGAGGCTCTCCCTACCCTCAGAGGGTACAGCTGCAGAAACAGGAGGGGAGAGAGGTACAGGCTGTGAGTACCGACCCCTGCCCCATGGCCCATGCCACTCATCCCCCCAGGGGTGGTGAGTCCCTGTCCCCTGCCCACGGGAGCGGTGGCCCTATGTGCAGCTCCCCTGTGCAGTCCACTCCCGCCCCCCACGGGGGCAAGACATGGCACCACCCGCAGGAACAGGTGACGACGAGCACGGGCAGCCATGCTGCCATCCCAGGGGCTGTGGTCCGTTAGGGGTGGTGGGGGGCCCCTGGTTGTGTATGGTGCACCCACCCCATGATCCAGGCTGTGCCCCCTGTCAGGTACATACTTGAGCATTCACCACCGAGATTGGGGATACCCATCTGGAGGTGTGGGAGGGGAGGTCTATGACCAGGTCCCCCCCATCAATGGGCCAGTCCCCAGCTGCAGCTGGCTCCCTCTGTGGCCCTGGTGGTACAGGACTGGCTGATGGTCCTGGTTCTTGCTCCCCTTCTGGCTGGGGCTTCTTGGCTGACATGTCGAGAATGGCAGGACAGAAGGAGGTGTCCCGGGGGCTCAGGGTGGTCCTGAGCTCCCGGTAGAAGGGGCATGAAGCGGGGGAGGCTCTGGCTGGCTGGCCGGGTCCTGTGCCCGGGCATAATCCTGTCGCAACTCCTTGACCTTACACCTGACCTGGTCAGGGGTGCGGACAGGGTGACCCACGTACTCAGGACCTCAGCCAGCTGGGAAAAAGCAGCCACATCCCGCCGCTTCGTGGTCATGACCCAAAGCACCTCCTCCTCCTGCCAGGGCTCCAGCAGGTCCCAGAGCTCATGCTCCGTTCCAGGAGAAGGCATGCTTCCCGCACTTCCAGCTGGACCCCTACGTGCACTCAGAAGGGGGGCCCTGGTGCTCCTGACCTGCCTGGGTGCTGACCATTGCAAGCACAGGGGTGCTCAGGGTCACATGAGGCATGCAGGGGCAATACATGTAGCAGCTGCTGCCTGCACGCTCTGAAGCGTCGCACAGTGGGTTTTCCAGGTCTGTGTGGCTTTAAGAGCTGCTACATGCACAGACCCTACAGCCCCACAGGGGCAGGGCAGCACATCTCTGCCTAACAGCTTTTCACCACTATGGCGGACCCCACTCTTTCGAAAGAGTGAGACATGGAGCATCTACACACGTCCTTTTCTGAAAAACAGACATTAAAAGGGGGGCCTCTTCCTATTTCCTGTTTGGAAGAGTGATTTCAATTCATGTGGTGCCCATCGGCAATTTCATGTTTGAAAGAGCAGGCGGTGTGTGTAGACAAGCCACATGACACTTGAAAACACGGCCTGCTCTTTCAAAAGCATCGCCTAGTGTAGACGAAGCTTGTATGTTTAACTGCTCTTCCACACTGAATTAGAGGGCTTCATTAATTCTTCTTGCTTCTAATGTCTTGTTTTAGTACCTCCAGCTTCTCATTTCTAATCTGAAAGGTGTGTACCTTAAACTATACAACCAATACGTCCATCAGCCACACATTCTCACCGACACAGACCAGAGCAGCAGAGATAACTTTACTCTACTGTAAATTAGAGATGTAAAATCCCATTCAATGAATCAACCACACTCCAGGTTTAATCAGTTAACCAATAAAACAGATGGGGATGGGGATGGCAGAGGATGGTCCAACTGGGCTGGAGCAGTCACCATCTACAGCATGGGAGCTGCTCCAGCCCAGGTGAGGTCCCCAGCTGCCTGCCCTCCTGGGCTGCCACAATCGGAGACTACTGTTGCCTGCCTGGAGCAGCTCTAAGGGGCTGGAGCAAACCCCTGCCTGTGGCAGGAGGGGGACTGCTCCAGCCCCTACTAGTTAACCGAAACCAGTAAGCCTCACCCATTTAGACTGAGGTTTACCAGTGAAACATTAATATCCCTAAAGTAAATCATATCACACCTTTGATAGGACCAGCAGTTCCATAAAAGGTCATCTACTTTGACATTTATGTAATTGTAACAGAGTCCAATGAACAAATGTAACAAAGTAAAAACAGTGCAACTATAAATCCAGTACAACTGACATAGGGAACCAGCTAGAATTTTAACATATGCTAATCAGGATCCTACGAAAGTATGAATAATATGCTTTATTAAATGATCAATGCATACCAACACTTGTATTTCATTTGTAGGTAACTTACCTATTCTGGACTTGTGTAGCGGCAAAATTAACATAATTCTTCTTTTCAAGAAGTTTGGCCAAAAGATTCTCAATTGCACCCTTCTGATTCTGAAAAGCTTCTTCCAAAAACTGATACCTTTCCAAGCCACAAAACAGGAAACCAATTACTGTGCAGCAGCGCATGGAAACTAAAGCTTCTCAGTACACACTTAAATCTGTATTTCCAAGTAAAATACTGACACATTACAGCAGAATTACTGGTAATTAGTATTGAAGCCAACATTTGCTCAATCTTCAATATTCATGAAGGGTAATAATGGCAACGTAAAACTCTACAAAAAGAGAATCCTTAGTTATTTGTGTGCCATTTTTAATATTCTGTACATTGGGAGAAGATGAGAAATATTACTGTTCACAACATAGTAAGCTACAGCACATTATTGTACAGAGGACAGCAGTATAATATTCGCAAACAATTTAATCATTTGTCAATATTTGAAAGAATGCCTAAAAAGTCCTTAAAAAGTATTAGATGAGAAATAAATGCATTAAGTTATCTTCTTTTGTTATTAAACAAAACTTATCTATGGACAAGATGCAGTGCATCGAGACCAGTCAAAAATTTAAGAGATATACTGACTGCAACACAGACTTCAGTCAGAGTGGTAATTACACCTTTGCACTATGAGGTTCATATTCAGTAATAGAAAATAACAGTTTTCAATTTACAGATTCTTCTGAATCTTTTAATTTCACAGCTCCCCAAACACCAAATCTCTCTGATGGAACAGACATCACTTCTAAAACACTGTCACTTATCGATATTTGAAAAGAATACAACCAGAAACCAGAGATGCTTCACTACTTAGTGCAGAACAAAAACAGCAGTCATGTAGCACTTTAAAGACTAACAAAATGATTTATTAGTCTTTAAAGTGCTACATGACTGCTTGTTTGTTTTGTTAGCCACCTCTCTGTTACTATGTAGGGTAGAGTATGGCAATATAAGGTAGACAACATAAAAAGCAGATCACCATTTAAAGCAGCAAGGAGAATCGAAGAAATACTTTCAAGATTTTGTCATTTTTTTCCCCGTCAGGTGTTCAAATGACTAAGGGATCTTCCTCCCCATACGCCACGAGTCTGCTTAAAAGGAGTCTCTCTAGGAAGGCCATGTCTACACTACAAACACTAGTTCATGCCAGTTTTGTCAGTGTACATCGGCCAAATTTGTATACCACTTAGGTATATGCATACTTAATTGCATTGATGCTGCACCAGGTGCTCAAAAATGCAGCACACCATGAGCTACCCCAGTGTGCTACACCCTGGCATCTAGTGCTGTGTTTTGTGGGACAATAATGATGTGTGCCCAGGGATTTCTGGGAGCTAAGAGTCAAGATCACAGAGTGCAAGTTTCTCCACCCCATAAAGCCATCCATTTTGCCCATGATTTCTGCACCTTTAAAAAAAAATCCCATGAACTCATGGGGGACTCTTCAGGGTCTTCAATCTGACAGAAGCACAGATGCCACAGAGCTCAGATCTAGCCTCATCAATGTTCAAAGTAAGACGACACATCTTTCTCCTTTATTTCCAGATCTTAAGGAAGTGCTGCATCATCCAGGACACCAGGGTTTCTTCAAAGGACAATTTGTTAAGGGACACAGTGAGAACACAATTCAAGGCTGATGGCTTGAGAAATGAATCCAGGCTGATAGGACTGCATTGTAATGCAGATCTGGGATGACAAGTAATAACTGCATAACTTTCAGACACAAAAGGTGACATTCTTGGACTTGTGTGCCAGGCTTGTCCCAGCCCTCCAGCATAGGGAGACCAGAATAACTGCACAGACCGTGAAGTTGGGAGTAGTAATCTTACATTAGAAACTTGTAGTGCTGGATTACTACTGGCCAGTGGGAAATCATTCTGCAGTTGAAAACCCAGAGTGGGGGGCCTTTTCATACAACTATGTAAGGCAGTTCAATAGCCTGTTATACAAGCCTGACTCTTGGCAATATGTAAAACACAGGGGGTAGATTTACAGCAAGGGGGCTCCCAAACTACAGTGGGATGATATCTAGACTATCCCGTTTTGGTACCAGACAGACCACATTATAACAGGGAACATACACAGAAAAGGCAACTATTCTATGGTCTTGCAAGTGTTGGTAGATCGTCAGAGATGCATCATTGATTTCAGTATGGTCAAGGAAGGTGCATGATGACTGCATCCTTAAGACTACAGGACTGTTCAGAAAGCTGTAAGGATGGACATTCCTCCCCTATCAACAGACTCCCACTGGCAATGCTGAAATGCAACCCAACCTACCCATTGGCTCCCTTAGTTCAAGAGGCTGCACACCTGCAACCCAGACAACACCAAGGAAAAATTAAACCACTGGTGCAGCAGGTGCAGAACAAGGTGAGATGTTCTTCTGGTAGACTCTTCGGGATTCTACTGTATTTGCTCACTAGATTGGATCTTGGTGGGGGAAAAAAAAACATTTCAGGGGTTGTAGTGTTTGTTGTGTCCTGCATAATATCAAGTGAGGCAAAGGGATAAACACTTTAAGGGCTATGTTGTACTTACTGTACATTGACAAATCCGACTGGGTATTTTCCTGAAGCTATGAATTGTGAGACACTTGGTATGTTTTGACAACTACTGTGCATTACGCAATTTGCTGTGAATAAAGATAGTTCTGAGTCTCCAAAAACAGAACTTTTATTGAGCAAAAAAAGCAATGCATAAAATCAATATGCAACCTCCCAAAGCAACGTTACACAAGGTTTTAACATAAGAGGGTGAACATTAACAGAAGTGGAAAATATGTATGTCCATTTGAGTAAACATATGTAGCCCCCTGTGGCTACATGTACACCAGCTGTGGTCCTCACAGCTCAGCATATGTGGAGATGTGGTTTTCCTCGCTGTTTCATGGCATGGAGTGGTAAGGGTAATGACAGTCCTTGTAATGACATGTGCTATGTTCTGGGATGTAAGCAGCAGTCACCATACAGTTCTCCAGGGACAGCAAGGGATGGAGAATCTGGTATTTTTGGACACTGAGGTCAACCAGGACCTGCAGCATTTGGGTTTCCTGCCTGAGGACCACTGGATATTGTCTACAGCACAGTTAAACAACTATGGCTGGCCCATGCCAAAGCCTAAATGTCTACACAGCAATTAATCAACAGGCAAGCCACAGGTATTTAATTGTAGTGTAAACATACCCATTGCATCATGGTGCTTTTTCTATTGGGACTCCTAGGCCTTTTTTTCCTGTTTTCACAGTCTTTCTCCATGCACTGGCTTGGAGGTACTTTCAGAGTGCATCACTCCTAGTCTTCCTTCTCTACCTTCTCAACGTTGTGTGTTCCATGGATGTGGAGACAGCAACCCTCAAGGCCACAAATGGAAGCAGCTACTGATAAAAAGACAGACGTGTCACTGGATTTACACTCACAGGGAAAGGAGAGAAATTAAGTGTTTTTAACAAGACATGTTTAATGACACTTGGCTTTGAAAAACCCTGACAATGCACTGCTTTCTGCTGCTAGTCATTGTGAAAATGGCCCGCTAGAGAGTGGAGATGGGAGGGTGGGTGGGTGCTTGCTGAGGGGTCAGGGTAAGAGAGACATGGAGGATTTCCTCTTGGATGAAACTATAAAACTTTAAACCCTATTCCACAGACACAAATAAAAGGCAATAGCACTCACTACTGTCACATCTTTCCACAACAGTGGTGATATTAGCTAATATCTCATTACTGAGGTTCACAAAGGCACAAACACAGGTGCTACTGATGTCCCAAAGTCACATCCGGTCACATGCTGCAAGTCAGTTTACCCAACTGGTCTAATCAAACTCACAACAGACAACATCGGAAAGCATCCTACCATGGGAAAGAAACAGTCATTGCTAGAAACCAGATTGCAGACCATTTCCATTTAAGTTCTATAGAGATCTCTTAGCAGGATACAGCAGACACTCCTACTTAAAAGCGTTTTTCATACATCAGCTAACCCAATGGAGAGATTTGTGTGCCAGACTTGTCCCAGCCCTCCAGCATAGGGCCAATACCTTTATCTTGTTAACTTAGAGGTAGGCCAAAAGCCATCTATAAAAAAAAACACTGAAGGAAAAGGCATGCACGCACTTACTGAAGTCCCCTTCCTTTTCATCTGCCTCATCTGCACTTGACTGTCAAGACTGACAGTCTCAAACAGGTCTGGCCACAAGACACGCCTGGAGGCCCAGGCCATCTTTTCCTTCTACTCCTTACTGTTCACAGCAGGACCTTTGCGTCAGGGTCCTCCAAGGTATCCACAGTGACTACTGGGGTTCTGGTGTGGTCTCTGCCAAGCATGATGTATGGTTGGTTGTAGAAGTGGCAGGACTGCAGCACAGCATCAGTTCCATCGTGAACTTCCTGGCCTTTTGGTATCCTTAGCGTAGATCTTTCACTTGCACGTGGCTGAATATCCCTGTCAGACCTCTTTGCCTGCATTCCCAGTACAGTCTGTTTGTACATGTCCACAGCTGCCCTTCCATAGTCCTCTTCTTCCCACAGAACCAGAAGAGCCATTAATTCCTCTCTACTTCAGGCTGGAGAGCTTCAGGTACCTGTGTGTCTGCACAGCACTGGTACGGTCACATTGGCCGTTACACGCAATAGCGAACTACTAAATGTGCTCGCCAAGTGGGGCAATCAGGAAAAAGTATTTCAACAAACTTAAAGGGCATGTCTTCTAGCCTCTGTGATCCCTGGTCAATGGAGTTTAATCTTGTGACAAATACATTCACTGTTGCTGGGAACAGAGCATTGTGGGATAGCTGTCTGTTAAGGCCAATACAAATCATGCAATGTCTTCACTCACGGGCCATAGGTGTATGCGATTGTTTTTTATTGCATCCTTTTAGCTTACAGACAAATCTGAGCCTCAATACAGACACTAACGGGTCAACACAGGGCTACTTACCTCAACCTAACTTCATAATACAAAACAGGCCAGATGAGCACTTGCTAGTTCTTTTGTGGCTTAGTTGTATAGAATAAACCCCAAGCTCAGAAACAGCATTAGAAAACTTAAGCAACAGAGCCCCAGAATATGCTGCTTATCTCCCTTGTCAGAGAGAAATGCAGAACTCCTCAAGAGGTCCAGCACTAGAGCATCCTGAAGGAAAGGAACATATTTTCTTCTCAAAGACCACCTTGGAACGAGTGTATGAGCCTAATCTGATATACAGAAGGGCAACTGATCTGATTCAGAGAAATGTGTTTACCTAGTGCTTCAAGTACACACAAACCCCATTTCTGGTTTCAACTGGTCTACATCTGTGCAGTAAATCACAATAAGGAGTGCACTACTTAGACCAATGTATGTAGGTCTGGTAACAGCAAATTACTACCCATTCTGAACTAACAATGCACAGGTGTGAATTACAAGGGCTTCATCCCTCAAAATCAGCATAACATTACTTTCCACATACAAAGGAAGGAACATTACAAGTCCTGAAATATATAACACTAAAAGCCCACCGATTAAAAAAAAAAAAAAAAAAAAAAAAAAAAAAAAATATCCCACCACTAAAAACGTTCTGTTCAAAAATCATCTGAATCAAATTTGCTGTCTCTTCTCGTGCAGTCGCTGATAAAAAGAATGAGCCACCTTTAGCAAAAAAAAGAAATTTTTCTGAATTTATTTACTGCGAAGCATTTGGCATAGGACTCCTGTTAAATTATCCACAGTGACTGGATTTTACTCTAATTTTTGGGTAGGAAGGAACCACAAGACAATCTCAGCCTTCTATAGCAACATTTCTCAAACTGGGGCTCATGAATCATGTCTAGGGGCCAACAGCCTCGCTGATCATCTGCCCCCCTCCCCATCTCACATGTGTTCAGCTGTATTCAAGAGACTGGGAGAGAGCGGGGAGAAGAGCGGATGGATAGAAGAAGAGATGGAGTTCTGGGGGAAAGGTGGAGTTTTCTAGCTCTTTAGATTTAATGATAAAATAAAGATAATGCATTGAATAATAAATACATTAGATCCTCTTTAATCTGGCAACTCTGGGGAAAAAAGGTACACCAGATTGAAGATTCTGCCAGGCCAGGGGAGGGCACTGTGGGGTCAGGGCATGAAGGCAAAGGGGTGAATGCTTACCTGACACCCTCCTCCCAGGGGGCACACATGGCTCTGCACCACTCCCCAAAATCCTCCCCTCCTCCTCCACTGCAATGGGAGCAATAGGGGAAATGCGTTGTTGCACTGCCATTCCCTCATGCTGGAGGAAGCAGAGTAGCAGCACAGAGTTGCTTCCTCCTCTGTGCTAAGGATATTACTGGATTAGTGACACCAGGGTAGGCAGGTTCAAGTGCAATGACAAATAGTGTTTTACGATCATTTATAAATTAAAAAAACAGTATTTTTCCAAACACAATTTTTTTCTTCAAACGTAAACAAATAGGAGTAGGCTTTGAGTTTAAGGTGGACCCTGTGAAAAATTTTACTCAAATGGGGGTCCTCAGGTTGCTGAAGTTTGAGAACCACTGTTCAACAGCCGCCCCAAACACTCCTTCCCTCCCAGTTCTCTGGAGTCTGAGCAGTGTGCTCTGTCGCTATCAGGTGGTGAATCAACAGTCTATGGTGTTTCAGAGGATTAAGATTCCAGGAGCGGAATGAGCAGGAGATTAAAAACAGTTCCTGTGCTCACCTGGCCTCAATTTGCTTAAGCATTTTACAGAAATCCATAAAAAAATCCAATTTCATTTGAAAGCAGAGACAGACAGTTTGTTCATCTGTAACTTACAGATACCCATAGAAGAGATTTTAAACAAAAGTTACTATTTGGTGGCACCTGAGAGCAGGTTATTCATGAAGTCTTATGGGAAAGAATGTACTATAGAACAAAATTTGTCTGTTTATGGATTGTTAATCAGTTAGTGTCAAGTGCACAATGGTGGAAACGTTCAGGCTACCAAACAAAAGCTTGTCAACCAATCCTAGACATTAAATATTCTTGGTAATTGTATTTTGAGGCTATTTCCAATCAATGAGCATGAAAAAACCTGGGCCAGGTATGTGTTTCAGGTGATTACTTATTTTATGGAACTGTCAGTAACTGTTAGAAGTTATGCGTTCTCTATAAAGCTGCTTCTATGTTCTAGGACATTATTGACTATGCTAGAACAGTACTAAAACCATCCAGAATGGCTGTTTCAAACCACTGTCCAAATAAACGGGAAGAGCAGCTGTACAGAGAAGTGCTGTCTGGAGACAGATTGCAGTAAGCAGTTCTGCAATGGTCTGCTAAAGCTCCCAACGTGCAGAGTTTTATTTCTAGAGGTGGTTATTTGAAATATATATTTGCACATTAGAATCCTTACTACACCACTGCATAACTACTTACCAAAATTCCCAAACAGCATCATTCAAACCACTGCATAACCATAAGACTTCAAAGACTTTATGCTCTTCCACAGCTCCTCCTCTCCAGTGCATCAGATAATTTCTTAAAACTAATACAAAATGAGAGGAAAATGTACATTCTTTATAGGTTACAAACCTCACTATTTTTAACTGAAATTAGATTAGAGAGCAACACACCAAGACAAGTGGATCAAACCTCAGCCCTCTGTATTAGGTAAGTACATTTATTCATGATGCAAACCTTATATATTAACTTTAGGTGATTTATCCTAAAAGTTAAAATACATACATTAAAACATGGCCTTTCCAGACAGTTACCACATCAACCGTTATTTGTTCCTATAGCCTCCATTCATTCCAAGAACGACTTTTTAAAATCCAGGATTGTGCCAGTCTATTTTATTGCATTTCATCTGTGTACACGTTGAAGTGGCAGCTCCAGCAAGTGGCAGGCAGGTTTAACCCTATTTCAATTCACGTCCAGTCCGAAGTAACATTCCTCTGAATTCAGTCTTAGATGTTCCACATAGCTCGACCAATACACCACCCTTACAAGCTGCTATACGAATTGTAAGTAGGCTGTCAGTCACTGTTATAACATACATACGTATAACTGTGTGACTGTTAAGTATCCATCACAGGTGAGAATGAAACAAATATTCACTTATACTTAGGGACTAAGTCACCTGTAGAACTGAGAACCTCAAAAGGAGGCCTGGAGAGCTCCCCTCACCAAGAGAACAGTTTGGTCTAATGAACAGTAAACACAGCAATATTTAATGGCACAAATGCTTAATAGTAATTTCATTTTCTCCTACTCTGAGTTAAGGGGTTAAGACATGTTAATAATTGTACCTGTGTTCTTTGTGTTCCAATAACTGACAGTCTCTGCATGTCAGTCTGTCACACGTTTCACAGAAAAGTTTTAACTGTTCTTGTTTGTGGACAGGACAGAAAACAGGACGTTGACCAGATGCTCCCACAGCCTCTGTTTTTAAAAACAAACCATTTTTGCATTTTAAAATAAACTTTGAGACAGTTTGAAGAGCAAAATCTCTAACTGCTAATGCTGAGCAAGACTTAACTCGGGCAAGGACAATTATAAACCTATCCTTTAGATTAAACAATGCATGGTACTGTAAATAGGTACTTATTGATATATTTACAGTGCCAGTTTATCAAGAAAGTTTCAGGTGTGTTACGTTTTAAGCAAAAAATCAGGGAGGTTGCTTTCCCATCCCTCCTTTACATCTCAAATAAAGCTATGCTGTTTGACTATAAAGCCACATGTCATTTCTCTGCTCCCTAACCCGACCTCATTATCTGAAAGTTTCAACACCCCTCAAGCTTTCTATTGTCAAGCACTCAGGGAGCTCCTAAATTAGTGTGTCAAAATCCTGACAAAACAGCAGTAAATCACTTTTAACGGAAAACCTAATGTTGAAGTAAATACCACTACCACCACTACTACTAGTAGGGAACTTCCTTTTAGTTAACATGCAGTCATTTGAATTGCAGGTGAGCTGTGTAATAGAAATTTACAAGCATGCATAAAGAACAAAAAGCTTAAAAAAAAAAAAAATATTTCTGGGGTTCCAAATTGCCCAGTGACCACTTGAAGACACTTGTGGAGGAAAACCAGTGGAAGATGAAGCAGATAAGGATTAAAGAAAAGTTGTTTTTCAGTATTGTCAAGTACAATCAGAAGTTGTTATATGATACAAGTTGTTATAACAAAAAACAGCATACATTAATACAAATGGGATCTTCCACTAAATAAAGTTGGAAGTATTCAAGATTTATTTCACATGGTCTAACGCAGGGTGGGCAGAATGAGGGGCGGTCCCTCTTGGAGGCTGCAACACTATCAGCTGCTGGGTCTCAGGCTGGGCGAAATGAAGGGCAGTCCCTCTTGTAGGCTGCCACACTATCGGCTTCTGGGTCTCAGGCTCATCTGTCTCATTAAGTATCAGAGGGGTAGCCGTGTTAGTCTGGATCTGTAGCAGCAACGAAGGGTCCTGTGGCACCTTACAGACTAACAGAAAAGTTTAGAGCATGAGCTTTCGTGAGTTAACTCACTTCTTCAGATGCTGACCAGCATTTGAAGAAGTGAGTTAACTCACGAAAGCTCATGCTCTAAACTTTTCTGTTAGTCTATAAGGTGCCACAGGACCCTTTGTTGCTGCTGTCTCATTAAAACACTGAAACATGATACCGGTTTTATGTTTGTCTATTCGCATTTATACACCAATTAATAAAGTTTTTACACTCTACATACTTGTTTTCTTATGCATGCTGAAAGGGTTTTGCTTTTTTTTTTTTCCTCCCCCCCATATGAACACCAATGAAATTTTTGTCAGTTTAGATTACATTAGACAGGTTGGGCAGGATGGGGGACAGCTAATGGCAGGGATGAAAAGTGAGGCCTAACATGAAAAGTTTGCTCACTCCTGACCTAATAAACCACCACAAACATGTAATAGATCATTTCTTCAGAGTATGGGAAGAGTAAGTAATTCACCACAGCTGATATCACCAAGAATCATCAGGTGGCTTGGTTTCTAGAGAATGAATATCGTATTAAAACAGTTCTCACCATGGAAGAGATATTTGTCTATAATTCTGTATTTGCAGTGAAACGGTGAAGGGTTAACGTGGATATCATGACCATCAGGATGACAGTACATTTGTACTGTGACTCATTAAGAATGATGTCTTTTTCGGTAGCCCTCCTGTTGTGGCTTTACCTGGACACACTGTCACTTTGTGAAGTTCAGAAGTTCGAAAATTTATCAGAGAGAGATCTTATCAATTAGTAAATGATATACTTAAGATCAAAATCAAAAGTCTTTAAAAGATTAATTCTGCTGCTAGGACAAGATTTTGGACTAATTAAACAATTTTTCATTAATATTAAGCATAATAATTCATTAATAATACAGTTTTTGGCATAGACCAGGAGTTCCTGGAAAGCCCTTACATTGCAGCTATACTAAAGAAGGATCAAAACTGCCATCATAGGGTTCCTAGTTATATTTTAACTTGTTCTGTTTGCAACACTGAAGTTGAGTAACTGACTTAATTAGACCAGTCCACATGACAACACTGGATTCTACAGAAACTAAGCTTTAATTTAAGAAGCTTTTGTCCCTCGTTTACAAACAAAAACCTTCCAAATGAACTAAATGTAGTGAGTTTATGAGGGACATTAAACAGCAAGTAATATTGTAACCAAATAACTGCTAAAGTTTCCATGGGTTACTCTGTCAAATGCCTCTTCCCCATATCCTGCTGTTCTATATGGAAAAGGCTGAGCTGGCACACAGGCTGGCTCAGCTTCTGTTCTATTCCCACCCCGTGCCCACGCACCTTCCACTCTGCATTTAAAGGCTGAGCTGGCACACTCACTAGCTCAGCTTTTGTCAAGAATCGGGATCTTCCCCACCTTCCCTCTCCTGCACATGAAGAGTGGAAGGAGTGGGGAGAGAAGCTGAGCCATTCAGAGTGCACCCCAGCCTTTAAATTTCTGAGCAGCAGCATGGGAACTGCTTGATCCCAGTGCAAGGAGGGATAGAGACTGAGCTAACCGTGTATTCTATTACAACCTTTTTTTTTTTTTTTTTTTTTTAAACATACTCTGAACACAGTTCTAAGAAGTGACCCGTTTCCATTTATTTCAAGATTGTGAACCAGAGTCTAAAAATGACAATTTAAGAACCAAATTTCTCAGTACTCTAGATGTGCAATTTCACATCAAATCTGTGCACTTACTCACTGTATCAGTAAACTAGCTGAAGTGCATATGGAATTGGTGAAATATACCAGGCACAAAGATTGATGGTCCAAAGTGTGCTGCCAATTGCACCTTCACTTACTGATACCAGTGCAAGAGTAATTCAGCATCCTGCATGACAGCCATATTCTATACTCAGTGTTTATGCAAACCTCCTCTGGGAGCCCGATCAGTTATAAAAGGTGGTACTGTTTGACTTTAAACTACACAGCCCTGGTCCACAGACTATAAGTAAATATGTATTCCAGTCCTCTTCACCAGATGAGCTGACACTCATTCTACATTCCTCCATCCCATCTTCTTTTTAAACTACCAGTCTTGAAAACACATTTTAGAAATCTAATTTGGCTCAGGTACTAATGAGAAGAGAGAACCAGAAGTGTTGTGCAACTGGAACTTCATAATTATATTGATATCTGAGCCAAAGCAGAATCCAATTCCCTCTTCCATGTCTGTCCTAGCTCTGTAGTGTTAGTAATGTACATTTGTCACTAAAGATAATCCGGTATGATTCAAAACACACACACATCAGTTCTGTTGATGAAAGTGATGGACCACTCACACATTTAAGAAAACCAAACCCAAACAAAAATAAAGACTTGCCCATTTTTTTTCTTGTTCTACATGCATCCATTTTCTTCACAGACACTTTTAATACTATTATTAGCAGAACAAGCCATTTTAATTTAACATTTACAAATTTATTCCATTCTCAAGTCTCGTTGACAGCATAGCAGGTTGTCCCCATCTCTCTCTAAAACCTTCCAGGGAAGTCACAAACTAAAGATATGTACATACAATTCTGCCTTCCTCTCTTCGCTTGCACAGGCACATATGCTCACCCACAGCAGGAATCTCTGGAGTGGTTTTGATTTCTACACTACAAATAGGAGTGGGCAAAAGATCACCAAACTCACCTGAGGAGACATCCTCTTTCTTTCTGATCATATGATCTTTAGTAAATTTCACCCGCTGATGTGCTTCTATGCATGTCTTGCACAGCCATTCCCCACATTCCACACAAAAGCCTACAGCACTGGCATTATCTTCACAACTGGTGCACACCTAAAATCAGGAACAAAACAAGGCAACATAGGTACTTACAAAGATTCAATTTTACTGTGAGGCTTCAATATCAATGCAAATAAAGTCCAGTAAAAGTGTTTTCTTCTTTAGATGCTCAGCCACTATATGCAAGATGAACACACATTAAATATTGTCTAAATTGCAGTAAGAAAAAATAGAAAATCATGCCTGTTCTGATTTCTCATCAGAGCTACTTGGTGCTTCCGAGGTGTCTTTCACAAAGTAGTTATCCACCAGATCTATCTGTCTGCACTCCTGGCGACATATAGGACACCTGATCACGCCAACTGCAACACAAAAGAAATTTTAAAAATTTCCTTAGTTTCAAAAAACAAAAACAAGGAAACTCAAATTTATAACCATGTGCTTAAAAACAAGCAGGTTTAAAAGACAAAAGTGACAACAAGAAATCACCACATTAAGCACCCGGAAGGTAGTGAAGTGAAAATGAGACTCCTTAACAATCCAATACTGGGACAAACATGGTGACGTTTAAGCCAAAGATTTGGAATGAAAGACCAAAAACATTACTAGAGAGACCTTCCTTCCCTTCAGCTGGCATGAATTGCAATGCAATCTTTCAGATTTTCCCAGCAAGATCCAAGAACAGTATGTCATTTAGGTAAATGATTTTGTTTTGGCTTCATGGGTTTTTCTTCCTAAGAAACATTAAATATTTTATTCATTGAATCTCTTTCCTACACCTTAGATCCACTACACAAACTTACATTTCAAAGTAGGCCAAAGACCAAATGTGTGCATCCCCATATTCTCCAATCCAACCTCTTGTCATATGGATACCTTTGTTTCACACAATCAGGGTTTTAAATGCCTACATTATACTCCTAACCTTCACAAGATGCCTCCCCTCCTTGCTCACCACACTCTTCCAAAAGAGTTATGCCGTGCAGACTGGGAAAAAAGTCCCAGTTACATTTGGGTAAAGATTAATGGGACTGAAGGAACTGGTTACTCTATTAAGAATTAAATGAGAATGCGACAATTAACAAAATTCAACACAAATTCATAGAAAATAGATCTCGTCAAAAAAACTTTTTTATTAAATGACTTAATTTAATACAAGTAATAGTTCTCACATAATACACTTGGACTTCTGCACAGCATTTCACTAGCTACCACGTAACAGTTTCACTTGAAAAGACGACATTTATTAAAAACCTAAAATGATATGAAAAAAATCAGTATCACACATGTTAATTGGCTGATCAGTCTCAAAAGGTATTTCTAAATAGGGAATCATAATCAAGTGGGGTTTTTTTTCCAGGAGGCATTTGGAGGGATTTACTCTTCGTCCTACATCATTTAACAATTGTACTCAATTTGGAAAATATAAAATCAGCACTGATAAAGCTTGTAGATGACAAAAATTGGGGGATTTTCACATAATGAAGGTGACAAGTAACAGATTCAGATTAATCTGGATCACCTGGTAGAGAGGGTAGAAGAAAACACTGTGTTCTAACAAAGAATGTAGGCCTGCCTACAGGATGGCACACTATTCTGGGAAGCAGTAACTGAAAAAGGGATTTGGGCATCAGAGTGGAGCATGACGCTGTGATCAAAAAAGCAAGTGAGATCCTGGGATGTATTAAACCAGGGAATCGTGCATAGGAGCAGAGAGGTTATTTTACCTCTGTATTTGGCACTGGCATAAGCACTGCTGGAAGAGTGTGTCCCCTTTTCAGAGCCCATATTTGAAGAAGGATATTGATAAATTGGTAAACACACCCACACCCACCAAAAAAAAAAAAAAACAAAAACAGCATCTCTGGTCTGAGTAAATCTGTCTGTTCAAGAACTCCTCCTAAACCATAAGTTAGGACCAACACATTTGGTATGCGGTTTCCTCTTATTCTAACTTACAGCAAGAACGGGGTTTGGTTTTGCCAGAAAAATGGGATGTGCCTGGAATTTGATGGTTTTCCATAGCATGGAAAGGGAGGGAGTTGAAAGCAGGCAGAGCTATACTGCAGTGACTATTGGAGGCAGCTGCACAACCAAGAGAGTCAACAGCTAAGCTGGAGCTGGCCATTTTGCCAGCCACCAGACTAAGAAAGTGGCCTTCCCCCCATGATCCAAAACCCTTCCTCAGGTAGGAGCAGGCCAGTGGGATGAACATGACACCCCCATCCCCACCGGCTGGCTCAGGGACAAGTTAGTGGGCAGGGTGCACAATCTCTACAGGCCCCAGGGAGAAGCCATAAGTAACCCTCCCATCCTGCCTTGAGTCCCTCCTCATCCCCCCCTCCTCTGCCCAAGCCCTCCTCACCCCCAAGCCTCACTCATTTTCACCTACATCCACAGCCCCCTACCCTGAACCCCTCCTCAACCCATCACCCTGATTCCTGCTCCCCCCACACCACCAGCTCCCAACCGTGAAGGACCTGGGCAACGCCGGGTAAGTCTTCTAGAATTTAATATTGGGCTCTTTGTTCTGACACAGAATGCCACAACACTAACTAACATAGCAGAAAAAGGTACAACACTAATGACTGAAGCTGACGCTAGACAATTTGAGATTGGCAGTGAAGCGTAAATTTGTTGCTGCGTGTATAGCAACTGTTCTAAGAATTTACCAAGGGTCAGGATAGATTTTTCATCACTCACAAATCAAAAATGGATGTTTTTCTAAAAATTATGCTTTAGGACTTATTTTTGGGAAGTTCCACAGTCCGCATCCTATAAAACAGGGGTCAGCAACCCCCAGCACGTGTTCCAAGAGTGGCATGCGATCCGATTGTCATCAGCACGCATGTCAGGAGCTCAGCCCCCGCTCCTCTTCCCCCATGCAGCTACAAGTTTGCACAAAGCCATGCTGCCTGTAGATTAACAAAAGACCAGCTAATGCTATCAACCACCACCTAACTGGTAAAGCTCTGTATCTTTATTAACGAAGCTTTTGTAGGTAGGACTATTAGGGTACATCCACATTAGCATTCCTCTTCCAAAAAAGGCATGCAAGTGAGGGAAATCAAAAAAGCAAAGGAGGCACATATTTACATATCCGGCACCTCATCTGCATATTCTTCTTTTGAAAGAACTTCTTTCAAAATAAGAAAAACAGTGTACATGTGGCTCTTTCAAAAAATAAACCCCATTTTTAAGGAACCCTTATTCCTTTTTTTTTTTTTAATTAAGGAAAGGTTTTTTGAAAATGGGGTTTATTTTCAAAAGACCCACATCTACACTGCTTTTCTTCTTTCAAAAGAAGCACTTTTGAAAGAATATGCAAATGAAGTGCCAGATCTTTAAGTCTGTGCCTCATTTGCATGGCCTCTTTCAAAACAGGAATGCTAGTGTAGATGTAGCCTTAGCGACTAACAACTATCACTGGAACTCAGACTGTACAGAGATGTCAAAACATCAAATTTCAGCACTCTGCCTTGGAAAGGTTGCTGACTCCTGGACTAATGATCATAATCTCCCTCTCCCCTTTCTGGCCTTCCAATCTACAAATTTTCTTAGAGCTACCCTTTGAGGAAGAATCTTTCAGATTAGGGTAGAATTAAAGGTTACCACACTCAGCATACTAGAAGCAGACATTCAATTGCACTCATTCCATAGAAATAATCTCAGACAACAAGCTTTCACATCAAACCAAATTTAGGAATGTGGCAATGGTCAGATTACCAGAAATAATTGTTTCATATTGTCTTGGTGTAGATGTGTTTTCTCATATATAAATAAAATATAATGAAGCTTCCAAAGTGAGAAGAGCCTTAATATTTTCCTCACATTAAAAGCAAAAATTCAGTTAATACTGGACTACAATTGTTCTCCAACTCTAATCACAAGACAGTGGAAGGAAACCTAATAAAACCAGAAGTCTAAAATCTCTGATCTTGCTGAAGTCAAGTCCCTCAGCTTTAAAGCCCTTTAAAAAATGGTCTCTGGTTCTCAGTGTTAAAATTAAATGAAGGGGAGTAAAACAAACAGTCTTAGAGCATTTAGACATCTAAAAAAGTAATCTTGGTTAGGGGAAAACAAGAATAAAACAGCTGCACTTCAGGAATTTTTCACATAAAAAGCTTAGTACTTCTTCAGATCCCACATGGAAAAAAAGCATTTTCACATTTTTAGAGTAACTTGTATAAAGCTAAAAAGTTTTATGACGAAGTGTAAAAGACTTCCACCTGTCAAACAGGATAGGAACAAGTGATTGTTTTACATCACAGGAAGGACCCTGTAGAGCAACCAAAGCTGTAACTGTGTATGAAGTGCCCACACCTATGTAACAGGTATGGAGGATAAATCAGAACTTTCCTGGAAACAATAGATTTCTTCTCCTAATTATGATGATTAGACACAGAATAAGAGAGCACACATGTACATAGTGGATTAGAGTCCTTCTAAGAGAAGTTTTTATATTCTCAGCCCACAAACAATTTTTTCCTCTTAGATTTTGTCTTCAACAGTAGCTTCATACACCCTGTGCAACATTATGCAGACTACATCCAGTCTGGGTCCTGCATTTTTCCAGCCAGAACTCAAACGTATCAGCAAATCTTAGATATTAAGTCTGCAAGTTCCATTCTCCCAATCACCACTGATAAGTTTTCTGTATGTGAAAAATGTGGAAATGTTGCTATTTTATAGAAAAGAAAGGAAAACTAGAAGGAACTGTCATCACTACCATTGTAATTTCCACAACATGAGATCAAACTAACCAAAAAAAAGAAGTGTATTTTAGTGCTTAAGCTATATTTGATTTAATATTTTAATCATGAGGCAAGGAGAACACATGAAGTTTTTCCTTTCCAGTCTTCCAATAAGAGGCAACTTTCCCTCCTGCCAGGAAACAGGGAGAGCTATCAGGAAACAGGCAGTTTCCATCATGTGCTGGTGGTTATTTTGGTGGTGTTTTCTGATTCTCCAAAGGCACTAACTGAACTTAGGATGGCGCAGATCACAGACATGATCGATGCACACCTGCACATTAGCAAGTATCTTCTTTATAGCTGTAGCTATCCGTGGATCATTTCTGAAGATGCAGATACAAATTCTGTATCTGTGCAGTGTTCTACTGATGATTCTCACTATACTTGCTATAGCCACTGACGCCACATCCATAGGCCAACACTTCTAGGACCCGGCCATAAGACCACAAGACAAGAACCATGAGACCACATCATCTGGAAGATCTAGGATGACTGGCAATGAATTCAGAACTTCTGCATGAAGTAACTTACATTTCTGGAGCTTAGTAATCTTGTTGCCCCAGCACTTCAGTGTACTGGCACATGTGTGGTGACCATCGCAGTCCAGAAGTGGGTTGCGATAACCAAAGACCAAACTGAATGTTTAGCGGAATGAGTTAAAAGGCTGTCCCATAACATGCAGGTCAATCAATGAAGTTTTCCCAAAGTGTGCCATAGTCAAGGGGCTAGAGAAGCCACATTTTGGAAAGCTAGTAGGTAGTCTGAGGTACGACTGGTTTGACTCGAGTCTGCATCCTGCAGTATGGATGCCAGGAGCCCAGGTTGAAAAATCTATTAATTCTACATTAACAGCAAGTGTAGATCCTAAGCCCTGGATTCTCAAACAAGGGTCAGATGACTTGTGTCCCTCCAACCCTGGGCCTACAAGAAAGTATAGCTATGTCCTGAGAGTTCATAGTGCCAGACACAAACAGACATGGCTCCTATGTACATTTGCACCACGGATAATTGTGGTTCTTGTTTCTCTCCTGTAAACGTAGCTAAGATGGATCCAATCAAGAAGCAGGAATAACTTCTTACCTGGAAATTTGGTTTATGTCACCAATCCAGCAGGTAGGGAAAGCCTACCTGGCACTGTCAACAACACTCAAGTGGAGATTGGTCTCACTTGCCATCTTCTTACATCCTGAACCACTCCTCCCTGTCCTGGCATCAGGAAAGAGAGTTTTTCCAAAGCCTGAAACAGAGGGAGAAGAGGAACTCCCAGATCCCTTGTGATAAATTCCTAACAAGGGTCAGGTGATGCCCCAATGGGAGAAGGAATTCACTAAACTAATCTGGGCCAAAGGCATTCATGAAGCAAAATGTGGGAAAATATGCCCCTAAAACTGTGTGATCAAGGATGTACCAGTGAGTGAGAAGAACTACACTACACAGTGTTTAATGAAGAAATTCAGTCCTGAGTAGTTGCACTGTAGCTTGTGCATACTGACAAAACTCTAATTAAAATCTATTCAAAAAAGAATCATCTGGAGGATGGATGAAGGGAATTCTTGTCACATTCTAAGAATTATCAATATCCTTCTGGTCAGCTGCCAGACCGAAAGTTATTGAGTCTTCATTAACGAGCGCATGATAATCTCAACACTGCAGAAGCTGTGAAGCTAGGACATCTTACTGGTTGTTCAGCTATCTGAATGCTACTTTAAAGAGACAGAAGTTATTTCCTCAACTTCTTGACAGAAACAGAAGACAAAACATCTCAAACGAACAATAGCCTTGAGATGGATGAGATACAAGCAAAAGCGCCACCATATACTGGGCGTGTTATATTGTCAGATAGCTGCAAACCTCTGAAAATTCCAGTTATGCTTAGAGTTCATGTTATTCAATCCCATTTTGTTGAGGTCAAAAAGGTTTTACTAAAAAAAGGCAATGCAACAAGCTTTTTTGTAGTCCTTTAAATTGTTTATAGTTCAGAAAACTCAAAGTATATTAAATAAAAACTTGATGGTTGATTGCATGCGTCTCTCAATATGGGAGAGAATTTTTTAGAAAACAGAACCATGTAACTATGTAAACAAAGAAGCAGCAAGTATAAAGCCCAAAACTACTTCCAAGTTTACATTTACTAGATTTCAATTCAACATCGTCCTTTTAAAATTACTTCATCTAACTTTTTAAACAGATTCTGCCTTCTTCACCATGGTTTCATAAAAAGTTCTCTATTTCTTTCATGCTTTAGATGATTTGAAAAACAGCACCCCAAATATTCTGAATTCCACAAAGGCCTTTGGTGCTGTGGGATAAAGTCAGCAAAAGTTTTTCAAGACTATATTCATTAGAATACTTTTCCCGCCCATGATCAACGAAGCATAGTATTCTGGTCTTGGGGAAAAAGGGGAAGAGGAAGAGAATGCTAAGCTCTCACTTTGGGCATATGTAAAATGCTTGTATGAAAAGCATAAAAAAGAATTCCAGTCCACAAACTGAGTAATCCAAACCAGCATACCGTGTTTTACAGGTTCAACCTCTCTAGTCTGGTACACTTTCATCCAACATCCATAATCCAGCATGATTTTAGTTGGCGAGACAACCAGTTATCATAGGTGTAGCCAAGTTTCCCATGGTCCCATAAAGTTTGTTTACAGTCACCAGTCCTGACTCTTAGTGTTCTGTGCTATTATTCAGCTGTAATTTACACAGTTTCTAGTGAAAAGAGATGAGATGTTGAATTTTATTTTCCTCCAAACTTTTTAGGAGGCTTTCAGCAAATATTCAAATAGATTTTCATGAATAACTACAGAAAATAGAAAATGGGATCTTCAGCTGTATTGTCATCTTTCTAGTATCCATGAAACAAGACTAGAAATCCTACTTGTACTGATTCCTCTCAATCAGCTGTGATGATGCTGGTCCACAGACTTATTCTTGAACTAGCCAGCCTGAACTGCAAATGCTTTACACATTGTATTTACACTAGCTGGACCACTGAAGGTCAATATTTTCTAGCAGCAATACCAACACTTCCACTGTTTACTGGGCTCATAGAAAACATTTAGTGGTAAAATTACAGCTAAATAATAGCACAGTTAACTAACTAAACAAGCCAAAAGGATTAACTAAGCTGAACTTTCTTCCCCCCTAGAAACATCCAATATATTAAAACAGCTTGGGAATCTGTCATATTATCCTAAAAAAGCACAGAAATAGTCTTGAAGAATGATACATTGCAAACTTGATCCACATTTTCTCAAACGTATCCACATCTTCTCCCAATAAGAAACTTTCCTTATTGGCTATGTCTAAACTAGCCCCTTCTTTTTGAAAGGGGCACGGTAACGAGCGAGGTCAGAAGATGGTATTGAGGCACTGCCACAAATTTGCAGCACCTCATTAGCATAATGATGACCGCAGCAATTCCAAAGTGCCTCTTTCAAATTGTGCACCGCCTGTGTAGACAGGGCCTTTCCAAAGACACCCCCCACCGCCCAGTCTTCAAAAGCCCCTTATTCCTATTTGGTTTTAGGAATAAAGGGATATTGAAGACTGGGGTCCTTTCAAAAGGCCCCCTGGTCTACAAGGGCAGCGCACAATTCGAAAGCAGCACTTTTGCATTGCCCTGGCTGTCATTATGCTAATGAGACACTCCATATTCCTGGCAGTGCCCCATTAGCATATTCTGACCTCGCTCAGTACCATGCCCTTTTCAAAAGGAAGGGGCTAGCGTAGAGATAACCATAATGTTTCATTTTTGCAACTGAATCCTGAATCATTTTCTTGCATTGCTTACAATGGACACATTTTCCTTATTTACCCAGGGAACAAATTTCTTCCAAAAAATTCCCAGATAGGGTGTCTCAGAAGCTATGACAGTTTTTATATGGTAAAAGTGCGGGTAAACTGAATAATCTCTTCTCTTTTTCTTCTTAGACCACTCCATTTTTCCCTTGTGTGCTGCCTCTGCCCTTTCCTACATCCTAATCTTTAAACTTGACTAAAAATGTAATGTTATCAATGTACAATTCAACCTCTGTACTATCCTACAGAGAAACATAAAATTCAAACACTAGTTTGCTCCCAGATGAGATGGGGTATTTACGCGTGTTACTCAAGCAAACTTTCATCATATTGTGCAAAAAAAAGGAACAAAAAATATTCTTACCACTAAAAGCAAATTTAGATGAGAGCAAAAAGAGCTCTGGCTGCAAAATATATTTATTTGCTACACAGACAAAAGCAAGGTATAAATTAAATCTAATCATGAACGCAGCATATAAAGCCTAGCTAAGATGCTTTTATTTAGACATTTAAACTTGGATAAAACTTTTGCAAAATGTACTAAAAACTATGTCACTAAAAATAAAACAATGAAGAAATGTGAATAAATGGCCCTTATGTGTTTGTTTATAAACAAGAGGTCATAATATTTCAGATGGAAAAAAAATCCCATAATCACAAAAATTAAACAATTAGAAAACTTGAAAATATTTACATTTTATGATTAAAAACCATCTACTTAAGTTTCAGAACTTTATAAGCTCTGATGGCTGCAAAAGAGCTACCAATATGCTACAAACAATCCATTTCATACTAGCAATATTGATTCAGTAACAGAACATGCTGCTTCCCAAAAGGCTCACAGAATAGCAAAGGTAAATTGCATCAAACAACAAAGCATCTACACTAACATCCATGCTGTTCAATAGAGTTTCCATTTTTAACAAAGGCTACATTTCATACAGAGTAGATTGATACCTGTGCTAGGTAATGAAAGGTTCCTCCTTCACAGTTCCGGTTGGGGATGCATTAAGTGTTGACATAGTACTCGTTACACATCACACTACCCAACTATACTACAGAGGACTAACCTGGTACTATCTTTTCATTTCCTCTTAAATAGTTTCATCTTTAACAATTCTGAATTGCCATAATGCATTCAGCAGGAACTAAAAATTAAACACATTACAACAGCTTTCACCTAAGCTTGGGGATGACTTTTTCCTATGAAAAGCAAAATAATTAATCCAAAAAGAAACTTATGAAGAGATTCAGAACACAGTACTAATCCAACCCAAAACCAGTTAAGTGCCCACTAAAACCAGCTGAAAGTACACTTTGGAATTTATACAAATGTTTAGATATGACCATATAAACTGACTCTGCACTCTGACACTTCTTGGGGCACCCAAGCTTGTGACATAGCTTGCTACCACCTTCCCTCAGCATGAGGAAGCCTGGTCTGCAAGCTGTCACCTTTGTTTCTCTGAGAGCATCTCCCTGTCCTGGGCATTCAGTTCCAGGCTCTGCCACAGATGCCCTGTGAAGATTTTCTTTATGACTAATATTTGTGGAAAATGTCTGGTTATCAGCTCTTGCACTTCTATTGAGTGCAGGTGTTGCATTCACTCTTCTGTTGAATGTTGATTTACAGATCTGTTGTATGCTGTTGGGCAAAAGCACACCATTATGGCCATAAAGAGTGCCCCTTCCCCCACCCGCCCCCAGAGCAGCACACCAACAATGGTGCTGAGCAGCAACCTGCAGCATTGGAGGCTGCCGCCGCCTGACAGACTGGGGGAGGCAGCGGCACTCTGCCTTCACGTGGGCGGCTTGGAGCCTGGGGCTGGAGGAGCCTCCAAGTCCGCATGCAGCTCCTCTACTGATAACGAGGAGAAGGAGATGGAGATATGAGAGGAAGAATGGGGCAGAAGAGGGGAAGGGAAGAGGAAGGCAGGGGACAGGAGTAAGTGATGGGTTGGGAAGGTCAGTGCATTGTCATACAGTATAACCATTCAGATTTAATTCACTTTTGGCATTAACAGGCACCCTTTCCCCCAATAGTCAACTAAATCAAGGGTTTACTGTAATTATACAGCGAGGTATTACCAATATTAACCTCCATCCAGCAGTTGCTCTTGAAGTTCATTGTAATCAGATTTTATCTTTATACAAAACATTAAGGGGGCCCCACATGGGTGACTTGCCCAGGGCCCTTGTACCCCCCTAGGGATGGTCATGCTTGAGGCACTAGGCAAGACTCTTTGCCTTATTTCTTTTCCTCACTTGTAAAATGTTGCTAACCTGACCAACACAAGCACCAGATCTGGTATAATGACAGTACAGGCTGAACCTCTCTAATCCTGAACTCTCTCGTCCAGCAAGCTCTGTAAATTGGCATGATTTAAGTTAGCCAGAGGACAACTTATCATGGGTGTGGCCGTGTTTCACATGGTCCCATTAAGTTTGTTTATAGCCACCAGTCCTGGCTCTCAGTGTTCTGTGCTGTTATTTAGCCGTACATTACCCCCTCACTGTCTTCTAAGAGCCCTGTAAGCAGTGCAAGTGTTGGTAACGTGCTAGAGAATACAGACCTCCCATCATTCAGCAAATTATCTCGTCCGGCACTGGCCAGGTCCTAAGGGTGCCACACAAGAGAGGTTCAACCTGTAGCTAGTGTATCTGGCATGCACACAGCTTCTTGTTTCAACTAAGTTTATTCTGATGACCCTTACAGTTTCCATCTCCAGCACCAGCGAAACAATTAAGGATGATGTCCATTTCACACTGCTGCTGCCACTACTTGGGAAAGCACCTCCAGCGTTTGTTAAGAAAGAGGTACAGCTGAGACCTCCTTCATTCCCTCTAACTTTGACACTGGACAAGAGACTTTGAAGACTGAAAAGCAAATGAAGTTCTAGCTGTCTGAAAGCCAGAATTTGATGTAAAAAATGAAGCATCTAAACAGGATCCTATCAACGTGTTAGGCATTTGTATGGTAATTCCTTACAGCAGTATTTGATTGCCTCACACCCTTTCATGTGTTTATCCTCAACACCCAAAAGGCCAAGGCAGAGCTCTATCATCCCCATTTCACAGATGTACAACTGGAGCACAGAGCAACTGACTTGCCAAGGTCACACAAGAAGCCTAGTAGTCCAAAGACAAACTACTGCCCTAAGAACTGAACTGTCCTCTTTAAAACCCCCACGCACTTCACAGTGCCTAACAGCAGTGGAGGCAGCACTTCCCACCTTGGCACTGCCCATGAACTTCACTAGCACCTTCACTAACATTAGCCTTATGTAACTCATTTTGGGTAGTAGGCATCCCATCGTACGTTCAGCTCCCTCACTGAAAGGGCTTAAATTACAGAAATCAGCATTAAGTTTGATGTTAACCTAGATACTATTGGAAATAGCTAATTATTTACAATCACACAGAGATGGCATCAGATCCTCTTTATGTTTCAAAATTTCCCCATTTCTGAAACAAGCTGAAGTAGCATGCAATAGCAGATTGCAGTTATATTCACTTTAGATTTGAACACGCATAAAGCAAATAGCATTACAATAGCTAAAATGTCAGTATGTTCTACAATTAAAATAAAGCAATTTCTTATGAAGCTGGAACCAAAGTATGACAAAGGAAACAAACAGGTTAATATATATTGACATTTTCAGTAATAATGGCCTTTATAATTTTCTTTTGTTGTTCTAAAAATAGCAGGATATAAAGTATATTGCATTTTTACTAGATCCTATTAGAGTACTATGCCTTGCATTGCCCAACATTAACTAGACCATTCAAGAGGGTATATTCACAACTACTTCTGTTGTTCTCTAGTAAGTCGTTAACTAAACACGTCCATTATTCTTTCAGTATGTAAAAATTAGGCCCTGCTTCTGTATTCAAATCTCATCACCAAGACCTTAACAAGCATAAATAATAGATGATAATCAAGAAAATTTTCTTGTCTGTCACCATGAAGCATCCACTGGCAAAGCTTGTGTCTTATTAGCAGGTCCAACCGTTAAGCACCCTTGCACAGCAATGCCATAAGATATGAGCACAGCTTTGAAAGAGTTCTGGTGGTCAGACTGTAGAATAAGTGATTAAATCTCAGTCAACTGAGCAGGTAAGAATGCCACTATCCTACTATATATGTTTTCCATTTTTTTTTTTTTTTTTTGCATACCTGGATCAAACAAAGACAGATGGACATTGCCATTTACTAAGTGATGAGTAACCACCTAGTGACTTGTAGTGGAATTTATTCCCAAATCCCTCGACACAACTGGAGTTGGAACAGAATTAAAAGATAGCTTCCCCTTAAAGAGGGGGAGCAACTCAAGTTACTTAAAGTGATCCTCCAAGAGATGCACATTTCAAATGTGCACCTCTCATGTTTACATGGCAGGAGGGCAATGCCGTAGGGGAGCAGGGAGACCCCACAGCCAGAAGCCAGCTGTGCAGTGCCCAGACAGCAGAGCCAGCTGCACGGTCCCCCCCCCCGAAGGGGCAGGGAATCCCATGCTGCCCCACAGCTGGGAAGTGGCTGGGCTCCCAGCTCAGCCCCTGGTGGAAACCCCAGATAAGGCTGCCACTTGGTTCCCCTCTCCTCACTGTTTGCAGGACCCGGGAAACTGACCAGCTCATGGCTGGTCAGTTTCCCAGTTCCCCCAAAGGACAGAAAGCTGGGAACCAAGCAGCAGGCTAGTTCCCAGCTCCCCTATACTCGCAGGACCCGGGAAACTGACCAGTCATGAGCTGGTCAGTTTCGCAGGTCCCCCAAGTGTCAGGAAGACTGGAAACTGGCTGCCCCCTGGTTCCCAGCACTCTACCAGTCTGGGAGTCAGGAAACTGACCAGCCCACATCTCCCAGCTCCTGTACTCTCCCCCCAACTTGTGCAAAAATCTGTGTTATGCGGGAGATTGCAGGAACGCTACCCCCTGTGTAACTCAGGGGTTTACTGTACATGTAGTAAGTAAATTTCTAATTTTATGGAATGTGGCTTTCTAATTTTTCCTTTAAAGCCAAAAGTTAAAATGAAGAACATGTTCTTTTATTGCGGCACTTCATGAAAAAACAAAACCCCAAAAAACGTGAAAAGGAAAACAAGGAAAACAAATGTGACCACGGATTTTGGAAGAGACCTTTCCTCAGGACTAAGCAACAAGAGATGGCAAATACTCAACAACGTTCACTTTAGAGAAGTCTCTTGGAATTCTCTACTGATACATAGGAGATGCCACATTAGTTAACACATACAAAGGCCCCCATTTTAAGCTTCTATTTTTAACAAGCTTTTGTAATTAAATTCACCCATTCAAGTCTCCCACACTTGTTCTCAACCCAAAGATGATTTTCCCCCTCACAATATTTAAAAAAAATCCCTTCAACTGTTTACTTGTTTTATAAGCATGATAAAGAGTGCTCCACACTGCAACAACTATTTCTAAACATTTATGTTCCCCGAATAACTCAAACTTCCATTTTCAAGTTGACATCCCCCGGGGGGGGAGGGGGGGGGAGAAGAGTGTTTTGCCAAGTTTGATATAATGGCTGAGATAGCCAAAAGGTGTAAACAGGTTTGCATGTGTACAGCGTGTCATTACCCTCACCAGCGTGAAGGCTTATCAAATGTACATAGCCTAGATATTTTGATGTATGACTGTCAGGTAACTGAATCAGAGATTCAAACAAACCCGCACAGATCACTCAAAGGTCAGACCACTGACCTGATATGTCAGCTATATTTAAACTATTTTCAAATTCTAAATCTTGAGTATCTGTGCCAATATTCATGGTATTGAAAAAAAGATGATTTTTAAAGAGCATCTCCCCCTCCCCACTCCTTTGTAGCTATGACCTGCACAAAAGCAAACATGACTGATTACTAGATCCTAGAAAGCCCAGCTGAGACCAGGGCCCAAATGGCAAATAGCAAAACTGACTAGGCACAAGTGCTGTCAAATATGCAAGTAAACTGAGAATTTCTTACCCTCCACCAGTTTTAACAGAAGACCCCAAAGTGTTAGACATCCAACATGTTCCATAAATTTCAGTTGCCAATTTCATTAAATACACTTAAAACCATTAAATTCTCTCTCTCACACACCTCTTATGAAAGCAGCTGCCACAAGGATATTACGTGATTCTGAACAAAAAAAGCTGTTGTCCACAAAATAATCAATTAAATGACTGGTGGCTCACAAGACACTTGCTATTAAAAAGTATGGGAACCTGCAATTTAGTCATTTTTTACATTTTTAACCTATGCATTGCAAATAATCACTCATACACGAAAACGTATTAAACTGAAAGTTCATATCTGTATTCTTTACTATTTATTAAATCATACAAAACCTAAAAGGGATTTCACTGAACATCTTTAGACTTATACCTCAGCCAAAGTTTAGACAACATTGCACGTCACCATCCTAATTATGCTCAAGAAAGAAAGTGAAGGTACATCCACACTGAAGCTGGAAACCCAGCTCCTAGACCAGGGAGACAGACACATTGTAACTCTGCTCAAGCTACCACATTAAAAAGAGCAACAACAGAGAGGAAGCCGTGCTAGTCTATATACTATCAAAACAAAAAAGGAGTCAAGTAGCACTTTAAAGACTAACAAAATAATTTATTAGGTGAGCTTTCGTGGGACAGACCCACTTCCTCAGACCAGAGCCATACTAGAACAGACTCAATATTTAAGGCACAGAGAACAAAACACAGTAATCAAGGTTGACAAATCAGAAAAATATTATCAAGGTGAGCAAATCAGAGAGCAGAGGGGCAGAAGTGGGGGTGTGTGTGTCAAGAATTAGATAAAGCCAAGTATATACAAAAAAAAAAAAAGGCAGCGTGCTTGTTGCATCAAAGGCACTGACATTGACTAGCCAACCAAGCATGATCCAAGCCAGACAGGCCTGCATTCAGCCACCTGGCCCACACTGCCATTTTTAGTGCTCTGCTTCAGGAGAGCGCTTGCTCATCTATCTAACAAGCTCTCTACGCAGACATACTTTGAGAGAAAAGCGCTGTATCAGTATGAGCTAAATGAAATGCAAATAAACTGAAAAAAATGAATGCAGGACTATTTTGGCAGTTTCAATAGTCTCATTTCAGATGTTTTTACTTTACGTCTCCCTTTACTGAGTGCATGATGTTTACACATAAGCTGACAGAACATTTCATTGTATTTGAGCATCATATACATAACTGTGTAGCTGGACAGAGACAGTCAATTTCTGTTGTCCTTTTAAACAAAAGGATAATGCGTGCATTTCTTAAAGGTTCATCGGTGTCATATAAATGTGGAATCAATCATGTGCACTGTTATGAATGGGACAGTGTACACAAGAGACAAGGTATTAAAATTAAGAGTTCTCAGAGGAATTATAATTTAGCCATGTTGCACATAACAGCATTCACCATGAGAAGTGTTTCTGTGTCTGATTAGATTTCACCCCCTGTCTACGCTTTCCTAAAGTTTTCAGAAAGCTTCTCCTTGTGGGCTCACTGGCTTAGATTTCAGAAGCCTAATGAAGTTCTCACCCTTGTGGTGGTTATAAGGGGCTTCTTGTTTTCCATGCTGGCATAACCTTCTTAATGGACATTGCAAATACCTCACTGAAGCACAGTCAAAGTCCCAAAATCCTTTGTCTTGTTGGGGTGGAAGAAAATCATGGACACAAAAAAGTGAATCCTGAAGTATTAAGAAGATCTCCTTTCCTTACATTTTTCCTTTTCACTTAAATAAAGTTTCTACTTTCCCTTATTTAAAGTATCACTGTCAAAATGTAAATGGACGGTAAAAACATCTACTACAGGAACTCAGCTATCACCCCATGAGCAACTGAAGTGTTGATGTTAAAAACAAGCATTTTTTTTTTGTTTTTGTTCTGTATTTGGAAACTTAACATTTCATCATTAAAATATCTTCAACATATTATCAATGTGTGAAATATATTAAACCTCAATGACTTCCACTTAGCATTAGGCAATAACTTGAAGAGCAAAAGGTACACATATTGGAAATCACTTCTTTCTTTAATACAGCAACTTGCATGTTTGGGTCACCGTACTACCATCTAGACCAGTGGTTCCCAACCTGGGGAGTCATGTGAGGGTAGTGCAGGGGATCCGAGGGGAGGGGAGCGGAGATAAAATAAAATGGTTATAGAATATAAGTTATAAATAAATGGAAAAGTTACAATCTTATTTTTAAATTAAATACCTTCCAAGAACTTTATTAATAGCTCTCCAAAAATTTAAGTTGTGGTTTCCTTTTTCATTTAATGAAGTGTACCTAGTGGCTAGAATTGGCTTTGATGGGGGTCAGCAAACAGTCTGGGAGGTCACTGGGGGTCAGCAATTGTGAAAAGGTTGGGAACCACTGGTCTAGACAAGAAAATGGAACTTTCCCACAGTAATTTTCAGAAATACATGAAAATGGCTCTATCAGAGTGTTTGTTTAAACTCCAGGGTAGAGCAAAACCAGCTAGTCTCCCGTACGTCCTTAGGCTACTTTGTGAAATTCTCAGCTTATATCCTACTTGATATTTAAAACTCCAGATCCATTATGGAATCTCATTTTTCACTCCTCAGATTAAGACATCAGCAATGGTAACAGAACAAATTTATCAAAAAAGAAACAACAATTCATCCACCCTCCCTAAGCAAAAAAAAAACCCCTCTGCTCTTCCCTAGCCCTTAAAAACTTGTAATTTAGGTGTGTAAAATCTTTTAAAGATCTAAGCATGATGTAAATTAAGATTCGTGTAAAATAAATGCAACAGAGCATGTAATCTGAAAGTGGTATCCTGCAGTTGCATAGATGCCTCAAGTGGGGCAACTGGCATGGGCAGCTGGGGTCACTCCAGCCTGTATGGACGGAGCAGCCGCTGTCCATGGCATAGGTGCTGGTCTAGCAGAGCAAGCTGGAGTAACCTCCCCAACTGCTCCCACCACCACCCACTTAATCAGTAAATGCTAGGTTTAACCAGTTTAAACCATAGTAATAGAGAAATAGTCATGTTAGTTTGCATTCTATCAAAACAAGCAGTTATGCAGAAGTTTAAAGACTAACAAAATAATTTATTAGGTGATGAGCTTTCATGGGACAAACCCACTTCTTCAATGAAAAACCCATTACAATGAACATAGTACAATGACTACAGTGACAATCTATGCCACACATACTCTAAGAAACGGAAGAACCACTTGATCAAAATCCTTTACAATAAACAAGAGAAGATTAAGAATGAACTCTCAACTTGAAAGTCTCCTCAAAAAATCCACGCGAGATCCCGCAGAACAAGACATATGCATAACACTTCTACTCCCTACAAAAAAGAAAGGACAATAATCTATCTAAATTACTTCATACCTCAGGATACAACTACAACCACCACCACAGCTCACTGGACAATATTGTTAACCTTTCCAGCCACAAACTCAGCCCAGCAGAAGAGTATCTCTTATCCAGGGGTCTTTCTTTGTGCTATACTTCCTCCACAAACTTAATACAATTTTGTGGAGACCTCAAAGCCTTCTTTCACCACCTGCATCTAAAGGAATTCTTTCAATGCACCTATGAACATCAGTCGGACTCGCTCACATCCCCAACCCCGACCAAAAGAACAACTCTATGTGCATTCCCCTGAGGGTCGTAGTGACAGCCTGGATTTCTACATTCAACGCTTCCGCAACTGTGTGAGGGCTGACATAATACGCAAACACCAAATGAGACACAATCTCAGCTATGCTGAACACAATGTTGTCCAGAGTCTCAAAAATAACTCAGACAGTATAATCAAACCAGCTGACAAAGCGGGCACTGTTGTCATCATGAACAGCCTCCGAAAATTGTAACCACTGTGGGAAATGTCTCCTGGGCAGCTAAAAGACCCCCAGCTACAGCCAGGCCCTGAAAATCATGGCTGCCAAGGGAGATGCCCCCTGGGCAGCTACAAGACCCCCAGCTACAGCCATCCCCCGAAAATCGAGCTCCTCACTACATGCAATCTGACTGGCACCTTGCACAGCACGTCCTTTTGTTGGTTCGGGGTCAAGCCACGTGATGCAGCTGGGCGCAGGATTATTCTAGACTGTGTGGAGCCTCTGGGGAGAGGGCAGGTAGGGGACGTGGGTGTCAGGACAACATGTAAATGGATGAAAAGAAGTTACTCATACTACCAAACAAGCACAACCCTCACCCACAGCCCCCCAGCTGACACATGGTACAGGGGGCCAGCAGCTGGCACCAGGCAGCGCAGAAAAAAAAAAAAAGGCAGCTAGCAGGGGTATACACAGAACCACAGACCCCACAGCTGTGGTCTTAGGAAAGAAAAAATAACATTTTTCAGCCTCTCATGACCCTACAGCCACGGGCTTGCAGACGACGAACTCTAACAGGCTTCCTGTTGCCTAATTCCTCTGCGTTTAAGAGCAGTGGAGATGTAAGAGACCAGAGCAGAGAACTGTGGTGCATTGTGGAACACATTCGGGACATCTGTGTTGGTTAATGAAATCAACTTAGAGACATGCTGCATCCTCACTACCCTTCATTAGGAATTTTAAATTTGAATTGAACACTACACCCATCAGATTACTACCATTTTAGTATTTTGATATGTTATTTTCACAGTTCATAAATCAAGCTCATGGAATTTACAGTGAGGACAGGCACTTGGAAAAAAAAAATCAGGCTGACTTAAAATTGATTTTATCTCAGTGTAGATGCAGCCTCAGACATGCCATTTGAGCCCCAACCTGGATTATTCTATTTACTTCCCAAAATCCACAAACCTGGAAACCCTGGACGCCCTATCATTTTGGGTGTTGGCACTCCTGCTACTGGAATATCCAGCTATGTAGACTCCCTCCTCAAACCCTATACCCAACACTCCCAGCTATCTCCAAGGTATCACTGACTTCCTGAGGAAATTACAAAACATCGGAAAAGTTTCTGACAATGCCGTCCTTGCTACCATGAATGCAGAAGCTCTCTATACCAATATTCCACATGAAGATTAACTACAAGCTATCAGGAAAACCATCCCTGATGTTACCACAGCCAATCTGGTGTCTGACCTATGTCACTTTGTTCTCACTCACAATTATTTCTGATTTAGGGACAAATTATACCTCCAGGTTAGCGGCACTACCATGGGCACCCACATGGCCCCACAATATGCTAATATCTTTATGGCTGACTTGGAACAATGATTCCTCAGCTCTCATCCCCTATGATCCTGCCTTTACTTATGATACATCGATGACATCTTTATCATTTGGACCCATGGAAAAGAATCTCTAGAATTCCACAGAGACTTGAACAATCTGCACACCATCATCAACTTATGCCTTGATCACTACACGAGAGACACATTTCCTGGACGCTACAGTACAAATCAAAAGTGGCCAGAGCAGTAACACTCTCTACTGGAAACCTACTGACCGCTGCACTTACCCACATGCTTCTCGCGTCCACGCTGCACACACCACACGATCTATTGTTTACAGTCAAGCCCTGAGATACAATCAGATCTGCTCTGATCCTACTGGCAGAGACCAAAAACTACAAGAACTCTACCAAACATTCATAAACCTGAACTGCCCACCGGGAGAAGTAAATAAAACAAATCGACAGGGCTAGAAGAATACCCAGAAACCAACTACTTCAAGATAGGCCCAAAAAAGCCAACAAAAGAACACCTCTGGTCATTACCTACAGCCCCCAACTCAAATCGCTGCAACGCATCATTAAAGACCTACAACCTATGCCTAATCAGGATGTCACACTCCTGAAGGCCCTAGGTGACAGACCTGCTCTCTCCTATAGACAACTTCCCAACCTTATGAGGACTCTCACCAGCAACCACAGGTTATACCACACTACTACTAATCCTGGAACTTTTCCTTGCAACAAGCCCCGTTGACAGCTTTGTCCACATATCTATTCTGGAGATACCATCACTGGACCTAATTATGTTAACCACAGAATCACGGACATATTCTCCTGTTCCTCAACTAACATCATATATGCCATCATGTTCCAACAATGCCCACACTCCATGTATATAGGACAGAATGCAAACACTCTGACAAAGAATGAATGGACACAAAACAGACATCAAAGAACTCCAAGGCACAAACCTGACAGCCAGCACTTGAATGGAGTGGGCCGTTGTGTTAATGACCTGAAAGTCTGTGTTTTACTGAAAAGGAACTTGAACAACCATCTACAGAGGGACTACTCACAACTGTCATTTATATTCAAATTCGATACATTAACATGTGGGACAGCAATTACCTAGCCCATTATAAGGACTCTTTTACATACTTTGATGTTTTATTTAACTCTAACTTCCCCACCCCACACCCCCCTCCTGCCGCCCCTCTGCTGTTCTCATTTGCAAACCTTGATAACAGTTTTTGGACCTCTGGGCTTTATATATTGAGTCTGTTATGGGATGACTATGATCTGAAGAATTGCGTCTGTCCCACAAAAGCTCATCACCTAATAAATTTTTTTAAGTCTTTAAAGTGCTATGTGACTGCTTTTTTGTTTTTACAGAGAGAATGTTAGGAACTAATATTCATATTCAAATTCGACACATTAACATGTGGTTAGAACAAAGGACAGCAATTACCTGACCCATTACAAGGACTCTTTTCCATACTTTGATATTTGAGGTAACACTTACTTCCCCGCCTCCATCCCCCTCTCTTGCTCTTTGATCTGATTTGCCAACTATGATAACACTTTTTCTGATTTGTGAAACTGGATAATTTTTGGAACTCAGGGTTTTATATATTTGAGTCTTTTCTGGCAGGGCTGTAGAATGGAAGAAGTGGGTCTGGTCCCATGAAAGCTCATCACCTAACGAATTGTTTTGTTAGTCTTTAAAGTGCTACATGACTGCTTTTTTGTTTCAGTTTAAACCGTTTAAACGGGATTTTACATTCCTAGTTACTGGAATTTGTTTTCCAGATTTAAATCTTAATTTCCTGCAGAAGTTACTCTTTACTTGTTCTCTACAATTGTTTCTCTCAACATGTGACTATTAAAGACTCCAAAATTTGGAGTCATCATCTACATCGTTTATTACTGTGCATCCTATATAGCACGCAAGATTTAGAATCTATGCTCCTGGCATCTTCAAAGTACATTTAATGAACTTTCATTTTAAGATGGATTTTCTAATACCATTTTCTAGAACATCCAATAGGTTCTATACTCTTTTTCCTACACTCCTAACAATAAACTCAAGTTATGCACTTTACAGGAGAATACAATGCACAGATTTAGCTCACTCGCTTAACAGTATGGGACAGATGTATACGTAGTGTCCAGAAGACGCAAAGTTAAAAAGTGGACCAGTTGGCAAACAGACTATGAACTACTGTATTAATTGGTTTATACTGCAGATCAGAGACACTCAACCTTTCCAAAATACCCCTTTCAGGAGTCTGATTTGTTTTGCATCCCCTCAAGTTTCACCTCATTTACAAAATCAAACACAAAAAGAACCCATAAAAGTCACAGAACTTTATCGAAAAACTGCTTGCTTTCAAATTTTTACCTTTCAGTTATAAAATAAATGAACTAGTATATAAATATTATACATACATTTCAGTCTAATATATACAGTGGTATAAAAGTAAAACCCAAATTTTAGTTTGTACTGACTTTTCCATTGCTTTTTGTGTACCCTGCTATAAAACTAGACAAATATCTAGATAGTTTATATGAGCTCTTTCTGTAACCCAGAGGTAACACACACCCTGTTTGAGAACAATTGCTTTTCTATGAAGAAGACTGAAGCTCAAGCGCTGAACCTGTGTATTACATACCATGTGCACGCCATAGAATAAACCATCAAAATACACAGCTTCAAGTTGCACATAACTCGCTTAGTGCAAGTCAAGCATAACTTGAAGCTGCTCTGCAGCTGTCAGCCTACCTAGCTTTCCAATGCTGCAGGCAGCTAGGCAGACTAAGGGCCCGTTCTCTCTGCCTTTCCCTAATGCCACCACTGTCAGTGGCACCACTAGAGGAAGCCAGGGAGAAAGGACCCTTAACCTGCTCAGCTGCCTGCAGCTGCAGGTAGCTAAGCAGGCTGAAGGCCTTCTCCCTGTCTTCCCCCAGCAATACTGCCGTCAGGCTGGGCAGGTTGTTCTGTTTGCCAGGTTCCACAAGCAGAACTAAGCAGTGGCCTGGTTCCCCACTCCCCACCCCAACTTGCGTAAAAATTTGAGTTATGCAGGGATTGCAGGAATGCAACCCCCACATAACGCGACTTTTTACTGTCTACACATTGGAGCTTTATAAGCCAGCACCCTTGGGACCTCACCAGTGCAAAAGCAGAGAATATGCCAAACCATGGGAGATAAATATTGTCTAGCACCATTACCAACATTTCCATTGCTTCCTGGGCTATTAAAAAAACACACACAAGTAAATTAGAGCTAAACAGCACAAAACACTGGCTATAAACAAACTCTGTGACTGTGAAAAACTTGGTCACAGGCATGATAAGTGGACATCCAGATAACTAAAATCATGTCAGACCACGGATGGTGCCGGACCAGAGAGATTCAACCTTTACAAATATTTACCAATGTTTCTAACCTCAAATCCACAAAACATGGCAAAATCACTAAATCTTTTTGATGTCTAGGGTAAAACCAAGTTTTATAAAAAAGAAACAGCCTGAGTTGTAAACACAAACATCTGAAAAATTTCAGTAATTACAAGAATTACACTGTTTCTCATTGTGGAATACAGAGATCATTTTGCAAAAAGTTGCATTTAGGTCAGCTAGATTTCACCTAAATGAGCAAATTTTTCAATTAACTGTAAAACTGGAAAAGGAACCCTGTCATGAAAATGTTTCTCAGACTGGTTTAAGAAAAACTAAGCAAAATGAGTATTTGTAAAAACTGCTTTTAAAATATCTAAAATTTCAATATCTAAAAACCCAAAAGTTTTGAAACATTACCATTTTCAGTTTTGATCAAGTTTAGAAATAAATCTCATTGTATGTCCAATTTTAATGGAGCCTGGAGATATCAGACCCAGGGGCATGGCATCTCTAACATAAGCATGCAGATTCGTCTAGATAGAAACCAGTTAGTAGTTAGGATTCAAAGCAAGTTCAGTTCTTTAAATTCAGTCTTGCCATTCACATTGGAAAGTACCAGAGACAATTCTTTGAGATGACTTCCTAGAAAGTTTTCAGTACCTGACTAACTACAGAACCAAGATAATCATCTTCCATGAACATCCAAGCATCAGGTGAACTATTGCACAGGTCATTCAAAAAAGGCTACGCTTAAGGAAACGATACCCATGTGTATGACATGAGTTTTGCCACTCTCATTCCATCCAACTGTGCCAAGGTGCAATTTTAACATTTTTGTCAACAGGTTGGAAAACTAGGAGTAGCACAACACAGTCACGTAATCCTTCCCAAATCACATGTTAAACTAAACATAAAGTTACCATAAAACTATTGCATAATTACAAGTTGTTTTTTTTTTTTAAATGGTGGAATCAACAAAATATATCCAACAACTGCACAAGGGTGCACATATTTTCATTCCTATTCTACATACTGCTTGCAAACAAAGACTGTTCCAAACAAATTCAGATGCAACTAAAAAAGCAGGCTCGATGGAGCTCTCTAGGGAAGTGGTTGGCAACCAGTAGAGCAAGAGCCTCTCTTTCCGAATTTGGTAAAAAAAGAAAAAAAAAAAAACATTCAACAGCTACAGTGCACGTGAATACAAATAGTCCATAATAAATAACATCAAACCATACTTTTTAGAACGCCAATTTTAAGAACACCACACACAAATATCCCACAATGCACTGCAGGTTAAAGGGTTGTGATTCACATTGTTTGCAATTTAGATATGAGTTGGTCATTTCTTTCATTTCTGGGCTTTTAGAGTTCACCAAAATATGAAAAATAGAGGGAGTTTTTTGTGTTTTTTTTTTTTTTTAACTTTGCAATTATAGCATTGAGAGCCACAAAGAAGTCCTTAAAGGACTGCATGTGGCTCCAAAGGGGCAGGCTGCAGACCCCTGCTCCAGGGGTATGATGCCTGCACTACAGAGCTATTCTGGAGTATCTTATTCTGGAGTTGTTACTCCAAAATAAGATATTCTGGAATAATGGACTACACTACAGAGAAACCCCAAAATAAGCAGAACTTATTCTAAAAGTGTACATCCCCACACAACAGAACCTATTTGAAATGAGAGCACATGGAAAAATCAAACATGCTACATCCACACAGCACCTTTATGTCAGAATAAACTAGTCTAGAATAGCTTATTTTAAAATAGCCTTTCTTCCCTATCTACACAACTGCGATCTTGAAATAGGTGTTAACAGGTTTAGGCTACATCTACACTAGCCCAAAACTTCGAAATGGCCATTTTGAAGTTTACTAATGAAACATTGAAATACATATTCAGCACCTCATTAGAATGCCGGAAGCCGCAGCACTTCAAAATTGACACAGCTCGTCCAGGCAGGGCTCCTTTTCGAAAGGACCCCAGAAACTTCGAAATCCACTTATTCCTAACAGCAGATAGGAATAAGGGGACTTCGAAGTTGCTGGGGTCCTTTCAAAAAGGAGCCCCGTCTGGACGAGCAGCATCAATTTGGAAGTGCTGCACCTTCTGGCATTCTAATGAGGTGCTGAATATGTATTTCAACGCTTCATTAGTAAACTTCGAAATGGCCATTGACATGGCCATCTCAAAGTTTTGGGCTTGTGTAGACATGGCCTAGCTGATTCTGAAACAAGCTAACAGTTATTTTGAAATAGTGGTTGCATTGCGTAGACCCTCACAAAGACATGTCAAAATAATGGCCTTTATTTTGACATAGCTTTGCTATGTAGACATAACTTCTAAGAAACCTAGGGTCTTTTTCAAGCCTACCAAAGCTCAACAGAACGGAAGCTAAGCATCCCACAAAGACTCACATAACACATTCGGGATTCTCCTTCTTCAGAAAGGCTCAGGCTTACCTCCTTGGCCACCACCGCCACATTAGACGTCCCAGGACTGCAGCCAGCCCTGTGGGGCCTGCTTCCCACGCTACGTCTGTCCCTAAAACAGATTCACTCCGCACACCGGGCACGGACGACGGATTTCCAAGCAAAACTGAACGACTCTGGCCCGAAGCGGCCTGGGAAGGGAGAAGGGGCCCGCCTAGGCCGGGTCAGCCCCAACCCGCGCGGAACACGCGCTGTAAACACTCTGCCCGCGTCGGATCCGGCCCCAACCCCAGTCTGGGCATTACTAACTCTAGCTAGATCCACGAGCTTAGAGCCAAGTACCCAGCGGTGCCGCGTACTGAGGGGGGAAGCAGGGTCCCGCCGCCCGCCGGGCCTCACCTTGCTGGATGTCGCCGTTGGCGCCCCCCGGCACGGGCACGCTGAGCTGGCGCTCGGGCTCTGGCAGGCAGCGGCGGCAGAAGGAGTGCAGGCAGGGCAGCAACTTGGGCTCAGCCTCCCGCCGGCTCTGCAGGCTCTGAGCGCACACAGCGCAGGTGTCCAGCAGCGACAGCGGGCCCGGCGCGGCCGCCGGCAGGGGTGGCAGGGGACTAGGGCCAGGGCCTGGCGCGGCCTCCACCTCCGCCTCTGCCGGGCCCTTCTCAGCCGCGACGCCGGGGCTCTCACGCTCCTCGGGCGGGGCGACGGCGAGGGGAGCGGAACCGGAGGGGGACGTGACCGTGGGCTCCTGTCCACCACCGACCGGGCCGGGATCCACGGCCCCCTCCCCACCGCCTCCTTTGTTTTCCGCCATGTTTCCTCCTTTGAACTCGACTCCCCGCTCCACGCATTCCGCGCCTCCGCCCGCACGCCTCGCGTCACCGGGCTCCCGCACAGGCTGCGTGCTCGTGCCCGCCAGGTGCGGGGGGGGCCGAGGCTGAGCACGTGCCCGAGTGCGGCGCGCGACCAACACAGAGCGGCTGGAAAGCGCGAGCTAGGCGAGCGGCATGACGCCAGGGAGTGGCGGCGCATGCGCATGATGCTGCTCCCTGGTTGGAAGAGGGTGGTGCCGGGAAGCAGCTTCGCTCTCAGATGCTCAGCAGCTGGCACGGAGAGGGGCGGGGCTTCCTTTCCTTGCCCGAGTATTCTTCGGTAGCTGCAGCCAATCATCTTCCCCAGCCGGAAGTAAGCGGCAGGGCCGTAGCAGCCAACTACAATTGCAGGAAGCGTGATGGGCACTGGCACTGCCCGCTCGCGGTCAACAAGAGGCGGGTCTGCCTCCCTCCCTCCTGCCCCGCCCTGGAGAGGAAAGGTGCAGGGAGGATAGGGGGAAGAGTGAAGCGGCCAACTTTCCACGTGTGCAAACCCAACCCCCTTCACTCCCCTCGCAGCCCCTCATTTTCACTGGGCTCCAGCCCAGGCTGGGGATTAGGCTGTGGGGTCACAGATAAAGCATCCGCATAGGTGTAAGGACACAGCCTCTGAGGGAATGGGGGTAGGGGAGAGGGTTGAAGGCTAGAGTGGCTAGCCATGACCTCAGCCAGCTGCCCCCAAGCAGACACACATCCCTCAGTTCACAGGTATGTGCAAAACATGGCAGCTTTGGAGGATGATGCCACCCACCACCCCCATTGACTGTGGTTCCCAGCCACTGGGAGATGCAGAGTTGACACAGCATAGAGCACTGCATCAAGCTTTTCTGCCCCCCCAGCGGAGTAGCCAAAGCACCCGTCGTCACCTCTGAGGAGTGTGTGTCTCTCTCTCTCAGTCTCACACACACACACGTCAGCATAGGTAAGTGGCCACAGAGGAGCAGCCCCCATGGTGAACTCAAGTGGCTACCCCAAGCCTTGCACAGTTGGAGGCCCAGTGGTGCCCACCCCCAAACTGGCCTATGGCCAGGAGGGACAGAGGGTTACCTTTGGCTGAAAGCCAGGTGTAGCAGAGGGGTAGAGGTCCCCTTCCCCCATCCTAACCACATGAGCAATAGAGGACAGATCCTGCTTGGCCCTAATGTGTGGTACCACTCCACCCTCCCAGCCCATTCTGCTTCACATCACTGCAGCAGCAGGAACCAGCGTTCCTGCAGTTCCTATGGCCTGTACCGAAATGAAGTGCAGCAGGCCAGGACGGTGAGCTGGCTGTACCTGCCGCCTCTCACAGAGGGAAGGGGAGGTGATGCCTGCTGTCTCCATCACACCAAGCCTTTGTTCCCCCAATACCCACTCCTCCAGGCAACAGGCTTAGGAAGTTAAAGGGGCAGGGTGTGGTATAAAAGGGAAAGGGTAGGATCTCTGACAGAGAAGAGGGTTGTTTCAGACCCTGTGCCTGGAGCACTGAGGAGGGGTAGCTACTAGGACCCCTTTTTGACCTCCAGTTCAGTCAAAGAACAACTCTACCTAGTACCCAGTCACAGCTATCAACCCAACCTGCTATTAGCTAGGCCCATCCATAGAAGGGCAAGGGGCCTGTGCTGAGGCCTGACTGGGGTGCCAGGGGAAAAGAGGGGAGTCAGAGAAGGGCTCTCCACCCTGACTTGTGCATTGATGAGGAATAGATAAATATTGCAAAGTGAGTAGACATGCCAGGGCAGGGAAAGGGGAGTGGCTGGAGGCCACGTGAGAAAAATAAGGCAGCCTTGGAGGAAAGCTTAACAGAAAGCAGCCTGAGAAAGATGGGCTTAGCTCAGCATCACAAGGGAACTGCAAGACTGATTTAAGCTAGAAAATTCAGGTTTCCATATCTGTGTAACCCATAATAGAACAATTGCATGGGGTATATAAGGACATCTGGACTTCGTTTTCGTTGAGAACTGGTCACTGCTTGCCTTTTCTTCCGTGGCCATGTAAATTAAAGCACTTCTGTTAGCAAACAATGATCCTGTCTGAATTTCTACATCATTTTGGGGGCTTGTCCGGCATGCATCCTTACACAGATCACCCCAACTAGGACCTTTGTCCTGGCTCTTTGACTTCGTCACTCCAGGAAGGCAATCCTCAACTCGGTTCTTCAGCTCGGTGGCTTTGACGCTCCAGACCCTGATCTACCATCTGCCTGTTTGGCTTCGGCAGTAAATCCCTAGCCCGGGTAAGTACTTGTCTGTTTTGGTGTCAGTAAGTCCTAGGTGTGACAATGGGTGGCGGAATCTCTGAAGTCCCGCCGATCCCACACACTTTATGTATCTGAAATATGGGCCCACGTCAACTCAGTATTTAACTAAATGGAACCAGTTTACCAATGATGATCAGTGCAGTGCAGTGGCCCTTAGACAGGTTGTGGGATCACAATATTCTTAAACATCTCCCAGAAAATTTATAAAAGTAAACATCCAGTTCAAATGAAAGCCTGGTACCTATCGGAAGATGAGTCTGAAAAGCACCGTAAGTGCTCCCTCTGGCCTCCTATAAGGAGAATAAAGGAAAAGTTTAAGAAGCAAATTGATCATCTTCAAAATCAAGTTAAAGATCTCCAATGCCAGGGTCCAACCCCATCTGTCCCTTGTCTACCATATCCAACTAAACTTCAGCCAGCCCTGATTCCACCACTAAACGATACATCCTGAGATGATTTATTAGATCAGTGGGTCCCGTTTCCACCACTGGCTGCCAGTCCCTTGGCCTCAGGCACCGCTGATGCCACGCTTACAAGGACATCAGACCAGGCACTGCTGCCGCTTCCTGACCCCGAGTCCCCTCTTACTACTCACCTATGATTCCCCTGCAGGGGATCAATTTGAAATTGACACCCCTTTGAACTCTCAGGAGGAATGGAGCATACATTCTGCCACGCTAGATCAGCAGGGCACCCTGGTCAGAATGACCCTCTGGAATCAAAAAAAATGCCACCACCAAGCTAGACTGCCAAAAGCAAAAGATCCCTGGGAGAAAAACTCGCCAGAGTGAGAAAGCTGTCAAGCTGCAGTGTCCCCTCCGAGAATACCTTGTACCGGGGGAGGGGGGAGCAGTCTGTGGGGGTCCATGTCCCTTTTTCACCTTCAGAAATTATCTCCTGGTCAAATCACCTTCCCCAAAACTCTGTGAAGACCCTACGGGGTTTGCACAAAAACTCCAAACCCTCTTGGAAGTCTATAAGCTGACTCACGGTGACATTCAGATGCTCCTCAGTGGTCTTCTTCCTGGAGGCCAGAAAGACACCCTCCTTAAAGCGGCCAAGTGGCCTCTTCAAGACCCCGATAAAAATAATCTGCCACACCTCTACAAACAGGTCCTCAACGCCGTCCCTAAGATCTCCCCACAAAAGACAGACTGGTCCAAAAATCTCCATTTGTAGGCAAAAACCAGAAGAGCACCCAGCCGATTATCATTCTCGCCTGATCGAAGCCTTTAAGGCATATTCTGGCAGTCCAGACCCAGGAGCTAGCCTCTCTGCTGTGATTACTCAGACCTTTGTTTTAGGTCTGTTACCTAAAATATCTGAGCCTCTGCAAAACACCGTGATCGGTTGGGAAACCAAACCCTGCACCGAAATTTTGGCAGCTGCCACTCACTTTTATACTAAAGCCCAACAGCAAAAATGGAAGGCTCAAGAAAAACTGATGGCTTTGCAAATTAAAGATCTTCAGGGCAGCGCCATACCAAGGCGCCCTACAGGACCATTTCACTTCACTTGACCACCTAGTCCCTTTGAAGTTCCTAATGACTCTGCCACTACTGCAAGCAGAAAAGCCAATGGAAAAAATGAGTGCCGAAACAGACCTTGGGGGCCCCCAATCTCAGCTAATACTCCTACATTTCAGCCAGGCACCCACCGCGCTCTACTGCCCAGATCTGTCCCTCTCCAGTCCCATGAGAATGAAAATCAGTATTAGGACAGCCAAGAGACTCTAGCTCCTTTACTTTCTACCTTCTCTGATGGTACAATACCTGTTAGTATAGAAAAACAGACTGTTTCCCTTTCTTGTTGACACTGGTGCTCCTTTGTCTATGCTTAGCTGTGATTTTGTATCTAAGGTTCCTGTTTCTGACAAAGTAATTACTGCTGTGGGTATTGGAGATGAACCCCATTGACCACCCTGTTATGCAGCTGCACTCGTTTACCTTGGGCCCCCTCACTAAGCAACATGCCTTTCTATTGAGTCCCTGTGCTTCTGTAAATCTGTTGGGGGCGAGACCTCCTTTGTAACTTGCGGGCAACAGTTCATTGTTCTCCAGACGGGGTTTTCCTCACATTTCCCCAGACCCAAATACCTGCCTTGATGATGACACTCATGGAACAGGAACCTGAGTCCAATTCTTCCTCATGGCAACAGGAACTATTGGCTTACCTTCCTGAGTCCTTTTGGTCCCATTCCACGACCGATGTGGGTCTACTGAAGGGTGCCATTGCAGTTTCTATCAAGCGTCGTCCCCCATCGATCCTGCAATACCTGTTGTCAGCTGCTGCCTCTAAAGGCATTGTTCCTGTAATATAACGTCTCCTAAAACAAGGTGTCCTTGTACCGACTCGCTCTTGTTGTAACACTCCAATCCTTCCCGTCCGTAAGAAGGAAAAGTATACACCTGAGGGGTTGCCTGTTTATCGATTTGTCCAAGATTTATGTGCTATTAACAATTTTGTGTTCCCTTTGACAGCTGTGGTGCCCAACCCACTACTGTACTTCCTCAGATACCCTACGGAAAAATAAAAGGCAGAAGCAGGTATCTCTGTAATGCCTTTTTCTCCATACCAGTTCCCCCTGACTCTCAATACTTGTTTGCTTTTACCTACCACAGTTGACAATACACTTTCACCCGCCTGCCTCAAGGTTTCTGTGATTCGCCCACCATATATAGCCAACTTCTCAAGCCTGACCTTGATACAGTTCAGCTGCCTCATGATTCTGTGTTGGTTCAGTATGTAGATGACCTGCTCCTTTGCTCCGATACCCTCCCTCATTCTCAAACTGACTGTTGCTCTTTTAGAGTCTTTTAGGGTCATAAAGCCTCCTTCTATAAGCTGCAATTCTGTCAGAGTTTTGTTACTTAGCTGGGATACAATATTTCTCACAGTACCCGTCACCTGTGCCCTGATCATCTTTCTGCTGTCCTTTCTCTGCCTCGCCCACAGACGAAATGCCAACTCTGTGGGTTCCTAGGTGCTGCCAACTACTGCCAACAGTGGATTCCTAATGACTAACCTTTCCAAACCCCTCACCCTTCTGACCTGTTACTCTTCCCCTGACCCGCTGCTCTGGGAAGATGTCCATGAATCTGCTTTCTGTCAGCTCAAGCAAGCTCTTTCCACTTCTCCTGCTCTCGGTCTAGAAGGTCTGACTCTTCTAAGCCTGACTCTTTTCTGGCCATGAACACTAAGGTACTGCTTCAGGTGTCCTGACCCAGCCTTTTGGGATTTCCCCCCACCACCTCATTGCTTACTAGAGTGCCTCCCTCGACCCAGTCACCTCTGGGTTCCCTCCTTGTCTCCACACTGTTGCCACTGCCACTCTGATGGTTTCTAAAACCGATAATCTTGTCCTTGGGCACCCCCTTGTTGTTGCTGTCCCACATGCTGTTCTTGTCCTCCTCCAACGTGGCAGAACTCAACACCTATCCCCGGGCCATTTAACCCACTATGAGGTGGTTCTTTTGGCTTCGACCCCTCAATCCTGCCTCTGTTCTTCCTTCACCTTCAGATGGACAACCCCATGACTGTACTCAGCTTGTGGATTTCATCTCTCTTCCCCGCCCTGATCTTTCTGATACCCCTCTGATTAATCCTGACCTCATTCTCTGTCAATGGCTCTTGTTTTCGACACAATGATGGTGTTCTTCGAGCTGGTTATGCTGTCTGTTCTGATCACACCATTATTGGTTCTGCAGCTCTGTTACCAGTGCTCAAGCTGCTGAACTCATTGCTCTCACCCGTGCCTGTCACCTTGCTGCTGAACAGTCCACTTATATCTATACAGACTCACGCTATGCCTTTGGCATTTGCCATTCCTTTGGACAGATCTGGAAACAATGGGGTTTTCTTACTTCTGCTGCAACTCCCATCTCTCACCATTGCATCATTACTGCTCTCCTAGATGCTATTCTCCTCCCCTCCACCCTTGCTGTCCTATGGTGCAAAGCGCACACTGCTGCTGACCCTGCATCTCTGGGAAATTATAGGGCGGATGCTGCAGCCAAAACCGCTGCCCTGTCAGAACTCTCGCCTCCGGTCTCACAGGCCACTGTCTACCTCTCCTCCCTTATCTCCCCTGACCTTCCCTTCCTCCAGGACACCACTCCAGAAGCCAAAAGACGCCTGGATTTCCGCGGGCTGCACTCTCCACTCTGACTCCTTATGGCGGCACCCATCTGGTCGTCTTGTAGCCCCCAGGGCCCTACTATCCCTCTTAGCCCAACTGGCCCACTCGGCCAAAGGGGGGGATGATAGCCGAGGTTGACCGCCATTGGTATGCCCCCAGTTTTTCAGCAGTGGCTGCTCATTTTTGTCACCAGTGTCCAAAGTGTCAGTGACACAATCCTGGCCGACCACCCCACCAGCCACGTACATTCCACGGACCTTTGGGCCTTTACTCCTTTTCTCACCTCCAGAAAGATTTTATTGAGTTGCCCAGGTCAGGCCCCTGGAAGTATGCGTTAGTTACTGTCTGTCTTTTCGGCGGCTGGCCTGAGGCATTCCCTTGCCGACAGGCTGATGCCCTCACTGTGGCCAAGAAACTTCTTTTTGACTTACGCCCCCGCTTCGGTCTGCCCCTTTCCCTGGGCTCAGACCGTAGCCCCTATTTTGTTGGCCAGGTGGTCCAATACGTCTGTAAAGTCCTTTCCATCGATAACAGCTCCACACCCCAAACCATCCTCAGAGTGGGCATAAAGTGGAACGAAAACACTTTGATATTAAGCTTCGCCTGGTGAAGACCTGTGAGCACTCCGCTTTAAAATGGCCAGAGGCCCTCCCCTTGGTACTTTTCCAAATCCGAAATTCTGTCCAGAAGTCCTCGGGTCTATCCCCTTTTGAGATTGTTATGGGTCGACTCATGAGGGGACTTGCTGCCCCTCCGCGTCAACACCTGACTCATCTCCATGATTCTTTATTAACCTACTGCCAAGGGCTCACAAAGGCCCTTAAGGTCATCTTGTTGCAGGTTAGGGCCACAGCACAGGACCAGTCTCTAGATGGTGGATCAGTTGTCCACCTGGTCTAACCAGAAGATTGGGTCCTAATTCAGGTTCACCAGAGGAAGGATTGCATGCAGCCTTGGTGGAAGGGACCTTTACAGGTCCTGCTAACCACCCCAACTGCCATGAAGGTCGCCAAAGTTGCTGCCTGGGTTCATACTGCCCACTGCAAAAAAGGTACCCACCCCCATGGAGTGGAAAGCCTCTCTCTCCAGCAATATCTCCTTGAAAATCCAGAGGGTTCCACGAGAATGAAGATTAGACAACGAAGTCTCAAAAACTAGAGGGTTCCTTGTGAGTGAAGATCAGACAAAAATCTTGAAAAATAGCCTACCCACAGACCTTGGGTGCAGAACACAATGCCATCCACAACCTCAAAAACAACCCTGACGTTATAATCAAAGAGGCAGATAAAGGAGAAGCTACTGTCATCATGAACAGGTCTGACTACCAGAAGGAGGCTTCCAGACAACTCTCTAATACCAAATTTTACAGGCTACTTTCCTCAGATCCCACCGAGGAATACACTAAGAAACTACACCATCTGCTCAGGACACTTCCTACACAAGCACAAGAACAGATTTATACCAACACACCTCTAGAGCCCCGTCCGGGGCTATTCTGCCTACTACCCAAGATCCACAAACCTGGAAATCCTGGACGCCCCATCATCTCGGGCATTGGCACTCTCACTGAAGGACTGTCTGGTTATGTGGACTCTGTCCTCAGACCTTATGCCACCAGCACTCCCAGCTATCTCCAAGACACCACTGAGTTCCTGAGAAAACTGCAAGACATTGATGACCTACCAGAAAACACTATCCTAGCCACCATGGATGTAGAGGCTCTCTATACCAACATCCCACACAAAGATGGAATAAATGCTGTCCGGAACAGTATCCCTGATGATGCGGCAGCACATCTGATGGCTGAGCTCTGTAACTTTATCCTCACACACAACTATTTCAGATTTGGCGACGACATATACCTTCAAATGAGCGGCACAGCTGTGGGTACCCGCATGGCCCCTCAATATGCCAATATTTTCATGGCTGACCTGGAACAGCGCTTCCTCAGCTCTCGTCCACTAACACCCCGTCTCTACTCACGCTTCATTGATGACATCTTCATCATCTGGACCCATGGGAAGGAGACTCTGGAGGAATTACACCAGGACTTCAACTTTCACCCCAACATCAACCTCAGCCTGGAACAGTCCACACAGGAGATCCACTTCCTGGACACCACGCTGCTAATACACGATGGCCACATCAATGCCACCCTGTACCGTAAACCCACTGACCGCTACACCTACCTTCATGCCTCCAGCTACCATCCCAGACACACCACACGATCCATTGTCTACAGCCAACCACTAAGATATAACCGCATTTGCTCCAGCCCCTCCGACAGAGACAAACACCTACAGGATCTCTACCAAGCATTCTTGAAACCGCAATACCCACCTGAGGAAGTGAAAAAACAGATCAACAGAGCCAGACGTGTGCCACGAAGCCTCTTACTACAGGACAAGCCCAAGAGAGAAACCAACAGAACACCACTAGCCATCACCTACAGTCCTCAGCTAAAACCTCTACAGCTCATCATCAGGGATTTACGACCCATCCTGGACAATGATCCCCCACTTTCACAGGCCTTGGGAGGCACACCAGTCCTTGCCCACAGACAACCTGCCAACCTGAAGCAAATCCTAACCAGCAACTATACACTGCACCACAGTCACTCTAACTCAGGGACCCATCCATGCAACAAACCTCATTGCCAGCTCTGCCCACATATCTACACCAGCAACAACATTACAGGACCTAACCAGATCAGCCACACCATCGTGGGTTCATTCAGCTGCACATCTACCAACATAATTTATGCCATCGTATGCCAGCAATGCCCCTCTGCTATATACATCGGACAAACTGGACAGTCTCTCCGTAAAAGAATAAACGCACACAAATCAGATACCAGAAATGGCAATACACAAAAACCCGTAGGAGAGCACTTCAATCTCCCAGGCCACACAGTAGCAGACTTAAAAGTAGCTATCCTACAGCAAAGAAATTTCAGGACCAGACTCCAAAGAGAAATTCCTGAGCTACAATTCATCTGCAAATTCAACGCCCTCAGCTCTGGCTTAAACAAAGACTGTGAATGGCTGGCTAAATACAGAAGCAGCTTCCCCTCCCTTGGTGTTCACACCTGTCAGGGATTTTTCATCCCTCGGGCATAATCGTCCCCGTGGGCCAGGGGAAACAAGCCTTTGGCCATTAAACATCATTACAGGGGCAGGTAGACTCTAAAAAGGTACATAGGCTGCCAGTTAGCAGCCCCCTGTAACGGTCACTCTGTGTCAGTTGGTTTCCCCGGTAACCTGAACTCACAAATACCTCAGAATCATGGATTTGAAATCCAGACTCCTCATTGGATGCAGGTGAAACAGCTTCTAGAAGCTTCCCTGGCCCGGAGGACCTGTTTGAAAGCATGCGCTTCGAACTCTCATATGGAAATCACCTCATGAATCATGCATAAACTCTGTGTATATAAGTCAGGTTGGTCCTGGCATTCGGGGCCCTTGGGTACTGTGGGCAAGGATCCTGCTGACCCTACACAGAACAGCAAGGCCACTAAGTGTCCGCTGAGAGTTCCGAGGCCAGGCTGTAAAGCTGAAGAGAGCTGACTCACAGCCGCAGCTGTAGCCTTGAGCTGAAATCACCTCAGCACTCGCCTCTAAGCGGTGCTGGCTGAATCACTGCTGCACTAGTCATACCTAGCTGTGCCATCACTATCAGGACCCTGAGCCGCCTTGCAGCCTAAAGTGGCATCTTCGCGCCATCGCGCCTCACCGCTCCCTAGCTCACGTTTGCGTCAAGCAGCACCAAGCAGCCCGGAGGTGGATCAGGCGGGTGGCGACCTGGCCTCACCACTAGGGTGAGGTACTGCGTGCTTGCCTGTTGAAGCCTAGGGCCTGCCATCACAGCGGCACCTTCGCTCCCACCGCCTGCCATCTTGCGGCATCGACGCTTCACCACTACCGGACTGGACTCATACTGGACAGGACCTTACCTAACCGGACTGGAACAAGGATTAAGGAGCAAGATGGATACAGTGTCAAACATAAGTGTAGGTATTAATAGAGTGTAAATAAGTTTGTAGTTTAAACTGTTACTTGTTGCATCCTGACCTTGTTGTGTTCCTTAATAAAAATCTTAGTTACTTTGTTTTTTGTCCTTTCACTCTTGTCCTTGTCTCATCCTTCCTGCTACCTACTCCTTTCCAGGAGGCTCAGGGCGGAGTCCAGAAACTTACCTGGGTGGGCATTATCCTGGCTGGGTTTCATAGTGGGGATTTGGTCTGGGTCCCAGCATCGAACACACAGGGAGTTTGCTCCCTTATTCAGGGACTCATTTAAATATTATTCACCTGACCATCCAGAGAGTCCCGTCAACACCTCCAGATCAACTTCTGGTAGTAAGCCTCACCCTTGCTGACTGAGCTAACCTTGTTATCCCCACCCTTGCTCTGGCTTATTTATACCTGGCCCTGCAGATTTCCAAGACCAGCATCTGAAGAAGTGAGTCTGTGCTCACGAAAGCTCGTGCTCAAAACTTTTCTGTTCATCTATAAGGTGCCACAGGACCCTTCATTGCTGTTATAGTGCTTTTAGTAACTTAATATGAATCTCACTAACCCTTGGGAAGTCGCAGACAATTATGCAGATTTAGAAACTCCCCAGGAAGTAATGCTGTTTTGCATTCTTGGAGTCATTTTTTTTTTGCGGCAGGTGTGCTGGAAGCCAAAGTTTTAAAGACAAACCACTATGCTGCTAATACTACTCGTGGTTATGAGTTCCCTTACCGCTGTGCAAGGAGGATGGGAACGGAATCTATTTGTAAACCTCTCTCAGGCAGTGGCACACAGGGGAAACTTACACACTTGGTGGATATGTGCACATGGCCCCACACACCTGGAACAGGGATTCCCCATGATTGGCATTCCCATATCTTCTGATGAGTGGAACAATACCAAGTCCAGGGTACAGGCTATAGTCCAGTATAGTCCTCTAGGATATCGGCCCCTACCTGTCATCAAGTTAATGGCACGCCTCCCAATGCCACTAACCTTGGCCATTATACACCTTGCAACCATACTAAGGTGGTCATTGTCACCAATACTAGCTTCCCCATAGGTGGCTTGACAATCCATGCCTATCAAACTGCCCCTGGATTATACTGGTTGTGCAGAAGCCAGGCTTATAAGACTCGACCTCCCCAGTGGGTGGGCACCTGTACTCTGGGATATATTGTACCTGGCATTCAAATGCTGCAGCAAGTAAGCTATGAGGATGCCAGGAACCTAAACCATCATCGTGGCAAAAGATCTGTCAATCCCCTCGTCACCCAAAACATGGGTTTCCACCAATTTGCACGCACCTTTCTACCATGGCTAGGAATAAGTAAATTAGAAAAAGCCATTGTTAATATCTCAGCCACGACTGAAGCCATGGGAAATGTGACCATGGATGCACTTCAGGCGCTAAAGGAAGAAATTTCACAACTCTCCCAAGTCACTATACAAAATCTTATAGCCCTTGATTACTTGCTAGCCTCCCAAGGTGGGGTAATGTGTGCTAATTAACTCCAGTTGTTGTATTTATGTCTCCCACGATTAGCGCATTGAAACTGATATTCACAAAATTTAAAGTCAGCTAACTGTTCTCCATCAGGTGGCCTCAGAAAATACTGCTTGGGGTTTTGGTCATATCTGGGCCTGGCTAACCTCCTGGCTGCCTGATTTAGAGTTGCTTACGAGAAAGATATGGTTTGGAATCTCGTATGCTCCGATTGTCTTATTATTGTTATATGCATTTGTCCTGCTAATATTGCGCTGCTTATGTCTTTGTCTAACTAAGACCACTCAAAGAGTCTCTGAGCTGTCTAGAACAGAACTACAAATGATGGTACTTAGAGAAGTAGCCTATGAATGTGAGCGTCAAGAAAATATTAAGGGTCTGATGAATATACAGGTGTAAGCACAAGTGCTTACAACGGGGGAATGATGAGGAATGGAAAATTACTGCAAGGCAAGTAGACATGCCAGGGCAGGGAAAGGGGAGTGGGTGAAGGCCAAGTGAGAAAAATAAGGCGGCCTTGGAGGAAAGCTTATCAGAAAGCAGCCTGAGAAAGATGCGCTTAGCTCAGCATCACAATGGAACTGCAAGACTGATTTAAGCTAGAAAATTCAGGTTTCCATATCTGTGTAAGCCATAACAGAACAATTGTATGAGGTGTATATAAGGAAGTCTGCACTTTGTTTTTGTCGAGAACTGGTTGCTCCTTGCCTTTTCTCCCATGGCCATGTAAATTAAAGCACTTCTGTTAGCCAAACAATGATCCTGTCTGAATTTCTACATCAGTATAAGCAGTGGTGTGGGTGCTGTGCTCAGGTTTATCCCTTATGGGTGGGATGTAAATCTCCCCCTTCAGCTCTATAGCTTGCTGCTCAGGTCCTTTCTGCCTGTATCCCATTTTTCACACACCCCATCCCTTATGTTCTTCATCATCTTTCAGCTTCTTGTTTTCCCTGCTGACTAGTTCAGATTAAGTTCCTCATTGCTTCTTGAAGTGCTTATAATTGCGCTGTCCCTCGTGGTAGCAGCCTACGCCTATGTATTCATATTATTAACAGCCTTTGGTGACAGGTTGCTTTTTTGTTCACTTTTTAAACAGACAAAAAGGATATTGTTATTCCATTTCATAATGTTTCTGCTGCACACTAATAGCAACACAAATGACAAAATCACACACCACTAAAGAAAACAAACCATTAGAGTTCGATAAAATGCAGTTCTGTCGTCTTATCACCATGTACACATTGTTTGGAAGCAGCTGCATAGTCTAATGGAGCCATTCTGCTTGTGCCCAACATGCACTTAACGCCAGTAACACTAGTTCTCCTTCCTGACCAGTTCCCAAAAACAGGCATATTCTTCATCCAGACCCATTCCTACAGTATATTATAGCAAGGAGGTAGGCTGGCTAGCCACAATGAAAAGCTGATCAACTTTCTATCTCAATGTACAAAGGACTCCTCAAGACTCCCACAGTTAAGTGGAAAAAATTCGCAATCTGAAAGCAGCGGCATCATGTTTGTTCCTTGGAGAGAGACATTCCTCCCACTCTCACCCCCTTTCTCTTCACTGTTATTTTTATCAGAGTGCCCCTGGCAAGAATTATGAGCCCATCATTCTCTGATTCATCATCATATTATATTTGCCAGACATAGGTGCACAACTAGTTCATGTATATCTTCCAGTCCAAGAACCCGCTCCTACTGGAGATCTCCATGTGGTTTTAGCTAGCTTTATGGTTTCCCTCTGAGTCCTTAGGAACATGCGCTGTAAGCCAACCTTTGAAGAGGGACAGCCTTTTAGTGGCATTTACTAGTAGCCCAAGATGACATGACTGGCTTTGTTCTTTCAAGTGGCGAGTACTCAGATCCATTTGAGATATCCAGTAGTGTGAGGCAAGGGTGCGTGCTGGCCCCAGTGTTGTTCAACCTCTTTTTCACATGCGTTCTCAGCCATGCAGTTAGGGACCTGGACCATGGAGTCTATATAAAATAGAGACTTGATGGGTCAATTTTCAACCGTCGTCTGAATGCTAAAACCAAGATGCTTGAGAAGCTCATCCTTGAAGCCCTTTTTGCTGACGACTGGGCACTTATGGCACACAAGGAATCTGATCTCCAGCTCATTGTCAGCAAGTCTGCTAAAGCCACTTGCCTCTTTGGTTTGACCGTCAGCCTAGGTAAGGCCAAGGTACTGTTTCAACCTGCTCCAGGATGTGCTGTTTTCCCCACTTCAATTTTTATTGAAGGAACACAGTTAAAAACAGCAGAAGAGTTACAGTACCTTGGCAGTATGATAGCCAATGTTGGCTCCCTTGACAAAGGGATCAATGCCAGAATCTGCTCGGCCAGCTGGGCACTAAGACATCAGAGCGCGAGTGTTCAAATCAGCACAATATCCGAAAGTCCACTAAACTGAAAGTGTACAAGGCTGTAGTCCTCACCAGTCTCCTGTATGGCTCTGAAACCTGGACCTTGAACAAAGAAATACAAAACTGCTGGAGCGCTTCCACACACGCAGCCTGAGGTCAATACTGCACATTCGATGGCAGGACAGCTACGAACCTGGAAGTCCTGGACAGAGCAGGAACCACGAGCATTGAAGCCATGATTCTGAAAGCCCAGCTTCGTTCGACAGGGTACATCATACGAATGGAGCAGTTGAGAATCCCTAAGCAACTCCTCTACAGTGAGCTCTCCCAAGGCAAAAAGAATAAAGGCAGGGCTTGCGAGAGGTATGAAGACAGCATGAAGGCCAATGTTGCGCATGCTGGTTTAAAACCAGATCAGCTAGAGCAGCATGAAAAAGACTGAACAGGCTGGCGTGCTCTCGTACAACATGCATATGACAACTTTGAAGAGCAGCGACGCGTACGCCTCATTGATGCTCGTGAGAGGAAGAAAGCAACAGCAGCAGCCGCAGCAAAATAGCCAGGACATTTCCTTTGCCCCCCACTGGGAACACCCATGCCATTCAAAGCTTGGATTCCCCAGCCACATGCGAGTCCATAACCGATGAGCTCAAGATGTCATCGTCAAACACGATGCACTTCCTACAAGTGCTAGTTGCCCACATAGTAGGGAAGATGCAGATCCACCTGTTTTCCACAGGACCCCATTGGGAATTTTCACATAAGAACATAAGAATGGCCATACTGGGTCAGACCAAAGGTCCATCCAGCCCAGCATCCCATCTGCCGACTGTGGCCAATGCCAGGTGCCCCAGAGAAGGAGAACAGAAGACAATGATCAAGTGATTTATCTCCTGCCATCCATCTCCTGCCCTCGTTCTGAAGGCTAGGGCACCATACTTTATCCCTGGCTAATAGCCATTTATGGACCTAACCCGCAAAAATTTATCAAGCTCTTTTTTAAACCCTAATAGAGTCCTGGCCTTCGCAGCCTCCTCCGGCAAGGAGTTCCACAGGTTGACTGTGCGCTGTGTGAAGAAAAATTTCCTTTTATTAGTTTTGAACCTACTACCCATCAATTTCATTTGGTGTCCCCTAGTTCTTGTATTATGGGAAAAGGTAAATAATTTTTCTATATTCACTTTCTCCACACCATTCATGATTTTATATACCTCTATCATATCGTCCCTCAATCGCCTCTTTTCCAAACTGAAAAGTCCCAGTCTCTCTAGCCTCTCCCCATATGGGACCCGTTCCAAGCCCCTAATCATCTTAGTCGCCCTTTTCTGAACCTTTTCTAATGCCAATATATCTTTTTTGAGGTGAGGAGACCACATCTGCACGCAGTACTCAAGATGTGGGCGTACCACAGTTTTATATAGGGGAAGTATGATATCTTTTGTCTTATTATCGATCCCTTTTTTAATAATTCCTAACATCCTATTTGCCTTACTAACTGCCGCTGCACACTGCGTGGATGTCTTCAGAGAACTATCCACTATAACTCCAAGATCCCTTTCCTGATCTGTCGTAGCTAAATTTGACTCCATCATGTAGTACGTGTAATTTGGGTTATTTTTTCCAACGTGCATTACCTTACACTTACCCACATTAAATTTCATTTGCCATTTTGCTGCCCAATCACTCAGTTTGCTGAGATCTTTTTGTAGTTCTTCACAATCCCTTTTGGTTTTGACTGTCCTGAACAACTTGGTGTCATCTGCAAACTTTGCCACCTCACTGCTTACCTCATTTTCTAGATCATTGATGAACAAGTTGAACAGGATCGGTCCCAGGACTGACCCCTGGGGAACACCACTAGTTACCCTCCTCCATTGTGAAAATTTACCATTTATTCCCACCCTTTCTTTTCTGTCTTTTAACTAATTCCCGATCCATGAAAGGATCTTTCCTCCTATCCCATGACCACCTAATTTACATAAAAGCCTTTGGTATGGGACCGTGTCAAAGGCTTTCTGGAAATCTAGGTATATTATGTCCACTGGGTGCCCCTTGTCCGCATGTTTATTAACCCCTTCAAAGAATTCTAATAGATTAGTTAGACACGACTTCCCTCTGCAGAAACCATGCTGACTTTTGCCCAACAATTCGTGCTCTTCTACGTGCCTTGCAATTTTATTCTTTACTAGTGTTTCTACTAATTTGCCTGGTACTGATGTTAAAACTTATCGGTCTATAATTCCCAGGGTCTCCTCTAGAGCCTTTTTTAAATATTGGCGTTATATTGGCCATCTTCCAGTCATTTGGTACCAACGTGGATTTAAAGGATAGGTTACAAACCACTGTTGTTAACTCCGCAATTTCACATTTGAGTTCTTTCAGAACCCTTGGGTGAATACCGTCTGGTCCTGGAGACTTGTTACTATTCAGCTTATCCATTAACTCCAAAACCTCCTGTAATGTCACTTCAATCTGAGTGAGTTCCTCAGATTTGTCACCTAAAAAGGCTGGCTCAGATTTAGGAACCTCTGTAACATCCTCAGCCGTGAAGACTGAAGCAAAGAAATCATTTAATCGCTCCGCAATGGCACTGTCTTCCTTGATCGCTCCTTTTATATCTTTATCGTCCAAGGGCCCCACTGCTTTTTTAGCGGGCTTCCTGCTTCTAATGTATTTAAAAAACATTTTACTATCGTTTTTTGAATTTTTGGCTAGCTGTTCCTCAAAATCTTTTTTGGCTTTTCTTATTACATTATGACTCTTAATTTGGGAGTGTTTATGTTCCTTTCTATTTTCCTCACTAGGATCTGACTTCCACTTTTTAAAAGCTGCCCTTTTCTCTCTCACTGCCTTTTTAACACCTAACACAATCTCTAATTTCCTCTAAACCAGATGACCCTCTCACCTAAACCACACACCCAACAAGCAGAGGGTAATTTTCACACCCTAGATGTAGTAAAAACTCCTTCACTTACCTCAATACAACCAAAACCATCAGGATATCTCAAGACTATTTATTGCTTTTGCTATTGCGTGAACAAGCCAAGTAAAGACAAGACAAACTGGAACAAGTTACTGTAGAACAAGCCCAAATAAGTAACTGTTGAGACCATTAATTTTTGTGAACATTCATAGTATAGTAACTAAGCAAACTATTGCAGGTGCGTTTATAGTAAGTCAAATAGACATGACCACAATGAACTGATAAGCTTGCCTTACCCAATCTGCAAAATGATTGGTCCTCACATGCAAAACGTATAGAGATAAGTAGCGAGGACAGATGTATATGAACTGTGTAATATGAGGTCAATCGTGTTATGGCTTATCCTGTACCTAAACTCCCACCACGTTCACCTGCCCAGCATGAGCAAAGAGCTGTTGTGTGCCTAATAATGTCATCGGAATAGCAAACTGGAGTTGAACTGAGTCTTGTTGATCATAGAGGCAGATGAAGTTTTCTGCCAGAACTGGATCTGGTATCTAGATCCACCATATCCAATATGCTTTCTGTTCACCACATGTATGGAACTGGACACTGCAGTGTGGAAAAATGCAGCTACTTAGAGCTGCACATGTGGAGCACCCTCCATCCGCTCTGCACATGCGCCCCACCACTTGGTGAGACAAGTGCATCGCAGCAGCAGCAGCATCTCCTGCAACCATGGGGCAGCTCCAGCCACAGGGCAGCTCTGACAAGTTGCTGGCAGTTTGCGCCTGGTGGTGGGGGGGAACCATCCTTACATTTCTATTTGTCACCACTGTCTAGAAAGTCATGTGGACAGGTCTCAGAGGAAATCCAATACTAGTTAGCTTAGAAACTACCCACCGAGTCAGGGCAGAGCCCATGTGACTAGGGTACACACAGCGTGTTTCTTTTAAAGGTATTTGCATCTTTGAAATTTGTAGGCTACCTGCTTGAGATACATACAATTACAAAACACTATTCCTTCAATGAGCCTTCCCAATTGGATGCCCATTTTGGCAAAGTTCTCTTAAAATCACTGGTTCAGGGGATTCCAAGCAGCCACCTCCTCCACACCAAGTCAGTGTTCATTAGGCTTTGTCTACACCACACAGGTTTTAAAAATATGGCCAAGTGGACAGTCACGTTGCTAAACGCCTGGCAGCTTGAATACTGTCAGCACTTTTGCTGACAAAACGTTTGTCTTTCGGGGGGGATGGGGAGCAGTGCTTTTTAAGCACCTGTGAACAACAGTAGTTGCTGTTCAATTGGCAATGCAGACAAAGCCTTAAGTCAGCAAGAGTGGAATACACTTGGGCAATCAAACAATTGTGGTTCTTCACAATGTATTGTCAATATGTAATCCATCCTTTTTTCCCCACTACTATGGAGTCTAGTAACACCTGGATTCTGTACTGGCAAAGGAAACTAGGAATGGTTGGTCTTGCTTTCACCCTTTACACCACTGGTAGGACATGAGAGCAGTCCATGCACAGGCTCCAACAGACACCATGGAGATCAGAAACTTCTACCAGAGCACAGGACAGCTGGGAGTGGAATATATATATGGACAAGGTAAGAAACTTACTTTTGACAAACTTCTCTGCTTCTCATGACAGTCACAGCATCACTGGCAACACATTACATAAGTTCTTCTGAGCAAATAAACTGAGGCTTGTGGTGGGTGAAGACCCCAACACAATGCATCTCAGAGCAAAAAACTTACCAAGCTGCCCAACGTGATTTTGGGAAATTTCCACCCCTCTTGTGGAAGTGCAGTGGAGCTATTAAAAGAGGTTTTCATATACTTTAACATGAATAATCAATTACCTCCCCATTAAGCAGCCGAAGCAGTAAGCTGTCCCTGCCAATTAACGCAACTGAGATAGGTTAAAAAAAAAAATTAAGTGCTTATGTTTGGATTTAAGCTGTGGTCAAACTAAGGCGCGAACCTTCCTTTGCATTCCCTCATCCAAACATATAGAACCACCCTTACTCGACACTATATTTCTTCTGTAATTTGTCATGTCTCCCTTTCCCATCCACAAATACCCAAGATATAGGAGGAAGCCTATGTTCCTTTTGAGAGGGCTTAAGTTAACAAGATACTGGACCTAGCTGTAGGTACAGATTTCAGTTGTGCACGTGCACTTAAACAAAACCAAGTACCACTCTTTGTTATGTTGCTACAATGCTAAGCGTAAAAGGGCCTCGCCCTTTACTGGGGCCCCAAGGCAATGCTGCAATACAAATAATTTTCAGCACTAGTTGCCATAAAAAAAAAAAGCAAATCTCTGACATTCAAAAGACCACTGTGAAAGCCAAATTTTAAAATGCCTGGAAAGAAAAGGATAAACTTGTTAACAGACTCAGAGGGGTACCTGCATTAGTCTGTAGCTTCACAAACAACAAGCAGTCTTGTAGCACCTCAAAGACTACCGGTTTACTAGGTAACGAGCTTTCATGGGTAAGACCCACTCTTACCCAAGAAAGCGCATAACCTAATAAATTTGTTAGTCTTCAAGGTGCTACAGGACTGCTTGTTTTTAAACATGTATGCAATGACTGTTGTGGGTGGCTATTAAGGCAAAAAAAAAAAAAAAAGTTAGATCATTCCTTACATCTTCGAGTGCCTGGGACAAAGTGTGAGTAATGTTAAGACACTTCACACACATTCCAGAATGCTGGTTCAGAAACAGAAACAGGGAAAGGCATAGCAAATACTGGCTATGTCTACACGTGCCCCAAACTTCGAAATGGCCACGCAAATGGCCATTTCGAAGTTTACTAATGAAGCGCTGAAATGCATGTTCAGCGCTTCATTAGCATGCGGGCGGCAGCGGCGCTTTGAAATTGACGCTCCTTGCCGCTGCGCGGCGCGTCCAGACGGGGCTCCTTTTCGAAAGGACCCTGCCTACTTCGAAGTCCCCTTATAAGTAGGCAGGGTCCTTTCGAAAAGGAGCCCCGTCTGGACGCGCCGCGCGGCGGCAAGGAGCGTCAATTTCAAAGCGCCGCTGCCGCCCGCATGCTAATGAAGCGCTGAACATGCATTTCAGCGCTTCATTAGTAAACTTCGAAATGGCCATTTGCGTGGCCATTTCGAAGTTTGGGGCACGTGTAGACACGGCCACTTGGGTTTAACTCAGCAGCAAAGAATCAGTTACAGAAAGGACTGCATTTTAAAACTGGTACAGGAATGAGCATGTACCCTCATGAGGGAAGAGTGACTACCTTTGACAATATAACATCCAGTGATCTAGTATAAAATTTTTCTCTGTCAGATATGTTAATTCACAAAACACAGAGCACTTTGTTAACTTCAAATCCTGGTTCAAGAAGCTAAAATATGGTTATTTTATATTCCACTATAGCTGGATTTTATGTTCATGTTTAGAAAAGGTGGTGACATGCACATTAAGAGGCAATAAGAAGCACAATACAGCAGTAAGGGGATGTGGCCACCAGGTTAGCTCACTAAGCTAACAGCTGAAGAAAAAAAAAAAACAGTTATGTAGCGCTTTAAAGACTAACAAAATAATCATTAGATGAGGTTTCACGGGACAGACCCACTTCTTCAGATCATAGTCTTACCAGAACAGACAAGATATAAAGCACAGAGGTCCAAAAATTGTTATCAAGGTTGGCAAATCAGAAGAGCTGAGACATGAGGGTTGGGAGGGGGGTGGGATGGAGGGGAGTTAAACCTTGATAACAATTTTTCTGATTTGTCAACCTTGACAATTTTTCGACCTCTGGGCTTTAGATATTGAGTCTATTCTCGTAAGGCTATGATCTGAAGAAATGGGCCTGTCCTACGAAAGCTCATCACCTAATAAATTATTTTGTTAGCCTTTAAAGGCCTACCTGACTGCTTTTTTGTTTTGATCAAATACAGACCAACACAGCTCGCTCTCTGTCACTGCTGGAGAAAAGATCAGGCAGGAGGAGAGGAGTCTCACCAGGCTTCCAGCAGAAAAGCAATATTCTGATAGTTATATTTGACATCATCCACATGGTAAACAAAGATTCAACCATTACACTGGAGTCTCTGGTTGATACAAATATAAAGGCAAGAATTGTCATAGTTCTAGAAGGCTTTAACTGTAGTGTAAAGAAAATATATTTCTCTTTTTCCTTTACACATAACGAAGGGAATTTATTCAGTTGGAATCCATGATGCACACTTGCTGTTAGAGTAAGGCCACTCATTCATTTAATTGGATTAAGTACATGCTCCAGTTCCTCTTACAGACTAGCTAGACACTTGCCCTAAACCATTAATGTTAGCTTTCTTGCATTGTCACTAGATAGGTATTTTTCTTCTTTTTGTGAAATTATGTCATATGGGGCTGAAGATGTTGAAGAGTACTTTGCCCTTTGGATAGCTGAAACAAGACCTGCAGCATAATTTAAAAATGCATCTAGAACTATGGACATGTGCCCTACACCCTGGAAAAGATAAAAGCCCCCCCCACCAATGACAGAAAGAAAGAAAGATCAATACAGCAAACCCTGGAACTACTGGACAAGACAGAATGCAAATAAATGCAAACATGAGCTTTTCCAGCGATAAACAACAGCTCATTCTGAAGGTCATGGAGATAAACATAGCAATGAATCTACTCCTATCAGTAAATTCAAAATCTTGCCCCAAGAAAGAACTCGTTCCTTCTACGATCTTTATGATTTCATGCCCTCTAATGGCGCTAATGAAATAAAAATGTATACAAACGTAAGATGCATGCATGAAATTTAGTATCTGACAATGGTCAGATGTTTACAGCTATCAGAAGCCAAATAAATGTATAAAATTTTTTATTTTGGGTATAAGAAATACAAAAAAAAAAAATATGTCTCTCTCCAAGAACTCCACATGAAATCCTCATGCATTCAGTCCAGAGCAGGATTTTTTTCCCCTGAAACTCCCTTATTTCCTGCTAGTCTTTAAAACTTAAAAGCTGAGCACTAACAATGGCTTCCCATCGCACTACACATACACAGATATTAGAGAGCCTCAGAACATGCAGTTTTTCCAGAAACAGCTGCAAATGCGTGGCAGTGAATGGCAGGCATCAGATCTCAGAAGTCTTGCTCAATATTCTCTTTGTTGGCCTCCCCATGCTGCTGTTTAATTTGTGAGATTTCATTTTCTAGTTGCACAATCGTTCGTTCAATCTCATAGTTTTTGCTGACCAGAGACACCCAGCTGGAACAGAAAATATAAAAGCCCAGAATTTAATTACTAATTAAAAATGTTCTGAGTAAGAACTGTTGCTATAATTAAAGGAAAAGTAGCTGCACCTTTGGATCAATCCATTGGACACAAACAAGGACACAGTTCCTCAATACCTGATGAACTTCAGCTACTACATATGACCAAATTAAACAGATTATAATATGGAACGGTCATTCTTTTCAATTAAACAGCCATGTGCAAAATCTGACATTCAAATTCTTGATAGTTAGAAAACTAAGTTTTAGAACCAAAATAAGTTCTACAGGTGATTTCAAATTGCTAATGTGCCCCCTGCCCCTCCTAGTCAGTCACTGCTTCAAGCAGCCACACTTGAATTACTCCGTTAAATAATAAATACCTGCCACTGGTATTCCCTGATAACAGATGCACATGGTGAGGCCCAACCTTTGAAGGCCTCTAACTGGGTCACCAAAAGCCTGCCACAGAATATCCTCTCAAAGGGAGGAGAAAAGCAAAAAGAATATATATTTGGGGAAGAATTAGATTTACAGAAAGACCTGAGACACTTACGTTGACTCCATCTCTCGTAGCTTAGACCCAGCTGTGAGTTGCATATTCTTGCGCTGCCAGTTGAGATCTTGAATGTTTTTCCTGGGGGGGGGGTGTCGGGGGGGGGAAAAAAACAAACAAAAACAAAAAACAAAAAAAAAACAAAAAACCCACCTTACTTGTTTAACCACACAATTGCATTTACTTGTGCTGCTCTCCTGGAAGACTAACACCTGCTTTTATGCTTGAAATGCAAGCCATCTCCCTTACTCAGCTAATGGAAGAGATCCTTGATACCCAAATGCTTAGCACCAGAAGTATGAAGCTCAATCACAGGCCTGTATGGAAACTAAATCTAAAGGATCAAGCCTAAAGAGAAAATGACTGCGGACAATTCTGGGAAATGCAACTCAAGCACAGTATCAGGAAAAGCAAAGAGTCGAGTCCAGAATTCAGTTTTGTTTTCTCCACTCATACTTAAACTAAACTGTAGCATTTTCAGGAAACCAACAATATCATCTTTGGATGGCAGTGGCTTCAGTGCTGAATACAGAGAGACTGGTTAGATTTTGTATTAAATAAAATCAGAACACTGATAAGGTTCTTGCTTTTGTCATTCTTAATACCTAGAACCCCATATTAGAATTTGTTCTTTAACATTTTCCAGACCCCAGTCAAAAGCTGCCACCCTCTGCTTCCTACACTTGATGTATCCCAGAAACTAATCCTAAATTGACCAAGAAAAGCGGGCAGTAGTGAGACATGGTTTGTTTGGCAATTTCGTCTCTCCCTCCGACAAGGATCCATACATTTCATGAGACTCTCACCTTCTGACTGGACTACTGTTATTTCCTGTACCTGTGTCTGAAGGTATACAGTAAATCCCTGAAATGCACAATTCGAGCTCCACTTAACTCGCATTAACACAAGTTAAGCACAGCCTGAAGCTGCTTTAGGGGGAAAGCAGGGAGAAGACATGCCTGGCTCCCAGAGTGGTGGGAAGCCAGGAAACTGCCCAGCACCAGCGCTGGTCAGTTTTCTGTCTCCTGTGATGGGTGGGAAGCTGGAGCCTGCACTGGTCAGTTTCCCGGCTCCCAAGTTACGTGAAAATTCAGCTTATGCAAAGGTTGCCAATAACGCAACCTCCATTAAGTCAGGGGTCTACTGTAATCAGTGAAAGAGCTCCTGCTTGTGTGGAATGGACCAGACCTATCAGACGAGGATGAACTGACCATGATGGAGTCGCCTGTTTTTCCTACACCAGTGGTTCCATCCTTTTCAATAACATGGCACACTTCTATGAGAAACAATTCCACAGCACTCCCACTTTTTTCAGCTGAATCCCTTACTCATAAACATTATATTTACTAGGGTAATGGTCTTACTAGAGAGGTTTGCAACATAGCAGTGCATACAACAAGCTAAATAAGGATCAAATGCATTAACGTTTCAAATCCACAACAGAATACACCATTTTCGACAGCAAGCACAGACATTTTCAAAATCTGCTCAATTTGACTATTCCTAACTATTCAGAACTGTAAAACTGTTCCACATGCAGCATTTGGTTCAGGTGTCTGAATTTTGCCTTTTTGCATTATGAATTTCACATTTCATCTGCTTCCTGTCACAGACTCCTATGACAGCTCTGCAAGGAGCCAGAGGCGGTATGGCCTGCGGCAGGCAGGAACTGACTGACTCCACCCCAGCTGGGACTTTTAAAGTCTTGCTGCTTGAGCGCCAGGTGGCACGGGGTCCACAATTCCTCCTCCCACCCTGGCTTTTTGCAGAGCCAGGGCGAGGTAAAATTTACAGAATTTCGGGGCACACTTGGACAACTGCACTACACCCTCAGTTGATGACCAATCTACATTTACTATCTATTCAAGGGTGTAAGCCTGATCTCAGTGACCAACAAGCAATCCCCACACCAGCCACAGCTACATTTCCACATAGACCTGCCAAGACTATTGCAATTCTCAAGACAAAAATAACTGCAAGCAGTCGGAGCCCATTACCATGGCTGTTCTTCAAATAAGATCCTACTGCTGCTGGTTCCTGTTTAGTGCAGAGATTCAAGCAGAAACAGAGTTTGAGTGAATTCGAAACAGGAAGAAAAGTAAGTTTGTCCAAAAGTGATGGACTAAACCATCATCTGTTGATTCAGCACAAACGCAAAACAAACATGCTTGACCAGGTCCTCTTCTTTTTTACCCTACTAGGAGCCTAGGGGTAAGTGGACGCCTATATTGGCTACTGGGGAATTTGTTAGAATTCCTTTACAGTCTAAGCACAACGATGAAGAAGGGCAGCACTTACCTCAATTTCTGTAGTTCTTTCTGTGCTTGTTCAATCATATGAACCAGATGTCTGAGTGAAAAGATTAAAATATAAAAACAGAAAAAACTCAGACTCTACCAGCTCACTGAGAACTATACTATCAATAAAGGGAAGCAAGGAAAAGCAAAGACTGATGTCATTTATTCCTCCAAAATGACAAACAACAAACTCTCATAACTCCCCATAGAGGACAAGATGTTTGATATTTACATCTCATGTTGAAGAGGCACACTACCTTATTAGAAAAAGCCAACCATCATTTTATTGTAAATCTATATGATTGGTTAGACCTGCTGCTGGAGAACAATTAAACACAGACCATAAACTGAAAAATTCACATCAAAATGCAAGCAGCAAGATTACTGAAAAGGCTTTTTTAAGTGTGATGCTAAAACATAAGCAAAATTCCCTTGGAAATCTGCACTTGAGAAGATAATATACTAAAATTGGTCATATTAACCACAATTTTCCCACTCAAATAAGAAAAATAAAGTTTAATGAGTAATTTAGGACTTGCTTCCATAGTGTTAAAAAAAGGTTACATTGTTAGTTTTGTTGCATGCTAATAATTTATGACTGAGTTGATAGATTAAGGTATGCTTATGTTAGAACTCTAGCCTAGTCTTTGCTTAACATTAGTCTCAACAATTTCTCTCTTAGAAAGACCTGCTTAAATGATGCTTACAGCAGACAGGGCATTTCAATTTTTTTTCATACAATGCATTGTGTTGGAAAACACAAACAAGAGAAAGTTGATCAGTACAATAAAATGCACAATACATCATACTGAGAACTTCCTATATAAGGGGAAAAAACAGGAGTGAGATGACATGAAAACAGTGTGGACAATGTGTACACTGAAATTGTCCGTGCATGTTGTATGTGTTATATAAGATGCAAAGCTAAATGTTAGACCGGAAAAGGACTAATGAATGCGAGGTATGCAAAGTTATAAAAAACAAGTCAACAAGGACTAAAGTTGAAGAATATCAGTCCAGAGATTAAGATGACCATCATGAAGCGGGGAAGAGCATCCCGGTATCCCAGAACAACTTGGACACCACCAGTTCCATTTTATCTGTGTATTTGTATCTGTCACATAAATATGAACGTTTTCACATAGAATCAGACAAAACCTGATTAAGCCTAAATTTGGTGGATGCATGCTGGTTTCCCACTTCACCCTTTATTTAAGGGCACAAAACATCTACCAGGAATTTGCCACTCTCTTTCAATCTGTACAACTCAGAGCTATTCTCAGACATCTCTGCTAGTGCCCTGCCTCTGCCTAGGTTTTAACATAGTCTGTTCTGCAAACTGCCCTGGAAGGGGTCTACAAATAAGTTTGAGAACCACTGCAGAAGCAGATTCTGGCTGGTTCCCATGATGGCCACTTAAGACAGATTTAAATGAAAAACTAAAGCACTGCCCCCCATCCTTCAATAAACCCCCCAGTAAAACTAAACTTCTTCTGCAGAAAGGGAGGAGCAAGATCTGGGGACCCTGAGCAATGGTACATAAAATCTGGACATGATGAGGTCCCTGGGCCCTGCTATATTTGGAGTAGAGGGAGAGATTGGAATATAGAATGAGACTGTTGTATGCATGGCTCCACTGGATCAGTCTCCAACAGAGAGGGATGTAGACAAAAGGCTACTGCAGCAGGCTATGCAACCTTTTCTGCGGCCTTGACAGGAAGAGTGGAGAGCATTCCCTTCCACCACTATCAGGATACAGCTTGACTAAATGAATTCTACTATAGTTCCAAGATGGGTTTTAAAGTTGTGTGAGACATTTCAGTATACTTTGGTGACTACTCTGAAGCAAAAATTATATGTAACACACCAGAGAGCTGCAAATTGACACCACTTTTATCCCAAAATTTCTAGAAGGGACTGCTTACTCATTATACACTTTCCAAGCATTGCAACCATGCTGAGACATTAACTCCAGATTCTCAATCCGAACAGCCTGATGTTCCAGCTGAGCCATTGAATTATTAACACATTCCTGCCATGCTGTGATATCATTCTTCTGACCAGAGGAGGGAGCAGGCAGCTCATATCTGTAACAAAATCAACCAGAAAGCACTGCTTCTTAAATGCAATGTGGGACGAGGGAAACAACTACTATTAGAGTCATGCACATAGACCTTCTAGAATTAATTTTGCTCAGAGCCACCACCACACAAACACTGACCAAGGTTCATACCTGGTGTAGAGAAAGCCATCAGGGTCAAAACTCATCTTTAATACACTCAGGATACAGATTAACTTTTATTTAAAACTATAATAATTGAAGAACTAAATGTCTCTGAGAGCTGTAGACATGTCACTAAATGTTTCGCTGAAACGAGGCTTCATAATTTTCTGCAGCAACATTTCTCAATCCAGGCAGCTCCTAAAATCATAGAGCCTGACTACACTGCAGTTAAACACCCATGGCTAGCCATATCAGCTGACTGAGGTTATGTGACTGTAAATTGCAGTATAGGTACTGGGCTCAGACTGAAGTCCGAGCTCTCAGAACCTGCAAGTGCGGTAGGACCCAGAGCCTGGGTTCCAGCTTAAGCCCAAATGGCTACTCAGCAATTTTCCAGTCCAAATGTGAATCAGCCAAAACAATGTTAATTGCAGTGTAGGCATACCCACAATAAGCCAATGGAAACTCTTTCCAGCAGAAGATCATTATCAAGAAGCTGTTACAGTACACTGACAATTTCTGCTCTAACAACGTACACCACACGTCACCTCTTATTTTGAAAGGCACTTGTGCAAGTTTTGAATAAACCTTATAGTATTACTACATTTGAAACATGTTCTCTATAAATCAAGAATTTCATACCATGATCAACACATTAGATGAAGATGAGAATGGGATTTTAAGTGGAGGAAATATTAGCACATGCCTAGTTATCTTCAGATTTTCATTACCTACTGTTTACCAAGGACTAGTGTGCAAAGACTCATGCTCAGAGCCACTCATCAAGACAGGGAATACACAGGAATGAGTCTTGTAGTCCACTTTTATTTAGCAAGAAACAATGTAAAGTGCAGTCACGTGTCAAAATAAATACAATGAATGAAATACTCTATTACTGCTTGAAATAAAACAGTATCTTCCCATTTCAAACTGTCAGTATATTCAACAAAGCCAGCCTGACCTATGTAAAGGGAAAGTTTATTTGCCAAGACTTCAGGGTTGTCAGCCCACCATGTGCCTTGGCTGGATGTCTCGCCACTCTCTGGAAACCCTCAATTTCCAATACAGAAGGTCTGAAGCTTTCTAAACTTGCCAAGAAGTCTGCAGCTCCGGGCCTTTATCATTAAAAAAAAACAAACGTGATTTTGGCTTTGCTGTCCCTCCTATTAGAAAAGGTGGCTATGTTTTAAAGAAACTAGCTATTTAAAGCTACAACACTGTCAAGAACAAAACAAAGCATGATTAAAAGCAGCTGTACAAATAAGGACAGGCCTACACCTAAATTGCTGCAGTGGTACAGTTGCAGATACAGCTGCATTGCTGTAACATTTAAGTGAAAACACTCATACGCTAATAGAAGAGATTCACCCCTCAGTGTAGTCAATGCACCTCCCAAACAGGCAACAGCTATGTCAACAAGAAAAATTTCCCCTTTGAGAAAGGAAGTTGGCAGGTATAACCATGTTGCTCAAGCCTGTGGATTTTTCACATCCCTGACCCAAGCAATGTAATTATACTGAAAAGGGTCTGCAGTGTGGACCTGGCCTAAGAATCATGCACAACACAGCAGGCATCAGCAGCGAATGGCTTCACAGATAACACTTGTCCAGCTCATATGCAACACTCGGGCAGACTCTTGCTCACCTTTTCATGCTCAGGAGCTCTATGGGTTGCCGGGCTGCCAGGCGTTCAAACTCATTCCGCATAATTTCAGTCTGTGGGTAGGGAGCAGACAGTTACCCATAGCCAGGCAAGCAGAAGGTGGGACCACTGTTTCCACCCCTTGAGAAGATAACAGAAGTCAGATCCCTCCACTAATGATTGGAAGCAGCAGTTCTTTTTGCACCTTGGCCCCACAGTAAGGCTAGAGACAAAGTCATGCTGCAGCAACCTCCCAGCAAGAGCCAATAACCAGGAGACTTTCAGTCCTGACTCTCACCCATCCCCTGCCTGAAGCAGACTATCACTCTACTCATAGCACCTCCATATGTGTCTGGCTCCAGCTCACCTCAAAGGCGCTGTAATCAGGAGTGGGCAAGTAGCTGAGGTAATTCTTGGTGGGCCTGTAGCGACGTGTCTCCTCTTCCACCAGGGCTGCAGCCTGGATAGAGAATGGAGTGGGTCAGCACAGTGTAAGGTTACCATACAGCCAGATTTTTCTGAACATGACCTCTTTGGTGATGCTGCAATCTCTGTCTGCATGGGTTTTTGAAACAAAGAAATGTCCAAGATTTTTCCTTGCTCATTGCAGATGTCAATGAGACAACCATAGTCAGGTTCTCTTCCATCAGGAATGAGCAAATTTACTTCAACTCCCTTCTGTTGTTCCCAGCTATCTGTCCCCACAGCCTTGCACACTGGGTGCCCGCCCTGTTCTGGCTATGGCTCTTTGCCTCTATGTCCTGATTGGTCCCTCCCTTGACTCCCTGGCTGCTGGATGCTACCTAGCCAGGCCCACTAGGTGAGCAGAGAAGAGTGCCCAGCAACAGGGACTCAAAGACTGACTAAGGGATATGACAGAACCACAGCCTGGCTGCAGCTCCTTACCCTGGAGAGGGGAGGGGAGGAGAGAGGAGAGGAGAGGAGAAAAGGACCATGGAGAGGGGTTGACTGATGGGCTGGCACTTAGTTCTGGGCCTGTGCCAGTGCCAGCCCGCCTTCTACCATGGCACTAGCCCTCACTGTGAGGATCAGGGTACAGGTACCATCCTCTATCCACCAGATCCTTCCTCCCCTGTACACCCCTCCCCAGGTATGCCCCCCTGTACACACCCACACCCCCCCGTATACACACACACACACACACACACACAGAGCCCTATGTCCCCCCGTACACACACCTCCCACCGGTATACCCCCCCTTATGTGTACACACACATACACACACACACAGCGGTATGCCCCCGTACATACATACAGCCAGCCAGCCACCCACACAGGTATGCCCCTCTGTGTACACCCCCACCGGTATGCCCCCCGTACGTGTACGCACACACACACGTGTGCCCCCCGTACATACATACAGCCAGCCAGCCACCCACCCACCCACCCACACAGGTATGCCCCTCTGTACACCCCCACCGGTATGCCCCCCGTACGTGTACACACACACACACGTGTGCCCCCCGTACATACATACAGCCAGCCACCCACCCACCCACACAGGTATGCCCCTCTGTGTACACCCCCACCGGTATGCCCCCCGTACGTGTACGCACACACACACGTGTGCCCCCCGTACATACATACAGCCAGCCACCCACCCACCCACACAGGTATGCCCCCCGTACGTGTACACACGCGCACACACGCAGGTATGCCCCCCTGAACATGCACACCCCCACAGCTATAGCCCCCACACGACACCCAGCACACCCCCTCCCGTACTCACACGCAGTGCTCAAGCCCCGGCTGCCCCATCCGGCCAAACAGACCCACAGCACGTACAGGAGGGGGCCGGACCGGGCCTAGCGCCGCCCCCCCCACCACTCACCGCCTCCCGCACGCCCGGCGCCTCGTAGCCCTGGTCGAAGTAGGGCAGCGCGTCCACCGCCACCTCCCCGGCCACCAGCCCCGGGCCCGACATGGCAACACTGCGAGCGCCCGCGCCGCCTCCTAACGCCCCGGCCCTCAGCGCGCGTGCGCCAGCCCCTTGCCCCCGACGTAGACGCGCGCGCGTGGGCTCCCATCATCCCGCCCCCTGCACTTCCCGCGCGGCCCCGGCCACGCCCATTGCCGCGGAGCGAGCCCCGCCCTTGGCCTGGGGGAAGGCGAGCGGGGGCTCCGCCGCCGGCAGGCGCGAGGCGGGGCTGCAGCCCGGCCCTCGCCTCGCACCGCTGCTTTAGTCAACTGTAGTTAAAGGAGAGACCCGATCGGGTCAACAGCGGCCCCCTCCCCCCACACCCAGGTCCTGTCCGGGAGCAGGGCGGGGGCCATGTTAGTCTGTCTCCGAGCACAAGGCGGCCGGGGGCCCCTGAGGGACTAACAGCTACACGGCAGCACAAGCTGTCGCGGGCAAAGGCGCCCTCCCTCCGATGCAAAACCGTCAAAACATTCCTGTCCGAGACCCCGCCCCAGGCGGGGCGGGTGGCAGCGTGAGCTCCGGGCGGGCTCCAGCTGTCCAGGCCCCCGGACGGGTCCCTGCTCTTAAGCCCCACACCTCACTAACCAACCACGGCTTGGCATAGCCCGAGGAGAGACGTCTCTGGGCCGGAGATTGCCTATCAGGGAGCCGGTAGGTGTATTAGACCCGTAAGGGAGCTGAGCAGGGACACACAGGCCCAGCAAAGCTGTGCAGGAATTTCATACACCAGCACCTCTTGGCCCTGCTGCTGGCGCACCCCAAAAGACTTTTCCTTTTACTGTAGGAATCACTTGTCTGCTAATTACACAGTCTTCTATCAGTCCTTCCCTTTCACAAACTGTTTATGAAAACTCCATAAACCACAGTGTGCTTCCAGTAAGTGACCCATAAAGTCCTACAGAACCATCTGGTTGAAAAGCTCAACACAACAGGAAAACATTACTTATGTATGAATAAATAACTGGCCCAAACATTAAGTACAAGGCCAGAAATGTATTGTAAACTGTATTCAAATCATCATAGGACTGAACTGCCAGAGCCCACTGACTACTCAGGAATCTACACTTCCGAGCGGCGGAGAACCAAGGAAGCTGTGTTTTGATTGACAGGTTAAGCCAAGGAAGAAATCTCAGGTATCCAACTTACAAATTACATGGTAAAGGAGCCAAACTAACGAGTTTAGATGAAGAAAGGACTTAGTTTTTATAGCCTCTTAGAATACCTGGTTCAGCCTTTGCAATAGGTGTCCTTGAAATACTTCTCTCACATTTGCACTGATTGTTCATTAAACCAATTGACATTAATACCCACATTTAAAGAATTAATGTGGCTCCCTCTGCGAAGATGCCATTTTATCCCAAGAAAATGGCAATTTTTATTTCTGACATCACCCAGACCAAACTCATAGCAGTAAAACGTATGTAATAAAATGAACAAGCATGTTCTGCTTTCAGCATACAGAAGAGTAATAGGCAGTGTAAAATCAGAATAAAGAACAAATTAGAAAAGCTGACATTTCCACGTTTTCAAAAATCTAAGCTTTGTGATAAACAGCTGACAAGTCCAAATTACACTGAACAAGAAGCTATTTTTGAGCTCAGATCAACCAAATATGGCTAGGTGCCTTTAAAAACCATACACCATGTGTATGGAAGTGCACTCCCAGGAAAGAGTGGGAGGAAAGTGGAACTGAACAGTAGCCAGAGCAGCCTTTCAAGCTCCTGAGCCAGCCCACTGAACAAGTTCCCTTTCTGTGTTCCAGTATTTCCAGAGCCTGTTCCCTGGATCCGACATGATCAACAGACCTGTCTTTTGATCACATTAGCTTAGTCCTTAAAAGCTGAATTGGTTTTAACCAAACAGAAAACTTTTCCTAAAGAATGGCTCAGACCAAGCAGCAAAATTATGGAGTCTGAAGTGTCAAAGAAAAAGTTCCCCTGTAAAATTCCCATTTAAGGGGACAAGGTGAATGGGATCATGAACATCAAGTTTTCCATTTCTAGTTTGCATCCACTTCCACTTTGCGTCCACAACACTCCAGTGAACCCAGGCATAGGAAGTTCATGGATTGTGTTCATTCTTCCATATTTTCTCTTCGTGTTTGAGCTTTCCATGGACCGAGTTGCATATCTCAGTAAGTAGCTCTGACACAAATTTTGACCAGGCAGCTAAACTCCTCTTCATGTCCAAGTGATCAATACGTCCCTCTAACAGTGTTTCCGCAGCTACATTTTCACTTTCTCTGAAGAAATTTCATTTTACTTCCTAAAGAGAAAAGGAAACAAATTAGAATGTGAAGAAGATTTGGGATCAAGAAGGTTAATTAAATGTTATAAAATTTCAACACCATGGCTACGTCTACATGTGAAGCCTACATCCAAGTAGCCTATTTTGATGTGGCGACATCAAAATAGGCTATTTCGATGAACAACATCTACACGTCCTCCAGGGCTGGCAACGTCGATGTTCAACTTCGATGTTGGGCAGCACCACATGGAAATAGGCGCTGCGAGGGAACATCTACACGCCAAAGTAGCACACATCAAAATAAGGGTGCCAGGCACAGCTGCAGACAGAGTCACAGGGCGGACTCAACAGCAAGCCGCTCCATTGAAGGGCCCCTCCCAGACACAGTTGCACTAAACAGCACAAGATACACAGAGCCAACAACTGGTTGCAGACCCTGTGCATGCAGCATGGATCCCCAGCTGCAGCAGCAGCAGCCAGAAGCCCTGGGCTAAGGGCTGCTGCACACGGTGACCATAGAGCCCCACAGGGGCTGGAGAGAGAGCATCTCTCAACCCCTCAGCTGATGGCCGCCATGGCGGACCCCGCTATTTCGAAGTTGCGGGACGCGCAACAACTACACAGTCCCTACTTCGACATTGAACATCGAAGTAGGGTGCTATTCCCATCCCCTCATGGGGTTAGCAGCTTCGATGTCTCGCCGCCTAACGTCGATGTTAACATTGAAATAGCGCCCAACACGTGTAGCCGTAACGGGCGCTATTTCGAAGTTAGTGCCGCTACTTCGAAGTAGCGTGCACATGTAGACATGGCTCATGTAAGCCATCTTGGCCAAAAGAAAAAAAGTTTGAGATGGGAACAACTTAAGGTTCCTTAGTTTATTCTCAGTCAATGCAAGATTATTCCCAAATGCTTCATCTGGCCCCGTTTTACATGTCGGCAGGGATGGGGCTACCATTATTTATTTTACCCCAAGATTTCTCAATATGCATATTGAGAAGTACTGTGTCACTGGCAGGGGGTAAATTTGTTTAAAAAAAAAAAAACAAGTGGGAGATTGAGTTTGAGGTCTTAAAGATCCCAAAAAGAAAGACTATATAAGGTAGAAAATGTGCTCTCCTTTGGGCCATGTTCTACCTGCTCAGTGCACACCTTGATATGCAGGCTCAACAACTGACAATCATTTACCCAGACTGCGAAGAATTTTGTTCATCCCACTTGGTTCAGTCTCTGGAATGGTCTCCAAATACTCCAATGCACGGACCTCAAAGAGGCCTAAGGAAGAAAAATACTTAGCCACTCAAGATGCAGTATGCAAAGAAATGGAACAAGCCATACTACTGATAACAAAAAGCATGATCTATTATATCTCCATCATACAGGCACTGACTCCTGCTAATTAATAACGTTTTTTAGGAGCCACGGGACCAGGCCCAAAATAAGTTTCTACTTTCCATTTGAGAAATAGATTGGCTTAGTGGAGATGGCTTTTATCCCTTCTCATTTTCCAACAGAAGTTATTAGCACCTTTCAGAGCCCAGTAGCTCTTACATTACATAGGCCAAAGTGTCTTGGCTTGCACAGAGCAGTTCCTGGATCTATTCCTTACTATGATTAGGGTACCTCAGTCTCTTGTAAACCAACTTCTGTACAATTTTCAAACCTTAAGATGATCCTTTTAGAGTCATGTTGGTATCTACATTTCTCATTTTATTAAAAAAAGTGACATCTGCACCAGAAAAGTAAAATTAAACCGTTCAAATTGCAGGTCTCACCTTTGACCCCACTCTTACGGAGTTCACGATCCTGTATGAATCCCGCAAACATCTGTGTTTCCATAAACAGATCTAGGAAATGGCGCACATTGCGGGAGGTGTGGGACTTTCGGAATGGCTCTCTCTGGAAAACCCTCTCTCCTTTCTCGGTGACATTCATGTGCAAGGAATAATGTCCTACAATCTCCACAAAGAACTGTACAAAAGCTTCAGAGACCAGGGAGTTCAGAGTTACATCACCTACCAGGAGAAGGACACAAATATATCACACTGCAGTAGTCTCCCGGGAGAATTATTTTCTTCATTCTGCTGAAAAACCCTGCGAACTAACAGCCATCATGGCTGATTAGAGCTAGATGGGCCTGACTGAACAAAAACAGTTTCATATTATACAGTATGCTAACTGATAGATCTTCCCATATCGGCAGCTGCTTAACCACATTAGTGTGGAAAAGATGCAGAAGATGCAGTATGTTCACTCCAGTGCTCTTATGATGGTAGTGACATATAGAAATTGAGAGAGATACAGAGATTGGTATTATAAACTTAATTTGAAAAATTGCTTAACGCAGACCTGTAGTTGTACTCGCCTGGAACGATTCATTGCTTTGCAAAGTGCTTTAGAGATAAGCAAGTTTAAAAGCAATTGTATAAAAATTCTGATTATGCACATGATGACTACACTCGGAAGTACAGAAACTCCCATTTCGATTTCATGGAGAGGACCCCCAATGTGCCTTGATTAAAAAGGATGACAAAAACCTCAAAAATGCTGCCAAGAGAAAAGCCACAGTCTCATGTAGCTCAGATTAATCTAGGGCATTGCATTCTACTTTTTCATATCCAAGTAATAAAGTTTCTCTCAGTAAAATCACATTGAAGTGACTTACTAGCACACGGCCCCAGTCACTTTCCACCATCTATCTGCATATTTTCTCATTCTTGGCCAGAGCAAATCTTTCAGGCATCCATACAGTGCAAACACTTTGATACAATCACCTTGTGTGTAAATCTGTTCCTGGGACAAAATTTCATTTCGTTCTTCCAAAATTTGTATAAGCGCGGCCTGTAGTTTATGAGGTAGGATCTCATCCTCATCAGATACCTAAACAAACAGAGATGGCTTTTATGGAACATGAATTACATCTCACATCATCAATAGACTGTCTGCATTGAACAGAGAAAGGGATGCTTGGTGATAAGCTACTTGAAGTCATTGTACCAGAGTTACTTTATGAAATGGTGTCCCTATGTTCTGACAGAACAGAAGGTGTGCCTTGTGGCCACAAATAAAAGTATGACAACATATTAATACTCAAACCACAGACAAAGCAGCTAAATTCTAATTGCAATATTACACACACTCAATACAAAACAATACTTTTACATCTGACACACCCAGTATGCAGATCCAGACTCTGAACATCTCCATGATAAAGCACCAAGCAAAATTTATTGTGGAGAAACAGCAAATTACAAGGTCAGTCTTAGTGAGGCACTTGTCCTTTAATACCTGTTCCTACCAGAGTCCATATGCTAGCTGCAATGCAAAGTAGAACAGTGAACCAAAGAATTCTCAACTGAGGAAAAAAGGTACTACGACAGTATGACTACCATGACAGAAACAATTGCTTCAACAAGGTTATTAATAATCTCTGTGGGACTTCATAAGACTAAGTCAAAGGCAAAAAGGACAATATTGTCCTGTGATCCAAGTTTGAGTTCAGGAAAGTCATGTTAATCATGTCTCTCAGGGATAGTTTAGACAGTACTTGGTCCTGTCATTGGGGCAGGGGGCTGGACTCTATGGCCTCTCGAGGTCCCTTCCAGTCTTAGTGTTCTATGATTTTAACCCCTGCTTCAGTTTCCCTTCGTGTTGGGGCTAATACAGAATTGCCTCCAGAGATGTCAAAATACTTACATTTGTATGACAAGGAAGTGTGATAGTATATGAAAACCGAACTATAATCAGTGGAATATTAAATCATCCTGCATTCTAAAATGGACAGCTCAGAGAACGCACTACGACTAGCCGCCCCAAATAACATGCTTTACTTTTACTTAGGGAATTGTTACACACATGCTAAACCATACTCAAGCATGTATGCACCGCCACTGATTCAAGGATCTCAATTTTTCAAACAGAGTATTTGAGACTAGCACAGAATCCCAAGTGAGCAAGCAATTTTTTTTCCAAAACCACCAAGTCACGCAAACAATTTGACTAGACAATAATGATTGAAATCTTCTGGAGAGCAAATGCTCAGAACAGAAGTAAACCAAAAACACACAGACAGGGAAACATACCTAGGCCCTGAACTGAATAAAGCACTCAAAATGCAACTGGCAAAATTACTGACAAGAATTTTTAATTACTCAAAAGTGTGATACTAAACTATGAGCAAAAAGTCATGTAATAACTTGTATTTGGAAAATATAAGACTATACTGACATTCAAACCATGTTGTTCCCCACAACTTTCCTACTCAGAAAAACCACAGGCAATGACACACACACACAGTTTAATATTACAATTCCAAGAAAATCCCCCAATGGTAAATAATAAGGGGTTACATTGTTAGCTTCATGTTAATGTAATGCCTATGACATAACAATAGAATCAGGACAGATAGCCGGGTTAGCCTGTATTCTATCAAAACAAAAAAGCAATCATGTAGCACTTTAACAAATTATTTTGTTAGGGGATGAGCTTTTGTGGGACAGACCCACTTCCTCAGATCACAGGAGTCTGTTCTAGTAAGGCTATGATCTGAAGTGGGTCCATCCCACGAAAGCTCATCACCTAACAAATTATTTTGTTAGTCTTTAAAGAGCTACATGACTTTTTTGTTTTGATAACAATAGAATATCAAACAAAAATTACACATTTATCCAAACTTCTGTAAGTGGCTATATAATGTTATAGTTTTGATTGAAGGAAAGCTAATTAAAATGTAACATATAAAGATGCAAGATGAAGGCTCAAGATGTAGAACAGCAGTTCAGAAATTGAGGTGATCACCATGAAATGTAGAAGAGCATCCTGGCACCTTGGATTTCAGTAGTTGGCCCCCTGCCTGTTCAGTCTTTTCTGTTGACTGTTTTAAATACATATATGTAAACGATAACTTTAAGTGACAATATTCTGTCTGAAAATTTATAAAAAAACTGATTAAGCCTAACTTGGCTGGACTCATGCTTCAGTTTCCAACCTTACAGTGCCAAATCAGCTCATTCACAGAAGAATCTCCACTGTGTTACCTTGAAGTCAGATAAGTAGTACTTTGATTTTTGAAGGTCTTGCATCCCATGCAACCTCTGCAACCTCCAGCCCAGTCCCATCTCCCTCTCTAATAGAAGGTCAAAAGGATGGCACCACTTTGTCCTGTGTTTTGAGCCACACAGATCTAGGTCTGTTTAGGCTGGCGCTTGGATTTTTTGCACGTTTATCCTGTGATGCCATATATGCCAGGCAACAGTCTGTCATTCAAATGCTCTTTTCACTCACCTGTTGTAGAAAGTTGTCAGCACAAAGGTCAACAATCAGTACCTGGGTAAAAGAGAACAAGATACATTAACCATTATTATGCTGAGTCCCAGTGTGATGCTGTATGAAATTTATGACACACTTTAGAGTATTATGAATATTAGAATGGCAGTGGTTATGCCAGATATGCTAAGACATCTGCAAAAATTGTTATTTGCCAAAGAAACTCAGTAATATGTTTATATCACCTTTGTATTTTGGGTTATGGGCAATTCTGTATTACAAAGTTGTGTTATGCTTCTAGATGACACTCCCAGGCAGTTGGGTCATGCGCAGCCTAGTCTGCTTGATGGCCCATCAAGTACCACCAGCTATTCAACTGATCCAGTGAGAGAAGGCAAGAGCTACGCCTTATGACACAGGAAGGCACATGGCCAGGGTGCATCCAGACAGAACTCTATGGCTTCCAAGCCATGTGCTAGACAGCCAGTGTTTGGTTCAAAGGAAGTAGAAGCCAAATAGAACAAGGAATATAAAAGTCAGCTGCATCTTCTCCATTTTGTCTTTTCATCCTTGCTTATCATCTCTGGAGTCAACTTGCTACAAATTAAACACTAAAAGGAGGACGAATGACCCATCCAAGTGGTGGATTTGTTCAAGAGGAACTTTCAAACAAACCCACTGGCCAAAGATAGGGGGTTGCTCCAGCTCTGTAGGGCTGCTGCAGGTTAGGGGCACTCCAACACAGCCCCTGTCCATGGCAGGGAGACGACTCCAGCCCAGCCAGGTGGACCAGCCTCCCCAGTTGCCTGCTTCCCTCCCCTGACTCTCATGGAATTGGTCAACCAGTTAAGTTATGTTTAATGAGTTAACTAAATAGAACTTTGCATCCCTAATCTGAACTACTTCTTGCATTTCCTTTAACATCCCCTGAAGTCTCACCTCTTCTATGGGCAGGTCCTGGAGCTGTGGTAAGGAGCAAGAAAGAATGCCAATAAGGAATGGGGTTGGAGAGCAGACAATATCAATCATGGATGCAGGCAGAACTGGAATGTAGGTGTGCTGCCAGGTGAAGGGGTAAAGTGTTGCTACCACAGCATGGCCACATTTAGACAAGGTGCTAGAGGGTCAGAAAAAAGAAAAATCAATTTATTTTCAGAAAATTTGTATGGTCAGAGCTCAGGTACAGAGTCAGATGCTATGCCTTCACTAGGGGGAGAGTGACACTTTCACTGTCAATCTTCTGGAGTTTGATTTAACATGCCTGTTAGGGAAGTGCTAAATCATATTTGCAGAATGCCACCACTGGCACCAGTACACTCCTGCTCCTCATGAGGAGTAAGGAAAGTTGATAGTAGCATTTGCTTCTGTCAACCTCCTGTAGTGGATATGGGGCTGAAGCTCAAGTTAAGGTACATCAACTCCAGCTGTGTAATTAATGTAGCTGGAGTGGTGTATCTTAATGCGATCTTCCCCTTTAGCATACACTGGCTGTAAGTAACAAGTGTCCAGTACACAGGGAAAATTAATTCATATACACCAGGAATGAGGAAGTGCCATATGTCTTAATTTATACAGTCCCTTATCCACATCCTACTTTTCAAAGGGACCTGGGAATAGCATCAGCTTACACAGCTAACAAATTTTGTCTTGCGAGTCACCAGATAAATGTTCTTGCCTCCTTAAAGTGCATCATTTAGACTCCATTTCTGATCCAGCTTTTAACATGTTTGCAGTTACAACTCAGGTTAAATTCTCACATGCAGAATGAAAAGTCTTGAAAGATTGTCCTTATGCATGGGGCCCTCAGAAGCCTGAACATCCTACAGCCACAGTCAACATGTGCACACTTAAGCTCTTACCACAGACAGCTCTTACAAGGCAAATACAGAGAAATACAAAACTTAAATTTGTTCACAAACAAAGGCCCAGAAGCAGAAGGAAACATGAAACGAAACATCTTATAGCGAGATGCGTTTGACTCATTTTTCACCTCAGATTGTCCGCAACAAAGACGACCCTCCTTTCCAGCAGGAGAGAGGCACACACCCGGATCAAATGGCTGATGCTAAGGCATTTAAACAAGCATTCAAAATCCACATGTTCCAGCCGGGAATCCAATGGACGGCAGAGTTCAATGACCTGAAAGCAGAGCAGAGATGCAGGGAGTCAGAGATGCACAGCAAGACTGCACTACAGAGAGACCCACGGATTTGGATTTCTGTGACAATGAAATGGATACTCTACAGAAAGTGGGATGCAAAGGCACACGAGCCCTATGCTGTGTGTCACCCTTGGAGAACAGCACCAGGAACTGCACCACTTCTCTACGGTTTACGTTCTTGGTAGCAAAGGTGTCTCCAATGACTTTGAGAGGCTTTAGAAAACAATCCTCACTCTAAAAATCTACAGCCAGTACTCCATTGCAAGAAACTGGTCAAGCACCACTATGCTTGGCATATACTGTCACCTTGTACAGACAGTAACCCACATCTGCAGCCAAGCCCTGGTTGTACATTACCTCATTTCCTGCTCCTGGCAGGAAGCTCTTCACAGTGATTGTGCGGCCGGGAGCAGGGAAAGGGGCCTCCATGACACTGCGCATAAATGGGTGCACCAAGGCTGGGGACATCTCTCGCCTCTTCTCAACTTCATCCAGAATCTGCAGGAAAAAATTCTCTAGCTGTTGCATTCTGGTTGAAGTGCAAGAATGAACTAGGGGTGAAAGATCCCTGGATGCATGACCAAAAACTGCAGCTCCAATCAAAGTTTCTAATCCAGATTTAGACCTTGACTTTCAATGCCGGGAGCACTCCTGCACACGTCCCAGAAAACACCAAAAGGCACGTGGAGAGTGGACAGTATTAAAAGCCGGGGGATGATACCACTAACCAAGTATGGAACGGACTCTGTGGGCCCCAAAGTGGTCAATACATCTCATCACTTGTTGAGAAATCCCATTGTAAGAGGGACATAACCACTGCAAGAATAAAATTGCCACTGGAATTTAACAGGCTGATTTCTAGCAGCGTGAAGTACCTTCAGCTCCCAGTGGCTTCAGTTTTGAGACATCCCTTTCACCTACTTCCAGAACCTCCTCAGAATATTTGATTTCTCTCTCACAAGCATACAGTGGTCACAGGCGATTAGCTACAGAGCTGCAAAACCAGTCAGAACAAAAGCCCTGCCATGGAAGTGAACAGATATTTGCACACCCCATGGACATGTAACTTGGAATGAGGAGATGATATGAAGAAAGGAGACACTAAGCTTGGCATCAGAAACTCACTCCAGAGAGTGAAGTGGATTGGGCTCTTGAATGGTCTCCCAAGTGCAAGAACCCAACTGCCCAGAGTCAAGGTTACCATGGTCAGATGCAGCAGTACTGTTACAAGCTGTAATGCAGGAGCTCAGCTATTTCCTGGAGCTGTCCAACTGCCAAAGAGGCACTTTGGGATGCACAGGTCTAACCAGGGCTGTCCCTAGATGTGCACAGAGCCTGTGACAATCCTCTCCCAGTGCCCCAGGCACCAAGCCCAGGGTAATGTTGGGCTGCAGGCCTTGCTTCTGATTCCAACCCCCCTCTATCCCTTTCCCCAGCCCTGCCCCTTGCCTGAAGTCCCCTCCCACAAGCAAGGCAAGACAAAGTACTACCAGGAGGCCTGGTTCAGGGAAGCAGTAGGTCAACTCCCCTTGTGCACTCACTGCAGCTGTGGGAGCCCAAGTGACCCAGCAGCCTATTCTGCCCACTACCCTCACCAACACATTCCCTCCACTAGAAAGCAGGGTGCACTGGGGCCAGGGCACACTGCTGCCTGCTGGCATGGTGAAGCAGACTGCAACAGGCTGGGAGAGAGCAGTGTGGTGGAGCAGGGCAAGCTGCTGGGTCACTCTGGCTCCCACCCCTGCTGTGAGTTGGGAGGTTGCCACCCCCATCTGCTGCCCCATGCAAGGCCCCCACCAGTAGTCCTCTGGGCCACCTTGGATCCTGTCCATAGCATGGGGCCTGAGGCAGCCACCCCAAGCCTTCATATGGACAGGCCAGCTTGGTTTGACACTGATGCAACAGGTTGTAGCTTGTGGGGCAGGCTCCTCACTCACCTTTGAAAAAAGGTTGAAGCAGCCCAGGCGGCTCACCATGCAGTACACCTCAGGGAGCCGCTTCCCTTTCCCTTCTGGCTGCAAGGCAAGGGGAATGGAGTGAGTTACACCTGGAGCAGAGCAAGGGAAGCACTGCTTTGAATGACCATGTCAGTGCTGGAGTGATACTGTAGCCTGCCCATGTGACTCGATTCCATACTGAATGCATTCCAGTCCAGAACTCTGTGCTGTCGGAAGCTCAAGTGGAGTAACAAGTCCCAGGAACTAGTTCTGGCACACACACACACACACACACACCTCATTGATTCTAGGCATTGTGTTCCATGTGATAGGGACAGCACCATGCACCTTTCACTGCTGCTCTACCTTCTGTCTGAGAGGGCTGGTGTTAAGAGCAAGGCAGCTCACACCTCGCCAAAATGCTGTTGCTATTTCCAGGTCCTGGATGGACTGCAAAGCTTTCCACCCCCATCAGTGTGGGCCTGCCCTATAGCAGTAAGTCTCCCAAGCAGCTGCTTACCAAGAGTTTCTTGCAGTAACCGAACCAGCGGCTGCCATCCTCACCCGTCAGCACAAAGGAGAAAGTTTCGCTGGGGAGACAGAAGAGTCACACTCAACATGCAGTTCACAGACAGTGGGGGAGCGGCACTCATGGGGAGCAAATGCAACACCCTGTATCCAAGCTTTGATCTCACTGTGGGAGACCTAGAGAGCTGCTCCCTGGCTTCAGACTGCTTCCCTTCCACACACAGGAAACTGGACTGCCTACAGGCTGCAGAAGTTTGCTCATAAGGCTGCTGCCTCTAAACAGCTCCACTCTGCCAGTCACCAGCAGCAGCAGCAGCAATTGCAGGCAGGAACTAACCCCTGGGCTGTGCTGCAGATTCTATGGAAGGTGGAGGCTCTGCAAGGGGAATGGAGAGAGTTACACCTGGAGCAGAGCAAGGGAAGCACTGCTGGGAGTAGGAGAAATGGGGATGAGTGGAGAGATAGCCCTACATCCCATCGTCCCTTAGCACTCATTTAGGGATCAGAACGTCTAGAGAGTTCTCCAACTCTCTTCTGTTTCACCGTGAGTCAGTGATAGCCACCTGGGCTTTGCTTAAGAGGCAAGCAGAAGCCTTAGTACGTATCATTGGCCTCACATCTCTGCTACTTCAGCGAGAGCCCAGTGGTCAGTATTTGTTCACAATACAAACCTTTACCTTTTGAGCTCCGATGTTGGAAGCCAGTCTTTGGGATCTGGAAAGCAGAACTTGGGGATGACCTTTAACCTCTCCTCGGTATCCTTGGACTGCCTGAAGGGATGCTCCGGCTGGGAAAGGTAACATGCCTGTTATAGAGGGCAGCTCTCCCAAGGTCAGAGAAAACAATGGCATCAGCATTCACCATGCTACGTTTAGTCTCTACCCTAAGGCAGCCATTTGTGTGCATCAGCCACCAAAAGCTTGATGTAGGGATGACAGAAGAATATACTCTGGCTACACCATATTTCCAACTTTTGCTCATGCTGCTCAGGTAGCTGAAACCCCAGAGCCCTCAGTGCTGCCTTGACAGATCCAGATCAGGTCTCTTATGGGTCTGGTACATAGTTACCAGCACACCATTTTGATGCTCAGTACCCCAAGAATAAAAGCTAATTCCTGGTCTCACATTTCCAACAAAAAAGCCAGATGCCTCTGCTATACCCTGTACTTCACAGGTTTAGCTAAGGATATAGCTTAGTGGCCTTTCCCAGCTTAAAAGGGAATAATGTTGGCAGAGCTCTGCCTAGTGATCACTGCTGAGTGAGACTGTCTACCTGGTGTCATCTCTTAGGAGACACCTAACAAACACCTTGGTTGCAAGGACACCAACAAAAAAGAAATCTTATCTCAAGGTTACATTTGTACGTCTAACAGGCCGAGATCCCAGCTCACACAGGAAAGCCAGGACTGCGAAGGCCATGACTAACAGAGTTTAAAAAAGAGCTTGATAAATATTTGGAGGCTAGGTCCAAAGATGGCTATTAGCAAGGGGTAAGGTATGGTGCCTAGCCTTTTGTCGAAGGCAGGAGATGGATGGCAGGAGACAAATCGCTTGATCATTGTCTTCAGTTGACCTCCTCTAGGCCACCTGGCATTGGCTACTGTCGGCAGACAGGATACTGGGCTAGATGGACCTTTGGTCTGACCCAGTATGGCCGTTCTTATGTAAAGAGTATATCCATCCTGTATCCTGTGACACAGGAAGGGGGCAAGGTTTTGTAAATCATTAAGACACGGCAAAAGCACCCATTTTTGACATCAGGTACTGGAGTTACATCCAGTCAGCTCAAGTCAAAGTCCCTCACAGAGAACAGGTGGCCATGTTCAAGAAAGACAGAATGAAGTTCATTTAGCACTTCCCTGTGGAACTGCTGACTCAGCTGTTCTCGGAGGAAAAAGGTTCGACCAGTTACAGGAAAGGGAGAAAACCACACAGTCTTTTCCAAGCAATGCAAGTCCTATTTGGGAATCACACCTCCAATTACCGCACAGTCCAAGTGAGAATCTCATATCACTTTTTCGAGTGTCATAAGATGGGACAGGTTAGAAAGGTAGCATGGCTGGTCCTCAGAGGTTGCCTGTTGCACACAATTTTTGCTGGCCCCAGATATACAGTTCATTGAAGAGGGGGACAAGCAGATTACTTGGGACCAATCCTATTTTTAGAGCTTTGGCTAGTCTGTAATCACAGCATCCAAGGTATAATCAGTACTCCATAATTCCAAATATGTTAGGGCCTCAGAAATCCCAGCATGAAAGACCCTTCTGTATAAATTCCCGGTTACATTCTACAAAATAGTCTAAAACAGGCAAAGGGTAAACAGATATTGAGAAAATGATTAGTTTTGTCATTATCGTTATGAAACCCGGCCAAGAGCTATACAGTGCAAACTGGAACTGATCCACCAATGAGGTGCAGCAGGGAAAGAAGATGCTCTGCCACTTCGCGCAGGATCTGAAGCTCACAGGGCAAAGGGGGAGGGAGAAGAATGGGCAAATCATTTTCACATTGCCTTTAAATATTGGAGTTTATCCGCTCCATTCAGTTTCTCAGTAGAACAGAATCATAGTCATAGAATTCTAGGGCTGGAAGGGACCTCAGGAGGTCATCTAGTCCAGCCCTTGCCAAAAGCAGGGCCACCCCAACCAAATCATCCCAGCCATGACTATGTCAAGCTGTGACTTAAAACCTCTAGGGATGGAGATTCCACCACCTCTCTTGGTAACGCATTCCATTCCTTCACCACCCTCCCAGTGGTGGTGCTCTGTGGGGCTGGCAGCGTTCCTTTTGGGGTTTGAGCACCACTGAGTAGATTTAGCCATAAGCTTCAACTGCATGTCACACTGTGAACATGGCAGATTCCCTTGCAGCCCTCCTAACTCTCCCATAAAGGAGAGCTGGCTGCTCCCTCTACAGAAAGGTCACACTAATTCTCAACAGGAAGGGTTTTGGGGTCCCCCCGCCAGAAGCTGAAAATCCACAGAAACTTGTGGTGTGCTGCTGAAGCAGCTCACAGGAGAAGAAATAGAGCTGAGTCATCCAGGCTTCTGCTGATACACAGACAAGGAGGGATGTGTATTTCATGTGGTATAGGAAATAGTGACTAAATACCATGGGGTTTCACTCTTTCCCAAAAAATCAAGATGAAAAGCCACAAACAAAATTGAGGCCAACTATGGGAGCTACAGAGCCATTAAAAAAAACCCATCAGGCACAACATGGCTTTCATTCTGCATGTCCAGACCTAACAGCATAGATGAAGCCAGCCTCAGTGATCCCTCGCACTAGCCCCATGTGACCAGAATGACAGGGACTGAAAAGTGATAAACATGAGCTCTGCAGGAAGGGGAGTCATAGCTCCTGCCACAATCCTATACTGTACAGACTGTTCAGATGATGGTCTGTCAGACCAGGCTTTCAGAAGGTCCGTGTGGTGTTTGAGCACCTTCCACAAGAAGTAACACCTCTCTCTGCGAGCCCTGCCAGCACAGGCTGAGAGAGAAGGGTGATTTCCATTCATAAAAGGGCTCAGCAGCAACATTTTCAGTTCAAATTACTTCAAAGGAAAGCAAAGCCTCTCTTGGCCTTGACTATCTCTCAATACGTAGTAAATGCAAAATTAAATTACTACCATATGCCTCCACACCTTACCAATCCCACCCACAATACTAGAGTCTAGGGATGACTCTCCCATTAACACTCAGTTTTTTGGGAGTTTCTAATACATCCCGGAGGCTGGATCAGCATCAGAGCACTGTAGGAATGAGTCTCAAGCCCCAGGTACTGGGAAGTAGAATCCAGCCTGCCTCAACACGAACCCAGCTGTATCCATACTAGAACATGTAACTGGAAAAGGAACTTGGCAAGAGACAGTTCATAGCACAGCAGAGGACAAGTCCAAGTTGCCTGGACACTTTGGGGCTCCTGTCCAGCAGCTTTGCCCCTTCTCCTGTCAAAGCAGAACAGGTTAAATACATGCTTCAGATGACAAAGTCTAACTGCAAGCTACATGCTGCTGTTCTCTCATCTCTATCACCACACTCAGGCAGGGGAAGGAAACTGCTACATGCACATACAGACTTTAAAGCAACCAGGTTAACAAATGGAGTAAAAGCATCTCTACAGACCAGCATTTAAAATAATTTTCTGCAGGAAACGAGAAAAGTGGAAGACATCTCAACCTCTGAGAGGGCCCCTGTCCAACAGGTTCAAGCACAAATAAGAAAATCATGCACAAAAATCTAGATGTGCTAATTTTCCTTTGTATTTGGCACTGGTGTGACTGCTGCTAAAATACGATGGCCAGTTCTGGTGCCCACAACTCAAGAAGGGTGTTGATCAATTAGAGGAGGTTTGGAGAACAGCCCCAAAGATGATTAAGATTGAAAAGTATGCCACATTATGACAGGTTGCGAGGGTTCAGTCTGCTTAGCTTAAGAGGTGATAAGCAACTTGTTCAGTCTGCAAATATCTAGCCAGATAAATTCAGAGGGCTTATGAGTCTAGCAAATGAAGGTATAACGAAATGCAATAGCCATAACTTGAAAGTAGACAAATTCAGGCTTGAAATTACTCACTCACTTGCAAAATTATAGTAACTGGTGGAACAATTTTCCAAGGCTTGTGGGGTGGATTTCATCACTGGAATTTGTAAGTTGAAATTGGACATTTTTGTAAGAGACCTGCTGTAGTTCAAACAGAAGGTCAGGCCTGTGGCCTGTGTTACTAAGGAGGTCAGATCAGATGATCACAATGGTCCCTTCTGGTCACATAAATGATTAACAAACTGACCCTTTCCAGGAGAAGTATATCCTTCTAATGTCCCATTAATCCTACAGAGTCTATGCCAGAGCCAGAATTTCAGCCAAGGTGGTTGGAACCCCAATCACTGGACAGCCCACCTCTGCTCATCAGCACAGAGGTAGGGAGGAGGGAAATGGTGGGAGGGGAAAAGAATTCAACAGATAAGGTGAAGCTGACAGGACTGGTGCAGATCAAGGCATCAGTGCGACACTCACCTTGTTGGGGAACTGCTGTATGATCTGTGGGGTGTATGTCATCTCAGATGTCCTCTTCTGCAGGGACACTACCACGAAGAGCTCAAACAGCTGCTGCTCCTGGAATTCAATGAGATCCCGCTCCAGGGTCTGATAGCGTGGGTTCCTCTTGGACGTCACCTGCACTTGCAGCAAGCACTTGTGGCGACCTGAGGAACAAGGAGCAATTCAGTGGCAGGATGCTGACCTGCAATTTAAGGCTCTCAAAGTGGCACCCCACAAAGAGGTGATGGGACTTTCTCAATGTCACATGGCAGGCAAGTGGCAGAGCTGGAAGAGGTGTCAGAGCCCAACACCAAGTGTAGGGCTTCCTTCCCAGAGCAGGATGATCCTACAAGCACGCAGCACCCCCAGAGAAGCAACATCATCCCAGCCCCTTTGCTGATGGATTTGGTCAGCAGCCCAACACTTTCAATGCCCCCATAGGCTGGTTCATAGTCCTGAGGCTCCCCTAACCTCTAGCCACATTGAGGAACATACATGTCTGAGTGCTAACAGGGTGCTGGTGGGGAAGGCCATGAGAAAGAGCATCATTCTGTCAGTGGGACACATGAGGGGGAAGGATAATTGCTGTAATGCTGCCACACTTTAGGTGATTACATCATAAGAGTGATGACTCAGTGAGATAATTCAAAATGGAGGTCAACTCCATCTCCTTCCCTCCACTGTGTCCTGTCTGTTCCCTGCAGAATCAGACTCTTTCAATACATTAGATAAGAAAGGCTGGCACAGCCAAGGGTCTACAAAGGGGTCTGACACATGCTGTATGGGTTTATATTTGCAGCTAGATTCATTTGATAACTCATTGGTCTATTAAGTCAGCCTACTACCTCCCCACAACACAGGGGAATGGGCTTTTGCCATCAACCCCAAATTATAGGCTTCTACAGGTCATCTCCAGGAAGGAAACATTCAAAGCAATCCAGCTTGTTCTTTTTCACTGGGTACTCGCAGCACATATCTATCACATTTACAAGCAATGCCAGACAGACTCATCTATAGTAAGTTCAGGGCTGCAGGCAAAGTTTTTACAATTTCATTTCCCAAGTGGGGGCAGTTGGAAGCTCAGATCTCTTCTGTGCCAAGTAGAGCAGGTTAGTCAGCACTGAAAGCTTAGACCAGAGCTCAACCAGTTTGGGTTATTTTTCCAGCGTTTACATCACGACAAGGAACCCAACAATCTACTTCTCAGTGACCCTATTCCAAACAGGACATTGCAGAGCATGGTAAACATGCACAGAAAAAAAAAGGGTATGGTGCTCAATTCTGAGTGCCCGAGATGACCCATGGATCAAGTCACTCCAAGACATGCATTTAACTTTGTGGCAACCCATCACTTGTAAAGGGAGCGGCCCCAGGGTGACTGGTAGGTGAGTGGCTCAGCCCAAGAGGCTGGGAGACCTGGCACATGGGGCACAACATCATATATAGAGTCCAGCCCCTCCAAATCCTCAGAGCTCAGGGACCCAGGAGGTGGTTTCACACAAGAGCAGCATCTTCCTTCATTAGCTACAGGAAGCAAAAAAAACGCAGGAGTGGCAAATCTCATTATAGTCCTGCCAGCATTAATTATGCTATGGGAACAGGACCAGACCCAGTGACTCACTCACTCACTTTTCAACAAATTCTCGGTCTCACTTTCATTCCCACTGGTTTCACCTGAAACAAGAAAAGACTCCCATAAATCCAAGTTGCCCTGGGAAGATGGGTGAGACCTGAGACTGCAGAAGGGAATGCATGTGAGATCTCCCTGGGATCTACACCAAGAGTTGCTCGTTAGCCATCTTGTTCATTACAGTGGTCTCAACAAAAGCTGTGCCTTACTAGCAATACAATAAATCCCAAAGAACATCAGAGCAGAAACCACATGCACCACTTCCAGGGTGTTCTTGCCCAAAAATAGAAGTTCTGAGTAGGTATTTAAGCCCACTAAGTGAGTTACCAGCACTTTGGGGCTTGGCACAGTTTGTATTCTTTAATGGTGCTCAGAAACCAAAAAGGATTCAAAACCTAAAGGTCTCTCTCAAAAGGGCCACCTGAAAGCAGCATGAGGGAGCGTCAACAGGTGACCTCATGGCAAATAGCTTTAACACCTCAGCATGAAGCTATCCCAGCACTAAAGATTCAGATATACACAGAATTTCTTTTCTGTAACACTATCAATTTGGATGAGACACAAACAGGGCTTGGTTTGTAGAGGTGCTGAACATCCAGGAACTTCCACCTGAGTCAGTGCAAGACATAGGAGCTCAGCACCTCCGACAACCAAACCCCTCTGACGAAGAGCGCTCATTCTCTAAGCTGCAGCTGCAGTGTGAAACCCCATTAAACAGGTAGGACTGTGTCATGTTGTAAATTACACGTCCAGTGCCCTGTAAGACACAGGCTATGTAATGAAGGACAGCGTAGGCAGTCTCCATACCTTTTGCTGGAGGAGCTTCTTTCCCCGTATAAGTGAGTAACTTCACCCTCTTCTTCCCACGTTTAGACTCAAAGATCTCCTGTATTTTCAATACAAGCTGGAATCCAAAGAGAAAGCAAAGGTTAATACAAGCTTCCCCCCCCGCAACACAAGGCAGCAGGTGCCAGTGACAAAGCACACAGGAGACCCTTACTAGATGCAATCACTTCCAAAAAATGCTTGGAAGAACCTTTGCTAAAGAGATGCTGGTCACAGTGCTGTAACAACTTCCTGGATGCTACAGGACTAACAAGGCGATGAATCAATTACTACATGAGCCACTTAGGCATCAAACAGAGCACTGAAGAAAAGGAAGGAAACAAAACTTGTGCTCCAGCAGCAGACCGGTTGCTGTATAACTTGCTTATCAAGCATGCTGCACAGGCAGCAGGGACAGTCTTTGGCTATGAACAAAACAAACTAGCCATAAAGGAAGACACAGAAGTATCCTGTAGGATTTGCCTCAAAAAAGCCTTCTGCAAAGGATCCAGAACACAATATACCTGCAGAGCCCTCCCCTCATTTCTGAGCATAGCCAGAGTTCAACATAAAACTTGTCCCAGTTTCTTTATAAACTATACTGCAGTCTCAGACAGTCCAGAGCATGGAGCCTTCTGCTTCCTGTGCGAATAACACCACACAAGCCTTTGAGCCTGCCCCAAGGCATTTCCTTAGCTGAGTCGTTATAAATAGCACCATTGCCCCCAAGTGTTTGCATTTCCTGCGTTCTAGCACACCTGGAGGGACGGAATGGTGTGTTAGCCCCACAAGGGACTAGGTGGGTCCAGTCTGCAAGGGGAAGAAACACAAACATTACCACTGCCCTATGTAAACTAAGCCATAGAAGAGAGAAAGGCACCAGCATTCTAACGTGGAAGGCAGACGCTACTGGCTTATTGTTGAGTCTACTAGTTTTTAAAGGCTTTGTTAATGCCAGATGCAAAAGGATTTCTGGAAATGGACACCCATGTCACTGAAGGTATTCAAAAGCATCTCCACTCTCCTCCTAAGGCACTGAGTGTCCCAAAACACAGGCGAGACTTGAGGGAGCGCCTTGCGGCTATGTGTTGGAACCTGCAGACGCTTCTGATTCAGGAGCAGGGTGATTTATTTTTTAAGACACAGTAGGGAGGTCAAGTTCTCTCTTGTCCCAGTGCTAAGAATCTATACGTGCTCTGAGCAAAAGTAACAGGGTGGAACCCAGTTGTTTGTCCCCCCACACACACACTGCAGAGAGGAAAGAGTCACCAGTAGAACCTGTTCTCCAGCTCCAACCTTCATTGCCTATCCCAGCAAAACCAGGCCAAATTTCAGGCTCTCCTCGTTGTTTGATCTCCTGGTTTTCTGGGCCAAAGACACATGCTGTTAACCCAGAGACACGCCCTTCAGAGGAGCGGCTGCTTCACTTGTGCAGGCTTCTTTCCCTATCTTACTCTCCCGTAGACGTTTCTGTTGTTGCTCCCAGTTTAGCTGATTTCAGTCTCTCTGGAGAGATGCTGGAAGGACTCAGAGCTACCAGCTTTCTTTTATTGCTCAAGACAGAATTGGCCTTTCTGGACTGAAATTCTTTTCTTGCCTTTTCTGAGGGCTGGAAGAACATAGCTTCCTGCATAAAAATTGCTCCCAGATTTTTCTGAATAGGTTTGGGGGAGGATTTCCCCCTCTTTTCCACCCCGGGAAAGAGTCACTTGCTATCATGAGATTTCCACAGTTGTAACACCATGCTCCCTACCACTAGGCAGGGTTTTTATAATCTCTGTATGCACAAGAAGGGGTATCACTACTCAACATTTCTATAGACTTCACAGGCAGTTCACACCACACACCCCTGCCAAATAAGTAAATATTATACCTATTTACAGAGGCACTGATAGCAAAGACTTTCCCAGGGCCACGCAGCACATACTTGTTAACCAGAATTAAAACTCAGGAGTCCCTCGTTCAAACCATTAACTTACGGTGCCTTTCCTTCCCTCACATGTGCTATGTTTTGTTATTATAGCACTGCTCAAGAGAGCTGGATACTGAGGTGGGTTTATGGCTTTTTAATTAATACAACCTTCTGGAACTATGCCAAATAGATAAAAGGCAGCAACTGTAGCAAAGTTGGATTTCTCCAACAGGATGGTGGAATTAAATCCCTTTCTCGCTTCTGCCTTCAGAGGAGTGTCCTGCACTCACATAGTAGGGAGCAGCAGGAAGAACGATACCCAAGTGTTATGAAACAGGCTAATTCCTAATGAGTTGTTCAGCAACTTTTAACACAGAACAGCTGCCAGGGTGCTTTCATCAACATTAGATCAGAAAGACAGACCAATCACCCAAATAATTGAGCAACAAGCCCCCACAAGAGCCAGGGTGGCTCCAGGCCTTGCCAACCAGAATAAGCACTTGTACCAAAAAAGCAAATCAGACAGACAATTAAACAGAACTGAGGTGAGTCACCCTGACTTGTACTGAGGCTCCCCACTGTTATTCACTGACCCAACCTCTACACTTGTTTACCTCACCTCTATGCTTGTCTGTCCATAGGCTAAGTTCTTCAGAGGTGTATGCCTGAAGAAAGTGCCCAGCATACAACAGAGGCTATCACAGGTGAACAGTTTTAATGCCATGTGAACATACCAGCACATAGAATCATATAATACTAGAACTGGGAGGAACTTGGAGACATCATTGAATTCAGTCCCCTGCACTCACAGCAGGACTAAGCACTCTAGATCAGATGTTTCCCAAAGTATAGTACATATTCCACCAGTGGTGCGTGAAAGGATTTCAAAGGGGTATGTGGCAGAAAATAAATTACTAAATATCAGGAGATAAGCACTGGGACAGCACAGAGAAGGGGTACACCAATAAAGCCAACGTCCAGAAAGGGGAACGCAAATGTTTTAAGTTTGTGCAACACTGGTCTAGATCATCCCTGACAGATGTTTTTCTAACCTGCACTTAAATCTCTCTGATGGAGATTCCACAACCACCCTGGGAAATTTATTCCCATGCTTAACCACCCTGACAATTAGGAAGTTCTTCCTAATGTCCAATCAAAACCTCCCTTGCTGTGATTTTACCCATTGCTCTTTGTCCTCCACCACAGGTTAAGGGAAATAATTTTCCTCCCTCAAATTAATGCCCTTTCAGGTACTTGACAGCTGCCATGTCCCCTCTGCCTTTTTGGCAGACTAAACAAACCCAAAGTTCTTTCAATTTTCCCTGACAGGTCATGTTTTCTAGACCTTTAATAATGTTTGTTGCTCTTCTCTGAACCTTCTCCAGTTTGGCTGCATCTTTCCTGTCATGTGGTCCCCAGAACTTGACAATACTCTGAGGCCTAATCAGCACAGTGTACAAGATTTACTTCTCATGTCTTTCTTACAACACTCCTGTTAGCATACCCCAGAAAGATGTTTGCTTTTTTTGCAACAGTGCCACATTGTTGACTCATACAACTTGTGATCCACTATGACCCCAATACTGAAGATACTGAATGGAACTGGTGCCAAAACTTCTCTGTGGAGCCCCCCTTGTTAGGCCCTTCCAGAATGACTGAACCATTGATTAAATATTCTGTGGAAATGGTTATCAAACCAGTAATGCACCCACCTTACCGTAGCTCCATTTAGATTGCATTTCCCCAGTTTATTGGTAAGAAGGTCATATGAGACCATATCAAAAGCTTTACTGAAGTCTAGCTGTACCACATCTACCACTTCCCCATCTCCACAAGGCTTGTTATCCTATTAAATAAAGCTACCAGGTTAGTTTGACATATATTCTTTACAAATCCATACTGTTACTTAACACCTTATCTTCCATATATCTGCAACCTGATTCCTTAAGTATTTGCTCCATTACCTTTCTTGGCACAGAGGTTAAGCTGGCTAGTCTAATTTCCCCAAGTTGTCCTCATCTCCCTTTTTATAAAGGGGCACTATAATTGCCCTTTTTCAGTCTTCTGGCATCTCTCCCTTCTTCCATGACTTTTCAAAGATAACTAATGGCTCAGATATTTCCTCAGTCAGCTCTTTCAGGACTGTAGGATATATTTCAGACTCTGGAGATAAAGTAATTTTTAGCTTGTTCTTTTCCTATTATGACTTCTGAACCTCTTTCATTTTCTCCAGCATTCACTATGCTAGGCATCCAATCACCACCAACCTCATTGAAAATCTAAACAAACAAGTCATTAAGCACCTTTACCATTTCCACATTCTGTTCTTGTTTTTCCTTCTTACTTGAGTAAAGGAGTTTACCCTGTGTGTGGCTTTCCTTTTGCTTCTAATATATTCATACACTTTTTTGTTATCCTTTACGTCCCTAACTAGTTTGATCTCATATTGTGCCTTAGCCTAATTTTGCTCCTACATGTGTTTGTTTCTATTCATCCTTTGTGACTGACTTATTTTCCCACATTTTGTAGGACTACACAGCAGAATAGTTTGCTCTTGGGCCCTTAACGGCTTTGAAAAGTTGCCAACTGTCTTCAATTGTTTCTCCTCTTATCATCACTTCCCCTGGGACTTTAGCTACCAACTTCCTGAGTTTGCTAAAGTGTGACTTCTTAAAAATCCAGTCTTTGTTTTGCTGTTTTCCTTCCCACCATTCCTTGGAATCACGAACACTCATTTCATGATCAGCTTCTCCCAAACTGCCTTCTACTTTCACTCACGTTCTCCCTCTTTGTTAAAATCAAATCTAAAAGCAGCCTCCTGCCTTGTAGCTTTTTCTACTTTCTGAAATAAAAGGAAGTGTCATACATTCTCAAGACTAGTTAGATAATATGTCCCCCTGCTGTAACACTTTCCCAACAGATGTCTGGTAAGTTAAAGGCCCCCATCACTACCTAGTCCCATGCTTGGGATGACTGTTAGTTGTTCATAAAAAGCTTCATCCATCTCTTCTTCCTGGTAAGGTGGTCTGTAGTAGAACCCTACCATGACATTGCCCTTGTTTATTAACCTTTATCCTCACACGGCCTTTCAATGAGCCTGTCTCCTATGTCCATCTCAACCTCAGTCCGAGCGTATCCATATTTAATATATAAGGCAACAACTCTTTTTATTCTGCCTCTCCTTCTTGAGCAAGCTGTATCCGTCTATATCAATACTCCAGTCATGTGTATTATCCCAAGTCTATGATATCAACTCTGTCAGTTATATTTATTGGCATTTCACATTCTTCCTGGTTATTCCCCATACTTCCTGCATTTCTAGAATCGACAACTAAGAATGATTTGATTTTGCCCTCCACTTCTGCCTATCCTGTTCCTCAGTGTCCCAGTCACACGCCACGGTGGTCCCTCAGACCCAGGGCTCGGAGGAAGTCATGTCCCCCTCCTGCTCCCACTCTGCACACGCATGCCAATGGCTACGTCTACATGTGCACGCTGCATCGAAATACCTTATTTTGATGTAGCGAAATCAAAATAAGCTATTTCGATGAATAGTGTCTACACGTCCTCCAGGGCTGGTGCCGTCGACGTTCAACTTCAACATTGGGCAGCACCACATCGAAGTAGGCGCTGCAGGGGAATGTCTACACACCAAAGCGGCCCACATCGAAATAAGGGTGCCAGGAACAGCTGCAGACAGGGTCACAGGGCAGACTAGAACTTCCCAGGCAACTGCTAGCCGCTCCCTTAAAGGGCCCCTCCCAGACACACTTGCACTAAACAGCACAAGATCCACAGAGCCGACAACTGGTTGCAGACCCTGTGCATGCAGCATGGATCCCCAGCTGCAGCAGCAGCAGCCAGAAGTCCTGGGCTAAGGGCTGCTGCACACGGTGACCATAGATCCCCGCAGGGGCTGGAGAGAGCGTCTCAACCCCTCAGCTGATGGCTGCCATGGCGGACCCCACTACTTCAATGTTGCAGGACGCGGATCCGCTACACGTGCCCTACTTAGACGTTCAACGTCGAAGTAGGACGCTATTCCCATCTCCTGATGGGGATAGCGACTTCGACATCTCACCGCCTTACGTTGATTTCAACTTCGAAATAGCACTCACCACATGTAGACGTGGCGGGCACTATTTTGAAGTTGGCGCGGCTACTTTGAAGTAGCCGGCACGTGTAGACGCAGCTAATGTGTCATTTCATCCACAAAGGGCAGCTATCATTGTGTTTACAGACTCATGTGGGAGGGACACCAAAACAGATGGTGAGTCAGGACACGTGGGTACTATTCTACATTCTATTCTACCATTAGTGAACCTAACACGATCCTGGGCAAGCCATGCCCCTGCTTCGTCTGCCCCTGCCCACCGGGAGAGCAGAGCTAAGCAGTTCCAGGACCATTGTAAAACATTTGAAGTTGCTAGCAAAAGGTGGAGCATTTATGTTACACATGCCAAGCAGGGATTCACACATGAAGAAAAGGTGCAAGTCTCACCTGGGGAAGGTTCCTTTTCATGCCAGCAACCTCCCCTGCTCTGAACAGCTTCCACTCTGTCAGTGTGACGGGCAGAGTAGTGTCCTTCCCACGCACGCAGGCCCGCGCTGCTTTCAGCTCCAAGGTCTTGCGACTGAGAAAGCGGGGCTTGGGAGGAAGCTGGGAAGGGACAGGCCAAGACACCCAAGGTGAGACGCAAGCTTTGGCATTAAAACCCTTGTTACCCAGGTTCCAAAGAGACTCAACAGCATTAATATGCAGCTTATAGGGAAAACTTGATCCCTAATTCCCATAGCATCTCAGCTCTCACCCCTCCGTCCCTGCCATACACACTTAACTCAGACCCAGCATTTCATTCACTTGCAGCTCAAGCTGCCCATGCCTGAACGTGGGATAACTCAGGAGGGACAGGTGTTCTTCATGCTGGAAGCTGGTCTCACCGTGGGTACGTTGAGCTGTGACCCAAGTCGTAGGTGTTTATTGCAGATGTACATTATTTTCAGTAACAAACAGGGATGACTGAAGACACGTGAAAGGGAATAAACTGTGCTTGGGGAGGAGGACAACACGAGAAGGCCATACTGAAGTTCACCTTCCTTCATGAGGCCCTGCAGCTGCCTGCCTCACCTCACTGGCAGTAAATTCTGCCCAAGGAATATTCTATTTGTCGATGCACTTAACTTTCCCCAAGCAACCAAGCGAAACTGTCCATGTCTGGGTATTTCTAGACACCTAACCACAGAAAGTAGGTCCAGTTTTGTGGCTGGGCTCCAAGACACCTGCTTTCACATCCCAACACTAGGCACTCTAGAGTTAGACCAATGTGCCTGTGCCTCATGGACTCGAACACAAGGGTCCTGCTCTCACCTTAGGAGGCTTGAAGGCATTCTTTGGGGGTGGTAGCTTCCAGGCGGACGGGACCCTCCACAATGGTAAAGGCAACCCTTTGATATCTTCATACAGATTCTCCTTCGCAGGACCTGGAGAGAACCACCAGTAAGTGCCTCATGAAAAATGAGCTGTAAAATGCCCCTCGGGGTCACCAAGAAATTAAACCAAGCAATGCTAATACCTATAAGGACAATCTGCCAGTAGCATCAGGGCAATAAGTTCAGAGACAGACTGTCCCCCAATGATGCTGCAAAATGGCCATGGAGCTCCCAAAGCCCTTCAAATCCCAGCATCCATGGATGTGGGCACCCTGCATAGGTATCCCACTAAATCACAGGTATCTGCTGCTGCAGTACCACAGCCATCAGCACCTGCAGACAGCTGCCCTTTCCTTCTGCAAGTGTTTATATAAAGCAGCCTGCAGCATCTATGGGAAAGCTGAAACCAGTTCAGCTCTGTCCTATTCCAAGTCCCACTAGAGAGCCTGGTGGTAGTCAGCCCTACTTCCATCTTACCCAGGGATCAGACATGGGGAAATCCAAACCACAGGCCTCTCCCCACCCCCCGTAATGTCCTTGTCAGAGCACAGACACGTACAGAGAATGTCCTCGTAGATGTTGTCCTCTGACTGCGTGTAGAAGAGTCTAGATCCTGAGCTGCTATTCAGCTCCTCATGGAACTTCTGGGACCTGTTAGCTGCCATCCAACCGCGGAAGCCGTGGATGTCTTCAAACTCAAAGGACTTCCTGAAAGGAGACCAACACATTTTCTAGCAGCTTCTTCTCAGGAGGGATGCAGGACAGAGAAAGGAGGAAGTGAGGCCCTGCCCACACAACTCACCAGCCAAGGCCCCCAGCCTGCCACTCACTGACTTCCAGACAAGCCAATCATGCTTGTTTCCCCTGAAGAGCTCATAACCCCAACAAAGCAGGTGGGAGGCTGTTGATTATCTGGCCAAGGAGCAGCAATCCCAGCTGGCACCTGCCCAGAGATGCCAGTGCTGAAATCCTGTCTGGCAGGAACCCACTGTGCAGCTGTCTGGAGAAAAGGATCCTGCAGCAATACTGACAAACACTTTTACTGCCCCCTTCCCATCATTTTACTGCCTAGTCATTTTGCATCTTAATTCCCATACTTGGCTTCTTGTGAGGGGTTTTGCTGTGACAAGCAATGCCTTTGCATCTTGAGCAGTAAGTAGTAGGCAGAATTCAGGTTTTAATTTTTAATAAATTTGATATCAATTTAAATTGGAGTAGTGAGAAATTGTGGGTGGCAGACAATTACCCAATGGCAGAGGACACAGTTTCAGGACATTAAAACACTAACTTTTAAACATGAATTGTTAGTATCAGATGGCAAAATATACCAGGCAATAATCCCAAAGTCAAACCAACAACCTTCCTACTTGGCCTATTTGTACATTTCAGGTATCGTCAATGACAATACTCTTCTGGCGGTTCCTGCATGACCCCTTATTTCAACATTTAGCATCTACCGAGTTCAGTCTAATCCTGCTAAGGATAACTGCTACAGGGCTTTGTCCAAGACCAGGCCAGGTCAACTCATCATAAGCAATAAGGGATGGATAAGCCATTAAAAACCCTAGATTTATTGCAGCCTGTTTAATACCATGGGAAGCACTGGCAGATCCAAGAAAGCCAGCTCCCTGCTGCTCCACACAATGCTTACCCACTAACTCAGAGCAGGCCGCCTCTCAAAGTCTCCTACATCTGTAGAACTAGCAAAGCAGAAACACAAGTGATACATTGAGTTACTTGCCTAACTGAGACCCACAAGCAGCACCCCAAAGTGTAGGGTGGGCAGGAAGACCCCAGTTCTGCCAAGGGCCTGGGCACCACAGCTAAGCCAGCTTTCAGGTTTCTAGGATGAGGTTTGTTTGGGGCAATATTTGGGACACGGGGAGTTTGCACACTGCACGGGGTGTGCATATGGGTGGAGGACACATTTTAGCCCCCTCCTTATTCTTCTAAAGAAATGCCAGTGACAGAGCTACCATCAGTACCACAGACTAAGGTCTCACCCAAAAGTGCAATGCACAGGAGGTTTTTTAGAAACAATATGGTTCTCACAGGTTGCTCAGTGACCCCGTTTGGGTGAGGAACTTGCTCAGCAGAAGCTGAGGAGGCAGGCACACTGGACAAACAGCAAATAAGAATTAAGCCACCTACCTCTTGGATCTCCCTCTGAGTTTCCTGTTTTCCATTCCAGGCTCAGGCTTGTGGGAGGATTCTGCTGGGGAGATGTTACACTGGCCTTCCAGGGGCTTTTCTGTATCACAGCTGGCGTGGTCCCTTTCTGAGAGGTAGCGGAAAGTCCTACGGGGCTTCGGGGGAGGGATGGCAGCAGGCCGTACCTCCAGTCCCTCAGCCTCTGAATAAAAGTTTTCAAAGCTCCTCTCCATCACACCGAGGGGATCCACTCCTTCAGCATGCAGTTCTCGCTCTGTTGAGCCACAGCTCTCTCGTTTTCTTTTCAGCTCCAAGGCCTCCACTACCGCCTTGTCAGGAGGAACAGCTTCTAGACTTTTCCACACCCCTCGTGAGGTGTAGGAGTTCCCTGGTGGTAAAATCTGCTCCGGGTCCAGCAGGCCTCCCCGCCAGTCTGCATCCTCCTCCGCATGGCAGCTCGGACTGCATGTGCGCACTTCCGACCCGAGGATCTCAGAGGAACCCCAGTTGCCATCACCCTCACTCTGAGAAGGGCTCCTGCCCTTCTCCCTCAAGTCCAGGCCTGAGCTCTTGGTGTTTGCTAGCTCTGCTGTCCTGCTATTCCTACAGCCCTGGGGCCTGGCCTTTGGCAGAGCCTCAGAGACATAGTCATACTGTACCCCAAAGTCCTTTGGTTGCTCTATGTCCTCCCTGCAGCCCCCTCGAGTTCTCCCCTCCCAGTGGGAGATCTTCTGTTTGATGTTCCGGCAATGGCTGCGGGAAAGCGTTTGCACGGCACACCGAGAAAAGCCACCATCTGAGGTCCCTGTCGGGTGCATGACAGGATCCTGGATCCTCACAAAGGCACCATCGTAGACACGTCCTTGTCCCTCCTGTGTTGCACAGTGAGACTGCAGAGTCCCAGCGCAACTGCTCAACTCGAGTCAGGCAGCAGGACACTGACAATCCTCCTGGACACCAGCCTTGCAACCCTAACTCAGCGCTGGGGAGAAGAGAACATCCGTCAGCAGGGCTTCAAGGCCCCACTCACTCCAACCAAGAAGTGCTCAGTAGCAAACATGAGGGCACCGCAGTAAGCTGGCTCTCCTCGCCAAGCACTCAAGACTGGTCTTCCCACACCTCTCCCCACTCCTGAAAACACCCTTTTCCCCCAGCTACAGAGATTTTATCAAGGTACCAGGATTTCCCCACCAAGGCAGGGCGGCACTCCTATGCTGGCCACCAGACTTGCCGCGCACGCTGCTTGGGACACAGACTGGTTTTGCAGTCTCAGCTCACCGAGCTATGCCCGGGCTGATGCAGCACTTCTGAAGACAGTAGCGGCAGAAGCTCCAGAGCAGACCAAGCACAGCGTTTCCATGAGCCTGTCCTTGGACTGTGCTCGGAGTACGTCAGCACAGTACATTAGCGAAGACGCCGACAGCAGCTTGTGCATGCCGGAGCTCCTGCCATTGGAGCTCGCTGGTGAGGGAAGGTGCTGAGACAGCGCTCAGTGCAGCGCAGCACACAGGGCTTCCCAGCTCCAGTCCACAGCCCTGCCCATTTTGCCAGGATGCAGGGAAGCACCAAGCTGGCTCACAGTGTCTTTTGGGAGAGCGAGGAGAAACAGTAGCTCCGCTCACTCCCTGCTGTCTTTGCCCCTTGGGCCAGGGTCTCTGCTCAAGGACCCAGAGCACAGGCCAGACAGACAGTCATGCACTGGAGGACTGAAGACAGAAACCCTGACCAGATACAAGTTGGCTTGGGTGGTTTTGGCCACTGTGAGAGCAGGTACATTGCTGTGCAGGGGAACAGCTGCAAGCCAGGCTGGGCTATAGGTACCCAGCACAACCGCAGCACAGACTTCTCAGGCAACGGCCGCAGCTCCAGTGCCTGTGAAGATCCGTCAACTTTGTGCCCACACCTGCCTTTTACCTGCAGAGAAGTGTCTGGCCCAAGTCCTCCCCATCCTTTCTTCCCAGGCCAGAGCCAGCAGAGCCCAACTTGCAGAGAGGAGTGTCTAGCATTAGCCTCCGGCTGCCTGCCAGCTCAGGTACTTGCCATCTATCCATCCTGGGGGTCCTGACACTGGACCTATTGGCAGAGCTAACTAGGTTCTACCCCAGCTCAAGGGCAGGCTGGCTGCTGATAGCTACATGCAGCAGCACGGCCACACTGACGGTACCAGCTGAGCCCCAAGAGCGCAGTGTACCCAGGCCAAACACCCCCCTGTAGCAACTCCCCCACACTGCTCAAAGGGGAAGTTTGACTCAGAGAAGTGGAGAGGCTTGGCCAAGGCCACAGCAAGTGCAGCTGTCAGATACGGTGAAAGCCCCAGGATCCTAACTCAGGCCTGTGCTCAGACCACAACCCCCATGACAGCCCCTAGCTCAGTGGCAAGACATGATGCTACGAGCATGGAAGCTGCTGTTTCTGATTGCATCAGTACCGTCTGCAGTGACTTTCCGAATCACTGTGAAACCCACCCAGTCCTCACTGACTCAGCATCTGGAAGAGCTGACGGAACCGAGAAGGGACAGGCACAAGTCAGCAAGCAACAGAGCATAAGACTGCCCACCCTGTCACCCTGAGAGCTGCCTACTGCTCTACCAAGGAACAGGCGCTGTGCCTCACTGCGTACAGCCTGGAGTAAGGTTTATACTGAATGCACACTGACATTCCCATCCCAGTAGATCAGCTCTCAGGGGGCCTCCAGCATCCCCACACTGCTCAGGAACTCTCCTAGCAAAGGGAGGCCAGACATCACTGGGTGCCAGGGATTTGCAGAAATGCACTGCAAGGAAGAGGCCTGGCTTTTGCTCTGAGCAGAGGCTTCTGGCCTCCCTCTGCAAAAGGAAGAAGAAAGGCCATTTCAACAACAGGGCCACCTGCAGGAGAGATGCGCTTGCCAAGACAGCTCACTGCTAGAACCAGCAAAACCAGCTCCTTTTTAGCCAGGACAGCGCACAGTTCGTCAGGCAGGGACTGCAGCGGCAGTGAGAGTCAGCACCTGTATAGATGCATAGTGGAGCTTACCCCTCTCAGGTGGCCTGCTGTCCACGCCAACCTGGAAAGGCAGCTCCCTTCCCCCCGCAGAGGGGCAGATGACCCTAGCAGAGGCTGCTGCTGTGCATCTCCAGGGCTGGCAGCACTGGATGTTGCCTTCTCCGGCGCTCTCCTGGAATGGGAGAACACACAGCTTACTGCTCCAGAAAAACATGACCAAGCTAACGCCCCATCCCAAGCAAGGCAGCAGCCACCTGGACGGCAATGCACTATTCATATGTGCAGCACCCAGAAACCCCACTGCACTGGGGGCATGTGCTTCCCTGATTGAGCAAACTGATGCAGGCCCAGGACTTCACATATAGAGAGCTCAGCGCTCCAAGGCCAGGGCTGAAGCTAAGGAAGCCACAGCACCCAGCTTCCCAAGTGCAATGGGGGCATCTCCCCACATGGGCAGAGTACTTACCTTGCAGGCAGAGCACACCCACCCCATGCTGGTAGGGCCCTCTGTCCATCTGGGCTGTGCTCAATGCACCCCATGGCAGCCCCAGTGCAGCACAAGCCCTCCCACCTTCCTGGCATCAGCAGACCAGGACCAAAGTTCGTCCAGCAGGGCAATCACAAGAGGCGAGGTATAGCAAACAGAAACTGTCTCCTGCCCCTGCTAGAGGTACAGAGGATGGATGAGAGCCCAGCATGCTGCAGGGCAAGCTATGGCATTCCAGCAGCTCACACTAGTACCTATCTATCCCCCAGATAGACACTCCCAACACAAGCAGCCCTCCACCTGCACCACCCCCAGGCCCTCACGCCAATCACCCTAGTATCAATGCTCTTTCCTGGCCTGGCTACTTGCAGCCAGAGCCCTGGCAGGAGCCCTCCACTTCGCAGCAACTATAAATGAGCACCGTCTCCAAACATCCTGAGCCAGGAGCCATCCTTCAACTCATCTGCGCTGCTGGATTAGCAGGCAGCAAAGCACTCCCTCCCCTCGGTGGCCACAGCTGCCGTGCAGCGATAACACAGCCCTCACACTTACCAAGCACACCCTTGGTGGGAGTCACAGAAAGCCAGTGCTTAGGCCATGGGAGCGGGTGCCCAGAGCATGCTACAGGAGACGGAAGCCAGTAGTGAAGTGCTGCGGAAAAAAGCCCTTCCGGCTGCCCTTTGCCAAAACAGGTCTCTACTCACTGCACACCACTCCATAAATCCAGCCCAAGGCAGGGAGCAGACACCTCAGAGCTGGTAGGAACCAGCAGGCCTGGCACACCTGAGCCACCCAGAGCTGGCTGGGGAAGCAGGACTAGGAGCACACAGGGAAGCAGCCCAAAGCAGCTTGCAGCAGAGAAGAGAGGCTCTCAAAGGCAAGGTCTCCCCCTCAGCTCAGTGAGCAGGAGCAGTTCTGGACCCAGAAGACTCAGGCCTGCTGGCAAAGGAGCCTGGACTGCAGAGTGAGACAGGCTGCTGATCAGGGAAATGGACCTTCTGAGCCACGCAACAAGAACCAGCACCCAGCACAGCCACACTCAGTGCCCAGAGGGACTCTGCTACCTTGAGGCCTGACCCTTGCTGTGCAGGGTGGGGTCAGGTCCCCAGCTATGTGAGTCACAGGCAGGACCAGAGAGGAGAGCAGCTGAAATCACTCTTGTTATCAGAGCTCCCAGGGAACAGTGGGCCCTTCATAGGGCAGAGCCCTGCACTCCATCGGCTAAAGCTGTGTCCTTCTGCCCATCCAGCCCTACTAACAGCTCCACAGGGAGCCTGGCAGCAGAGTACTACAGGGCTCACTTAGCCCCCTGGAACAGGGCCACCCTGTCAGCCAGTCAGCACCCCATGAGGCAGAGGCAGTGCAGCCTTGGAGGCAGCCCTGTACTTGTAGCCACCTCCATACATTGCCAAGGGGACTGGCAGTGTTGCCAGTCCCCCGACAAGAGCAGCAAAGAGGAGAGTGCACTCCCAAAGGGGCAAGAGCCCACACAGGCAAACGGCAAAGGCACATGGCCATCAGATCAGCAATAACCAGAACTCACGGCAGCTCAAACCCTGAGAAAAGCGCATCCGTGAGAGGTGCAATGCCAGTTCTGGCCACTCAACATCAATCCCAAATTCATCTGGGGATTTTTAAAGCAAATATTTGGTAGTCAGGTAACAACCTAAGGGCCTGGCCTTTGTGGCAGTGGAGAAAAGCTTGGTAACGTGATGGCTCGGACGGGTCTTTGCAAAACTGATTTTTCAGTCATGATTTTAAATCGCCCTCAATATTTTTGAGGCCCAACTCCCAATTTTTCAATTGCTTCAAGCCGACAACATAGCAGCACATGCCTGTCCACCCAGGTCTTTCCCAGCCACGCTTCATAGGGCATCTGCAGGAGAAAACCTTGGGAGGGCAATTTCAAGAAGCAACAGCAACTCACCAGCCAGTTTTCACTGTTCTGTAGGGCTAGCTGCCCACTGCATGGCTCATTTGCTCCACTGAAGTTCTCTAAGCCTCCCTCCTCATTGCCAGCTGAGCAATGCCCACGACATTGACTCGAGGGGGTACCAACACAGCGTGCTAGCTCAGACAGACTGTGCTCAGAACTGTCTTGGTGTACAGGTGTTCCGGGCCTCAAGACTGCATAAGGCAGACAGCAAATGCGTCTTCTCTTCGTCAGCCAAACAAGGGTCTAACTCTCACCAGGAGAGACCCAACTCACAGCCACTTCTCTTGACAAGCACCTCAAACTTCCCCTCCATTAAGCTGTTCAGCTTTGATTGCAGACCTGGGACTCAGTCTCTAGGGTGTGTTGCTGGTCCTTGAGCAATTAATTAGAGCCAGATCCAAATGACACCAATTAATTGCATTCCACCCCTGAAATACAACTTGACAGAAGGTGAGCTAAAGGAACTGCCAACATCACCTCTGCCTTGGATCTAGTCAGCCAAGCGGAGCACTGGGCAGGTATTTCTCAAATCCACCCACAGGTTCAGAGGAAAGGAATGCAGCATTTAACCTGTATGGACTTGTGAGACAGACTGAAACTTCCCTGATCTTTTAGCTACATCTTATGGGATTCCTCTGTAGGAATTCCAATCCCCCTGGGTTTTCCACTTGTCAGGCTACAAGACAGCATATATCTGATCAGCAAGTTTGCAATAAAAACAGCGAGGTACTTCCAGACTCTTCCACAAGCAAGTTACTCAGACTCCTGCAGAACCAAGGTACGTAGACTTGGGAAGGAGGAGTCTGCTCACCCAGTTCTCTTCTATGCTATTCCAAAGCTCTTCCCTATTGTACATTTCTAGTACTTCTAGGAAAATTTGGCTTCCTGCACATGAGCAAGTCCTGTACCCTTCATCCCACTGCTCATTCTCTGCACCTCCTTAACTGTGTCCCTGATCCGAGAGCTCTTCAAGCAGGCAACATCCAGCTACAAGCTAGTTTAGTTAAATTTACACTTTAAACAAGGTTAACTGATTGCTGTACCCTGACAGAGCTCTCTCTAAATTGCATCCACAGGACTTGATTGTCTCCAGGTTGTTTTCCTATGTTTCTAAAAGTAGCCAAACGGCCACCCTTTCCCATGAATGGTTATGACACTTGCATTGTCTTCCATCTAAAGGCAAGAAGCATAAATTCTAAATCTATATCTTTTTATTTTAAATGTTCTTCCTAGGTATAGAAAGTTTTTAAAATGTTCTTAAATGCAACCTGGCAACAAAGGTCAGCATTTCTTGAGATAAAGATGTTACCTCAAGATGCAAGTTGCATTCAGTTTCCAGTGATAGTTTCCAGAACATCTTCACCCAGTGCTCTTTTTTCCAGTACTGAGAGCCAGAGTGCATTCTAACCATTCTCCATGCAAAGAATCCCAACAGGATTCAATTTCCAGAAACCATATGCGCCAAAAGAGAATGCAGCCAACATAATTCAACAACAAAATACTCTTCATTGTTGAGCCCACCCACCCCCAAACTGTAGTCACACAATTTCAATTAGTAACTGCGGGACCTGTGCTAGTCTATATACTGTCAAAACGAAAAAGCAGTCAAGTAGCACTTTAAAGACTAACAAAATAGGTGATGAGCTTTCGTGGGACGGACCCGCTTCTTGAGATCATAGCCATACCAGAACAGACTCAATATTTAAGGCACAGAGAACCAAAAACAGTAATCAAGGTGGACAAATGAGGAAAAAAAGATCAAGGTGAGCAAATCAGAGAGCAGAGGGGTTGCGGGGGGGGGGGGGGGAGAGAAGGTCAAGAATTAGATTAAGCCAAGTGTGCAAATGAGCCCCTATAGTGACTCAGAAAATTCCCATCCCTGTTCAATCCACATGTTGATGTGCTGTTCTGGTATGGCTATGGTCTGAAGAAGCGGGTCTGTCCCACGAAAGCTCATCACCTAATAAATTATTTTGTTAGTCTTTAAAGTGCTACTTGACTGCTTTTTTGTTTTGATAAACTCAATTAGCAAAACAAAGGCACTAACGTGCATGCAGAATCTCCTATTTCAAGGCTACAAAGCAGGCACCAGAACCCACAAATTCATGCCCTGAAACTGTTGCAGCTTTCCAAGCCAATCCTTATAGTTCTGGTTCAAAAAGCTTCTCAAACCTGAACTACCCACGTGGTGAGAAGTCTTCCTGCCACCATGACACAAGAGGAGGAAGAGGGGGAGAAAGACCTTCAATCCTCTTGCCTTCTGGGAAAGCAGCCTAGCAAATATCAAAGTCACTAAAGATACTTATTACTCACTGTGAATGCACAGCCACTTTTATTCTGCTCAGATGCAAATCCTGTGCTTTTCTGAGCAAAGCTTTGCCCTGTTCTGGAAATGAGAAAGCCTGGGCCAGTATCAGCTAACAAACACCACTCCCAGAATGCTGCATTCTGTTTGTCCCCAGTCCAACAGAAACCACCTCTGTTAGGCACTGGAAGCTGCCACTGTGCTAGCAGCAGAGCTGGACACCAGCACCCCATGGGGTATGTCTGTGCAGATAGTCTCTGACCGAAGCTGGGGTGCTGACTGTTGTGCGCACACATCCACTGTAACCCCAGCCAGGCACAGAGCACATGAACTTGCAACCAGCATGAGCATAAATGTTCAGTGCTGTGTTTCAGCTAGAACACTGGAACTGCTTAAGGAAATGCCTCCTGTGCCACTGGGTTCTGAGCCATTTGGCATTAGGCAGGAAGTGCAGCATTGCCAACTCATCACTTGTTTTACACTTGATATTTTTCCAAAAGACCCAGTTCTGAGAGTCTTGTTCTCAGGGCTTGTGAAATCGCTAGCTGTTGTGGCTGCAGAGGGAAGATCCTTAAAGAGTCAAAGGCCAGAAGGTAAATGAAGCCCAATGCTTGTTATTTTGTTAAATCTGAGGAGTTATGGGGCTTGACTCAGGATTCCTGAATGTCCAGGATCAACACCACGGGAAGGGCTGCAAGAAACCTGGCTCTGAATTTCAGCCAAGTCTGGTGGCCATTTGCCTGAGGGCCCTGCAGCTTCACACCAAGGTGCAGGTGAACTCAGACACCCAGCAGGCTGAAAGAGGGATAAGACCTAAGATCACAGAGCCTCAGGTGCTCCCTGATGCAGAACTGACACCAGTCAGGAAATGCATGTTCCCCCGCAGACAGGGAAGGTAGTGAAGGAAGCTTGCTGCACCCCCCGGGATGATGGAGCTACTCCCCACTGAGACCTTTGTCTTGCCCCATCAGAAGGGTTTGCACTGACTGAAAAACCAAGACCTTTTGGCCTCTCTTGCATTCCCTCAGCTCCTTGCCCTCGGACCAGCTCCTGTGCCCCTAGGGCCAGTGTCACTGCACATCTTCCAGTAGAACAGGCAGAGCCTCCAGGGCTTGCTGGAACCAGGTTCTCTCCCAAGGCTAAGGTTTCCTATAAGAGTATGGCAGGGGAAGGCACAGGCTCACATGGCCATGGAAGGTGGCACAGGTGGCAAGTCTGTGGGGAGGAAACTGCCCTCCCCCCCCAACACAGGAGAAGCAGTGGGGCCTCCTCAGTGGTACTCGCTGGAAAGGGGCTCGGTAGGAGTGACCTCCCTGACCCCCAGGTTCTTCGCCCCCCAGGACAGACAAGCCTGTCTGGCAGAACAGCCTGGGCTATCAGCTGGGACAGAGGTGGGGCTCCTGAGCCGCCACTGGATGCTTCTCCACCAGGCTGTGACCTCAGAGCCGTGCACAGGGAGATGGCAACCAGACAGAGCAGAGGTTACACACAATCACAGCAGCCAGCTGCAAACTGCAAGACTATCAGGCAGCCTTCTTCAACCCCTGCCACGTCCTGATTGCACATGGAGCTGCCACACGAGCAGTGACCTCGCAGAAGAGCAGTGGGCACCAGGTGCTTGGTATCATGAGCCATTGGGAAACAGGGTAGCTGACATCACTGTGTCAGTCACAGCTCCTCGGGCCAGGCACCGCACTCACCTCAGGAGTGCATGCAGCTCCAAGCTCTGTCAGCATGGCATTCCACAGCTGAGCACGACAAGCTCAGCCAAGGTGGAGGGGACCACAGAGTATCTTCCTCTCACTCTGGCTGCAGAAGAGTCCAAGAGCTCAGATCCCTGCTGCTGCCTGTGCGCCCCAGCGACAGCAGGACATGCTGAGCAAAGCACTCAGAACTGCAGTCCTGGCAAAGGTCTGTGCTGCAGCTGCCTTCAGCATCCTGTTCCTTGGGACACCAGAGCTGGGAGATGAGCATGAAGGGAAGGCAAGAGAGGAGCAGCTCACTCCATGTCACACTCCTCACCAGCTTGCGGCCACCAGTGCCACCCTCCCTGTCACAGTCCGAGCCACCAGCTTTTGTGGAGCAGCTGGAGCGATGCTGCAGAGTCATAGGGGCCAGGATTGTCTCCTGTCCATAACCCCACTGGGAGGAGCACCTGATTCAAGAAGCTCCAGGAAAGAGTGACCCTCCACAGTCAGGCCTTGTTGCAGCTTTTCCAGATGTGCTTGGGCGATAAGCCTCTTGACAAACTGGAAATGAGGGCTTTGCTTTCATCAACAAGTTCACCTACAACCCCCGGGTACCACCAGTCCTTCTGCACAAGTTCCAGATACCACTGTCGGGAGACAGTGCACTGCCTGGCTTTCCTGGGGTCAGGCTGCAACCAGCCATCTGCTTGGAGTCCACAGTTCCCTTTGGGCCTTCTGACCTGGCCAGCTGAAGCAGATGGCAAACACCTCCTGTGAGTGGGCACTTACTCGTCCCACCACAAAAAGTGTTAAGTGAAGGCCAGGGATGGCACTCGGCTTAAATCAGTGGGCAGAAAGGCCACGTCCCAGCTGGCTCCACAGCTCCTCACTCAGTACCACTTCGCTTGGCTTTCAGAGATGAACCTCCAGGTTACAAACAGCAGCAGCTACCTAAATAACCAGCCTTGCCCCGTGCTGGAGCAAAGTGCCCAGTCTGACCCATCAGGCCTTGGTAATGCATCTTCATGGATCTGCAGTGGCCAAGCTGCTGGCCTGGGACACAGGCGGTTCTGAGCCACAGCATTATCGCCCATCCCCTTGCACGCAGGCTGCAGAAACAGGTTTACTGGCTCTGACCGAAGGACCCAGGAACATGCATTTAATTAACAGCCTCCCAAAACACTCAGAAGAGCAAGGAAAACAGAGCCTCCACATCAAAAGGCTGGGTCCACAAGGAACCAAGCTACAGGAAAGCCAGATTGGCCACATGGAGTCAGCCCTTTGGCCCTCCTAGCCCAGAGACCCATCAGGAGCCAGTGCCAGAGGCTTCAGAGGGAACCAACAGAACGGGAATAGCTGTCAAATGACCTCCCCTGGTGGCCACTCCCTGCTGCTGGGGTGTCAGAGATTTAGGGACACCCAGAGCAAGGGGCCATGTCTGTGACAATTTTGCTAGTTACCCATGATGGACCTCTTCTCCAGGAACTCAAAGGGCCCCTTCTCCTGACAATCATGTCACAGGAGGGGAGCAGTCATAGCCGTCTGTTTCTAAGCAGCTCACTCCCCCACAGCAGTTGGCAGGCACATGCACTCTGAAGAGCAATTCTCTCCCAGACCCGAAGCTCCCTCCCTTCACAGCTGCACTGTGTATTTCCCTGGTCAGGTCTCTGCATTGCTAGAGCTCCACATCCTCGCAGATATTAACCTGCTCTCCGCCAGGCAGGCCTGCAGTACTCCACTTAGAGTCACTGCACTCTGCAATCCCCAGCCTGTACCAGGAAACAGACCTGCACAGTGGCCCTGCAGGAAGCCCTAGGGCAGACGAGACTCCTGGCCTTCCTCCATCAGCAGAACAGTTTTGTTGCGCAAGCCACAGCCCTCCTCCTAGTCTCTCCTTCTCCCTACCCTGCCTGCTCATCAGTGGCTGAGCACAGCTGCTGCGATGGTGCAGCCTAGAGCAGGATTCCCCATGTCACTGACGTGGACTTCCAGGGCCACAACATGCCCTCAGTAGTCCAGGGCCTGGGGCCCCATCGACTGGCGCAGCTGGGGGCATTGGCACAAACAAACATGATTCCCAAGAGCACCATCCCACATACGTGCAGGAACAGCAGTTTCCCAGACAGGGAACACAGGAGTCCGCCCAAGCCTGAGACATCCTGACAGGGATGGCCCACTCAGTTCTTTCCCCTCTAGCTAGGCCATGCTTTCCTTTGCGGTGGCAGAAGGGACGGACAGCAGACAATGCACACGCCATTGTTCAGATATAAACAGATGTAGGAGCTGCCCTTCCTGCTGCCTGCCCATCACCTCCCCTGGAAGGAGTTATTGCTGTTTACAGGATCTTAGAGAGTCCCCGCAGGTGGCACATGTTCAGATGCACTGTGATTGTCTTCCTGCAGGGGAGGAAGAGCTTACATAGTAACCTGCACCCTGACAGGTGCAAGGAGCAGGGGCTGGGGCCACACAGCCTGAGCCACAGCACACAGTGCAAGGGGCCAACAGGCTCACCCTGCTAGGGAGAAAAGCATGCACAGCTCATGCTCCATTTAACAGGAAAGCGAGGGAGCTTCCAAAACAGATGCGCCAGACAAGTGTGCAAGAGACAAGTGAATCAAAGAGCTGCAAACTGGCTATGCAGACAGATGCAGGCACACAGCTTTGTTCGTCACATTACATGGGGCTTGCAAGAGAAGAGAAACTGCCTAGGCCAGATTAATTTCTCCATGCAGGTGAAGAAGATCCTGACAGATACATCTTCTTGTATTCCTCACCCCTGCACAGGGGTCTTCAGCAAGTTGGGGTTATATCAAATATCTGTTCATACCCTCTCTGGTTTTGCCCAGCAAGAAGATGAGCCCTGCTAATCAGTGGGTGCCCTCTTTAACCCAAAATCCTGGGAAAGGCAGGGCAAAGCACTCTGAAGGATTCGTCAGCTACAATCCACTACCCCAGGCCCAGACAACAACTCCACAGGGAGGAGTCCCCAACAAAAATGCAGCAGCCAAGACCTGCTCTCCCTAAAGTTCCTTAGGTAACAATCAAGCAGGTTTTAAAGAACTTCTCAGGCTCTTTGTGGGTTACAGTGGAATGAGGAGCATGAACACAGTGACATTTGTTCTCCTTTGCCTTCCAGAGGCGCCAAATGTTCGGCTTTACCTAAAAATATCACAGCTTGCCTGTAAATTGTCTATAGGCGCAGAGATCCTTCCCACTCGGAGCCTGGCCAGGGGCAGACAAGGGAGCATGACTCATCTAGGACAGCTGTGGGGCTTCAGCAGGTTTCTGCTCAGTCCCTCTGTTCCACCACAGGGCTCATGTGCTGCAGATTCCCACCTCTACCCCAGCCTGGCCCAGACAGGCTGGTTACTCTGCTGGCTGCTCCCCAAAGGCTGGAGAGAAGGCTTTATTTGAAGCCAGACCTCTGCACACAGGCCTTCCAGGAATTCCAACAGACACTCCTAGATGGTGAGTTGGAGTGCCACAGCTGACCCTTGCCCTCCATCTCCCAGCACCTGCACATCATGTGTGGAGGTGATAGGGCAGGAAGGTAGCAGGGGGCTAGTAAACCTAGTCCTGGCTAGAAGGTATCCACCTTGCCATCCCTGCCACACACCTGGCTGTACGGTTGACTGGCAAAAGGAACTGGCTTGTGCTGAAGTGCAAGGGGAACAAGTTTCCAGGTGTCTGACACCTGTGCCCTTCTCTGTGAGGTCTCAACACAAAGCTTGTCAAGTCAGCAGGCAGCTTTCCACTGAATTCAATAGACTTTGGATCACATCTCCAGCCCCGACACACATGGAGGGTGGCAAGCACATGAGGCCTCAGACATCCCACACACAGACCTGCCCACCTCAGCTTTGCTCTCAGCGACAAGGGCTACCAGCTCTCCCAAGTGAATGCACTGAAGCCAGCATGGAAGAGATTTTGGTCACAGGCAGACCTCTAGGATGCAACATCAGGTCAGGATGGCAAGGCAAGTGCAGGGCAGCTTGGAGCAGGATTAGAAGAGTAGGTTTGGGGTGCTAGCAGAGGGGGTCTGTGCTTCATGACAGCATTCAGTGCTCTTCATGTGCAAGAGGGCAGCTACAGCTGAGGGCCCCAGTGAACACAGATTTTACACTTCCCTCCTGGCCACTGAGGAAGCAATTCAATGAACCACGAAGTCACTGCTGATAAAATTCACAGATGAACACGACTGGCTGCAGGGTGAACAACCAGGTGGGCAGGCTGCTACAGAGAACCACGCACAGGGCTTGGTAAGTGGGGCAACTGATATACTGCTTCTGACACAGCCAAAGACAAAGGTATTCACTCAGGAAAGCAGGTCACATCTACCAAATGGAGGCAAACCCCAGAGGGCTCAGTCTCAGAACAGACAAGCATTTCAACAAGCATTCCCAGTGCTGCAATGGGGCCAAAAAAGGCTAATGCAATCCCTGGACTGAAGGAGCAAGTGGTGTAGGGCAGAACAAAAGCTAATGGATGGACATCATTCCATTTGGAAAGACCACCAGGGAGAGCAATCAGCCCCTGGACCATGCGCCCGAAGGGCTGGTTTCCTTTCTGGAAGGGATGCTTTAGCTAAACACAAGATAATAGGTTCTAACCATGGAAAACTGGGTGAAATTTATGACTTGTGTTATATGGGGGTCAGACTGGATGATCTAATGGCATCTTCAAGCCCCAAATACTACGAACCTGGGAATTCAAACAGCAGGAATTCCAAGCGCTCCTGAGCAGTGACGAACTTGTTTCCACTGCAGCCACGACATGGCACCAACCATGGGAGTCAAACACTGAAGGCCACAGGGAGATGGGCTGCAAGCTCCCACTTGGGCATTTGGAGGAACCAGTGCTTCAGGGGTTACAGCAGCCAAGCTTAGCACAAGCAGACAATTAAGGTGTTTACGAGCAGCTCAATATTCACCCCATCCTGTTTGGAGCCCTGACAAAGCACCAGCATGGACAAGCTGTTTGTAGCCATATGAGGCAGAGCCCGGCACGGATACAAAACCACGTACCTGCATCTACACCCACCCCCAGAAAAACGTGCCAGGGCTGAAGATACCCATAGATGTAAAGTAGGTATCAGCAGATTTGCAGCAATCTACCAGAGAGGCCTGCCAACAGCTGGCCAGTTAGTTCAACAGCACATGCAGAAGCAGGGGACTCTGGGGCTTTTCCCACCCCAGAGAGCTGAACTCAGCTAGCACGAGGGCCCCACAACTTTTCAGTATCTACCAGTGGCATTTACACTGGCTTAGATCACAAGCTGTTCAGGGCAGTTCCACAACTGGGGCACATTTGTTCTCCAGCACAGGAGCATTTTGATCCCTGGGGGGCCCCAGGCACCTCGGTAATGGCACAGCCGCTCCAACAGAAATGGACTAATCCCTGCTCCAGGGGAACAGTGGTGTTACTAGGAAACTCGAGAGTGTACCTAGCACAAGTAACCCTGGCAGAAATCCACCTCCCAGACACTGGTTGGTGCGGAAGGTGACAGGAACAATACGCAAACCAAACCAGGAGCTGAAAAGTGGAATTTCAATAATCCTACTCCATGACTCATTTGTCTGCCTGAGCCTGCTCTGGAAGCACAAGGACCCCTCTTTCTTGGCTTCACTGAGTTGAGGATGACAACACTGATAAACTCCTAGTGTCAGCCAACTCCAAGGGGCCAAGCAGCTCCTGGATGCAGGCTGCAGAGCTGGAAAACACCCCAAGCCTGGGAGACGTTAGACTGGAAAGTTTTATGAGATCACACAGCCCTCCCTATGGGCCTGGCGCAGGCATGTTCAGCCTGGCTCTGAATATCCCAAGGAAATGGGCTTCCTACCTCCCCTGGGACACTCTTCTCCCCTCAGTGGCTGGGGGAGCCCCCCCACTATAATCAGCTTTGTATGCCCCTTTCCCAGCTCCTCTCATTGCTAGTTCAGATCCTTGCACCACCCTTGAGGGCTCCTCTAGCCTCCTGGTGAGCATGGCCTGCACCCACCCCAGCACTCATTGTGTACACAAGGCATCAGCCAGACACCTTGCACTCAGCATCTCCCCTCCCACACCATCCCACAGCTCTGTTGTGACCTTCAGGTGAGGGGGTGCTCACAGTGTCCCAGGGCAGCAAGAGGGAGTAGGTCTTCCCACCACAGGAAGGCAGACCCAGCCACACTGTGCCACTATTTACTTATCAACGACCTCCAGCTTAGCCCATCTGCTGAGATTCCCTGCAGCCTCTCTCCACCCCAGCACCTCTGCCTCCCCTGTCGGCTGGGGGCTCCCCAGCTCAAGCTGCAACTCTCCACCCACTTCTCCTTTCCCTTTACAATCTGTTCGTCTGCTCTTGGCCTCGCAGTCACTCCCAGCATCGTCAGTGAGCGATGTTAAGCTGCTGCTCCCCATTTTCTTGGGCCTCAAAGACACCACCAAATTTCACTCCACTGCCCAGCTCCAGCCAGGACCATCTGTTCCCTCCACCCCATCAGGAGGGACCCGGCCCATGTTCACCATCCCTCAGGTTAGCATCACCACTGTCCCCACAGCCCAAGCTCATACACCAAACCTTCTGTAGCAGCCATACCTCCCCTTGCTCCACTGTGGCAAGCAGACTCTCCTGCCTACTGCCTCATTGCTCCCACCCACCCCAACTGGCATTCCAGCTAACCCCTCCCTGCTGTCTCTGGAGAGGCAGAATAATGCCTAATTCTGCAGGAAAGGAACACAAGCCACAACCTGCTGGGCCCAACCACTGGGGGCCAGGTCCTCAAGCCACTAGCTCAGCTTTACAGCATCCGGCCCCCAAAGCCTTCCCTGCTAATACTACTGGTGCACCCAGAGCTCATGCTGTGATCTGATCTGCCACCACAACCAGTCCTGACTCATCTCACACAAACAGGTTCAGAGAAGCAGAGGGAGTAAGGGGTTTGTGATTACCAGAGCCAAGGATCCATACGCCACAGACCACCTGCCTAGATCTGCTGAGAAGCTGCCACAACTTCACTTTGTACTAGCAGCAGCTTAGGGCCAGCTTCCCCAAAGCCATTGCCCTGATCAGTGAAAGGGAAGGGGAAAGATTCTGCACTCACATTGACCCATGGTGTGAAAATCAAACTCTACAGCCATCCACTTTCTGCAAACACAACTCTCTCCTGGGCCAGGAAAAAAATCAAGGACTCCAAAAACAGAAAAGAAAACCAGAGCAGAAACAGATCTCACTACTGTGATCCACTACAAGAGACTGACTGACAGCGTCACACAACAGTTTGCTCCATATGCTGTTCCTCTCTGCCCATGTACAGCAGCAGGCACATAGAGATGTGCAGAGCCTGGGTGGAGCAGCAGTCCCTACAGTGTGTGCTACCAGGCTAGAGCGTACCAGTAGCCAGGTGGCCAAACCTGGAAACCGAAGTAATAACTGCATGTTTCTAGTTTCCAAATCCACTGGCATGACACACCAGCATCCCCTGAACCATGAGCGTCTCAGGAGCACTTTTGCTTCAGCCAAAGCGGAGCCCTAGGCTGGCAAGTGCACTGGGGCTCAGGAAAGGGTCTGACTACTCCATCTTGCACCAGGCAGAAAACAAACAGAGCTGGGGTTGGGAGGAGCACCAGTAAACCCACAGGCCTGCTCCACTTACAAAGGACAGGTCATGGCCAGCATTTCATCTGATTTTTTCCAACCATGTGTATAATGAATTTTGTTATGTGCACCACCAGTAGACGCACACGCTGCTGACTGTGGGAGCTGTGTGCACTCTGCTAATCAGCTGGACAGCACCTGAATTTGTCCTGGGTGGCTGCCCAAGTGCTCAGTTTCTAGAGACCAAGGGTCACTGCTGGTCAAACACATCAGTTCAACAGTGCGTCTTCCAGGAAGACAAAAGCCAGTCATGCCAGCCAGGACACCCCAGCACCCACCCGCATCCCCAGGTGTCTCCCCCGATGGCAAACACCGATTGGCCAGAGAAGTAAGCCACTGCAGTCCTGAGATCGCCGCTCTGAGACAGACAAAGCCAGAGCTACCTGAGACTAGGGCTTCCAGCTGCAGCGCTAGCTCCTTCCAATGCTGCCCAAACCCGTGTTCAGTGGGCTGGGACACAAGGCCTAGCTCAGAACTCCTGTCTCATCTGATTTGGAACTGCAGCAGCTTAGGCTCCTGTGGGAAAACACAGAATGTTGCCCTGTGTGTCTCTCCCCCTTGGCTGAGGGAGTTTTCAGAGGAGAATCCTGCAAACCAGTGCAGCAGCTCCCAGGGCTTCTCCTGCTGAGAGTTTGAACAGTCAGGACTCCCACAGGCATGGGCTGTCTTTCGCAGGCAGCGAGTGACAGCACCAGCCAGGCACTCTGGAGACACACCTTCACTTTCCTGCTCTACCACAGACTCCCCGACGGATCCTGGGTAAGTTACTCCGGCTCTTGGTGCCTTGCTTCCTTCCTACGTGATGAGAACAGCCCTTCTCTGCCTCACTGCTCTTATATGGAAACACATATTGTAGGCTGAGGCACTTGGCCATCAAGACAATGAGGTGGGGGCCAAGGCCGTGGGGCCCAGCCTGCTTACAAGTAAGTGAAAAGTAAAGACAAACCAGTGGCAAATGTCTCCCAGCAGGTTCCAAGACAACAAGAACTGTTGCTGGTTCAGGACAGGAGCCTCCAACTGACAGGGTCAGGCAGACACTTCCCTAGTGGGCAGGTTTGTCCATAATTACCTACTAGAGCACTTCTTGCACCTTCCTCTGAAGCAGCCAATTCTGGCCTGTCCAACACAGAAGAATGGATCAGGAGGCTCCATGGGCTGAGCCCATTGACTAATTGCCATGGTTATAACATTGTTCAGCTTAAGCAGCAACAAAGCATTAGATTCATCTCCAGCAGACACCCCAGCCTCCACTTGTGGAGCACCATTCCCCCCCAACAGTCAAGCTTCCTCTCCCTATAGCACTGTGTGTTCAACTTGCCTCAACCGCATTTTACCTCCATTAAATGATTTTAAAAAAACAGCAGCCCAGTTTTCAGGGCACATCTGCCTCAGGGAAGCATGGAGTCAGATTGCAGCAGGCAGGCAAATAAAAACTTGTCCTTCGGGATCACACTAGGCTATTGAGATGCCATTTAAAAACCTCATCCAATATTTTTCCTTTGTTTCTGTATTAGAAAACACCCGGTTGTCATTCCCTCCAAAACACAATGGAAGGTCACAAGACAACATTACTACATTTCCTGGTTTGGCTGTGACAGAAATACAAAGCACCCACAAGAAAAACCTATAATTTAGGCACTTGGATTCCTCTCCATGCCATGTCATCCTAAGCAACAGAACCTGCACAGTCCCATGTGAAAGGCTCTCTGCCCTTCCCTGCACACAATCCCCACGATGCTGTTCTCCCGTCTTCTCCTAACCCAATTAAACAGACATTGCCACTCAGAAGTCTGCCACTTCTTTAAATAGTTAAGAAATTCTTGGGGAGGCTCAATGAGATTCTCCCATCTCCACATTCATCTTGTTTTACATGTTCATTCATTGTAACAAGAGTCTCATTGGGCAGAAGAATTAGTCTGGGATACTGATCTCACCAGGTTTAGGAAATGCCACAGCAAAGCCACAATTACTGATTCGGTGACATACGAAGTTCTGTCATTTACTACAAAGTCTGCCACCCCACGATTGAAACCTGGAAAAAAAGGAATTGAATTTGCAAAGCTCACCCCACATTGGGGAAAACTGAAGCGGCTTTGCTGTTGGGGTCTCCACTTGGTTATTAAAATGGCACTTGAAGCTGGTGGCACAGTCACAGGGCAGGGCGCTGCCACACAGAAGACTGTGCCCGGCGGCAAACTTGGGACCCAGGCTTATCTAACAACGAAATACGCTTTCAAAATGCCACACGTGGTAAAGATGTGCTCAGAACACCACAGACACTGTTTAGCCCTTGCAAAGCACAGTCGCTCGCACCTCCCCACACTACGGCGCGCCCCTCTCCAAGGCATCTGGGCACGATCGAAACTCGACTGCTCCCCATTCCGGAATCATCTGGGCAAACAGCTGTGCGGCGCTTGGGAGCTGCTGGCTGAACAGGAGGACGCAACTCGCCTAGGAAAGGAACTAAACCGGAGACTGTCCCGGGCCAAATCCCAGGCCCCTGATGCGGCAGCGGGGGGCGCCAGCCGGCGCAGCAAACCCAGCAGGCTGCGACCCAGTCGTCCGCACCGCCCGCTCCGGCTGCGCCCGCCCGCGGAGGGGAAGGGGCTGGTGACCCCGCCCGGCTCCAGCCCTGCCGCCCACCACGGGGGGTGCGCGGGGAGCTCCGGACACAGACCCCGCAAGTCCAGCAGACCTGCCGGCGGCAGCGGGGTCCCGGGGCAGCGGGAGCCGGGAGCCGGGCCCCGCTCACCGGCCCGGGGCCGCCGGGGCTGCTCCGGCCCTCGGGCTGCGTCCGGGCACCGCCCACCCCTCGCAGCGGCCCCGATCCCGGAGCTGGGTCCCGCAGCAGAGGCGGCCCGGCCCGGATTCTCACCTGCTCCCTGGCGGCGCGGCGCGGGTCGGGACCGGGACCGGGACCGGGACCGGGACCCCTGCGGCCGCTCTACGCCGGGTCCCAGTTCCAGCCCGCTTGGCGGGGCCCGTGGGCGTCTCTAGCTTCATACATTTGGGCAGCATCCCATTGGGCAGCGCGACCGTCACTCAGCTCTTCGGCCCCGCCCCGAGTCCCGCCTCTTAAAGGGACACGCACTGCAAGGCGGCTCCCGCTGCTTTGACAGCTCGCTGGGAGATGGATGGGAGGGCGGTCAGTCAGCCTGAGGCGTGCCCTCTGGCCCCAGGGTGTGACCCCCAAGGGAGTCCCTCTCCCTGGCGTCACCACAACGCACAGTGACTGGACCACGAATGTCCCCGGCCCATTGGCAGCCTGCCCTGGACATGCCCCCTCCTATGTAGCGCCCAAGCCAGAGGGCCTCCCATGAGGCCGCGTGTGCGCTGGCCCCTGAGCAAGGAAAACTCTGCACACCCCACCATGAACCCCACAGTTCTGCTGCGGCCCTTGCCACGTGCGTGCTGCTTTGGGGCAGGCAGGCTGCCTGCCACCAAGCAAAAGCTGCTCCTGGGGCAGGCAGTACTGCGGCCACACAAGTGCCAGCAAATGGCATTCGCGTGCGCTGGCTTTAGCCAGGGCTGTGTCCACACAGCCTCGTCGCTAGCAGCCGCGTAATGGCACTATCCCCCAGCCAGGGCGCTGCCGCCTTCCCCTGGGGCAAACACCTGTGTTACAGCCCCACTCACTGGGCGCCTCATGCCCAGGCCACACCCACCTCAGGGACTGCCATACAAATGAAAATGACCTGCAAAGCCACGGCAGTGACTCCTGGGGTTCAGGGCTATGGCTGGGAGCACAACCATTACCATATGAGTTAAGTGTCAGAGAGGTGGCCGAGTCAGTCTGTATCTTCGAAAACAAGAAGTCCTGTGGCACTGTATAGACTAACAGATATTTTGGAGCATAAGCTTTTGTGAGCAAAGACCTGCTTCATCACAGGACTTCTTGTCGCATATGAGTTGACGGTCATAGTGTATCTGATGATGTTACTCCGTTCAGTAACGAAATGTCTGCAATTAAAGATTTTAAACCCGGTGAACCTTTTTAGATTTTAAATGGAACCTCCTGGGTTACCTGTTTTTATTTTTATTTTAAAATAGTGAATCTGGGGTGGGAGAGGCTCCCACACACGTCCCTGAATAGCAATTCCTCACCCAGGCTCTATGGCAGGATCCCATTTTACAGCCAAGGACACTCCTAGCCAAACCTGTCCAGGGGTCGCACATACCCCATAGGGCCTGCCTGAGCCCGGAGCATTTGTTAAATAAAACAAAAGCAAATGCTGCCTTATTTTGTATTCACGAGTCAATATTTTTTATTTTCATTATGGCGAGGGCCTCCAAAGCCGGACATGGCCTGGGCCTGTCTGGACTGCTGAGAGGCCTGCCAAGAATTAGGAAAGCCTGGAGCTTCAGGAAAGCTCGCTGTGCCGCACCCACTCTGTGACCAAATTATCCCCACCTGGAAGCAACGCATGCCCTTCCCCTCTGCTCATGCAGGCTGTGGTGGCTCAGTGCCTGCAGCGTACTGCAAGCTGCTGTGTCAGAGCTCCCAAAGATGAGCTCAGCAGGCAAGTTCCTATCTGCATTATGTGGCCTCTTTCAAGCAGCCATAGCCAAAGCCACTTCACACTTCCTGGCCGGGGTTCACACCAAGGTATCAGAATTCAGCAGCTCCTGTCTGAGGCCCCCAGAGTCTAATAGGCAAGCCCATTAGGAAGGCATGGGCGTTCCTGCCCCCAGACAGCAGAGAAGGAGGGGATTGCTGATGGTCCTGGAGTCGGCACGGCTGCTCAGCAGAGCACAGTCCATACAACTTTTGAATTATGTAATTAAATTCCATATGGCCATGTTACCACAGAACACCTTCTGACACCATCCATCCCCTTGAGAGCTAGCACTCCGGAAACAACATCAAATTCCAGTCCTGCCAACAGGGGCAAGGGCTCCTCCCAGTGTATAGCCAGAATTCTGTGGGGTTCAGTGTCAGGGCTGGTGGCATTTCCTTTAGAGTGCTCGAAAAGTATGATGCTTTTAATGTTTTGCTTTGTAGTCAGGGCCCCAGCCATTGCGACTAAATGCAGGGCTGTTTGTTACACCAGTGTAACTACAATCCTGCGCCACAAGATGTCAACAGTTAGGCATTAATTCCAAAGGAGAGGCGAGCTTTACCCCATTCCCTCCTGCCCAGTAACAGTACATGTGTTGGTATCAGAGAGGTAGCCATGTTAGTCTGTAGCTTCGAGACCAACAAGAAGTCTTGTGGCACCTTATAGACGAACAGATATTTTGGAGCATAAGCTTTTGTGGGCAGCTTCATCAGATGCATGAATGGGGGAGTCGTTTCAGCGGGGTATTTAAAGAGTGGGGTTCCAGAAAAAGGGAGGGCCAGAGCTGACAAGGTCTATTCAGCAAGGTAGAAATAGTCCAGTATCAATAGTGCTTACCAAAAGAGGAAAAAACAAGTCAGATCAGACAGGGGGATGTGAGCCTTTATCAGAGGCTAATGGGGAGATATTAACACCCAGGGCAGAGAAGCTGCCTTTGTAAGCTGTGAGCCACTCCCAGTCTCTGTTTAATCCATGGTTAATGGAGTCAAATTTGCAAATAAATTGCAGCTCAGAGATTTCTCTCTCCATTTCATTTTTAACATTTCTTTGTTTCAGGACTGTCCCCCTTAAATCTGCCACTGAGTGTCCAGAGAGATGTATTACTGAGCGCACAGCTGTTTAATGGAAGGCTTTGCCTCTCACAGGGCAGACAGTTATTACTAAGAATAGCTTTCCTCCAGTATTTTTGTATCGCTGAGGCTGTCAGGGCACTTTCCAAGCTACTCATACATGAGTCACTTCGCCATCCTAGAAAAGCTGCCATATCAAAGCAGCCCTCCAGTGTGGCTCAGCTTAGGGCAGGCAGTGGAGACCCGTACCCTGGTGGTGCAGTGCCTCTCACAATGGGAGCCTTTGCCAGCTATGCGACTATAGGTACTAACAATGCTGGACTACAACAGCAGTGTCTCTCCAAGCTTGGTTATTTTCTAGCCATGGTTTATATCATGAGTATGAACAGAGCAATGTCCAGGCTTCAGCAACCGAGTGAAGAGCTTATTCTGGCTGGGCTCACCTTTCTGTTTGTACCGCACTTAGCCTGGTGGGGGATTGGACCATGACCAGTGCTCCTAGGTGGTATTGCAATAGCAATACTAATAGAAGTAGTAGGGGCTGCTAAAGCGAGGCAACAACCAACACTGCTACAATTGTGACTGCAGTTTAGCTTTTAATTGCATGGCTTGTCTCCACTCAGAGCAGCCATGAGGCACAGAGCTATCTTGACACAAAAACAAGGCCCTAGGTAGCTGAGCCTAATAGAGAAGGGGGATTGGTGTGCTGATGGCTGCTGAGAAAGAAAACAGCCATTCTTTAAACAGTGAAGGGTGGAGGAATGGCTCCATCCTAGCAGGGCTATTAGTTAACAACAGCTAAGGCTGGGGTGCACAGCGGCTAGGACAGGCTTTCATGATTTTGCACTTACTGCATGGTGCTGCATAACAGTTTCTGAAGAAAAGCAGCCCAGTGGGCGCGAGACACGTTATTGGCTTTTGTCTTCCACATGGGGTTCAGCCGATACTCCGTTTGTCTTTCAGTGCAGTGCCAGCAAATGCTGCCTTCCTGTCACTGGACCAGGACAACACAGCTCAGCCAATCCCTGCCCCCACATCTCCAGCATAGCCCTGTGTGTGAGAGTGGATTCCTGCAGGCTGCACCCTTTCCTGACCCTGACTCAGGCTGGACTGCCATTTGCCTTCTGGGCTCTGGCTTACATGGGCTGGACCAAAGGCCAGTCACAGCGAGCACTATGGACTTGTGCCTCCTCCCTATCAGCATTTGCCAAGAGGCTGTGCTGCCTGAAGCTTTGCGGGTCTGATTCTCTCAGAACAGGTGTATTCATATGGTGGGGATGGATGTGGTCTTGCCTGCCAGTGGTCGGGGCGCTAGTCTGCACACACGGTTGGTACACCACTCACAGAAGGCTGGGCCTCTGCTGTGGGATTCTGATTCTGGTCAGGCAAACTTGTCTTGCTGCCTCTGGTGAGTTAATCACCACTCCTGATATCTGAGTGTTTTCTTAACGCTCAGGCTCCTGGAGTCCTGTGGTGAAAAGAGAGTCTCATTTTTCACTAGAAAAAAATATATTACCAGCCCTCCTGGCTGCCGAGAAAGGCCTGAAAACATGACACCAAGTGACCCAGAAGCCATACAGCAAAGAAACAGAATCCAGCTTTATTATTTGTTAGAAGCCTCATGATCTGGGGGGACTGATCGGTGATTTTTGGACAGCCAGGGCTAGTACCACCACAGAGAAAAGACATGATTTCCTAGTGCTGCTGCTGCAGGAGAACAAACTGCAGGCACGGTGGGCCCTGGCCTGCTCCAGACCCCAGCAAAGGGGAGGGGACATCAGGACCTAAGCAGGTTTGGGGTTCTACTCTGAAGTTTTTAGCCCTTCTGCAATGAGGTTAAGCTCATAGCACCAGGTCTCATAGCGATAGGCCATGCGGATCTGAGAGACATTTGTCTTCCCGATGTTGTTGCCCTGGGGTCCCTCCTCACCATAATTCTCCCCTAGGAACTTGGTCTTCTCCTGGCGGAAACAAGGCAACAAAATGAAAGGCGCCACATGGCTCTATGCCCCGCTCCTGCTCAGGGAGCCTCCCACCACAGGACCCTGGCTGGCTATGAGGTGCACAAGTTACCGTGACAGGCCTTGGCAGCCTCCCAGAGAAGCTGATTCTGTCGCTCTAGTTCCCTTTGGCACCAGGTCTGAGATGTTGCTGTCCACACGGGCAGAGCCCCCCTGCCCCCCCCCACTCCCCCACTCATGCGGCTGCACACATGACCCAGCTATCAGAAGAGAAATCCTCACTGCTAGGCTACTGGCAAATTGGTGAACATGCAGCCCTTCCCCCAGGGCCATGCAGCAGACAGACAGGAGTACCTCATGGGACAGACCACATTGCAGGATGCTGCTCCTGGCAATTTCACACATGTCACAGGTGCTGAGTTTGAAGACCTGGGCAGCAATGGCGTATTCCTCCATCAGGGGCTCCTAGAGCAACACAAGAACCATACCTGGTGCAAGCAGCCTGCCCAGTGCAGCACCAACAGCCAGACACCCGCCCCTCAGCGCCTGCTGCATTCCCACACTGCATGGCAGTGCCTAACTCCACTATATTGGGTGCAGTGCAAACAGCTCCCATATCTGGGGCAGTATTCTCATGCCCTGACCCCGTACCTTGGTGTAGTGGAACTGCATGGGGTCGTCTGTGGAGAGAGAGACCATCAGGCCTTTCTGGTGGAAGTCCAGCAGCGGGTTCTTGGCATACTCAAGGAAAAGGCTGTTGTTGCTGAGCGGGGACATTGCAATGGGAATTTGGGACAGGTAGTACAGGTACTGCAGCACAGGGCTCTGAAAGGGAGAAAGTGTCCGTCTTCAGGCCAGAGGTAGGGAGTAGGGCAGTGGCAGAGGCTGATGAATTCTCCACTGCCTTCCATGCCCTGGCAAAAGAGCTGGGCCACAGAGCTCATGGCTAGGAGAAGGTCAGTCACCAGCCACAGGGAGTAGATCCTGGCTTTGCCCTTGGCTTATGCCAGTCAGTTTCTCCATAGTCTGCATGCTCTGCAAGCCAGATTTCCACCTCCTCAGCATGTCTGCCAAGCAGACGGCCCAGAGCAGGGATCTCCATGCTGGGACACACGCCACTCCAGGTGGGGGCTGCGTTTGAGTGACACGGGGCTGGATATCACAGTTCAGTGTGTAAGAGTCCTGTGACGTGGGGGCTATAGAACTGGGCCAGGGTACAGGACACCTGGCTTCAATAGCCAGCCATGGTGCCCTGGGCCAGTGGGAGGGGGTGAAGCAAGCGCCTTGGGCAGTGCTGCGAAGACAGGACTGTGGGCAGACTCCCCTGCACCCGCAGGGCCAGGAAGCCCACAAAGGGGGACATGGAGTGACTTTCCCACACTCGCCTTCTTTAGGTTCAGGCCATGGGAGATGTTATCTGCTGTCATGAAGGCTGCAAGCAGGTGGGTGATGGCTCCAGCTTCCCCGCAGTGGGGTCGGAACAAGAAGGTGTTCATGCCGCGCTCCCTGTGACAGACAGCAAGACGTGCCTGGGCCGGACTGAAGGCTACGGCAGGGGGGAGAGGCGCTGAGAGCCACTGTAAATCCAGGGTGTGCTGGAAACCACTTCCATCCAGGGAGCGGCAGCCCCTGGAACCCCCAGCTCCAGCACCTGTGAGCACAGGGCGCTAGTGCAGGGAGTGGGAAGGCACAGGGCCAGGAACTGAAGCTGAGATGGAGGCTCACTTCCAGGAATGGACCACGCCCCCAGGGCCTAGCTAGACCCACTCCCAGGGCAGGACCCCAGAGACCCACTGGACCCTCTCCCGGGGGAGGACCCCAGGGGCCCAGCTGGACCCACTCCAGGGATAGGACCACGAGGCCCAGCTGGGTTCACTCCCAGGGGCAGGACCTCAGGGCCCAGCTAGACCCACTCCAGGGACAGGCTCCCTGGAGCTCAGCCCATCCTAGCTCCAGACCTCAGTGTTTGCCCTTTAGTCTCCTCAGTGCAGCCAGACTAGGTGCAAGGAGACAATCTCTGCTGAGTCCAGGTGTTTGCCACAATTGCTCATGTCTCTGCCTTGCTCTTGGCACATCCACCGGGCAATATGGCCAATGGTGCCAGACCCCAGCAGCTGTCCTGGCACTGCCTGTGCAACATGAACACTGGTCCGTCTGTGCTGCCGCTGGAGGCAATTCACAGCCGACCCCTGGCCATGTGAGGCGAAATGCCTGCGAGCCGGGTGCCCCAGGAGGGTGGCAGCAGCACACCGTGCGGGGAGCACCCACCTGCGGAGGTTGTTGAGCACGGTGATGTTGGCGTACATGTAATACAGGTAGTAGGTGTAGGACGGGTTCTTCTCATGGCTCCAGTTCTCTGGCGTGGGGCTCTTGGTGGAGAACATGTGCCCGCTGTGCTTGGACTCATCGTCCACGCTGTCAAAGCCGGTGACCTGTGGGACGAGGCGACAGCGTGGTCTGCCCCCCCCGCCCATCTCCCGGGGCTCGTCTGATGAAGGCGGCACCTGTGACCAAAGCCAGATGCCTCCTTCCTTCCCATGGGCTAAGCAACTGCAGACCCTCGTCTCCCCACGCCAGGGCACAGGGCACTGAGTGGCTGGCACCTCCCCCACCCTTAGTACCACAGCACAAGCAGTACAGGACCGGTTCCCCCAACACGGCCTCTGCCTGCCTTGCACAGGCTCCACCTGCTCATCTCACGAGCAGGCAAAGAAGCTGTTTGCCTGCTCATCTCATGGGCTCCCCTCTCCTGGCACCGGGGTTCAGCGCAGAGAGGTCGCAGGGCTGAGCTCCCCAGCCTGTGGCAGAGGACTGGGTGCTAATGCTGCTCTTAACATTGTGGCAGACAGCGGTGGGGTCTGAGCCCCAGTGGCACCACCCCTCCCATCAGGGCCTCGCCAGGCCCAGGCCTTTCCCTGCAGCACTCACGTGTCGCAAGAGCACACTCAGCTCCTTGTTGGCCTGAGGCTGGACTGTCGCCTCAAACACAGGCACAAAGATATTTTCCAACATCTTCCCAAAGTGGGGCAGCAAGTTCTTGGCCCTGAACACATCACTGGGGACAGAGACCAGAGTGAGTCTCCAGCAGGGGAGTCCCCGGACCCAGCATGGACAGAACGCTTCTCCCCGAGCTCCTCTACAGAAGGCCTGTGGCTGCCACAGTAGAAGTCCTGCTGCCCCAGCTCTCACCAGCCAAGCCCCGACACCCAAACGTGCTCATGGCACTTACTAAATCCGGGGCACTTGGATCATCCACTTCATGTTGGGGGAATAGACCCTGTGCCGGTTGAACCAGTTGGCCAGCTTGGCCCACTCCTCCGGCGAGCGCCCATAGATGGACAGGCGAGGTTCCGCATGCTGGTACTTGGCATCCTCCAGGTCACAGCCGACTTCCTGCAGGCAGAGGAGGGCAGGAGGTCACCTGGTTGGGACTCTGCATGCTGTGGGCTGGCAGGCTCCTCCCTGCTGCGCTGGGGGCCCTGCTGCTCAGCTCTCACCTTGATGATGGTGGCAAAGTACTCGCCATCAATGGCATTCTCTGTCTTCAGGTAGAGGTCCCGCAGCTCACTGGCTCCTACGGGGTTGTACTTGTCGTTAAACTTGTCGAAGCGCTGGAAGGTCTGGCGCCCCTGGAGTGTAAAGCAGGTCAGAGTGAGGGTGGACAATGCCTCATGGGGCTGAACATAATAGACTGAGGCCTTACTGGAGAGGAGAGGGTTAACCCCAATCCCAGCAAACTGCCCGGAGAGGCTGGGGCTGGTGCAGTGTATGCCTGGGGAGAAGTCCCAGAGAAGGGAAGGCATGTGATGGAGAGCTCTTGGGAGAAGTAGGCGGGGCAGTCCATGGGGCATATTGGGGTTGCTGCGGGACGTCTTATGGCAGAGGCCAATGAACTCACAGCGTGGACATCCAGGGAATCCACTGTCAGGTCGTAGGGGTGCAGATTGAGCTGCTGGAAGAGCTGCTTCAGGGTAAGTTTCTTGCCCTTGGCATCATACACGACCCGCTCTGCATCCACCCGGTACGACTTCTTGATGAAGCGCAGCAGGTGCTTCTGGTTCATGCAGGCTGCAGCATGAATATGGGTGTCCACCTGCCAGGCAGAGGGGAGACGTCAGCCCCTCCAGGCTGCAGGCAGTGAGGAGGCAGAACAGCCAAGACCATAGAAAGGCCACGGCTGACAATGCCTGCAACCATGGTGAGTCTACTCCACCCCGGCGTCAGGGAGCCCCCGAGGCTGGGTCCCAGTGGTGATGGGGTCAGCCAGGGTATGTCTTTGCCTGGGCCCAGCCACACTGCCACACCTCTGAGGCAAGCCAGGGTCTGCTTAGGGGCCACGGCAGCTTGTGCTGCCCCAAGAAAGCCGCTCAGTCCGGCTGCTGGGCTGGGAATGCTGGTGCCTCTGGCCCAGGCCCTCACCTTCCTGCAGTTGTAGAAATCCCGGTGGGGGTTGTTCTTTAGCTCCTTCAGCTCCTCCATGTCGTTCAGCATCTCGTGCACCTTGAACTTGGAAGAAAGGAACTTCAGACGCCGGTGAGCGTAGGTTTTCCTGTCAGATGATGGGCCGGAACATCACCCTAGGTGCACTCAGGCCAACTGGAGGTGCTACAGGCCCAGCTGCCCCACAGTGTGAATTGCTGCTGAACCCCTTAGCGCCACCAGACAGCATCACCCCAAAGTGCTGTACCCAGGGGTCACATGTGCCCCCCACCCCCAGCACCAGGGCAGGATCCCGCATCTGGGTGCTGAGGGAAGGGCTCCTCCCTGAGCACACAGCTGTCTTGGCAGGGCAGCAGGCCTGTCTACCAGTGCGTGGCAATGTGGCATGGTACCTCCTAGCACTGGGCCTGAAGAAGCGGGTTCTAAGGGGCCTGGCCAAGGCCCGTCATCACCCCCTGCACCAGAGTTAAGAGTGGCTTTCCCCCAGCTGCCCTGAGAGTTTTACTAGCCAGGAAAGTGGGGGCTGTCTCGGTGCCCCTACCAACACACTCTCTCCAGCACTAGGCCCATGGGGCCAGGCAGACAGAGCATTTAGCATGTCCCTAAGGGCAGAGGCTGGGGCAGTGACACCACCCTGCCAAACGCCTCCAGGCCACACTTCAGCGCCAGCGGGGCCCAACCTGGAACAAGGCTGGGCTCTTCTGGGCCACGGGGACCTGACAGGGATTGCTGAGGGCGTGGCCAGCCCCTACAACTATGGGGCACACAGTTCCTGATGTCCTTCTGTGGGGATCTGGCTGGGCACTTACATGGGGCCCTGTGCAATCAGGGCCAGGAGGAAGTTCATGTCGTCAACGAATTCCTGGAGGTTGGGGTAGAGCAGGGCCTTGGGCTCCCCTCGTTGGGCCACCGCTGCAGTAGCGTAGACGTAGACCACACCGCCCTGCATGCGGATGCAGTAGCTCAGGTCCTCGGGCAGATTGTCGGCCTGGAAAGGGTCCTCACCCTCCTTCACTGGCGGGGTGAACACTGTCCCAGAGGCAGAGTGTGGGTGAGCCATGTGCTATGGGGTTGTGGGGCGGGGGGGGGTGGCCTTTGCCTGCTGCCACACTGCTGGGGCTGGGGACAGAGGGCAGGGTCAGCACCAGCCTGTGCAGCAACACACGTGCCCACCCTGGCCTCCACGCCTTGGCCAATGGCCACCCAGCGCAGGCCCAGGCAAACGTGTTCTGGCAGCCCTTGCCTGGCCTTCCCTGGCCTTGCAGCCAGCAGCCCAGCCCTTAGGCTGCTGAGGCTCTTCGGCCTGAATGTGAGCACAGCCGGGACAGAGACACAGGCTGCTGAGGGGCGCCGACAGGCCTGGAGGGCTCCAAAGTACAGTGATGAAGATGTGTACGTGGAGGGATCCTGCAGCCACCAGCTCTTTGCTTTCACACGGTGCCAGCCTAGCTGTGGGGACAGCCCTTGCTGCAGCCTCACAGCATGTAGGGAGGAGCCAGGGCCAGCCATGTGCCAGTGTGAGCGTCAGGGACAGGTGGCTTACAAGGTAGCTGGGGACCTTCGTGCCCCACTGGGAGCAGGCCAAAGTGCTGGGGCATTCGAAGGGACGCCAGTCCCGCCCCCCGCCCTCAAGCAGGGGTCAGTCTCGAGTGGAGACAGGCTCTAAGCTGGCTGTGACGTGGCTGCATTCCTCCCCAAGAGGTGACACCCCGGACAGATGCCAATGAGTGCCCCCAGCCCTGCTTGGTGGGACACCCGCTCGCCTGTCCAGCCCTGGGCTCCCCCCGCTCCTCTTCAAGCCTTCCTGAATGTGCCAGCTGAGAGCAGCCCCCAGGCAGTCATGGCTACTAGCTACCTGGGGCACAGCCATCATCAGCTTGCCAGACCTCGCCTTCGATGCTGCGCAGATACTGGGATGGAGTCTTGGGGAACCTCTGAACTGACTTCTGCATGTATTTCTCCCGGATGCACAAAGCCCTGTAGAGGCCGCTGCAGACCACTTCAAAATCCTCCACTGTGACCTGCAAAAGGCTTCTATTGAAGAGAGTGGCACGTGCCACATGTGGTCAGTCTGGAACCTGTGGAAGCTCCCAGACTCGCCAGGACACAGTCAGACAGGCTCACGTTGCACGGCTGGAGACCAGCAGAACCCAGGCCGGAGCCCCCCGCTCCTGCCCCCTGCAGAGCCCACCTCGACATGCCTGGCCCTAGCAGACAGCCAGGCCACCACTCCCCAAGTCCTGGCCTTTGGCAGTAGTGTGGGCCAATGGCAAGTTCCTTGCTGAGGTAGGAAAGTCCCAGAGGCCAGACGAAGGCATTAGGGCTCTGTCCTGCGGCACACGTCCCAGCTGCTGGGTGATAGCTGGCTCAGCCACTGCAGCCTAGGGTGCTGCAGCGGCTACTTTAGAAGCACAGGCTGGTCCCACCGCAATGTCACCTGATCCAGCACATCAGCAGCACATCTGATCTCCTGCAGAAGATGTGTGGTCAGGCCAGGTTGTGGGCAAAAGGCAGGAGCAGGGGCTTGCCATGCAACAGCTGCAGTGGTGGCTGGGACCATGGGGAAGGAGAGATGCTAGAGCTGCAATCTCAGTGCACTGAGCGTGTCCTGCCAGGGACTATAGCCCAGTCCGTTCTGCTGTGGTTCCTGCCCCTGCTGCTTAGCCCAGCTGACCTGGGCTGCGTCTGTGTATGGTGGGGGGCTGCGGTGAAAGGGGGCTCGCTGTGATTCTCCAGAGGCACAGCGCATGCTGTGCCTGGGCTCAGCAGTCACCCTCCAGCCCTCTGCAGGTTTTGTGCTTGCAGGCAATGCACAAAGTTACACCCCTGGCCCATGAACAGTCACAGCCTCACCCTTCTTCCCCCTGCCCAGGCCAGGTGACTGGCTGGAGCACTCTGCAGAAAGGTAACTGGGGGAAGTGGGTCTCAGCGGCTGTTCCATCTGTTGCCCTCCAGTAGTTTTTCTGGAGGGGCCACATGGACCCTGTGCCCTCCCAGCCATCCTCCTGAGCTTCTTGGCCAAACACATGGCTTGCACCCGTGGGAATTAGCACGCTGCCTATGCGGCACAGCCTGAGCTGGACGATGTGACCTCTCTTACGCACTAAAATAAGAGGCTCCCAACATGCAGGCGCCCAGCTCCCAGGTCAGAGCAGGGCATGAGGCAGACAGCCGGAGGGAGGTGAGCAGAGGGAAAGACGGGGGCGCCTGGGAGAAGACAGCACTGAGATGTGGTGGGAGCAAGGACACTGGCACTTACCCCTGAGGCATAGTCCCCTGTGATCTGTACGCGCTGGAAGTCGGGCACAGCTTGGTACAGTGGCGAGGCAGCGATGAACTCATCAATGGTGGAGAGTTTGGTGGCAGAAGTTTCAGCCACGGGCAGAGCCAGTGCGATTGTCTTGAGGGACAGACGCTTCTTCCTGGGAAGTGGGGAAGCCCTCAGCTCAGGCAGCAATAGGAACCCTGCCAGCGTGGCAGGGCCTGCCTGACACTAGGGGGGGTCAAAAGGGAACTGTGCAGATAGCAGCACCTCTCTTCACAGGTGTCAAGTTCGCTGGGCCTGTGTTCTGCCGACATTCAGCGACCTGTGCTCAGCGCCACACGCGTTTGGGCTCATACCCTTAGCCATGCTGGCTAGAGTGGGACCATGGCCAGATTCAGTCAGGCGTTTCAAACACTTTCACAGGGGTGTACACACCACTGAGCACAACAATTGTTTTGTGGGCATGGCCCAGCCCCAGCAAAACACTCCTGGGGCCACAAGACACCAGCGTCCCTGGAGGAGTGTGTGCCAGGGGGGCGGGGGCGGGCAGGGAGGCTGCTTGTGCGTATGTGATGATGCACCTGAACCAAACAACATGCGCTGCCCAGCTGGCTCTCCACAGCCCTGGCCTGGGACCCTCCAGCTCAGCAGACAGTGGCCAGGACATATTGTTCCAGAGGGTTCACTGAGATATTCCCAGGCCTTAATTCAAGGTTCCCGTCTCTTCCACTGAGGCAAGGGCATTCTGGGGCAGGGTAGGTGCTAGAGGTGGGGTAAGCAGGGCCAGGGTAGGGGTCAGACATGCAATGCGCTCAGCCTGTCCAGCCCCACAGATCCCCAGGCTGCTGTCCCTCACCCAGCTCTCACCGCTTGTCAGCTGTGGCTGTGGTTTCCTTGTGTATTCTGTGCTCCCTCACTTCACGGTGCAAGATGGGGCAGATTTCTTCCACATCAAAAGGCGAGATCTCATGCCTGCTGTCCTCATCCTTCACCTCAGAGGCAAAGACCTTCTCAGCGAAGGAGCGCATCATTTCATCCATCTCTGCGGGGAGAGGGTGCCCCTGTGAGCTGGCCAGGCCACACCCAGCCACCTTTACAGCACCATAAATAGGGCTCCGCCAGCCCAGCAAGATGAGGGCCTCTGCCCTCCATCCCCCATGCCCACCTGGCAGAGGCAGGTTCATCTGTTAGCGACATCTATGGCCCCTTCAACCTGCACTACTTTTCCCAGCAGGACGACATGCCCCAGCACATCCTGGACGCACATCCCATAGCATGGGAAACAAATCACCAACTGTTGTCGTGGTGCTAATCGCTCAGGACCACTTGTGGGACTGGAGGTGTGCCCTGAATTTGTTCAGCTCCATGGGCAAAGCTGTCTTGGGCAGGCCCAGGGGCAGACTGAGGCACAGGGATTGAGTGGGGGAGGACCCCACACGGGGCAGACAGGTGGGAGAACAAACAAGAGGGGAGGGCGGGTTAGCACAAGCCCCTCCCTAACGCCCCCCCCAAAGAAGGGGGGGGGGGCTGCTCTCTGCAGGCCATGTACACACAGGTCACAGCCGGATGACGGCCGTGCTGCAGCTAGTCAGAGCTCTGCTCCCCAAGTGTCACAGGGGCTATGCTGGGGGCTATACACTCCTGCTGGGGCGGGGGGGGGGGGGCAGTGACAAGGAGAGCATTATTTACCGCTTCGTATAACTCATGAACCATGCGTCTCCAACTGAGCCCTGTACGAATTCTTCACACAATACACCCTCCCTCTGGGGCCCTCATTGCTGGGGCTGGTGTAAAATCCCAATGCACAAGGGGTGGGGGTAGGTGGGTGGCAAAAAGGAACTGGATGCATTCATGGGCGGAGGCCAGAGTGAGTGATCAAGGGCAATTAGTGAGCTGCTCAGGGACCCAGCCCTGTGCTCCAGGTGTCCCTGAGCATCTGATTGCCCGGGGGCGGGGGGGGGGGGCGGGAGGGAGAGAGATGGCCAACAGGGATGGACCATGCTAGTCGCCCTGTTCTGTTCACTCCCTCTGACACCTCTGGCATTGGCCACTGTCTGAGACAGGCCCTGGGTTACATGAGCCATTGGGCTGACCCAGAATGGCTGGTCAAACGTTCAGGTAACCTTGGGAGAAGAGTAGCTGCTTCCCTGCTAGCTCCTCCAGGTGGGCCCTGACCTTAATTAAGGATGATGTAGATGAAAGTGGTGGAGTGAAAGGCCTGGCCTGCATTCAGCACTCCAGCTGCATTTTGGGGCTGGCCCCACTGTGTGCCATTCCCAGATGGGGGGGTGGTGAAGGGTGCTGGCTTTCAGTGCCCCAGGACTGCTCTGTGTCATTGCACTGCACTCCTTGGTCCGGGCAAGAGGCAGGAGCTGCCTGGACTGTATTGTGCCAGGGCTGGGAGCCCTCATGAAGGGACTCCTGCCCCGGCACTTAGCGGGGTTGTCATTTGGCCCTTGACCGGGCTTCGTTTGCAATCGCAGCCGTACCGGAGGTGGGGTGGGCAAGACCTCGCACTACTGGACCACGCCAAGGCCAAAGGAAAGGGGCAGGGCCAGTGACAAACCAGGACCCTAAAACTGACAGACCCCACCGCCAGTGGGGAAAGACCAATGCCAGGTCACGCTGCTGGACAAGGCAGGCAGGCAGGACAAGGAGGGATTCAGGAGCCTGGGGAACCTGTCCTCCCTGTGCCTGGAGCTGCCTGAAGAAGTGCAGGGAGCAGGGCTGGACCAGGAGCAGGGCTGGGGACAACAAGGAGCTGGGTGGGGAGCGGGGCCGGGCAGGTCACAGAGGGAGGGAGCAGAGAGTGGAGCCGCCCAGGGAGCGGCGCTGGAGGCAGAGCTGCAGCCACACTGACAGGAGCCGGGCCCGGAGCCACGCAGGGTGAGCAGCTGGGCGGTGTGAGGGCGACCCTGGGCAGAGGGCCCAGAGCAGGGGCTGGCCACCAGCCAAGGGGTCTCACAGGCCAGACTGGGGGGGGTGTGTGTGTGACCTCAACGGGGCTGAGTGGGGGAAGGGCCCCGCCAGCTAGCGCCTGAGGGCGTGTGGCCACGGCCAGAGCACGTGTCTGCCCCTCGGTGTCCCTGTAGCACAGCCTGGGCCTGGGCGGGGGCCGGGCCATGTGAGGAGCAGGCTGAACTTCCCCCGTCGCCCAGAGAGGGCTGCTTGTGGCGGCTCCAGGCCCACAGAGGGGCGACAGGCTGTGTTTCCCTTTAAGTGGCCCATATGGCCTCCTAGTGTTCCTGGGTTGCTGTTTAATCACTCGTATTTGCAATGACCTGTGCGTAGTGAGCAGTGGTCAGAGACGTGGCTGGGGCAGGGAGAGCACCACACAGTGGGGACACCCTAGCCACTGTCCTAAATGACCACAATGAGATTGCAAGTCCAGCCCTCCTGGGTTCCTGGGCCCAGCCCTGCAGGCATTCGCAGGACTCTGGTCTGCCCTATGCGTGGGAGGAAATGAGCCCTCAAGGTAAGGTTAGCGCTGGGTAAAGAGAGTGGGAGTGAGGACTCTGATAGCCAAGTTCTCCAGGGTGACGTCAGGCTGGTCTTGCCAACCCCCTCAGATTTCCCTGGAATCCCAGGAACTAAAAATTAGTTCACTAAAGATTGTCATGTGATGAAACCGCCAGGACTATGTCCAATGAAATTGGCCACCCTATGTATAGGCCAGGAAAACTCACCATAATACTGGCGACGCTTTCCCCCACTTACATCTAGGAACGAGTTTCCCTAAACTACCAGCTGCTGTAGCAATGGTGTATGTGGAAGCAGGTCCCTGGAAAACAAAGCCCTGAGCCTGTGTGCCTGGTGCGGTCAGGTCTAGCAACTGCTGGCAGGGCAAGCTCCCTGTGCAGGAAGTCGGCATAACTCTACTGGTTCCGCCTAAAACTGCAAGGACTCAGCCACTTGGGGTCGGGGCTGGGCGAGGGGTAATGCACTGCCTGTCTCGTCACACAGCTCCCTGCAGGCCAGGGATGCTTTTTGGAAGAGCTCCAGGAAGCGGCTCCTTCCTGGCCATAACTATGCCACACAGTTTGGGCAGCCCATGAACGAGCTGAGCAGGGAGCCATAGATGTGTGGTAGGAGGGACGTGACGGGAGGAGCAGCAGGCTGGAGGATGGCCAATGCTGGGGCTATGCACAAGCAGGCGAGCCGGTGCCAGGACTGGGCCCCACATACACTACAGAAACAACCGGGGGCATTCCAACGCTGAACCCACAGCTTCAATTCCACCATGGCATTGGGGGGTGGCAATGCATTTCATATCCTGCAGTGTCAATTTCAGCTCTAGGGTTCTACCCTGGAGCAGAGACTGCTGAGGCAACCTTGTTCCCAGCAGCTTGCAAGAACCTGGGGCAGAGGCACATGTTCAACAGTGTCCAGCAGGAGTGTCACTGCACATTCAGGAATCATGTGCATTGCTCAGCAGCTCAGGTTTTGCTGTATCAGCAGCTGCTGATCTATGGGACACAGGTGCCAGGCAGGGGTAATTTCTGGGCACCCGAGGGATGGACTGAGTTATCGTAGCCATTTGCATTCTTGTTATCAGATTCAGAACAAATGCAACCTTTGAACCACTCCTCTGCTTCAATCTTGCTGACAGATGGTGATGTTGGGCATGTGAGATTCCCAGCTTGTACCCATAATCTGTTCATCCTCACCAGGTCCACAGTAGAAGGGAAGGGTTCAAGGGGCCCCTGACCAAACAGAGACTAGGGGTCTGGTCCTAGTTTGTCATGTCTGTTGATTGACTGGAGGCAATGGGAAGAGGAGAGAGAAGGCCAGGTTAGCATGAGACACAGCAGAAAAGCAAGGTGCTTGTTAGATTTGGGAGAAGAGAGGAGGAATTTTTCCCCTGCTAATCCTGTTTGTTTCACAGAGAACGAGATCTCTCCCCAGCCTATGGAGACCCAGCATTTCCACTGCCCTCTGCTGTAGGATCAAGGAGTTAAGGATCAAGCAGGAACTTTACAAAGGAAATGTTTAATAACAAGTAGGAGCTTTAGTGATTGTAAACAGACAGACAAGACATGTGGAAATCAGTTATAGTTGTGGTCCAGGATGATTCCTGGAATGACTTGCTGAGAAATGGCTGCTTCTCAGATTTTTAACATTCGGCCATGTTCATGTGTCTATGGGCTATGTCTAGTGATAATCTGTCTGTTTCAGAACCCAGCAACCACACAAGGAAGGGCCACTACTGCTCATGTTTCTCGTCTGCTGTTGGATGTAGAATGAAAACAGAGATAATCCGTTCTCGCAAGGCCCCAGGTGCTTCTCCGTGCCCATCAATTTTAGCATTTGTGCAGAAAAATGTGCAGAATTATTTCAATGGCAAATAGTCTAAATCGGGCTGTCAAGCACTTAAAAATCAGTCAAAATCACACTGTTAAAAAGAACAGAATACCACTTATTTGAATATTTTGAGTGTTTTCTACAATTTTAAATATACCAATTTACATTACAATATAGAATACCAATTGTATCGTGTTCATTTTGTATTTAATTTTGATTATAAATATTGGCACTGTAAAAATAAAAGAGTTTTTTTTTTCAATTCACCTAATATAAATACTATAATACAAGCGCTATTGTGAAAGTGGAACTTAAAAATGTGGAATGATGTATAAAAATAACTGCATTAAAAATACAGCAGTGTAAAACTTTAGAGAATTGTTTACACAAGTTTGTTTATATTTGCATGAAATACTGTTGCCCATGTCTTTTTTCAATGTCACCTGGAAATTAGAACAGTTGTTCCCATGACATTGTTATGTGGCATTAAAAGCAATTTATATACAACAGAAGTGGAAGGAACCTGACAAATTGTTGAGTCTGGCCTGCTGCCCTCACAGCAGGAAGGATCACCATCCATGACTTTTTTTTTTTTTATTAAATAAACCCAACCTGCCCCAGACCCTTGAAAAACCTCCTCAAGGATTGAGCTCAGAATCCTGGGTTTACAAGGGCAATGCTTTAACCACTGAGCTAGCCCCTCAAGATACACCAAACTTTCACATGTGCTTTCATGCTTCAACCACCTTCCAGAGGCCATACCTCTATACTGATGATAGGTTTTTCTTAAAAACAATCCAAAGCCATGTTGACTGACATGTTCATTTTTCATAAGCTGAGTCAGATGGCACCACCATCTCTTTTTTTGGTGGTTTGCATCCTGTAGTTTCTATACTGAAGTGTTTGTTGTCCTTTTAAAAAAGCCTTCTGAAATCATGCTCGACATCTTGTCCATCTCAAATTTTGGAATGTCCTTCAGATTCTTAAACCTTGGCTCAAGTGTAGTAGTTACCCAGAAACCTCACACAGGTACCATCTTTGGTGTTTTAGCAAATCTGCAGCAAAAGCGTTCTTAAAAAAGAATGTGCTCATCATTGAAGGCTACTATAACAGGAAATGTATGACAAAATATAGGTAAAACAGAACCCGAGATATATAATTCTGCCCCCAGGAGTTCAGTCACAAATTTAATTAACACATTTTTGTGAGCATCATTAGGATGGAAGCATGTTCTTTGGCATGATGGCCAAAGCAGAAGGGGCATACCAATGTTTAGCATACCTAGCGTGTAAATAACTTGCCATGATGACTACAAAAATCTCACCTGACTGCCTGGTCTCACTATCTGGTGACAATGTAAATAAGAAGTGGGCTGAATTAGCTCCTTTAAATGTAAACAAACTTCCTTGTCTTAAGGATTGGCCGAGTGGACATGTAGTCTCTAAAGTTTTGCATTGTTTTGTTTTTGAGTGCTTTCCCATGACCAAAAATAATCTATGTTTGTTAAGTTCAATTTGCATGAGAGACTGCACTACATTACTGTGCCAGGTGAATTGAAAAATACAATTCGTTTAACCATTTTTGCAGTGAAAATATTTATAATAAAATAACAAAGTGAGCACCATCCACTTTGTATTCTGTGGTATAATCAAAATCAATATATTTGAAAAAGTTGAAAAAGAAAAAGTTAACAAACATCAATTGGTATTCTATTATTTAATAGTGCAATTGAAACTGCAATTAACTGTGATTCATTTTTGAGTTATCTGAGTTAACCACATTTAATCAACAGCCCTAAATCGAAATTGTTCTGTTAGCAACAGACAGAGCAGCATCTATCACTTTGCAATGATAGGAAATCTTAGTTACATATTAATTCTGCTTTGACTGGACAAGGTTGCCTTAAGGCTAGACAAGTTAAACCTCTCTACTCCAGAACTGTCTCATCTGGCAGCATCCATAATCTGGAATGATTTTAGTTAGCCAGATGGCCACTTATCATGGGTGTGGCCAAGTTTCCTTTGGTCCCATAAAGTTTGTTTACAGCCACTGGTTCTGGCTCTCAGTGTTCTGTGCTGTTATTTAGGTGTACTTTACCCCAAATGTCTTCTAAGAGCCCAGCGAGCAGTGACAGTGTTGGTAGTGCTACTAGACAATATTGACATCCCATCATCTGGCAAAGTTCTCTGTTTGGCACTGGTCGGGTCCCCAGGGTGCTGGATTAGAGACATTCAACCTTTACTGGAAATAATTGCGTGGGAAACTTCACACGCTTATCTTGGAGGCTGACCAGCCATTATGTGAAGCCTAGAATATGTATCAACAACTTCACCTGACTTCTATGCAAAAGCTGTATAGAAAAATCTCATCAGGGATTTTCCTGTGTCCAGCTGTGGAGAGCAAAATTTGGCAACAGGGTCTGAGCTGGGTTAGGTGGGGAAAAGCTGAGATCCTCCAAGGCAGCAGCTTTTGCTAAGGGACTTCATCCACTGGCCAGCCAGGGATGGGGCAGCTCGCACTCCATAATCATGTTACTTAACTCATGGCTTACTTGTAAAAATAATTATTGAATACATTCACTAATCAAATAAGAGCCAGGCACCCTTGTCAAGCGTGTCCACACTCCTGCACTGAAGGGCAGGTGGCACAATCCAGCCCAGGATGCCAGAGCACACAGTTACCAGAGACTCACTGGGCTCCTAACAAGAAGCTGATATTCTACCTATTTGGCTGGTCTGGGAGCTATTCTGGATCTACCACTGGGAGAAACAAGAGCTGTGGGAACCTCTGCCTGAGCACAGGGAGGGTAAAGAAATTGGCATTGCTCCGAGCTTGTACCGTTGAATCAGTGGGTGAGATGATCAGCTTTAGAGGTTCAGATATGCAGGGCTAGGAGGACTCCACAGTGTCAAGTCCAACCCTCTGTGCTGTGGTAGGATCAAAGAAAGCAGGAGACAGTTCTGGCCAGCTGTTTACCCAAACGCCCTTGAAGACTCCAGTGATGGGGATTCCACAGCCTTCTTTGGACGCTTGTTCTAGAGCCTACTTATCCTTTGCAGTACAAAGCTTTTCCCAATATCAAATCCGCATCTCTCTTGCAGCACATTAAACTTCAGGTCCTTCCATTGGTGGATATAGTCAACGACTGATTACCACCCTCTTGCCAACCGCACTTAACATATCTGAAAATTGTTTCCAGCCTCCCCCTCACCTCACCTCAGTCTCTTATCAAGGCTTAACAAGCCCAGATTTTTAATTTTTTTCCCAGAGGGCAGGTTTTCTAAATCTTACATCATTTTTGTTGCTGTTCTCTGTGCCCTTCAATTTGGCCGCATCTTTTCTAAAGCACAGCACTCAGAACGGTACACAGTTCTTCAGCTGAAGCCTCACCAGTGCAAAATGGAGTAGGACAATGACCTCCCCTCTTGCAACATGCTTGTTAACACACCCAGGCTGATAGGCGGCACAGGGAGTGACAGACATGGCAACTTTGGTCAGATTGCTCTTTCACCAGATGTTTTGGAGGCAGATGCTCCAATGTTTTTCAAACACAGCTCTAGTTCATGATAGGGCTTGCCTTTCTGCTTGTGCTTACAGTAAGGTAATTGGGAAACACCTGTCATTTACATTTTGCAAACTTCCAGCTATGATCCTTACTGAAAAGAAATTGATAATAGGCACTTCATTAGCTTTATATTCTTACATAAAAAGCTCTAGAGCTCACTATCACTCTGAATTGCAATTCAAAATACAAACCAAACACCTTCTATGGTTGGATTATCAGAGGGGCCTGACCTGCTGGCTGCTGCTTGCTGAGCATCTCTGGATAGAGTGAGCCTCGACCAGATAAATTCCTTGGCCATTGCTTCTTCCTTAATGGCCTTTACACCTTCCTACCAACTTCCTTTGGCTCCTGTCCACTTCAGCATTGTACCCCTGTGACACACCACAGATCACATCTCTTCCACCTGATGCCTTCCTTGGTTCTAAGTAATTCTGGTTCACAGCCTGTCCCACTTATATTGGGATGAGATCATTGAGCTTTACTCTCCTGTCTGGATTGGATGATGCATACGAGAACCCCACCATCCTAGCCTTTAGTTTGAATGGTCAGGACTAAATCTGCCACGAGTGCAGTCTTTAGGACTGAGCAGATTTGGAGACCTACAGATCCAGATGGTGAGATCTCTGTGCATTCACAATTACTGGTGTATAATCACACATTTCAGAATTTACCAAGTCTCACGGGATCCCAGTTACTGCCCTGCAGGTTCCATTCCTAGCTCATCTCTATCTTTTCTCCTTCTTAACCCGCCATGTCAAAGACTGCTCGGCCTTCTTGCCTAGGACCCACAGTCAGTTTGGGGCTGGCTGCTAGGACAGTGATTGGGGAGAGGTCCTTTCACTTTTCCATGTCCCAAGCAATCGGGATTTGTGTTAGTCTGCTGAATCACTAACCCAGCACAGCCTTAGAGACCTTGCTGTGCTTGTGATGCAAGCGGACCCACAGTAGCACTTGGTACCACAGCTACTCTGACAAACGCTAGAGGGTTGGTGAGTGATGGAAGAGCAAGAAGACTTTTAATTCCTGACCTGTTTAGTCTCCTCCTACCCTTTGTGCACCATGTTCTCCTCCAGCCCCAGACCATTTCCTGCTAGTTCACCATGAATAAAGTACCACAGCTTCATGCCATGTCCACATAGGCAGGAGCACACTGTTTTAGTCATTGCAGACTGAGCAATGGGGGATCTCCAGCAGCCCGTGTTTTGTCCACTCTCTCTCTGGCTGCATTCATGACAGACACAGACATCTGGCTTAAGCTGGGATGCAGGCATCAGTTTCAGTTGCAAGTTCAGTGTCCCAGTTTGCTTTAGCACCAGTCTGTGTGCTCAGCAGGTCCAAGTTGTGCGTGCCTGTCCCCGAGCTTTATCTTCTGTGCAGTGGAACCCACTCACCCAGCTATTGAATTCAGAGCATGTATATGCAATCCTGTCTCTCCCTTATTTGGTCTCTCACCCTGTACATTACCTATGTGAAATTCTGGCTCCACTGACGTCCACTGCCAGACTTCCCTTGACTTCAGTGGGACCAGAACTTTACCTTGCGTCTGTGCCATGTACAATATAGCGTGTAGCTGTCTCTTTATCCCCAAACAGAAAACTAGAGACTCCCTTTCAGGGTTTTGCTACACTACCTGCCTCACCAGACATACCTGGCACACGCAGAAAGGCATGGCAATTTAGACAGAGTACGCTCTGGCCACTTACCTCATCGGCTTTTTTACACCTACCTGTGCCTTTCACCTGTGGCATCTTTGGAACAAGCTGCTGGAGCCCCAAGTAATTCACTGCAATGAGGGAGTGTTAGTGGCTGAGTGAAGCTGCAAAACAGCCTAACAAAATTTACTGCTGTATGTCCCCGTGTAACCAGAGTCCCTTCTCTAAAAGGAGAGGAGAGATCAGCTATGGGGCTATTTAAAGTTGAAGCCAAGAGCCATCTCAGTGAGACAGGTGAAGCTGAAGGCCAGGGTCAACAGAGTTAACGCTGAAGTATTAGAAAGTTAATGCAGAACTTCAAGGAGATATTCCCTGGAATTATTCCTCATGCCTTGCTGGCTTGGCAAATGCTGATATTTGCCCAGTATGATTTGATTTAGCAAATACCGGGATTAAAGAAACACCCTGAATGTGTACAGCACAATACACTGGCAAAAAATCACTCTGAGCTCTGTGGTATGAGGAATTGTTCTGCTGGACTCCAGGGGGAGCAGAGAGCACTGGGTCTGTAACAAGATCGTTTCCAAGTCACTCAGTGAACTTTTCACAGAAACATGGCTCATTCAGGTTCAGTAAGTGTCGCTGCTTCTCATATTAATATTGTTCAGCTGGGTTAGCATCAAGATAGTTTCAGTGGTTCTGGGACTGTCACACTGATTTTGCATTCACCAGTTGTCTTCGCTGGGGGTGCACTGGGACCTGCTCTCTGTCAACATCTCTTGGCAATGAGCTACTGTACTTGAATGTGCAGCTGACAGAACAGTGGGACACTCCATCCCCTGTTCCAGTCATTTATTTGCCCTTCCCTAACACCAGGGGGTCCTCACCACACTCCAAACCCCATGGTCAGGCAAGAGAGATTACTGGGTGCTCCTCTGTCCTGGTCTTTATGATCTTGACCTCTAAGACGTTGCCTGATATTGAAAAGGGCATGACTAGAGCCAAGGCCTGCGCTGCTCCCTTCTATCCCTGGTCCTTTCGTTCAGCTTTGTAAATAATAAAATCCAAGACTTGGTCCTAGGAACCAAGAGCCAACAGCACTAGCTGGACAATTCTCTGATTTAAACCCTATAAAACCAACATCTCCTTCACCCTATACAAACAGCATCTGCTTGGGTTCGATGTCTAAGTCAGGGGATTCAGATCAGAAAACAAATAACCTTTAAGCCTCACATTTCTTTTCTGTTCTATAATCTCTTGAGCCTCTCACTTTTTTAAATGGAAGTCAGTTCAGCTGAGCTCCCCTGATAGGGTCCTCTGCAGAAACATTCAGAGAGATGAGTCACATGTAATGTTCCTTCTAATTTATTTCCATCCATGGGCAGAAACAATTTTGTTAGATTCCCCAAGGGCAGGTGCGGCTGTGCACCACCAGTAGAAACACACGCTGTGGGCATGGTTGGTGCTCTGCTAATCAGTAGGGTGGCATTTCAATCTCTCCTGGGTGGCTGCCCAAGCGCTCAGCTTGCAGGGAGCACTGGTCATATGACACAATAATCAGAATTAAAACTGCATTAAACTAACACACTGAACATGAATATGTGATCTTTCCACTTCTGTCCAGCTGTGAGCTTTTTCAGCCTTTGGTTTGCATCACTGGTGAATTGTTTACTCTCACCACTGAGATCTGCCTTGTCAGGCACAGACCTCAAAACTCCAGCACTAAATTCCTGCTAAGTTCGCTGGTTCCCGGCTGCTCCTCCACATAGGCCTCCTTACAAGGGAGGAGACAAACATGGGCAGACAAAGGCAGAGCTCAGCTTTTAGCAACATCCTTCTTCCCAGTCTTGCTGCCTCCGGGTGCACCTGTTTATGAGTTGGTGGTCAAATCTTGGCTGAGTTTTGCCAGGCAAACCAAAAGGCTGCCTCAGCTTGACAATGTTTCACTTCCATGAATTTCACAGACACATCTCCGCTTAAGAATGGTGTGATTGAATTCACCCAGTAGGTGCTCACCAACATACCAGGTCAATTATTAACACTAATTCACACAGGGAGGTCCTCTTAGCCATTCACCATTCATTCCTCAGCTGGGGGCCCAGCTCGTTCAGGTAAATGGCCTTACTTACCACTGTCATGAATGAGTGCAGGGTAGGGGTTAATCTCTCCTGATGTAACTCCAGTACAGGTGAGCCCACGGGAGTGAAGTAGCTTTGTTTAAACTGAAAACAATTGCAGCTTTTGGGGCTTTTTTTGGTCTGTGGAACAGCAGAGAGAAAGTCCGGAGAATGTGATGTTTCCCAACCAGCCATTGAGGTGTAAGTAAAAGGGAAATGTATAGTTAGATGTAATCAGATTATGGTTATTTTGAATTTGGATAGACCGGCTGCTGTTTTTCTCTCGTGTTGTGGTTTGATTCGTGTTTTCTCCCATGACTTTTAAGCTGATTCCCAGGGAAATATTTTTCTCTTCATGGAACCCATGATTTATTTTCCTCTTGTTTTGTGAATAAATCACTGGTTTTAAGCAATTGATCTGATTCCATGTCCATCAGATATACAGCTGTCAAGCCCTCAGGGAAGGGGAGAATGGGCAAGAGTTTTCAGGGCTGAAGTTTTACCCACAGGGGGCATTCCCCAACGTACCTGCCTGGTGGGTTAAAGGGGTCTCCAAGGACTGGGGTGGTGGCAGCACTATCCTTCAGGGTTTAGGGGATCTGTGACCCCGGGAAATTTTGAAGTAAAGCCTGAGTATAGGCAAGGGATTTTAAAGATTTTGTAGGACCTCGCTTTCTGCGCTCGGTGTGCCAGAGTTGGGGAGGATCTCCGACACTCACTCTGCAACATAAGCCAATTAGATCCCAGAAGGTCACCAACAATCAGAAGGACAGACCAGAGTCCTACTGGAGTAAAAATTTCCCTGTAGCACCAGAAATAAAATGCTCATTTCTGGTAAACTTCACCTAAACATTCTACATGGGTCTGTCAGCAGCCTATAAGCTTTAATTTACAGTAACAGCAGTCCTTGTTGCTTCACCCTTGAGTCATTTGCTCAGATTGCAGCCCTCCACTCCAGATTTTACAACAGTTGCCCCCATGGGAGCTGGCACCTGCTAGGTGATTGTGTCAAACTTGGGCAACTTCTGTTATGCCTGCTTGGAGAGTGAGGAAAATAAGTACAAGTGATAGGCCTCATCTGACATGTTTATTTTGGGGGATATCAGATGATCCCAGAGCTGAGCTCGACTTGGGTTACCTTCAAGGCTGGAGCTAGCAGCAAAAACAGGCAGAAGTCCATTACTGAGAAAGAACTAGAACCCAGCACACTCCTTACACTCAACAGCTTATAGGCTGGATTTCAGTTTGGTGCGACGCAAAGGGCCACATCAGGCACTTGATCCCATTTCAAAAGGGGCAGCTTCCACCACTTATGTCTGTCCCACCCACCTTGACTTTGATACTGTGCGAAGGTGTGGCTGTCCCAGCATTACAGTGAACACCAACAGCAGCCATACGGAAGGAGAGCAGAAGACTCCAATCCTCCCACAAAATTCACAAACGTGCTTCCCAAAGGTGGAAAAATAAAAGTTTTAAGAATAGAACAATGCCCACACTGGGTTCAGCCAAAGGCCACGTAGCCCAATATCCTGTCTTCTGGCAGTGCCAATGCCAGATGCCCCAGAAGGAATGGACACAAGAGGGAACCATCAAGTGACCCACCCTGTTGCTCATTCCCTGCTTCTGGAAGAAAAGGACAAACAGAGACGTTGGGGGGACATTTAAGCGGGGAGCACTTCTCAGTGGCTGTACAGCAATGAGAATGGTTAGCTTTTAAATGGCCTTGGTGACGAAGATGGTGAAAAAGCCTAAGCAGAGATCTGCCCTGTCTCGCTAGTCTGTGGTTTTAGTGATCCACCATGCTCACCGGTTTCATGCACAGAGGTAACATGCTCATACACTGAAGTTACAAAAATTCAAATAGGAATTGAAGATTTGTTTTAAAAGCAAGGACATAATTATCTGCTGCAGAGTCCAAATACGGGAAATTCCCTATCAGCAGGACTCTCAATACCAGAGTGAATGACTTCCTAAAAGATACACTCGATTCAACCACAAGTTATTGGATTTGATCGTGTCACTTGTGTAGCAAGCAAAATAAATTCACAGCCAGATTCACTGAGTGAAATGCTATGCCTTGCAATACACACTAATTGCTCGTTTAACATTAAAATCTACTGTTCAACATTTTTTTAATTCACTACCATTTAACACAGCAAAGCATTTCTTTGACTGCCACCTCCATAGTATGGCTCCTTTCCAGCATGTAAGGAAGAGTCTGGATTCTTTTGTTCACCACCAACTTGAAACCACATGATGGGCAAAGAGAAGCATATGTGTGGGTCTAGTGGTCCTGAGAGTGCTCCTGCAACCCACTGCATGCTGAAAAAATCTGATGCCATAGAATTAAACAACTCAAAAGACTGAACAATTGCAAAAGCTATTACAGAACAAGAATTTAAGATGGACTCTTCCCTGTTACAGCTGATTTTGCATCAGGAATGCTGATCACAGCAGAGAATTAACAGGGGGTATGCAAATATTTTTTCACACTTGGAGGTTAGGAGAAGGGCCACCAAAAATTGCATTATATACACATCACCATGCAGATCAGAGCGAGAGGAACTAATGCAAGGGACACAGGATGCCTCATCCAAAGTCTCAGTGATGTCCACTGACTTCAGTAGGCTCTGGCTCCAGCCCATTGTCCCTTGAAGCAGTTTAAGCCCCCTGTGAAGGTCACAGATGTGTGTATGGCTACTGCTGATGCTGAGAGACCATAATAATTGAGGGGCTCTTCCCCCACTAATGAGTCCCCAAACCAGAAATAACCAAGAGTTTAGAGGGTTAGTCTTTTAAAAATAATTTTATAAGGAAAAAACTGACTTTAAATTCAAATCAATGAGAGTCTATTAGAAATGGTTAACTTTTCAATAGAACATAAAGCAGCCCTTTGATTCAGGGTACAGAGTCCCGACAGGTCCCATCCATCCTTCAGATGGCACGTTACATTACCATTCTCATTGGATTTGGCAACCCAACGGCATGTTGAGTGTTATGTGAACATAACAGACACCAAAGAGCCTAGAAATTACTTGAAACCAAATCTACTGTTGGCAAACACCTGAACTCTATTACAAAAATTGGTTGAATGAACAGTAAGAACAAAATGGACTGAACTTTTTTCAACATTAGCAGACTAGGGATGCTAAAACAATATTGTGGTTAGTCACCCTTTGGCTATCTGGTTAAATGGACATAAGGACCATCAGGATATAAATATCTTTCCTCTGTAATTATCACCTGAGATTAGTGACTAATAGTTACCTTAAAATAAATCTCATTTTCATTGTTTTATTTATGCTATTGGTGTTTCTGTTTCTCTCACCTAGGATGGTGAAAACAGCAAGGTAAGTTTTACTTCTGGGATACTGTACACTGACCAACAGGATGTTCACACTGGAAGAGCTCTGTAAACTTTTTTTAAAAAAAGAAATGTACACAAACATATTGCTAATATTTCAGGTGGCCCCTTCACCTTCCAGTGAGCCTTAAAAATTTCTGAGCTTGAGTTCACCCCCCAATAGACCAAACACCAACAGACAGCTGATGGCATACTGATGATTTGGTCACAGCTATGCCTGTGCAAACCCAAGGTAAAATATGTTCGAAAAATAATCAGCTTTAGTATTGTGAAAAAAAATTTCAGCAGACAAAAGCATTAACCAGCAAGCTGTGTGCTCTGCTACTTTCACACGTGTGGGTTTTCCTGATTTAGCTCTCTCCTCTCCCAAATCAGCTCAGAACCAGTAAAAAGATTCCTTCCAGTGCACTCTGCAATGGCTGTTTGGCATGGAGCATGCTGTCACCTTATTCTTACCAGGTGTTGGAATCAGTCAGCTTGCACTACCAGAAAAGCTTTATGGGGAAGAAATCAGAACAAACTTGCAACTTGGCCATGAAACTCTCGCAAGGAAAATATCAAAACAAAAAAGCAGTCATGTAGCACTTTAAGATCAACAAAAGAATTGTAGGTGATGAGCTTTTGTGGGACAGACCTACAGGGTCTGCCCCATGAAAGCTCATCACCTAATAAATTCTTTTGTTAGTCTTTAAAGTGCTACATGACTGCTTTTTTGTTTTGATAGAATACAGACTAACACAGCCACCTCTCTGTTACTATTCTGCAAGGTAAATATGTTTGCTTTGAGTTTTACTGCACTCCCCCCATGGCGGAGCAATACATGCAAAGGAGAAGGAAGAAGAGAAAGAATAAGAAGCGAGGGTTGCATAAGAATGCGCCCAGTTTCACATGATCTCACACTGGATTTAGATCCAATGTTTGTAGTAACTGAGCTATGCCATCAGTGCTGATGCTAAGCAGGAATGGAAATAAGGCAGATGCTCTTGTAAGCTGTACTACCACACTACTTTTAGCCAGTACAATGTATTGCAATTAAACAAGATCCAGCTCCCCAACTCACATCTTCTCTCCAGCATGGTTGTAAATCTCCTGCACTCCTTCAGAGCTGCTGAATCATAGAATCACAGAGTACTAGGACTGGAAGGGACCTTGAGAGGTCATCGAGTCCAGCCCCCTGCCCTCATAGCAAGACCAAATAGTGTCTAAACCATCCCTGATAGACATCTATCTAACCTGTTCTTAAATATCTCCAGCAATGGAGATTCCACAACCTCCCTTGGCAATTTATTCCACTGTTTGACCATCCTGACAGTTAGGAACTTTTTCCTAATGTGCAACCTAAACTTCCCTTGCTGCCGTTTAAGTCCACTGCCTCTTGTTCTATCCTCAGAGGCCAAGAAGAAACAGTTTTCTCCCTCCTCCTTGTGACTCCCTTTTAGATACTTGAAAACTGCTATCATGTCCCTCCTCAATCTTCTCTTTTCCAAACTGAACAAGCCCAGTTCTTTCAGCCTTTCTTCACAGGTCACGTTCTCTAGACTTTTAATCATTCTTGCTGCTTTTTTCTGGGCCCTCTTTAATTTCTCCACATCTTTCTTGAATTTCGGTGCCCAGTACTGGACACAATACTCCAGGTGAGGCCTAACCAGCGCAGTGCAGAGCGGAAGAATGACTTCTCGTGTTTTGTTCACAATACACCCGTTAATGCATCCCAGAATCCTGCTTGTTTTTTTTTTTTTGCAACAGCATCACACTGCTGACTCGTATTTAGCTTGTGGTCCACTATAACCTCTAGATCCCTTTCTGCTGTAGTCATTCCTAGACAGTCTCTCCCCATTCTGTATGTGTGAAACTGACTGTTCCTTCCCAAGTGGAGCACTTTGCATTTGTCCTTATTAAACTTTATCCTGTTTCCCTCAGACCATTTCTCCAATTTGTGTAGATAATTTTGAATTATGACCCTATCCTCCAAAGCAGTTGCAACCCCTCCTAGCTCGGTATCATCTCCAAACATAATAAGCGTACTTTCTATGCCAATATCTAAATCGTAGATGAAGATATTGAACAGGACCGGTCCTAAAACAGACCGCTGCAGAACCCCACTTGTTATACTTTTCCAGCAGGATTGAGAACCATTAACAACTACTCTCTGAGTACGGTCATCCAGCCAGTTATGCACTGTCCTTATAGTAGCCTCATCTAAGTTGTATTTGCCTAGTTTATTGACAAGATCATCATGCAAGACCGCATCAAATGCTTTAAAGTCTAGGTGTACCACATCCACCACTTCTGCCCTATCCACAAGGCTCATTATCCAATCAAAAAAAGCTATCAGATTGGTTTGACATGATTTGTTCTTCACAAATTCATGCTGGCTGTTCCCTATCACCTCACCACCTTCCAAGTGCTTGCAGATGATTTCTTTAATTACCTGCTCCATTATCTCTCCTGGCACAGAAGTTAAGCTGACTGGCCTGTAGTCTCCCGGGTTATTCTTGTTCCCTTTTTATAGATGGGCACTATATTTGCCCTTTTCCAGTCTTCTGGAATCTTTCCTGTCTCCCATGGTTTTCCAAAAATGATAGCTAAAGGCTCAGATATCTCCTCTATCAGCTCCTTGAGTATTCTAGGATGCATTTCATCAGGCCCTGGTGACTTGCAGACATCTCATTTTTCTAAGTGATTTTTAACTTCGTGTTTTTTTTTTATTTCAACTTCTAACCCTACCCCTTTCCCACTAGCATTCACTATGTTGGGCATTCCTTCTTCAGACTTCTCGGTGAAGACCGAAACAAAGAAGTGATTAAGTGTTACTGCCATTTCCAAGTTCTCTGTTACTGTTTCTCCCTCCTCACTGAGCAATGGCCCTACCCTGTCCCTGGTCCTCCTCTTGTTTCTAACATATTTATAAAAAGCCTTCTTGTTTCCCTTTATGCCTGTAGCTAGTTTGAGCTCATTTTGTGCCTTAGCCTTTCTAATCTTGCTCCTGAATTCTTGTGTTGTTTGCCTATATTCATCCTTTGTAATTTGTTCTTGTTTCCATTTTTATATGATTCCTTTTTTATTTTGAGATCATGCACGATCTCCTGGTTAAGCCAAGGCGGACTTTTGCCATATTTTCTATCTTTCCCACACGCCAGGATAGCTTGCTTTTGGGCCCTTAATAATGTCCCTTTGAAAAAACTGCAAAGTCTTCTCAGCTGTTTTTCCCCTCAGTTTTGGTTCCCATGGGACCTTACCTACCAGCTCTCTGAGTTTACCAAAATCTGCCTTCCTGAAATCCATTCTCTCTATTTTGCGGTTTTCTCTTCCACCCTTCCTTAGAATTGTGAACTCTATGATTTCATGATCACTTCCACTGAAGTTCTCAACCAATTCCTCTCTATTTGTTAAAATCAAATCTACAACAGCGTCCCCCTGGCAGCTTTTTCAACCTTTTGGAATAAAAAATGGTCTCCGATACAATCCAAGAACTTACTGGATAGTCTGTGCACCGCTGTGTTAGTTTCCCAACATATATCTGGATAGTCAAAGTCCCCCATTACCACCAAATAGTGGGCCCTGCAAGACTTGGTTAGTTGTTGAAAAAAAGCCTCATCCACCTCTTCCACCTGCATAGGCAGCCTATAGTAGACTCCTAGCAGGACATCACCCTTGTTTTTTACCCCTCTTAGTCTAAGCCAGAGACTCTCAACATGTCCATCTCCTATGTCCATTTCCACCTCAGTCCATGTGTGTACATTTTTAATATATAAGGCAATACCTCCCCACCTTTCTTCCCTGTCTATCCTTCCTGAGCAGGCTGTACCCTTCAATACCAACATTCCAATCATGTATATTATCCCACCAAGTTTCTGTGATGCCAATGATGTCAGAGTTGTATTTACTTATTTGCACTTGCAGTTCTTCCTGCTTATTACCCACACTTCTTACGTTTGTATATAGGCATCTAAGATAGTGGTTTGATCTTCCCTTCCTGTTTTGCCCTGACCCTCTTGTGACTTTGACATTGTAGCCCAATCGTAGCATTTATGTACAAGGGTGGAGTTCTGCCCATTCCCCACTGGGAGGGGCAGGGAAAGACAGCAGCAGAACACCTCCAGTCCTGCCCATCAGAGACCTGGCATGCAGCTCTGGGACAGGGCTGGTCATTCTCCTATCCCCTCTGCCCCTCCCAGCAGGGGAAGGAGCAGAACTGCATCCCTCAGCCCTGTACGCAGATGCGGCATCTCTGACAGAAGCTGGGTATTCTGCTCCTTTTGCCTCCATCTGCCATGCTGCCCCAAGCCCCCTCTTCCCTCTGATAATGTGGGAGGGAGAGGGGTCAGGGAGGGGAAGAGCATGGGAGTCCCAGGCTGGGGGCAGGATGGAATCATGTGAGGTGATGTCATTTGGGGAGGTCACGTGGCCCTCCCATTCCCACACTGGCAAAAACTCACTGACTTGCGCCACTGATGCTAACAGGAGTGAGCATTGAGAAAGCCTCTAGATAGATCAGATTTCTCCTGGTAGGAGATCATTACTCAGTGATACAGAGCAAGAGGAGGAGGTGAAATCTGTGTCTTTCCAGGGACTTCTCTGGCTTTGGATTAGGCTCTAGGAAGATGATGTGACCAGACAACAGAACCAAGGAGAATGAACACATCAGAAGAGCAAGGAGATGAATGTGGCCATAGGTAAGAGCTCAGAGCACAGAGGAGCAAGCTCCAAAGCATTTGTGCTTGACCATCTCTTCTACAATCTCTCCAGTTTGACTGTCCCAATCTTTTGCCCAAACCCTTATTCCCCTGACGAAAGCAGCCACACCAGTCTCTGGACTGGGAAAGAACAGCTTCCTACAGCAGGTTATCCTGAAAGAATGAAATAGACTTGCGCAATCTGGTTTATGGATCCCAGCTGAGTTACACATTCCTGAGGTGAGGAGAGCACCTGGCACTACAACACCTCTTCCCTGCGTGGTCTAACACCAGAAAAGGTTTTGAGACCTTATGTACTCTTGTGGGGTGTGTCTGAGACATGCCTAGACATGGGGCTGTTCAAGTTCATGGCCTGTTCATGAAGGTGACTGTAGTTAAAGGTAGCCAGATGGCAAAATAGTGAGTCCCTCCCACTGGTGTTAGCCACAGGCTTTGAACCACTTTGCTACACTGGTTTAGAAACGTACAGTTACACTGTGTGCAAGCCCAAGTGTGGAGTCAACTTAACTGGAGCTTGTTAGATGCAGGATTGGTTGGGTTTAACCCATCCCAGACAGATGGCCACTGAGGAGCTTCTACAACCTCACTAACCCATCTGTTCCATCATCCTGCTGTTTGTACAATTAAGAAGCTTCTCCTGCAATTTAATCTAAATCTGCCAAGCTGTAGTTTGAACTCATTGCTTTAATTATAGCTGTATCTGAACTCGCACAATAAGAATGATGTGAAAACTGCATACAACAACCCTTGGGAACGTCCTGCATAAAATCCACATTGTAATAGCATCCTTCAGTCTACGTACACTATGGAACGCACCCTTTGTAGTTCCATTTGGCATCCTCATTTGCAGCGTCGGCTGTGACTGCAAAGACACACATGGGAGTGACAGTCCTTGCTGCATCTGTTGCAGATGTAATGGGTGTCTGGCAGGTCCTTGCTGTGCTTTCTGTGGGCTCGCTTCTCCTTTGCTAGCTGTCTGATCCTCAACTCGCCCTTGTGAAGGCCCTTGTATAGTTCCTGCCTCCATCTGCTGCGATTGTCTGCCAGCTCCTCCCAGCTGCCTGGCTTGATCATAGAATCACAGAACACTAGGACCGGAAGGGGCCTCGAGAGGCCATCGAGTCCAGTCCCGTGCCCCGACGGCAGGACCGACCACTATCTACACCATCCCTGATAGACATCTATCTAATCTGTTCTTAAATATCTCCAGCGAGGGAGATTCCACAACCTCCCTTGGCAACTTATTCCAGTACTTGACCACCCTGACAGTTAGGAACTTTTTCCTAATGTCCAGCCTAAACTTCCCTTGCTGCAGCTTAAGTCCATTGCTTCTTGTTCTCTCCTCAGAGGCCAAGAAGAACAAGTTTTCTCCCTCCTCCTTACGACACCCTTTAAGAGATCTGAAAACCGCTATCATGTCCCCCCTCAATCTTCTTTTTTCCAAGCTAAACAAGCCCAATTCTTTCAGCCTTTCTTCAGAAGTCATGTTCTCCAGACCTTTTATCATTCTAGTTGCTCTTCTCTGGACCTTCTCTAATTTCTCCACATCTTTCTTGAATTTCGGTGCCCAGAACTGGACACAATATTCCAGCTGAGGTCTAACCAGCGCAGAGTAGAGCGGTAGAATGATTTCTCGTATCTTGTTCACAACACACCTGCTAATGCATCCCAGAATCATGTTTGCTTTTTTTGCAACAGCATCACACTGTTGACTCATATTTAACTTGTGATCTACTAGAACCCCTTGATCCCTTTCTGCTGTACTCCTTCCTAGACAGTCTTTTCCCATTCTGTATGTGTGAAACAGATTATTCCTTCCTAAGTGCAGCACCTTACATTTATCTTTATTAAACTTCATCCTGTTTACTTCAGACCATTTCTCCAATTTATCTAGATCATTCTGAATTATGACCCTATCCTCCAAGGTAGTTGCAACCCCTCCCAGCTTGGTATCATCTGCAAACTTAATAAGTGTACTTTCTATACCAATATCCAAATCATTAACGAAGATATTAAACAGAACTGGTCCCAAAACGGACCCCTGCGGAACCCCACTTGTTATGCTTTTCCAGAAGGATTGAACACCATTAACAACTACTCTCTGGGTACGATTAGCCAGCCAGTTGTGCACCCACCTTATTGCAGCCCCATTTAAGTTGGACTTGCCTAGTTTGTCAATAAGAATATTATGCGACACCGTATCAAATGCTTTACTAAGCATTTGATGTCTACTTCCCTGAGGTCTCTCTTGCAAACACCTTTGTAGCACAGCTGGGGGCATCCGGGAGGTCTTTTGCCAGAGGCTAGCTCACCATACAGGATGTCTTTTGGGATCCTTCCATCATTCATCCTGTGGACGTGGCCAAGCCAGCGGAGCCATCGCTGCCTGAGGAGGGTGTGCATAGTTGGGATTCCAGCTTGCTCGAGGATGGCGGTGTTGGACACTCTGTCCTTCCACGATATTCCAAGGATGCGCCTGAGGCAGCGCAAGTGGAAGACGTTCAGCCTCTTTTCCTGGCAGGCGTACAGGGTCCAAGTCTCGCTGCCGTAAAGGAGGGTGCTGAGGATGAAGGTTCTGTAGACTTGCATTTTGGTGTGAGTGTACAGCTTGTTGTTATTCCACACTCTCTCGCTGAGTCCGGACAGAGTTGTGGCCGCTTTACCGATCCTCCTATTTAGCTCAGACTCCAAGGACAGGGTGTCAGTGATGGTGGACCCGAGGTAAACGAACTCGTGGACGACCTCTAACGTATAGTTGTTAATGCTGATTGATGGAGAATCAGCAACGTCCTGAGCAAGTACATTTGTCTTCTTTAGGCTGATGGAGAACCCAAAGTCCTTGCATGCTTTGGAGAACCGATCCAGCAGCTTCTGAAGCTGGTCTTCTGTGTGTGACACGACAGCAGCGTCATCTGTGAACACCATATCTCTGATGAGGACTTCCCACACCTTAGATTTAGCTTTCAGCCTTGCAAGATTAAACAGTTTCCCGTCAGATCGTGTGCGCAAAAGGATGCCCTCTGTTGAAGATCCAAAGGCGTGTTCAAGGAGGAGTGCGAAGAAGATCCCGAACAATGTCACAGCAAGGATGCGTCCTTGTTGTACGCCGCTCCTGATGCTGAAAGCATCCGATAATGTGCCATCGTATTGGACGGTTCCTCTCATGTCTTCGTGGAAAGACTGGATCATCTTGAGTAACCGTGGAGGACATCCTATCTTGTGGAGCGGTTTGAACAGTCCATCCCTGCTGACCAAGTCGAAGGCCTTGGTTAGGTTGATAAAGGCAATATAGAGTGGCTTCCTCTGCTCCCTGCATTTCTCCTGCAGCTGCCTCAGAGAGAAGACCATGTCGACGGTAGATCTCTCTGCGCGGAATCCGCACTGTGATTCAGGATACACCCTCTCAGCAATCTTCTGGAGTCTGCCGAGGATGACGCGAGCGAACAGTTTACCAGTGATGCTTAGGAGGGAGATTCCACGGTAATTGTTGCAGTCGCTTCTGTCTCCTTTGTTCTTCTACAAGGTTACGATGTTAGCGTCGCGCATGTCCTGTGGAACCTCTCCCTCTCTCCAGCACACGCACAGTAGCTCGTGTCGGGGTTCTAGGAGAGTGTCTGTGGCACACTTGATTACCTCTGGTGGTATACCATCCTGGCCCGGGGCCTTTCCTACTGCAATGTTGTTGATGGCTTTCTTCAGTTCATCCACAGTTGGCTCCGGGTCCAGTTCGTCCATTACTGGTTGGCGTTCGACAGCATCGAGGGCTGAGTCGACCACAATGTTCTCGCGTGATTACAGCTTGAAGTAGTGCTTGACCCAGCGCTCCATCTGTTTGGCTTTGTCAGCGATGACTTCACTAGATTTGGATTTCAGAGGTGCCATCTTGTTCTGGGTGGGTCCTAATGCCTTCTTGATGCTCTCGTACATTCCCCTGAGATTACCAAAGTCAGCACTGGTCTGGATGCTGCTGCATAGCTCGAGCCAGTAGTTGTTGGCACAGCGCCTGGCCGTCTGCTGTACTGTTTTTCTGGCTGCTCTGAGCGCTTGCAGGGTATTCTGGCTCGGCGAATGTTTGTACTCCAGGAGTGCAGTGCACTTTTTTTTGATGGCTGGAATCATCTCATCGGAGTTAGCTTCGAACCAGTCATTTGTGTTTCTAGCTCTTCTTCCAAACACCGACAAGGCCGTGTTGTACATTGTATCCCTCAGATGCTGCCATCTGGATGTCACATTGGCACCCCCAGGGTTGCTGTGAAGGTTCTCCTCGAGGGTTGCTCTGAACTTTTCAGCTCTCTCTGAGTTAGCCATCTTTCTGGCATCGATGCGGGGCCTTCCAGTTGGTTTAGAGCAGTGCAGCTTCTTGGGAATCACCTTGAGTTTGGAGCAAACTAATGAGTGATCTGTATCGCAGTCAGCACTATGATAGCTGCGTGTCAGAAGGACGTTTTTGAGGTTATCCCGTCTAGCGATGACCACGTCTAGTTGATGCCAGTATTTTGAGCGTGGGTGTCTCCATGACATTCTGTGCTGTGGCTTGGTTTGGAAAAATGTGTTTGTGATGCACAGATTGTGGTTCGTGCAAAGTTCGAGAAGACGCTGACCATTTTCATTCATTTTTCCCACACCGAAGTGGCCTAAGCAGGAAGGCCACAAGTCACGATTGGCTCCAACTCTCGCACTGAAGTCAGCCAGAATGTACAGTTGCTTGCGAGCAGGTATTTGTGCTATGGTACCACTAAGCACGTCATAAAACTTGTCTTTTACTGCTGGTGCGGCGTACAGGGTTGGGGCGTAAGCGCTGATCAGGTGGACAGGGCCGGCGCGAGTTTGAAGTATGACCTGAAGGAGTCTTTCTGATCCACCCATGACTAATTCCATCATTTGGAGAAGGGCGTTTCTGATGGCGAAGCCAACACCATGCTCCCTGGCTTCTTCTCGGGCTTTACCCTGCCAGAAAAAGGTGTAGTCCTTTTCCTTTAGAGATCCCGAATCCGTGAGACGTGTCTCTTGCAGAGCAGCAATGTCAACTTGGAGCCTCTTCAGTTCCTCATCGATGACAGCGGTCTTTCGGGTGTTGCTGATGTCCTGAAGATCTTCAGTCAGACCTGTCAGCATGGTCTGCACATTCCAGCAAACAAGCTTAAAACTTTGATGGTTTCCTTTTCTTGTTGATTTTCTTATTGGTTTGCCTGGTGCTCAGCTTTCAGGTCGCTTGTCAGGTTTGGGAACCTTAAGCCTCACGCACCCAGTGAGGCAGGTGAACTGTGGCGGGACAGTACCCTATTAGCTGGGGGCTGCCTAGCTTGAGGTGGGCGGTGACTGTCCAGTGAGATGTGACGATCTCTCCCACCGTTGGAGGCAACCCCAGCGCTCGTTCTCTACGCCAATCCAGCAAGAGCTTATAACCGGTATCTGTTACATCCCGCGTTGGTTCAACGCTGTTAGTGATGCTGGAGTACCTCTCCAGGTGCGATCTTGGACGATTATTGGGACCCTGGGCTGCCCAGACGCCAGTGTTCCCCTCTCGGCTTTACTGATATAGTCCAAAGGAAAGGATAACCTCTATGTCTGGTACCAGCTCAGCTGCAGGAGTTTCCGGGTCAATGCCAGAAGTTGGCACAGAACTGCCTTGGGACTCCCCTCCAGATTTTCTGTCAGGGTTCACTCCCTTAGCCTTGCTCCTTCCCAGGATAACCCACAAGGCAGTGGGGTGTGGAGAACGTGGGTACAGTCCCACTACCTCTTGCACCTCCCTGGCGCCACATGTCCCCAAAGCTCCCTGTGACGAGCTCCTCGCCTCCCCAGGACCCTCCTCCCCACCCCTCTGCCTCTCATTGGCTACCATCACCCCCAGATCCTCCCTCCCTGTCCCCTTTTCCCCCATCCACTCCCATGTCTCCCGACTGCACCACACTGCCCCCTATCAGTTCTTGTTGCCCCCAGGTGCCCCTTCCCCTGGCCTCTCCGCATCTGGCCACACACTGCTGCAGCCCCACGTCCTCCAGGAAGGTGCCGATCTCGCAGCCCAGCCGCACCCTGGGTCCCAGCCAAAGCCACCAACTCTTCATCTGGCTACGGCTGTCCCTGGAGCCCCACAGATCTGGTGCGGCGTGTACATGCAGGGAGTGCAGGACTGGGCCTGGAAGCCATGCAATCTCGGCCAGCACGCTGCAAGCAGCCTCCGTGGGTGCTGTCATCCTCATAGCCGTACCAGACGCCCCCAAACCACTTGCCCACCACTGACATCCCTCGATCTCGCCCCCTCTGCTCCTCATGCTGCAGCGGGTCCCTCAGCTCCAGCCAGCAGTTGGGGATGATGCTGCCCCTTACACCTGAAGTAGTAACTAGCTCCCTCTAAACTCCCCCTCTAAACTCCCCCCTGTTAGCAACTACCCTGTTCGCAAGCACCTGGTTGCATGCTCCCTGGTCGCTTGCCAGAGGGGCTTTAAAGCTCTGGCCTACCTGAGACAGCCCCTCCCTCTGACTACCGCTCAGCCAATTGGCACACAGCCTGAGCACATGGCCTTTCAAACAAACAAACAAACAGACAGACAGCTCAGCACTCCAAACACCAAATAAACAGACAAACCCAGGCCCAGGACCGCCAAACCCAGGCACCCACACACTCCAGAGAGTCACTTACCCAAAGGTGCTGTAGTTTGCCCCGTTCTTCCCCAGGAGAGCCCCTCTCAAAACTCCCTCCTGTTTGCACGCACCCGGTCGCATGCTCCACATTGTATAACCATTATCCAGTCTCACAAAAAGATGCCAACTCAGACGTGGCCCGGATAAACAAGGTTTGTGATAGTTGTTATTTTCTTTCAGTCGCCAACTAATTGACCCAACCGCAATCGCTTGATTACTAACACATATACTATCAATTGGACCATGGAACAGTCGAACACTATGGGTGACTGGAAAGTTAGAGTTGCTTCAAAAGGAGACGGAGAGATACTGATGCAACATACTTTGGTTCACAGAGATGCGCTGGACGGCATTGGGAGAGATATGCAGTTATGAAGTCATTTGGATAGGGAATGAAATGCAACATGAGACAGGAGTTGGATTCTCTCTTAGGAAAAGAGCTAGAGGAGCACTGTTGGGCTACAAACCAGCAAGTGCAAGAATGATGATAGTGAGATTTAAGTGAAATCATTCAACACCTCAGTCATTCAGGTGTATGCACCCACATCAGGCAGTGTGGAGGAAGAGATCAAGGTATTCTATAAAGACTTGACAATGACGCAGGAGGAGGTACCGAAGACAGACGTGCTGATCATTGGAGGAGATTGGAACACGAAGGTCAGAACAGATAATGAAGGTTGGGAGAGAGTCATGGGAAGGTTTGGATACGGAGAAACAAATGAACCAGGCGAGAAACTGGAGTTTGCTACAGAGCACAAGATGGTGATCTGCAACACGAGATTCCAACAAAAAGACTGTAGGAAGTAGACATGGTGATCGAACGACAGGAAGTCCAAGAACATGATAGATATGATCTTGATTAGAGAAGAGGGGTAACATCACAATAGCAGTGCTGAACTTTCCAAGGAGTGCATATAGACTCAGACCACAGTCGAGTGATTGCAAACATCAAGATGAAACTTAAGAGAATATATAAGGCACAGTTTAAGAAATGAAAAGATATGGTGAAGCTAGGCGAGGAAGAAGTAGGGAACATGTACAGAGCAGCGCTTAAAGAGATGATCAGGAGTGTGGGCACAGAGAAAGACCTAGATAAGAGAGTTGAAGGGATCGCCAAGGCGACAGAAGAGGCAATTGAGCAGACAGTTCCAGAAGAAGAGAAGATCAATAAAGAAGTGGATTACTCAGGAGACACTGAAGTTGGTTCAAGAGAAGAGACTGCTGAAGATCAGAAGGGATGCTTCCAAGAAGGCAGAGCAGCAATATGGAGTGAAATGCAACGAGCGAATGAAAGCGGCCAGAACGGATAAGGCGAAATGGTTACAGGAGCAATGTGAAGACATATAGAGGTATTACAGCAAGTGTAAGACCAGGGAGATGTATGAGATGATTAGGAATACTTATAAGAAATGGCAGCCAAAGCAGATGGAAAAGATGAGAATGAGGACGTGCTCATGAGCAAGGAGAAAGTTGTGCAGCAATGGACAAGATATTGCACTGATCTGTACAAAGCACAATTGGACCTGAGTGTCTCAAAGGGACTGATCGAAGAACTGAAAGAGATACCTCCGCCTAGCATCGAGAGTGAGAGTGATATTTCAAAAGAGGAAGCCAAAAGAGCTGTGAAATGACTAAATTAAAACAAGAGCCTTGGAAATTATAAGATCATGGGTTAGATGATCAAATATGGCAGAGAAAGTACAATTCAGGAAATACACTGACGATGTAACACAGCATGGAAAAAAGGGAAGGCACCTAAGGAATGGACAAGATACGTGCTAGTGACGATACACAAGAAAGGAAGTGCACTGGAGTGCAAGAACTACAGAAGATTGCCCTAGTATAAATCAGAAAGCAACGTGGGCAGTGTTGAGTCGTATGGCATGGATAGCAGACTGATACGGTTATTGAAGGATATCAGTGACAACGCAGAGGCAGCGGTGAGAATGTGCGGAGAGTTGGGAAGTTGGTTTAGAACGAGTAGAGGTACGAGACAAGGAGATCCAATATCGCCCAGTATCTTCATCACGCACCTAGAGAGAGTGATGGACAAGATCAAGGAAGAGGTAGAACCGATATTGGTGCATAGGATGAGAATTAACAACTTGAGGTTCTCAGATGATATAGTTATCATTGCGGAAGATGAAGAGGAGCTAGTGAGAACAGTGAAGGTGCTAAATGAGGAAGGGAAGTGGTATGGACTGATTATGAATGATAAAATGAAGACAATGGTATTTGGAGATAAGGAAATAGGAAGGAAGATCAGTATGCAGGTGATCCAACTAGAGAATACAGAGAAATTCACGTATCTAGGAAGCAACATAACATATGATCTAGACTATAGGTTCCCAACCTGGGGGGGCATGCCCCCATGGGGTGGGCATGAAGAAATTCCAGAGGGGGCACAAGATGACCCAGCGGCCCCCTCGGTCAATCCTCCCCACCCCAAGAAGAGCCCATGCTGATGTTACCTCCTGCAAAAATGGAGGTAGCACCGACTTCCTGCGGCATGCATCGGGGGAAATCTTGCAGCTGCATGCCAGCGATGGTGTCTCAGGAAGTGTGCATGTGGCTTCCCCTCCCCAAACAGCCGGCGCATTTCCTGAAAAACTGGGTTGGTTGCCCGCTGTCGACTTCTTACTGCCTGCTGCCTTCCTGCATGGGAGGCGAGGATGGGAGGAGCCCTGGGTCCACATCAACTGCTCCTTGCTCCCCAGGGCAGCTGTGTGCTGCCTGAGCAGTTGGATCGGGGGCTCACTCGCTAGCATCCCTGTCCCACACACTGCATCCCTCATTTTGGCCCTACCTCAGACTGTGGAGGGGCCCACAAATTCCACTAGCCCTGGAACCCCAGAAAAATTCATCTGGCCTGAGGCCTTGAACCTCAGTCGTACCTGCCCTCCCCCACAAGGGGCTGGGGTGCCAGGGGAGGGAGGTCTCTCAGTTAGGGCCACATTAGTGGGGCTTGGAGGGTTTCTGTTTTTTGTTTGGTTTTGTTTGGTTTTCTGCATCTCACTTGTGTGGTCCCTGACCCAAAACAGGTTCCCTGCCCAGCCCACAGATAAAGACAATGCTGAAATGTTTGAGTTGGACATGTTTTATTTAAAAATGAAGCCTGGACAACTAGCCCCTAAGAGGCCACAGCATCGTAACACCCCTGCATCCCAGACACACACCTCAATCCTGAGCCCATCACACACCAAAAGCCCCTGTGCTGAGCCTCTCACATTCCCAGTCATCTGCCACACTACTGCACAATCCACACACTGCAAAGGTGTCCTGAGTGCATCATACTCCCAAACCCTGTCCTGACCCACCAGAACCCCAACCTGAACTCTTGCACCTTCACATTCACATGCCTGTGGTTTGCACAGCACCCCAACGCTCCACCTGACTCCAACAGTCCCTTCTCCACCTCCTGCTGCACCCAAATTCCCTCCCAGAGCTTTCACCTTTCACCCCTTCCTGCACCCAAAACCCTCATTCCCACCCCAGAGCCCAGACCTCCTGTCTCAACCCAGTGACATTGAGTAAGGGCTGGGGACAGCAAATGATGGAGAGAAGGGGAACAGAGAAGGCAGGGCCTCAAGAAAGAGATGGGGTCTTGGAGCTTGCCCTGATATTGAAAAAGTGATCTCCAGTGTGAAAAGACTGGAGCAAATTTCTTACCACAAAGTGTGAATTTTTTTTGTCCTCTGACGTTTAAGGGTGCAAACTGAACTTTTTATTAAAGGGGGGTTGGATGATGGTAAAGAAGAGGTTGGGGGGCATGAGGGTTTCCAAAAATCAAAAAGGAGGCACGATGCTGAAAAGTTTGGGAGCCACTGATCTAGACTGTAAGAAGGAAATAGAGAGTAGAATAGCAAAAGTGACTTTGAAGGTGATGGATAAGACCTGGAAAAGCAAAAAGTGATTAGCTTAGGAATGAAGCTCAGTGTCTTCAAAACGTGTGGATTCAGCAGCATGTTGTATGGATGTGAGATGGGTGATAACAATAACAAAAGATTCAAAGACAAGATATTGGCATTCAAGAGTTGTTATAGAAAGATCCTGAGAATAGGATGGATGCAGGTGGTCACCAATGAGGTCTTATATAGCAAGAGACAGCTGAAAGAGAACCTACTGCAGGAGAACAACAGGAAGTGTTGTGGCACCTTGTAGACTAACAGATATTTTGGAGCATAAGCTTTCGTGGGCAAAGACCCGCTTCATCACATCTGATGAAGCGGGTCTTTGCCCACGAAAACTTATGCTCCAAAATATCTGTTAGTCTACAAGGTGCCACAAGACTTCTTGTTGTTCTCGAAGCTACAGACTACCACAGCTACCTCTCTGCTACTGCAGGAGGTCATACAATGGAAGTTACAGCTATTTGGCCTTATCTGCAGAATGAACGGTGAACAAAAAGCCAAGACCCCAGTATTCAGCATAATGGATGGCTCGAATAGGAGAGGCAGACCCCACAGAGAATGGGTAGATGATACAGCAGACTGTTGCGGAGCTAGTCTACAGAAACTAAGCCACTCTGCCCTGGACAGGGAAAGATGGAAGGAAATAGTGAGGGAGGCATCAGACACCAATGGGTGCTGAGCCCCGGGTTGTTGATGGTGAGTCCCATTAATGTCAAGATTTGATATTTCCCAACAGGAAGAGGTTTACAGAAAAAGTAGAGCGTTTGCCAGCTCAACCTTAATTCCAGAGCTCCCCAGAAGCTGGAATCGGAGGTAGTGTGTTTTAATAACCATCAATATGTGCTACGCTGTTATAACATAGAATGTTTCTCAGCCGCACTTCCAGCCAGTTAACATGCTGCAGACCCAGCCATATAGGCTATTTGATCTTCATATGCTTGAACTCTTGACCTTTAAACATCAAATACCAACTGTAAAGGAAGAGGATTTCTCAGTAAGGCCCTGCGAGTATGCTTTGACAGCATACTCCAAAGAGCTCCCTTCAGCACTACACTGGTTGTCCCTTTTCCCAGTCTGGCAGAAGAAAGTTTTTCACATTACTAGGTGATCTACAAAACTTTCAGATCTGGGTAACACTCTTCTAGCAGCCAGAGATGTCTGCCTCTCCTCAATAGAACACCTCCAGGTGGCCCCTTTCTTTCTTCGTCCTAAGCAAATGCAAGGTAAGTCCCAAAGGCTGTACAATGAGGCCACCTCAAAACACAGTCATGGTTGACTAGAGAAAGGAGGCCATGTATTATGCCAGACTCAATTCTGGTGCGACCCTGCTGTCCTGGGGACAGGAGGGACCTGACTGTGACTTCAACAATGGGAACAAAAAGCCTCAAGATGAACGGGCTGCTCGTCAAGAAGCCAATACACAGAGCTCAAGGAGCATCTCTCTAAAGCTGCCAATCCTTGTGCCCATCACTTGCAAGTCAGTGTTTTGTGTACAGAAACTTTCCTGTGAAATAAGGTGTCAGTTTCACCCCAGCCAAAAGGAAAGGAATTATAGTTGTGTATAATGTCAGCAATGATTCCGATGAAATATACAGTAATTAGAGTAGCATTCCCCTCTGCATCTGAGGAGGAGGAGAAGGCAGGGAGTGGATAATGGAAGCATCGTTAATGAACTAACTATACCTCTCGACATTTTCTAACTGGAGACAGAAATCTCAGGTACAATCTGGTTCTGATACAAACAAGTTGACACAAAACCCTCCGCAGCCACTCTCAGCATAGAGCCCATGTTAGGGCTCTGTTCTCCCTTTCTCCTATGTAGATCACCAGTTTGCTCTAGGACAGGTGGGGAACTGCCCAGCCCATGATCTGGATCCAGACCCCGAGGACTGGGGCTCCCCTCCATTAAATCTGGCCCATGGCAAATGGAGGGTGCAGAGCCCCAAGCCTCACAGGCTGGATCCACACTGTGGGCTCTGCCAGGGGCTGGGAAGCAGCGCAGGGCTCTGCTGCAAATTGGTGCTGCTCTCTCAGCCAGAAGGGGTAGGGAGCAGCAGCAGCGGCCTGGGCAGCCTGCCTGAAGGCTTCCTACCACTGCTGATTGGCTGGAATTGGGCCACGCCCAGGAGCGGAGGGGGCGGGGCGGGGCGGGGGGGACAGAGAGCCATATGCACCTAAGGGTGTTGAAAAGGTAAGTACAGCCCCGTCGCACAGACCCTGCATCCCCAGACACCTCCTGCACCCCCTCCTAGCTGGACCCCCACTCCCACTCCCTTTCCTGCATCCTCCCTCCCAGACCCTTCACCCTCTCCTTGACCCTTCCCCGCTTTAGACCTACTCCCCAAAAACTCTCCTGCATCCTTCCTCTCACCTAGACCCATATTGCAGCCTGCTCTTGCACACCCCTCCTGCTCAGACCCTGCCCCCACACCTCTCCAACCCAGATCCCCCATCCACAGCCCACTCCTGTACCCTCCCTCCCAACCCTAGCCCCCCAGACCAATTAGTCAGGCACCACCTCAAGTGGTGTTTCTTTTTTTTAATTTTTTGCTTCTCACTTCTGTGGCCCCTCACTGATTTGTCTACGTGTCAGTGGCCCTGGCCTGAAGAAGGTTCCCCACTCCTGCTTTAAGAGAGCAGCAGCAGGTAGCTGGATTGTATGTGGAACTGCAATTTGCTTTGGAATCAACAATGCACGGTGGCGCAAAGGCCGGGACACTTAGGGCGGCTTCAGACCTTTATCTTGAGATAGCTTTTTGAGAAAGTGCCCCAGTTGAATAAGCCCTGAATAACACTTTATGTAGATGTCCGTCAGACCTTTGATTCAAGGCCTCAAGCAATTGTGTGGGATATGTCTCAGTGACCCTAAGAAGACAGTGTCAGTGACATAAGAACTCTGAATGGAACAGAAAGCTGCATTTGTGTCAATTACAGCCACAACTTGGTTTTCTAGCTCCACAGTAGTTTGGAAAGGCTGGGTTCAGCACTGATTGATTGATGGATCAGCCTGAAGAGGCAGCTGTTAGCCATGTTGAACTGAACACCATTGCGCTCTGAGGTCTTGAATACAGTGATGACACTACCTTGTTGGCTGGCTGGTGAATGTCTACAGCTGCTGGCTGATCTGCTCAGGAAAGAAGCAGAATGCACCAGTCTGGTTATTAATCTAGATAAATTAGGTCCTTTGTCATTCTTATCAAGCATCCTCCAGCTTCAGACTACAATCAATCAGTTTACTATCAACTTGTCTGGATAAGGCACTGAAAAGATGGGACCTGTCAGTTAACTGGGCAACATCACAGAGAGTGCTGGAGAATGCTTGAAAGTTGTGGACACCTGCATAGCAGAAGATGATGTCACATTTGGATATCAATGTTGAACTTGCTATGAAGTTGTTAATCTCTAGAACTCTGTTGTATCACAGTTAAACACAGGTTCTGAGAAAGGGTGAAGAACATCAGAATAATATTTTCAATTATCTTCATCAACTGGTCCATATCAAAGAGCATGACAAGCTAGAAACAGAGATATCTGAAGTGGAACCAAACAACCAAGTCCTTCAGCACCGATTTATTTTCAGCAGCTTTCTTAACAGGAACATATTATTCACATGGAAGACTAACTCTGAAGCACACTTACTAAGGAATGCCTGATACATGGCCAGCAATCATGTGCCAGAATTTTGACGGTATGATAAAATTGCCAGTGATGGATCTAAATTGAACATCCAGCCAGACCACCTTGAGGTCTTAGCCAGAGATCAATCCAGGAGGCATTTGATCTGCAAGAAGGCCATGTTCCTTTTGGATTCATGACAATGAGGATGATGGATTTTGAAATATACTACGTTAGCTCATATGGACACATAGGCCAATTCCAATGGTACACTGGCAGGTGAAGGACCCAACATATTCTCCCTGTTCAACAACACCCGTGGTATTACAATGATGTCTTTACTTGTAAAGCCTGGCTCATGCTAACTAGCAAACAGTGTCTTGCTCCAGGAAGAATCTCCATGATTTGTGCAGACACTCTCGTACTTTGCTGAGGTGGAACAAGCACTGAAATTCCATCGGCAAACCAAGAAAACTTTTATGTGCTGATCACTGAAGTTGGTTCATTCCTCATTCTGCAAACCCCTGTCAGATGATTCTCAAGGCAGAAATAATCAGAAACCTGACCAGTTTTCAGTACTATAGTGTACTGCTGGCTGCTCCCCAACTTGGGAAGTGGCAGCATGCAGTGCTGCTTAGAGCAAACACTACACGTTGTGCAAATCAGTCGAACATCCAAGACCCCTTTCCCCACAAGAATGGCCCCCAGCTACTCTTCTCAGAGATCTGTTTGACAGGCGCTGTATTTGAAGTCTGGCGATGAGGAGACTGGCAAATCATTTTACAACAGATCAAAGTGTTGGACAAGCCTGAGCAATTCATAGTCATGGAACCAGTTAAATGCACTCGTGTGGTTGCCTGTCAAGTAACCATCCACATGCACTTCCAGCCAACTTTAACAGGAGCAGCTGATTAGTTTGGTCCTATAGGGAGATGAAGGAAGCCCTGGGCATAGTGACAGAGATAGATGGAACGCATATGAGTCAACTCATGAAAACAGATCCATTGCCTTGCAGCCTTTAAACATGGAGAGCCCCCATATGCCAAACTGGAGCTGCCAGCTTGGAACTTTCTTTAGCCAAAGAAGCAGAGTCCAGTCATGTAAATTAATTGACCATGTGCATCTCTGAAAGACATCATCATTTATAAGTACATCAGCTCTCAAGTGAACCAGAACCCCTGGTAAGTCCCTTAGCCTGACACTGAGGGAAAAAGCTCCTTAGCAAACAGGCACTTAATTAACAAAGGTCTCTCCTTTTTATTACAGAAAGATAGAGGATTGGAAAATGGCACAACACAATGGTATGCTGTGAGTATGCTGTGCGGGGCACACAGAGAGCAGATACCAATCCGGAACAGGTGGCAGAGTATTAAAAAAGAATGGCAATCCATTTCTGACGTGACCAGTCAGCGATTTTAGTGACATTTCTCAGATAACCCTGTAGGTCTTAATCTGATACAAAGGAAACCAACTTCACTTCTGGCATCTACTGTAGAGGTAAAAATGTTGTCATCTGTTTCACAGCATTTGGTGTCCAATGTTTGCTTTTCTTGTGACCAGTTTTCTGTTTGAACCTACCCAGGGAGAAAACAGAAAGATCCCAGTGCAGCAAGAGATAGGTCTCTCTGCTCATTCAGCTGAGCAAGGAGGTAGATGTTCAGAGATGGTCTCTTCAGATGGAGCACAGTAAAGGACTTTATACTGCTCAGCAGGGACCAGGGTAGCACAGGGAATCATCACAGGATGCTTTAGAATGGCATCAAGACTTGCCCTCCACCTACATTGGAACCAGGTATTCTTGGTGTCTAAAAGAGAAAAGCATCTTTGATTGGCTTTTATGCTATTTCACAATGGACATGATATGAAAAACTGACAAAACAACAAGTACTGGGATAACTTACCCAAATTATTCAGCAAGACAATACTTTTTGAACAGCTGTGCAAAGAATCAAACCCTCCATCACAGTATCCTTTGTCTGAACTACTTTTGTTTGAGCTGCCCAAGAATAGCCCAGGCTGCTCCCTCTGTGGGCTGTGAAGTTGCAATTACATCCCTCTTCCCCGAGAGCTTTGCTTCCCATGTTAGTGGTACAGAATCAGGTCACAAGCAAGTACTAATCTGCAAAGCTGAGAACACCATGAGTAGCACTGGTGAAAGAATAAGGAAGTGATCAAGTGCCCTGTAAGCGTCTCTGGATTAAACCAGGGTTTCCCAAAGGACAGAGGCAGCTGGCAAGGGGGGGGACACCAAGTGACATATGGACCACAATTGCCAGTCCAACTAAAATGGACAGAAACCACTGCTGCCAGGCTAGTATAAACAGACCTCCCACATTCCAACTTTGCTCCTCATTGATGAAAAGAACTTCAGAGAAGTAACTGATTCTAAGTCTAGCTAAATCCACAGGACACCAGTCAAGAGACTGACTCAATATAACAAAGGTGGTGGCCAATGGTCCATTATTACTTTCTTTTTCCAAGATTTATAGATGTATTCAAAGGAGTTAAGTGACAGATTTCATCACAGCTCACCTCTTCACATCACAATGCATGACAATCCCATGCAGCCTTGATTCCCATCTTCACTGCTGTTGAGCTTTTTCATCCGATACTGGCGGATCTCTCTCACCAATGTGTAAAAGGCATCTTCAACACCCTGAACACAAACGTTACTCATCAGGTAGTCTCTCCCTCACGTGCTTGGATGTTATTCTGCTCTCAATTCATCATTTTACTTTCCACCAAAGGACTTTTTTTTTTTTTTTTTTTTTTTTTTGACATACTTACCCAAAATGTATTCTTCACTCCAGAGCAGCTCCTAGCAAACTGTGAGCCTTGAGGATCAGAGGCCAATTTATATCATGATTCCTTATAGCACGGAACCAGCACTATACACCCACATTTCCCAATATTAAATTCTCAACGTTATTAATTCTGTCTGAGGAAACCATAAACAAGCAGCAAGGGCAGTAGCCTGCCAAAGATGGAGACAATGGCTGATTGTAGCTATAGGAAGAAAAGATTTCTGAACTTTCTGTCCTCAGTAGGAAACAAGGTTATTTCTTGAGAAACTGCTTGTCAATTAAACTTCAATATGAAGGCAATTTCTTTTCAATGTATTATCCTTTTCCAGATTCATTCTGCAAAGCAATGTGGCTGGAGCAGTGACTTGGGAGAGCCCAATAAATACAGGACAATAAGTGGAGAACATTCTCTCTATAAAAATACATATTGTGAGGACATATGAGTGACTTAGCTTCAACACTGGCCTTAACTAGAAGCCCTGGAAAACTGGTCAGCTTGGAAACAAAATCCCTTAGGAATAGCATTTGCTCTTGCTACAAACTGCTCCAGGAGAGAGACATCTGGTTGGTCAGAACTTGGCAGTTTTAGAACCCAGCAACTGGGGCCATCACTGTGAGTCTGAGGAGTCCAAGAAATTCAATATAGTTCCACTCTGCACACTCAGGCTGACATCAAAGGCAAAACAGGGAAAAGGATTTCTGTGGAAGTCAAATCCTAGTGAGGAAAATAGAAAGGAACATAAACACTCCCAAATTAACTGTCATAATGTAGTAAGAAAAGCCAAAAAAGAGTTTGAGGAACAGCTAGCCAAAAATTCAAAAAACAATAGTAAAATGTTTTTTAAATACATTAGAAGCAGGAAGCCTGCTAAAAAAGCAGTGGGGCCCTTGGATGATAAAGATATAAAAGGAGCGATCAAGGAAGACAGTGCCATTGCGGAGCGATTAAATGATTTCTTTGCTTCAGTCTTCACGGCTGAAGATGTTACAGAGGTTCCTAAATCTGAGCCAGCCTTTTTAGGCGACAAATCTGAGGAACTCACTCAGATTGAAGTGACATTAGAGGAGGTTTTGGAATTAATTGATAAGCTGAATAGTAACAAGTCCCCAGGACCAGATGGCATTCACCCAAGGGTTCTGAAAGAACTCAAATGTGAAATTGCGGAGTTATTAACAGTGGTTTGTAACCTATCCTTTAAATCCACTTTGGTACCAAATGACTGGAAGACGGCCAATATAACACCAATATTTAAAAAAGGCTCTAGAGGAGATCCTGGCAATTATAGACCGATAAGTTTAACATCAGTACCAGGCAAATTAGTAGAAACACTAGTAAAGAGTAAAATTGCAAGGCACATAGAAGAGCACGAATTGTTGGGCAAAAGTCAGCATGGTTTCTGCAGAGGGAAGTCGTGTCTGTCTAATCTATTAGAATTCTTTGAAGGGGTTAATAAACATGCGGACAAGGGGCACCCAGTGGACATAATATACCTAGATTTCCAGAAAGCCTTTGACACGGTCCCACACCAAAGGCTTTTATGTAAATTAGGTGGTCATGGGATAGGAGGAAAGGTCCTTTCATGGATCGGGAATTGGTTAAAAGACAGAAAACAAAGGGTGGGAATAAATGGTAAATTTTCACAATGGAGGGGGGTAACTAGTGGTGTTCCCCAGGGCTCAGTCCTGGGACCGATCCTGTTCAACTTGTTCATCAATGATCTGGAAAATGAGGTAAGCAGTGAGGTGGCAAAGTTTGCAGATGACACCAAGTTGTTCAGGACAGTCAAAACCAAAAGGGATTGTGAAGAACTACAAAAAGATCTCAGCAAACTGAGTGATTGGGCAGCAAAATGGCAAATGAAATTTAATGTGGGTAAGTGTAAGGTAATGCATGTTGGAAAAAATAACCCAAATTACACGTACTACATGATGGGGTCAAATTTAGCTACGACAGATCAGGAAAGGGATCTTGGAGTTATAGTGGATAGTTCTCTGAAGACATCCACGCAGTGTGCAGCGGCAGTTAGTAAGGCAAATAGGATGTTAGGAATTATTAAAAAAGGGATCGATAATAAGACAAAAGATATCATACTTCCCCTATATAAAACTATGGTACGCCCACATCTCGAGTACTGCGTGCAGATGTGGTCTCCTCACCTCAAAAAAGATATATTGGCATTAGAAAAGGTTCAGAAAAGGGCGACTAAGATGATTAGGGGCTTGGAAAGGGTCCCATATGGGGAGAGGCTAGAGAGACTGGGACTTTTCAGTTTGGAAAAGAGGCGATTGAGGGGCGATATGATAGAGGTATATAAAATCATGAATGGTGTGGAGAAAGTGAATATAGAAAAATTATTTACCTTTTCCCATAATACAAGAACTAGGGGACACCAAATGAAATTGATGGGTAGTGGGTTCAAAACTAATAAAAGGAAATTTTTCTTCACACAGCGCACAGTCAACCTGTGGAACTCCTTGCCCGAGGCGGCTGTGAAGGCCAGGACTCTATTAGGGTTTAAAAAAGAGCTTGATAAATTTTTGCAGGTCAGGTCCATAAATGGCTATTAGCCAGGGATAAAGTATGGTGCCCTAGCCTTCATAACAAGGGCAGGAGATGGATGGCAGGAGATAAATCACTTGTCTTCTGTTCTCCTTCTCTGGGGCGCCTGGCATTGGCCACCGTCGGCAGATGGGATGCTGGGCTTGATGGACCTTTGGTCTGACCCAGTATGGCCATTCTTATGTTCTTATGTTCTTATGTCTCCAACCCCAGACAATCAGTACTATGAAGGGTCTGCTGGGCCACTACTATATTTATAGCCCCACTTAGAGAAATCACACTGGAAGAATGGAAGCTCGTTACCTGTCTTGTTTTAGCTGATGTCTCAATGAAGGGGATCCCATAGCTCTTGGCTAGTTCTTGAGCCTGTTTTGAATCCACAGTCCTCGTGGGCAAGTCGCACTTGTTTCCCACTAGCACCATTGGCACATCATCTGAATCTTTCACTCTCTTAATTTGCTCTCTAGGAAAAGAGTAGATTAAACACCACAGGGGCAGGTGTTTCTCCCCTGGTCTGGCCCCACAGGAGCTGCAGCAGCCAAAGTCAGGTACTTTTAACTTGGTCCTGAGCTGCTGTGGTGAGAGAGGCTGGGGGTTCTCCTCTATCACCTGCGGAGCCTGCACGAGGGATCTAAAATCCTGTTTAACTAGTTAACCAGTTAAATATTAAGTTTAACTTGTTAACCAATTAAATAGGTGGTGGGTGGCTTTTCCGCTGGCCTGATGGGGCTGCTCCAGTCCCCACTCGCTAACTGCAATCAGTAAGCCTCACCTGTTTTGGGTGAGGCTTGCGAGTTAACCAGCTAACTGGTTAACCATTAACATCCCTAGCCTGGACCTCAAACCTCTCATCTGCAGTCCCCAGAGCACATATCCATAGCGAGAACCCCCACGGCCACATGCCAGCTTTCTGTTCCAGCCCTGAGCCCCCCTCTCTCAGACCTGGGCCAGAGCCCACCCCACCATCCAGAGCCCACCCCACCATCCAGAGCCCTCACCATTCCCTGCACCCTAGCCCAGAGCCCTCTCCCGCATTCCAAACTTCTTAGCCGCCACCCTGCCACAAACCTTCGTGTGCAGTGTGAATTTTCATAGGATATCCACATCAATATGGAGGTGACGTGTGACATCATCTCCACACTGGTGCTGACAAGAAAATTCATTCCACACATGGACAAAGAATTGGAGGGATACTGTGTATATCACATTAAACTCTAAGTCCAATTTTAAAAGAGACTATGAAACTGAGTGGGCTGTAAGGAATTTTTGCAACATTTATCATTTAAACATCAATGACCGTCTTGCAAGTTTGATCTCCATTAATTCCAGTGGTAAATAATGTTGAATGCCAACTGAAAATTGTCCTACTTCAGGCATCCTCCTCCAAAATAAAAATAATTTAAGATTCTTACAAAAGGGCAGAACGTACCTGTAAAGATTGATATCAGCAAACGATTTACTATTATTAATTGCAAAGACACAGAGGAAGCCTTCGCCAGTTCTCATGTACTGGTCTCGCATGGCACTGTACTCCTCCTGTCCGGCAGTATCCAGAATGTCTAGCAAACAGGTCTCACCATCAATAACGACCTGTTTCCGGTATGAATCCTGAGGGAGAGACAAAGACAACTCTTAGTGCTGCTGCTGCAATCCTGTATCTCAGACTTCATTAACAAGCGTCTCAAAGGCACTTCCGAGCTCAAAGCCTGCAGCTGGCAGCAGTTCCACAGCCTGCCACACTCTCTCAAACTCTCACTAAGGAAGCATGGTGCAGGGCATATTCCAGAGACTTGTGTGAAAAGAAAGGCCTTTCACCTCTGGAAAAGCAAAATAGTGCCTCCTAGCCCACTACTGGAGGGGGAACCTCTGGCATGACTCATTCAGGGGTATATCTACAGTAAGTTATAAAACTGCGTATCAACAAAAGAATCCCAGACATCTTACAAAATAGCCCCCATGATGTGCCTCTGTACCATGCATCAAGGAGAATATGCTCCCCAAGTAGAGTGGACTCTCTAATCCCCAAAGAGAATCCCAGAAAGAAAAAACTAATATTGAGCATGACTCAGAAGAGTCTTTTCTGGTTTAGAAGGAGAAAGAGTCCACCACTTGGCTCTTGCTTTATACACTTATCTCGATTTTATTGTTCATGCAATTCTCCCCTATTAAACAAACAAAAACAATTCAGTGCTATTTTCTTCAGAAAACATTACTCAACTGACACGACTAATGATAATTTTACTACATTAACTGCAGGATCATGCTAGTCAGACCAACCCTTTTAAATCATGAACACCCCTGTACTAGGAACCAAGTCAAACAAATGAGTGGTGTAGCACACAGGAATGTGCTTCCCTGAGATTTGTAACCTTACTCCTTGTCACTACACCCAGTGTTACCACAGTAGCAACAGGATATTTAGTCAGAGATCAGAATGCCATTAGTGCTATGTGACATACAAACAAACAAAAAGACGGCCCCTTCCTCCAAAGGACTCAGTGGATAGTGCAATGGGGAACAGGAAGCCACTCACCTTGTGCAGTAACAATGGTCCTTCAAGATGTATGCCCCTGTGGGTGCTCCCCTCTGGGTGTTGGTGCATCTTTGTACCACTGCTCAGAGATTCTTCGAAATCTGTGGTTTCCTACACCGTGCACAAGCTGTAGCTCCTTCATGTGCTATCTAGCGCACACATGGCACAGGCCCCCACCTGTTCCTTCTGTACCCTAGCAAAGAGCAGGATGTTCCAAAGCAGGGGAAAGAGGGAGGGAAGTGGAGCGCTCACAGGGATACACATCTTGAGGAAAGAGAAGTTACTCACCTGTAGTAACGGTGGTTCTTCGAGATGTGTCCCCGTGGGTGCTCCACAATAGGTGTTGGGCTCGCCCGGTGCCGCAGATCGGAAATCTTCCAGCAGTTTCTCCTGGATCGTGCATGTGCCGGCACGCACCAGCATGTGCCGCCCCCCGGCGCGCCCCCGGCTGCGTGCGCGATCCGGTCCCCGCCAGTTCCTTGACCAACCGCCTCGGATGCTCCTGAAAAACACTAGACAGAGATCCGAAGCGGGGAGGATGGGTGGATGGTGGAGCACCCATGGGGACACATCTCGAAGAACCACCGTTACTACAGGTGAGTAACTTCTCTTTCTTCTTCGAGTGGTCCCCGTGGGTGCTCCACAATAGGTGACTACCCAGCAGTAACCCAAGTAAGGAGAGGGGTAATCGGTTTATGTGCAGCTTGCCCCCAAGAGGACTGCTGTTGACAGACAGGCATCCTCTTCGAATACCCAAGGCAGGGCATAATGCTCGGCGAAGGTGTCATAGGATGACCAGGTCGCCGCTCTACAGATGTCTTAAAGCGATGCCCTTGAAGAAGGCTGTTAAGGCCGCCACCGCCCTGGTGGAGTGAGCCCTGGGCGGGGCCAGCAAAGGAGCATTTTGAAGCTCGTAACACATTTTTATACAGGACACAATGTGCTTTGAGATTCTCTGTGAAGAGAGACCTTCTCCTTTTGACCTGGGAGTGAGAGAGACTAGGAGCCTGTCCGTTTTCCGGAAGGACTTAGTTCTGTCTATGTAGAAGGCCAACGCCCTCCTCACGTCCAGGAGATGCAGGCGTGCCTCCTTGCCGGAGCTGTGAGGCTTTGGGAAAAATGAGGGTAAAACTATTGGCTCGTTAAGAATGGACTCCGAAGAGACTTTTGGAACAAAGGCTGGGTGCAGCCTTAAGGTTACCGCCTCCTTTGAGAATACTGTGCAGTGCGGCGTTGCCATCACTGCTGCGAGCTCACTCACCCTGCGGGCTGACGTAGTTGCAAAGAGGAAGGTTCGTTTTTTTTTTTTTTTTTTTTTTTTTTAAATCGTAAGGAGACATATGGGAACTGTGGCTAACGGTTCAGAAGGTGGACCCGATAGTGTGCTGAGCACCAAGTCCAAATTCCACGATGGTGGAAGCGGTTTCCGACGGGGGGTACAGGTTTACCAGCCCCTTCAAGAACCTGGTAACGATAGGATGGGCGAACACCGTGGGCCCTTCCTCTGTATGCTGAAAGGCTGATATAGCGGCGAGGTGGACCTTTAGCGAGGATAGAGAAAGCCCGCCTCTCTTGAGGTCCAGTAAGTATTCCAGTATTACAGGTATAGGAACGTCAAGGGGAGCTAACTGCTTGGCGGAACACCAGGCTGTGAATCGAGTCCATTTCTACTTATAAGTCCTCCTGGTGGAGGTCCTTCGGCTACATTCCAGGACTTGTTGTACTCCCTCCGTACATGTGCTCTTTAAGGAGCTGAGCCATGGATTAGCCATGCTTGTAGGTGCAGACCCTGAGGGTGCGGGTGTACTATGGACCCCGAGCCTGCATGAGAAAGTCCGGCGCCACCGGTAGAGGGAGCGGTGGGCGGTCCGACATGCGCAGAAGCAAGGGAAGCCATTGCTGCCGATCCCAAGTGGGACTATGAGTATCATGCGAGCTCTCTCCCTTCTGGCTTTGTGCAAGACCTTGTGGATAAGCGCTGCAGGGGAAACACGTAAAGTAGGGAGCCCCTCCATGAAAACATGAATGCGTCCCCCAGGGACCCCCGCCCCACTCCTGCCCTGGAGCAGTACTGGGGACACTTTTTGTTGTACTGGGTGGCAAACAGATTTATCTGGGGAAACCCCCATGTACGAAAAATGCACCGTAGCACATCGGAGCGGATCTGCCATTCGTGTGTGATTGCGAAGCGCCTGCTCAGCTGATCTGCTTTCACGGTGTGAGCGACCGGCAAGTATGAGGCTTTCAACGTTACATTGTTGGCGATGCACCAATTCTACAATCGGACTGCTTCCGCACATAGGGCATGGGATAGTGCTCCTCCTTGTCGATTGATGTAAAACATAGTGGAGATATTGTCGGTATTGAACCCCGACTACTTTGCCATGTAGGTAATCTCGAAAATGTCTGCAGGCGTTGAACACTGCTCTGAGCTCCGTTATGGTAATGTGCAGTGTCTGTTCCGCAGGGGACCATAGCCCTTGCGTTACCTTGTCGCCAATGTGAGCTCCCCATCCTATGTGGGAGGTGTCGGTAGTAAGAAAAATAGAAATTTGTGGTTGGTGAAAAGGCACCCCCACCAGCGCATTCTCGGGGTTTTCCCACCACGCCAGGGATCTGCGCACCTCTGTTGTGGGCGACACCATCCTGTGGACAGTGTGGGATGCTGGTTTGTAAACGCTCGCCAGCCAATGCTGCAGGCTTCACATGTGCAACCTGGCATTCTGTACCACAAACGTCGCTGCCGCCATGTGGCCCAGCAGCTGTAAGCACGTTAAGACCGGCACCGTGGGGCTGTATGTGATGACTTGCACCAGTGAACTGATGGCGCGGAAGCAGGCGTCGGGTAGGTACACCCTTGCTGTGATAGAGTTTATGCGTGCCCCTATGAACTCTATATCTTGTGTGGGTTCGGTCTTTGACTTTGCAGGGTTGATGACTAGGCCCAGCGAAGAAAATGTGTCCGCTGTGATGCGTATCATGCGTGAGACCTCTGCCTTCGAGGCCCCTTTTAGCAGGCAGTCGCCCACATATGGGAAAAATAAACACCCCCTGTATGTGCAGGTAGGCTGACGCCACTGCCAGGGTTTTGGTAAAGACTCTGGGGGCCGAGGAGAGGCCGAATGGAAGAACCCTGTGCTGGAAGCGCTCCTGGCCGACCGTGAAGCGGAGGAAGCGTCTGTGTGCCGGGTGGATTGTTATATGAAAGTAAGCATCTGGTAAGTCGAGTGCTGCAACCCAGTCTCCATCGTCCAGTGCCGTGAGTATCAAGGCAACTGTGATCATCCGAAAATGTTGCTTGTGCCAGTAACGGTTGAGGCCCCGAAGATCTAAGATGGCCTCCAGTCTCCTGTTTTCTTCTCTGGTAGGAAGTAGCGTGAATAAAAACCTTCCCCTGGAATTATTCCGGCACTCTTTCCACCTCCCCTATGAACATAAGGTGATTGACCTTCTGCTTGAGCCTTGCCTCGTGGCAGCATCCCTGAGGTGAGTCCTGGTGGGAGGCGTCGTCGGTGGAAGCGACTGGGAGGGGATCGCGTAACCCGTGGCTATGATCTCCAGCACCCATTTGTCTGTGGTGATCTTTTGCCATTGGGAGTGGAATGGTCTGAGGCGATGATAGAACATGAGATGAGAGTGGCATTGAGCGAGGGTATTGATAGTGCACCCCCAACATACCCGTCAAACTTGTTGTCTTTGGGCCTGACCCGAGGGCGTACAGCTTTGTTGCGAACGTCGCCTAGGAGTTCTGTACTGTTGCTGCTGTTGATAGCGCTCTTGGCCGTAGCCCCGTTGATATTGAGCACGCTGTGGTTGTAAGCGTAGCGTCTTTGCTGAGGATAAATTTTTCCCTCCTGTATGGGGGAGTATAAATGCCCAAGGTTCTAAGTGTAGCTCTCGAGTCCTTACTGGAGTGAGGGACCGAGTCGGCTGAGTCTGCAAAACAGCTTTTGTGTATCAAAGGGAAGGTCCACGATCTTCGCCTGTAGGTCCCTCGAGATACCCGACGTCTGTGGCCAGGATTTTCTATGCACGACCACTGCTGTAGCCGTTGAACATGCCGCCATGCCCGCCATGTCCAGGGCAATCTGGACTCCCGTCTGCGATGCTGCGTAGCCCTCTTAAACAATCGCCTTTAACACCGGCTTTTTGTCTTCCGGAAGTGAAGCCATGAGGGGAGTAAGCCTGGAGTAATTATCAAAATTATGGTTTGCTAGGTGTGCCCATAATTTGCCACTCTCAATAGCAGGGTAGAAGAGGAGTATACCTTCCTGCCAAACAGCTCTAGCTTCTTAGCATCTTTGTCCGATCCCCCCGATTTGTACTGAGAAGCCTTTGACCTCTGCTGGGACGATTCGACCACCAAAGAACTTGGTTGTGGGTGACTGAAGAGGAACTCCATGCCCTTTGCCGGGACAAAGTACTTCTTATCCGCTCTCTTGTTCGTAGGCGGAACAGAGGCCGGAGTCTGCCATATAGTAGTGGCTGACTCCAGAATGGCTTCGTCCAGCGGAATAGCAATTTTGGATGAAGCCGGGGGTCTCAAATTTTCCAGGAGTTTGTGATGTTTCTCCTGCACTTCTGCCGTTTGAATGTCTTGCGTGAAAGCCACCCTTTTAAACAGCTCCTGAAACTGTTTAAGGTCATCCGGGGGAGAAACCTCCCCGGGGGCCATGGCCTCATCTGGGGAGGATGAGGAGGAACCACTAGGGTAAATCTCCCTCGAACCCTCGGGCTGCTGTGGTCGATGATACACTTGCTCACTGGAGGATTGTGAAGGAAAGTCTCGGGGTTCTAAAATTAACTCCCCTTGAGACAACTGTGTTTCTGTCTCCGATCGGGAGTGCCCACGGGGGTACTGAGCGGCCGGTGGGGACCTGCCCCTGGATGTAGGCCTGCGGTGTCTGTGTCCAGCATGATGAGGATGACCATGGCAGCATGGGCAAGGGTCCGGGGATGGAGACCTGAACCACTCGCCGGGTGTGCACCCCCGATGTCTGGGAGAGTGAGACCTCCGCGACGACACAGATAGAGGTGAAACTGGCTTGTGATAGTACTCCAGGGGATCCAATCCCAGAAATGGTGAAGGTGGCCCAAGCCATGGTGACATTGGTTGGAGGAACGGAGGAGGTGGTTCCGGATGGGCCGGTGGAGACCCAGGCCTTCGGTGCAGCGTGTGTATCACAGGGGGAGGGCTTGGTGCTAACAGCAGCACAGCCCTGTCCGGAGATGGGCTGCAGTGCCGGGCTTTTGATTTTGCCTTGCCCCTCCCCTGTGGGGCTGGCACCGCCCCGTTCCGTGCCGGGGATCTCGGCCCCGCTGTCAGCGCCGTGCTCGGCCCTGTCAGCTGCGGTGCCGTGCGGGTATCCTCCTCCGGTGCCTGCAGGCTCCGTGCCTGGCGCCCCTGCACCGTTGGTGCCGTGGGGGCCGGTGCCACCTGTGGCGGTGCCGCCTGGTCCGGCGCTTGCCTCGCTGACGCTCTAGGCGCCGCGCGTGCCGGCTGTTGTATAACTGGAGGCTCAGCCTCTGCCACGTGCACTGCCGCGCTGCCGCTTGCCTGTGTATGTGGCTGGGGGCTGTGTGCTCCGCTCGTCCTGCTCGCTGCAAACGCCAGCAAGGATCGAGCCAGGGAGAGTTTCCTCCGTTTCTGCACTGAGGGGGTCAGAGAAAGCTGCCCTCCTCTTTTGCAACCCAGAGGGCCCTTCTGGGTGAGGCTTCTCTGGCAAGTCCGGCTGGAGAGCCTTATCGAACAAGAGCATTTTACGCGCCATCGCTCTGTCCTTCCTGGCCCTGGCTGTGAGCTTAGCACAGTGAGAACGCTTCTGGGTAGCCTGTGATTCCCCCAGGCATCGGATGTATTCGCTATGCCCCATGGAGGCTGGCATAGCTTCGCGGCATGACTCACGCATTTTTAAAACCTGAAGAGGCCATTGCGGTGAGTCCTTTACTGTTAATAGGGTACTTAGCACTTAATCCGTGCCTTTCCACCCCAAATAGTGATCACCAGCCTGCGGGGCAGTGGGCGGCCTAAATGGCCTTCACGTCCGCTCTTCTCTTCTCCGCTCCTCTGTTTTTTCTTTTTCTTTCTTTTTTTTTTTTTTTTTGCTGATATTCTCTTTGTCTTCGCTGTCTGTCTTTTTTTTTGTTTAATAACCAAAAACAACAAATGACACGTAGAAAAACCACTATTTAATCTGACTCTGGCCTTAGCCTGAGTAGATGCCGTCTGCAGCCGATGGCGGTTGAGAAGGAACTGGCGGGAACCGGATCGCGTACATGGTTGGGGGTGTGCAGGGGGGTGGCGCGCGCAAGCGCATGCGCAATCCAGGAGAAACTGCTGGAAGATTTCCCATCTGCGGTGCCAGGCGAGCCCAACACCTATTGTGGAGCACCCACGGGGACCACTCAAAGAAGAACCATCATTACCACACAAGGTGAGCGATTCCTCTTCTTCAAGTAGTGTCCCTGTGGGTGCTCCACTCTGGGGGACTATAAAGTGGTAGTTACACTTTGGAGGTGGGTTTCGAACCCAGTAACAATTAAAGCTGACAAATGCTTGACCCACTTAAATATAAACACAGAAGTGGCTGTGTTAGTCTGTACTCCAGCAAAATAAACCAGCAGAAATGTAGCACTTTAAAGACTAACAAAATGATTTATTCGGTGATGAGCTTTCGTAGGACAGATCTGAAGAAGTGGGTCTGTCCTACGAAAGCTCATCACCAAATAAATCATTTTGTTAGTCTTTAAAGTGCTACATTTCTACTTAAATGGAGAAAGCAATGGAAGAGGATACAGGGTAGTGCTGTGCAAACGTATTGCTGGAAGACCACGTTACCCCCTCACATATGTGCGTAAGGAGTATGTTCTTGGGAATGGCGGTGGAACACACAGCCCTTGCAGAATGGGTGATGGCAGCACCCAGAGGATCTTTGTGGTAAAGCTTAGCCCAATTGAATAGGGGTGGAGATCCAGCTGGACAGGTGTTGAGATGAAAACGGGCAGCCCCTTGGGCTGCTCCACAAAGGATAGGAAGAGCCTCGGAGACTTGCACCAAGGCCTTGTGCGATCGATGGAGAAGACCAATGCCCAACAAACGTCCAGAGTGTGCCAAGCCGCATGCGCGGGATCGGAGTGCAGCTTCAGGAAGAACGCAGGTAAATGGATAAGTTCATTGATGTGAAATGGAAAGGGAACTTCAGAAAGAAACTTTAGGCTGAGGGCAAAGAGTGACTCCATCCTTGGTAAATGCGGTATAAAGAGGTTTAGCCACGAGAGTGGCAAGCTTCTCAACCCTCCTGGCCATTGTGATGGCAACTAAAAACTAGACCTTCATCAACAGAGCGAGGACCATGGTGCCAGTGGTTCAAAGGGCAGCTTCATGAGGAAGTTGAGTACATGCTTAAGGTCCCAAATAGCGACCGGAGGACATATTGATGGAAAGATGTTTCTAACAGGCCTGTTAGAAAAAGCTTGGTGATGAGATGGATGGGGAAGGAAATCCCATCCTCCAGTTGGTGGAAAGCCACCAGTGCTGCTGCATGCACCCAGACAGTATTGAGGGCAAGGCCCGACTCACGCAGGTGCAACAGGCAGTCAAGGAGGACAGGAAGGGGCCTGGTGAGAGGAGGCATAGAGCGATTAGCGCTCAATCATTGAGTGAACTGCATCCACCTGTAAAGGTAGGACTTGCATGTGGACTCCTCTCTGCTGTTAATGAGAACCTGATTTACCTCTTCCGAGCATGTGATTTTGGCATTCTGGAACCATGAAGAAGCCATACCTAGAGATGCAGCCTGAATGGGTTGGGGTGAAGGATGTGGCTGAAGTCCTGAGACAGAAGGTTGCGGCAAGGATGAAAGGGATATGGAGTTGCTACTGACATCCGGTACAGTTACGGATACCAACTTTGCCTCGGCCATGCTGGGGCTATCAGGATGAGGTGAGCCTGGCCCAGTTTGACCTTGATCAGAAGCTTGTGAATCAAGGGAAAGGCAGGAAACATGTGAAGAAGGGGCTTGTCTCAGGTGATGGGGAAGCTGTCCCCAAGGGAGTGTCTCCCCAGATCTGCTCTGAAACAATAACAATGACACTTCATTGACTTGGGTCCAAACAGGTGTATGCATGGCTAGGCACAAAGCTGGAACCCATGGTTGAGGGTCACTGTGTCAACTTCTCCCTCATGGTGATTGCTGAATGAGCGACTGAGGGCACCCGCGGTCACGTTCAGTACCCTGGGAGATGTGTGGCCACCGGCATAACATGGTGATGAAGGCACCATGTCCACAGTTTTATGTCCTTTGTACACAGGGACAGGGACCAAACCCCATTCTAACACCTGATATAATACATGCAGGCGGTCAGTAAGTATGTCGACTGACCTGCCTGCGAGGTGCCATCAGAAAAGCTGGCATACTAATGGACTGCTCTGAGTTCTCGGCGGTTTTTGTGGAGTGCTTGCTCAGTGAAACACCATTTGCCCTGGTCCATATGAAAACTCAAATCGGCCCACCTAAGCAAAGCATCTGTAGTGATGGTACTAGATAGGGGTGGTTGATGGAACAGCACCCCGGTAAGAATGGTGCCTGGACACATTCACCACTAGACGGAGGTGAGAATGTGCAGCGGTATGGCCATGGATTTGGACAGTGGGTCCCTGGCCTGGGCATAGCACATGGCTAGCCAGGACTGAATGCACCGCATGTGAAGTTTGGCCAGCTTGACCACTTATGTGGTGGTGGCCATATTGTTGGAGTTAAAAGTTTTATTCTCTTTTGTTCTCTTTTAAACTTTGAATTTTTAAACTTTAGGTAATAATGTAAAGTAGCATATTAATACATGTAACGTATTCATTTTATTGACTGAATAAGTTCTTCAGTTGAATGTGTGTCTCCTGTTTTAGAGCTTAGTGAATTTAGTAAGTAAGAAACAGACAGTTTGGTATTGTGTCTATGTTAATGAAGATTACAGGATGATGTTGAAGGCTGAGGCCTTAATTGCTTGATTAACAATGCCAATGCCTTTTACTCTGTTCTGCTCTGAGAGTCCTTGTAAGTATTGTTTGTGTGTGAAAGTGGTACGTCTGTGTTGAGATAAAGGTGTGAAGGTTATACCCAGAGCCAGATGGTCAAGAAAGGAAGGGCGAAGCGTGGGTGAAGACAGACTCCACGGCGTTAGAGAAGGACCACCAGTGCGTACCCCAGTCAAGAAGTGATCGGATTGGCAGATTGACTACTCTAAAGCATGGAGCAGACACCACTAAGGACAATCAATTACAGGATGAGCCTTCCGGAGATGTTTTGAGAACGATTGGTATCAAGAGATAACATACCAGTCACAGACTGACACAGCAAACCTCAACAGAGGAAAGAATTACAAAAGCAGGGTGCTTTGCCATGGGACTTTGGGTTCGTCTTGTCACCAACTCCAGAAGAGCATCGGATCGTGACCGACAAAGCCCTGCTCCTGTTCTGTGATCAGTTTAGCTGGCCACTAGATTGATCCAGCCTCTGGACTGGTAACTAACGAGGTGGGTGGGTGGGTGTGTGCGTGAGAGAGAGAGATTGCTGAGCGGAGTCTTGCTGCCTCCAAAGGTCAGACTCCTGGGGCATCCATCAGCCACCCTGGCTTCCTGCTGCGAAGGGACAATTCATCTGAGCAGTTAAAGACTCGGATGGAGTGAACTCTCAGCATGGAGTAGGCCCCGCTATTGTACCTGGTGGATGGGTGGGTCTAACAAGCATATGCTATTGTTGTATTCTCAATAAATGCGACGTACTGCCTTTTCCCCCATAAAAGATCTCGCGTGCTTTGTTTAAGCATAACAACACGACCCAGCAACTTGAAGTGTATGCCCACCATGACGATGGGAGACAGTTGCACCACTAGGATGAGATCACGCGGGGCATAGTCGTCTTTGAAGCAGGACAGTGGCCCTGGCAGTAGTACTGTTTGTGTGAGACCCAATGAACTCTAGGAACTGCATGGGTTGAAGTATGGCCTTAGTTTAGTTTATGTGGAAGCCCAGGCTAAGCAGGACATCTGAGGTGACCACTACCATGCGAAGGGCCTCCAGGAATGACGGCCCTTTTATGAGACCATTATCCAGATAGGGAAAGATTATTACCCCATGTCGACTCACATGGGCAGCCACAACCGCCATAGTTTCAGAGGCCATTCTGGGCACAGCAGAGAGCCCAAACAGGAGGGCCCAGTACAGACAGTAGTGGGATCCCACTATAAAATAAAGGAAGCTCCTGTGCACCGGGTGGATTGTGATGTGAAAATAAGTTTCTTATAGGTCAAGACCTGAGAGCCAGTCATTTCTGTACAGTGCCACAATCACAGAATCATAGGGCTGGAAGGGACCTCAGGAGGTCATCTAGTCCAGCCCCCTGCTTCAAGCAGGATCAACCCCTACTAAGTCATCCCAGCCAGGACCTTGTCCATCCGGGACTTAAAAACCTCCAGGGATGGAGAATCCACCACCTCTCTAGGCAACGCATTCCAACACTTCACTACCCGCCTGGTGAAGAAGTTTTTCCTAATATCTAACCTACACCTCTTCCTCTTCAACTTCAGACCATTACTCCTTGTTCTGCCATCTGACACCACCAAGAACAGTTTCTCACCCTCCTTATTAGAGCTGCCCTTCAGGAAGTTGAAGGCTGCTATTAAATCACCTCTAAGTCTTCTCTTCTGTAAACTAAACAAGCCCAAATCCCTCAGCCTATCCTCATCGGTCTTGTGCTCCAGACCCTTAATCATTTTTGTTGCCCTTCACTGAACCTGCTCCAGCAAATCCACATCCTTTTTATACTGGGGGGCCCAAAACTGGACACAATATTCCAGATGTGGCCTCACCAGTGCCGAATAAAGAGGAATAACTACTTCTCTAGATCTGCTCGAAATGCTCCTCCTAATGCACCCCAGTATGCCGTTAGCTTTCTTGGCTACAAGGGCACACTGTTTACTCATACCCAGCCTTTCATCCACCATAACCCCTAGGTCCCTTTCCATCGTACTGCTGCTGAGCCAGTCGGTCCCCAGCCTATAACAATGTTTGGGATTCTTCCACCCCAGATGCAGGACTCTACACTTCTTATTGAACGGCATCAGATTTCTTTTGGCCCAGTCCTCCAATTTATCCAGGTCCCTCTGGATTCTCTCTCTACCCTCCAATGTATCTACCTCTCCCTCTAGTTTTGTGTCATATGAAAACTTGCTGAGGGTGCAACCCAATCCCTCATCCAGGTCATTAATAAAAATGTTGACTAACACCGGCCCCAGAACCGAGCCTTGCGGCACTGCGCTTGAAACAGACCGCTATCCAGATATTGAGCCATTGGCCACTACCCGTTGGGCTTGACCATCAAGCCAGCTTTCTATCCATCTTATAGTCCAAGGATCCAATCCACATTTCCTTAACTTATGGACAAGAATGTTGTGGGAGACCGTATCAAAAGTCTTGCTGAAGTCAAGGTTTATCACATCCACTGACTTCCTCATGGCCACAGAGCTTCTTACCTCATCATAGAAGCTGATCAGATTGGTGAGGCAGGACTTGCCCCTGGTGAATCCATGTTGGCTACTTTTGATCACTTTCCCCTCTTCCAAGTGCTTCAAAATGGACTCCTTGAGGATTCCCTCCATTATTTTCCCATAATGGTCATGAGAATCACAATCTTGAACTGTTGATACAGAATGTATTTGGATGAGCCTCCTGAGGTTGAGGATAGGTCTACACCTCCACTCAGTCTCCTTTTTCTTCTGGGTTAGGAAGTACATGAAGTAAAACCACCTGGCCCGAAACACCACAGGGACCAGCTTGATGGCACCCAGATGGATGTGGTGCTGTACCTCGTTTGACAAGATGCTCGAGAGATGGGTCCTGAAAGAGGGACAGGGTAGGAGGGTGGGTAAAGGGGTAGAAGTAAATTGGACAGAATACACCCGGGCCACTTGCTCCAGGACCCACTTGTCCAACATACTGGTGGTCCAGTGGTGGAATAAAGGACAGTGGCAGTGGTGAATGGATGGTGCCCATAACGTGTGATGGCTGGAGCAGAAATCTCTCGCAGGCTCTTGGCCACACCCTCAAAACTGCTGTGTAGGTTGTTGAGGGAGGGATGCTGCAAGCTGTTGGTGTGATTGCCAGTGAGGTCTTTGCTGCTGGCATCTATCCATTGGTGAGATTCAGAGTGTTGTGGTTGCTGCAGGAACTGCTCCGGTGGTCTTTGATAGGGAGAGTACTGGGCCCGCTTGAATGTGGGGAGCATACAACGTGAGTGCATGCAGCACGGTGCGAGAATCCTTCACAGAGTGAAGGACCTCATCCACGTTCTCAGCGAACAGAAGCTGTTTGTGGAAGGGAAGGTCCTCCACTGTCTGCTGCAGGTCCTTGGGGACCTCCGAGGGCTGATGCCACAGTGGAGATCATGACCCTAGCCCCCGTGTGCACCGTGTCCGTCGCAGATGGGAGTGGCATACGGCCAATGATGTGCCCTTCATGTATTCGGGATGGGTGTCGCTGCTCAGGTGAGGGAACCAACTCATGCAGCTTGAAGTAGTTCAGGTGGTCATAGCCAGCCAGCATGGCCACATAGTTTGCCAGCCACAGAAGCAACGTGTCAGAGGAATAAACTTTGTGCCCCATGATGTCCCATTTCTTACTCGTTTTGTGCTGGGGAGTGGAATTAAAGGATTTATAATTTTGTTGCATTCAGCATCCCCCACTAATGAGTTTGGCTACGGATGGGCGAACAGAAACTCAGCATCTTTAGAAGATACAAAATACTGCTTGTCAGACCTCTTGTGAGTGAGGGCAAATGGATCTGGCATCTGCCAAATTATACTTGTGGGGGTCCATTATGGCCTCATCCATGGGCATCACAATTCTGGAAGAGGAGCGAAGCTGTAGGGTACAGAAAAGTCTGTACTGTTTGACTGGCATCTCCTGCAGATCCTTCTGTGCATAGGCCATCTGCCAAGTTAGCTCCTGAAAAGCCCTGGAGTTGTCTGTAGGGGGGACACAAAACCGAGATCACTATATCATCTGCAGTGAAAACCTATCTTCATCCTCCGAAAGGGAATCCTCCGCCACAGAATGGCGTGATGGCGGGTATGTCACCAACATGGTGAGTTGCGGTAACATGGGGCAGCCGCTAGACACTGTGGACAGTGCAAGTGGAGAATGGGAGCAGGGCAACTGCTCCAGCCAAGGTGACCATCAAGGAGGTGATCTGTGCGGATGGGGTAGTGATGTGCAAAACACGGCAGGGGCAGCTTTGGGTAGACTATAGTTGCCGGCTTATCAGTCCCGTGCATTCCGCCAGGAAGGAGTGCTGCAACAAGAAGGACACTCCCTCTGATCGGAATGCCCCCTCCAGGGATAGGCAGCTTAGTCCCTGAACACTGAGAGAACCTCAAGCATCTGGATGCGCACAGGGATGGGGGTGGCACTAGGGATCCACAGTGTGGCGTGCTGGCAGGTGCCAGGGCCAGTGCCATGCACACCCCAGGGACAAGTCTTCATGGCACTGTTTGGACACCGCTGTGGGCTTTGGCAAAGCAGCGTTTCAGTGCCTTCTCCAGTGCCACATGAGAATGGGGCACTGCCTCCACCCTGGGCTTGTGTATTACTGAGGCCGGTGCCTTACGTGAGGGGTGCGGAAACTTGGAGCAGGGCCACTTGTGCATCTTAATTTTCAAAAACCTCTTATACCCAGGGGTAGAGACAGCCAAAGCCAGGGGTGCCCAAGGTGTCAGGCACCAAATGCTAGTGGCTCAGTGCCAAGTGTGCCCACTTTGGCGGTGCCAGCTTTGACAGTGCCAGAGATATCACAGCCATCTTTTCAACTGGCAGAACCTGAGAGGATGGACACTGGAGGTCAGAAATGTGCTAGAGAAGAGCTCATCTCTGTGGAAGGGGTGCCAACCAAGGTAAGGGGACATGTGGAGTTCATACTCTTGGTCTCCTGTGTCAGTTTCTCATCGGAGAGCTGCTCCTGGGTTGCTGGTTGGAGGGATTTTTTGTGAAGATAAATCGTCGACCTGTTGGCTAGGTCCCTCCTGGCCCTTGCCATGAGGCTGGAGCAGTGGGGTGCACGATTGGATTTGGTGGTCCTCAGACACTTGATGCAGAAGGCATGGCTCTTGGAGAGAGGCATGGCTTCTCTACAGGTTGTGCGTCACTTGAAGCCCAGGGAGCCCAGTGTGGTGATGACACAGCAACTCATTCTAAAACTTTATTATTTATTTATTTATAGTGGTCTTTGAACCATCAAATGGGATGAAATAACTTGAATAATGGCAGTTAGATAGTTCAGTATTTGTTCCGACTAAACTCCTTTGTCTTGCAGAGAGACAGCAAAGCTCCAACTGCAGCCAAATATGCTAGAAAAGGAACTGAGATGCCTGCACCACGCATGCATCAGATAGCGCAAGGAAGCACTGCTGTACAAGCATGGGAAACCACAGCTACAGAAGAATCTGCAAGCACCGGCATTAGGACACACCCACTCCCAGGAGGGGACACTACTATATGAAAATGCATTCTCTTCAAGGAAAACAGTAAATGACTAACACACCTGGTGACTGGTTACCCATACAAAGGGCTCAGGCATGTGCGCTGAAATGCACACAATTACCTATCTGCAGTGCAATACACCTTTCAGCTGCATCTCAAAATTGTCAGAGGTTCCAACTACAGTTGCTCGCACTCACACCTCCACCCACCGCCCACTGCTTGCCTCAAGATGGGTATATCAGTTTCCTAAATAATTTAACAATCATCCGTTAGTTTCCCTCCCTGGGGGAGAAGAGGAGACAACAACCTATGTGCATGCAAAACATCGCGCACGACAGCGTTTGTTTAATGTATAGAAACAGTGTGTACGTGAAGGTACATAACTGCCCTGGTGCAGCCGAGACGCCCCCAGCCTGCGGTACGTGGAGCAGAGCACTGAACACAAACTGCACGTGCAGCTGAACACGAAGCCCGATACCGCGCGCTGCCAGCACCTCGAGGCGCTGCGCTCTGCAGTGTGGCTGCGCTCGCCCGGGGCGAAGGGAGCGCGGCGCAGCCCAGCGTCAGGCCGCCCCCCGAGCGCTGGGAGAGGCATTGCCCCGAGGAACAACACGCGCTTCCGAGCCACGTCGCCTCCCGGAGCCCCGGCCCCAGGGGCCCGCCCGGCTCACCTCGATGGTCGGGTCGTACTCGTCCACGAAGTGGTTCTGGATGAGCTGGATGGTGAGGGCGCTCTTGCCGACGCCTCCGGCTCCCACCACCACCAGCTTGTACTCGGTCATCGCCCCGCGCGGGGCCCCACCCCGCCAGACGGGCGCTGGCCGGCCCCGGACTGCCGCTCCCTGACAGTCGTGGGGCGGGGCGCGTCCCGTCCCCTGCCGTCCCACCGAGCCTCCCCCTTGCGGCCCGACAGAACGCAACACCCCTCCGCCACCGTCCTTCCGGCCCCACCACTAACGTCATCAGGCGCGACCGGAAAGAGCCACGCGCCGCCGCTCGGCCCGCCAAGGCGCAGGCGCGGCGCGTCGCGCTGCCCAGGAGCCGTTCTTGGGTCGAGCGCCCCGGCCGCTGTGCGCACGCACCGCGCACCACAGGCGCTCCTGCGCACGGAGGAGGCTGCGAGCCCATCTGCACAGCCGGAGGCGTTTTTTTTCAAAATCAGTAAAACTTTATTCTATTTCCATTGTTTGCCATTAACAGAAAATTGGAGAAAGCAATGTTTGTTTCACAAAGATAATGCATCTCCCAGAGAAGAAAAACCCTAAACTGAGAATAGAGGTAATATGAAAAAAAAACCACAGTACTGCCCTCTATTCAAAGAAAATAACTCCTGATCTTTTTGGTTAAAGTAATACTTAGACCAATCATTCCGTTTTCTTGCTTGATAAAGTGTGACTAGGAAAGAATGGGCAGAGAGTAAGAGGAGGAAGGAAAAAAATAAAAGCACACAGACAACTATTTCACCTTGATGAAAATTTCAATACAGCTATGGAAAGCCTAAGTATTTATTCCTTTACAGTACATGGGTGCTGGCTGCAAAAAGGAAAAAAAATATTCACTTCAGGCACAATTTTTAAATTTAAATCAGTAAAAGAAACTGGGTTCAGAAGCTGCAGTGTTCTAAGCAGCAGCAAAATCTGTGCATTGTTTTTATATATTTAAATTACCACAGCGATGGCACACCTCACCCTTCTGAAATTCTGCACTGCACATACTAATTGCAGAAAGTTCCAGAGCAGATTGGCCCTGGAAGGTACTTTAATTGACCTCTAACAGACTTTTGCTACATGGACTAAAGTTTAAATGATATGAAAAACATTTTAACATTTGGCCATCAACTTAAAAAGTATCTGAATGCTCCTACAGCTTTATATAAAAAAAGTTAATCTAGTCCATATGGTCCTCCAAATTCAAGCTAAAGGAACAGGAAGTGAGCCTCCTACATGGAGGGGAAGATAACACAAATGAGAGCTAAGGCATGGTTAACACCTTGGCAGAAATAAGGAAGGTAGAGTATACATATTTTTAGTGCAGAATTTCATAAGGTCTATCGCAGTAGAACTGTCTATATGTTCATTTAAATAGGCAATGTAGATTTGCAGTTACCAGTTGCGTTAAATGCACCATTCAAAAAGCGTCTAACAAGTGATACTATAAGGCGCCACCTTAAGTTTCCAGGATGCAACTGCATAATTTTAAACCTTTTTTTTTTTTTTTTTTTTTTATAAACATAACATAAGGAAGGTGTTAAAACTGGTGTAACAGCTTCTTAGAATTTGGAAGGGATGAATAGGGAGATATTCAGTGCCCTTCACCAGCTCCCACTGCTTCATCGTACTTAGTTATGTGCTTTGTAGACTAGTCAGTCAATAACACCAGCCTGACGAATCTTTCTCTCTGCACCAAATCCCTGTAATGAGAGAAAACCTCGTTAGGCAAGTACAATGTGAAATAAAAAGTAGTTAGCACATGGAGAAACAGGGAGCCCCCATTTTTTCCTCCCAACAAAAGCTTAGGGAATTCCACAAGCTGGGGCTCTGGCTCTTTCCCCTGGGTGGGATATTTCCGCACATAAGAAATCATTCTCCACACATTTCTGCACTCAGTAGGAAGCCATTTTTCTCAAGGAATTTCAAAATGTCACTGGACAGTATGTTTCAGTCTAGCCATCTGTCATTCTTTAAAACAGCCTCACCTGTGAGCTGATGCAGCGATTAAGATTTTAGAAGTGGCCATATAATAATTATGTAAGTGCAAGATAGGCACGCATTACAGTTTTCATGGCTTAGCAGCTTGAGTGGCTTATGGCAAACAGATCTGAAACCTTGATATTTTATTTACTTTTAACTTGATAAATTAATTTTAGCATTAACTGGCATTTAGCAATATATTTACTTGGCAGAAATGTTTCTTTGTGATGTTGTCCACACGCACTCCACCCTCTGTGTTTTTGTGGCCAACACGAACAGGATCAGATTCTTTTAGGCCAGCAGTGTCTACGCTGAGGCAACCCTATTCTTCTCTCATCCCCACCTCCAGCAGAGAGCAGATCAGAACCCATCATCCAATATAGAATCCCAGAGGAATAGGATTTTGCAGTAGTGGATCAGGGGTGAGTGTTGTGAATCCCATGTGGACAACAAACAAAGAGCCAGTTATGCGACAGTGAGGAGCTCTTTCCAAACTGAGAAAACCACAAGTGGCTTCTCCAGTTGGACAAAGTTATACATTTCCATAGCACTGGACAATAGGACTTGTATTTGTGATCTGGATGGATCAGTCTGGATCAGAACTGCTGGATCAGTTCTCCAAAGCGTGCAAGGACTTTGGGCTTACCATCAGCCTAAAGAAGACAAACGTACTCAGTCAGGTTGTTGCTGAATCCCCATCAATCAGCATTGACAACTGTATGTTAGAGGTCGTCCACGAGTTCTTTTACCTCGGGTCCACCATTACTGACACCCTGTCGTTGGACACTGAGCTAAATAGGAGGATCGGAAAAAGCGGCCACAACTCGGTCCAGACTCAGCAAGAGTGTGTGGAACAACAACAACAAGCTGTACACACTCACACCAAAATGCAAGTCTACAGAGCCTGCATCCTCAGCACCCTCCTTTATGGCAGCGAGACTTGGACCTTGTATGCCCACCAGGAAAAGAGGCTGAACATCTTCCACTTGCGCTGCCTCAGGCGCATCCTTGGAATATCATGGAAGGACAGAGTGACCAACACTGCCGTCCTCAAGCAAGCTGGAATCACAACCATGCACACCCTCCTCAGGCAGCGTCGACTCCGCTGGCTTGGCCACGTCCACAGGATGAAGGATGGAAGGATTCCAAAAGACATCCTGTATGGCGAGCTAGCCTCTGGCAAAAGACCTCCCGGACGCCCCCAGTTGCACTACAAAGATGTCTGCAAGAGAGACCTCAGAGAGGTAGACATCGAGCTGGACAACTGGGAAGAACTAGCAGATGACCACGGCAGATGGAGGCAGGGGTTACACAAGGACCTTCAGAAGGGCGAGTTGAAGATCCGACAGCTAGCAGAGGAGAAGCGAGCCCACAGAAAGCACAATAAGGACTTGCCACGAACCCACTACATGTGCAAGAGATGCAGCAAGGACTGTCACTCTCGTGTGGGTCTTCATAGTCACAACAGACGCTGTAAATGAAGTCCTCAATTGAAACTTTAAAGGGTGCTATCCATAGTCTATGCAGACTGAAGGATGCCTACTATTACTGGACAATAGGACTCCTACTTAGATGCTTGTAGGACAGCCCTATCAAAGCACCCATTCAACCTGGGGGCCTTTACCAAAAGACCAGCATATTTTAAGTGTGCAGTGAGCTCAATGGAGCTATGCTTTGAAGATTGGCAAAGGACAGTAATGACCCTGGATAGAAAGAGGATGTGTGGATACTGCTGCCAAATTCACCTCTGAAAGTTTTCCACAGTGTAGGACTACCACCATTTGTGCTGAAATGAGCAGTCAAGGGCAACAGCAGGGCTGAGATGCCCACTTTACTTCATATTGCGAAGACACTACTTGCCATATCATTCTAGGTAAGGCTTTCCGGTTTGAAAACAGAATACTTCAGCTTAACTTGTTCCAGTAGACATCTTCCCGCTTAACACCCAGGCTGTCTGTCTGATACAAGGAAGCAGGGTACAGCATGTCACTATTGTTCTGCAAGACTGCTGGGCAAGGCCAGTAAGGTCATGGGGGTTGTGGTAAAAGATGGTTAAGGTCTTAACAACAGAATGGGTTAACAAAATCCTGGACCAGCATCATTAGTCATGCCTCTTGCCCCACTTCCCCACAGATACACAGGGATTACCTGTTCTTATCATAATGCACAGCTGTGGTGCTGTGAGCACCTGGACCATGGATACCTGGAGCAAAGGCAAAAATACATGCCAGGCAGATAGCTATGGATGAACTTCTGAAGGGATCTCAGAGGCCTGGGATTTGAAGGTGATCTAGATAAGCTCCCTCCAGAGTTCCCCACAAGTCGAGCACTTGGGCAGCCACCCAGGAGAGATTCAGGTACCACTGAGCCAACTGGCAGAGCACCCACAGCTACCAGCATGTTTTTCTACTGGTGGTACACATCTGCATGTGCCTTTGTGAACATTTATTCTGAACATGAATGAATAAATAAAAAGCCACAGAGGGAACATAGCTCCCCCACTCCTGTCACCAGAGTCTTGGCAGGCAGAGGTGAAGAGAAGGACCTTCTGTTGTACATTGAACAGGGTTTATCCATTTAACAGGTGAGGACTTATCTTCATGGCTATGCAATGTCTGTTGGGTAAAGAGATTTCAACCCTCCCCTGAATGGAGCATAGATGAAGTATGGCAAACTGTACCACGCAGTGTCCATCTGGATCTCAGTAAGCCCTTGGACCATTCCACATTGTATTAGCATTAGCAAATTAGACAAATATGATCTCAATAAAATTACAAGTAAGTGGGAGTACACAACTGGCTGAAAGACTATGCTCAAGATGAGTAAGTGATTCCATGTTACAGTAAATTGGGTCCCACAGGAGTTAGTCTTCAGTCTGCTGTTGTTCAATGGTTTCATTTATGCCTTGGAAGCTAGAGTGGACAGTATGTTTATAAAATTTGCAGGTGACACCCAGCTGGGAGGGGTTGCAAGCACTTTGAAAGACCTAAGGATTCAGAATCTTGACAAATAACAGTGCTGAATTAAAAATCAACTCAATAGACAGGAGTTTACTCATGCCACATGATCTAGCATAATACAGTTGTGAAAAACTAATACTTCTGGGTGTATTAATGGGAGTGTTGAATACAGACAACACTGGAGGTAATGGTCCTTCAACTCAGTATTCAGGAGGCCTCTAATGGAATACTGTTCCCAATCCTGGACATCTCACTTCAGGAAAAAAAGTGAGCAAATTGAAAAGACTACAGAAGAAAGCAACAAAAATGATCAAAGGGTTAGAAAGAATCTGAGCTATGAAGAAAGGTTAAAAACAAGGTAGGCTAAGTTTTGAGAAAATATGAATGCCGGGGGAGCAAATCAAAAAAGTCTTTTGCTCACTGATGTTCCACAATGGTTCATTTGGTGTCAAAAGGCTTTTAATTTGTTGGGAAGAACATGACATTACTGCCAGTTCACACCTGGTCCCACTTCTCTCTCTTATAAAGCTTAAGAGCCATTTTAACAAGTAACACACGTGAGCTCAACATCTTTTCTTTTACCCATCTGGCAGCATTTAGTGAGGCTCAGGGCTGTGGCATGAGCTGAATCTGGTCTGGTAGCATTGCAGTGATCCTGGGATGTGTGTTAAGGGGGAATCTCAAGCAGGAGTGGAGAGGTTATTTTTACTCTAATTAGCTATGTTGCAACCATGGCAGGAATACCAGGTCCAGTTCTTGTGTCCACAGTTAAAAGAACATTAATAAACTGGAGGATAAATTCTTGCCTGGCTGTGTTTTATATCGCCTCTTTGAAAAATAAATCTAACCCTAGTACAGACTAATGATGCACACCTATGGGACTATGGCCGAACCCAATCCGTCCTCCCAAGGCATCCAGGTAAGTACCAGAAATGATGCTCACCCTGTGAATCCTAGATGCTTGCTGCTGTCCCTTACAGATCCCTCTGCATCGGGCTATCCAAAAAGAGCCTGAAGGACATGAGTCCCTGATCTGCAATGAGCAATGAAGACAACATCTCTTCCAAATAGCAGTAATGCCGTCAGGATTGCTCTAGCTGGGCAGGATGTGAAGCTAGCACCAGCCATATTACCCCTCCCTTTCCTTGCCATACTAAAGACTTAACTCAGCCACTAGCTGCTACCACCACCCTAAACCCTTGAAGGAGAGTCCACCATCGGGCCCAGTGAAAAGAAGTCCCTTTGTGTGTTGGATAGCAAAGGATAAATCTCAAGAGATGCGGTCCACAAGTCCAGGAGATACCACTGCTGTACTTCACAGTTGGTATTAGGGTACCAGAGTGACCATCTTCTAGCCTTTCAGTACCCATTCACTGCTGAGATCCCCAGAAATATCTCAAGTATTTCTTTTCTATTGCCTTGCCCACATCCATTCAGAATGCTGCTGCAAGGATTTTCTGGTCAGTCTGCCCATCTCACTTCTTTACATCACTTCACTTGCCCCCCTTCTTTATGGCTCAAACCTGATCTGCCTGTTGTCGGTCACCTTAAAACACCCCTTTCACAGCATCTGTCTTCAACTGGTTGACCTATGAAATGAGTCTGCCCCACCTATCTGTAAAATTTTCAAAACAAGCAAGCAATTTCATCCCTTCTCCCATGCTGTCCCTCATGCTTGGAGTAACTCCACATGAACAACCAAAAGTTACCCCCTCAATCATGTGCAGTAAGGTGCCTCTGAAAACTTCACAAATGCTTATCACACTAATCAACACTGTCTTGATCTTTGTACCTAGCACCTTATGGTTCTGGTCTCAAACTTAAGCTTGTAAGCAATGCAGTGGAATAAATTACTTACTCAGTAGGCATCAAAAAAGGTGCCCAAAAATGTCAAAAGGAAGAATATTCATTGGGCTTTCCAGTCACTCAGATGTACACTGCTTGGAGCATAATGCTTTCCCAAACAAGATCAGCACTAGATGCTTATTAAATGGCACTGAAGTTTTGCATAGAAGGGCTGGCTTTAAACACTGATCATTTAACTTTTGCTGGATCACTTGTAGAGGGAAGTATTGCTACCCAAAGGATTTTTTGTATACTGCAAAAAAAGCCACACACACAAAGAAAGGCTATGGAGGGGTTCCCTCTCACTGCCATCAGCACTAAAAAGGAATTAAGATGGCTCGGCTTACTCTCTCCCTTTACATCCTTGGATAGGGGTTGGTTGGTTGGTTGGTGTGGTTTCGAGGACACCACAGCAAAGCCACTGTCCCAGTAGATACTGCTACCAAATACAATCTGACCTCATGCAAGTGGGGTACACATGCACTAAGAATGCAAAGTCATACAGACAGACAATACACCTTGAAGAATTAAGACTATTACGATTATATCGAGGTAGTTATCTAGACTAATTTTTCATACTAGGTTGTTATCTTGAGGGTATACCTTTGAGTTATCCGGTCCCCTTGGTTGACGAAGAACTGTTAGGCGAGGAGCACTGGCATCATCTAAAGTAATGCTCTTTAAACGATTAACAAGTCTATCAGGACGCGGAGCAGCAACAGCTTTAGCGCCTTCACTGTAACAGAAGTGGAGTCAGTTACTTGGAGCAGCAGATATTCCCTTGACAATGTACTAACTAGCAATTGAAAAAAGAGGGCACAGAACTTGGCTGGGAATTGAAGAATTTGTACCAACACAAAAAGGAAACTGAGAATAAAAAAAAAAAAAAAGTCATCTAATTCTGAGATGGGCTTTCTGGAAAGACTGCTGCATCAGCCTGAAGATTCCATGGTAGCCACTGAAGCCTCTGGATTCTGAGCTATCAGCAGGGGCTTACAGAGCTTTATCCTTTACAGCTTGGTAAGAATCAACAATCTTTCCTCCCAAAACACACCTTACCTAATCTCATGTGTTGGTCATATCCAAATTGAGCTTACTGCCAGTGCTCAGGAAGCACTGCATGCGGGAGTATAATGTGCCAGCAAGTCTCCAGAAACACTGTAAACAGACAGTTTTTCCAAATGCACAGATGACCTTCAAAACAAACTAAGCATAAAACTACATAAGTCTCCAGAGTGTGGAACAATAGCTCTAACTGGCATGAGCTACCTTTTCATCTGAGAAAGGGTTAGCTCAGTGATACTGATATTTAAGTTAATTCCTCACATAAGAACGAGCAGACTATTTACATTTTGCACAAAAGTCAAAGCTATAGTTCTCCAGAGTGAATGGCTCCTGAGGCTAAGGTGATAAAGAGACATCCATCAGTTTTATGGCCAGTAGCGCAGGAATTGCATCCAACCTCCTGATTGCCCCAAAAATTCATCTGGTAGCCATAGGGCAGCTGGGGGAACTGGACATGGGCTTTCCCAGTACAAAGTTCCATGAGAAAAACCCACAACATTCAGGACAGTAGTTGAGCACTTCAACTACTCAATGGACTACACCTCTGCACACAGAGCTTGGGGGGCGCAGAGCACCATCCTGCCTAACCTCAATGCTGTTTCATGCCCTCTGTAGGAATGTTTGCAATACATTTGAAGAGCAGCAGAATGCCTACATTGCCTGCTTCCTGAAGGGTCAGGCCATTAATGACTACACAACAACTGAAAAAACAAGTAACCACTTAACTTCAAATATTGAGCATCCAAACACCCTACGTTGCCTAGGATAGGGTTATGCAAGACTGACTGGCCTACAGTCCTCATCACAACATTTAAGAATGTCTGGCAGGCTTTTGCTGTCAGCTTTGTTAACACTTCAGAAATGAGTATTCTCCACTGTGGGGCTCTTGCCTCTGTACAACAGAAGGCTCTAACTAAAATGCAAGCAACTTTGTAGTTTAGCCTTTGCCCATTTTGTTTGAACGAGTTTAACATTTGCACGTGGGCCTAGCTGCTACTGGAAAAGGCATTTTAAACTGATGTATTAATTGTCAATCCATTTACAAAGCAATTTAGTTAAGCAAGGTGTATAGTCGCCACCTTGATTTTGCACTCTGAGGCTTTCCTGTTGCTTTGCTCTTGCCCTGTTCTACATTTACTTCAAGGCGACTTCTCCCCCCCCGCGTTTGGCATAGTTCCAAAAACAGCGCAAAACACAGTTTTCCCAAGCACCCAAAATAAAAGTTGTCTGCCTGCCAAGTTCTCCTGCAGTTAAATATCTAACAGTAAGGGATTAATTAAAAGAGGTTTACACAAGTGTGCAACAGCTAAATACAGCAGAGAGTTAGAACGAAGTTTTGAACATCAGTAAAATGCCAGCATAAGCTTTGACTCCAACCTTTGCTGAACTGCCACATGTTGCACATATTGTATGCAACACTGTTGTAGCTGTGTTTGTCTCAGGATATTCGAGACAAGTTGGTCCAGTAGTAATCTCACCCATGTCTCACACAGAAGAGCCCTATGGCCCATACTATTAAATGTTTACTACTTATTTAATTTCTTTACTTGAAACCAAGTCTTGTGGCACCTTACAGACTTAGCATTTTTGGATGCATCTGACAGTGGGCCTTTGTCCACGAAAGCTTTTGCTGCAAAAAAACTGCTAGTTTATAAAGGTGCCACAGGACTTCATTGTTTTTGCCAATACAGACTAAAAAACTGCTACTCCCTAAAACTTATTCTTTTACTTGGTTCATCTGTGTAAATCCATGTTTACCAACATCAAAATACAATACTACTCCATTGATGAAAGGATAAAATTGCTGCTTATCCAGTGGCTTTTAAGAACCTGACTTACACAATAGTGTTTGTAATACAGGAGGCAGCCATTTACCAAACATGTCAATTGACACAAAGCACATTAAGATCAGTCATGTAAAGCAAGCACGCTTTCCTGTGCAATGAACTTTGTGTTCTCTCCCCACCCCCTGCCCCCCAAGACCCCTATGTAAGTGAGATTGGATTATTTGTTCCTTACTAAACCAGATAATCCCAATTCCTCACCAGACACGCCATACATTACAGGCACTGCATTTCCCTGTGCGCTGATTCAGGATCACGGAGAACTCTACTTCATCTCCAGCTTGCAGCTCTACACCATCTTGAACTTCTTTCACATGAAAGAAGAGCTTTTTGCTGTCACCCACTTCGTAGTTAATGAAACCAAACTGAAAAACAAGAATTTTAGTTCATTCAGGTTATTTCAAGTGGACACTATTGTATTTCAACTGCACTTTGCTCTTACGTTGTAAGAAGAGTAGACAGTGTAGGAAAGGTTTTCAAAAATGGATGCCTAACCACAGGCTTCTAAATCCACATTTAGACACCCATTAAGCCAAAGGGCCTTGTGAGGGTAACAGTTTTTTTGGAAGTTAGGCCATCTGTGAGCCTAAATATGGCCTTAGTCTAAATTTTATACATTAATTTCAATTTTTTCTTCATACGTATCATCATCTTTGTGTGGAAACACCTCTGTAAGATACTGGCAAACTTCATATACTTCATCTCAAGAAGTCTGATGGCAGAAGCAGTCCAAATAAAGCAAACAGAGCAATGTTTTGCCTCCTTAGGGACAGAAAGGTTCTATTGTATGCTCCTATTTAACTCAATGCAAGAACTGAATGCCCAGTGAAAAAACCTTCCATCCTTCAAACCTCCTGCATTCATCTCTTCTAAGCAGATTGTGGAATATACTGATACACGTTACTTGCATATAGAAAATATAGTAGATTTCAGAAGAGGATCGGACATTTATACTGACTAACGGCAGTGACATTAACTACAATAAACGAAGGCTACCAATCCTCATAGTTCTTGACACAGCTACCATCAACTACTTGACAATAGGAACAAAACTTCTCCCATAGCCAGAACATATGCACAAACATAAATTTGAAAGCTTATTTCCAAGGAAAGCTAAATATGTGACTGCTAAGTGGCATTTATACTATGGAAACCAGCATGAACTAGGTTGATGATTTCATCAAGACCTCTGAAATGCGTGCATTAAATTGTCCTATTTTATTTCAATACAATGGATTTCTTTGGGGCCTCAAAGCAATGCAATTTCAAGCTAAAAATAATTAAATGCGTACTGGTGTTACATTCCAACACAACACTGGTGATGTCATTTCTACTTATTTATTACATGCACATAAGTTACCACCATCTTCACTGCCATGGAACACACACAGTTCTATGCAGGGAAGACTTAACTACAGATTAGTTGACTGTGCCTCAGCCAATACAGTCACTGCACAAATAAAGTCTTGAAAAAAGCTCACATGCCACTAAGCCTTTTAACACAGAAAGTCATCCACATTTTTCCCCACCCACATAGGAAAGGTGACCAAATGTCTTTCCAAAGTTTTCAAAGGTACTGTTGTCACATATCAAAGATTTGATTTTAGAATAAGTTTTGTAAATCCTGTTAGGACCTGCCTCAAGGACTCAGCTGACAATTCGGTGGAAACATGGAATGCATCTCCAGCCATCATTTGTACAACAGACATGGGCATTTGTTATTTACGGTGTGATTTGTTACATGCTTAGGTCACAAATTCTGTCAGTTTGAGTTTCCAGCTGACATCCTAATTCAGCTTTGATTTCTAACCACGCAGTTAGACTGACAAGAACTTCTGTCTCTGTACGTACTCCACCTTCATGAGAGAAGGTAGCTATGTAAATAGGAGAAGCCCTTCCATCAAAACAGCACTGTCTACCTGGGGGGTTAGGTCAGTAACTGCATAAAAAGTGACTCACCCCCCCACCCCACCATCATATTTATACCAACCTAGAGTTAAGCTTGGTTCGCTCTACTAAGCTTTCCATCAGCAGAAAAGAGGACAGGGCACAGGTCACATTGTGTAATTATGGCAGGACGCAGCCAGGAGAGCTCTTCACCAGGTCTTGCCACTCCGGCCCCACTGAGGGCTGGGTAAATAGCCAGTACTCACTTGGAACTGCCTGTATCTGTCAGCCTCATTAGCAGGGGCTAAGTGGAAGTGGAAGATGACCAGGAGGGGAAGGAGCCTATGTGTCTGTTGCTGGCCAAGCCTGTGTGATGCAAGGCACATAAATAGCCAGAATGGACACAAAAAACCCTCAGATGTTACACCAACTCAGAGTCCCCCCGAATCTTTAAGTAGCAGGGCCAAAAGACTGAATTTGAGGGGTTGCAGCGTGCACCCCATTACTGCAACTGAACAGCTGTCACTGAAACAGTGTATTTCTGCATCTTGTTTAAGACAAAGCTCTGTGGAAAGCTGATTGCTAGACAGCTGCTGTCACTGTCCCTCCCTTGCCAAGGAAATTCAGTCTTCTTGGTCATGCCAAGAAAGTGTTTTTAATGACCAATTTAAGCGATGTGTCACATCAGAATAAGGTGCACTTCAAACATTAGTTCTTCACAGACATCTGGTGTTTTCAGTAAAGATGGTAAACCTGAGGTGACCTGTAATTCAAGAGTAGACTGATTTACACCATCAGATGTGTTTCATGGTCAAACGGGTTTGTAATATTGTTAGAGAACATGGCGGGTAAGAGAAGCGCCACAGTGCTCATTCCTCTTCAGTGCAGGGATAAGTATTTGCTTGTAGACTGTCTTCACTACTACTTGTTAGACCACTTCACATACATTTTGCATATTCATAATATGAAGTTCTGTACTGTCATCTCTAATACTAGTCACTTGTGTGCAAGTATCAATTACAAAAGGTAGTTTCTAGCATATTTCAAAGACTAGTATTGTGTGCTCAAGCAATTACAAAAGTTAAAATAGTCTACTCACAGGATCCACAATGTATGTGCATAAGCTTACAAATGGAGAAGCATTAAGTTAGGATTGTGCAAGTGTTCTTATCGCCTCACTGTTCAGTACAAGACTACGGGAACCCAACTGATAGCTACAGGTGCATAATCTTCACGTGCTCTGCACATGTCAATTGAAAATATCACTTGCACAATATTGTGAGAATTCACATCATGTGAACAGTTTATAGTATCAGCATTTTGTTGTATAGCATGTGGCATAAATGGCAAATAGTAAGCTTCCTTTCTTTAAGGCACACACCTACCCCCTGCCAAAAGATTCTTTCAATACACCTATTTTGGCAGCTTTGACCAAACACATTAAGGTGCTGAAAAACTAACGACAAATGCAACTCATCAGTTTTCTGAAACTGTGCATAAGTCACTCATTTTGGGTACCGTTTGATCCTGCACAGAGACTTACGGGACACCACTTGCCCACTTCACACATTACCTCACCTAAATGTACCCAAAATAAGCTTTCAGATGACATGATGCGAGTGCAAACTGTAGATATATTAAATTCCAAAACTATAGCCCTTTTTAGAGAATTGCCATGTGCCTGAAGCTGAAGGATGCAAACTCCCATGACTTCTTGGCACATGGGATATAAGTCAATTTTTTGTTCTGTTAACTTTGTTTTCTTTCAAAATTCAAGTCCTAGTCCTTTTGGGATCTATATAAGTTACATCTGATGGTTGTTAATGCAGTAGAGTTATGAAGTCATTTTGCAACACAAAACCATCCACCCCATCTGTTGGTGGAGCATTCTGGAAGGCTGTGGATTCCACATCATTGAATGTTTAAGAATAGATAGAAACATCTGTCCTGGATCATATAGGTTTATAGATCCTGCCTCACTATGGGGGTTGGACTTGACCTCTTAAATACAAGACAAGGGACTTGTGATTACGTGGCGACTTGTCTCAAGGAAGAATCCACTAACCTGATCTTTCACACATTCCACAGTGGCTCTGCGAAAAGGCGTAATGTTACAAGCCATCGTCTGTCCATTCTGGCCAAGGACACAGAGCTGGAACTTGACTGTCTCTCCCTTTTGCAGGCAATCACCCTTGTTTGCCATTCCCACAATTCCAAATGGATAGACCTCTCCTTTCATCTCCCCTAACAGACAGAGGGAAGGAAAACAGTTTAAGATGTGTTTCTACACTGGACAATGGTTTCTCTCACTAGGAACATGAAGAATTACATTTACACTAATTTGCTAGTCTATAGTTTACTAAGATAGATCCAAGAGCTCACTGTAAAATTACATCAAGTGAGAACTGAACAGATTCATGGAAAGTAATCAACATCCCATCAGCATGTGAGCCCTTTAAACAGAGAAGTGCTGAGTCATATTTGTTTCTGCTTACCATCCTCCATGACCTCAATCATTCCCTGGTATTCAGTCTGTGTGGGATCTACACTCCGCAGGGGGCGAATTACTTTACCCGTGTAGACAGTTGGGTCAGCTTCCTCAGTAGCACCATTCACTATAAACACAAAGCCAGTACACCACTGTTGATATTTCATGGTCTGGAGCCTAATACAATATGACTTTTACCCCTGAACTGGTGGGGCTACTTTACTGCACTGTAATACTACAAATATTACAGCACAACTCCTGAGATATAGAATCTAGCAGAAGGATAAGCAAGTTTTAATCATGATCCCAGAAGCTTCTGGAAACTCGATAGCAAACCACTGTACCCTGTGGCAACTTATTCAGGAAGGCTAGGAGCATTAGAACATCCTGAAGCATTCAAATCCTTTCCACTGTAGAGAGAGGAATCTGATGTCCCCATTGCATGATTAATACTTAAAGCTTTGAAGCACTGACCTCTGAACTGGCATGCCATGTAGTTTTCATTGTAAATTCTTTCAGGAGCAAAGACAACGTAAGTACAGCTCCTTTTTCCTGTTGCTCCTGAAATACTCAGTGCACATAAATCAAGTGCAAAGGTTCTTCTCTAATGCCTATTTTTCTGTTTCACACAACGATGGTAATGAGGCAATTGGAAGCAGGCTAATGAGGCATTAAGTGATATTCAGCACCTCATTCCATAATGGCAACCACACCAATTTCAAAACACAGACTCTGAACTGCAGATTGCCTGTGATTAGATGCCGACTGCCCATATCTAGTTTTCAAAACAAAAAGCAGTCAAGTAGCACTTTAAAGACTAGCAAAATAGTTTCTTAGGTGAGCTTTCGTGGGACAGACCCACTTCTTCAGACTGGGACAGACTCAATATTTAAAGGCACAGAAAACCAAAAACAGTAAGCAAGGAGGACAAATCAGAAAAAGATAATCAAGGTGAGCAAATCGGGGTGTGTGTGTGTGTCAAGAATTAGTTAAAGCCAAGTATGCAGACAAGCCCCTATAGTGACTCAAAGTTCCCGTCCCGGTTTAAACCCCATGTTAATGTGCCAAATTTGGATACAAAAGCCAGCTCAGCTGCTTCCCTTTGAATAACAGTGCGAAAGCTCTTTTTCGGTAACACACATACCTTTAGGTCATTAATAGAATGCCCTATTCCATTAACATGGGGACTTTTTATTCATGACCTAAAAGGTATGCGTGTTACCGAAAAAGAACTTTCGCACCGTTATTCAAAGGGAAGCAGCCGAGCTGGCTTTTGTATCCAAATTCAGCACATTAACATGCGGTTTAAACCGGGACGGGAACTTTGAGTCACTATAGGGGCTTGTCTGCATACTTGGCTTTAACTAATTCTTGAACCCCGCCCCCCCCCCGATTTGCTCACCTTGATTATCTTTTTCTGATTTGTCCTCCTTGCTTACTGTTTTTGGTTTTCTGTGCCTTAAATATTGAGTCTGTCCCGGTCTGAAGAAGTGGGTCTGTCCCACGAAAGCTCACCTAAGAAACTATTTTGCTAGTCTTTAAAGTGCTACTTGACTGCTTTGTTTTGATAGTGCATAGACTAGCATGGCTTCCTCTCTATCTACTTTTTGAGTAAGGGAACATGGAAGTGGGGTGCTTATTTCAAAGCTGCCCACATCTACACTGGCAATCTGCAATTCGAAGTCTGCACTTGGAAATTCCGGTGGCTGCCATTATGCTAAGGAGGCCTCAAATGGGCACATCATTGCCTCATTAGCCTGCTTCAAATTGCCCCATTACCATGACTCCTCTGACAGAAGGGGGAAGAGCATCAAACCTGCCCCATATTCTACCTTAACTTCTCTTCATTGCTCACTATGTTATATATCTCCATACCCTCATTGTACTAAATTCCACCCACTCTGCAGATACTAGAGCAACAACCCTTTCCTCAAATCCCCACAGGAGACTTACTTTTCTTAGCAATCAGCCCCCAAAACAAGTGAACAGACTTGAAAATTTGAGGAAGGCTACCTAAGCAACTCGTTCCTCGGGGCCTCGCATTATCTACTGTCCCTGCCCCTTTAGGCTTAGCTTTCAAAGCACGGGTTGTCAGTTGTCTCAGTCACAAGTATGCTGTCGGTATTTAAACAGACAAGAGTAATCCAAATCAGACAGCATCATCTAGACCATGGGTGTGAAACCTTTTGGCTTGCCTGGGCTGCACTGAGTGAAGCGGAATTGTCTTGGGCCGCATATAAAATATATAAAATATGGTTAGTGTATATAAATCACATAATAATGTTAAAAGTTTATGATCTTGTGGGGCCGCATTACTCGCTGTCCAGGGCCGCGTGCGGCCCGTGGGTTGGACACGCCTGATCTAGACACAGGAGTTGGATAAGGGATACAGTCTTTGAGTTGCTGCAGTTTACAGATGGTTTTTGATTAGCTCCCCATTTTCCAGACATGTTGAGCAGCCCAACTTTGGTCTACTGTGCATTATTTATCACAATTTGTGGAACAGTGTTCCACTTGTACTTTAGGCCAGAGCTCAAAAACAGGACACTGCCAGACTTAACCCTAGGAAACCTCAAGTGGCCTTTGGTTAAGTGAGAAATTACTGAACACAGATTTACCTGCATGTATTTTGTTCACCTTTTCTGCACTGACTTTATTTCCTTTGCCTTTTGACAAGCTGTATTCCACCGTGTCCCCAAGTTCCAGGCTGTCAACATCACCAGAGAATTCACTACATGGGAAAAATCATGCATGTTTCGCTTTAGTTACGTGCTCAGCAACAAAGCTGCTCACCCAGCAACAAAGTGCAAGGGACAGAACCTTTGGACTTCAGCTGACATCATTTTCACTATTACATGAGCTTCTAGTTTGGATGCAGAACATTCTGCTCAAAATCTATAGGTTATTTTGGCCTACCCAAAAGACATGTTTACTCTTCGTACAAGAAGAGGACAGTAATCAATTAGGTTATTGGAACCGAACGAAATGAAGCATATCATCAGAAATGCAAATCCCTGACATGGGCAACTAGCCTTGGTCTGAACCAGCACTTGTTGAGATAATGCATTAAATCCTGCACAAAAGGCGAGACCAAAATGAGGGGCAAGCAAACTTTTTACATTGGGGCCCAGTTTTCAGTCCTGCAATTAGCCATGGAAGAAGCCCAGAAAGTGATGTGTGGGGTGGTGGGACGGGTGCCTGAGGAACAAAGTGCTTCTGGGAGGCTCCAGGGTGTGCCCTGAAGTGGCAAGGGTGCTCAGGGTGAGGACCATCTTACCAGACTGGGAACTCACTGGCTGCCCCCATCACTTAATTCAGGGCCTCTGCATTCTCATTGGCCCAGTGTTGTTCCTCTGGCAACAGCAGCAAAGACCACATGGGAGAGAGCAGATGGTGCTGTGCCCTGCCTCACAAAATGTGGTGTCCCAGTTGGCACACTACTGCTTTAAATATTAATGGTCAGAGTATGTCTTCAGGCCAGCTAGCATGCACTCAAGACCAATTCAGAAAGGGAGCCTGCCACTGAAGGGAAACATCTCACAAACAATGAAAGCAGCTCTTTGTACCAGGAGTCTCAACCTGGATTAAACCACTACCAATGAAGCAATACAAAAAAGGAAAAAGAAAAAAAAAAAAAAAAAAAAAAGTACAATCCTCTAGCTGTAGTTATACTGCCAGTGTAGGGTATATAGTCTGAATACTTCCGATCTACAATATTAAGCAGCACAACCTTTTACAGCTCCCTAAGAGCAGTTAGCAAGAAGTTTCTCAGATCCTCGACCTTGTGCACATGATGAGTAGAAAGAAACAGACTACTACATGTGGCAATATTAAAAAAAAGTCACTTACCTGTAATGGAAAAAGATCTCCTTATCATGATTGGCTGTTTCAATAAATCCAAAGTTATCTTTCAGGGTTGCCACATATCCAACAAGCCTCTTGGAGTTGTAATTGCGACCAAGCATTCTCACAGAAACTGCTACCTGAGAACCTGTCCTTTTCACTTCACAAACACTGAACTCCACCTGTTAGAGAGGGAGGCTTGTCAAAATAAAATAAACTGTGTTTTATTAGAAGAGGTAATGAAATGTGTTCACTTGGTGGAGGAAAAAAAAAAAAAAGGAGTCATTGGCCCGTGCTCCTCACCCACATAAGGTTAAGCTGTAACATCACAGAAATGAAACTAAAATTGGCTATAATACAAAATGTACAGATTTATCAGATCTGTGCATTTCTCATCTTAAAGATCTGGGGGGGGGACCCCACATGTTTATATGCAGTATCAGGGTGTGGGAAATGTTTTCTATACACTGCCAGCAGGGCCTGTTATGCAAGAGGTGGTTTGATTTTTAGCAGCAACACATACATATTACGTAAACTTTAAGGCCAGAAAGGATCATCAGGATGATCCTGTCTGACCACCTATACACACTGCAAGTCACATGACCTTGACCACTCACTTTGGCAAAAGGCCAGTAACTTCTGGCCCAGTTGCTCAAGGTCTCAAATCTTAATTAGATGACTTCAAGTTATAAAACACCATGCCATTTAATTTAGTTCTAATCAGCAAGTGACTCAATGCTGTAGACAAAACTTTCCAACCTCAAACACAGCAGTTAGAGCCCTGAGCCTGTGGATAAAATCCACCAAATAAAGAATCCCCTGGACTAAAGAAAGGTTACTCACCGTAGTAACAGTGGTTCTTCGAGATGTGTCCCCGTGGGTGCTCCACATTAGGTGTCGGGCTCGCCCGGCGCCGCAGATCAGATCTTCCAAGCAGTTTCTGCCAGACCACGCATGCGCCCGTGCACGCCACTCCCTTGCGTGCTCCTGGCCACATGCGCGATCCGGTCCCCGCCAGTTCCTTCACCAACCGCCTCGGATGCTCCTGCAAAACACTAAACAGAGATCCGGAGCAGGGAGGATGGGCGGGTAGTGGAGCACCCACCGGGACACATCTCGAAGAACCACCGTTACTACGGTGAGTAACCTTTTTTTCTTCTTCGAGTGTCCCCGTGGGTGCTCCACATTAGGTGGGTACCCAGCAGTAACCCAAGATAGGAGATGGGTGATCGAATTATGTGCAGCTTGTCCCCGAGAGGACCGCTGTCGAGAGACGGGTATCCTCTTGGAATACCCTGGGAAGGGCGTAATGTTTGGCGAAGGTGTCACAGGATGACCAGGTCGCCGCTCTGCAAATGTCTTTTAGCACAATGCCCTTGAAAAAAGGCTGTTGATGCCGCCACCGCCCTAGTGGAATGAGCCCTGGGAGTGGCCAGTAAAGGAGTCTTGAGTTCGTAGCACATTTTTATGCAAGATACGATGTGCTTCGAGATTCTCTGTGAAGAGAGACATTCTCCTTTGGATTTGGGAGCGATAGAGACTAGGAGTCTATCCATTCTCCGGAAGGACTTGGTCCTGTCTATATAGAAAGCTAAGGCCTCCTCACGTCCAGGAGGTGTAGGCGCGCCTCTTTGTTAGAGTTATGAGGCTTTGGATAAAACGAGGGTAAAACGATAGGTTCGTTAGTATGAAACTCAGAAGAAACTTTAGGAACAAAGGCTGGATGCAGCCATATGGTTACCGCCTCCTTGGAAAAAACAGCGCAGGGTGGCGTTGCCATAACTGCCGCAAGCTCGCTCACCCTGCGAGCTGACGTGATTGCGAGAAGAAAGGTTGTCTTTATCATAAGGAGGTGGAGGGAAACCGTGGCCAAAGGCTCGAACGGTGGTCCCATTTTCGCATTAAGCACCAGGTCCAAGTTCCACGAAGGTGGAAGCGGTTTCCGAGGGGGGTATAGGTTTACCAGCCCTTTGAGGAACCTGGTAACCATGGGATGGGCGAACACCGTGTGCCCTTCCTCTTCGTGTCTGAACGCCAAAATGGCGGCAAGGTGGACCTTTAAACAAGGATAGTGAGAGTCCTCCTCTCTTGAGGTCCAGTAAATACTCTAATATCACAGGCATAGGCACCGAAAGGGGGGCTAGCTGTTTGGTAGAACACCATGCCGTAAAGCGAGTCCATTTCTGCTTGTAGGTCTTCCTGGTGGAAGTCCTCCTGCAACTTTCTAGGACTTGCTGCACTTCCTCCGTACATGTGCTCTCTAGGGAGCTGAGCCATGGATTAACCACGTTTGTAGTCGCAGGCCTTGGGGGTGCAGATGCACTATGGACACCTGGGCTTGCGTAAGCAGATCGGGCGCTACCGGAAGGGGCATCGGTGGCCGGTCCGACATGCGCAGAAGTAGGGGGAACCACTGCTGTCGATCCCACGTTGGGACTATCAGGATCATTCGGGCTCCTTCCCTCCTGGCTTTCTGCAACACTTTGTGGATGAGCACTGTGGGAGGAAAAGCGTCAAGCAGGGGGCGCCCCCATGAGATTGCGAAAGCGTCCCTCAGGGACCCCCGTCCCAGTCCTGCCCTGGAGCAGAATCGTGGGCACTTCTTGTTGTGCTGAGTAGCAAACAGGTCTATCTGGGGAAAACCCCAAGCATGAAAAATCGGTCGCAGCAGATCGGGACGGATCTGCCACTCGTGCGTGAGTGCGAAACGCCTGCTCAGCTAGTCTGCCTTCACATTGTGAGCGCCTGGTAAGTACAAGGCTTTCAAGGTTATATTGTTGGCGATGCAGCAGTTCCATAACCGGACTGCTTCCACACATAAGGCACAGGACCGAGCTCCTCCTTGCCGATTTATATAAAACATGGTGAGGTATTGTCTGTACTGATCCCGACTACTTTGCCTTGTATATGGTCTCGAAAGTGTCTGCAGGCGTTGAACACTGCTGTGAGCTCCAGTATATTTATGTGCAGTGACTGCTCCATGGAGGACCACAGCCCTTGCGTCACCTCTTCGCCCATGTGCGCTCCCCACCCTATGAGGGAGGCATCTGTAGTAAGAAAAACCGATGTGTGGTTGGTGGAAGGGTACCCCTGTTAGCAGGTTCTCGGGGTTTACCCACCATTGCAAGGATTTGCGCACCTCTGTTGTGGGCGACGCCACCCTGTGAACGGTGTGTGCTGCCGGTTTGCATACGCTCGCCAGCCAGTGCTGCATGCTGCGCATGTGTAACCTGGCGTTCTGTTCTACAAACATCGCTGCTGCCATGTGGCCCAGCAGCTGTAAGCACGTCACGACCGGCACCGTAGGGCTGAAGGTGATGACGACTTGCACGAAGGAGCTGATGGCCCGAAAGCCAGTCTCTGGTAGATACACTCTCGCTGCAATAGAATTTATGCGTGCCCCTATGAACTCTATGTCCTGTGTGGGGTCTCTCTTTGATTTTGTCAGATTGATAACCAGGCCGAGCGAAGAGAACGTGCCTGCTGTGACGCATATCATGCGTAGTACCTCCTCCTTCGAGGCCCCTTTGAGTAGGCAGTCATCCAGATACTGGAATATAAATACCCGCTGTCTGTGCAGGTAGGCTGACACCACTGCCAAGGTTTTGGTGAAGACTCTGGGGGCCGAGGAGAGGCTGAACGGTAGGACCTTGTATTGAAAATGTTCTTTGCCTACCATGAAACCGGAGGAATCGTCAGTGAGCCAGATGGATAGTTATGTGAAAATACGTGTCTTGTAAGTCGAGGGCTGCGAACCAATCTCCATCGTCCAGTGCCGTAAGGATGGAGGCGATTGTGATCATCCGAAAGCGTTGCTTGCGCAGGTACCGGTTGAGGCCTTGAAAATCTAAGATGGACCTCCAGCCTCCTGTCTTTTCCTCCGTGACGAAGTACCTCGAGTAGAACCCTCTCCCTTGCAGTTGCTCCGGCACTCTTTCCACTGCCCCTATGAGCATGAGATGGTCTACCTCCTGCTTGAGCCTCGCTACGTGGGAGGCCTCCTGGAGGTGGGGCCTGGGTGGAGGTCGTGGTGGTGGGAGCGACTGGAAGGGGACGGCGTACCCCGTGGCTATGATCTCCAGCACCCATTTGTCTGTGGTGATCCTTCGCCACTGGTTATAGAATGGTCGGAGGCGATGGTGGAATAACTGCTTCGGATGACCTTGTGCCATGGTAGTGATGGCGCAGCCCTGGATCTGTGTGTCAAACTTGTGGCCTTTGGCCCTGCCCCGAGTACGCACGGCTCTGTTGGGAACGTCGCCTGGGAGTCCTGTACTGCTGGTGCTGTTGATGTCGCCCTTGCTCGTAACCCCTGTGGTACTGGGGATGCTGTTGCTGATACTGGTACCATCTTTGTTGAGGGTACTACTTTTTCTCTCTGTATGGAGGGGTGTAAATCCCCAGGGTCCTAAGTGTGGCTCTTGAATCTTTACTGGAATGAAGGACCGAGTCAGTTGATTCAGCAAACAGCTTCTGCGAGTCGACGGAAAGATCAACTATCTTTGTCTGCAGGTCCCTCGGTATACCCGAAGTCTGGAGCCAGGACTCCCTTCGCATCACCACTGCCGTAGCTGTGGAGCGTGCTGCTGTGTCCGCAACATCCAGGGTGATCTGAACTCCAGTCCTCGAAGCCGCGTAGCCTTCTTGCATGATGGCCTTGAGCACTGGTTTCTTGCCCTCTGGAAGCGAGTCCATGAGGGAGGTTAACTTAGCGTGGTTGTCGAAATTATGGTTCACTAGATGCGCTGCGTAATTTGCCATTCGCAACAGTAGAGTGCAGGAGGAGTAGACCTTTCTGCCAAACAGCTCTAGCTTCTTGGCATCTTTGTCTGTTCCCCCATGTTGCGACGACTCCACCACCAAGGAATTTGGTTGTGGGTGGCTGAACAGGAACTCCATGCCCTTCGCCGGCACGAAGTCTTTTTTTTTTTAATCCGCTCTCTTGTGGACAGGTGGAATAGTCGCAGGAGTCTGCCATATCATAGTGGCGGACTCCAAGATTGCGTCATCAAGCGGTATTGCTATTTTGGAGGAGGCCGGAGGTCTCAGATTTTTGAGGAGCTTATGGTGTTTCTCTTGCACCTTTGCTGTCTGGATGCCTTGCATGAAGGGCACCCTTGTAAAACAGCTCTTGGAACTGTTTGACATCCCCCGGGGCCGTAGCCTCGTCCGGGGAGGAGAGCGAGGAACCACTAGGGTATGCCTCTCTGGACCCTTCCAGTTCCTGTTGGTGATGGTACATCCGCTCGCTGGAAGCTTGCAAGGGAAAAATCTCGGGGTTCCATAACCAGTTCCCCCTGAGATACTTGAGTCTCTGTCCCCATTCGCGATTGCCCTCGGGGATACGGGACCGTCTGTGGGGATCTTTCCCTGGTAGACTGCCGGTGGTGTCTATGCCCCGCATGATAGGGGCGACCATGGCAGCATGGGCACTGCTGTGGGGAAGGTGACCTAGACCCCTCCCTTGGTGCATACCCTCTGCGTCTGGGGGAGCGAGATCATCGAGAGACCTGGGACACTGGAGAGAGCGATTTGTGATAGTACTCCAGCGGCTCAAACCCCAGGAAGGGTGAAGGTGGTCCCAGCCAGGGCGAGGCTGGTTGTAAAAATGGAGACGGGGGCTCCGGGTAGGCTAGGGGGGGCCCCTGCCTCCTAGTTGGCGTCTGCAGCATGAGCGGAGGGCTGAGAGAAAGCAACTCTGCAGCCCTGTCTGAAGAGGGGCTGCAGTGCCTTGTTTTGTGTGCAGCCTTCCCCCTCCCTTGAGGGGGTAGCTCCGCCCCCTGATGTGTAGGGGATCTCGGCCCCGTCCGCACCATGCTTGACACGCTTATGGGCGGTGCCGCACGGGCAGCGTCCTCCGGTGCCTGCAGGCTGCGTGCCTGCGTGCTCTGCACCGCCGGTTCCCCGGGGTCGGTGCCACTGCTTGCGGTGCTGCCCGTACCAGCGCTTGTTTAGCCGCCGCCCTGCCTGCAGTGCGGGGCAGCTGTTTGATTATCAGAGGCTGAGCCGCCTCCACGTGGCTCTCCGTGCCGCCGCCCATCAGCTGTTGCTGCGGCTGGGGGCTGTGCGCTCCTCCCGTCCCGCTCCATGTTGCTGCCGGCAGGGATCAGGCTGGGGAGACTTTCCTCCGTTTTTGCGCTGATGGGGTGAGGGAGGCGGCTTTCCTTTTATGGGCCCCAGAGGGTCCCTCCTGCTGCGGTCGCTCCAGCACGTCTGGCTGGAGGGCCTTGTCGAAGAGCAGCATTTCAAGCCCCATCTCCCTTTCCTTCCTTACTCTGGCTGTTAATTTTGCACAGAAGGAGCATTTCTGCGTGACATGGGGACTCCCCCAGGCACCTTATGCAGTGACTGTGCCCATCAGAGGCTGGCATTGCCTCTCGGCAGGACTCACATTTCTTAAATCCTGAATAGGACATTGTTGGTGAGTCTTTCAGTTGTTAATGGGGTACTTAGCACCTTCTGTGTGTTGTTTTCCCCCTCTCTGATAGCCTGCCGCGGCAGGAGGGCTAATGGCCCTAGGCTCCTGGCCTCTGGTGCTCTGCTTGTTACTAGGACTGGACTGAATGCCATCCCGCTTGTTGTTTGTGTTTTTTTTTTTGTTCAAAATAACAACTGGCTAACTTAACAGTAGCCGAAGAACTTGAAAACTTTAAAGAAAAACAGTTAAAACCATTGAATACGCTAACTTGGCCGTAGCCTAGTCGGATTCCGTCTGCAGCCGACAGCGGTTAAGAGGAACTGGCGGGGACCGGATCGCACACGTGGCCAGGAGCGCGCAAGGGAGCGGCGCGCACCGGCGCATGCGCGGTCCAGCAGAAACTGCTTGGAAGATCCGAACTGCGGCGCCGGGCGAGCCCGACACCTATGTGGAGCACCCACGGGGACACTCGAAGAAGAACTTATCTTTCTCTCAAGTGATTTTGAACAAAGATTTCATTTCATCCAGTCCATTAAGTTTAACTTTTTAGTTTACCTCATCATTAATGCACAGTGTTACTCTACCCTTACCTTTGTCTTTTTCCAACCAGCATATATCTTGTAATAAAACTTTCAATCCTGACCACTATTCCACCACATTTCCATTATCCCTGCAATGGCTGCTTTCAATTCTTGCACCAGTATGTTTAGTTTCTCCATTCTGTTACCAAGGCTCCTTGAACAGGGGTACAGATGACCCTTTGAGTGTTTCTGCTTGGCTTATCCCCAAGTCCCCACCCAATTACAGTCTCAGTACTGCCTTTGTTATCCATCTACCTGCTCTCTGTTGTCCCCAGTTTCATCTGAGCAGACTTTTCTACCTTCTCTAATATTATCATCTCCCAATCATCTCCCCTGAATTTCAGGTTTAAAGCTTTTCCTCAGTTGTGCCAACCTCCATCCCAGAAGTCTATTTCCCTCATTACTCAGGTGCAGTCCATCTCATAATTAAGAGCCCTCTGTTCAGGAATGCTTCTCAGTGGCCAAACATCCCAAACCTCTTCTGATAGCACCACTACCTGGACCATCTGCTGATCAACAATCTTGCCTTGCCTTCATTCTCTTCCTTTTGAGGGACACAGAATCCCACTGAGAACAGGCCTTGAGAAGAACTGAAGTCAATCTGTCTTAACTGGCTGGCATTTTCTGATCCTACAGCCTACCTCAGAGATGAAGTCCCCACACATTCGCCCTGTAGACTGGACTTGACCTCAGGAAGGGGTCTTTAACTTGCAACCAAGTTAACTGTTCACGCGTGACCGTTGCATCTGATGAACAACCACTTTATCAAGTTGGTAGACTGCTGAAAAAGCTGTGTAGCGTGGCCATGGACACTTAGCACTTCAAACATTTGCCATCTAAGTGTGCTGTTGACGAGTGTTCTTCAAACATCTACCCATTACTTCCATCTACTTGAACAGGTTCCCTTCGACTTCTTACTGCTTCTGAAGCACTTATTGCTAAAGGCAGCTCACCGTGTAGCCACCGTATCAGACATATACATACATAGGTTGAACCTCTCTCGTTCAGCGCCCTGAAGACCTGCCCAGTGCGGGATAGATTTGCCGGACAACAGAGGTCAATATTTTCAAGAACACTACCAACACTTCGACTACTTACTGGGCTCTTACAAGATATTTAGGGGTAAGTTTCAGTTCAACAACAGCTCAAAACACTGAGCGCCAGGATTGGTGGCCGTAAACAAAACGTTATTGGACCACAGGACACTTGGCCATACCCATGATAAGTGGCTGTCTGATTAACTAAAAATCATGCCAGATTAAGGACTGTGCTGGATGAGTGAGTGTTCCAAATTATAGAGGTTCATCCTGGCCAAGGCAGAATTTCCCTATAGTTGAGCTTTCTATCATAGAGTTGTCTTCATTCTCAAGAAGCTTGAATGTCACAACACAGTTCATTTAGTGTTGGTCTAGTGAGTTTAATTAGCTTCAACAAACAGTATCATGGTATGCTACCTCCTCTTTTACACATTGGTGGCATTGTAAATTTGCTCATTGATTACTAGTGGCATTCCCCAAGGGTCAGTCCTAGTGCCTGTCCTATTCAAGTTATTCGTAAATCGTCATCTGGAGAAATGGATAAACAGTGAGGTGGCAAAGTCTGTAGATGATATTAAACTGCTCAAAATAGTTCAGACCAAAGCAGACTGTGAAGAACTACAAAAATCTCACAAAACCGACTGATTCGGCATCAAAATGGTAAATGAAATGTAATGTGAATAAACATAAAGAAGAGCACATTACAAAAAAAAATAACCCCAACTATACATACAATATGATGGGGGCTAATTTAGCTACTACTGATCAGGAAATGTCCTGGTATCATCGTGGATAGTTCTGTGACAATATCCCTGCCCTGTGCAGCAGCAGTCAAAAAAGCCAACAGTATGTTAGGAACCATTAAAAGAAGGATAGCGATAAGATGAAGAATTATTTTATGGCCCTTATACAAAGCCATGCTATGCCCATATCTTGAGTTCTGCACACAGATGTGGCCACCTCATCTCAAAAAACCACACACAAGCATTAGAAAAGGTTCAGAAAAGGGCAACTGAATTGATTGCGGTATGGAACAGGTCTCATATAAAGAGAGCTTGAAGAGACTATGGCTTTTCAGCTTACAAAAGGGGAGACCAAGAGGGGATGCGATAGAGATAATACTACCACTTACAGTAACAGCTCCCCCACACACCACAAACAAACAAACCTCCCCACCCTCCTTCAAATCCACTTGGCATAAACGTCTTCTGAATCTTCCTCCTTTTGGACAGGCCTCACAAGAAAACAGACAAACTGTCCCATGCATATTGGATTGACTTAATAAAGGTTGTTCAAGGACAATCTCAGACCAAGTGAGCAACATTTATATGTATGGTGCCCTATAATGAATTACCAGTACAGCAGCGTCTAACTCTCAGATAAGGCACATCAAGAGGTTCAGAAATAGCCTCAGTATAACTAATAGAGGAATGAAAGAACGTCACTAAGCCCAACTGAAGTAGTGTTCTGAATACCAAAATGGGAACGGGAATGCATAATAGAGGGTAGCGAGGCAAACATTAGACAGATATTATTCTTCACTCCTTTCTGACTTTATGTCTTTGACTACAATACCTAGGGAATGCATGTGTCATACTTTACAGAAATTTCATACTATACATATTTTGGGAATTTAGTATTACCTTATCTCCAATCTGAGGGTTAGCAGATCCTTCCACATCCTTGGCCTGATAAGGAATGGTCAGTTTCACTCCACAATCATCATACACGATTATTCCCTCTTCAGCTTCCTAATGAGAAATAGCACAATTCATTATGAAGCAGAAATTACTTGGTAAATGCAGGGTTTTTAAGTGCCTGCGGTAACACTTATTTTACAAGATGGCTTCAGTAGTCAGTAATACAATGGAAGTCACAATTCTGAAACTAAAAATTACCAAGTGTCAGACCATTCCTATCAGGAAAACATAGGTTACTTGTACAATATATTGAAAATGGGCATGTACCACTCTTTCAAAAACATTTCAGCAAAATACCTGTCACTTTTGATGGTGCAATTTTCCCCCCCAACATTAAACTATACCAGCTCCTGCTGGGTTTCTGGAAAATTTAAACAAACCAGGTGGCAAACCGCTACCACCTCAGTAGTCTTCCACAAAGCTGTAACAATTAACCCATATAATACTAGAACTAATCTGGTACATCCCTTCTTGAGAACCGGAAGTTGCACTTCCACTATTCTGCTTCAGAAAATTGTTATTCCAGCTGTTTAGCTAATTTTGTACAGCATGGATAATGGTAAATTTCCAACTATTGATTCACATGTTTTAAATGGGTATTCTCAGTTCAAAACAGAAAACTAAATAGTTACATCGTACCCAGAGAAAAAGCAGTACCTTTTCCTTGCTTTTATTTGGGCTAGTGGCTTTGGCAGGAGTGGCTTCTTTTTCTATAGTGCCCACAAAGCGGTGATCTGACTGGGAGTGGAATGAAACTGTGCCCTTAGGAAGCTTCTTAATTCTTATAGCATGATTTCTTTGGGCAGACAACATATCCTGGAAAACAGGACCCACAGTACTTTAAAATGAACTCAGTACTTGGATTCATATTTAAAAAAAAAGTTGTAATTTTACTTACAGGAACCACAGTAAATTCTACTTCATCTGAAATGTGGAGCTGGTTTCCATCCAGAATTTCACTGAAGTGAAAGAACATGCGGGCATCTCGGTCAACACATTTAATGAAACCAAAGCCATCTCTCATTGCTGCAATCACACCCTGGGTGGGGGGGGGGACAGAGAGTCAGGACCTGGTGAGTTGATGCAGCCAGTGAAAAATAATCCTTAGAGATCTATCTGCACTTAAGGGTACTTGAGGAACATATAGTATCTCTAGTGCTCGGCCAGAAACATAAGAACTGCTGGTATATGCACATGCTCAACTAAAGGGACAAGAAGAAATGCAGAAAGGGTTCAAGCCCCCTACCCCCTTTTTTTTGGCACTTCAAGTCTCAAGGGGGGGTGGGAGAAGGAGTGCATATCAAGATCCACACTTAATCTAGAACAGGGGTGTGCAAAGTGGGGGGCAGGTTCCTTTGAGCAAGACAGAGGAAAACTGGCTGCACTTTTCGGCTCATACATCTCATTAAAAATGCTGAAATGTTACTATTGTGTATGTTTGTTCATATTTATATACCATTCAAAGTTTTTACATTTCACTTGTTTTTCTTAATCATGCTCAAAGATTCTTTCCCCCCCACATATGAACATAAACTGGAATTCCAGTCAGTTTGGATTATATTAGACAGGGTGTGGGGAAGAGTGGAGTCGGATAATTGCAGTGATGAAAAGTGGGGCCTGATATAAAAAGTTTGCTCACCCAGACCCAGGACGGGGGTCAGCAACCTTTTCAAACAAGAGTGCTGAAATTTGACCTTTGACCTCTGTGTGGTCCAAGTACTGATGATACTGTTTAAAGTCACTCGTAAGCCTACTTACAACAGCTTCATTAATAATAAAATTAAGATGCAGAGCTTCGCTGTTTAGTGTTGGTGGGTGTCATTAGCTGTCTTTGGCTAATTCAGAGGTGACATGGCTTTGAACAAGCTTCTGGCTGCTTGAGGATGGAGGAGTGTGGCTCAGCTCCAGCCTCACGTGCAAAGGAAAACTGGCTCACGTGCCACGCTTTGCAACCCTGCCGGAGGGTTGCTGATCTCCGATCTAAAACTACAGAACCAACACATCTTTCTGGCATGAGATAGTGTCGGGATTGCCAGGGCAGGAACGGAGTGCTGCACCATGGGCCATACTGGGGTCAGCATTAATAAATGCGCCACATTCAGTGGCGGTGCCTGGCTAAGAACTATTGACTGTCCCGGCTGCTCCAGCATTTAAATAATATCTCTTGCTGCCTCAGATGTGGCTGGCATGGAAGGGAAGTCCATGTTCTCTTCCAAGACCTCTCATCCTGGCAAAGATAAAACTGTAGGCAATGGCCTCCTACCTTGTGAGGGGGCAGCTGGTCACTAGTAAACTTGGCCAGGGACCAAACCCTGCATCCTAGCCTTCTAGTGCAACACAGGAGCTGGGGAGTGGTGCCAAGCCCAAGAGTTTGCCTTATGAACCGGAGATCTCTGCTGGTATTCCTTAGGACCTCCTCTACAAGGTGTCAGCATGGTATACAGTGAAGATGATGGCGCAGAGTCCATCTCCAGAGTGCCAACTCTAAGAGTTTTTAGTGCTCATTTTAATCCTGACTGGCCCTGGCCTTCAAACCCATACAAATACTGCTCTTATCTGCAAAATGACCTTCACCTAGACACTTGTGGCAAGCCTATGCCTAGAGGGGATCTGCGTATGGCTTGCCTCAAATGATGTAGTTCTAAAAATGGCCAGTGTGCACCCTGGGGACACCACCAACCCACACAACAGCCTACTATACAGAGGAGAAATAGGGGAATGGAGGGGAAAAACAAAAACAAAGGTAAGGCTCATCTAGCAGAGGAACAAGAAATGCTTTAGTGACAGTCACTGGTGGCAAGAAAAAAACTGAGGGGGCAGTTCAGCTGAGCCCTGTATACTGCACCATGCAGGTGCCACTCTAAGCTCCATAGTTGACATGATAGTTACCACTGGGAGGAGAAGAACCTCGCAATGATTGCATACATGCACCTATTTAATGCCCATGAGCAACAACTGCTGCTGAGGGCTGATCCAAGGACAAAGTTGTAAACTATGCTGCAGCAGAAAGCTTTTGCCAAGAATGCTGACAGATGTCTAGATTTAGATGGCTTTCAGTAGTCACTTCATGGGGAAGTTTTGAATGATAAAAATCCCCATCCTCTCTTTTTTGCACAATATAGACACCTCATGACTGAGCATTTCGATCTCCCTAGCCTTTCTGCCTGATAAGCCACTTACAACCAAGTCTTGAGAGACAATGGAAGCATGGTAGTGAAGAATGTGGGATGGGGCAGACCTGGGACACTTAACCAGCATAGCTCAGGGTGGGAAGAGAGATGCACACGTAAGTAGTTCCATGTGCTTCAAGGAAGCACTTCCTACACAGAGCTGCTTCCTGCTCACCAGCAGGGCCTGCAGGCTGCATGTGTTCCAAAGCTTGCCTTGATTGGGCATGTGTGGATCAGGGCTCCCCATCAGCAGCAGCCAGGAGCCAGTGCTCCAGCCATGGTGCTCCCTGCAGAGCTTGAATGCTATCACGTTGCCCCATTTATGGTGGTTTCAAAAGTTAAGAATGTTGTTCAAAGTTATCAATGCTTCAGGAATGGAGACTAAAGTTCCACTGTAGCTGACTTGAGTCTTGTTTTATGGTTTGCAGTATATGTTCCTAAAGAAACTTTCATTTGTGACGTATTTATTAGCAATCAGCCTTTCTACACCTTTTTTTTTTGCTAATTATCCACATTAAGAATTTCTTAAAAGGTCAACATTTAAACATTACACACACAAATTTTTTTTCGTGTTAAACTAACAGCCATTTACTAATCTTGAGATTTAACAGTAAGCTGCATTAGGCATTAAATATACAAAAAAATAGAGTAATTAACCTACCTCAAATGTGCTGGACATAAGAAAATAAGATCAACACCTGTTTTGCACATAAAAATGGATTCACTAAACACAAGGTAGTACTCCTATAGTTAAATTGAATGTTTAACAACCATGGGCTGGAATCTGAAAAATTTAGATGTGCCTAGAGATACAAACAAGTGGTTTTGAAAATACCTCTGAGCACCTCTCCATGCCTTTCAGGTTGCTAAACTTATCTGAACAAAAAAAAAAACAAAAAACAACAAAAAACAAAAAACAAAAAACAGAGCCTTATTGTCCTTAAAGATTTCTGACTGTGTCACCTGACAAGGACGAGAAAAAACAAGCTCTTAACTCACAGTCTGTCAGTTTTTAACAAACTCAAGTATTTTTCCCCCCCCTCCTCCCCCCCCCACACCTGCTAGGTAAACAAAAGCAAAAAAGTAATGAAAGCAAACACTACTTAACTGAAAATATTTACCTTTTTCCAAATTTAAGTATCAGTATTTGCACCATTGCAAAGACTGAAAAATATAAATTCTTAACATTCTACTTGACATTGTCTCATTTATAAGCCTTGAGCTGAGTGCCAAAGTTACCAATATTTCAGCCCAATTCCATATAAATCAAGAGGGCAGTACACTTATCTATTACAATCTGAGGGATTATTATTTCAGCATTTTTCATCACTTTGTGAAGTGAAATTATGGGAAGTTTTTTTCCAGCGAAGACATCAAAAGATGTCTTAGATTATCTCAACTTAAAAAACCAAAACCACATACATTAAACTCAGAACAGTCCTAACACATCCCCGCCCTCTAAGTACATCCATCTATTTTCTGTCAGATACTTGCCATTTCTCTAGTTTCATTAGTAAACTGGAAAGTATTAGGAAGAACTTCAATATTAGTGGCTCGTTCCAATTTGTCCCGTCGATCTGTAGAAATGTTGAATCTAACATGGTCACCTTCCAGTAGTGTCACCTTGGATTTTGTATCTTTGTCTCCAAATGGAAGTTCCTTAGGAATCACAAAGTCAACTTTGATGCGTCCAGGTAACGGGTCATTCTGCTTATCAAGGAGAAAGGAAAAGAAAAAAATTCATAAACCAGCTATTGCTTTAAAGGTTCAGTTTAGAGCCAGGAAGACATTCACTCAATTGTATTTCAACTGACTATGAATGGCCTTTTGATTGTTCCCAGAAGCAATGGTAAAATCACTATTTATGACTTCAGACCTCAGGGTGCTCTATGAAAATATTAGATTACCTCACTTTTACATATTGTGACACGAAGGCAGAGGTTAAATCCTTTATCCAAGGTTACAGCAAATCAGTCACATATGCTGCCAGTCTCTCCTACACAAGCGAGTTTCACTGCCAAACGATTTCATGTCTAACAGATAAAACTTCAGTTATTGCCCCAAAACAGAATTAATGTTTTCACACATTTGTGGAATCAAAGTGTCTACCTGCTTCCAAACTTAGTTTTCGGACAATGGGACAGTATGTCTAATGTAGGAGTTCCCTACATTGCCTCAACGGAGCAAGAAACTTGGATACTTTTCTATGAGTACTCTCTCAAACAGGGATACCACAAACACAAGAACGACCATACTGGGTCAGACCAAAGGTCCATCTAGCCCAGTATCCTGTCTGCCCACAGTAGCCAGTGCCAGGTGCCCCAGAGGAGGTGAACCAAAGACAATGATCAAGCAATTTGTCTCCTGCCATCTGTCTCCAGCCTTAGACTAAAGGCTAGGGGCACCACACTTTACCCTTGGCTAAGCGCCATTTACAGCCCTAACCTCCAAAAATTTCTCAAGCTCTCTTTTAAACTCAGAGTGCTGGCCTTCACAACCTCCTCCGGCAAGGAGTTCCACAGTTTGACTGTGCGCTCTGTGAAGAAAAACTTATTAGTTTTGAACCCACTACCCATTAATTTCATTTGGTGTCCTCTAGTTCTTATATTATGGGAACCAGTAAATAACTTTTCTGTATTCACTTTCTACACACCATTCATGATTTTATATACCTCTATCCTATCACCCCTCAGTCTCCACTTTTGTAGACTGAAAAGTCCCAGTCTCTCTAGCCTCTCCTCATATGGGACCCGTTCCAAACCCTTCATCATTTTAGTTGCCCTTTTCTGAACTATTTCTAATGCTAGTATATCTTTGAGGTGAGGAGACCACATCTGCACATAGTACTCAAGATGTGGGCGTACCATAGTTTTATATAGGGGAAGTATGATATTCTTCATCTTATTCTCTATCCCTTTTTTAATAATTCCCAACATCCTATTTGCTTTACTGACTGCTGCTGTGCACTGCGTGGATGTTTTCAGAGAACTATCCACTATAATTACAAGATCCCTTTCCTGATCTGTTGTATTTAAATTTGCCCCCATCACATTGTATGTATAATTGGGGTTATTTTTCCCAATGTGCATTACCTTACACTTACCCACATTAAATTTCATTTGCCATTTTGCTGCCCAAGCACTCAGTTTGCTGAGATCTTTTTGAAGTTCTTCACAATCTACTTTGGTTTTGACTATCCTGAACAGCTTGGTATCATCTGCAAACTTTGCCACCTCACTGCTTACCCCTTTCTCTAGATCACTGACAAACAAGTTGAACAGGATTGGTCCCAGGACTGACCCTTGGGGAACGCCACTAGTTATCCCCCTCCACTGTGAAAATTTACCATTTATTCCAACCCTTTGTTTTCTGTCTTTTAACCAGTTTCCAATCCATGAAAGGATCTTTCCTTCTATCCCATGACCAACTAATTTGCATAAGAGCCTTTGGTGATGGACCTCGTCAAAGGCTTTCTGGAAATCTAAGTATATTATGTCCACTGGATCCCCCTCCGTCTGCATGTTTGTTAACCCCTTCAAAGAGCTCTAATAGATTAATAAGACACGACTTCCCTTGACAGAAGCCATGTTGACACTTGCTCAACAAATCATGTTCCTCTACGTGTCTGACAATTTTATTCTTTACTATTGTTTCTACTAATTTGCCCGGTACTGACGTTAGACTTACCGGTCTGTAATTGCCAGGGTCTCCTCTAGAGCCCTTTTTAAATATTAGTGTTATATTAGCTGTCTTCCAATCATTACATACTGAAGCTGATTTAAAGGATAAGAACATAAGAAAGGCCATACTGGGTCAGACCAAAGGTCCATCCAGCCCAGCATCCCATCTGCCGACGGTGGCCAATGCCAGGTGCCCCAGAGAAGGGGAACAGAAGACAATGATCAAGTGATTTATCTCCTGCCATCCAGCTCCTGCCCTTGTTCTGAAGGCTAGGGCACCATACTTTATCCCTGGCTAATAGCCATTTATGGACCTAACCTGCAAAAATTTATCAAGCTCTTTTTTAAACCCTAATAGAGTCCTGGCCTTCACAGCCTCCTCGGGCAAGGAGTTCCACAGGTTGACTGTGCGCTCTGTGAAGAAAAATTTCCTTTTATTAGTTTTGAACCTACTACCCATCAATTTCATTTGGTGTCCCCTAGTTCTTGTATTATGGGAAAAGGTAAATAATTTTTCTATATTCACTTTCTCCACACCATTCATGATTTTATATACCTCTATCATATCGCCCCTCAATCGCCTCTTTTCCAAACTGAAAAGTCCCAGTCTCTCTAGCCTCTCCCCATATGGGACCCGTTCCAAGCCCCTAATCATCTTAGTCGCCCTTTTCTGAACCTTTTCTAATGCCAATATATCTTTTTTGAGGTGAGGAGACCACATCTGCACGCAGTACTCAAGATGTGGGCGTACCATAGTTTTATATAGGGGAAGTATGATATCTTTTTTAATAATTCCTAACATCCTATTTGCCTTACTAACTGCCGCTGCACACTGCGTGGATGTCTTCAGAGAACTATCCACTATAACTCCAAGATCCCTTTCCTGATCTGTTGTAGCTAAATTTGACCCCATCATGTACCACCGTTAATAGCTCTGCAATTTCACATTTGAGTTCTTTCAGAACCCTTGGGTGAATGCCATCTGATCCTGAAGACTTGTTACTGTTTAGCTTATCAATCAGTTCTAAAACCCTCTTCTACTGACACTTCAACCTGGGACAGTTCCTCAGATTTGTCACCTACAAAGGACAGCTCAAATTTGGGAACCTCTAATATCCTCAGCCGTGAAGACTGAAGCAAAGAAATCATTTAGTTTCTCTGCAATGACATCTTCCTTGATTGCTCCTTTTCTCTCTCTATCCTCCAGGGGTCCCACTGCTTTTTTAGCGGGCTTCCTGCTTCTAAGATACTTAAACATTTTACTATTGTTTTTTGAATTTATGGCTAACTGTTCCTCAAAATCTTTTTTGGCTTTTCTTATTATATTTTTACACTTAATTTGGCAGTGGTTAGTGCATTTCTATTTTCCTCACTGGGATTCGACTTCCACTTTTTAAACGAGGCCTTTCTCTCTCTCATTGCCTCTTTTACATGATTGTTAAGCCACGGTGGCTCTTTTTTAGGTCTTACTGTGTTTTTTAATTTGGGGTATACATTTAAGTTGGGCCTCTACTATGGTGTCCTTGAAGTTTCCACGCAGCCTGCAGGGATTGTACTCATTACTCTACCTTCTAATTTCTGTTTATCTAACCTCCTCATTTTTGTATAATTCACCTTTTTGAAATTAAATGCCAGAGTGTTGGACTGCTGCAGTGTTCTCCCCAACACAGGAATATTAAACATTATTATATTACGGTCACTATTTCCAAGCAGTCCTGTAATAGTTACTTCTTGGACCAGATCCTGGTGTTCCAGTCAGGACTAGATCAAGAATTGACTCTCCCCTTGTGGGTTCCTGTACCAGCTGCTCCAAGAAGCACTCATTAAGGTTAAGCTCTTATGAAAGGTCAAGTAACAAGCATACAGTGCTTTGGCTTTCCTCAAAAGACAACCCATCAAATCATGTGTCTACATTTTATGACCTGTGATGTTGTGGGAGAAAAATACCTTTTTCCCCTCCTCCCCCCAGCCCAGGAGCAGATGTAAGGATCTTTCCCCCAATTGTTGGTACTCAATAAGGCAAGAGTCTCTCCATGCAGCAAGTCCCTTTTTCTCATTCATATTTCGGAAACAGTTCTTCACATTCACATAAACGTGGAGTCACCTTAACACTTGCTTTTTATTCTTCCCCACTGGTAACAGCCATTTCAGATACACAGTGATTATACAGCAACATAGCCTCAATATTATTCAAAGTAAAATATTACATTACTGCTGTTAAAACGACCAAGGGAACTGTACTGCTGAATACAAAATCCTCATTCAAACCACTCACTCTACAGCAATATTTTGACTGTTTCAGCATGTTCTGAAATAGAATAGCAACACTGTGATTTGGATTAAGTGAACACTTGTCATGCAAATACTGGGAAGACAACCTCAAGGAAATAGTAAATTTACCTGAATTTTGTTGGACACTTTTGGGATTACTTTGGTTACAACACCATCAAAGTGTTCAATGCTGATATCTTCAAAAATAACAGTTCCTTGAGGCAGTAGTCTTACATCTGTTGCAACTTCTTTACCCTATGACAAGAAAGCAAATCGAAAAACAAACATGTAAGAGGTAGAAGTTACTAGAAGACTTTTGTATAATTATATGTGAATCTTGTCTTCAATTTACTGTGTTTGATCTTACATTTCTGTCTTTGATTGTGAACTCCACATCATCACCAGGCTGTAAGGCTTCTAAATCACCTTTAAATTCACTGTAGTGAAAGAATATCTCTTTTACGACATCACCCCTTTCAATAAATCCAAAGGCCTCCTACGAGAACATACAACGTTTAGTAAATACCTGTCTAATACACCAAGACAAGCATTTATTCTCAATTCACAAAATAAAACCAGATAAAACCAAGCCATAAAAGAAGTCCAGTGAAACACAATAGTTTAAGTGTGCCGACAAATCAACTACAACTACTGAATCAAATTCTATTAAGATATTTTTTGAAATTTAAGACATACATAATGAAAAAATACACATCACCACATGCATCTTAAATATTCCAAATGCCCTCTCTCTGCCCAACCTTTACTATGCAGAACATATGCAGCTCCTTTTAAACTGCCTTGAAAAGTTGAGTAAATCCTACCTACCTTCATGGCACAAACTACTCCTTGACAGCGGGCTTGCTTCTTTTTCAATAGCATAATGTTACGAGCACTTACTGCACCAGTACTAGGAAAAAAGGATACACTACAATGACAAAGGAGGACCGAAGTAGTGCTTTGTAATAATCAGACATAATGCAGTTTCCTATTTGCTGTGTGACTGGGCATGATAAAGCAAACTACATCATGCTATACTTTTTAAAGCATGAAGATATTAGCTAGTGGACCTAACCTTTTCTTGCCAAATATATAAACCCATTTACTATTTAAGATCTCTGAACTAATGAAATAAATGCTATATTGTTTGAGATTCAACAGTTCTTCACTAATCAGTACTAACTATGTAAGATCCAAATACTTGAAAACTTGATGTTAAAATACAAATATACAAACTTTGGCTAACGCTGTTCAAGAGCTCTGGTAAAGAAGTTTTCATTTCTTAATCTTGTATAACCACAAGCTTCTATGACAAATTGGAGAACTTTACTACCTGAAATTGAATATACACAGCAAAATACTACCTTTAGAAAAGAAAACTTAAATACAAAACTAAAAAAGGGGAATAACTGGCTAGGTAGCAGTATGGGGGAAACAGTTAATGTGATAGTTGCAAAAAAAGCAGCTTATATTCTGGCATTTGTTTACATGTCATAAGACATGAAGTAATTATCCACCTCTGCTCACTACTGGGGAGGCCCTAGTTGGAATACTGCATACTGAGGCAACACCCAGACTAAACATGTCGACAAACTGGGAAGAATCCAGAGGCCAGCAACAAAGGTTATCAAAAGCTGAGAAAAACCTGACCTATGAGGAAAAGTTTAAAAAAAATCCCCACACCAAAACCCTCTGAAACCTAGGCATGTTTACTTGAGAAAATGGGACCATGGGAGGCCCCAATAACAGTCTTCAGATATATAATTAAGTGTTTATACAAAGAGGATTGTGCTCAATTGTTCTTCATGTCCACTGAAGGTCTGAGAAGTAGTAACAGGTTTAATCTGCAGTGAGGAAAATTTAAGTGAGCTATTATAAAAATAACTAAGAGTAATTAAATGCCATAATAGCTTTCCCAGGAAGGCTGTGGAATCTCCATCACTAGAGCTTTGTCAGAGATGGTCTTACTTTACTTGGTCCTGCTGCAGAGCAGATGACTTTTCAAGGTTTTTTCCAGGCCTGCATTTCCAACACACCAGTGTTCTTCAGGATATACTCAGAAAAGAGAAGTATCAACTTACTGTTTATTTGTATCAATTACAAAATTTATTTTATCTCCAGTTTCCAGCTGTACGTTTCCTTCAACATCTTCAGGGGTGTATGTCAGGTAGAACACTTCCTGCAAATTAAATTTCACTATCATTACTCTATTTGAAAACAGAGCCATGCTTTAAACATGATTAAATATCAATGTAGCATTAAATTTAACAATTTTCCATTTCAAGTTAAATTTCAACGTTTGAGAGAAACTGGAAATTGTGAAAACATTGCATGCAAGAACATTTTGCTTCCTTGTTGCTAGTGGTTTTGCTGAGTCCATACCCAGCAACTTGAGAAATTGGAAGGTTTGCACAGAACTACTGCCACTGTGTTTAAATTGATTTCCGAAAGATATTTAAAAGAGTTAAGTCCAAGAAAATAAAGATCCTATGAACAGTTAGCAGTTAATATTAACCGACTCCCCGCCACCCCCCAAAAAATCAATTCTACCAGTAAGAATCGAGAACTAGGTATTTAGTGCTAGATTAAACTTAAAAGGTATTATGCCAAAGTAAATTGTCAAACACACATGGAAGTCAGAGGATTCTACATTTGTGGTAATTAGCGTTTGTAGTTGTTATTTTTTCCTCTAAGACTGGGTGACAACTGCAGTTTTAACTGTCTACTTCAAAAACAGTGCCATTTTTTTCTGTGTACAGATCACACTGGTTGGTCACTCAAAAGTTTAAGTAAAAATACATGAGCTTTACCCCATTACGTTCGTAGCATACACTCCCTGTTGGACTCTGACCCGGGGCAGCTGGAGATTTACTCTCTAAATTGTGAGGAACAGCACACACAACCTACCAGTCAAAAAAACAAAAAAAGTCCATTGCTAATCATTTCAGGAGCAGCACTGTGCAATACAAACTGAACTTCAATATCCTCTACTACACACTCAGGGATGCACTTTGAAATGTAATCAACAAGAGGATGCCATGCTGCAAAGTTCCAAACTTACAGTACTTCTGTTGACTGTAAGACATGTATGTTGTTAGATAAAAGCCCAAACTAATGCTTTATATATTTGCTGAAGATTTAAAAAATACTTTCAATTTAATTGAAAAATTTATGCAACTAAGATTATGCGAGCAAAAATGGGATTTGTTCTTTTGTATAAAAGAGTAAAATGGATGTAAATTTGCATATAGGAATTAGACATCACAGCAACTAACTTGTCCATTTATGCGCTCTTCAGGTAAGGTTTCTGGTTTTATCTTCACCAATTTAACAGCAATGGGTTTTCCAGTCCGGCGATCAGAAGATACTTCAAATTCAACATCATCTGCAAAAATCAAAACCACAATAGTGATGCAGGACTAAAGCTCCAAGTTCCTATTGTCTTTTCTCAATAAAGATGAAGAGAACAAAAAGGACAAACAAAAAAGTAATGGAAAGGAAATGAAATGAGAAATGCATACATTAAAGTAGAATAAGTGGAATTAGCTCCACACTCAGCCTTCTGAACAAAAGAATTGTCCACCTCCTTATTACAGTTTGCATTCACTTTGCTTGGAGTAGGTTTTTTGGGGCAATACTCAGTTTATCTGCCCCCTTTGTGGTCCAAATGTACATCATAAAAGTTTTACCATGATAATAGAACCTGAAAGCTCATTACCTAATATAACTGTTACTCTTTAAGGTGCTACAGGACTGTTTTCTTCGGGTTGTGAAGATACAGACTAACACAGCTGTCTTAAAAAGGTAGCCAGAGAACAGCATCACTGACGATAAAGTATTATTTAACCAATATTTTTTCATGTTTTTCTTCCTACTAGGACACTTGACTCAATTGTCAATTTAGCCAGTCAAAAATTGTGCGTCTCTGTAGGGGTGGTCTGACCTAACACAAAGTTCTGACACAAGGTTTAAGATTGCAATCAACTTAGAAAGCAGAGAATCTTATCAGTTGACTTATTACCTCCTACTTTAAGCTCTTGCAGGTTGCCATTATACTGTGAACAGTGGAAGAACAGTCTAGCTTGCCGTTCTGAACACTGAATGAATCCATAAGAGGTCAGCAGTTTTTCAATAACCCCAGTTTCACGCAGTGCTGCCGAAGTACCATTGGGGTACCCGTTGTGTCCATTGTTGTGGAGAAGGTTTGGATCAAAGCTCATCTATTTAAAGAAATGAAAGGTAAGCTGAAACTATTTCAAAAACAAATTTCTCCTCTTCAGCCCTGAAAATCTTACCTGGAGTGCACAGAAGATACTATAAATATGGAGTGAAGAGTCTGTTAAATGTTATGAAAAACAGAACCAGGATTTTGAACAATTCATCATGATAAAAGAACTCTAAAATATTTTAGTTTAAATGACAGACAGCTAGGAAACTACCAATAGATTTAATGAAAAAAAATTGCCTTTCAAGTCCAATTTCATTCTAATTTACCCAGGCTTGTTATTTCAACTTTATTAAACTTTGCTTTTTTATTAAATACCATATTAAGAACATTCTTGGTAGAACAATTCTTACATTCACTGTTTTCCTTTTGAAAACTGAGAATGTAAATTTGCTTTCATTGATCAAGTATGTCAGTAAGGAAACTAGGCTATATTAAGATTCTTCCCACAAGGAATTATGACATTTACAAGACTTTTGAATAGCTAAATTTCCTAAGTGTTTGTTTAGATCCGACAACTGTTAAAGTTCAAGTTTTAGATCACCGATGACAAAGTTTAACTCTAGTGTCATAGTAATTAAATATTAGTGGGAATCGGGAAGAATTTTTTAGAAATATTCAATAATAGAGTTAGAATGAAGGAAGAAAGTTTGAGTTAAAAAGTTTTATGTTTGGATTAATTCTGTCACCCTGTAATGTTTCTCTAATCCTCTTTCCAGACCCACAGAGCTCTAAAATACACTTAAAGAGCCATTTCTTTATGATTTTTAAATCTGCAATGACAATCACAAACCCATATGAAAGTCAGTTTTAACTGTCACACTCTGAAGTGTGCCATTTATGCTTTAATACTACTAAATTAGTAACTATTATTAAAAAAAGTGCTAAAATTGGAAGAAATCAGAGACCATTCAAAGACCAAATGCTGTCAACATGCATTTTTAAGACACTACATTTAAAAATTATAGTTGTTGTCGTTTCCAGTGTATCTGTTTCAGAAACAGATTGAGAGTTTCCTTTTTGGTTTTCCCTGATACCTATATACTCTGATGTGTTACAGCACCAACCAGAGCAACATACTAAACTAGTTAACATAAACATGGTTAAGAGGCTGGAATAACAGCCTCTTGACCATTTATGTCCGAACAGCTGGAACAACAGCATTAATTTTTACTATACAAGAAGCGATTAGTCACTCTCGGTACAACTACACAACAGCCTTATTTTGAAATAACAGCTACATACAAAAATGCATTTCAAAGTAGAGCCATTGGACCTGCTATGGCTATTTTAAAATAGACTCTAGTCTCTGTTTTAACAGCACCTATTACAAAATAGCGATTCTGAAATGGTCATTGTTGTGTAGACAGTAGAACAGTCCTTTCAAAATAACTTTGCTGTGTAGCCCTACCCTCAACATACTAAAGTCTATGGCTAAAGCAGTCTATGACAGTCTGCAAGTCAGAATGAAGTTATGGATCTCAAGGAGGGTAGCACAAATCTGGTGATAAATTTCTTAAGCCACAGAGCAGTACTGGATTTCTTGCTCAGTATAACTGACAGTAAACGCAAATCAAATCAAATGCCCGCACAGGCCAAGTTCAGAGCTCCGTCTCAAAGAGAAATGACAATGTTTTGGGTAACAGCTTAAGAGACATCATCTCCCATGTGGAAACTAGAACTAATAAAGGCCTTGTGCTTCTCAACAGGACTTCATTTTGAACACAGTTGTCACATACTGGCTTTTTGTAAAACCTGGGTGTCACAAGTGCATCAGATTACAAGTGCTGCTTTAGCACCAGTATCCACCCCAGACCTTCAAAATATAAAAGTAGGAGTTAGATTACACCAGGAAATGGTCAAAGTTAGTTACTGACATCCCCACAGAATGCACGCGGACCAAGCTGCAGTTACACACACATGCATACCCAACACCCAATAGGGTGCACGTGCAGGGGATGAGGGGAGAGACCTTTTCATGTTGTAAAAGTTTCTGAAAGAGATACAGGGAAAACAAGACACAGCTAAGGTTTCCAAGTGGCTGAGAAGGAACCGGATTTTTTAAACTTGTTAAAAAGGTTTAATATTGGAAAAGAAGAAAGGTAAGAATATATGTGCAAAGTAGTTAGCCCCTATAACTCCCCATGCTCTTGAAAGATACAGATACTGGTGCCCTGACTTACAGATCTTTGAAACAGAGGGGTCCTCTTCTGCTTTTTGGACCCAGCTGAGGTACAAGATGAAGTGAAAGGTAAAGAGAGAGGAGGGGGGAGCTGCAGGAGGGGGGAGAGGCTCTGATGACACAGTATAAATGGTTCTCCATCTCACACAGCTGCGATAACATAGTACATTGTAACTAAACAATATTTAGCACAACTTTAAACACGTGCAAGTCACTGTTAGTCAAGTCCATACCCCAAGACCAAGAGGTTCAACTAATTGGAATGTCACACAAATAGTAAACCCACATTTTAGTTTGCATGGGCTTACTTCATTGTTTTCAAGAAAAGCATGTCTCTGAGCCCAGTCCTGCATTTTCATTTTCTTCCACTCACAGGCTGGTTCAAAACTAGCAAGAGCCTACTCAAGTCCCACAGAAAAGCTAGAGGTCAAATGGGAACACACATTGGAGAAGTGCAGAAGCACCTCTAGACTAGAAATAGTTGCTATACACATTACCCACGGTCTAATTAAGTCATCCTAACTGTAATTTTAATAGTTACTAAAAATCAACTCAATTTGGAACTTTTTCAGTCTTCATATTTTTATTCTTATTGGAGAGCATACTGAGCAATGGAAGAACAGGTAGTGTTCTACTGCCCCATTTGAAAGGCCAAGCAGAGTAGATTAAGTTGAAGGAAAGCAGTAGTTACCACTCCAGTAAGACTCAACAGGTCTTGGTAACCAGTACAGGATCAGGATTTTGCTTTGCATATATGCAAGTGGAGAGTTCCTCCGTATTCTGTGAAAATCCTGTGTCGAACCGTGCACTATTACTCAAATTGGAATATCTGAAAATTGACACTACAGGACTTTCTAGGCCGGCACACTTGGGACCTGATGAGTTCTGAAGCAGAGAACATTCCAAACCACAGGAGGTCAATATTATCTAGCAGCATTACCAATGCTTCCACTGTTTACTTGCCTCTTAGAAGACATGCATAGAGAAATTACAGCTCAATAACAGCACAGAACACAGTTAGGACTGGTGGCTGTAAACTAACTTTGAAATGACTGCAAAATTGTCCATGATAGGTGGACATCTGGCTAGTTAATATTCACGCTGGACTACAGATGTTGCTGGATCAGAGCGTAATGGACTAGAGACGTTCAACTTGTACCTAAGTATGGAAGAGCTTACAATTTTTGGAAAGCTTGAGTGTTTCACTGTTCCTATTTTTATTAGCTTCCTGAGTCTATCATGGATGCCTCCCTGTGAGAGAGAGGCAGAACACAGAAGAAACTCTTAAGTACTGAGCACATGAAACTTCATCTATTCTTACTGGGAACTGAAACTGGTACTCTTCCTGCAGAACTTGGTCCTTTGAGAAATATCAAGATGAAGCCTTCTACTGCCAGCATTTTAAGTGTTCACCATATGCTATAGTAAAGCAGCCAGCAACTTTGCTACAAGCCTTACTTTATTTCTCTACAGGCATATTTAGCATCTTATTGAACACCCTTGAAGCAGGTCATAGTAAGATCTGTTCTTCCATGGAACTACAGTACAAGTAAAAATACTGCAAACTATCATTTATGGTTAAATATTTGTACATTTTACCCGGAGTTTTATGAACAGCTGTTAGTGACAAGTTTTGCCACCATGACCACATTAGAACTTGTAAGTGAATAAAAAAAAGATGCAGATCAGTGAAGTTACACATGTGAAATCAGTAACTCCACTCAAATGCTTCAGTTTTCTTTAGGGACTACGACAGGAAACGTTTCATATGAAGCTGCATCAGAACAGTAGAGATTTTTGCTAGATTGTAATTTTCATAGCTTTCTAATGTCATAATAAATGTATTCAATTTTTTTTTTTTTGGAGTGACAAGATTTTAACAAGCCTGACCACTCAGTTCTTCACAGGACTATGGTAATTTCTCAGCTCAGTAATATCCAAAGTTCACAACTTCCGTGACTGAATAAGTTGTTTTTAATATGAAACCCTCCAGACCCGAGGAAAAAAAAAAAAGAAATCAAGCATCAAGAGCTCCACCAAACAAAGTTTAACAGACTTAATTATACTCTTGGTTCAAATATTTAGTAGTACCAGCTTTTCAGAATATTGAAGAATTTCTAGTAGCTATGCCAAAATACACTAGTACAGGATATCAGCGAGATAATATCAAATACACTTACCACTACAGCACTAGCACCAAAAGACAAAATTCTAAAATTACAAGAAGCTTCAAAAACCATGACCTTGGTATATTCAGACAGATGCTCAAAGACACTGTTATTCTGTAAGTACTACAAGGAACTGAATACCCTCAACAGTTTTATCACATCTCAATGAGCCCTCTGCCATAAATCTAGATCAGGCCAGTTTCACTGAGGTAGTCATGTTTGGCCTCAACAAAATGAGCAAGGAGTTTGGCAGCACCTTAAAGCAATAAATTTATTAGGGCATAATCTTTTATGAATTGCACCTCACTTTGTAACTTTACGCATCTGACAAAGCGATCTACAACTCACGAACACTCATACACCCTAATATGTTAATCTTTAGGGTACCACTGGAATGGTTTTTGCTAAACTACAACTAAAATTTCAGTTTTTGGTAACCCACCTGCAATATGGTGTAACACCTTAGGGTACTTTCCTCTGCTAGGCAGACAGCTTCAAGGGAAGAAAAAACCCAATGAATGGGAAGTACTCAAAGATGTTAGACATAAATACTAAAATTTAGTTGAAATTCAGGAGTTGGGATCCTGTAAATGGTAAACTATGAGGAAATGGTGGGGAGACTGGAATGAAGCTACTAATTTACTCTGAAAGTTTGAGACAGTGGCAGTAACTCACATTAATATGAGATTCAAAAGACCAAGCTTTATTAACTCCATTTGAAAAAAGGGCCTCTTCATGCTTCTCAGTATGAAGTTACGTCAAAAATCTCAACATGTTAAACAGATGGTTGTCATTTCTCTGGCCCACAGAAGTTTTTGCATAACACCATTTAAACTAACTTGGGTTGAATTTTAAGACTACAGTAGGGTCACAACATTTGTGAGGGTTCGGTGTTGAGAACCATCATGGATGTTGAACTTCACGAATATCTGGAAGCATCGCACGGGTGGCTAGGGCACCTTGCGGCAGCTCCAGACAAACCACATGGGTGGCTATGGTGCTCCATGTGGTTTTGTGGCAATAGTGCAGGGGACGACAAGCCACTCGCTCATAACTCAATTCACAAATGTTTAATTTGCCCATGTTACAACCTTGCTGTATTTCTACAGTGGCAAACAAAACATTCCAAGTGGCCATAAGATAAGAAATTCGGTCTGAATGGATGTGTCTTGCCCAGGCTGTCACTGAAAAAAAAAAAAGATTGTTATAATATGGCATGTTCCTTCCTTTATGCAGTAAAACAACAAAACAGCTTGGAAAATTCAATAAGGTCTTTCCAGATGTTTATTACATTAAGTTCAAATAGATGTCGAACAAGACAGCCGTGTCAATTTGGTGTCATTTATCCAGAATTTCACCACTAAAGGTCCTCTTGTGGCAGCTTCCAAACAAGAGGCCAGATTCAAAACAAGTAGGAATTGCTGTACTGAGGGAAAAAAAAAAATGAATTTTTTAATAAAATTCTAGAATTAAAACATTAAAACAAACTGATATTTCAAGAGAAACCTGGAGTAAATTGCAGCAGCTTGAGGAAGTGAGGATTGGGGAATCATTTAAAAGATTGCTTTCCATTATTACCCAGGTGTCTAGAAACTACAACTGACAATTCTTAAGGGATTCAGAAACAGTTTTAAATAGAAAGGCAATGAGGTGTTATTAATCCTACTTGCCCACATTTAAAACCAGCGAAGGCTAGTCTTCGCAACAGTGAAAGTTTGTTTACATAAAAGTTGTTATATGTCAAATAAGTGAACAATGTAGCTCAGAACCATTGACTGTTTCATAGAGATAGTACATGCACCAACCTCGCAGTGATATTCAAATATTGCACTTTCAGTAGTATTTGCTGATTCTTCTGTTTCAGCACACGTTTCAAGGTATGAAGATTGCTATTAGTAAAAAGACAGCAAGAGGAAAATGATCTATCAAGCTAATAAAGAATTTAACTGCTGCTGCACTGGGGAGTTTCAGAGCCGCACTGGAGAAAACAAAGACTACTAGCAGCGTTGGGACGTGCTCTTTTGAAGCTGTTGAGTAGGCACAAACTTCTTGTTTCAGATCAAGTGTTGTGTCTTCACTTCAGGGTAGGTTTACTCTTCTTTGGTCTTGTTTTGTTGTTACAATGTGGCGTTTTCCTTTCCTGATCTGAACTTGAAGCAGCAGTTTCAGGTGGTAAATTCTGTTCTGTTACACTTCATACTGGGGAAAGAAAAACAAGACAGGCACACACTTAAAGAATAACTGGGACTACACCTATTAGATATTTCCCCCGTCAATTCCTGCCACCAAGCACTACCTAAATGGTGCAGGTTTGTCCTATGTCTGACAAGATTATCTGTTTTTACAGACAGACTAGTTTTCCCCATTCTGATCTGCGATTCCCAAGAGATCCACCTTCAACCAGGGACAAAACAGAAAATGTTAGCGATTCATGATGGCCCTCTGCAGATCCCATAAAGCTTTTCAAGAAATACACAATAAAATTGGGAGCCAACACTGAAACAGTAACCTTTCCAGCTACATTAATAACACAGCTGAGTCAACACACTTTAGGTGGACTTACTGCAGGATCTCTTCTGAAGCGGAGTGGGAGCCAATAGCAAGCAGTCTTATCTAGACCCACTAACCCGACCACCGAGGGATCAATCTCACTCCATAGACAGTCTGAGAGGACCTATCCACTGACATCCCACAGGAGTCAGTCCTGAATCAAGTATTATTTAATATTTTCATTCACAATTGGGATAAAGGAGTGGAAAATATACAGGTTTTGGATGACAGCAAGCTGTGAGGAGTTGCATTAACCATGGAAGAGAAGATGAGAATTCAAAAGAACTGTGACATATTGGAGAACAGGAGTGAATTCAAGATGTAATACAACAAAAAACCCCAATAAGACATCTTCATTTTGGAAGCAAAAGCCAAATGCACAAGAAAATGATAACTGGCTCAGTGGTAATACTGCTGGAAGGCACTGGGTTAAAGTTATGTCAACATTTGACACAGAAAGACAAATATTTTGTGGTGCATTAACACAAGAGTTGTCAAAGTACAACATGAAAAAAATTACCCCATTCTGCTCCATTCCCTGTAGTATTTTCCACCCATGTACAAAATGAATTTTGTTATGTGCAAAGGGCATTCAGATGATCACACAATTAGAAACGCATTGCTAGCTGTGGGTGCTCTGCTAATCAGCTGGGCGGTATCTGAATCTTGCCCAAGCAATTACTTACATAGTCAGCTTAGGCTTAAGGGAACGCTGCTGGTAAGACCTTGGGTGGTGGACCACATTCAGTTCTGGGTGTTGTGTTTTAGGAAAGATGTGGTGAAATAGAGCCCAGAGAAAAGCAACCACCTATAAAAAGTTTAGAAAATCTGCCCTATGAAAAAAAGGTAAAAAAATGGATTTGAGACAAAAACACAACTGAAAGGTACTTGATTCAAATATCTGCAGATTGTTAATGGCTGTCATCAACTGCCATGCCCAGTGAAGGCAGGATAGAAACAACAGGCTTATTCTGCAGCAAGGAATATCTAGTTTCATATTAGGAAGCTCCGGAATCCTCATCCTTGTCCAACCTATTCTTAAAAACCGCTTAACACCTATAATGGAAGGTCTAGGTTTACTTGGTCATGCCTCAGTGCAGGGGGTTATACTTGGTAACTCCAAGATCCCTTTCAGAATGGTATTTCAACGATATTCCCCCACATTATCAAGAGGCTGAGGGCAACGATGAGCCTAAGGAGTGTCTTTTTTCCCCACCAGCATCTTTTCCCCTCCTCCTCCCAGCAGGACTTGAGAAACCCATCAGCCACCCTGAGCCAGAATACTGACTAAGGCCACTTTGATCTAAGATTCACCCTCAGCCTGATGATAGCATACAAAGAATAAAATTTTGAACTAACAGGAACTTGTAAGACACACTAACACAGCTATGCTACAGAGGTACAAGTGGGTTATGAGGTACTGCAGAAGCATGAGTCCTCTATGCAAACACCTCTGATTCATGGTGTGTGCGCGTGCACATGCGGGCGCGCGCGCCAAGGACACAGATCCACAATGAGAGATTTCAAAACCCACCTTCCTACTATGCTGCAAGGCCCAGATGCAATCTATGATTAGTCCTCTAAATAGGAAGCATCTGAACAACAAAAGTTGAGATTTCAAATAAAATCCAAACTGGAATAAATACTGCTCATTGTGAAAATTTTAAAACAGTAGCCAGCCAGTTCTATTGGTAAGAGTGTTAAGATCTTCGAGCCCTGCTGAACTGCTGCAGAAGTACATTGGTATTACATGAGTTAATACTTCCATAAGTTATCAGGAGAGATTTTTCCTACTTGGTCCTTAAAAAAGTCTTTGCCTGTCATACATACGCTCAAGACATAGTGGCAAAAACCACAGCAGGTGGAGGGTTGCTTGTCTGATCCAGTAGTGAGAAAAACCCCTCTTTGGGCAGGGTGAACAATATCCTTCAATCATTTATGCACCATCTGCAGAGCTCAGTCCCTTCTACTGACTTCTTAGGAACTACCCTTTGGATTACAAAAAAAATGCTCCATGGTTCTGACTCACTGTTCTGTGGCTGGAGCCCCTCACTCAAGGTGTTAGGGAACTGCACACTGCTTAGCACTCAAACTGAAGATTCCCCCTACCCCGTCTTAGTTTAGCCCAGTAATTTTCCACCGTAAGAACAGAGCTGCAGTACCAGCTCACATGTCTCTGTGGGGTCCCTCCTGGAAGAAGGCCCTTGATCTCCCATGTTTTGTCAAAGTTCAAGGTAATATCCACAACCATTAATGCTCCAAAAAGGTAAAAGGAAGTTGACTTAACATTTTAGTAACCATGGGGGGGGAAGGGTGTCTCTCTCAGGTCCGCATTTCACCCATCTTATCATAAAAAAAAATAGAGAACAAATATATTTCCAAAAATAATTAATTAGTTTAAAAAAAAAAAACACTCCTCCTCCCTTCACTGCATTCACATAAATAAACCTGTGTAAGTATGTGAAAGATGGAAAGACCTGACAGGGTAAAAACAAAAACACTGCAACTTAAGGAACTCAATGAAGAGTAAAAATCCCCTTATTAAAATATCCAAAATTACCCAGCATGGTTTTGGTACTGATAGTTTAATGCTACATTTAGCACTTTTTAGCCCTACAAGAACATGACTGACCTCTTTCATGAAGAAAGTCAAAATATTTATCCTAATTAAGTTGGATACAAAAAAAAAATTAAAAACATTTCCATTTAATAACTTGGGTTTGACAAGATGGATTTACCGTTTTTACAGTATTGAAAAAGGTTTGGGAAAGAAGAACTTGAGTAAATCTACATATGTCTAACTCAAATTGTTTACTTTTCAACTCAGCTACTATAAATACTCCTCAATTATAAACACCCAGAGCAGCTGCCAGCCCTCAAGTCGCACTGGCTCTGTATTTACATCCGAGATGACAAACTCAAAGATACAAAGCTATACATGTTTTGCAGTTTAAACGTCTTTCAATTTTTAAATAATTTAAGGGTGATATTAAGTGCTCCAAAGGTGCATCTTTTCAGTTTATCAGAATCAATAAATTGCTGAACAGCAGCCACAACCACGTTGTTACTCTGTCTTCCAACATTAGGATGCATTTTACTGTAGTTTCACACATGGTAACATGTGGGATTAAAACACCACTTGTATTTAACTCAAATATGCGTGTTCTATTATTTATAATATACTTTGAGAACACTGCTGCCATGTTTAACAGAAATTGGATGTGACATTTTTGCTAGCAAGCCAGAGCTCTGAAAATGTAATACTAATTAAGTTTTTCTTTAGAGACCCTTCAAGTAGTTCCTTGTTCAGTCACTTCCACAGCAAAAAAGGTAACAGAAGTAAAAGTTCCAAGAAACTCCATGACATCAAAAAAACTGGGGCTGTCATCAAGTGTTAAGATGTCAGTGCTCTGTAAACACGATTGTTTCAGAGCACGTGAGAAAGAGAACAGAAGCGGGGGAAGGATCGAGGTTTAAGTGATAACCCTGCCAGCAGCCCAGGCCAGCGTACAGGTGTGTTTACCCGCTCAAACGGAAGCAAGGATAAATAACAGAAGGTGAAGCTCCTGTTACATCCGCAGGAGTTTGAAGCTAGCCTATGCAATTTCACTGCATGGTGTTACCACTCCGGGAAGAAACAAAAGGACAGGATCAGAGGGGTCACTCTCATTAACAGAGCCGGGCAACTGCTGGAGGCCGACAGCAAAGCGAGCGGCCCGGAGCAGGGGTGCGTGCTCCTCAGCGCACGTTAGGCTGGAGGCCTGCAGCCCCCATGCCGGCCTCCAAAGAGGCTACCAACACGTGACCTTGCAGCAAGATGGTGGCTGCTGTGGAAGACGGAGGAGAAAAGCCCCACAGCCGCCAGGGCCCCGGACGTGCCGCGCCGGGAAACGGCAGAGTGATACAGATGCGGCCAGGCAGGGCTCAGCGAATGAGGCGATGGATACCCAGGGAGTGACAAAGCATCAGCCCGGGACTGAGCCGCTCCCAGCTCGTCGGCCAGGACATGCCCACAGCCAGCGGGGGCCGGGCCTACGCCCCTCGCCGCATACAAGGGGTGGGGGGAAGTAAAATGGCGGCTGCTCACCCCCCCCACCACACAAAGGCAGGGAGGCTGCGCTCGCTCCCGAGCAAGGACGGCTGCGCGCTGCATCCCGGGAGCTGTAGTCCCCCCCCTCCGGGGCTCTTGCCCGGAGCCCATCGGAACCTCCCGTCCCCCACCGATCCAGCGCCGCCCAGACCCCATCCCCAGCAGCCCGCCAGGCCGCCCAACGCAAAGGCTGCCGGGAGCTGTAGTACTGAGGCCACCCCGTCCCAACCCCCACAACGCCAAGTAGCCGCCCCAGCAAACCCCGCCATCCGCGACTCGGAGAACTCTCACTGTTCGAGACCCATCATCGGCCCGCCGCCGCCGCCAGCACCCTCCAGCCCGCCCGCGGCCTGCCCCGCCAGCCAATCCACCCCCCAGAAGAACGGAGCAGGCATTTTGCCCGCTGGAGACCGTTGGGCGGGGGGATTATGGAGATACCCCCACATTCTCCTGCTACGCGCCCGAGCTCACGAGGAGCGGGGGAGGACAGCACTTACCCCAACAGCTCAGCGCCCCCGCTCCAGCGCCGCCATGAGCAGCACGGCACAGCACGTAGGAATAAATCCCGGCCTCTCGCGAGATCACGGGGAGGGGCCGGCAGAGGGGAAAGACCGCGCGTGCGCACAGAGAACCCGCTAAAGGCAGCCCCAGAGTCGTTCAAGTGCAGAACCGGGATCCCTGGTTTGGCACCGTGCGCGTGCGCATGCGCACTCCCCCCTCCCCGCCGGGGATCCAATGTGCTTGGGCGAGAAGCGAAGGCGACTGGTGGGTGCGCGTGCCCAGACCGCTGCGGCAGCCCCCGCTCCCGCTGACGGCGCGAAGCTTCCGGTTTGTACGTACACGCGCCCAGCGAACATCCGCCTGGTTCCGCTCGCGGCCGAACGCTCTGAGCGCCTCAGCACGGGCAGCCTCGGCAGGCCTTGCCAGGCTGCGCTGGCCGCGAGGGAAGTCAAGGCAGAAGCTGAGGAAGAAGGGCTCAGGGCGGGAGACTCGGACGCGGCTCGAGCAAGGCGTGGTGCCTATTCCTGTTGCGCCTAGGACTGAGCTGCGTGCCATCCCCTGGTTCTCTCTCTGCCAGCTGCGCCCCAGCGTGGCGTGAGCAGCTTGTTGCCCCTTATGATCGTTCATGTCGCTATTGCTCACTGTCCCTGCCGCCCCACCTCTCTCTTTTCCGTTGGGTAAGTTATAAGAGGAAGCTGATGGCACTAGTTCCTGCCCTGGGGGAGGCTCACAGATGGAGACCCAGATGCACATTTCTAAACACTACACTAAAACTAGAAGATTTAGCAAGTCTTGTTTACGTCCCTAACAATTTTTTAAACCACTGTTCCGAGGTAGGGCTTAGGCTATCTCACTAGCCAGCCTGGGTAGGGGAGAGAAGCACTTCTCCATGGCCACTGCACTACCAATGAGCACAGCCAACAGAAGGGAAAGATGGTCCCCTACCACAGCAGCTCTAGGTTTGTGCTTCTCCTAGTCACAGTGGAAAAACATAATACATCATGCACTTTCTTCTGCTCCTTCCCTGACCACGAGGAACAGCCAGCAACATTCCTGTATGAGGGTGTGCAGTGGGCAGGGAGGCAGATTTCAGCCCCCCCCCCCCCGAACTTGGTTGTCCCAGCTCTCACCATTTAGGTGGAGTTCTGGAACAGACAAACACTCTATAGTACATAACTGAACAAGTGATAACTTGTAAGTTATAAACAGAAGTATTATTTTAAAGTAATATTTCAGTGACACTCATAGGAGACACTAAAGCACAAAGCTTACCCCACATATATTCACAGACATCCATTCTAGAGTTCTGAATTGTTAACAGGACCACAACACGCAGCACAGGTAAAATGCAAGATTCCCTTATCACAGAAAAGCGTAAAAGAACACCCAGAAATAAAGCAGCAGAAGAAAACCAAAGATACAACACTATATGTTTGTCCTATTACTTTAAGAGGCAGAAATTTTCAGACCTGAAAATGGAAAAACACCTAAAAAAAAAAAAGCAGGCAAGTAGCACTTTAAAGACTAGCAAAATAGTTTATTAGGTGAGCTTTCGTAGGACAGACCCTCTTCTTCAGCCCATAGCCAGAAAAAAAAAGTCTTAGAACTAAGGATTTATAACTGTTCTCCACAATTATTTTCTATGAAGCACTACTTTGTTTAAAGAGGTATTTCAAAGTTTGGGAGAAGGGATGGATCCTTTTCCTCCATAGATGCAAGGTGTAAATAGAAAGCAACAGAAAGAACAAAGTGATCTTTCACACGTGGATCTCCCCTGTTTAAACTTGTGTTGACAGCGTCAAAAGGCAGGATTTTTTGACTGTTGACCTCCAGTTACTCACTTTCCACACCCAAGGGACGTGAGAGCACTCCACTCCTAGCATAGCTACAGTAGGAAGTAGGTAGACTCGCAATACATAAACACAAGTAATTTTACCAATTCACATCCCTGATAGCACATGATAGTTTTTAACTACAGGTTGTGGACATAGAGGAATGTGGTACAGTACCCCAAAGAGCTTGTAATGTAAATACATTTAGAGCATTTGCCTCAGTCAAAAGCGGTAGTTGGAATTCTTCAGGAGACACTGTTGCAGAAAAACAAAAACAAAGGCCATAGTAGTCAAACTAACCCCCTCTTTCCTCTCTAGAGGCAGACTTTTTCTTTCATAAACTGGATGGCTGTGCACAGTAGTCATTCTTTTTGTTTTGTCTTATAACTTGTCAAAATAAGTACATTGCATGGTATTACAAGAGTTTGTAGATACACACCCATACAAAATACAATTCCATGGTATAATGGGATTCAGGGATACCCAAGCTCTGCACCCTGTCCACAGCCAGGACTGACTCTTGCTCAGCAGGTAGAACATAAGGTTTATTAAGGGACTGGAACGCAGCTTGGTACAGCAGTATCAGTACAGCTACCAGAAACAGTCAAACCAATCCACTTCTGGGACAGGAGTTCTGAGTTGAACCCCCCACACCAGGGCCCTGCCTCTTTGCCTGCCCTGTGTCTCTCACCCGCAAACCCAGGCTAACTGCCCTCATACTTCCATTTCCAATTCAAACCAGCCAAACCCCTCCTACCCTCTTTGTCTCATCTCCCAGGAAACAAAAGTGTCACCTGTGAGCTCGTATTACCTCTATGCTGCCTAGTGCAATGTAGGGAAACTACGAAGTATGAGAAAATGCATGCCAACTAACCGGGGGATAAAATCCCCGCATGCCTCACTTTGTCACACATGGTAATACTGCAGACATTTATTTCAAGAAAAATGTGAAGCCAATATAGGTACTTGATAAACCTGAGATGTAAAGAAAACAGTTTCAAGTTGGCTGACTGATTACAGCAGGCAAATGAGAGAAAGAATAAATTATTATAGCATACCAGAGTAATAGTTTTATTCATAGTATCTCCTCCCTTGGAATATTTACAGTATAAATAAGAAATCACAGAGTACATGACTGCTCATTATAGCAAATTATTTGACACTGAATTTGGCAGGAATGGCATATGCAAAGGTATAAAGCTCTGACTGATGCTAAGGAACAGCTTAGCCAGTTTTGACTGATTAGTCTATTTTTATATAGCACACAGTAACAGCAGTTTTCCTGCCAATTCCAAGTTCCATAACTGAGGATCCCAGGTCCTGGTGGCTGCAAGACAGCCATACAGGAGATGGAGTCTGAGAAAGGGGCCAGATTCTTCCTTTGGACTTCCACTAAGGAAGATAAACTTTGGGAAGTGAAGCAACGGGGAGGTACTTTGCTCTTTGACTGAAATTCAGGTAGTGTGATGAATGACTGGATTTTCAACAATTAGGCACCTAACCCCGTGATTTCAGTGGAAGCTGCAGTTCCCCCACAACAGCAATGAGGCACAGACAATACCTTGAGACCACTGTTGCACTATGGTGTCTATTTCAGGATACAGGGGGTTAGGTGTCCAAAATAGAAACCCCACAACCAAACACCACACACAAACTAGAAGGGCTATTTTGAGCATGGTATTTTGTTCCCACCACCCCTCACTGCGAGAGGGACAGTGGGAAGTTCAAAATAGGCACTTATTTCAAACTCTGACGCCGTATAGCCGGCACCAACTTCTAAACAAGTTACCTCAAAACAATTTATGCAATTTCCATAAGTTATTTTGAAATAGGGCTGTAGCCCTAGACTTAGGGTCACAGATTCTACAGTGAATGTTTACTTTTAAACAATTGAAATAGCAGAAATACATGGTAAAATAGTACCCTCACAATCCCTCTTCTAAGTAAGGATTTAGGTGACGACTGAGAAGGCAACTGCTGCTCATCCTAATCATGCAGCTGTACAATCCAGTGTAGTACCATCAGGGCAGAATGTATTTATGCCAAATTCATGATACATATGATCATAAAAGCAAAATAAATGACAAATAATTAGTTTGTTTTCATCTGTATGTTGAAGCACTGTGGTGAAAATGACCTTGAAGTCTCCCAAATATGAGAGAAATGCCAAAAAGTCCTCTCTGGTATCAAAATACTGAATTCTGAAAACAAACAACAAAAAACCACAGTATACTGCCTTATTTAATTTATTCTTCAACTGGGATGAAAATAATGTGACAAAATTCTCTTTCAAGAAATTCCTTTTCTCTTCTGACCTCACACTGTCCAAAGATGTCTCTGGGGGGTGCAGGAGGAGGGTGAGGAGAGGATGGAAAGGAATTTTCTCTCAGTCAAAAGCATAAGGCCTAAATACACCCATGTCCAACAAAACCCTGACTCAGGAGAACAGGATGAAGTTTACTATTAATTCATTACCCAAAATCTTTTGAATACTTGCTAACAGGGATAGAAGGCCTGAATTTAAAAATTTGTTGTTTCTGGATTAAGAGTGGTGTTTTTAAACAATACCTTTTTTTTTTGGGCATTTGGTGTGTTCATTCATTCCAACACAAGAGCTCACAAACATGCTAAATTACAATAAGAAGGAGCATGTCTACCAACCCGTTTCCAAGTGTCATTGTTAACTAAGCCAAATGCAGTCTGAAGAGTTATTTAAAGGAAAATTAAATGCGTGATGTTTAATATTTACAAGAGAACTTCTTCAATAAATCATTTCACTCATACCTAATGAATAAAAAAATAACTTGTAAAGCATTCTATAACCACTGATGAAGGGAGAATGATAAAATGAATATGAATTGCTGCCTACAGAGTTAGATGTCTCCTGCTAGAGCTCATCCAGAAACATTCTTCATGAGAGGAAACAAACCAACTGCTAACAGTAAAGTTGTATAAATATCTCATTGTTAAACAGCTGTATCCTGTTAACACTGAGCAGCAATGCAAACCATTGCCACTAGGAACATTTGAAGTAATAAAACATTTTTCTGCAGGGTATCTGGTTTCCACAGAGTTTTGAAACTCTGATGTTTGAAGAGTTATTTTGTGGCTTGAGATTCAACGTTGGGCACCTCCTCTCTCCTCACCTCTATAGTTTGTTTGCTGATGGATAACAGCTCCCGTAGCTCTTTATTTTCAAGCTGAAAAAAAAAACAACAACAATATTTTGTCTAAAACTGAAATGAAGTATAATTCACAATTAAATGACAATTCTAATGAATGGTTCTAAAATTGAACAGTGGGGAACATCTCTGCACTGGCAGAGAAGGGAACTAAATAAGATGTCTTTTCTACGTCTTGCTCTCTCTCTCTCTCTCTCTCACACACACACACACGGTGAGTAGTGACACGTGAGCTGTGTTCTTTATTCCACTTTCAGATGTTTTAATTTGGCATCCAATACACACAAATAGTGAGCACAGACAGAGTACCCCTCTGTCCTCTTACTTTCTGTTCTCTATGAATAGAACCAGCATTTCAGAACAGGATCAGTGGATACTATGCAAAGCAGCAGCCTCTATGAAGAAAAATCCTAGATGTTTACTGCTACAGAAATATTAAATACAGCATGACAAGTGTGTCTCTCTATAGCTGTTTAGTGAGTTTTTTCTAACATTTACTTACTATATGCAAAGTTTACTGAGATCATTAGGATTTCCCTTTAAAAGGCCGGCCTGGGTCACAGCCCTGCATAAAGCAGAAAAGGGTTCTCCCAATCTGTACAAACCTAGATTTACCTTCACTTGAATACAAGCAGGCAACAGGTCCCCTGCACAACCAACTTCACAGCTACACCACAGTCTTACCTCCAACTGGGCTAGCTTTTCCTGAATTTTACAGAACTGATCACCATCCATCTGAACAGCTTTTCTCATCACATCTCCCATCTCACAGATTCGGTCTATGTGACTCTCAAGTTCCTGTAAATACATTGAAGGAGGAAAATACTATATATAGTTGACAGTGACAGTGTTTTACATGGTCCAATCCTTTCCAATAGTTACATTTCATGTTCCATAGAACAGGCTGCAGGATACCCTTTATTACTAACATGGAGATCATTCAAGAAAGAATAAGTAGTGGGACAATAGATCAAATGAATGTGGTTATGTTGGTACATCATGTGTGAAATTAGATGTATTCAAGTAAAAGAATGTGATTCAGAGTGCATCAAAAGAGACCTACTCTCAGATAAAGACAGAAGAGCTGACTTCCACAAAAAGGCAGGCAAAGGAAACAGCCCTATTTCACTAAGGCTATGTCTAGACTACAGGCTTCTGTAAACAAAACTTGTGTCGACAGAGCACATGTCCAGACTGCAGATCTCTCGGAAGAGAGCTGCTGGTTGTGAGCGTTCTGTCAATGTCCCTGTACACCTCATTCCGTGAGGAAAAAGTGATGTCACAATCCAGCATTTTTTTCTCCCACATTTGGCCCCAGGTGGATGGGCCAAACGTTTTAAAAGCCTCCCCCTGACAGTACTGTCATCAAAAGATAAGCAAATGCGTTACACAATTTGTGTATCTAGACACAGCCTTAGAGAAAGCTAAACAAATCAACAATACATTTAACTCAACACTTCCTGAGGCTAATTCTGTTAGGGTAAGCCTACACAGCAGCCATATTTTGAAACAGGCTACTCCGGAAGAGCTACTCATTATTCATTTCAGTGCCTTGTTAGCATTTTCAATCTGTTGCATTTACATGCCCCTTCTGAAAGGGAGGGGTAGTGTAGACACAGCTGTAAGGTAACAAGTGTCACTCTCCCCAACTTACCACAGAGTGAGCCTGGTGCACTTTCAGGACTGGCTCTGCATCCATGTCTTTTCTTCCCATTATTAAATGCAACATCTGCTTTCTATACTTGCTCATGATAAGTTCCAAAGCATCTTGATGTTCCTCCAAAGCAATCCACAACTCTACAACATTTAATACAGTCATCACGAAATAAACTTGAAGGGCAGCCTATCCTTCCTAACTATAGTTAGATGAGGTTACCTTCCTTTAAAAGCAAAGACAACATAAAGGCAAGTTCCTAACAGGTGTACAATCTTCCACACTTCCTGCTGAATTAAGTTACTGTACACAGAAGATACTGTTCAGTTTTCAAGCAACTCAATTTCCTTCCATCTAGAATTTCACATTACATTAGAATCTAGACAGAAATAAACCAATACATTACACTACAGCTTTGTCTACACTAGCCCCCACCTTTTGAAAGGGGGATGCTAACGAGACACTTCGGCAGATGCTAACGAGGCACTCCATGAATATGCAGTGCCTTATTAGCATAATGCTGGCCACAGCAATTCAAATGTGCTGCTGTCAAATCACGTGCCACACACACCTGTTTGGTTTCAGGAATAAGGCACTTCCGAAGTCGGGGGTGTCCTTTCAAAAGGCCCCCATCTACACGGGCGGTGCGCAAGTTGAAAGCTGCACTTCCAAATCGCCACAGCCAGTATTATGCTAATGAGGTGCTGTATATTCATGAGAGTGCCTCATCAGCATCTACCGAAGTGTCTCATTAGCATTCCCCTTTCGAAAGGCAGGGGCTAGTGTAGACAGCCTACCCTGGAAGAGTTACTAACCTCAGCTATGAAATTTTATTTATACAGAAAAAACATTTTATTCAATTTAACAGGCTCTAGAAAAGATAAAAAATATAAAAATAGGATGTCTTTATCTTCACTGTTGCTTAAGTCACTACAGGTGTTTCCAAAATTCAGATTTCTAAGCTCCCACCTTTAACCCACTTTTTTCCAGAATAAAATCCAGTTTCTATCAAGAAACTTCACTGAAGGGATTCTTTCTTCTCAGATCTTAGTGATAGGGTTAAGAAAGATTTAAATTTTGATGTCTTTCTCTCAATTATGTCTCTTAATTATAAGCAGCCACTAGATAAAATTTAGTCATATTTTGTTGGTAATGCTTTACCATTGCACACAAAGTTAGGAACAAGTTGCTCGGTGTTTCAGCCCACCTGCATTCCCTTTCATCTTATGCTGCTTATAAAATTTAATATTCTACAGTTCGAGGCATCCAAGTGAGAAGCGTAATTATGTAAATTTAGACTAACCTCTGTTTTCCTGCTGCAAATCTTTAATCTGTGTGTTTTCTTGCGACAGCAAGATATGAGGTTTATATTTGGAGGTGTCCTTCACGTCAGTTTCATCTTCTTGGTACTTGAAAACAAAGAGACGTTTTTACCAATGACAATATTCATACAACTCTTTTGTATAGAAGAATGATGTTAACTGCACTAACCTTTTCTGAGAGTGATGTGCCAATCTCCTTCATGGCGGCTACCCGTTTATGGAGTACAGTAGACTGATCAATGAGAGACTCTGCTGCATTATCATGGTCTTTTAGCCTTTCCAGCAACGTCTTGGCATCCGTTAAGATCTTGTCTATTGTACAGGTCATAATGACCACTGAGAACAAACAGCAGTAATAGACACATATCAGGCACCTGCTTCCACAAGAAATGTGCCCTCTTGTGTCAGGTGAATTAACAGGAAACTGGCCTCTAGTTAGACACATTAAGGGTGGTTGGGGAATGTTGAGGACACTAGGCTGGGAGTGTCTCTCCCTGACTTACTGGGTGGGAACTTTGCCTTCATCCCAGCAGCACAAACGGGAAGCTGACCTAGTGCAGCTACTCTTCTATTCCACCCTCCAAAAAAGGTTGACTACTTTTATTGGACAAATTCCTGGAAGTTTTAGCGCATGACATTAATCTTTAATGAAAGATAATCTTAACTCCTGGAGACCCCAGGACAATCCTAGAGGGTTGGCAATTCTAACCCCACCCTCCATAAGGCATGGCCACCCATGATGGGCATCTACCATGACCATCCCTACCAACCACAGGGCACCTATTTCCCACCCCTCATGGGACAGTCGGGTCTAGACTATCTACAGGCTGGAAGGAGCAGAGGCAACAGAGCACTAGGGAGGGTGAATGAACCGCACTAACTTCTCCATGAAGGATCAGGGGGTTGCTAGGGAGGCTGGATAGCCAAGGCTCTTGTGATAGGTATTTAGGCCCTGTCCACATACACAGAACACTGGGGTGATAGGAGCAGGCCAGAGGCTGACAATGCATCGGCTCACTCCTCTTAGCTACCACCTCTGTACCCCCTCAAGGCGACAGGGGGCAGCGCATGCATAATATTTGCCAAGGATGGGTCTCGGAAATGCCACAGGCTATGGCAGCCATGCATGCATAGGTATGAATGCACATACAAACCTCTCTCCTGCCCCAGCTCAGGGTCAGTGAGTCCTGGGTGCTGTGGTAAGGGCCGTGGGGCAAGGGTACCTCTCCCCACCTGCTTACAACCTTGACCCTGCCCCTCACCCCACCCTGTGCTGCTTCCCAGACAATCGTGCTGGTCTGGGACTCCACAGCAGCCCTCAGTCTTGGCTTGGCTCTGGGAGGACGTGCCTAGTTACTGGCCATACTTGCCCAGCTGTCTCTTTACCTGGTTGAGGTTTTCTGAACATAGTTTAATTTTATGGATAGGACACACCATGTGCTTCTAGCCAGACATGCACCATCTCCGCTACGTAGACTCGAATTTCTCTCTCTTAGCCTGGAAGCTCTCTTTTCTTGCCTCAGGGTGTTTATAATAATGACTTTTAGCACCCATATGTCTGTTTACAATTTAATGTTTGTTTTTTTTAATCTGTCAGGTTGCTCTAGGTATTGCTGTCTCACCAGCTCAAAATACATTGCTCCCAATACAGCTGTGAACAGAGATAAATTCCTCTTGAATAGCAGCAGATTGTTCCAAAGACCACGTTTTATTTAATCTATTTGAAAAAGGGCCTCTGCACTTCTGAATATGCAAAAAAAACCCTCAAAGGTAATGAGAGGGTTGTATTTTCTCTTGCTCAGAGAAATTTTCTGCATTACAGTACTTGAGCTCACTTGGGTCTAATTATGAGACTATTTCTATAGCGGCAAACAAAACATACTGATTGGCTAAAATATAAGAAATGAATATTTTGTATCAGTTTACCAACTGAAGCAATCATGAAGTTGACATATTAGAGACAAGCAAAAGCCATTTTATCTGGGAAATATGATGGCACAGGGCCTGCCCAGAGAAGGAAACTGGAGGAGTACTGACTTAAAAATCAATTGAGGTTGCTGACTTGATAATCACCTCAGAAGGAATTTACAAATACATGCGGTCAGACTACAGATGTGCTGCCCAGGTTGCCACTAAATCATGCACTAAGGAGAGTAGACAACATGTAAAATTTCACAAGTTCTTACCAGGTGCCCAACATATTTGTGTCTATTTCAGCTTGCTTTCATAATGCTGCACATAAACTAGACAATCATGTCAATTTACATGTGTCATTTATCCAATCTCATAATTAAAGGTACTCTTGCAGCAGCTTCCAACCAAGAGACTAGATTAAAAAGAAGTTGGAATTGCTGTACTCTTCTATGGAAGCTTGAATTGTTTTCTAGAATGCAGAAGCCAGATGCTTTTTCTACTCTGGACTCATCATGGTTGCTCGCCAACAAAATAAATTATATTGTACATCTAAGAACATAAGAATGGCCATACTGGGTGAAAGCAAAGGTTCACTGAGCCCATTAACTTGTATTCTGACATTGGCCGATGCCAGGTGCCCTAGACGTAGTTGAACCTGACAGATAACAGAAGTGGGGACTATCACCTGCTCCCAAATCAGTACTTGAGGAAAACAGGAATTTAAAAAAGATTCAGTTTTAAAGCATTAAAATAAACTGATATTTCAGGAGAAACCTGGAGTAAATTGCAGCAGCTTGAGGAAGTGAGGATTGGGGAATCATTTAAAAGATTGCTTTCCATTATTACCCAGGTGTCTAGAAACTACAACTGACAATTCTTAAGGGATTCAGAAACAGTTTTAAATAGAAAGGCAATGAGGTGTTATTAATTCTACTTGCCCACATTTAAAACCAGCGAAGGCTAGCCTTCGCAACAGTGAAAGTTTGTTTACATAAAAGTTGTTATATGTCAAATAAGTGAACAATGTAGCTCAGAACCATTGACTGTTTCATAGAGATAGTACATGCACCAACCTCGCAGTGATATTCAAATATTGCACTTTCAGTAGTATTTGCTGATTCTTCTGTTTCAGCACACGTTTCAAGGTATGAAGATTGCTATTAGTAAAAAGACAGCAAGAGGAAAATGATCTATCAAGCTAATAAAGAATTTAACTGCTGCTGCACTGGGGAGTTTCAGAGCCGCACTGGAGAAAACAAAGACTACTAGCAGCGTTGGGACGTGCTCTTTTGAAGCTGCTGAGTAGGCACAAACTTCTTGTTTCAGATCAAGTGTTGTGTCTTCACTTCAGAGTAGGTTCACTCTTCTTTGGTCTTGTTTTGTTGTTACAATGTGGCGTTTTCCTTTCCTGATCTGAACTTGAAGCAGCAGTTTCAGGTGGTAAATTCTGTTCTATTACACTTCATACTGGGGAAAGAAAAACAAGACAGGCACACACTTTAAGAATAACTGGGACTACACCTATTAGATATTTCCCCCGTCAATTCCTACCGCCAGGCACTACCTGAATGGTGCAGGCTTGTCCTACGTCTGACAAGATTATCTGTTTTTATATACAGACTAGTCTTCCCCGTTTTGATCTGGGATTCCCAAGAGATCCACCTCCAACCAGGGACAAAACAGAAAATGTTGCCAACTCATGATGGCCCTCTGCAGATCCAGTAAAGTTTTCCTAGAAGTATATATACATACATACATACATACATATATATACATACATACATACATATATATATTATTAATTATAAAATTGGCAGCTAACACTGAAACAGTAACCCTTCTTTGCTCAATACCAAGTGAATGAAACGTGTCATGTAAATTTGAACTTCTTCTCTTACACTGTGAATATGACCCATTTGAGAGCACTTTATGTTTAGTTAGCTTTACAGTTTAATCAACAAGCCTCCTCTGCTGTTGGTGTGAGTCTTCAGAAAAATCAGAAAATTTAAAAAAGTGTAGTCAGGAACATACCGGGCAGGTCTAGTAGCCAGAACTATTTTTGACTTTGTATAAAACTAAACTGATCTGCAATAGTGAGTGGACCGCCTGTATACTCTGACACAGACAAGTTGTATCATCTGTCTTTTTATGGATTTTCAAATCCTCCTAATGCAATACCTAAAAGCCAAGGAACAGTATAATTACATTTGTCTAACCAACAGCAATGACTTGGAATTACAATCCTTTCCCAACACTGTTTCCACTTGCAAAAGCAAGGGGCTTCAAACACAAACTGACATCTAATACACAGGACTCCCAGGTGGAAGACTGAAGGTACAGTATGAATTTTCTTTTTGGAAAGGTTTTCCAGTGCTTCTGCAAATCATTTAGAGCATAAGTTATCCTGAGCACAAACCAATACAAACTGTTTTCCTGTGCAGGGAACACAGCGAAGTCATATATTGCACAGCTGGTTGAAACTACTGAGTAGTTATCAATGGTGCACTGGCAAATATCCACAATGGTAAAACAGCAGTCATGTAGCACTTTAAAGACTAACAAAATTATTTATTAGATGACGAGCTTTCATGGGATAGACACACTAAATAATTGGATCTGGACTGGAAATTCTATAGATTTGAAGAAGTGGGTCTGTCCCACAAAAGCTCATCACCTAATAAATCATTTTGTTAATCTTTAAAATGCTACTTACTTCTGGTTTGTCTTGTTAGAATACAGACTAACACAGCCACCTCTCTGTTACTAGTGTGGTAAGTCAACCTAAGATATGCAACACCAGCTATACAACTAACATCACTGCACTCAACACACCTTAGGCTGAGTTACCACCATATCTCACAGAGGGGATGACGACAGAGCAATCGGCACTCCAGTGAGGTGTTGATGGGGTAGGGGGCAGCTGCTGGGGCTGGACTGCCAGTGCCAGCTCTCCACTGCAGCAAAAGGGGGTGAGCCCCAAGCCCACTGCGTACCACACTTCAAGAACCATTGTTCTAAATCTAGCTAACTAATTAAATAAGGCATAAAGATTAGCTAGGCTAAATCTTTCTTTTCTAGCAATAGTCAACACAGCAAACAGCCTAGGAATTGACTTGTCAAATCACACTTATGCAAAAAGGTACACAGTCTGGAGGAATGATGCATTGCAAAGTAAATTATGTAAGTTACTATCCAGTTGATCCACTGAGCCATATCCACATCATTTTCTCCAAATAATCAACTTTCCTTATGCTGTTTCACCCTGTCAGGTAAGCCCTGTATCATCCTCTTGCATTGCTCACACCTGACATGTTTTCCTATATTAATCTAAGGAATTCATTTCTTCAAATATTCCCAGTTAGGGTCTCTTTTGTGCCTGGAAGCCAAGATGGCTTTTCTGTGTCAAACATGCGCACATGTGGGGGAACAGTGTCTTCCCTTTTTCTTCCCAGTTCACTCCACTGTTGCCTTCTATGCTGCCTCCATCCTTTGATATATATTGTCTTTCTGTCTTTAAGAAAAATGTATTAACTAACTCTGCTGTGCTTGGCCAAGGTCCTCCACCACACAAATCCAGAACAGAACAATCCTATCCAGCCTGTGTTTGTCTTTGCACATATTACTCTTCAGTCTGCTGAGAAACAAATAAGTCCAGAAGTTTCAAGCAGCAAAGTAGGCTGGACAGACGAGAGCCATTAAGTCATTTTTATGAGACTAAGGCTACGTCTACACGTGCACGCTACATCGAAATAGTCTATTTCGATGAATAACGTCTACACATCCTCCAGGGCTGGCAACGTCAACGTTCAACTTCGATGTTGGGCAGCACCACATCGAAATAGGCGCTGCGAGGGAACGTCTACACGCCAAACCAGCACACATCGAAATAAGGGTGTCAGGAACAGCTGCAGACAGGGTCACAGGGCGGACTCAACAGCAAGCCGCTCCCTTAAAGGGCCCCTCCCAGACACAGTTGCACTATACAACACAAGATCCACAGAGCTGACAACGGGCTGCAGACCCTGTGCATGCAGCATGGATCCTCAGCTGCCGCAGCAGCAGCCAGAAGTCCTGGGCTAAGGGCTGCTGCACATGGTGACCATAGAGCCCCGCAGGGGCTGGAGAGCGCGTCTCTCAACCCCTCAGCTGATGGCCGCCATGGCGGACCCCACTATTTCGATGTTGTGGGACGCAGATCGTCTACACGTGCCCTACTTCGACGTTGAACATTGAAGTAGGGCGCTATTCCCATCCCCTCATGGGGTTAGCGGCTTCGACGTCTCGCTGCCTAACGTCGATTTCAACTTCGAAATAGCGCTTCCCACGTGTAGCCGTGACAGGCACTATTTCGAAGTTAGTGCCGCTACTTTGAAGTAGCGTGCACGTGTAGACACGGCTTAAGTGTGTACAGTATGTTTGTGAGGAGATTTAATCCTTTTTAAAAGAGATTTCTATCCTACCCTGGTTCTACAAAATCAAGTGACAATATACACTTACGTCTAATGTACAGAGACCATGCTTCCTTCAAAAGGACCAATTAATTCTTAGTATGTAGCATCATCAGGACAAATGGGGCTTCATGTCTCAATAGGAAAATTATGTACTGACTTCACACAGAACACTGAAACTTAATGAATACAATCACGCTGGAGAAAACCTATAGAGATGGCCTGGGAAGATGCCTTGCAAAACAGTGAGAATCCCCTTATTAAAATATTTTTCAAAAATTTCCTAACACACTATTGGTACTAATAAATTAACATTATATGTAACACTTTTAGCCATGCTGGAACATGGCTTACTTCTTTCATGATGCAAATCAAGCCATTTCTTATTTTAATTACAAGTCTCACCAGGGGTAATTAAATATGGAAAAAAATATGCACATTTTTGTTTTATAAATTTGGCATGATGCAAGATGGGTTTAGTGTTCTTATAGTATTGAAAAAGGTTTGTGGAGGAAGAACTAGAGTAGAACCATGTGTATGTGAGCCTCAAATTCTTTACTTTTCAACTGCTATAAATGCACCTCTCAGCTATAAACACCTAAAGTAGCTGCTAAGCCTTGAGTCACACTGATTGCTACATTTCTATATTTACAGCTGACATGTTTAACTCAAAGAAAGCAAAGACACAAAGCAAAAGCCCTCCCCTTTACCAACACTCCCTTTTTAAAGCCTCCTCTGAAACCCTCCCACTCATGCATCTGACGAAGCGAGTCTTTGCCCACAAAAGCTTATGCTCCAAAATATCTGTTAGTCTAGAAGGTGCCACAGGACTTCTTGTTGTTTTTAAAGCTAAAGCTTTATATGTTTTGCAGTTTACGGTCTTCCAGGTTCTAATTCCAGTAAATAAGGGTGATATTAAGTGCCTGTTAGGTGCATCTCTTCATTTTACCACAATCAAAAAAGTTGTCAGGCTGTAGCCACAACCATTTTCTGCTACCCAAGCTTTCAAATCTAGGATGTATTTTCATATAGTTTCATGCAGCATAACAGAGGGGGTTAAAACACCATAGCTGCGTCTACACTAGCCGGCTATTTCGAAATAGCCGTCCCAACTTCCAAATACCACCCGCCATATTGACACGTGGCAAGCGCTATTTCGAAGTTGAAATCGACGTAAGGCAGCGAGACATCGAAATCACTATCCCCATCATAAGATGGGAATAGCGCCCTACTTTGACTTTGAACTTCGAAGTAGGGCATGTGTAGACGATCCACGTCCTGCAACATCGAAATAGTGGGGTCCTCCATGGCGGCCATCAGCTAAGGGGTTGAGAGATGCTCTGTCCAGCCCCCGAGCTCTCTGGTTGCCACATGCAGCAGCCCCTTAAAGCACCCCGCCCCCTTATTTCCTGTGGCAGGAAGCTGAGAGCGTGCAGGCAGCAGCACAGACACGTGTACAGCCTGCACGCTTTCCAGATGCCCCGATCCACCACCGAGCACCCATGGCAGCCAGCCCCCCAAGCCCCCACAGGGCACCCCCCTCAAGGGGAGCCAGGGCTCCCAGCCATCCAGCCAGGGGGGAAGAGACAGCAGGGCCCCTCCTGGTTGCAGGCCAAGATCCAGGACCTGCTGGGGCTTTGGGGTGAGGAGGAGGTGCTACAGGTAATAGGGAGCAAGCGGCAGACCGCACCTGCGTTTGCCCAGCTGGTCAAGGGCCTGGTTGCCCAGGGTCACCCTGTCCGCACTCCTGACCATGTCAGGAGTAAGGTCAAGGAGCTGCGGCAGGGTTATGCCCAGGCCCAGGACACGGCCAGCTGGTCTGGGGCTGCCCCCCCCGCTTGCCCCTTTTATAGGGAGCTCAGGGAGATCCTGGGCCCCCCGGTATACCACCTCCCCCCTGGCCACCCTTGACACCTCGGCCAACGAGCCCCAGCAGGCCTTGGAGCTGCACCCCGGCCCGGAGGCCAGCCATGCACCCCGGGGTCCCGCAGAGGAGCCCACCCCTGGGACAGCAGGAGGAGGAGGGCTCCAGGGACAGGGGCCTTCTCATCAACCTCCCCTCCCACAGCTCCAGCAGGGCATCCGCCCGACAGGGATCCCGTGACCGTGGGAGCGGACCACCAGGTATGTACCCCAGGTGCACACCCATGGGTTAAGGGGCGGGGACAAGGGACAACCAGGGCCCTCCACACACCCAGCTGACCAAGGCCCCAAGGACAGCAGTGGCACGTCCCTCAGAGCCCATCAGCCCCTGCCCCCCAGGACAGCGCCATGCCCCATCCCTGGGCATAGGGGGGAGCAGAACCTCAGAAAGGGTCCCCCCTGTGGGGGATACCACAGCCATCGTCAGCATCTCTGAGGGACAGGGGATGGGGAACTAGCAGCAGAGGGGTGGGGGGACATGGGCCACGTCCCAGACTAACGGTTGTCTCCGCTCTTCCCCCCTCTGTTCTGCAGCCGCACCATCTGAGGGCCTCGAGAGCACAGGTGCTGCGTCTGTTGTGCCGGACAGCCCAACAGGGCCATCACAGCAGGCCAGCCCAGTGGCGGAGCAGGGACTGGCCCCAGGACAAACCTGACAGTGGCGGAGCCATCCCCGGGCGTCCCCTCAGCCCCAGCTCCTCGCCACCGTCCAGCGTCAGGTAGAAGTTTTGGAGTGCTGCCTGCAAGTGGAGGAGCACCGCCTGCAAGCGGAGGAGCGAGTGCTGGCCTTGCGTCAGGAGGCTTGGGGGTCCTTCATGAAGACATTTGAGCAGATCGCCGAACACATGGCACCCCCTGCCGCTCCGGCCGCCGTCCCTCCCGGCCGCCCTCCACCTGTCCTGCTGGAGCCTGCTGTTGAGGGGGACCATGGGGCCCAGGAACCAGCCCAGCCATACCTGCTGGCTCTTCCGTCCCCCACTGAGCCTGGACAGGGCCTCCAGCCCAGACATGGGGCACGCCCCTCCCCCCACACCGGGCACTGGACAGTTGGGGCAAAGGAGGCCAAGGACTAGGCCCCCCCAGACCCCCCTTTGTACATATTCCCCCCCCATTAATTGTAAATAGTTGCCTTGTTCCACCCCCCTTTAGTAGCTGCCCCCCCCCACCCATGTACATAGTTCCCCCATTAATGTAAAAGTTCATTGTTTGGTTTCAAGAAGGTTTTGGTTTATTTACAACAAAACAAATGTGTGGAAGTGTGCGCTCTGGTGCTCAGTGGCGTGGGCTTGGGGGCAGGTAGTGTTGGGGGGGGGGGGGGGGGGGGGCTCACCAGCAGCTGGCCCTGCCAGCATTCACCCTGATCCCCTCAAGGTCGACTTGGCGACTGGGGGCAGTGGGTGGCTGGATGTAGGCCCTGACAGCCTCCACAGCCCAGCCCTGGACAAATGCCTCCCCCTTCCTCTCCACCAGGTTGTGGAGTGCACAGCACATGCCCACAACCTGGGGGATGTTGGGGAGCCCTGCATCCAGGCGGGTGAGGAGACACCTCCAGTGGCCTCTGAGGCGGCCGAAAGTCTGCTCAACCACCTGGCACGCCTGGTTCAAGCGGGTGTTGACCTGCTCCTGGGTGGCACTGAGGTGGCCTGCGTAGGGGCGCACGAGCCAGGGCCGGAGAGGGTATGCCACATCTGTGACAAGGCAGAGGAGCATGGTGGTGTCCCCCAGAGGAATCTCCCACTGGGGGATGTAGGTCCCCGCCTCCAGCACAGGCCCAAGTTCCTAAACACCCGGGCATCGTGGGTGCTGCCAGGCCAGCCAACATAAATGTCCAAGCAGCAGCCCTGACTGTCCACCAAGGCCTGGAGGACCACTGAATGGTATCCCTTCCTATTCAGGAAGCGTCCTCCGCTGTGCTCCAGGGCACGGATGGGGATGTGGGTCCCATCCAGAGCCCAGAAGCAATTAGGGAAGCCCATGCTGGCAAACCCTGCGATGGCCGCATCCGGGTCCCCAAGCCGCACGAGCCTGTGCAGGAGCAGGGCGGTGGTTGCGCGGACCACCTGCAGGGGAAGGACATGAGAGCACCCGTGAGGAGCGTGCAGGGTGTGTCTGGCCCTCCCCCCAGACACCCCCCTGAGCTCCCTGTCCCCTCAGGCTCTCCGTCCCCCTGGTCTCTCCCCCTCCCCCTGGAGTCCCCTTACCTCCATGACAACAGCCCCGACGGTGGCCTTGCCCATACCAAACTGCTGTCCTACGGATCGGTAGCTGTCTGGAGTGGCCAGCTTCCAGACAGCGATGCCGACCCGTTTCTCAATAGTGAGGGCACATCGCATGGAGGTGTCCTGGTGCTGTAAGGCAGGGGTGAGCCACTGGCAGAGCTCGAGGAATGTCTACCTGCTCATCCGGAAATTCCGGACCCAGCGGTCATTGTCCCACTCACCAAGCACCAGCCACTTCCACCAGTCTGTGCTAGTGGGGTATTTCCATAGCCGGCAGCCTGTGCGGTGTAGGGAGGCTGGGAGGGCAGCATGGTCTGGAGCTGCTTCTTCATCCCCTGAGGACAGCTCATCTTCCTTGACTAGACGATGCTGAGCTGCCTCCTCCAGGGCACCAAGCAGGGCGGCCACTGCTCCAGGATCAGGTGCGTGGGCCTCTGGTGGCTGCTGCTGCTGCTGGGGTTCCATGCTGCTTACACGGGGTGTGAGTGCTTGTGGGCTCTGCAGACCGCGTGCTGTGCAGGCTCAGTGTGTCTGGGAGGGGCCCTTTAAGAGAGAACCTTGCTGTTGCCCCAGAAATGCTAGTCCGCCCTCTGACACTGTCCACAGCTCTTCCTGGCACCCTTATTTCAATTTGGGCCGGTTTTGTTTGTAGACGCTGTCTTGCTGAGCCTACTTCGATGTACTGCTGTCCTACGTTGACGATGAACGTCGACGGCACCAGCCCTGGAGGATGGGTGGACGCTACTTGTCGAAATAGCTTATTTCTATTTCGCTACATCAAAATAAGCTATTTCGATGTAGCATCCCAGTGTAGATGTAGCTCATATGTGATTAATTCAAATATGTATTTATAACATATCTTAAGAAAATGATGCTGCCATGTTTAATTAAACTCAAATACATTTTTGCTAGAAAGCCAGAGCTTTAAGGATGCAGTACCATTACAGCAAGATTTTCTTTGGAGAACCTTCAATTTTCCACTGTTTCAGCCCCTCTATCAGACAAAAATAGCAGAAGTAAATATATATGTAACAGAAAGTCCTGCAGCACCTTTAGACAAACAAGTATTTTGGAGCATAAACTTTTGCGGGCAAAGACCTGCTTCATCTTGGCTCATGAAAATTTATGCTCAAGACCATGTTAGTCTCTGAGGTGCCACAGGACACCTCGTTGTATTTGCAGACACAGGGTTACTACCCTCTGATAAATAGATATAAACGCCACAGAAGACTCCAAGATAGCCACAGGCTCGGGGCAAGCGCTCACAGCTGCTAGGTGCCGCTGCTCTGTGACGTGGCCAGCGTGAGGCCCGTAGGCAGGCAGGCCAGTGAGCAAGGGCATCGAAAACGAAGGCAGGGAGGCTGCGCTCGCTCCCGGGCAAGGACGGCTGCGCGCTGCATCCCGGGACCTGTAGTTCCCCCCTCCGGGGCTCTTGCCCGGAGCCCATCGGAACCTCCCGTCCCCCACCGATCCAGCGCCGCCCAGGCCCCATCCCCGGCAGCCCGCCAGGCCGCCCAACGCAAAGGCTGCCGGGAGCTGTAGTACTGAGGCCGCCCCGTCCCAACCCCCACAACGTGAACTACCTCCAGCAGACCCCGCCCGCCGCGACTCGGAAGGCTCTCGCTGCTCGATGCCCATCATCGGCCCGCAGCGCCAGCACCGCCCAGCTCCTGCGAGCTCATGGGGCCCGGCCAGGACCGCCCCTGCAGCCGCACTTACCCCAAAAGCTCAGCGCCGCCATGAGCGGCACCTCACCGCACATAGGAAGAAATCCCGGCCTCTCGCGAGATCCGTGGGCAGAGCCCGGCAACTGGGGAAGAATGCGCGTGCGTGCGGAGAAACCAATCCGAGGACCCAGGGGAACGCTTGGGACAGCGCGCATGCGCACGTCTCCCTCTCCGCGGCAGGGAAACCTGTGCGCTTGCGCGGAAAGCAAAGCCGATTGGCTTCGTGGTAAAGCAGAAGGGGGCGCCCGAGTCACATGCCGGGGTATTTTACACGCAGCACCACCTGGTGGCTAAACGGCATAACAGTCTGGTCGTCCTGTCCTACGTCACCCCGCTTGGCTCTTAGTTCAGCGTTTTGTCTGGTTGACGTTATACCACAAGTCTTGCGCAGAGACCCGCCTTTTGAGAGCTGCTATTTTATCGTAACTAGATGAGTCCCGTTTTTATCTAAGGTTTGTTGTTGCGGCTCCTGCTCTCGCTCGTCCTTTGCGTCAGGTGCTCGGAGTGTTGCTCTGGACCCCAGGAGGTTTTCACAGACCTTTTGGGTGGCTTTGGTTACACTAGCAAGTTTTGCCAACCAAACCCTGGTATTGTTGACGACACTTGTGGAACATCCACATACCAACTTCTTTTTGTCAACAGTTTGTCAACAAAGCTCAGCACTTTCACGGGCCGCATTCTGCCCCTCCACCATCAGGCATAAACCTGCTGTCAACAGAGTCTTTTGACAAAAGAGCAGTGTGGATGCTCGGGGGGCGGGGACAGGGAGGGGGGCTTCTCCTAACAGACAGGGCATCCAGGACAGCGAGCAGCGCTGTGTGCTGTGCTTCCAGGTGTCTATTTTGTCGAGAGAGCAGCTGGGCAGTCCAGCCACTCTGTCAACAGAGCGGAGAACTCTTCTGATTGGCTTGTGTGTGTGGCCGCCCTTTGTCGGGAAATCTCTTCTGACAGACACTTCTGTTGACAGATTGCTGTACTGTAACTGTAGTCCATGAGGCTAAACTGGAAAGAACAATCACACAAATAATCAGCCTTTCTTCTGTGTCACTTGTCATATGCAGATGTCAATAGCGCTTCATAAACTTCAACATATTTAGCCTCACAACACCACTGTGAGCAGGAAAATACTATCATGACAGACAACTGAGTCTAAATAATTTTTCCAAACTTATCTAAGAAATCTGTGGCAGAGCAAGGAATGGCACACAGGTGTCTTAAGCCAATGCCCCATCCTTTGGCCATCCTGCCTACAAAGGCTGTTTGTAAGGATAGGGATAGTAGAAGACTAAGAATGTTGTAAAATTTTCCTGACTGACTATAATTCTGGAAATTTCATCTAACAGAAAAATGGTATATTTCGAGAAAGCAGAGATATAACAAAAACTTCTATGTGAAAAGTAAGTGGACACTGATAGGATACCAAAGCAGCCTGAAGAAAGGCTTTCTATCAATTTAAAGTTTAAAATGTTGCATTTATTTAAAGTGTGCAATAGCGTACAATGGTTAGGACAAGGGATTGGGGTGTCAGAACTCCTGGATTCCATTCCTAGCTGTGGAAGTTGGATGTGATCTAGTAGTTTGGAGCTAAGAATCACAAATACTGTGTTCTGTTCAAGCTCTGCTAAACATTTGCTATGTGACCTTTGGCAAGTCACTTCACCTCTTTCTGCCTCTGATTATATATCTGTGAAATAGAGATGATTAAACCTTCTTAATTACATATGGTATGGTGTGGGTTAATTATTGATATTTTGTCATTCCTTTGAGTGCCTGGGTCAAGAAGAGGCAAGTAACTGCAAAATAATAATATAGTATTTATTTACTAAGTCCACATAATGACAATGTTTTCATCTGTGTGACCTGGCTATGGAAAGAAAGAGCTCACTGAGGTAGAAAATGATGCCTTTGAACCATTAACAAGACAGAAGTCTAATAAAGTGATTGCTGTACACCCAGGTTTACAAACTTCCTAGACTCTGAAAGGTTGCACAGGTGTAACTCCCAGTAACATTGTGAAAATCATGTGGTCATGTACTTGCATAAAGCTGGCCCTAAAATTTCTCTGATTTAATTCACTTCATGGGTTGCATATTTACATATATATATTTTGTGACTGAGTCTCTTGAATTAGAAAACATATTTTCCAAACAAACAGATTTTTCAGGAAACAGTTCCTCATGGTTGTCCTCCCACACCATAGGCACTCACAGCAGCCATAACCTTGAAAAGTGGAATAAAACAATTAGATAATGTCTGTTTAACATGCTTTTGACTACACAAATAAAACCTAGTCCAAAGGACCGCTTTACACATTTTTCCCTTATTAGGAACATATGAATACAAGCAATTTTAAAATACAGTGTATGTTTTTAAACATAGTAAATCTGTTTAATGCCTGATGTAACACTCAGCTAAGGGAATTCTACTGGGATGGTTTTGACTCAGTATTTACTACTTATATATACTGAATACCAGTGCCATGCAGTGTTATATATTTGGAACAGGGCACACATCCTTGACCCAAGGGGGTTCTGGTTACCTGTTTAAATACAGCCTTTCACATTGATAAATTCTGGTCTGAGTTTTGTTGATCTATCCTCTTATCTAATATTCTTGTTTGTTCCTTTTCACAGTAAACATCCTCCTCTCAAGTTAAAATAACAGAATTTCTGTATGCTGACTTCGTTCTTTGTTACTTATTTGCTAAGTGAAGTGACTGTTCGTGACATTTACTGCCCTTGATGTCTAATGTACATTTTTTCTACAGGGCTTTTTGCTTTTCATTATTACCACCAAACATATTATTTGTTTCAAAGAATAAGGCAGGGTTTTAGCAACAGAATTCCCATTGATTGTAGAGAGCTAAATCTACAATACTTAGATAACTTACCCTTAATATTTCAAAACCCATCAATAAAGATACAGAATAATCATTTAAGAGGCTTCCTTAATAGATAAAAGCATCTTTGTTATCACAGAGCAAAAATTCTAAAGGGCCTAATCAAGAGTTGCTGAATAAGACAATTTCAAATCAACAACTGACTTCTGGGATTTTCTTACCAGTTAGGGATAATTCAAGCAGCCATATTTATAACACCAACACAGCATTTATATAATTAGTAACATATTAGAGTGACTCATTTGGCTATCCTGGAACATTTAATGTTGCTTTGACTATGGCAGGTCTTTTATGGAAGTAGAAACTGGCTTGAGTTTTATAGCATAGTTTTCTGTTACCTTCTGGGCACTTTTCTTAATTATCATCTCATTGCTAAATATTAAGATTGGGATATTTTTAGTATCTGCTTTTCTTTTTCATACTGGATAAATCAAGTACATTCATGAATGCTCAGACATGCTACAACGATGATATAGCTGCTTTATGCTTACTGAAACAGGGAAGTTGAAAGATTGATATCACTGGTCTCAGATGGGCATTGTGCCTCTCAATCCCATTCAAAGCACTTCCCTCCTTTTCCCAACCTACACTTGTATCAAAATATCTTCATCCTGACCTCTCGTATGTAGAGAGTGAGGTCAGGCCTAGGCTCTCAGCCCTCTTGATTCACTTTTGTCTTGCCCACCACACCTCCTGCTGTTCGAGTTCCAACCCAGTCTCAACTCTGCTGATGCAACTCAGATCTGACCTGTAGCAGCCCATGCTATACTGGATATTCCACAGCTAGGTCACTGCGTCTCAATACCAATTAGCAGAGCTCATGAACTGTTATACAGAGTACATCTGATATGGGTCTGTGAGGGCAATGGATGCTGGTATGTATGTACAAAAAACAGTACTTCATCTGTTTGCCTAGAATATGGAAGAACTCATCCTTGATCTCAAAGAACTCAGAATATACATGAGGTGTGGCCAGGTTTCTGATGGCTGGGTAGCCTAGTGGCTAGATCACAGCATAAGTCGACAGCAAATGAGGGGCACTGGCCCACTGCCTGCTCTGCTCCTGGCTGGACAACCGTGAATCACTCCCTAGCTAGTCCTTAAGTTTGGGGAATGTCACCAGTACTCCAGATTCCCCTTAGTTGGTATCTCTCAGTGGGTTCCCTCCTTTGCCCAGACGGATATGGTGGGGGCTTATTTACCCCTATGGCTGATGAGCAGACAGGCTGTGGTTCCTGTCCTCAGACTGCTGAACCTCCTGCTAATCAGTCCCAAACTGAGCCAGGCTCTTTGCTTTTCTGTTTCCTCCAGTCTTGGCATAGGTTGCAGGTAAAATGGGGTGGGTCTAGTTTGGCCCAGAGGCTTTCTTTAAGATCTGGGACACATGGCCCTCCTTCTTTCAGTCCCTCACTTGGGAGGCATTCAGAACTTCAATGCCAAGAACTTTAATCTGACTCAGCCCAGTAAAGGAACAGCTCCACTAGGGCAGCTAGCAGACCATCAGCAAGTCCATCATATGGCAGCAGAGGGCATAGCACCTCTGGTGCATTATAATTACACCTATGCATTGACAATATCTGACTTCAAGCCATTCGTTTTTTGGTTGGGCTTTAATGATTATTCATTGGTATTATCATGTTTACTTTAAAGACGATTCAAGGCTTATCACTCCTGGAACAGGAGGAAACCAAGAAGACAGGTAAAATGGAGTATACCACTGTTTTAGTTCCATTTCACAATGTAAAGCATGCTTGCTTAAGATTCTAACCAGCTGGTATTTAAGAGCCAAGTGAAGGAGAAGCTGAAGAAACTAGTGCCTCACATAGGTAAACCTACAGTCTCTGAGTGTAGTTCAAGAACTGAGCTGACCACTCCCAAAACAAGCCATTGGGACAAAAATAATTAGTTAAGTTAAAAGAACCATTGTGATCCAATGCAGCAGAGAAGAGGTCCATGTCTCAGGAATACAGAACTTATTTAAACACTGGAAATTCTTCTCAGTTGAGGTTTTAGTCTAACTCCGCAAATGGAGCAGTCTTTTTAAAACTGCAGAAGCAAAGCTTATCCTACAAATAAAGTGATGAGTATCGTCAGTACTGTGGAGTCTTTCTAAATTCCTTTGGCTTCTTATCACGTTGACTCTGTATAAACTGAAGAGAATGTATAAAGTTGGCCTCTCAAACTCTTCAGTGTTTAACTTCGGTTCAATTAAACACTTATGTATGTGTACAAAGTGAAAAATGAGGTTACAAGAGGTTAATGCTTTAATGCTTTTAATAACTCTTAGCCGAATGGCTGTATTTTGTCAAACAGAACAGCGGTTCTAGCAGGAAAAGTATTTACTGGATATGAAAAGATGCTTCCAAAAAGAACAAAAGTGCTACAGTGCAAAATGCTTCTAGGCCATCTTGGAAAGTCACACGCAGTATTTCTGCACTGGAGAATAATGTAGAATGCTCACAGCATAAACTCAGAAGGAATGTTTTTTTTTTTTGGTCAGACTTGCAGTTGAGTGAAAGAATTAATAAAATAGCATGCAGTGCAGACAAGACAGCATTCCTCAGCACTGTGGGGTTTATAGACCACTGAGTGCAATGTTAGTAGAAGCAGGGACAAGTCCAAAACCTGGTCCAATTGGCCTTAAAACAGTGCTACCCTGTGTGCCATCCCTCATGTATGGTGCCCCCTGTCAGTCAAAGCCCAGGAACTAGAAGAAGTGGAAATAAAGTAAACGTTCCTTCTGTTGACTGTCAACAGAACGAAGGGACAATATCAGAGATGGGGATGGCAGTGGAGAAAGACTGGCTAAACTGGCCTCCACTGGAGATTCTTGCATTTAGCCAAAACTAGTGTTTGACTGTCATGCTCATCAACAGAGGGGTGGGGTCAGCCTGGGACAAGAGACTATTGGCCAAATTCTCTGCTGATTTAGCTTCCACAGAGTATTCCCAGCAGAAATGGGCTCTGTTGCGAGTTGGAAATTATTCTTCTCACATCCCTGCTATTTCTACACCAGGAAAAATCCATTAGGCACAGTGGAGTTACTCCTGATTAACAGCAGTGGAAATTAGAAGAGAATTAGGTCCAAAGAAGACAATTCTTGCCTTAGAGGCTGGATATTGCTGCTTACAATTTAGGCTAAAAATATAATTACGTAATTCTAAATATAATTTATAAATTTTGGATGGTTCACTTTAAAATGCTGTTTGATAATGGTATTAATCTGAAGGAGAAGCCATATTGTGATTAAATTCTTACTCACCTTGACAAAAACTGATGCAATTAGCAGGATCAATAGAATTGCCACAACTCACCACTTTGCTGATTTATTCCTGTCTACTCTTTTCTTATCCTTATACTCTGTTTAGAATTGCTGTTCAAAACAGAAATGATGCGAGAAAATTTTATAATGTCAAGTGCACATGTTGGAAAGTGGATTTCAAAACTATGAAGAAATGCAACCTCATTGTTAATTACTCAGTTTTGACAAATCTGGAAGAATCTACCATAACACTATGTAGTTCAAGTTGATGAGTCTAGTATTTGTTATAGCATTAAAACAAAGTTCCACAGGATGGAATCCAAGCTGGAAGAAAAGAAAATCATTATAATTGATAAATGGATTAAAGATATATTCAGCTATTTTAATTTCCATGCAGCCACACTCCATGCCTGATCAAATACTGATGGATGCATTCTACAACAATTATTTTACAGTGCTTAATACAATGTGTGCTTATGGAGAGCAGGTTTAAATCTGGGATTTCACTGATGTTCTTTAAAAACATATTTTCGTGTTGCCAGGACCTGAATATTTGAAATCGTTACTCCATAAGTTCATTTAAAATCACCAACATCACAAGAATTTGTTATCCAGCTTTGATGAGCTGTACGTTGCCACTTTAATATTTCATATGTGAATCCCCAATATCTGCGCACTATAATATTTCAGGAACAAATGTAGGTTTCTGTGCTAAAAGCAAATATTTGAGTATGTCACATGGGCCGTGTCTACACTAGCCCCAAACTTCGAAATGGCCATGCAAATAGCCATTTCGAAGTTTACTAATGAAGCGCTGAAATACATATTCAGCATCTAATTAGCATGCGGGCGGCTGCGGCACTTCGAAATTGACACGACTCACTGCTGCGTGGCTCGTCCCGACGGGGCTCCTTTTCGAAAGGACCCCGCCTACTTCGAAGTCCCCTTATTCCCATCTGCTCATAGGAATAAGGGGACTTCGAAGTACCCGGGGTCCTTTCAAAAAGGAGCCCTGTCGGGACAAGCCGCGTCAATTTCAAAGTGCTGTGGCCGCCCACATGCTAATGAAGTGCTGAATATGCATTTCAGTGCTTCATTAGTAAACTTCGAAATGGCCATTTGCGTGGCCATTTCGAAGTTTGGGGGTAGAATAGACGTAGCCATGGAGTCTCAGTGCTTAAATAGGCTCTGGAGTTGTTGTCTCACCAGCCAAGTGGAATAATGGCGATGTCTGGCCAAAGGATGTGTATTATGGAAGCCAACTCACCTATCTCCTCTTACTGTGGTGCTACAAAATGACCTTCATGGAATAGAAAAGTTCAGCGCAGCTCTGTCAGGTGAAGGGACACAGACAACCTATGCACCTCCTGGTTTCTTCTTCTATTCATGCACATTGGGACTGCACCAGTTCTGCTACCTACCCAGTTGTGCCAGTTTCTGAACACCCACACTTTTTAGGTGGAATAATGCCACTCCAATGCACATTGAGTTCTAGGATAGCCTTTTTCAAAGGAGCCTAAGGAAGCTGGGCACTCAGGTCAGACTGAAATGTAGCAGCAGTTTGGTGTCTAACTATTTTATGTATTTATGAAACAGCCAGTCCTAATTCTTCACAGTATAGGATGATTAGTGAGAAATATAAACATGTTTGCGTTTCATGATTGCAAGAGAACATGATGCACTGTTACAAGGAAATCATTCAAATCCATCTTTCTCTCTGAAGTATTTTCCCACCACTTTATTCTAGGAAAGCATGTGAGAACTGAAATGAGAATTTATGCCTTCCATTGACATTATTTCTCTCTTAATTTTACTGGGAAGATTTCTCTGATGTCTTTGACATTAAACAGCCTTCATGTTATCTAACACCAAGCCAACTGGATTAAGCTGCAGAAAAGAAAGAATACCCTAAAATGCTAAACAGGAGCTGTTCACTGGATCTCAGAGATATTTCTCCCTGGGTCAGAGTTGAGTAATGGAATTTTTGAAATCTGTGTAAATCCAAGTGGAAGGGTGCTGCTTGATGAAATTTCCATGGCTGAACCTCAATCTCTGGATTTCACCCCCATGCTACAAAAGAATTATGTCTTCTAAAGACTATTCTTTCTGATTTAATTGATTTGTACAGAAAGCTACCTCAAAGGAAGGCTAAGGCTGTACAAATAAATGCTCAAAAGTCAGGAAATGCCAAACAAATCTTGTTGCCAGAGCTACAGAAGTGAGCACAAGCCTTTAAATTGCCAAGGAAGAAAACCCCAGGATGAATTGGTATTGCAACAGAATGGTTCCCTTGTCCCAGATCTCAGGGCTTTAGATTATTAATTTACTGTATGTAGCAGAGCAGAGCCTAGACTCAGGTTGGGACCCCATTGTGCTAAGTGCTGTAGGCTGAGTAGCCTTTCTTAAATTAAGATTGGCTGCAACAGGTGGCTGTGTTGGGGCGGGGGTCAGGTGATAAGGAGAGGGCATGGGAAACAGTAACATGTTTCACATACTAGTTGTATGCACTTAACCTCCCTAGAGCCTCTAATAAGGAACAGTAAGATTTCAGAATAAAGATTCCTTTCATAGAATCATAGAACTAGAAGGGAACTCAAGAGGTCATCGAGTCCACCCCCCCTACCCCAAGCAGGATCAACCCGCAACTAAGTTATCCCAGCCATGACTATGTCAAGCTGGGACTTACAAACCTCTAGGGATGGAGATTCCACCACCTTCCTAGAAAATGCATTCCAGTGCTTCACCACTCTCCCAGTGAAGTAGTTTTTCCTAGTATCTAACCTACTCCTATCCTTCAGTAACTTCAGACCACTCCCCCTTGTTCTGCCCTCTGTCACCACTGAGAACAGTTTCTCTCCATCCATTTTAGAGCACCCGTTCAGGAAGTTGAAGGCTGCTATTAAATCACCTCTAAGTCTTCTCTTCTGTAAACTAAACAAGCCTAAATCCCTCAGCCTATCTTCATAGGTCATATACTCCAGCCCCTTAATCATTTTTGTTGCCCTCCTCTGAACCTGCTCCAGTACATCCACATCCTTTCTATACTGGGGAGACCAAAACTAGACATAATACTCCAGATGTGGCCTCACCAGTGCCAAACAGAGGGGAACAACCACCACTCTAGATCTGCTCAAAATGCTCCTCCTAATGCACCCCAATATGCCATTGGCCTTCTTGGCTACAAGGGCACACTGTTTACTCATATCCAGCCTTTCATCTACTATAATCCCTAGGTCCCTTTCCTCTATACTGCTGCTTAGCCTGTTGGTTCCCAGCCTATAACAATGCTCGGGATTCTTCCATCCCAGGTGCAAGACTCTGTACTTCTCCTTGTTGAACTGCATCAGATTCTTTTGGCCCAATCCTCCAATTTATCCAGGTCACTCTGGATCCTATCTCTACCCTCCACTGCATCTATTTCTGCCCATAGCTTGGTATCATCTGCAAACTTGCTGAGAATGCAATACAGTCCCTCATCCAGCAAATTAATAAAGATATTGAACAACACTGCCCCAGAACCAAGCCTTGGGGCACTCCACTTGAAACCGACTGTCATCCAGATATTGAGGCATTGACCACTACCCTTTGGGCACAACTGTCAAGCCATCTTTCTATCCATCTTGTAGTTCTTGCACCCAGTCCATACTTCCTTATCTTATGGGCAAGAATGTTGTGGGACACTATATCAAAAGCTTTGCTGAAGTCAAGGTATATAACATCCACTGACTTCCCCATGTCCACTGAGACTGTTGCCTCATCACAGAAGCTAGTCAGACTGATCAGGCAGGACTTGCCTATGGTGAATCCATGCTGACTACTTTTGATCACTTTCCCCTCTTCCAAGTGCTCCAAAATGGATTCTTTGAGGATCCCTTCCATTATTTTCCCAGGTACTGAGGTAAGGTTGTCTGGTCTATAGTTCCCTGGATTGTCATTCTTTCCTTTCTTAAAGATGGGCACTACATTTGCTTTTTTTCAGTCATCCAAGATCTCTCCCGAACTCCAAGAGTCTTCAAAGATAATGGCCAAAGTCTTGGCAATGACGTCTGCCAATTCCCTCCGTACCCTTGGATGCATTAAATCCAGACCCATGGATTTGTGTACATCTATTTTTTTCTAAGTAGCTCTTAACTCGTTCCTTCCCCACTGAGGGATGCCCTCCACCTTCCCATACTGCATTGTCTAGCATCAGTGTGGAAGCTGTCCTGGCCTGTGAAGACTGAGGCAAAAAAAATCATTCAGTACTTCAGCTTTTCTTACATCATCTGTCACTAGGTTACCTCTCTCATCCAGTAATGGCCCCACATCCTCCCTGATGACCCTCTTGTTACCCTTCACATCTCTTGCCAGCTGCAGTTCCAATTGTGCCTTTGCCTAGCATTTTCCAGCTGTATATTTGTACTCCTCCTCAGTCACCTCTCCAAATTTCCACTTCTTATATGCACCCTTTTTGAGTTTAAGCTGACCAAGGATTTCCCTATTAAGTCAAGCTGGTTGCCTACCGCGTTTGTGTTTCTTACTGTGCAGTGGGATTGTTTGGTCCTGTGCCTCTCTATTGTAACAATATAGCACATGGTTAGAACCCTTTTTCTGGTTCTTTCCTCCCCAGCCTCTTCAAAATCAGTGGTATCTATGAGTCAGTGACATTACTACAAAAGCCACCTTCTTCCTTCCTACAATTCTTAGTGACTGATCCTGCACCTGAGGTAAAGGACTGGGCCTGTAGTCACCTTCAGTGATTGTATTGTATCATGAATGGTGCCCTAAGGTGAAGAACCAGCACGTCACAGCTTGTATTTCTTCAGAGATCCTACTGTTCTTTCATCTCCCTGTGCAGGGCATGAAAGCTCTAATGTGAGGGGCAGGCAATTATTTTCCTTTCATCTGCACTACCATTTACATTACCATCTGCAGAGACTTCCAGAACATGCTAAAGGACAATTTCTATTTGGGCAGCTCTAGGCGCTGATTTTTTAGGTAACTACATGTGAATGAGTTATTACAACTGAAAAATACATCCAATCAGGATGAAAATGATTCATACAGAGAGCCAGCATAAGTGCTTTGCACCATTGAAATTCAGGCATGTAAAGTGGTATGTAAGAAATGGATAAGCTTTGGCTAGTCTTCTGCAAGGGTGAATTTCACCTCCAATTAACAGAATTTTGTACATTAGCTTCTACACTACTGGAAGTATATACTGCTTCATGAAACACTGCAAGGCCATTTGTATCTTTATCACCTTAATATATAAATGGGAACAATTATTCATCCAAGAAATAGGTGAGCAGAAAAACTGTAGATTTAGGTAATTCTCAGCACATAGTATATTTGTCACTTATTATGTTTTCATGATAGTTTTATGTTTGTCTTTATTTCTGTAAAACTGAAAATCCATAAAGCCAAAAAGTAGACTATTTTGATGCACAAGTATCACACTGATTTTAAGTGCTCTCTTTCAATTTTTCACATCTTGCTGCCATCAGTTATGCTTCTTATGCATGACATACAGTGAAAAATTTCTATAATACAATCAATAATTATAACATAGTCCCACATATTACAACAGTTATTCTGGTAAAATTAACAATGTGTTTTGAAGGTTTCCAGATTGTTTTGGGTTTGACTCTTGCTTCTGATTTACAGTAAAGAGCTGAAACATAAGTATTTGACACTGAAATGGCCAACATTACTATCTAGACACTGTTGCCCCTATGTAAAAGATCTCAGATTGACCTCTGGAGAGTTAGCCAAAAGCAATAGATGACTCCATGATTTCCATTTAATTTTTAATGAAAAACAACAAAAAGTGACCACAATGATTTACAATCAAAGTATCAGTAGCTTTTAAAGGGTTATAACTTTTCTGGGATTCTGTGCTTTGTTTAAATTTTGTTTGACAAGTGCTTAATAAATGAGTAGAAAAGGTGGTTTATGTTTCATTAATGAGGTTGATAGTGGTTAATTACTAACATGGCATAAACAATCCAATACCATATCAAGCAGGAAGAGTCATTTATGCAGAAAAAATCCAGCTGGACTCTGGATATGATTTCCTTTAACTGTTTGAATACCAACTCATTTATAGACAAGATCTCCTGAGCACTCCAACCCATAAGGGCTCTGAATTTTAAGGTTCTGATTAATGCTGGGCTTGGAAAATAAAACAGGGTTCAGGAACAGCAATTATCTATCATCTATCATGTACAAGCTGTCTGCTAAGCTCAGACTCCAGAAGATGCTGATCACATTTCTTAGACCATTGAGTAGATGGACACATCCTCATCCCACAAGCTGAAATAGATAAACGGATGGAGACATCCTCACTTCCATACACTGGATTGAACTGGTATTTCCAGACTCTACGGTTTGACCTATACAATCAGTTCTAGCAATAACTTGAGCCTGAATTCATTAGACTGAGTGAAATAAATTAAACCTTCTCCGTCAAGCAAAGCATGCTCACTGAACTGGGTGATTTCCTTTGCCATCATGCTGTTGACTAGGAAGTGTTTTCAAAGCTGAGCTATGCCTATTTGCTAAATACTATATAAATCAGTTCATGCTCATTATTTGTTGTATGTATTATTTATTGCATATATTACTCTGATTTGTTTAAATTAATTTGCTGTGCAGGGAACTAACATATGTTATCAAGACTGTTTGCAAGAACCAGTAAATCTATAGCAAAAATTGTGAAAAGTCATCGTCAATTACAAAGAAAAGAGTGGCTAATCCTGAGGAAACAACAAAAACTAATGCTGAAAATATGAAATGCCAGAAAAAAACATAAAATGCGAGCCGAGTCCAAATTTAAACCATCTGATCCTTCCTCAGCCTTATGTCAGGCACAGAGTAGGAAAATCACAGTGCTTAATGTGAGAGGACCCTGACCTGAAAGTCTGAGATCATATCCTGGGAATTTCTGAAAGCCCATGGCTAAATTAACAAAAAAGCTTTCAAAATGAAGAAGCTTGGAGTTTTTTTATTAGTTTCAAGAACTATAGCTAGGCAGCTACTCAACTACTGTGCATTATGGTAGAATACAATACAAAACAGAACCTCACTACTCAAGTATGCCCAGTTAAGGGCCTACCAAACTTTTTATCCATTTTGGTCAATTTAACTGTCATAAGATTTTAAAAATGGTAAATTTCATAATTTCACATATTTAAATCAGAAATGTCATGATGTTGTAGTTGTAGGGCTCCTGACCCAAAAAGGAGCTGTGTTTGGGGTTGCAAGGTTATTGTGGTGGAGTGGGGTATTGTGGTATTACTACCCTTATTTCTATTCAGCTGCTTGCAGCAGCATTGCCTTCAGAGCAGCTGGAGAGTGGTGGCTGCTGGCCAGGAATCCAGTTCTGAGGGCAGAGCTACTGCCGGCAACAGTGCAGACGAAAGGATGGCATCCTTACTTCTGCACTACTGCCTGCAGAACTGAGCCCTTAGGCCTCCACTCTTTGGCCACCCAGCTCTGTGAGCAGTAGTACAGATGTAAATTCGACATGAGTCTGGTAATGCCAACCTTACTTCTGCACTGCAACTCGAGGGATTCAGAGCTGGGCGCCTGGCTAACATTACAAGCACTAGTCTTCAGTTGCCCAGCTCTGACAGCAGTGCAGTAGGGTGGCAGTATCATCAACCGAGTAAAATAATCTTGTGATGCTCTTGCAGCTTCCTTTTGGGTCAGATCCCCAATGTGAGAAATTTTGTGCCCCCCATGACATTTGTATAATAAACAATAAAAGCACACAAAACAGCAGATTTCATGGGAGGACACGAGATTTCAGGGTCTGTGACATGTTTTGCAGGCTATGAACTTGTTAGGACCCTGAGCATAATACAATGCAGCACAATGAAAACTGGCACTAACTACTTCTTTGGCCATTAAGAATGCCAAGTGTCAGATTATTCAATGCTTTATAAATGAAAAGAAACAACAGAAAGAAACTCCAAAAGATCCACATACAGAGACTTCCTAAGGTTCCCTGAAGTCCATTCATGAAGGTGTGCGCACCAGAATTATGGGCTGTTGGGATCCTGAGCTACCTTGAGCAATAGAATCCTAGGTATGTTTTAAATTATATAAAAAAAAAAACCAGCTGTCTAAGTGCTGATTAACAAATGGCAAAACCATAGGCAACATGTAATGGCGACATGACTTAATCTTCCTGTACAACATAGCAGCATAACATGTTAAAATTAAAATATATAGGAAGAGTTTAATGTTTACATAGTTTAGAGGTACTGGCCACAAATAACGTTTCCAAATTGAATTTATTATAGCATATATATACACATTAAAAGAATAGCATTGCTATGGTCTTTTACTAAGCAGTGTCTGTTTATTAATTTGCAGAGATGCTAGCATTAAGCAATCAAATTTAGGAGAATGTTAAATTCTATCAAGAAAGCAAAATATTTTGTAAAATGATTATAGAGAACTCTGGGAAAGTATGACATGAGAGTCCCAGTGGCCTCTGTCCCTGATGATACAGTTATTGATTTATGTTCACTTGCAGCTGCCCTTGCTGTGACCCTAGGGAAGGCTGTGTGGGAAGCTTGTGTCTCAGATAGGCTGAAGCATTGGTCTGCAGAGTGTCTGGAGCTTAAGCATATGCAAAGAAACTGATAAATAGGGAAAAGTCTCTGTTTGCTCCAGCTGCAAATCAAAAGTTGAAGTAACTGCTTTACCTTCACAGACTCACTCTAAGAGGAGAGGGCAGTCTCTCTGTAACTACTATATGTAAGTATTTTATTCAGTTCTCTTTAAAAGCTTGGGGATCTTACAATGCCAGTCTAACAGAGTTCTTTTAAAATACTTGCAGTTTATTTTACACTTTTGTCATCTGATTTTTAAAATGCTGATCAAGGAACAATAAATAAAAAACTATACCTTTAAAATAAGACATTCTTTATGGCCAGTTATTTTGTTTCTGGAGTATTACACATATGTAAACTGATTTAGTGACCTACAATATACTAACCATTCAAGAGAGGCATTTTCCTCTTCTGACGATAACAAGGAAGTGCAAACTTCAGTGCAATAACAACTTGGACTATTTTAATCTCGTAATCATAATGCAATGGCAGATTCAGAACTCCAAGGATTCTGTGCCACATTCAGCATTAGATTTGGAGGTAAAATTAATCCTGTATGTTAAGGCAAAAGTGTCTGTGAACTGTACAAAAATAAATTACATTTTATGGTTGATGTCCTTCTAAACTAACTTTTGTTTAGTAGTGGATTCATTTCAATATTACCAGTTCTCAGCTAACCATATAGACAGACATCAAAGTTATACAATGAGGGACAATCTGTCTTCCTTTATTTTTCCAATTTATATTAATTATTGCTTTAAAATAGTTAACCACATAGCAATTATTCAAAAGATTAAGTAGCAAAGCTTACAAAATCATTACATAAAAATCCACCAATAGGATAAAGCAATCCCTGTTATGGAAAGTCCCCCCAAAATGCACCATAGAGACAGAAGAACACAGCTAATGTCTTTTACAGTGTGTGTGGGGAGGTGGGGGATAGCTTTCCTCAGAAAGCGGTTTAATTTGGGATTCTTCACATACTTAAAAACAAATATCCATAATAAATTAAAAAAACCCACTAGAACTCATATTATTAAAAGCTGATTTATGAAGCACTATGTTATCTGATTCTATTAAACTGAGATTGAAATCCACTGCTTAATTTGTGCAGTTGTTCATTCATATTTTCTTTCCCAGACTATGTGATGCACTACATAAATCTAAAAGACCTTCAGCTCAAGTTCCTCAAATTCCTTTGGAACAAGAAATTTCCCTTTTGACGCAACTGTCAAAATATTTATGATACACGTTAATGTACTATAAATTCAGACATTTTGAAGAGCTTCCTGGAGGGTCTCCTTAAAGAAATATGTCCCACATTGTAGCAACCACCATACTGAAATTATGAAAAACAATATCTTCTGCCATTAATTACATGGAAATGGATGCCCAGTATATCTAGTTTGTATATGTGACTTTTGGTAATTGACTGAGATAGTTTGGGGTCACAAGTTCATACTTTACTTTTCATAAATTGATGAGTTTACCTTTAAAATTCCATTTTCGATAAATTGAAGATAACTGACAAATTTTTGATTAGGACTAATAGCTGAATATTCCTGAACCTTGGTATGACATACACAAGATTCGTAGTAGATGGCAATTGATAGTTTCAGTAGATAGGCTAGTTTATATTTTGTCACTTACTGAAGATTTAAGCCTATCAAAAGTAAGGTTAGAAAAGTAAAACGATTTTCAGATGTGGCTGTGTTACTTAGGAACCTAAGTACCACTGACTTTCATATCTATCAACAACTTAGGCATTTTTGCAAAATTTATCCTATGTCACTGTGGAGAGGACCTTTTGTTGCTTTTATATGCTTCCTAAAAACTATGAAAAAAGACTTTCCTTACAACAGCCTGAGCAGGAATAACATCAGAAGCAGCAAAATAAAACACAAAAACAAATCAGCAAGGTATAACATGTACTCCACTATGGGAAAAATCTTACCATAAAGCAGCTTGAAGACTAATGTGTTGGGCCCTACATGTGACACTAAATATAATCCTAGATAACGGATATGATAGTAGTTGGTCTAATTAAGGGTGCTTCAGACTATATTTCCCAGTTTATCATGCTGTTTTTCATCTCAATTTCTAGAAACTTTTAATTTTTAATTTATTCTCTAGGCTTCATCTCTGTACAAAGATTTTTTTTTTTAAATGTAAGGAGTAATGGTCAAATAAGACAAGAGTGTGTGTGTGGAAATTCTTTTACTGTTATAAAAATAGTTATAAATCTTCTGCTGGAGGTAAAACATTAAAATTTGTCATGGAAACAGCTTTGGAATGTTCTGGTGAAATCTGTTTATGATTTGACCACATTATGATACTTTGAAAATTGTATGCTTACCAACTGCTCTTTTGTTTGTTGCTAAATTCACCAAGGAAGGTTGTGTTCTGTGCACTTGTATGCCTAACTTAGAGGTGTATGAAATGAATACTGCAGGTGGACATGTGGGCTGAGAAAGTAACTTGCACAGAATTCTTGGTTTATTCTCTGTGGACCTCCTAGGGTGAACGTGATTAGAGACAGCCACTATGGTGCATGTAGGTACTCTGCTCTGGAACACCACAAGAGCTCCACAATTTATATTTGCAGGTGAAACCCTCATTCCTGCTAACCTCCTCAATGTGAGAGACAGAGCATTTCAGTTTATAGCATATACAAACGCTATTGGCAATTATGCAAACTAACAGCTCTTTAATGTCCTAGAAAGTGAAGTTCCTTCTTTTAGCATTTTTTTTTTCATTTTCCATATTTATTTACTACCCTCCCATCCTAATCAGTTTCATACCTGAAATCTATACAGCTTGAACCTCTCTAACCCAGAACTCTCTCATCCGGCAAACTCCGTAAGTTGGCATGATTTTAGTTAGCTGGGTGACCACTTATCCTGGGTGTGGCCAAGTTTCCTGAGGTCCCATAAAGTTTGTTTACAGCCACCAGTCCTGACTCTCTGGTCAGGGCTTTACTAGCCCCCAGCTTTTGGAAGAGGCATGGTAATGAACCACTCTGGCAGATGCTAATGAGGCGCTGCCATGAATATGCAGCACATCATTAGCATAATGGCAGCCACACGTTTCAAAAGTGCTGCTTTCAAAATGCATGCTGCCTATGTAGACAGAGGCTTTTTGAAAGGACCCTGATTTCGAAGGCCCCTTTTTCCCAAAACCAAATGGAAAGAAGGGGCTTTCCAAGTCCGGGAGGGTCCTTTTGAAAGGCTCCTGTACACATGGGTGGCGTACGTTTTGAAAGCAGCACTTTGAAAAAGTGCGTGGCTGCCGTTATGCTAATAAGGTGCTGCATATTCTTGGCAGTGCCTCATTTGCACCTGCCAAAGTGGCTCATTACCATGCCCTTTCCAAAAGGCAGGGGCTAGTGTAGCCATGACCTCAGTGTTTTGGGCTGTTATTTAGCTGTAATTTACCCCTAAATGTCTTATAAGAGCCCAGAAAGCAGTGGAAGTGTTGGTAATATGCTAGAAAATGTTGACCTCCTGTCAATCAGCAAATCTCTCATTCAGCACTTGGCAAGTCCTGAGGGTGCTGGACAAGAGAGGTTCAACCTGTATTAAAAGGCTGTCTTAACTATATTTTCAAGAGTCAGGAAATTCCAGTTGTTTTTGCATATTAATCATGGTGACAATATAATTACATCTCAAATAAACATGTTTTTTCATTTTAATATTCTTTTGTTTCCTTTTCTGAACAAATATTCCAGTTTACACTGACCCAGCATAAGCTGTAAATTCAGAGGTCACAGCTGACATTCAAATATGTAAGTGTGAACATGTAATTTAGCACTATGGGTTACAGTCACAAAAGGACTTAGCTATTATAGTGTTTATGCCTAACATTTAGATGTATTGTCAACTACTACAATCCACTGCCCTGAGCTAAGCAACTAGGCTTCTTATATAATGCACAGGGAGGGTTGGGTGCCTCAGCACAGAATCCACAAAATGAGCTTGCTGAGCAAGGACCTGCCCAAGTTAGCCAGTGCGACATGCCAAAGAGAGGAAAGCGTGGCAAGCCACAGCCTCACAAGGGATGAAGTGCCTGACTCTGTTTGAATTCTCAGCTGTGCTTCCTCTTCTGGAGTTAGTCACCTATGTTGTTTTTTTTATTAAATGTTGGAGGCAGAAGAAAGTAACAGCAATATTCCTCATATAAACTTTAGCCCAGGAATTAGGGCTCTCAATCAGCAAGAGGGTAACCCAGATTCAATCTGCTTATCTACCTGCTATGGAGAAGAGATATGAACTTGAGTCTTCCACTACTTAGGAGAGCGTCCTAACCACCGGTGGTGGTATCTCTCTCACTGTTTCTCCTGTTGAAGTTTTTCCACTTTGTATGCATAATCAAATATATATTGGACCTGAGAGAATGTCAGAGTGATTCTGCAGTCCAGTGGCTGGGGCACTCGATTAGCTAGAGCAACATCCTAAATTCAAATCCCTTTTCTACATCAGACAGAGAAGCGAAATGAGCCTGGGTTCCCCACATCACAGTTGAGTTCCCTAACCACTGGGAAAAAGGTTATAAGGGAGGCTGCCATCTCCTTCCAGCCTGGCTTCTTTATGTGAGGTTAGGCGTGCTCTGATTGGGCATATTGGGTTGAGTCCTGCAGAGCAGATAGGCAGGGAGTACCTCATTTAAGTATCCCACTTGAGCTTAAATGTGAGATAGGCACCAGGAGGCAGCTTAGTGAATGCTCAATGGTGGAAAATTAAGTTCCTTGGTACTTTCACAGTGGAAGAATGTAGGAACTTATAGTGCCTTTGTGGCTTATGGCAGCAGCTGAGCAAGAATTTTGAGGATCTCCATGGTGCCTGAATACTGGCAAAAGACAGCTACCTGTTCCGTAACTGTTCTTCGAGATGTGTTGCTCATGTCCATTCCAAGTTGGGTGTGCGCTGGCGCATGCCCAAGTGCTAGAAGCTTTTTGTCCTAGCCAGTAGCCATAGGGTTGGAGTGGCATCTCCTGGAGTGGAGCCAATATGGTGACCAACACACACACACACAGCCCCCCCCCAACACACTGGCTCTGCTCCTTCTTGCTGGCTACTCCAACAGTTGGGAAGGCAGGCTGGTTTTGGAATGGCCATGAGCAACACATCTCGAAGAACACCAGTTACAGAACAGGTAGCTGTCTTTTCTTCTTTGAGTGATTGCTCATATCCATTCCAAGTTGGGTGAATACAAGCCAATGCCTAGGAGGTGGGGTCAGAGCCTCGAACGGACTGCAGGACAGCCCTGCCCACCGCAGCGTATTTCCGTGCGTGAGACACCCACAGCGAAAACCTTTTCCACTTAGTCACCCTCCTGGAGGGTTTTCTACAGTTTAGCAATACTTCCCTTTATGGGATCCAAACAGGCCAGTTCCTGGTCCCTCAGCCATGGAGCATCCACGCTATGAAGTGCAGCGATTGGAAATTGGGATGTTGCAGTCTCCTCTCTTGCTGCATCAGCAAGTCCAGCTGGATTCACAATGTCATCAGCTTGCAGATCGACAGGTGCAGGAGGATCAAGTACCAGTGCTGACAGGCCCATGCCAGTGCCACCAAGATGATCAGTACCCCTTCTGAGCCAATCTTCAGGAGGACCCTGTGAACTAGCGGGATCAGAGGAAATGCATACATTAGTCTGCCTGAGCAGGGGACACTGAAGGTGTTTGCTTATTGCCCCAGGCTCTGATTGCAATAGAATAAAACGACCCAGATTTTGCATTGAGGTGGGACGCAAACAGGTCCACCTGGGGATACCCCCACTTCCAGAAAATAGAATGAACGTCCTCCACATGGAGAGACCACTCACAATCCGTAAAGGACCTGCTGAGTTGGTCGACCAATGAATTGTGCACACCTGGCAGGTAAAGGACCTGCAGCATGATGGTGTGCTGTATGCTGAAGTCCCAGAGCATCATGGCCTCGTGACACGGGGGAGAGGAGCGTTCAACCCTCTGTTTGTTGATATAGTACATTGCTGTCGTGTTGTCTGTACTGACTGACATGCAATGTCCCATCAGATTGGCCTTGAAAGTCACACATGCTAATCTGAAGGCCCTGACCTCCCTCACATTTACATGGAGGCGAAGGTCCGACACACTCCAAAGAGTCTGAGTTCGTAACTGGCCCAGGTGCGCTCCCCACCCATGGTCCGAAGAGTCCATTACTAGGGAAAGTGAGGGCTGCTGAGGGACAAAGGGGACTCCTGTAAGGATGACCTCCCTCGTCCAACCACTAGTGCAGGGTTGACAAAGTCTGTGTTGGCACCATAACCACCAAGTCTAAACTGTTTCTTACAGGGCGATACACTGATGACAGCCAAAGCTGTAGAGGGCTCATCCTTAACCTGTTGTGCTGTACCATGAAGGTGCACGCTGCCATGTGATCCAGCAAACACAGGCAGCACCTGGACATCATAGTGGGAACTGCCGGGATGTCTCAGATGATGGACCCCCATGGGCCTGAACCTGTTGTCTGGCAGGAACGCGCTGGCACACCTGGTGTCCAGTCGTGACCTTACAAACTCTATTGACTGAGACAGGACCAACACCAACTTTGCCTCACTGATCAAGAGATCGAGGCTTACAAAGGTTTGACGAATCAGCTGTCTATGCTGAATCATCTTCTCCCTGGAACAACTCTTGACTAGCCAGTTGTCCAGGTAGAGGAACAGCTGCACCCCTTGCCTGCGTAGGTGTGTTGCTACTACCACCGTGCATTTGGTGAAGGCCCTTGGGGCCACAGACAGACTGAAAGGCAGGACTGTGAACTGATAATGGTTCCCATCTGCCATGAACCTGAGAAACTTCCTGTGAGGAGGGGGGATTGAAATATGGAAATTTTTGTCTTGTAAGTCAAAAGCCATAAACCAATCACCCAGCTTCAGCATCCAGAGTATGAGACCCAGGGATAGCATATGAAAAGAGACGATACTCACTGTAGTAACGATGGTTCTTCGAGATGTGTCCCCGTGGGTGCTCCACGATAGGTGTCGGGCTCGCCCTGGCGCCGCAGATCGGATCTTTCCAGCAGTTTCTGCTGGACCGCGCATGCACCGGCGCGCGCCGCTCCCTTGCGCGCTCCTGGCCACGTGCGCGATCCGGTCCCCGCCAGTTCCTTGACCAACAGCCTCGGATGCTCCTGAAAAACACTAAACAGAGATCCGAAGCGGGGAGGATGGGCGGGTGGTGGAGCACCCACGGGGACACATCTCGAAGAACCATTGTTACTACGGTGAGTAACTTCTCCTTCTTCCTCAAGTGTCCCCGTGGGTGCTCCACGATAGGTGACTACCCAGCAGTAACCCAAGAAAGGAGGTGGGTAATCGGGTTATGTGCAGCTTGCCCCCGAAAGGACCGCTGTCGAGAGACGGATATCCTCTTGGAATACCCTGTGTAGGGCATAATGCTTGGCGAAGGTGTCATAGGATGACCATGTCGCCGCTCTGCAGATGTCTTTTAGCGCAATGCCCTTGAAAAAGGCTGTTGATGCCGCCACCGCCCTGGTGGAGTGAGCCCTAGGCGGGGCCAGTAAAGGAGACTTTCTAAGCTCATAGCACATTTTTATACAGGATACGATGTGCTTCGAGATTCTCTGCGAAGGGAGACCTTCTCCTTTTGATCTGGGAGTGAGAGAGACTAGAAGTCTATCTGTTTTTCGGAAGGACTTAGTCCTGTCTATATAAAAAGCCAGCGCCCTCCTCACGTCCAGGAGGTGTAGGCGCGCCCCTTTGTTGGAGTTATGAGGCTTTGGATAAAACGAGGGTAAGACTATAGGTTCATTAATATGAAACTCTGAAGAAACTTTCGGAACAAAGGCTGGATGCAGCCGTAAGGTTACTGCCTCCTTCGAAAATACTGTGCAGGGTGGCATTGCCACAACTGCCATGAGCTCGCTCATCCTGCGAGCTGACGTGATTGCAAGAAGGAAGGTCGCCTTTATCGTAAGGAGACGGAGGGAAACCGTGGCTAAGGGTTCAAACAGTGGTCCCGTTAGCACGTTAAGCACCAGGTCCAAGCTCCACGAAGGTGGAAGCGGTTTCCAAGGGGGGTACAGGTTTACTAGCCCCTTCAGGAACCTGGTAACCATGGGATGGGCAAACACTGTGGGCCCTTCCTCTTCGTGCTGGAAAGCCGATATAGCGGCAAGGTGGACCTTCAATGAGGATAGGGAGAGTCCGCCTCTCTTGAGGTCCAGTAAGTATTCTAATATTACAGGTATAGGCACGGCAAGGGGAGGTAACTGCTTGGTAGAACACCATGCAGTGAATCGAGTCCATTTCTGTTTGTAAGTCTTCCTGGTGGAGGTCCTTCTGCTACTTTCTAGGACTTGTTGCACTCCCTCCGTACATGTGCTCTCTAGGGAGATGAGCCATGGATTAACCGTGCTTGCAGTCACAGGCCTCGGGGGTGTGGGTGCACTATAGACCCCTGAGCTTGTGTGAGCAGGTCCGGCGCCACCGGAAGGGGCATCGGTGGGCGGTCCAACATGCGCAGGAGTAAGGGGAACCATTGCTGTTGATCCCAAGTTGGGACTACTAGGATCATGCAGGCTCTCTCTCTCCTGGCTTTCTGCAAGACCTTGTGGATGAGCACTGTGGTAGGAAATGCGTAGAGCAGGGGCCCTTCCACGAGATCGCGAATGCGTCCCCCAGGGACCCCCATCCCAGTCCTGCCCTGGAGCAGTATTGTGGGCACTTCTTGTTGCGATGAGTGGCAAACAGGTCTATCTGGGGAAACCCCCATGCATGAAAAATCGGTCGTAGCAGATCGGAACGGATCTGCCACTCGTGTGTGAGTGCGAAGTGCCTGCTCAACTGGTCTGCCTGCATGTTGTGAACACCTGGTAAATATGAGGCTTTCAAAGTTATATTGTTGGCGATGCACCAGTTCCACAACCGGACTGCTTCCGCACATAAGGCACGGGACCGAGCTCCTCCTTGTCGATTTATATAAAACATGGTGGAGGTATTGTCTGTATTGAGCCCGACTACTTTGCCTTGTATATGGTCTCGAAAGTGCAGGCGTTCAACACTGCTCTGAGCTCCAGTATATTTATGTGCAGCGACTATTCCGAAGGGGACCACAGTCCCTGCGTCACCTTTTCGCCCATGTGTGCTCCCCATCCTATGTGGGAGGCGTCGGTGGTGAGAAAGATAGATATTTGTGGTTGGTGAAAGGGTACCCCTCTTAGCATGTTCTTGGGGTTTACCCACCATTGCAGGGATCTGCGCCCCTTTGTCGTGGGCGACACCACCCTGCAGACGGTGTGTGCTGCTGGTTTGTAGACGCTCGCCAGCCAGTGCTGCATGCTGCGCATATGCAATCTGGCGTTCTGTAGTACGAACATTGCTGCTGCCATATGGCCTAGCAGCTGTAAGCACATTAGAACTGGCACCGTGGGGCTGAAGGTGATGATAGCTTTTTTTGACATGATAACGAGACTCGTAGATAAGGGAGAAGCAGTGGATGTGGTATACGTAGACTTTAGTAAAGCATTTGATACTGTCTCGCATAATATTCTTATCGACAAACTTGGCAAGTCCAACTTAAATCGCGCTGCAATAAGGTGGGTGCATAACTGGCTGGCTAATCGCACCCAGAGAGTAGTTGTTAATGGTGCTCAATCCAGCTGGAAAAGCATAACAAGTGGGGTTCCGCAGGGGTCTGTTTTGGGACCAGTTCTGTTCAATATCTTCATTAATGATTTGGATATTGGCATAGAAAGTACGCTTATTAAGTTTGCAGATGATACCAAGCTGGGAGGGGTTGCAACTACCTTGGAGGACAGGGTCATAATTCAGAATGATCTAGATAAATTAGAGAAATGGTCTGAAGTAAACAGGATGAAGTTTAATAAAGATAAATGTAAGGTGCTGCACTTAGGAAGGAATAATCTGTTTCACACATACAGAATGGGAAAAGACTGTCTAGGAAGGAGTACAGCAGAAAGGGATCAAGGGGTTCTAGTAGATCACAAGTTAAATATGAGTCAACAGTGTGATGCTGTTGCAAAAAAAGCAAACATGATTCTGGGATGCATTAGCAGGTGTGTTGTGAACAAGACAGGAGAATTCATTCTTCCGCTCTACTCTGCGCTGGTTAGCCCTCAGCTGGAATATTGTGTCCAGTTCTGGGCACCCCAATTCAAGAAAGATGTGGAGAAATTAGAGAAGGTCCAGAGAAGAGCAAATAGAATGATAAAAGGTCTGGAGAACATGACTTCTGAAGAAAGGCTGAAAGAATTGGGCTTGTTTAGCTTGGAAAAAAGAAGATTGAGGGGGGACATGATAGCGGTTTTCAGATATCTTAAAGGGTTTCATGAGGAGGAGGGAGAAAACTTGTTCTTCTTGGCCTCTGAGGAGAGAACAAGAGGCAATGGACTTAAACTGCAGCAAGGGAAGTTTAGGCTGGACATTAGGAAAAAGTTCCTAACTGTCAGGGTGGTCAAGTACTGGAATAAGTTGCCAAGGGAGGTTGTGGAATCTCCCTCGCTGGAGATATTTAAGAACAGATTAGATAGATGTCTATCAGGGATGGTGTAGATAGTGGTTGGTCCTGCCGTCGGGGCAGGGGACTGGACTCGATGGCCTCTCGAGGCCCCTTCCGGTCCTAGTGTTCTATGATTCTATGACTTGTACGAGGGAACCAATGGCGCGAAAACGGGCATCTGGTAGATAAACCCTTGCTGCGATGGAGTTTATGCTTGCCCCTATGAACTCTATGTCCTGTATGGGGTCGATCTTTGACTTCGCCAGGTTGATGATCAGGCCCAGTGAAGAGAACATGCCTGCTGTAACTCGTATCATGCGTAATACCTCGTCTTTCAAGGCCCCTTTCAGTAGGCAGTCGTCCAGATATGGGAATATAAACAATCCCTGTCTGTGCAGGTAGGCTGACACCACTGCCAGGGTCTTGGTAAATACTCTGGGGGCTGAGGAGAGGCCGAACGGCAGAACCTTGTATTGGAAATGTTCTTTGCCGACCATAAACCGTAGAAAACGTCTGTGAGCTGGGTGGATTGTTTTGTGGAAATATGCGTCTTGTAAGTCGAGGGCTGCGAACCAATCTCCATCATCCAGTGCCGTAAGTATAGAGGCGACTGTGATCATCCGAAAGAGTTGTTTGCACAAGAACCGATTGAGGCCTCGAAGATCTAGGATGGGCCTCCAGCCTCCTGTTTTCTTCTCTGTAAGGAAGTATCTTGAACAGAACCCTTTCCCTTGGAGTTGCTCCGGCACTCCTTCCACTGCCCCTATAAGCATAAGATGGTCCACCTCCTGCTTGAGTTTCGCTTCGTGGGAGGCATCCTTTAGATGGGGCCTGGGTGGAGGTCGTGGCGGTGGGAGCGACTGGAAGGGGATCACATAACCCGTGGCTATGATCTCCAGTACCCATTTGTCTGTGGTGATCTTTTGCCACTGGGCATAGAATGGTCGGCGGCGATGATGGAACATTAGCTTTGGATGACATTGTGCGATGGTGGTGATAGTGCAGCCTTCGATCTGTCCATGAAACTTGTTGCCTTTGGCCTTGCCCCGAGAAGGCACAGCTCTGTTGGGAACGTCGCCTGGGAGTTCTGTACTGTTGGTGCTGTTGATGCCGCCCTTGCTCATAGCCCCTTTGGTAGTGAGCACGCTGGGGTTGATACGGGTATCATCTTTACTGAGGGTAATACTTTTTCTTCCTGTATGGAGGGGTATAAATCCCCAAGGTTCTGAGAGTAGCCCTTGAGTCCTTACTGGAATGAAGGACCGAATCAGTTGATTCAGCAAACAACTTCTGTGTGTCAAAGGGGAGATCAACGATCTTCGCCTGTAGGTCCCTCGGGATACCCGATGTCTGAAGCCAGGATTCCCTGCACATGACCACTGCCGTAGCTGTTGAGCATGCCGCCGTATCTGCTACGTCGAGGGCGATCTGAACTCCTGTCCTCGAGGCTGCGTAGCCTTCCTGCACGATGGCCTTCAGCACCGGCTTCTTATCCTCTGGAAGCGAGTCCATGAGGGAAGTCAGCCCGGAGTAATTGTCAAAGTTATGGTTCGCTAAATATGCTGCAAAATTTGCCACTCTCAGCAGTAGGGTAGAGGAGGAGTAGACCTTTCCGCCGAATAACTCTAGCTTCTTGGCATCTTTGTCCGTTCCCTCAGTCTTGTAGAGAAGTTTTCGACCTCTGTTGAGATGATTCCACCACCAGATAATTTGGTTGTGGGTGACTGAACAGGAACTCCATGCCCTTCGCCAGGACGAAGTATTTCTTATCCGCTCTCTTGTTTATAGGCGGAGGGGACGCAGGGGTCTGCCATATCGTGGTAGCGGACTCTATAATTGCTTCGTCGAGCGGAAAAGCTATTTTGGAAGAGGCCGGAGACCCCTGCCTCCTTGTTGGAGTTCGCAGCATAAGGGGAGGGCTTAGGGAGAGCAGCCCTGCAGTCCTGTCTGGAGAAGGGCAGCGGTGCCGGGTTTTCTCTGCTGCCTTTCCCCTCCCCTGTGGGGCTGACTCCACCCCTTTCTGCGCCGGGGATCTCGGCCCCGCTGTCGGCGCTGTGCTTGGCACACTTCGCTGCGGTGCCGCGCGGGTGGTCTCCCCCGGCGCCTGCAGGCCGTGTGCCTGCGAGCTCTGCACCATCGGCGCCCCGGGGGTCTGTGCCGCTAGCTGCAGTGCCGCCGGTTCCGGCGCTTGCCTGGCCGCTGCTCTGCCCGTGGTGTGGGCCGGCTGTTTGATTATCGGAGGCTCAGCCTCTGCCACGTGCACTTCCGCGCCGCCGCTGCTCGTCTGTGATTGCGGCTGGGGGCTATGTGCTGCACCCGTCCCGCTCGCTGTGGCTGCCAGCAGGGATCGGGTTGGCGAGATTTTCCTCCGTTTCTGCACTGACGGGGTGAGGGAAGCCGCCTTTCTTTTATGGCCCCCTGCGGGTCCCTCTTGTTGGGGCCGCTCTGGCACGTCTGGCTGGAGGGCCTTGTCAGAGAGCAGCATTTTTAGCCACATTTCTCTGTCCTTCCTTGCTCTAGCCATGAGCTTTGCGCAGAAGGGGCATTTTTGGGTGACATGAGATTCCCCCAGGCACCTAATACACTGACTGTGCCCATCGGAGGCCGGCATAGCTTCGCGGCATGACTCACACTTCTTGAATCCTGAAGAGGACATTGCGGTGAGTCTTTGAGTTGTTAATAGGGTACTTAGCACCTTTTCTGTGCGTGTTCCCCTCTCAGACCCAGCCTACCGCGGCAGGAGGCCTAATGGCCTTACGTCCCCGTGCCTCTGCTGCTCCTCTTGTTACTAAGGCTTTTATATACTTTTTTTTTTTTTTGCAATAAGAAAAATAACAAGCTAAATGAAAGACTGAAAAGAAATTCTAAAAACACTTAAAACATTAAATACGCTGACTCTGGCCGCAGCCTGAGCGGATTCCGTCTGCAGCCGATGGCGGTTAAGAAGGAACTGGCGGGGACCGGATCACGCACGTGGCCGGGAGCGCGCAAGGGAGCGGCATGCGCCGGTGCATGCGCGGTCCAGCAGAAACTGCTGGAAAGATCCGATCTGCGGCGCCGGGGCGAGCCCAACACCTATCGTGGAGCACCCACGGGGACACTCGAGGAAGAATTTTATCTTTTTCACAAACTCATTGAGACCTCTTAGGTCCAGGATGAGTTTCAAGCCCCTCTTTGGTTTCAGAATTAGGAAACACCAGGAATAAAACCCCTGTCCCCTGAACTTGGAAGGAACTTCTTCTATGGCCCCAGTACCCAGGAGGGATTGCAATTCCTGCTCTAACAGGATCTCGTGAGAGGGGGTCCCTGAGAAGGGAAAGGGCAGGGCATTGGGAAAGGGCGTACAAAGAGAACTGAATAGTGTATCTTCTGTCTACTGTACGCCGGACCCACCGGTCTGTGGTGATGCTGCACCACATATGGTAACAGGGGGATAAGTGAAATGAAAGAGGGGATGCTGGAGTGGATGAGATTGATTCAAAGCTCCCGACTGTGCCATCAAAACTGATGCTTTTTGATCAGGGTTCCTGTGGGCCCTTTTGGTGGCCTTGAGGTTCTTGGCCTGAATGACACCTGCCTGTCCTGTTCTGCCTTCTGCTGCTGTCCTTTTGTGGCTGCAGAAACTGTCTTTGCTGAGGACGGGGGTTGAAATGCCTGCACTGGTTGGCAGATGTGTGTAGGCCCAAGGAGCAGAGGGTGGCCCTGGAGTCTTTCAGACTATGTAGTCTTTTGTCCGTCTTATCTGAAAATACAGTAGGGCCATCAAAGGGGAGGTCCTGGATCATCTGCTGGACCGGAAACCTGCAGCTAAGCTCCCCTGCACTTTGCCACTCTGGAGGCCATAAACCTCATGGCAGCGTTTGCAGCATCCAATGCTGCCTGCAGGACTGCCCTTCAAATGAGTTTGTTCTCCTCCACCTCAGCTGTGAAGTCTTGCTTGGCTTTGGGTGGCACCATCTCAGAGAACTTAGACAGGGTGCTGACTGTATTATAAGCATACATACCTGCTAACCAGAGCCTGCTGGTTAGCAATTCCTAATTGCAACCTTCCCGTTGAACAGACCTTCCTCCCATTGAGGTCCAAGTGCTTAGCTTCTCTATTTTTCGGGGAGGGACCCTAGAGCCCTTGGTGCTTTCTATGGTTAGCAGTATCGACTACCAGGGAGTCAGGTGGGGGGGGGTGCATGAACAAATGTTCATTGCCCTGGGATGGAATATAGTACCACGTCTCATTCCTATGGGCCATAAGAAGGGCGGAAGTAGGCATCTGCCAAACCGTTTTAGCCGTAGTGGCAATTGTTTTGATTATGGGCAGAGCCATGCTGGTGGGGCCTGCAGAGGACAAAATGTCCATGACAGGGTCCATTTCATCCTGGACCTCCTCTGCTTGCACCCCCAAGTTTTGGACCACTCTCCAAAGGAGCTGTTGAAAAGCCCTACCATCCTCCAATACAGGTGAGGCTGATGAGCCTGCCACTGCGTCATCCATTGAGGATGAAGATGATAGCCCTTGCACCTCCATTTGGAGAGGAAGGGCAGTAGTGACCTGTTCAGGCACTTGGCACCCCCCCCTGGAAATTATAGGCAAACCATCGGGCACCGTAGGCAGACATGGCATAGGCACGTGCTGGCCAGTAAGTCCCACCACAGGATCATTAACGGCACCATTACTGCTCCCTGCACTTGAGTCGGTGCGGGTGCCTGCTCCCTCTGTACTGGAGGTACAATTATGGATGGCGCTGACACCGAAGGGGTCCAGTCCCACTGCAACGGTGCTGATGATGGTGCTGAGGTTGACGCCGATGAAGTAGATGCAGGCGGTTCCATGATGACCGCCACTTCCTGTCTTTGTTCCAGTGGTGGGGCCCCCAGTGACACCGACAGTGCCGAGCACGGGTTTGGCAGGGCTCCCGGCAGTGTTAAAGGCACTCCAATGGCCTGGCCCTGTGCCTTGTGAAATGCCAATGGGGTCCACCAGGGCCACTGCTGAGTCGTCTGTGAAGCGGGCGGCCAATCCGTATCGTCTGAGGGACAACTACAGTGCCTGCTATGGCTACAGTGCGACCTTCTTGAGCTCCTGCTCCGGCTGGAGCTTGAGTAAAAGGAGACCAACTCTGATGCCGTTTCAGAAGCAGATAACCATGGTGGGACCATCGGAGTCAGCACCAATGTCACATGCACCAAGGAAAGCACTGGTGCCAGATTATAGGGCACTTGAAACTGTCCCACAGTCTGGTAGGTCGGCACCGGAATGCTCGGCACTGAACACGGTGGCAGTGCCAGCATCGACATGAGCACAGGGATTGGTGACAGCGTCCACGAGCCCTGATCATGCTGTTTTAGTGCTATGGTGCCTGTCCTCCATAGACAGAGAAGGACCCGGCATCGTCATCGGCAGAAGTTCTTGTGCTGCTTGAAACACCTCTGTCATTATGGGCAAGTCCAGCATCAGTGGGCTCTCACGCTGCACCAAATTCAATAGACGTGCCTCTTGCCCTTTGGCAGTGCGCGCTAGAGCCTTGGACTTGAGGCCGCCCCGCTTTGACTTCAACGAGTGATGCCTCTTGTGTCTCCTCCTCTTCATCAGAGCCAGAGATTGACTCCTATGGTGCCCAGAAGGCAACGGTGCCTGCACCTGCTCTCAGTGCCGGAGTCCTTAGGCGGCACTATGGTTGACAGCGCTGGTGCACTTTGCACAGAGGAAGCTCCACTCTCCGCTCCTCCTGGAGACTCTTGAGGCTTATGAGTCGCCTCCATTAAGAGGACTTTAAGGCGTTGGGCCCTATCTTTCAAGGTTCTGGGCTTAAAGACCTTACAAATTGGACAGTGATCATACAAGTGTCCTTCTCCCAAGCAAATCAAACAGGCTGTACAAGGGTTACTTTTGGGCACACGTTTGCTGCATTTTGAACAAGTCTTAAAGCCTGGGGACAGCTAGGCATTCCCCAGCGCCAAGACTCAGAGGGCAATACAAAGCCCCACCTTGGCTATTAGTTACAACACTAAGACTATCAAGCACTAAAACTATTTACACTTCTTCAAGAACTATTTACACTACAATAGTCTACTAGCGAAAGAATCGAGCAGAGAAGTCAAGAGCTCCAGCGACCAGCAGTGAGGTGAGAAGTGGGGGCAGAGATGTCGGGTGGTACATATATTGGTCACCATATCGGCGCCGCTCCAGGGGGCGCCGCACCAACCCTATGGCTACTGGCTAGGGCAAAAAGCTTCTGGTGACTGGGTGTGCACCTGTGCACACCCAACTTGTCATGGACATGAGCAATCGCTCGAAGAACCTATGTCCTCTTGGGGAACTACCCCATACTGTAACGCATTCAACACAAAATGATAAGAGTTAAACTTGCATGTTCAATCTTAACTTTGGAATTTCCTTACCTTCGAGCGCTATTCTATGCAACCTTAGTGTTCTCTGATGTCGTTTTTGAAAGAAATATACAACATAATTTAATTTTTGTTTCTCCACAAGCCTGAGACCATCACAAAAAAGCTCAATCCTGAAATCCTCTCTCAAACAACACTCATTTAAGTCAGCTGAAGCCTCAGCTGAATAAAGACTGATTCATTACAAGATCAATTGAATTAATCTGACATATTACACATGTGAATGTGGTCTTTGTACACTCAATTTACATTTTTGATAGACTCAATCACTGTAACTTTATTTTACTTTGGAATACTTTTTCACATAGAACAACAAAAGGGATATCAGAACACACTTCCATCAGTTTTTAAAAAATGCATGTTTACTGAAGGAAGAAATGTAGACTTTGTCCAGACCAAACTGATCTGGTTGATAAGCCCCTCTCCATGATTCACTGAGTCACTTTTTTTCAAACAAATATTTACTAGCACAGATAACTTAAAGGCAGCTGTCCAGCCTCACTGCACCTTTTCATCTTGTACTGGTGACATGAGGGAAAGTTTTCTATTCCATGGATATAATCCATGGTGAAGAAGGGTACTGATGTGTATTTCAGGAGGGGGCGAAGGTATATGCTTCAGAATATGGATTCAGTTCACATGTTGTGCAATCATAAAAACCTCTTCTTTGGTACAACAGACAAACCATTCCATGCAACCTGCTGTGACCATCTTTCAGGCGAGCCCTTAAGACCCAAGCTCCTGTCTGCTTTGCAGAAGTCATTACAGACCCCATGACAAGTAAGGGTATATCTGCATTGCAGAGGAAAGCATGTCCACCAGCTCAGGTAGGCAAGGCAGAGACATGCTAGCTTTGTTTAAGTTAGAACTTTACACATAGCCATGTGAATGTTGTAGCATGGGCAACCTATCTGAATACAAGAGTGCCTGAACCTGTGGATCCAGATTAAGTGAATTAGTCTTCTGCCCTCTCCCCTCACTGGCCAAGAGTGAGAGTCATTCACAGAAGCTGTATAATTTCCCTTCACCCACCGACAGTCAGGGGAATGGGAAGAAGAGCAAGTACCATTCTAGCACACCTGGCTGCTGTCCCTCCTGCCCTCCCCAAATGGCACTCTTGGCTCAGGTGGTCAGTCCATGACTGCCCAGGCTAAAATATCTACATTGCTGGTTTTAGTGTGTTAGTTAGAGCAGAGTTAATGTGTCTTTCTCCCTAGGCTTGGAGGAGTGTCCCAAGCTTCAGTGTAGACATAAAGTAAGCATTTAACCTAGTATTCTCCCCAAACCTTTCTGTAGCATATTATGTGCTGGGTGGCTGCAGTTTAATCATATTTGCTATGCCCAGATTAAAGGGTTTTGTTGACAAAACATTCATTTTGTCAACAAAACCGCGGAGTGTCCAGAGTGCCAAGTGCATTCTGTGAACAGTAAGTCAACACAATGTAGCACTTTTGTTGACAGTTGTACCCCGCTTGCCATGAGGAAGAACACCGCTGTCAACAGAGATCTGTTGACGAACACTGATCTGGAGGTTCGGGGGGGTGGGGCGGGGGCAGGCAGGCCTCTGTCAACAGAAAAGGCCTCTGGGATGCCGCACAACCCTGTCTGCTGTGGTTCCGGGTGGCCATTTTGCCAATCGCATGTCCAGGGAGTCTGGCTGCTCTCTGTTGACAGAACAGATCACTCTTTTGATCCACCCTGTGGTCTAGAAGCAATCTGTTGCAGACATTTTGTTGCAGGATATCTTCTGACACAAACTTCTGCTGACAAATCCCTGTAATATAGACAGAGCCTACATGAATCAACTGTTAATTTCTTTTTATATAAAATATAAAATACTAGGTGCATCTCACTTAGGATACATCGACAATGGAACGAGGAGATGTGAATGAGGCAAAGGTAGTACGAATACCTCTATGCAAGCTGCTAATCACATCTCCGAGCTCATATATGGATGTCTGCATAGTGTAAATAAATAGCATATTATTTTTCTGTAGCACATTTCAGCATTTCATATGTTTTCAGTTACAATGTATGTTTTGTACACACTACATATTTTACAGAAAGTCTATTTTAGAAATGTTTCAGACAATTTTTAAAATGTTTACCAGGTATTTGTGGTATCCCTCCTCCTGTGAAGTAAGTTGCCTCATTTATCATGAGTCCAACTGTTCAGTACTTACAGAGAAAATTATGACTAATAAACATTAGAAATTTCTAAATATTATCTAAAATAGGTTTATCTTGATTATTTCAATAGTCAGAAATGTGGTTTAATTATATTATTTTCAGTCTGCTTCATTGAGTGTCAATCTGAAGATGTCAAGTGTCGCAGGGGTAGCCGTGTTAGTCTGGATCTGTAACAGCAACGAAGGGTCCTGTGGCACATTATAGACTAACAGAAAAGTTTTGAGCATGAGCTTTTGTGAGCACAGACTCACTTCACTCACTTACAGCATCTGATGAAGTGAGTCTGTGCTCACGAAAGCTCATGCTCAAAATTTTTCTGTTAATCTGAAGATGCTGAGCTGTGCAGCATTTTTGTAGATGTTAAAGCCTATGTCATTCCGTTGTTACCTAAAATAACTTCTGAGTTTTGGATTTGAAAAATATTGACATTACTATTTAATTAAATTCTGCAATTCTTTGAATGTAACTTCACAATAAAGAGAATGAGCTTTCTTTTTTGATATTCTGTGTTGTATAAAATGGCAAAATCTGTATCACAGTTAGTATTAATTTGACACTCTGGTGTGCTGTCTCAACTCCACTACTGGTCACAAAGCTCAGCAGACGGGCTAAGAACCGAGTGAGCCATGGAGAGTTAATATCCCTTCTCATCTCTGCATTCGTTTCCTGGAGATCTACGTTGAAACATACTGACTGGGGATAACGGTGGCCAGAAGTTTGCATTGCCACTGCTCAGTTTATACTTGCTCTGAGGACGTGCTCAGAACTTCAGTGTCCCAGACTGAGAGACTGGTACTTTTAATCTTTGAACCTATGAAGTTATTCCTATCATGCACTTTTTATTTTTCCCTTATGCTTATCTGATGTCTTCTTGTCATTCCTCCTCATTGCTAAAGGAGAGAAAATTGGTATTTTAGTGGTGAATTACCCTTTAGAGACTCATGTTCTACAGAAGTAAAATTGACTGGTATCTTCAATCAATGCAGTTCTCTAGTCCAATCATCTCTAACCTTTTAGTGCCCAAAATAAATTTTTTAATTTAAGGGCCAACAAAGATCTATTCTGCCCCTCCCCTGAGGAACTGGCCCTTCCCCAAGCCTCTGCCCCATTCATTTCATCCCTCATCTCTCCATCACTCACTTTCAAGAAGCTGGAGCAGGAGACTGGGGTGCAGGAGGTGGCTCAGGACTGGGTTTGGGGCATAGAAGGGATATAGGGCGCTCTTTTAGAGGGGGTTAAGGGCTGGGGCATGGGATTGGGACTTGGAAATGTTCAAAGGGGAATATGGATGCTGGCTTAGAGGGGCTTCAGGGCTGGAACAGATGGTTAGGGTACAGGAGGGGATTCAGGCTGCAGGAAAGGGTATGAAGTCGTGAGGAGGGGGGTCACGGCTGGGTCTGGGTATTGAGATGTAGGATATGTGGTGTACTGGTTCCACAAGGGAGATAGGGGTTGCTGTCTGACCTTTCATTGGTGCAGTGAGGCTACGGAAGGCTCCATGCCTGCCCCCAACCCCACACAGCCCAAGGAAGTGGTCAATGTGCCCTAGTAGCCTTGGGGGAAGAGGGCATGTGGCTCTGCATGCTGCCTCTCTTTGCTGTCACCATCCCTCAGCACCCATTGGCTAAAGTTTCCCAAAACAGGCCAATAGAGAGCTTCAAGGGTAGTGCTTGTAGGAAGAAGAGGAGTTGAGACTCCTGCCACCCAACCCTCCTCCACATACTTGGGGCCACAGGGCTGCGCTGGCCACTTCTGAAAACGTGGCGATGGCACCGGGCCAAGGCAAGCAGGGAGCCTGCTGATGGCAATCGACTGGGAGACTCCCTGGGATCAACCATTTGGTCACTATCAACTTTGCTGATCACTGCCCTAAATCATCCTCACTGTGGAGCTAAGAGACTCTAAGACTAGGGAGAACAACAAAAAGTCTCGTGGCACCCTATAGACTAACAGATGTTTTGGAGCATAAGCTTTCGTGGGCAAAGACCCACTTCATCAGATGCATGAGTGGGGGCGTGGTTTCAGAGGGGTATTTAAAGAGTGGGGTCCCAGTAAGAGGGAGGGCCAGAGCTGACAAGGTCTATTCAGCAAGGTGGAAATGGCCCAGTCTCAACAGTACTTATCAAAAGAGGAAAAAACAAGTATCTCTGATAGAGAAACTGCTTTGGGTGTTGATAACTCCCCGTTAGACTCTGACAAAGGCTCACATCCCCCTGTCTGATCTGACTTGTTTCTTCCTCTTTTGATAAATACTGTTGATACTGGGACATTCCCACCTTGCTGAATAGACCTTGTCAGCTCTGGCCCTCCCTCCTACTGGGACCCCACTCTTCAAATACCCCTCTGAAACTACCCCCCCAACTCAGGCATCTGATGAAGTGAGTCTTTGCCCACGAAAGCTTATGCTTCAAAATATGTTCGTCTATAAGGTGCCACAAGACTTTTTGTTGTTCTCGAAGCTAAAGACTAACGCGGCTACCTCTCTGATACTTAAGGCTATGGAGCTATACAAGACTTTAGACTGCAGTAGCAGCTTCAGAGCTACTCCACTGCTGCTATGAGATTAATATTGGGTAATATTAATACTGGTTTAATAATTTGGAATGGTAATATGTTTTAGAGGAAAATCAGGAGCAGGAAAAATTAATAAATCCTGTTCATTAGAACCAACACAGTGTGTAATGCTGTTAATTCACAGTGACTTTCCTCCCAGCTGTATTTGTCTTATAATTTCCAAATGGCTTCATTACCTGGAGATGTTTCTTTGCTTTCAGGGCCATGTAACCACCTCCCAAAACAACTCTTTTTGAAGTCATGTTTGTATTCTTTCTAATGAAAACTTGAGTTTTGCCTTTCAAAGTAACTAGCAATGTTCTCCTTCCTCAGATTTTCTTCGTAAAAGCCCATCCTAAATCAAAGTGAATGAAACAGTGGGAGCTGAAGCAAAGTATGGCAAATACCTTTGTAACTGTATCTGATGGGTACTGCCTTGCTGAACCCATGCAATATTACGGTGAGTAAAGAAAAATGAAAATGTTAAAACCTCAGAAAGATTATCTGCAGCAGTTACTCTTTTCATTTGTTTTACTATTACAAATTTTGCATACCTTAAAGATCTAGGCACTTACAAATTCAAATGAGGAATGATCATCACATATGTTTCTAGTGAGCTCTGACAGGCCCTGTAGTACTGAACACTTTTATCAATGACTTGAAAGAAAAGTCATCATTGATAAAGTTTGACATGATACAAAAAATGAGGGGAATGGTAAATAACTAGAATAAGGTTGCTGATACAATGCAATCTGGATTGTTTGGTAAACTGTGCATAAGAAAACAATGTGTGTTGTAATACTACTAAATGTAGTATCTAGGAACAAAGAATGCATCCATACTTACTGGACACAGGATTATTTCTGGGAGAGCGTTACTATGAAGAAATTGGGGGTTATAGTGAACAATCTGCAAATTCTAGCAAATCCACAGTCCATTATGGTCAACTTCATGGCCACAAGATTTGAAAATGGTAAATTTCATGTTTGCAGATGTTTAAATCTGAAATTTCAGTTTTGTAACGGGGGGGAGGCATTCTGACCTAAAAGCAGGTTTTGGGGAGAAGTTCACAAATCTGCTGTAGTGGGGCATTGGTGCTGCCTTCCAAGCAGGACAGAGTGGGAAAGGGGATGTGTGGAGGTGTGTGGAGCCAGGAGAGACACCCAAGAGCTACCTTATAGGGAAAGAGCAAGTCCTGTCCTGTGCCAGCCCTCTTTTGTTGGAGTGCTTCCAGTTATGCAGGAAAGACTGGACTCAATTTCACAAACCTCATCCACCTGCCTAAACTTCTGGAGCTGCTGTCCCATCCCACAGAATGTCCTGCACCAGGTGGGTTTGGTCTCTGCTCTGTCCCCAAACCAGCTGTGCAGGAGATAGACAAGTCCTGTCTCTCTGCAGCCTAGACGGAGCTAGGAGCTGCTTTGCTGGGGAGTTCTGAGGAACAAGGGGATATCAGATTTCAAGGGGAAGGGCTTATTTCATTGTCTGTGAGGCATTTTTCACAGCCATGAAATTAGTAGGGCCCTAATAATTATTGAACATGAGCACCCAGAATGATGCTACGACAAAAGGGTTAATGTGATCTTTGGCTGAATAAAGAAGGGAATATGAAATAGGAGTAGAGAGGTTATTTTAGCTCTGCGTTTGGCACTGGTGTGATCCCCACTGGAATACTGTATCCTTATATTTCTTAGTGTTGACACTTGGGAGAACCTCACCCAGGACTGTCCGCAGTGGAGGGCAGTAATCCATGAGGGGGTGGCACAATCTGAGAAGTCCCACTTGAGTGCAGATGAGGAGAGACAGAGAAAAAGAAAAGAGCGGCAAAAACTGCCTCACACTCCTTTTATGGAGAATAAATATTTGACAGTGGACTCTTCAGTCTAGAAAAGATAGGTATAGCATGATTGAATGGGTGGAAGTTGAAGTCAGACAAATTCAGACTGGAAAGAAGCCATAACTTTTAATGGTAAGGGTAATTAGAAATTGGAACAGTTTTCCTGGTGCACTGCTCTTGAGGTCTACATAGTTTCACACCCGTTGTCACCCCCTGGGACTGTATCCCCAACACTATGGAAGTGGTGGGGGAAAAGCCTCCAGTGGATTGTGTTCCTGTGCTGCCATTCTCTCAACTGGAGAGAGGGGGAGCAACAGCATGCAGAGCCACTTCCTCCTCCCGCTGCCAGAGTCTGTACACCATCAGGGACACCCAGAGTACAGAGGTTCAAGCATACCTCTCTTTAAAACAGAGAACATGGAGGATCTGAGGAATAAGAAATTAATGCACCTAACTTTCATATCTGGAAAAATACTGGAATTATTAAAAAAATCTCTTTGTAAGCACATAGAAGATAACACTATAAGTAAAGTATCAGAGAGGTAGCTGTGTTAGTCTGTAGCTTTGAGAACAACTAAAAGTCTTGTGGCACCTTACAGACTAACAGATGTTTTGAAGCATAAGCTTTCGTGGGCAAAGACCCGCTTCATCAGATGCATGAGTGGGGGGGGTAGTTTCAGAGGGGTATTTAAAGAGTGGGGTCCCAGTAAAGGGTTGGGGGGGACCAGAACTGACAAGGTCTATTCAGTAAGGTGGAAATGGCCCTGTATCAACAGTACTTATCAAAATAGGAAAAACAAGTCAGATCGGATACGGGGATGTGACATTAGACGCTGACAATGGCTCACATCCCCTGTCTGATCTGACTTGTTTTTCCTCTTTTGATAAGTACTGTTGATACTGAGCCATTTCCACCATGCTGAATAGGCCTTGTCAGCTCTGGCCCTTCCCCTTTACTGGGACCCCACTCTTTAAATAGCCCTCTGAAACCACCCCCCCACTCATGCATCTGATGAAGCGGGTCTTTGCCCACGAAAGCTTATGCTTCAAAATATCTGTTAGTCTATAAGGTGCCACAAGACTTTTTATTGTTCTCAACACTAGAAAAGTCAGCATAGATTTATCAAGAAAAAAATCATGCCAAATCAACTTAATTTCCTTCTTTGACGGGACTAATGGCCCAGTGACTAAGGGGGAAACAACAGCTAGGATATCTCTCAAATTTAGTAAGTTTATTAACATGGTTGCATGTGAGCATTATAAGCAAATTAGGGAAATGTGGTCTATATGAAATTATTTTAAGATGAGTAGTTCCAAAAATGTTTGAAAGATTGTATGCCAAGAGTAGTTATGAATGGTTTGGTGTCAGACTAGGAGGGCATATCTCATCAGGTCCTGCAGGAGACAATAATAGCTTCACTTCTATTTTTTTCTTAATGACTTAGACATTAGAGTGGAGGATATGCTTATAAAATCTGCAGACAGAGGACACACTTGATAAGCCTTCAAATATGTTATCAAGAAGACTGATCAACTAGTCTCCAGGTCCACTGAAGACATGACAAGAAATAATAAGCTTGGTCTTCATCAAGGGAGATTTAAGTTAGATATTAGGAAAAACTTTCCAACTATACAGGTACTTAACCAGTGGAATGAGATTCCAAGGAAGGTAGCAGATCCCATCATTGTAAATTTTAAAAACATTTCAGACAAACAATTGTAAGGGATGGCCCAGGTTTACTGTGACCTGCAGCAGTGGAGGAGGCTAGATGGACTTCATAGCTTCTCAAGATCCTATTCAGTTATACATTTATGTGATGATTACACATTTTAATTTTTAAATCAATTGCAAACACGATAAATAACTGTAAAAACAACTCCTCTCATAATTCTGTACAAACATATAACTTAAAATGCAAGTATGACTATGTGAAATCTGGGTTACAGAGATATTAAATAAAACACGTTTTGGCATTCATGGGTTATTAAACATCAGCTTCGAGATGGGTGTATATCATGGTAAAATATGTCATCCTTTGGAATTTCTGAAACGTCGTTCTCTCCTTGTTAATGTTATTCATTTTCATGTATTGTGCCTCAATTGTGTTTTAATACCAAATGTAAATGCTTCTCTGCTTAAAATGTTTACTGGTTTAAATTTTCTGCTGAACTGATACCTGGCTCTTTTTCTGGAGCTCAACCTTAGTCCACATTAATGAATTGCAGGAGTAAGTCTGAGTACAATAATCTGATTGCCTGTAATTTAACTATCTGTGCAAAATTAAATTACTAATTTACAGGATTCAGTTAGCCCACAATATGACACTGACCAAGCATATGACAAGAATTCACTAAGGAGCAATTTACATAGGTACAAAAGTAAGGCTACCCTTCTGAATTGTTCTTAATATTTACACATTATAAAAATAATTTAATATTTGCCGATAAATTACGTCACAAATTCGTCCACAACCTTTTTGTTTCATTTTCACATTTATCTAGATGTTTTGCCAGAGCACATCAATTATCAGCTACAAGACTCAGACTTTCAGGCTACTCCTTACTGTCAGTATTCAACAGTCCAGTTTCCACCAGTATTACAGTCGCAACCTTCCCAGCCACAATACAACACTTACAGCGTGGATTCTCAATATACTGATGGGCAGTACATAATCAGTAACTATGAATTAAACAAGCCCACCTGCATGGTTGATCATAATGATGATAATGATGGATATCATGGACTAAAAAAGCCAAGACTAAATCATTCCTCCTTGCGAATAAAGGGTCAGGAAGAGCTCTGTGTTGTATGTGGGGACAAAGCCTCAGGATACCACTACAACGCGCTCACTTGTGAAGGCTGTAAAGGTAAGGGAGAAATAATTTTATTTTGTGACTTAAAAGAAAACTGCCTCTATCAATCAGTGCAGTGTGCTGAAATTCCACTTGTACAATTTTAAACAAACACATTTATGGTAATTTTCAGATGACATTTTGGAGAACGGCTGCAGTCTAGCTGAAGATAATAATAACTTATGGGTCCCCTCTGAAACCCACTTCTGACTGTTCCTCCTCTGCTATATCAGACTCTACCTTCTTGTTCTAACTTTCATGTATCTGCATAATTCAGCTCCTCTGTACTTATCTACCCTCATCTCTTTACATATTGACCCATCTTTTCTGTTCCACCAATGATGCCATATTCAGCCACTCATTTGTCAGTCTACCATAAAAACATCTCCACCCCTTCTCCTGCCCTGCTGCCTCCACTGCATACAGAAGGTTTTCTGAGCTAATGTGCAAAACCATACTCTCACCACCTTTTCCTTGTAATGGTGGAGAGAGAGAAGTTACTCACTGTAGCAATGGTGGTTCTTCGAGATGTGTCCCTGTGGGTGCTCCACATTAGGTGTTGGGCTTGCCCCGGCGCCGCAGGTCGGATCTTCCAAGCAGTTTCTGCCGGACCGTGCATGCGCCGGTGCGCGCCGCTCCCTTGCGCGCTCCTGGCCACGTGCACGATCCAGTCCCCACCAGTTCCTTGACCAACCACCTTGGATGCTCCTGCAAAACACTAAACAGAGATCCGAAGCGGGGAGGATGGGCGCGTGGTGGAGCACCCACGAGGACACATCTCGAAGAACCACCGTTACTATGGTGAGTAACTTCTCTTTCTTCTTCAAGTGTCCCCATGGGTGCTCCATGTTAGGTGACTATCCAGCAGTAACCCAACATAGGAGGTGGGTAATCGGATCATGTGCAGCTTGTCCCTGAGAGGACCGCTCTCGAGAGCTGGGTATCCTCTTGGAATACCCTGTGAAGGGCGTAGTGCTTGGCGAAGGTGTCATAGGATGACCAGGTCACCGCTCTGCAAATGTCTTTTAGTGCAACGCCCTTGAAAAAGGCTGTTGATGCCGCCACCGCCCTAGTGGAGTGAGCCCTGGGCGTGGCCAGTAAAGGAGTCTTTTTGAGTTCGTAGCACATTTTTATGCAGGATACGATGTGCTTCGAGATTCTCTGGGGAGAGAGACCTTCTCCTTTCGATTTGGGAGCGAGAGAGACTAGGAGTCTATCCATTTTCCGGAAGGACTTGGTCCTGTCTATATAGAAGGCTAGTGCCCTCCTCACGTCCAGGAGGTGTAGGCGCGCCTCTTTGTTAGAGTTATGAGGCTTTGGATAAAACAAGGGTAAAACAATAGGTTCATTAATATGAAACTCAGAAGAAACTTTAGGAACAAAGGCTGGATGCAGCCGTATGGTTACCGCCTCCTTGGAAAATACTGTGCAGGGTGGCGTTGCCATAACTGCCGCAAGCTCGCTCACCCTGCGAGCTGACGTGATTGCGAGAAGGAAGGTCGTCTTTATCGTAAGGAGGAAACCATGGCTAAAGGCTCGAACGGTGGTCCCGTTAGCGCACTAAGCACCAGGTCCAACCCTTTGAGGAACCTGGTAACCATGGGATGGGCGAACACTGTGTGCCCTTCCTCTTTGTGTCCGAAATGGCGGCAAGGTGGACCTTTAACGAGGATAGTGAGAGTCCTCCTCTCTTGAGGTCCAGTAAATACTATAATATTACAGGTATAGGCACCGAAAGGTGGGCTAACTGTTTGGTAGAACACCATGCCGTGAAGCGAGTCCACTTCTGCTTGTAGGTCTTCCTGGTGGAAGCCCTCCTGCTACTTTCTAGGACTTGTTGCACTTCCTCCGTACATGTGCTCTCTAGGGAGAGGAGCCATGGATTAACCACGCTTGTAGTCGCAGGCCTTGGGGGGGCGGATGCACTATGGACCCCTGGGCTTGCGTGAGCAGATCCGGTGCCACCGGGAGGGGCATCGGTGGACGGTCCGACATGCGCAGGAGTAGGGGGAACCATTGCTGTCGATCCCACGTTGGGACTATCAGGATCATTCAGGCTCCTTCTCTCCTGGCTTTCTGCAAGACTTTGTGGATCAGCACTGTGGGAGGAAAAGTGTAAAGCAGGGGGCCCCTCCAGGAGATCGCGAATGTGTCCCCCAGGGACCCCCGTCCCAGTCCTGCCCTGGAGCAGTATCGTGGGCACTTCTTGTTGTGTTGAGTGGCAAACAGGTCTATCTGGGGAAAACCCCATGCGTGAAAAATCGGTCGTAGCAGATCGGGACGGATCTGCCACTCGTGCGTGAGTGTGAAACGCGTGCTCAGCTGGTCTGCCTTCACATTTTGGGCGCCTGGTAAGTACGAGGCTTTCAAGGTTATATTGTTGGCAATGCACCAGTTCCACAACCGGACTGCTTCCACACATAAGGCATGGGACCGAGCTCCTCCTTGCCGATTTATATAAAACATGGTGGAGGTACTGTCTGTACTGATCCCGACTACTTTGCCTTGTATATGGTCTCTAAAGTGTCTGCAGGCGTTGAACACCGCTCTGACCTCCAGTATATTTATGTGCAGTGACTGCTCCATGGAGGACCACAGTCCTTTCGTCAGCTCTTCGCCCATGTGTGCTCCCCACCCAATGTGGGAGGCATCTGTAGTAAGAAAAACCGATACTTGTGGTTGGTGGAAGGGTACCCCTGTTAGTATGTTCTTGAGGTTTACCCACCATTGCAGGGATTTGCGCACCTCTGTCGTGGGCGACACCACCCTGTGAACGGTGTGTGCTACCGGTTTGTATACGCTCGCCAGCCAGTGCTGCATGCTGCGCATGTGTAACCTGGCGTTCTGTACTACGAACGTCGCTGCTGCCATGTGGCCCAGCAGCTGTAAGCACGTCAGGACCGGCACCGTAGGGCTGAAGGTGATGACTTGCACGAGGGAGCCGATGGCCCAAAAGTGTGTCTCTGGTAGATACACTCTCGCTGTAATAGAATTTATGCGTGCCCCTATGAACTCTATGTCCTGTGCGGGGTCTATCTTTGATTTTGCCAGATTGATGACCAGGCCCAGCGAAGAGAACGTGCCTGCTGTGACGCGTATCATGCGTAGTACCTCCTCCTTCGAGGCCCCTTTGAGTAGGCAGTCGTCCAGATACGGGAATATAAATACCCCCTGTCTGTGCAGGTAGGCTGACACCACTGCCAAGTTCTTGGTGAAGACTCTGGGGGCCAAGGAGAGGACGAACGGTAGGACCTTGTATTGAAAATGTTCTTTGCCTACCATGAACTGGAGGAATCGTCGGTGAGCCGGATGGATAGTTATGTGAAAATACGCGTCTTGTAAGTCGAGGGCTGCGACCCAATCTCCATCGTCCAGTGCCATAAGGATGGAGGCGATTGTGATCATCCAAAAGCGTTGCTTGCGCAGGTACCAGTTGAGGCCTCGAAGATCTAAGATAGGCCTCCAGCCTCCTGTCTTTTTCTCCATGAGGAAGTATCTGGAGTAGAACCCTTTCCCTTGCAGTTGCTCCAGCACTCTTTCCACTGCCCCTATGAGCATAAGATGGTCTACCTCCTGCTTGAGTCTCGCTTCATGGGAGGCATCCTGCAGGTGGGGCCTGGGTGGAGGTCATGGCGGTGGGAGTGACTGGAAGGGGATGGCGTACCCCGTGGCTATGATCTCCAGCACCCATTTGTCTGTGGTGATCCTTTGCCACTGGTCGTAGAATGGTCGGAAGCAATGGTGGAATAACAGCTTCGGATGACATTGTGCGATGGTAGTGATGGCACAGCCCTGGATCTGTGTGTCAAACTTGTGGCCTTTGGCCCTGCCCCGAGGGCACACGGCTCTGTTGGGAACGTCGCCTGGGAGTTCTATATTGTTGATGCTGTTGATGTCGCCCTTGCTTGTAACCCCTGTGGTACTGGGGACGCTGTGGCTGATACCGGTACCATCTTTGCTGAGGGTAGTACTTTTTCTTTCTGTATGGAGGGGTGTAGATCCCTAAGGTCCTAAGAGTGGCTCTTGAGTCTTTACTGGAATGAAGGACCGAGTCAGTTGATTCAGCAAACAGCTTCTGCGTGTCGAAGGGGAGACAGACGATCTTCACCTGCAGATCCCTCAGTATACCCGATGTTTGGAGCCAGGACTCCCTTTGCATTACCACTGCTGTAGCTGTTGAGCGTGCTGCTGTGTCTGCAACATCCAGGGCGATCTGAACTCCCGTCCTCGAGGCCGCGTAGCCTTCTTGCACGATAGCCTTGAGCACCGGCTTCTTGTCCTCTGGAAGCAAGTCCATGAGGGAGGTTAACCTAGAGTAGTTGTCGAAATTGTGGTTCGCTAGATGCGCTGCGTAATTCACCATTCTCAACAGTAGGGTGGAGGAGGAGTAGACGTTTCTGCCGAACAGCTCTAGTTTCTTGGCATCTTTGTCCATTCCCCCTGTTTTGAACTGAGACATTTTTGATCTCTGTTGAGACGATTCTACCACCAGAGAATTTGGTTGCGGGTGGCTGAATAGGAACTCCATGCCCTCCGCCGGCACGAAGTATTTCTTGTCCGCTCTCTTGTGGACAGGTGGAATAGTCGCAGGGGTCTGCCATATCGTGGTGGCAGACTCCAAGATTGCTTCGTCAAGCGGTATGGCTATTTTAGAGGAGGCTGGAGCTCTCAGATTTTTAAGGAGCTTATGGTGCTTCTCTTGCACCTCTGCTGTCTGGATGCCTTGCGTGAAGGCCACCCTTTTAAACAGCTCTTGGAACGGTTTGAGATCGTCCGGAGGATTGACGTCCCCCGAGGCTGTAGCATCATCCGGGGAGGACAGTGAGGAACCGCTAGGGTACGCCTCTCTGGACCCCTCCGGGTCCTGTTGACGGTGGTACATCCACTCACTAGAAGCTTGCGAGGGAAAATCCCAGGGTTCCAGAACCAACTCCCCCTGAGATATCTAAGTCTCTGTCCCCGTTCGCGATTGCCCTCAGGGATACGGAACCGTCTGTGGGGATCTGTCCCTAGTAGTATGCCTATGGTGTCTATGCCCCTCATGATGGGGTGACCATGGCAACACGGGCAGTGCTCCTGGGATGGTGACCTGGACCACTCCCTTGGTGCATACCCCCTACGTCTGGGGGAGCGAGATCTTCTGGAGACATGGGACGCTGGAGAGACCGATTTGTGATAGTACTCAAGTGGCTCGAAGCCCAAGAAGGGCGAAGGTGGTCCAAGCCATGGGGAGGCTGGCTGTAGAAATGGAGATGGGGGCACCGGACAGGCTAGGGGTGACCCCTGCCTTCTCGTTGGAGTCCACAGCACGAGCGGAGGGCTCAGAGAAAGCAGCTCTGCAGCCCTGTCTGGAGAGGGACTGCGGTGCCGTGTTTTCTGTGCTGCCTTTCCCCTACCCTGTGGGGGTGGCTCCGCCCCCTGACGCGTCGGGGATCTCGGCCCTGTAGTCTGCACTGCGCTCGGCATGCTCCTCAGCGGTGCTGCGCGGGCGGTCTCCCCCGGTGCCTGCAGGCTGCATGCCTGCGTGCTCTGCGCCTCCGGTTCCCCAGGGGTCGGTGCCGCTGTTTGCGGAGCCGCCGGTTCCGGCGCTTGCTTGGCCGCCGCCCTGCCCGCGGTGCGGGGCGGCTGTTTGATCATCGGAGGCTGAACCTCCGCCACGTGTGTCTCCGCACCTCCGCCGATCAGCTGTAGCTGCAGCTGGGGGCTGTGCGCTCCACCCATCCCGCTCGCTGTTGCTGCCGGCAGGGATCGGGTTGGGGAGATTTTCCTCCGTTTTTGCGCTGATGGGGTTAGGGACGCGGCTTTCCTTTTATGGGCCCCGGAGGGTCCCTCCTGCTGCGGCCGGTCCGGCACGTCTGGCTGCAGGGCCTTGTCGAACAGCAGCATTTTCAGCCGCATTTCCCTGTCCTTCCTTGCTCTGGCTGTTAACTTGGCGCAGAAGGAACATTTCTGAGTGACATGGGATTCCCCCAAGCACCTTATACACTGACTGTGCCGATCAGATGCTGGCATCGCCTCGCAGCACGACTCACACTTCTTGAATCCTGAAGAGGACATTGTGGTGAGTCTTTGAGTTGTTAATAGGTTACTTAGCACCTTCTCTGTGCTTGTTCCCCTCTCGGATAAAGCCTGCCGCGGCAGGAGGGGTAATGGCCCTAGGCTCCTGGCCTCCGATGCTCCGCTTGTTACTAGGATTGGAAGCTTTGAATTCCTTCCCTTTCGTTGTTTTTTTTTTTGTTGGTTTTTTTGTTTTGTTGAAAACAACTGACTAACTTAATCTAAGACTGAAGAAACTTTAAAACAATTAAAAACATTAAATACGCTAACTCTGGCCATAGCCTGAGCGGAATCCGTCTGCAGCCGATGGCGGTTAAAGAGGAACTGGCGGGGACCGGATTGCGCACGTGGCCAGGAGCGCGCAAGGGAGCAGCGCGCACCGGCGCATGCGCGGTCCGGCAGAAACTGCTTGGAAGATCTGACCTGCGGCGCCGGGGTGAGCCCGACACCTAACGTGGAGCACCCACAGGGACACTCGAAGAAGAAGATCGCGTTTTTTAATGACCTGAGAGTGATGCTGCTTAGACTCATTTACTCCCCTAGAGTCACTCATGGCAGAAAGATTAACTGTAACGTTCCAGACAAAGTGTGATTCAAGAAGTCCTCAAAAGCAGAACAGACAGAGGATAACTGCACAATAGAGGTTAAAATGTTGTGTAATGTTATAATGGCTGTGAAGGCAGATGAAGGCTGCAGCTGATAGAGGATTTCACTGTCATGGTATCTATGCCACTGGTTTCAAGTCTTCTATCTGTCAAGGACAGTGTGGTGACTGTTGTGCACCAGTCTCCCCACTCTAAAAGAAGTCCTGCACAGACATCTTCCATGTTAAGTAAAACACAGAAGTCAAAAGTCCAGTGACAGTCAGTGAGTGGCAATGGAAACAAGACAGTGAGATCTGGAAGGTCCTAGTCACAGACAGTACTCAGGTTGCAGGGAAAAGGATGATTGCTGGTGCATTTGTCTTGCTTGAGGACTGAGGCAGGTCGAGCACTTCAGCAGCTGCACCCACGACTGAGCAGTCCTTTTAAGGATCCACTTTGCTCACCCCACATGGGCAGGGGGCTAGAAAGGATGCCCTAAAAATAGTCTTGCCTTTAACAGCAACGAAGGGTCCTGTGGCACCTTACGGACTAACAGAAAAGTTTTGAGCATGAGCTTTCGTGAGCACAGACTCACTTCATCAGATGCTGTTACAGATCCAGACTAACACGGCTACCCCTCCGAGTCTTGCCTTTGTTACTCTTGGCTGTGTAGGCGCATCCAGTGGGATCACTAGCCCGGTGGTCAAAAACATAAGTAACTTTTTAATTTTGGAACTGGGAATGGATAGAACAGGGTATCTATTGAGTGATTTTCACCCATTGTTCAGTTGCAGTTCCTGGCAGTCAGAGCTTTTGGGACACCCAGAGCATGAGACTGCATCCCTGATTGTCTTGGCTAATAGCCACTGATAGAAATATCCTCCATGAACTTAGCTGATTCTGTTTTTTAAACCCAGTTATGCTTGTGTCCTTCACAAAATATCCTGGCAGCGAATTCCACAGGTTGATGTACATTGTTGAAGATGTATTTCCTTATTTTTGTTTTAAACTTGCCCCCAATTAATTTCATTGGATGACTTCTGGTTCTTGTGTTGTATGAAGGGGTAAAAAACACTTCCTTATAATGTTCTCCACATCATTAATATTTTTATACATCCCTATGGTATCTCCCCTTAGTCATCTATTTTCTAAGATGAACAGCCCTCAGTCTTTTAAATCTTTTTTCAGATGGCAGTTGTTTAAAGTACCTAATCATTGCTGTTGCTCTTCTCTGGACTTCTTCCAATTAAGTAAAATTCCTTAATCCCCTTTCTTATGTTTCAGTTTTGCAGCTCTTCTCTTGCTCACTGATTCACAGTATGGAGGCTTCGGGACTGAGCAGTGTGGCCAGGTGACACTGTGATTCCCCTTCTGCACAAGCAGCGTCAGGCATCAGGCAGCCTTTGTGCTTTCTTCCTTGATTATATCCTTCCTACAGTGATTCAGAAAATCTTCCATTCACTGAACCCTAGGAATACCACTCTGCTGTTGATGATAGGCTTGCCCTCTAGTCTGTGTTCCAGTCCAGTTCCTTATAGTGAGCTGTTAAGTTCTGGATTTCCCTGAACTACTTCCTAGCATGCTTCTTTCAATTTCTCTTTCATCAGCCTTCACCTCTCTGATGAGCCTCCTAGGTAAACCATTCCTCATAGGTTCCTGTCCCATTTCTCAGGGGTTTCTATCTTTCTTTTCTTCTCTTCGCCTCAGAGAAACAGACTGCAGCCTTTTTCCTACTGCCTACCACACGGTTGCTGGCTTCCAGCTAGCTCCTTCAGAGCTTCCTTCTCATTGGCAGCCTCCACATGGCCTAAACCTCCCATTTGAGGCTTAATTGATTGGACCTACCTGGTCTAATTCAACTCTTTCATGGATGGAGTAGGGAGTATATCTCATCAGAGACAATCAGAACTGCACACGTTTCAGGTGAATGTACACCATGGATTTATGTAATGACATTTTGATATTTTCTATCCTTCTACATTTCCTAGTTGTTCCTATGATTCTAGTAGCTGTTTTAACTGTAACTTCAAACTGAGCAGATGTTTTCAGAGACCTATGCACAATGACTCCAATATCTCTTTTCTTGAGTGGTAGCAACTAATTTAGACACTATCCTTTTATATGTGCAGTTCAGATTGTGATTTCCAATACGCATTACACTGAACTTGTTAACACTGACTTTCATCTGACATTTTGTTCCCTAGTCATCCAGTTTTGTGAGATCCCTTTGTAACTCTTTGTCATCAGGTTTGGACTTAAGAACTTTGAATAGCTATCATCTGCAAGGTTTGCAACCTCACTGTTCACCCTTCTTCCAGGTGACTAAATATATTGCCTTTTCTGTTCTCAGCCTCTATCAGACCTATGTCATTTTCAAGTGCTGGGTGTTGGTTAAACTCCATCTTGGAATATTGTTTGAGACATTACTTAAAAATCTGGGAGAACCATTATGCTGGATTTCCTGCCTATTTTAATAAACCCCTCTTGTTACTGGTAAGGTACCTGTCACTAGAAAGAGTGAAAGGGAGTCACATTGTTCAAGCAATGGTTAATACTAGGCACAAAAATGCAACCAATCAAGGATCATCAGATTGATGAAATTGTAAAATTTTCTAACAGTGATTTTTTCATTGTAGAAACGTCATATAGTAACTCTTTAAATAACTGAGTGCAATTACAGAGATTCCTTCCCATCATCCCAAATATCCTTTGTTTTTAGGATTCTTTCGACGTAGTATTACAAAAAATGCAGTTTACAGATGCAAGAATGGCGGCCACTGTGAAATGGACATGTACATGCGGAGGAAGTGTCAGGAGTGTCGCCTGAAGAAGTGCAAAGCTGTGGGAATGCTGGCAGAATGTGAGTGTTCCACTGCTTCTTAAAATTGCACTGAATTCTCTGTAAATACTACTTTCCTAAGCCATTTTAAATTTTTTCTAAGGCTCCTTCCTTAGAACTAGACCATTTGTGGTATTTCTCTTTCCACCTATATTGATCACCCAGTATTTGGGAAATACCCTTTCTGAAGGGATCAAGACATCTGTGATCTAAAATTGCACAGCTAGGCACCTTTAGCGAAACAGAGAAAGGTTTATGAAACTGCCATCAAGAGACAGCTAACGGTGCTGAGCTGTGACTGTCTCCATAGGGATGTTTAATGTGTTTTCATGTTACAAAAAGATAAAAAAAATTTTGCCCATGGTAATTCTTCATGGAAGACCCTTATGTTCATACAGTGCAGCACCAACATTAAGAGAACACATGAGACTGTTTGACTTCAGCTCACATCTAGGCTATAGATAGGAAATGAGTGACAAAACACATTAGCTACGTCTACACTAGCCAGTTTTTTTGAAAGAGCAGGCCTCACTTTGAAGTAGCACGTGGCATACCTACACATGCCACGCACTCTTTCCAAGATGAAATCGAAGTTGGGCACCGCAGGAGTCGAAACCAGTTTTCCAAACAGAAAATAGGAAGAGACTGCTCTTTCGACTTCTTTTTTCGAAAAACGATTTGTGCAGATGCTGTGCATACCAGTTTTTCGAAAGAGTGGGGTCTGCCATAGTGGCAATCAGTTATTAGGTGGAGACATGCTGCCCAATCCCTGTGGCGCTCTATGATCTCCGCACACAGCAGTTCTTAAAGTTGCACGGACCAGGGAACCCCACTGCAGGAAGCTGAGAGCGTGCAGGCAGCAGCCGCTATGCATGATGCCCCTGCATGCCTCAGTGCAACCCCCAAAAGCCCCCTGCTTGTGATGGCCACCAGCCAGGCAGGTCAGGAGCCCCAGGGTGCCCCCTCTGAGCACACCCAGGACTCCCAAGGCGTGCCGCCCCCTCCTGGAGTGAGCAAGAGCTCCAGGACCTGCTGGGGCTCTAGCAGGAGGAGGAGGTCCTCCAGGTGACGGGGAGCAAGCGGTGGAACATGGCCACCTTCGCCCGGCTGGCTGAGGGGCCTGATTACCTGGGGGTCACCCTGCCTGCACTCCTGACCAGGTCAGGAGGAAGGTGAAGGAGTTGCGGCAGGGTTATGCCCAGGCTCAGGACTCGGCCCGCTGCCTGCCCCTATTACAGAGAGCTCAGGAACATCCTGGGCCCCCGGGACACCTCCCCCCTCTGGCCTTCCTGGACACATCCACCGAGGAGCCCCCGCCCGGAGAGAGGCAGGAGCTGGGACAAGCCCCACACCACCAGCTTTGGAGATGGAGCCAGCCTCAGCTGGCGACTGGTCCAGTGAGGAGGGGGACCTGGGTCAGTGACCTCCCCTCCCACAGCTCTAGGTAGCCATCAGCCAGATGGCCATCCCCTGACCTCGGCAGTGGACCCTCAGGTACGTACCCAACAGGGTACACACACAGGATCACGGGGAGGAGGCACCATACATGACCAGGGGCTCCCCACACCCTGGCAGACCCTGGCCCGCCAGGGCCCAGGTGGACCATGGTCCTGAGATGGTGGCACAGCTGCCGCTGCCCATCAGCAACATACTCCTGTGGACAGTGCCGCGCCCTGCCCCCAGCGGGAGGGGTGGGTGGGGGCAGACTGCGCAAGGGGGGTGGTGCACAGGGCCACTGCACCCACAGATGGGGAACAGGGACAGGGCCCAGGCACCCACAGGGGAATGGGGGGCGTGGGCAATGGGGCAGGGGTCGGTACTCATGGCCTGTTCCTCTCTTTCCCCGTTTCCACAGCCGCACCATCTGAGGGCCAGAAGAGCCTTGCCCCCTCTGTGGTCCTGGACAGCCCCTCAGAGGCGAGAGATGGTGACTGGCCAGAGCCGCCACCAGCACCAGGACGGGCCCAGTCGCAGCACAACCAGAGGCGGCTGGCATAGGACCCCCACCCTCACCACCTCCATCTGCTGCCAGGTGGAGCTGGCTGAGTGCTGGCTCCGTTTTGAGGAGGGGGAGGCTGTCTGGCACTGGGAGGCCTAGGAAGAGTTCCTGGCTACATTCCAGGATGTTGTGGACTCTTACCAGGAGCTCCTGGCCTGGCTGACCCCTCCTGCCACCCCCCCACTGCACCTCCAGCTGCCCCGCCTGCTGTCCCTCCTGCTGTGGCCCCACCCGCAAGCCCCCTGGGAGAGGACCCCACTGGCCCAGACCACTGGCCCGAGGCCGATCCCCAGCCTTACTTCCCTGTACTTCCCGCAACCTCCCAGCCCCGCCAGGGACCCCAGATGGAGGTGGGGGACTGTGGGACGCAGGGCCGGCGCAGGTCGCACCCCTCCACCACTGCCCCGGAGTGATGGCTCACTGGGTGGGCCACCTAGGTCCCTCTGCTCTGCATATTGTTAGCCCCTGCTCCTGTTTATAGTTAGCCATACCGTTATGTTTACCAATAAGTATTAGCCGCACAGTTTTTGCAGTTTACAATACACCGTTTTATTTTTCCATAACCCCTGTGTGTTGTGTGCTCAAGGGGAGGGGCAGTGTGCGGGAGGTAAGAGAAGTGTGTGGGAGGCTGGGGGCAGTGTGTGGGAGGCCCACTGTGGGTGGCTGGGGCAGTACTTACTGGGGCCCCTGGTCGAAGTAGCAGTTCAGGGCCTCCTGGATGCGGATCCCATCCTGGTGGGCCCGGTGGCTGGGGCGGTGGCTGACTGGGGTAGTCCATGCCAGCCTCCATTGCCCACCTCTGCACAAAGGCCTCCCTCTTCCTCTCCATATTGTGAAGCATGCAGAAGGTATCCACAACCTGGGGGGATATTGATAACGCCTATGTCCAAGCAGCTGAGGAGACAGCTTCACTGGCTCTTCAAGCAGCTGAAGGTGTAGCTCAACCACCTGGCGCGCATGGTTATGGTGGCTGTTGAAGTGCTCCTCGCTGTGGGAGGGGTGGCCACATGAACCAAGGTTAGAGTGGGTATGCTGCGTCAGACACCAGGCAGGGTCATGGTGGTGTCCCCCAGCGGGATCTCCCTCTGGCGGATGTAGGTCCCTGCTTCCAGCTAGCGACACAGGCCTGAGTTCCAGAAGACCTGCGCATCAAAGCTACGTCTACACGTGAAGCCTACTTCAAAGTAGCCTATTTCGATGAATAACGTCTACACGTCCTCCACGGCTGGCAACGTCGATGTTGAATATCGACGTTGCGCAGCACCACATCAAAATAGGCGCTGCGAGGGAACGTGTACACGCCAAAGTAGCACAAATCGAAATAGGGATGCCAGGCACAGCTGCAGACAGGGTCACAGGGCGGACTAGCGCTTCCGGGGCAACAGCTAGCCACTCCCTTAAAGGGCCCCTCCCAGACACACTCAGCCTGCACACCACGCGGTCTGAAGAGCCATAGGCACGCAGACCTCGGGCGACGCCGTCATGGACCCCCAGCAGCAGCAGCCGCCAGAGGTCCACCCAGCCCTCCCTGCAGGAGCAGGGCTTGCCCTGATCCATGCCATGTGGGAGGCAGCTGAGCACCTCCTTGCCACACCGGAGGAGGAGCAGCCTGCAGGGGAGCAGGACTCAACCCCCAACCGTGCAGCACCCCAACCCCCCCAGCCTCACACGCCGCCGCCTGTGGAGCTACCCCACCAGCACCAACTGGTGGGAGTGGCTGGTGCTTCAGGAGTGGGACGACGACCACTGGCTCAGGAACTTTAGGATGAGCCGGCAACATTTATGGAGCTGTGCCAGTGGCTCACCCCCGCACTCAGGCACCAGGACACCGCCATGCGGCGTGCTCTCCCAGTGGAGAAACGGGTCGGCATCGCTGTCTGGAAGCTGGCCACTCCAGACAGCTACCGATCCATGGGACAGCAGTTTGGCGTCGGCAAGGCCACCGTTGGGGCTGTCCTCATGGAGGTAAGATGACCCACGGGGTGCAGGGGGGGCGGGCAGGGGGACCCTGGCAGGGCAGGGCCACGCACACCCTGCTCACCCCTCATTGGTGCTCTCCCATGTGCTTCCCCTGCAGGTCGTGCGCGCCATGAATGCCATGCTCCTCCACAGGCTCATGAGGCTGGGGGACCCAGATGCCACCATCGCGGGCTTTGCCACGCTGGGCTTCCCCAATTGCTTCGGGGCTCTGGATGGGACTCACATCCCCATCCGTGCCCCGCAACACAGTGGAGGGCGCTACGTAAACCGCAAGGGCTACCACTCAGTGGTCCTCCAGGCCTTGGTGGACAGCCGGGGTTGTTTCCAGGACGTTTATGTGGGCTTGCCTGGCAGCACCCACGACGCCCGGGTTTTCCAGAACTCGGGCCTGTGCCGCCGGCTGGAGGTGGGGACCCACATCCCCCAGCAGGTGATCCCTGTGGGGGACACCACCATGCCCCTCTGCGTCATCGCAGATGCGGCATACCCCCTCCGGCCCTGGCTCATGCACCCGTACACGGGCCATCTCTCTGCCAGCCAGGAGCGCTTCAACCAGTGCCTGAACCATCCGCGGCAGGTGGTGGAGCACTCATTTGGCCGCCTCAAAGGGCGCTGGAGATGTCTCCTGACCCGCTTGGATGCGGGCCCCAACAACATCCCCCAGATTGTGGGTGCCTGCTGCGCCCTACACAATCTGGTGGAGAGCAAGGGGGAGGCCTTTTTTCAGGGCTGGGCTGTGGAGGCCGGCAGGGCCGATGTCCAGCCACCCGCTGCCCCCAGTCGCCAGGTGGACCCCGAAGGGACCCGGGTCCGGGAGGCCCAGCGGGCCCACTTCGATGATGAGGCTGCGGGGTGAACTCTGCCAGGCCCCCCACTGCCCACCCCTTCCCCCACAACACTCCCTGCCCCTACGCCCACACCACGGAGCACCCAACAGCACCCCCCCCCCACCTTTTCCTGGACAATGAAAAGCACACACTTGTTGGTGAAATGAAACTGGTTTTCTTTGAACTGTTTTTTTAACTAATAACAACAAACTATATACAAGACCTTCTAACTAAACTATTATATAAGTGAATAATAAAAAAGTTTGCATATATTATATATGTACAAAAACAGAAAACCAGGGATTACAAGGAAGGGGAGAACTATTTACATGGGGGGGGATGGGGCAAACGGGGGGCACAAATAAATAAGTCCCAAAACTATATACAAGGGGGGGGGCCACGTCCTGGGCCCCACGCCCCTACAGTCTGGCACTGGGGGGTGGGCGGCCGGGAGCCGCGCCTCGGCCGTAGCCCTGTCCGGGGCTGGCTGGGGGCCGGGTGGACCGGAAGATACGTCCAGCGAGTCTCAGCTGGCCCCAGGTGTCCCTCAGCGGTCCGGCCCTCAGTGGCGGGGCGACGGCGGACAGCGCAGCGACGAGCGGAGCAGCGGGTGGTGTGGCGGGTGGAGCATTCAGGGCGGGCGCAGCGGCGGCCAGCGCGGCATGGGGGGCCAGGTAGTCCACGAGGCGGTTGAAGGTCTCCATGTAGGCCCCCCATGCCTCTTGGCACCCCGCCAGCACCAGCTCCTGGAGGTGGAGGCGGCGTTGCTCCACCCGCAGACGCTGCTCTGCGACCTCCAGCTGCCGACGATGGATGGCCAGCAGCTGGGGGTCCGTTGCTGGCGTGTGGTGTTGCTGGGTCCGCCGTCTTGCCTGCCGTAGGGCCGGTTGGTCCTCCGCCGAGGGGCTTGCCTGGAGCGATGGCCCCGGAGGGGTTTCCAGGACCACTGAAGCCTCGCCAGCGCTCTCCGGTCCTTCCGATGGTGCAGCTGCAAAACACAGGAGGGGGGGAAGAAGAGTGGAGACAGGCGTTAGTGTGGGCCCCAAGCCGTGGCCCTTGTCCCCCCACCCCTGTGCTGCAGGTTCCGCATCCCCGTGCCCGGGAGATGCTGCTGTGATGGGGTTCATGGGTCCCCCTGCACTGCACCCCGTCCCCTGGCAGGAGTGACTCTCACTTCACTCAGCAGGGTCTGACAGGAGAGGTTTCTTAGGCCACAGATGCCCAGTTTCTCCCAGGAGTGACAGTACAGCAGTCAGAGACAGTCCTTCCAACCCGTCCTGGGGAGAAGACCCCAAGGGGTGCCCCTCTGGGGTGTAGCTTTCCCCCTCCTCAGGCTGGCTGCCTTCCAGCTCTCCCTTCCCCTAGCCTCTACCTGAGGGGCCCCCCCACCCGATTCAAAGCCAGCTTGGTTCCTCCCTCCTCTTTGTTCAGGGCAGAGGTGTCACCTGCCAGTTGTAGCCCCAGGATCATCCTTTGCCCCTGGGAGCTCTTCAGCTTGTTGCTCATATCTAGCCTGAGTCTCGCATTTGTACTCCCGCCACTCCATCACATGCTGCTGCGGGGTGTCCCACACCCTCCTCCTGGGGGACCCTAGAGGTTCCGCTCCCCACTGCCTCGGGGATGGGGCATGGCACTGTCGTGCTGGGGCGGGGGGGCAGGGGCTGATGCACTCCTGTGAGGGACATGGCACTGCTGTCCTTGGGGCCATGGCCATCTGGGCATGTGGAGGGCCCTGGCCACATATCTATTACCCCCGCCCCTCAACCCCGGGGGTGTACACCGGGGGGGTACATACCTGTACGTCCACTCCCACGGTCCAGGGACACCCGGGGGGCGGACGCCCAGCTGCTGCTCTGGGATGGGAGAAGGATGTGCAGCCCCATCTCAGTGGAGGAGGAGTCCCCCTCCTCCTCCTCCTCCTCCTCCTCCTGCTGCGATGCCCCGGGGGTGGGCTCCAGGGAGGGCCCCCGGGGCTCGGGGCTTACCTCTGGGGCGGACTCCGGCTCCGGGGCCTTCTGGGGCTCCTCAGCCGAGGTGTCAAGAGTGGCCGGAGGGGAGGTGGTGTGCCGGGGGCCCAGGATGTCCCTGAGCTCCCTGTAAAAGGGGCAAGTGACGGGGGCGGCCCCAGATTGGCCGGCCGCATCCCCGGCCCGGGCGTAACCCTGCCGCAGCTCTTTGACTTTACTCCGGACATGGTCCGGAGTGCGGGCAGGGTGACCCCGGGCGGCCAGGCCCTCGGCCAGCCGAGGGAACGCATCCGCATTCTGCCTCTTGCTCCCCATTACCTGGAGCACCTCCTCCTTGCTCCAGAGCCCCAGCAGGTCCCGAAGCTCGGCCTCCATCCAGGAGGGGCCCCGCTGCCGCTTGCCGGCCTGGCTGCCCTGGCTCCCCTTCGGGGGGGTCCTCTGGGGGTGCTGGGGGGGCTGCCGGGTGGCCATCGGTGCGCTGGGGGGTTCTTGGGGCTGCTGAATAGCATGCAGGCTGGCTGCGTGTTATTGCTCCTGCCTGCACGCTCTCTCAGCTTCCTGCACAGAAAGAGAGGGGGCGGGGACCTTTAAGGGGCTGCTCCACACGGCTACCATTGAGCTGAGGGGCTGTAGAGAGCGTCTCTCAACCCCTCAGCTGATGGCCGCCATGGAGGACCCCGCAATTTCGATGTTGCGGGACGCGCAACGACTACACGGTCCCTACTTCGACGTTGAACGTCGAAGTAGGGCGCTATTCCTATCCCCTCATAGGGTTAGCGGATTCGACGTCTCGCCGCTTAACGTCAATGTTAACATCGAAATAGCGCCCTACACGTGTAGCCGTGACGGGCGCTATTTTGAAGTTGGTGCCGCTACTTCGAAGTAGCATGCACGTGTAGACACGGCTCATGGGTGCAGCCAGGCCAGCCCACGTACATCTCCTGGAACTAGCCCTGGCTGTCGATCATGTCCTGCAGGACCACAGAATGGTAGCCCTTCCTGTTGATGAATTGTCCTCCGCCATGCTCCGGTGCATGGATACGTATGTGGGTACTGTCGAGGGCCCCGAAGCAATCCAGGAATCCCAGTGCAGCAAAGCCTGCGATGGCCATGTCCAGGTCCCCAATGTGGACGACCCTCTGCAGGAACATGGCATTTGGAGTGTGGACCACCTGTGAGGTGGGGTCGGGGGAACATGATATAGGCACCCATGAGGGTGTGTGGGGTGTGCCTGGTCTTGCCCTGGCCCGCTCTGGGTCCCCCACCCTCCAGTGGGTGTGTGCCCTGCCCTCCTCACCTCAATCATGACAGCTCCAACTGTGGCCTTGCCCACACCAAACTGGCGTCCCACAGAGCAGTAGCTGTCTGGAGTGGCCAGTTTCCAGACAGCTATTGCGACTCTCTTCTCCACGAGGAGGGCATGCTTTCTCTGGGTGTCCTGGCGTCTCAGGGCTGGGGACTGCCACTGGCACAGCTCCAGGTAGGTCTGCTGCCGCATCCGGAAATTCCACAACCACCGGTCGTCGTTTCACTCCCCCATGACCTCTGAGCTGGTGGGGTAGCTCCAGGGTAGGGGCGGAGAATCCCATGGTCTGGGGTGTCCCCTTCTGCTCCTTGCTAGGGGACCCTGCCAGAAGCTGCAGAATGGCCATCAGTGCTGTGGCCAGCAGGACACCCACTCCGCTGGTGGCAGCCAGCAGGCTGTCAAGCTGCTGAAGCTCCATGTCTGTTCCTGCAACCAGTGTGTCTGCAGGGCTTGTGGCAGCTCCGCAGACCTTGTGCTGTGCAGGCTGAGGGTGTTGGGGAGGGGCCCTTTAAAGGAGTAGCTTGCTGAGACCCCAAAAGGGCTTGGCTGCCCTGTGACCCCGTCCACAGCCATTTCCTGGCCCTTTCCTTCGTCAATGGCGCCAGCCCCACCCCACATGTAGACACTCCCCTTCAAAAGGGTGTCTTTCGACTGCTCTCTTTTGAAAGACACTCTTTCGAAGGAGTGCTCTAGTTTAGACGTAGCTATTATGTTGCCACCATCATAGTCAGAACATGGAGATACCTGTTACCTAAGAATTTTCATAGGCTGGAAGGTGGTTTCCATACAGGTGATAAGCTAGTGAGGTGCAGGCTTATAACATCTTCATAATAACAAAAGGGCTTGTTGTGAAGTATACAGGTATTTGAACCTTTAACAAATACTTTGATATGAAATTATATATCTTACAGGTTTGCTGACTGAAGTCCAGTGTAAATCAAAACGACTCAGAAAGAATTTCAAGCACAAAAGCCGTTTCCTTTGTAACATCAAAGTGGAAGATGACACCGTAAACAGCAAGCATGTATCATCCACAACTAGACCTGGAAAAGTGGGAGAATTTACCTATTTAAAATATATTGTTTCATTATTACATATTTTCACCTTAATACATACATGTTGTAATTTATCTTATTTTTTTTTTTAAAGATCCACGAAAGGATGGAACTTACTCCAGTGGAACATCAACTTATTGATCACATTGTGGCAGCCCATAAAAAATATGCAATTCCCCTAGAGGAAGCAAAGAAGTTTGTATGTGTTCAGAATGGACAGGCCACAATACAAAGATATTAATTAAGATTGCTTTATTTATTCATATTTTAGCAGTGAATTTTGATCATTACCAAATGTTTATAATCTTGCTTTCTTCCTTTTTTTTAGCTGCAGGAAACTGCAAACCCTGAAGAGAGTTTTCTGCAGCTCTCAGAGACAGCAGTTGTTCATGTGCAAGTATTAGTGGACTTCACAAAAAGACTCCCAGGTAACTTTATAAAATAATTTAACAAACTCTTTGCCACAAGGGGTACAATTTATCCTTACTTTAAGTGAAAGACCCTTATTTACATGTCATGCATGTTCTGAGAAAAGACATACGGTTCAGAAAAACTATTCAACTGATTCATTATTAATTTTACTTGCAAACAGTAATAATTAGAGACACTTTGGTTACTTTTCCCAGGCCTTATTCCTTCCACCAACAGAAATTAGTCCACTAAGAGATATTACCTCACCCACATGGTCCTTCTTGCTACAACACGACAAATGACAATCAGAAATGGCATTAATTCACGAGCATTTGAAAAACAATTTTTTTATTCCTTTTTCTTTTTCTTTCTACTCAGTATCTATGAGATTCACTTCTCTTTCAAATCCAAAAATAAGATGATATAAAATATTTTATAATAGAGCCAAGCTCTTCTAAAAATATACAATTAAAGTTCTGTGTCTCAAGTCAATTATTCTTCATCTAATTGTCTGACCTCCATTTTACTTTGCCACAGCAAAAAAGTGAAGTCATGTTACGTGTCAAAAATAAAAGAGGTGCACTATAGAGATGAAATTATTAATGTTGTAGAGAAGGCAAATCAGGCACTCCCATTCATCTTTTCTTATAATGCAAAAACAAGGGAACATTTGATTATGTTGATAAGTGATTAATTTAAAATCAACAAAAGGAAGTACTTTTTTACACAGCGTGCAATTAATTCGTAGAATTCATTGTCAAAAGATGCAGGATATGTTTACAGTAGAAATTTTCACATTAATTATCTAGCACTGGTTCAACTTCACTGGTATTAGCCCTAGTGGAAAAACTGGTGCAGAAATGCTTATCACCAAATTAAGTAAACCTGTGATCAGGATCAAGATATGCTTGCAATTTAACTGAATGTCTCCTTGGTCTTGCGGAAGAAGAAGAGGTGAGTATATGTCTGTGGCTAAACAGAACATCCACAGTTACACCAGACAAGATAACAAATCTATAGGCATATAAAGTTGCAGGGCAGTTTATTCCAAAACTGTTCACTAATTAGTTTCTTTCACCTTGCTCTCAAATTTCTAGTATTGGGTACTGTCAGAGACAGAATGGTAGAGTACGTGGATCACTGGTTGGATCCATGGTATAGGTGCCTCTGTTAGCTGTGACTGCTCCTTTACTGCTTGGTACAAGGATCTTGCCTTTGATGTTCTACAGGACTCACTGTCTCTTAAAGCCAGAGTCTGATCATTTTTGGATCACTTTTATGTTGGTAGCCTGAGGCCAAACAGCCAACCCTAATTTTGAGTCTTATGGAAAATCCTTTCCTACAGGATTTGAAAGTTTAGCCAATGATGACCAAATTGCATTGTTGAAAGGTTCGACTGTAGAGGCAATGTTTTTGCGTTCAGCCCAGATATATAATCAAGGAGCTAATGAATGCCAGTCATCAGTGAGAGAAAGTAAGTATTATTGCTAACAGTTGTGTAAATTCAGACAAAAGTTTTGTTGTATTTGTTGACATAATTTTTCACCAAGCCTGGCTCCTGCATCTAAATGGTTTCTCACTGAAGCATAAAAGGGCGGTTTTTTTTTTTTTAATAATAGCTTTGATAATATCCACCTACCCTTCACTTTTTTTAGAGGACTCCAACAATAACAACGAAATAGGTCCTTTCTTGACTCTCATTAGCCCCAAACAGGTAGCAGTGCTTTTGGCATGTCTATACAACAGAGTATTGGGTGGGTGGGGAGGTATGTGAGCTTACTAAAATATACTACCCTCTGTATTGGCTTTACAAATAGTGCACTCTTTTCTCTGACTCATTTATAAAACACTTGGAACACAATGTTTAAGTAGAGTAAAACTAAACTCATTAGTGGACTTTTAATATTGTTTTCCTTGTCCTAGATCACGTAAGATTTTCTCATCATGCTGTGTATTGTCATGATCAAGACACAGATAAAAGTACTATTTATTCCATGGAAATATCTCACAATGAAGAGAGTCCAACTTCTACAACTACCACAACCACAGGTAGATGAGCTTCAATACCACAAGACTTTTCATTTTTCGACTAAAATTTGCTAATTTTGAGATGAAATAGTTTGAGGATTTTAAAACTCCTCAAAAGGTAACACAAGTTTGCTCCTGGACTGATTTTTCAATAGCTTGATTTCATTTTTAAAGGTATCACTGAGGAGTTTATCACTGCGCTATTTTACTTCTACAGAAGCATGGGAGAACTTAATCTGACTGAGACAGAATACGCCCTGCTTGTAGCAACTACTATATTTTTTTCAGGTAAACATACAGAATAATGAAGAAGTGATGATGATACACATGCAAATTTAAAAATAAAAGACTAATATTAAAAGTAATTTTAAATCAAATATGCTCTAGCCACAGTCCTAAAAAAGTGAAAAGTGTGTCACTAAGTATGCATATTTTTATTCACTATACTACTTCAGTGTATAATACTTCTTGAAAATTCAAATCCGATTCTCATCATTCAAATGAATAATCTAACCAAAATGAATGGGATTACTTACAGAAAATGAAGTGAGAAGGTTTGGGTTCCAAATGACATGCTGGTGTGCCAACAATATGTTGCTGCTGTTTTGCAGATCGCCCACTCCTAAAAAACAAACAACATGTGGAAAAACTCCAAGAACCCCTTTTGGGTATTTTGTACAAATATTCAAAAATTTATCATCCAGAAGATCCACAGCATTTTGCACGCCTCATAGGGAGGCTTACTGAACTCAGGACTCTCAATCACAACCATTCAGAAGTGCTAGTAAGCTGGAGGACAAAAGACCCCAAACTAACCTCTTTACTTTGTGAAATTTGGGATTTGCACTGAACAACTGTTATTACATAAATGTCTGATGTTCCTTAAATTTGCCTAAATGCAAACTATTCAGAAACTTCTTATTTTCATAAAAATATACTAAAAATTTCACTTTTATTTTACATGGCTGGAGTGTCTTCTTCAGTAAAAATATTGTGTTTAATATCTGTAGTAATAAACTATATTTTAAACAAAAATGTGATGCAGAAATCATGCTCTGTTGATGTGATCAACTATTAAATATATTTAAAAGTCTTAACCTTTATTAACACAAATGGGAAAAAGGTAAGATTGAGATCCAGGTCACAGTTAACGGAGTCCCCAAGAAACATATAGTAGCAGACCCTTCATTTAAAAACAAACAAAGAAAAAGTCTCATCCTTCATGCAAAGCTGTATTCTGCTCCACAGGTATTATAAAAGCTCTATTATTTGACATCTTGGGGGGATGTGGGGTCAGTTTATTGAATGTTCTGGTTAACTGAGGGTTGTATTTTACCCATGGAATACTGACTTTCAAAGAATTAGAATACAATAAAATGAATGAAGTATAAAATAGTATACAAATACTCACCAATCCAGTAGAAGCACTTCACTGAAGAGTGGTCAGTTTCTTGAAGAATTTATATGCCTGTACAGGTAAAGTTTTCTATAGAGTAGGTTTTCTTATAACATTACATATCACCACGGACAGTGCATACACCAGATCACTGAAAAATGTTTAACACTAAAACTGCATTGAACATAATTTTACCTTTTATTTAAAAGGCATTTCAGAATCTTGCAATGCCTCAGCATCAGCACCCTCCACATCAATTATTACTGTAGACCAAGATGGAGAACATTTTTGATTGGAGGCCACTGACACATAGGGAAATCAGTCAGGGACCATACAAGCGAGGAAAAAAAACCCTCACTGACGTGGTCCTCGACTTTAGGGAGGATGCAGAAGTGGTCTGGGCGTGAGAGAGGGTATAGGAGCATACCGGGGATGGGCAATCTGAGCAGGAGTGGACTGGGTGTGTGTGATCTGGGCAGAAGTGAGCTATAGTTGGGGGAGTGTGAGTGGGAGGGGGAATAGGAGAGGACTGGGGTGTGGGGTCTGCGTGTGAGGAAGGGTGCATGACGGTTTGAGGTGCAGGGTCTGGAAGGGAGGGGCAAGGATGGGAATGGAGTTGGGTGGAAATGGAGGGGGCAGGAGCAGGGTGGAATGCAAGGGTACAGGAAGAGCACATTTTCTGACCCCTTCCCTCTCCAGCAGAGCCCATGATCTGGATCTAGCTGCAGCTTGCCTGACTCAGCTTGTGAGGCTTATGGCCCCGCACCCCCAGCCCTGCTGCGGGTCAGATACTGGGTAGAGGAGCGCTTAGCCTCAGGGTCTGTATCCAGGCAAGCCACAGTCTGGATTGGGACTGCAGGCCAGTGGTTCCCCACCCCTGCTTTAGACATAGAAGGTGTAGGAAACTGGAGTCTGTGATGACTGTATGATACACCCTAACAACTACTTTTTTGAATAAATCCCTCATTTAAGCTTGCTTACTTGTCTTCTGCCTCTTTTGCATAAAGGGAGAGTGCAGAATATAAAACTGCATGATGTGATAGTCAGTATAGTCCTGGTTTCCAGACTCAAGATTTGTATTAGGCGATATCAAAGACTAGTTAACTGAGTACCAGATAATAAAGCTTTTACTGTACTATGATTGTCTTATTTACAAGCTGTTAGATTGAAAAGCTAATTTCCTGGGATCTGTTCAACTTGTGAAACATCTTCCTTGCAAGAATAATATATTATACACTCACACATGCATATACACATACACACACAATTTTTATATGCAAGTGTATAATCCAGTAGGTAGAGTATATGCTCAAAAGGGTCCAGAAAACCAAGTAGTGGCCCAGATAGACTCTGCAAATAGAATGGTATTAAAACTTTACAAATCTTGGGAAGGCTGGATACGTAACTTATTTGTGACCTGAAGGTAACTTTTGCAGGATTCCAGTTCTCATATTTTTACCTATTAATTATTATGGAGTGATTTCTCCAAAGCTGACAAGCACATAATATATTCTTTCAATTTCAGGAATGTGGGCCTTCTTTTCTTGCCTAATTTGGGTGAAATCCTGCTCCCATTGCAGTCAATAGCAAAACGCCAACTGACTTCAGCCAGTTTAGGATTTAACTCTGTGCATTTTTATCTACCAACTGTATTGCAACTTTTATGGATGTCTTAAGAATTCGCCATTAATGCCTGAATTCTCAATTATACTTACCAGACTATAATGGGGGTAGAAAATTCACACATGGATTTGAGGATTCTTTTTCAAGACACCAGTAGCTCCCAGCACAGCCAGCACCCTAGCTGCATATCCAGAGAGCATGAGAATCCCCAGCTGCTAACAAACTACTAACTGGAGAACAAGACAACTAATTTAAACTAAAAGAGGTGAACTAGGGAAAAATAAATAAAACCGTGAGTGCTGTACTGGAAATGGCATATCTCCAGATCTGAGGAAGTGGGTCTGCCCCACAAAAGCTCATCACCTAATACATTATTTTGTTAGTCTTTAAGGTGTTACTTGACTGCTTGCTTGTTTTGTTAGAATACAGACTAAACACAGCTATCTCTCTGTTACTAGGGAAAAACAGACCCAAGCCTCAAAGACGGTCACTGCAGAAAGAAGGAACTGAGCAGGGCATGAGTCAGCAGGGATATATATAACACTGGGGAGATTGTTGCCACAGGGAGCACTATCTGAATATGAACATTTTTGCTTTTTAAGAGTTGTTTGGTACTAAGTTGATTATTGATGAGCTCATCATTTTATAGATAAGCATTTAGCTTAGTACTTTCCCAAACATATTCAAATTAGCCTTTTAATAATCTTTGGAAATTGTGTTTTCAGTAATCTGAGAGAATAACTTTATACATGGAATTTGTTGTAAAACAAGATTCTCAAAGCAGAAGAAACAAGATTTGAATCAATATTATCAGAAATTCAATACTTAAATGTTTTAATATTGTTACAAACTGAAAAACAGACTACTGCCTCAACCAGTTTATCTAAAAGAACAGTTGTAAAGAATGTAGGAAAGGAACAAAAAAAAGAAGTGCATTCAAATACAAGTACTCAGTAAAAGGAACGTAGTCGAACAGTCTCAAACAATGGTCTTATGGATAAGATACTGCAAAACTGATCATAAACTTGAACAAAAACTGATGTTAAATGACTTCAAACACTTTTGCAACATATTTTTTCCACTTTAAAATACCATACATTTGTCTATCAATTTTCAAAACAAAAATGAGCCAGATGTATTCCCAGATTAGTTTACGATGGGGTAAACCCAATGTGAAAAGTACTCCAGAAGATAAGTCTGGTGTGGAATAAAATAACCACAATGAAATCAACAGGAGATCCACAAATGTAGTACTTTCAGGTTTAGCTCTAAATGATAAATACAATGCAAGTCCAAACTGTGTGGGATTAATATATTCAACTGTAAAAGATTTTATATGAACAACAACTTCCTAACTCAGTTTTAATTTTAGGCAAAGAGTTTTTCAGCTTCTTTCATTTTTTTTTTCCTGTCTATTTTAGAAACTGCAGTCCAGCCAGTCTCTCGCATCTTTCTCATAGCTGTAAGTTTCAGTGCCACACCAGGAGATTTTATAATTGACGGAGCTGGTATCTGAGAACAAAAGTAAAACTATACATGTATTACTATAACCAAATCTTTCAAACATAGAGTTTGAGCTAAAGTGAAGTTAAGACGATACCTTTTTTGGTGTCATGACACATAAGTGAGAATCCTGACGACAGTTTTTGTACGTCTTTTTAAACATTTCTTCTTCTGAAGCTATGTTCTTAAATTAGAAAGAAAGTTACATAATTAAAGAGCTAACAAATTATATAATTTCTATGCTACCACATTTATTAATACTCAATCACGAGAAAAGAATGTTAATAAATTACTATGGACCTTGATGAATTCAACAAAATTCTATCAAATGCCAGACACATTAGAATTTAGTGCAATTATAATGATTGATTGAACATAAAATGTTTCTATAGACGTGCCTCGATCATGTTCTAGAGGTACTGATTATATATACATAAACTAACAAATTGAGTTACTACTTAAATATACACATACATACATACATATTTTTACTTTGTACAGTATACGGTATACTGAATGGTAGATACACATGAGATACAGCAAAGAGAGGACACAGAATAAACAGAGATAGACACTGTTCATTTTCAAATTTTTACCAGAAGGTCATTGTGTTCTGAGCTATCTGAGTGAGTATCCAGCTCTAAAAGCACTTTTCTTTTTTTCTTCATTTCTTCTTCTGAAAGTGGATTCATGCTTTCTCTTTGCAATTTATACTTTGGAGGAGTCTTCACAGTATACGTCTGGGGAAAAAGCCCCAAAATAGTTAAGATTATGTTGTTACACTAATTTTATAAATGTAGGACCAAATCTAGAGCAGAATACAAAGTCTTGAGTTGTATCATGATCTGTGAAACTATAGTCAGAGGGCCCGTTTTCCTGGTCTCCCTCCCACGACAAGCACTCCTTATGATAATACAGCCATTAGAGAGACAAAGTGGAATGAAGGAGTCATGAGGGCTCAGTGGCATGTAGGCCATAAGAGGCAACGATGCCAGGAGGACAAGTGATCTGAAGAACAGGAGCCATCGGATGTTACTCATCTTATGCAGTAAGGATGGTTCTTTGAGATGTATCCCCCTATGCTGCATGTGCACCCCTGCAACTCTAATCAGAGGTTTTTGATAACAAAATTTGTTGAGCCTGTGGATGTGCTCTGCTTCATCTCTGGTCTGCCATAAGGTTATCTAGCACTGCGTGGTCAAAACCCCCACACTTTCCTCTCCACCACAGAGCCCTGTGGAGAACTCCAAAATGGAGGGAAGGAAAGTGGATTATGGACCTTCCATAGACACACATTGCAAAGAACCATTGTTATTGTATAAGGTGAGCAACTTCTTCAAGTAGTGTCCCTACCAGTGCTCCATTGTAGGTGACTATCAGGCAGTATCTACTAGTAAAACCTGGGGCTTTCAAATGAAATGTTACTACATGCAGTTGTATTATTGAGTCAAAGATAGTGTCAAGGTTTGACTAGTCAGCAATCATGTAATGTGCTGCAAGAATGAGGGCAGAGGCCCAAGTCATTGCTCTACACATTACTAAGGAATGTGAACCAGGTAGGCATGACCTCACTGAGTGCATATAGACTCTGGATGGAAGCAGGTTGAACCCCTGATAATAGTGATTAACGTTACCCATTTGGATAGTCTTAAGAGTCAATATCATGGAGCTTTTGTCTCTTTCTGTGGACGAAAGGAAGGGCATAGGGGATTTCCTGAAGTCCACAGTCATTTAAAAATAGAATGCAGCATGCCCATGCACCCATGGAGTCAGCGCCTATGTCCAGGAGAAGATAGGCTAGGGGGTATCAGTATAATTATTTATTTTTAATTATATTAAAATAATCAAAATAGGGGTGATTAATTAAATTAAGTGGACCTGGAGTATAGAGGGCCCATGCTCCCTGTAGAGATTGTTTTGGAGGGGAAACCTGGAAAACAGGGAATGAGAGGAGATGAGTTGGAAGCAATATAATCACGTGGACAGACCAATGCTTAGGGTTTAACAAGTTCCACTTGTTATCACAGGCCAGAGGAGGCTAAATCCCTGAAATATCTGTGTGTGGCTCTGCCTACGTTCCACCACAGATTTCCTTGTACTTCCCACTGGTGGTCTTCTAAATATGTGGAAACAATATACTAATTCCACAAGCAACAAACCTTTAATAATGGAGTGCTTGAGACATTTTTAGTTGGTGCCGAAGAAGACATTTCTCTGTTTTCCGGCTTGTTCTCTCTCAAAGGTATGAAATTCTGGGATAAGCTTTTTTTTGAATTAACCGATGCAGAGACAAGATTTAAACTGGTTTTAGGAGTCTCCATAGGGGATGTCTGTATTTTCTTAAAGAAAAACATTAACATGTTAAAATGATCACTTGCCAATGGTTTCAGTTACTATGAAACTTTCATTTCACTGTACATAACTGGTACAAGAAACCATAACATTTCATAAAAATCAAAGTAACAAGTCACCTCATGCTTTTTTTCTTTTTTAGAAACCTCATTTTCTTTTGCTTCTCTTGCAATCTTTTCCTGTTTAAAAACAGTATTGTGGAATATGTTGTTAATGCTCTATTTGAAAATATTTAACTTGATATATCTTCTGTACAATAATGGATTACTATGCATGTTCAGCATTCAGTTATTAATACACACCTTAATATCTGAGCATTAAAAAGTGATAACAAGAATTAACAAACTTAACTGTATAATGGGAAAAGATAAGACAGTTTCCTGTTTTGTAACTGGTGTGCTTCGAGATGTGTTGCTCATGTCCATTCCAAGTTGCGTGTGTGCTGGCGCATGCCCAGTTGCTGGAAGCTTTTTGCCCTAGCCCGTAGCCCTGGGGTTGGTGCAGTGCCCCCTGGAGTGCTGCCTGTATGGTGGCCCGTATATGCACCACACAACCCGCCCCCCCAGCTCAGGTCCTTCTTGCCGGCTACTCCGACAGTGGGGAAGGCGGGAGGGTTTTGGAATGGATATGAGCAACACATCTCGAAAAACACCAGTTACAAAACAGGTAACTGTCTTTTCTTCTTTGAGTGATTGCTCATGTGCATTCCAAGTTGGGTGAATGCAAGCCAATGCCAAGGAAGTGGGGTCGGAGCCCCAAAAAGAATGTAGGACAGCCCTGCCCACTGCAACGTCTTCCCGTGCATGCTGCGTTAACAGGTAATGCACTGAAAATGTGTGAATTGAGGACCAAGTGGCTGCCCCGCAGCTGTCCTGACAGGGACTCTGGCCAAGTACACTGTAGAGGCTGCCTGTGCCCTGGTAGCATGAGCTCTGATTGGTGGGAGGGGGGATCCCCATCAGTTTGTAGCACTTCCTGATACAGGCCACTATCCAGGAGGAGATCTGCTGGGAGGAGACCGGGAGCCCCTTCATCCTGTCTCCCACCGCAACAAACAGCTGTTGAGACTTTCTGAAGGGTCTTGTCCTGTCCATATAGAAGGCCAGCGCTCTCTGAACATCCAAAGTATGTAAACTCTGCTCCCTAGGGGAGGCATGAGGTTTTGGATAAAACACCAATAGGGCAATGTCCTGGTTGACGTGAAAAGGGGAGACCACCTGTGATGGAGTGGGGGATACCTGTGTGTGTGTGTGTGTGTGTGTGTGTGTGTGTGAGTGGCTCACAGAGGGTGTGGGTCTCCTGCTGAGGGTAACCTTGATGACCAGGTAACACCTTTGTACTGGAGACAAAGGAGGAGGTGGAGCCTGAGGGGTTTGAATTGGAACTGGGAGTTGGGAAGCAGTCAGTCTGGGCTGGGAGAGAGCGAGACCAAGGAGGGGGCAAGGCCCCTGCTTGAGGGGCCCCTCAGGACCTCCTCTCCCCAACATGGATTGGACTGGCTGTCTCTGCCTGCTGTACTGACTCCTCTGTACAACGCTGCGTCCTGCCGACTAATAAACCCGCTGTTCTCCTGCTGAGTGAGAGTCACTCCTGCCTGCAGACGGGGTGCAGAGCTTGGGGGACCCTGAACCCCATCACATCACCTGTGGCAGAAATGCTGGATGGGGTCTCAACCTGATCTTATCCTTGTGGAACACCGTATATCACCATCACAGCCCTTAGTTCTGACACCCTCCTGGCCGAGGTAATGGCCACCAAGAATGCTGTCTTGTAACTGAGGAATAGGAGGGAGCAGGTGGTGAGGAGTTTTAAAGGGGCTGCCATAAGCTTTCACAATACCAGACTGAGGTCCCACAACAGCAGAGGGGGTTGGACCTGCTGTTTGACCCTTTCCATTCCTTTCATGAAACTTTTTACCGCAGGGTCTCAGAAGACTGACGACATCCCTGGCCCAGGGTGAAAGGCTGAAATGGCTGCCAAATGCACTTTCATAGAGGATAGCGACAACCCTTCCTGGCTCAAGGACAGCAAGTAGTCTAGAATACGTGGTATTGGGACCTGCTCTGGGGATAGGCGCCTTTGTGTTGCCTAGACAGAAAACCTTTCCATTTAGCTACATATGTTACTTTTGTGGAGGGCTTCCTGCTGTTTAACAACACTTCCCTCACAGGTTTTGAGCACGAGAGCTCCACTGCCCTCAGCCATGGAGCTTCCACGCTGTGAGATGTAGCACTTGGAGATTGAGGTGCTGCAGTCTCCCCTCCTCCAGTGTCAGCATTTCTGGGAGTAATGGGCATTAGGTTACAGACAGACATCTCTAAGAGTGACAAGTACCAGTGTTGTCAAGCCCACGCTGGGGCCACCAGGATGATCGATGCTCGGTTTGACTGAATTTTGAGTAGTGTTCAGTGGATAAGTGGTACTGGAGGGAAGGCGTACAGCAGAGGGCCCGACCAGTGAATGCTGAAGGCATCTGCCCAGGAGCCCGGGCTTTGTTTCTGGTAAGAGCAGAACATCTGGCACTTCGCATTGAGATGGATGGCGAAGAGGTCCACCTGCGGACATCCCCACTTCTTGAAAATTAAAGGCAGCACTTCCGACGTCATGACCACTCGTGGTCCATGAAGGACCTGCAGAGACAGTCCAGCAGGGAGTTGTGAACTCCCAGCAGGTGAAACACTTTCAGGAGAATCTGGTGCTGGACACAGAAGTCACAGAGCGCAAGGGCCCCATGCCACAGGGGAGATGAGCATGTACCCCCTTGTTTGTTTATATAATACAATGCTCTGGTATTGTCTGTGCTGACTGCGACACACTCCCCCGTAGGACGCTCTGAAACACTTCACATGCCAGCCAAACAGCTCTGAGCTCCCGAACATTTGTGTGGAGCCATGTGTCATTCTTGCTCCACAGGGCCTAAGTCTGGCTTTCTCCCAAATGCGCTCCCCAGCCCAAGTCCGAGGTGTCTGTGACTAAGGAGAGGGAGGTTGAAGGGTACTCCCCTGAAGACCAACCAACTGTCCAACCACCAGTGTAGTCTCAACAGCACTCGTGGAGGGACTATCATTAATGTGTGTATATTGTCCCTGACAGGCCGGTACACTGAGGCAAGCCACAACTGGAAGGGACACATTCGCAACCTGGCATGCTGGACTACGAACATGCATGCCACCATGTGGCCCAACAACCTGAGGCAGCCTCCAGCCATTGTGGTGGGGAACTTGATCGGTCCGTGGATGCAAGATACCATAGCTTGAAACCTGCTATGAGGCACAAAGGCCCTGGCTTGCCCAGCATCCAGTAGGGCGCCTACAAATTCCATGACTAGAGTAGGGGTCAGCACTGACTTTGCCTCGTTTACTATGAGACCGAGAACGTTGAATGTCTCTTGTATCAGTAGCATGTGCTGTGCCACCTGGAGCTTTGAGCGACCCCACATTAGCCAGTCATTCAAGTCGGGAAAAAGGTGCACCCTCTGTCTGTGCAGGGAGCCTGCCACCACTGTCATACATTTGGTGAAGACTCTCGGGGCCAAGCAGAGGCCGAATGGTTCCCTGCCACAAACCGGAGAAACCTCCTGTGGGGCGGATAAATTGCTACGTGGAAATACGTGTTCTGTAAGTCGAGAGAGGCAAACCAGTCCCCTCGTTCCAGCATCAGGATAATTAGGTCCAGGGATATTATAGGAAACCTTATCTTTTTCATTAATTTCCTTAGGTTTTGCAGGTCCAAAACGGGCCTTAGCTCCCCCTTTTGCTTTCAGGAAATAATGGGACTAAAACCCCTGCCCCCAAAATTGTTGGGGAATCCCCTTTACAGCCCCCTGTTGCAGGAGGGGCTGTACCTCCTGCCTGAGCAGTGTCTCGTGAGAAGGGTCCCTGAAGAAGAACAGGGAGGGAGAGTGGGAAGGGAGGCATGAAGAAAAATGGATAGTGTATCCCCTTTCTGCCGTGCGGAGGACCCACTGGTCCGACATTATGATGCACCAGGCATGGTAGAAGGGGGATAGGTGGGATGAAAATAAAAGTTGAGCAGGAACTGGGGTAGTGGCCAGTGTGTCACTCCCAACTGCCCCATCAAAATTGTTGTTTAGACCCCAGTAGAGTTTTTGGGTGGCTTTGTCCCTGGTTCTGCTAGCCCTGATGTCTCCTACTGGAGCGGCCCCATCTCCTGCTGGCATCCCGGTGCAGTTGTGGGAATGGTCTAAAATGGGGCCTCGGGGTAAAGTGCCATCTCTGAGTTGCAGGGGTGTGCAGGCCCAGCAAACATAGGGTGGCCCTCGAGTCCTTCAGACTGTGAAGTCTTTTATCTGTTTTCTTGGAAACAGAGAGGGTCCCTCAAAGGGAAAGTCCTGAATGGTTTGCTGGACCTCATATGGGTGCCCCAAGACCTGTAGGATGCTCCCCTTCGCATAGCTATACCTGAGGCCATGACCCTGGTGGCTGCATCTGCTGCATCGAGTGCGGCCTGCAGCACTGCTCTAGATATGAGTTTCTGCTCATCCACCACGGCATTAAAATCAGTCTTGCTCTCTGGTGGGACCAGTTCCAAGAAGCGAGATAAGGAGCTGGCTGTGTTTTAAGCATATCTGCTAACCAGAGTCTGCTGGTTAACGATCCTTAACTGAAGACCACCGGTTGAATAAACCTTCCTGCCATACAAGCCTAGGCATTTGGCCTCTCTGTTCTTATGGGAAGGGCCTTGAAAACCCTGTCTCTCCCTGTGGTTAGCCGCATGCACAACCAGGGAGTAGCAGGAGGATGAGTAAAAGACGTTTGGTGCCTTGGTCAGGAAGAAAGTACCGGCGCTCGTTCCTTCTGGCCGTGGGTAGGGCTGAGGCCACCATCTGCCGCACTGTCTCTGCCATGTTGACAATTGTCCTAATAATGGACAGAGCCATCACAGCGGGCCCAGACGTTGACAGGATGTCTGTAACCAGGTCTGCTTTGTCCCTGACCACCTCTGCCTGCACGTCCAGGCCCTGGGCCACTACCCTCAGTAACTGCTGGTACGCCCTTCCATCCTCCATTACTGGGGATGCTGAGGACCCTGCCAAGGCCTCGTCTGGGGAGGACAAGGACAACAATCCAGCGTCCTCCAAGACTGCCTGCACAGGGGGTTCAAGTTCCGCTGCTTGAGTCTCCGGCACCATGGTCCATGGTGCCGTGCTCGGTGCCTGGGGTGGAGGGCCCCATAAAAATGTGGGCTGTGGTGCCATCACAGTAGAGTAGCTCGGCATGTGGGACGGCACTAAGCCTGCAGGTGCTGACACCGACGGCACCATAGTTTCTGGAGCCTGTAGAGGCGGTGCCCAAATCTGGGTCCATGTCAACTGCTTCGGTGCCGGTATCAGTGCTCAAGTCACCGAGGGCACTTCCTGTGCCATCAGCTCTTGAGACTGTTGTTGTGCAGGCGTTCCCAGTGCAGCTGACAGTGCCGACCCTTGGCACATGGGGAGTGCCGGGCACCGTAGTTGGGAGTACCATAGCCTGCCCGTGTCTCGTGGACTGCCCATGGGGTCCAAAAGGGCCATTGGGGCATGCTCTGCGGGGGCATCTGCCAATCCCCTGCTGCAGGGTGACGAGACTGGTGCCGATGTCCACTATGCCAAGACGACCTTGTACTCCCACTCTGAACCAAAGTAAAAAGAGTACAACTCCGACGCCGACTCTGATGCTGAAGACCACGGTGGTGTGGCGGGACTTGTGATGCACGCCGACCCTTGTGCACCCTACACTGCATGTTATGGGGTGCTGAAGGAGGTAACTATATGCGGGGACTGAATCAGTGTCAGGAACTGTGCCGGTGCCCCTGTGAATTGTTCTGGTGCCTGCACCTGGGGTGCGCTCTCCTGCGGTGATGAGGTCTCCTGGCATGGCGTCAGTCCCAGCACTGTTATCTGTAAAAGGCCCTGCGCCGTGCTGAAAGCCTCCTGTGTGGAGGGCAGTCTTAGAGAGCATGGGCTCTCGCCTCACACCGGTGTCAACACTCGCTCCTCATGACCCCGGTCATGGCGTGATCTGGCAGACTCCTTAGAGGGTTGCCTGTGCTTAGCCCTCTCATGGGACCGACCCTGGTCTTTCCTCTTTTTCTTGCTAGGCACCAGGGACTGACTCCTATGGTGTGGTGAAGCGCTAGGCGCTGAGTCCTAGCCTCAGGGTCAGGAGCTTTCTAATGGCACTGATGGTGCCGGAGCACTCTGCACCAGCACCACACCACTCCGAGCCCCTGCTAGGGAAATGTCCAGTGACAAGGCTGCCTCCATCAGTAACACCTTCAAGCGTTGACCCCTATCCTTCAAAGTTCTAGGCTTGAAAGTCTTGCACGTGGTGCTCCATTTTCAGGGGTGTGCTTCACCGAAGCAGCTGTAACAAGCCTTACATGGATCACTTTTGGGCATTCATTTGCCACATTTTGACAGGTTTTAAAACCTGGAGATCCAGGCATCCTGAAGCGCTGAGGGGGGTTAGAGTCCCACCTCGGCTCACTAAACGTTAAGTAGAACTATTCACAACTAAGAGATAACTATCTAAACTATTTACAACTATTTACACTAGCTACCAACTAATTTACAAGTAAAGGCTACCAGCCAAATACACAAGAAGTGAGAGAGATCCAGCAACTGACAGCGCCTCGAGAAAGAACTGAGCAAGGGGCGGGTCTGGTGGTGCATGTATGGGCCACCATACAGATGCTACTCCAGGGGGCGCTGCACCGACCCTACGGCTACTGGCTAGGACAAAAAGCTTCTGGCAACTGGGCAAACGCCAGCGCACACCCAACTTGGAATGTACATGAGCATGAGTGAGTGAGGAAGAGTAGGAAATGAAAAATCTTACTGTATAAATCAAAAACAAACACTAATCGAAATTGGGTATGTAGGGATAATAATAGCATTAAATAATGTAGTGATAGGGCCAAACTAAAAAATTTCAAATGTAATGTCACAAGACATATCTTCGAGCAATCCCTCGAAGAAGAAACACTCTTATTGTCCCAACATATGCAGTTTTCATTAGTGTTTGTTTTTGATTTATACAATAAGATTTTTCATTTCCTACTCTTTCTCATTTACTGACTTTTATGGAGTTTTGCCCTCTGCAGAATCAGGTGTACACACAAAATATATTCATGAATATTCTGTGAAATATTTGTGATCCCTTTTATTTATCAAGGGCCTGACCCTGCAAACATTTAGGCACATGAACAAACTCATTAACTCTCCACTGACAAGTAATTTACTCAACAACTATTAATGGTGAGCAGAAAATTACCATGTTTGTAGATAATTCATGAACTAAAAAGAGGTTAAAATTGTAAAATTATTTGTTGCATATTGTTTGGGCAGTTCTGCTCTTGTACTGGTATGAGTCATTTAGCAACAAATTCCATGACAGTGTTTAAGGTAATAATAAAAAAAGCACTTTTCTGGCAGATCTTTGCCAGAATATCTATACGTGCAAGGGCTCCTTAGTGTACAAAAGTGTCTGAGAGGGAGGAATCAGCGTAAATTTCCTTCATAGCATTAAATAACGTAGTGATGGGGCCAAACTAAAAAATTTCAAATGTAATGTCATGAGACATACCTTCTCTTCAATCTCTATTTTAAGCTGTTCTTTAAGGCATAACAGTTCATTTTTCACATGGGACAGCTCAGTTTCCTAAAAATGATAAATCAGATAAGTGATGATAATCTTCTATTAAATTGAAAAAGAGAATAGTCCAAACAAAAACTTATTTCACTGCAATATTTTAAAAATTGACATAAATATGTCTATAACATACCACCATACTGTTCAACTTTTTTTTTTTTTTTTTTTTAGAATTAATTTGACCATTAAACTAATGCGCTCTGGGGTACCTCCAAACACTGAGCCATTTACAGTCTTTGGTTAAGTTGGATGTTTTGAATAATGGAGTTTCCTATCTGAGGAACAGGTAAGTTCGGCATAAATGAGTTAAATTGTAGACTTTTGGACCTACTCCTTCGCATGTAAATGTATGTGTGAATAAGTCCTGTAGGAAGGAAACCTTCATACCAATTCCCACACTAAGGCTACGTCTACACCAGCCCGAAACATCAATCCACTCTGGATTGATCTTCCAGGGTTTGATTTTGCGTGTCTGATAGGGATGCATGAAATTGTCATCTCAGAGGTTGCAGTTGGCCGTTGCATTCCTAACGAGAGGAAAGGAGTACAGGAAGTCAATGGGATTGAAAGTCCCATTGACCTTCAGTAGGGACAGCTAAGTAAGCTGAGCACAGATATGTCGATTCTAGCTACGCAATTTCTGTAGCAATAATTGTGTGTCTGCATCTGACTTACTTTGCCTAGCGTAACGCTGCTACTACACTACCATTGTCCCATCAGGGGAGGCATGGTGATGAGGCAATTCGAAGCAGGTGAATGAGGTGCTGACATGCATATTCAGCACATCACTAGCATAATACTGACAAGTGAATAAATGTCAAATTTCAGCTTGACAGTGAATATGGGGCAGCTTCAGAATAAGTGCCCTACTTCAACATTCCCTTTCATCCACAGAACTAGATCAGAGGAAGGGAACGTTGAAGCGGGGTGCTTATTTCAAAGCTGCCTCCATCCTCACTGTCAATCTGAAACTCAATGTGTGTTTGCGCAGCTGCCATTATGCTAATGAGACTCTGAATATGCATGTCAGTGCCTCATTAGCCTGCTTCAAATTGCCTCATCACCATGCCCCCTCCAAAGGGACAGTGGTAGTGTAGCAGCAACCTCCATTTCAGGGGGAAGAGGAGGGGAAGTTATGTTGTCAGAGACTCCTCAGTGACTGCTCTCAGAACATTCTCCAAAATGAGGTTTTGTCAGATAAAAGCAGGACAGAGAAAACTTAATACAGTCATAGGCGAGGAGGTTGTTCTTTTTATTTCTTTAAAATATCGAGTATTATTGAGAAGTGTGTCTATTAATATTTGGACAGGACTACCCAAGTGAAGCAGTTTTAATCTTCAAGTATCGGAGGGGTAGCCATGTTAGTCTGGATGTGTAACAGCAACGAAGGGTCCTGTGGCACCTTACAGACTAACAGAGAAGTTTTGAGCATGAGCTTTCGTGAGCACAGACTCACTTCATCAGATGCTGTCCAGTTTTATCTGTCCAGCATCTGATGAAGTGAGTCTGTGCTCATGAAAGCTCATGCTCAAAACTTTTCTGTTAGTCTATAAGGTGCCACAGGACCCTTCCTTGCAGTTTTAATCTTGTTATTTATGGCTTATTATTATTAGAGAGAAAAATGACTCAGTATTTAATACAAAAGTTCCTTACAGTGATGAAAACATTCAGAGGCCATCAGAAGAAAAGCAGACAGAAAAACACACCTGCTTACATTTAATTTAAACCACTTTATACGCTAACACATATAAAAAAGCAAGTAGGGCATACAAATTGGCAGGTGAGCCTTCACTGTAGAATAAAAAGTACACATCTAAAACAGAGAAGAATAAAGATTTAAAAAGGAAGAATTGTTGCCTAGTAATGTCAATCATCTATAGCTGTTCCTTTTTATTTTCTCTTAATATTTATTATTAAGGTTTAGTTCTTACCAGGGATCTTTTTACAGACATCTGTTCTTGTTCTCTTGCCTTAAAGAGTTCTAATTCTGTGTCTTTTTCTTCAACCATTTTATCGTATTGGTGCTGCATAAAAAGAGTTGTGTGTTTAAGTGTGATAACTAAACCTTACTACTTAAAAAAAGCTAGCATGTAGTCTTTACTGAGAAGTTACAGAAGATTACTAACTTTTTCAGACACAAAAATAGTTTGAAGGTTCAGTGATACATATCTTAAATCTTTTTACAGATGCTACTCATATTTTTTCTCTGTACCATCACGTTCTTTGGGGTCAGTTGAAAGCATTTTGTCCTCAGTGGCAAATCAAATACAGAGGTGAAGCAAGTAACATTTATGAACATTGTCATTTAGAAAGAGTAGGAGAGCGTGCTTCATTAAAATATGTTATTCCCAATTATACTGAAAAGTTAGGGGCCTTACTAGTATGGGTTTGAATTAACACTGAAAAAAATGTAAAGGGAGAAGGAACCAAAAGGAATCTGAAATGCCAGAAAATGCCTTCTGTATCCTTCCCACAGAACAGACATGAGAAAATTGATAATTTATAATTCTAATTAAGGTCCGTGTTTTCCTTCTTCCATAAGAAAGGTATGTGTTACCCCCCATGCTTTATGGAAATTGGCTTATGAATATGAATAAGCATAACCTGAACACACTTTGGGCAAAATTAATTATGTGACATCATTTTTAAAGTTAACATCTGCTGAATGTGTGTATTCTATTTCTGTTCATGTATCATTCTTGTATGTGAAAAGTTAGACATGTGTGAACCTGTTGTATAATTCTGAATACGCTACAATGAGGGCCAATAGTGATACTCTGGAAATGTAATGGCTCAGTACTCAAACCAGTTATCTGGGAATAGTCTTGTTTCTCCTGTAAGCCCTGCCAGGACATGTGGCCAGACCACCTGATGCTGGAATCCGTTTTGGATTTTGTGCTTTTCCACTCAAGTTGACAAAAGTTTGACTTGCCCAAGGAATGCCTGCCTTGAGCAGTGAGGATATAAAAGGTGGGAAACCCAAAAACAGGAGGCAGCGGCCAGATGGCAGGAGACCCTCACTTACTTCCCATCATGTCTCCTAGAAATATCAAACAGGGGAAGGATTCGGCCCAAGCTAGGAGGCTGCCTAGTTTGTGAAAAAGATTATTAGAACTGCTTTCATGAACCAAGTTTCTTCGTATACTAGGCTTAACTGGCACGTTTTGTTTATTTTGGTTTAGCAACTTACTTTGATCTGTTTTCACTTCACTTAAATCCTACTTTTTATACGTAATAAAAACCAGTTGTTTATTATCAAGCCCAGTGTAAATAATTGTTACTGGGATGGGAGGGGAGGTATGATTGTGCATTCAATCTTTCATTGATAAAGAGAACTAACTTAATGACCTTTCTCCCTGTAACAATTTTATACAGAGTGAGATGGATTTATTTGAGGGTTTGTCCCTTTTGGGGCTGTGTTCCTGGATATTGCCAAGGGCTTATAGCTGAGCTCTCTCAGAGCTGAGCTGTTTCAGAATCCATGTTCCTCTGCTGGAGGGCTATTACCCCAAATCTGATCCTCATCTGGGGGAGACCAGAACTTCTGGTACAGCAGGACAGGATGGTGGGGTGCCCCAAAGGGCAAAAAGGAAGGTCCAGTGGCATAATCAGCTCACCAGGCGACAGCCCCACAGGGACTGCTGTGATCAAATCTATCACCATATGCAAGTGTACTACCTCAATATTTGCAAACCAAAGCAACTCCAGGACAGCTATACTGCTGCTACAATTAGTATTATTAGGGACTGCCAAATGCTTCTCTTATAAGCAGTATTATAACTTGTTTATCTGCATATTTAGGAGTTAATATAAGGAAGAAATGCCACCTGTCATTGATGATACATCTCTTGTTGGATGTTAGAAGACTGAGCATACATCCAGCTTAATTTTCCTAGAACAATGGTGTTATAATAAAGCCCCATTTCCTAGTTCCCATTATTTAGAATTTATACAATTTTATTGTTTCCAGACATAATGTCATGTATTACACATATAAAATTAGCACATTTTACCTTGTGTTTTTCCATTAGCGCTACCATTTCGGCTATCTTGTGCTGACACCGAATATCCATTTCTTTCTGCAGGTTTACTGCTTCATCCGCTATAAACCTCATCTTTTCTACCTGTTAATAACACAGTATTTTCTTCTACTTTGTGAGCAACACTGAAAGCAATATTTTAATTAAACTCCCAATGCTCCACATGCTTCAGAACTCTCAGTTTTTGGCAGTTCATCACTTAGTTGGACTTCCATCAGTGTCATCCCGAGACGTGGGGTATGGGTCTGGGACACCCCCCCATTAGTGCCACAGGCCATTCCTCTTCCTTCCTGCTTCCACCTCCACCTGCACTCTTATTCTCTCCCCAACCAACTGGGATGAGGATTACCTGGAACAGTGTCAAACAGGATTACCTGGAACAGTGTTAAACTTCAAAGTGCCAGTGTGTGTGTAGCTGTGGGCACTTCGACATGTCCACGCTACTTCAAAGTGCCTTTACTCCTCTTCATGGCGCGCAATATTGGCCCTGCCAACCTGCCCCCTCAACCCATTCTTTTTTGCCGTCAACTCCAACAGAGGAGAAGGAGGGAAGGCATTGGAACAGGCATGAACAACACACTTGGAAGAACCTTTATATAGAGATATATAAAATCACGAATGGTGTGGAGAAAGTGAACACAGAAAATTTACCTTCTCCCATAATACAAGAACTAGGGGACACCAAATGAAATTGATGGGTAGTAGGTTCAAAACTAATAAGAGGAAATTTTTCTTCACACAGCGCACAGTCAACCTGTGGAACTCCTTGCCGGAGGAGGCTGTGAAGGCCAGGACTCTATTAGGGTTTAAAAAAGAGCTCGATACATTTTTGCAGGTTAGGTCCATAAATGGCTATTAGCCAGGGGTAAAGTATGGTGCCCTAGCCTTCAGTACAAGGGCAGGAGATAAATCACTTGATCATTGTCTTCTGTTCTCCTTCTCTGGGGCACCTGGCATTGGCCACTGTCGGCAGACGGGATACTGGGCTGGATGGACCTTTGGTCTGACCCAGTATGGCCATTCTTATGTTCTTAACAACAGTTACAAGAGGTAAGTAACTGTTTTTAATTCTTCGAGTGATTGTTCATGCGTATGCCATGTTAGGTGAATACTGAGTTTACGTTAGGAGTTGGGGTCAGAGTTCTGGCCTGACTGGAGAACTACTCTACCAACAGCAGCAGCATCTCTCACCTGCTGAATGACTGCATAACGGGCAGGCTGCAAAGGTATGAACAGAGGACAAGATAGCTGCCCTACACATCTTCTGTAGGGCAACATGAGCCAAGAAGGCTGTTGAGGAAGCGTGGGCCCCTGTGGAGTGAACCCCCTAATAGATGGTGGAGGAAACCGTGCCAGTTTACAGCATTCCTTAATACATGACAAAATCCACAAAGATATTCTCTGAGAGGAGACAGGCTGTCTCTTCATCCTGTAAGCAGTGGCCACACACAGTTGGTGCGACTTCCTGAAAGGCTTAGTTCTAGCTAAATAAAAGGATAAGGCGCTGTGTTTGTCCAACACATGCAAGCTCTGGTCCCTAGAATTAGCATGTGATTTAGGGTAAAAGACTGGTAGAGAGATGTCCTGATTGACACGGAAAGAAGAGACCACTTTCGGCAGAAACACCAGGCCTCAGTCTAACTATGTCCTTATTAAAGGCTGTACAGGGCAGATCCACCGTTAGCGCCCTAAGCTCAGACACCCTTGTGGCTGAAGTGACTGTTACTAAGAATACAACCTTGTATGTAAGATACAGAAGGGAACAGGAGGCTAAAAGTTCAAAAGGGGGAACCATAAGCCTGGATAGTACTAGATTGAAGTCCCATGTAGAGCGGTTGTCTAAACAGAGGGTATGCCTTTCTAAGCCCTTATGAAACAACCTGAGGGTTACTGAACACTGAGCAGCTCACTGCCTCTGGGTGAAAGGGTGAGGTAGCTTCTAACTGTACCCTAAAGGATCAAACGACAACCCCTGATGTTCATGGTAACACAGATAATCTAACACAGGAGCCATCAAGGCCTCTGCAGGAGATACACCTCTTTGACTTGCCCACATTGTGAACTGTTTCCACTTGCCCATGTAAGTCACCCTTGTGAAAGGTTTCCTACTATTCATAAGGACTTCCCTCACTGGATCCAAACATGAGAGGTCAGAGGCATTCAGCCATGAAGCTTCCATGCTGTTAGGTGGAGGGACTGAAGGTTGGGGTGTGAGAGTTGTTTTCCTACATAAGCAGGTCTTGGTGCAGAGGGAGACTGATGGGGTTCTATATGGACACACCCAGCAGGTAGGTGTATCAATGTTGCCTGGCCCATGCTGGAGTTATGGTGATTGTGAATCAGCAGAATGGGAGGGAACACATCTAGAGGGACTCCTCCCCAAAATATCCTGAATGCATCCACTAGTGACCCTGGATTGAGGTTCTAGTACGAACAAAATCTGTTGCAAATCCTGTTGAAGTGGGTGGCAAACAGATCTATGAGAGGATGCCCCCAGGACTGGAAAATTAACTGTATCACATCCATGTGAATAGACCATTCATGGTTCTTGAAGAACCTGCTGAGATGGGCTGCTATAATGTTCTGAGTGCCTGGTAAATAAGATGCTTGGAGCTGAATAACGTGTTGTATGCAAAAATCCCAGTTTCAGGGCTTCTTGGCAAAGGGGAGAGGACCGTACATCCCCTTTTGTTGTCTGTATGCACCGACACACAATGGTCCTCCAGATGTGTTCTAAAGGTTTCACATACCTGTCAGATCACCCTCAGCTCCCTCACAGTAATGGGAAGGAACAGGTCTTATTGTTCCCAGGTGTCTGGAGTTCTGAGATCTTCAAGGTGGGCTCTGCAACCTAGATCTGATGTGCCAGTCACCAATGACAGGGATGGCTGTGGGAGTCTGAATGGTGGATGGCACAAAAATCTCCTCACTTTCTGCTTATCTGTGGGGGGCGCTGAACCTGGGTTTGCCATACAGTCCTGGTATTATCATCCATTGCCTTAATCAAGGGCTGGGCTACACATATAGTGGTGGCTGATGAAAGAACATCAATCATCGGGTTGGTGTCACCCATAACTTCCTCAGCTTGCGCTCCCAAGCACTGAGTCACCCTGTGCAAGAGCTGTTGGAGAACCATATTATCCTCCAGGGTGGGAGAGGTTGCCACACCAGCCACCACCTCGTCCGGTGATGAGGATGAAGAAATTGCTCCTGGTTGAGGATGGTTTGTACACTCAGCCCTTGAGGTACCTCTAGGGCCAAAGCCCTGTGGCTGAGTCCTTATAGCTGCTAAGGATGATGAGGCTTCAGTAGCCTGAGGGAATGGTGCTGGAACAACAGGAAGAACATCTCACAGTGTTGGTGCAGCACATGGCACCAAGACTTCAAAAGTTGGTGCCGAAGTTGTTTGGTACCAGTGCTGAAGTCATTGGTATTTACGGTCTTATGAGACCTTTTCAGGCTGAAGAGTTGCCTCCGTAAGGATGACTTCCAGCTGATGAGCGCTAACCTTCAAAGTGCTGGATTTTAAGTGCCAATTTTCTTTGACTCCTCTTCTTCCAAAATCCTGAATCTTTGTTCTTCTCTCCTGTATCACGTTTTTTTTAATCTCTCTGACCCAATCTCCAGAATCTGTGTTTTTCTAAATTAGCACTAACTGCTTGGTTCTTTGTTTTGATCTTTGGGGATTTTCCACTTTTCAACACCCCACTCTTGCAGAGAAATTAGAGAAAACTGGTTCTTCAAGGCTTCAGCCATCCCACATCATATTTTCCAAAAAATGGTTCCATTTCTTGGGATCCATTCACATTAATGATATAATTTGTTTGATCTGTAGCTTCCAACCCTTGACTAACTTACTACAAATTGCGGGCTGTGGTTGAACACAGAATTCATTATGTCAAACAGAAGTAATAAATGGTACATAGATGGCTTCCTCAAAAAGCCATGGGTATCCACAGGATTGAAGCAATTGAGGAGATGGTTCCAGAAGATGAGAAGATCAGTAAAAAGTAGATTACGCAGGAGGCGCTGAAGTTGGTGCAAGAGATGACAGCGCTGAAGAGCCGAAGGAATGTTTCCGAGAGGGTGGAACAGCAATACAGAGTGAAATGCAACAAGGTAAGGAAAGCGGCTAGAATGGACAAGGCAAAATGCTTAGAGGAACAGCATGAAGATATAGAGAGGTATTATGGCAAGTGTAAGGCCAGGGAGGTGTATAAGATGATTGGGAATATTAATAGGAAGTGACAGCTAAAGAAGATGGCGATCATAGACGAGAATAACAACGTGCTCAAGAACAAGAAGGTTGCGCTGCAATGGATGAGATTTTGCACTGATCTGTACAAAGCACAGTTGGACCCAAGTGTCTCAGGGAGACTGACTGAAGAACTGAAAGAAATATCACCACCAAGCACCGAGACTGATATTTTGAAGGAAGAAGTAGAAAGAGCAGTGAAATGACTAAAGAACAACAAGAGCCCTAGAAATAATAAGATCGTGGGAGAGATGATCAAATATGGAGAAGAAAATCTGATTCAGGAGATACATACACAAGCAAGGAAGCATGTTGGAGTGCAAGAACTACAGAATGATTGCCCTTATGAGTCATCTAGGCAAGGTGCTGATGATGATACTGATGGAGAGACTAGGATCACAGAAAGAAGAACATCTAGTGAATGAGCAAGAGAGATTCAGGAAAGATAGAAGCAGATATTGGCACTGAGACTGATAGAGAAAGCTTGATGAAAGAACAAAAACATGTACAAGTACTTTGTAGATGTTCAGAACTCATTTGACAGCATAGGTTAGAAAGTAACTTGCGTGGTTTTGGAGTCATATGGTGTGGATAGCAGACTGATACCGCTGTTGAAGGATATCAACAGCAATACAGAGGCCGCGGTGAGAACGTGCAGAGTTAGGATGTTGGTTTAGAACGAGCAAAGGTATGAGACAAGGAGATCAGGTATCTCTGAGTGTCTTCATCATGCACCTAGAGAGAGTTATGGACAAGGTCAAGGAAGGGGTAAAAGGGATATCAGTGCATGGGATGAGAATGAACAGCTTGAGGTTCATGGATGATATAGTTATCATGGAGGAAAATGAAGAGAAGCTAGTGAGAACAGTGCAGGTGCTGAACAAGGAAGAGAAGTGGTATGGACTAATTATGAACATTGATAAAACAGAAACAATGGTATTTGCAGATATGGAAATAGGAAGGAAGATCAGTGTTGATGGGATTGAACTAGAGAACGTAGAGAAGTTCATGTATTTGGGGAGCAACAGGACATATGAGCTAGACTATAAGAAGGAAATAGCAAGTAGAATAGTGAAAGCAAAAGCGAGTTTGAAGGTGATGGATAAGATCTGGAAAAGCAAAGCAATTAGCTTAGGAACAAAGCTCAGTACCTTGAAAACTTGCATATTCAGCAACATGTTGTACATATGTGAGACATGGGTGATAACGAAAGATTCAAAGAGAAGGATATTGGCATTTGAGAGGAGTTGTTACAGAAAGATCCTGAGAATAGGATGCATGCAAAAGGTCACCAATGAGAAATTATATTGGAAGATACAGCTGAAAGAGAATCTATTGCAGTTTGTACAATGGAAGTTACAGCTATTTCGGGCATATCTGCAGAATAAACGACAAGTGAAAAGTCAAGACCCCGGTATTCAGCATAATGGATGGCTCGAATAGGAGAGGCAGACCCCACAGAGAATGGGTAGATGATATAGTAGACTGGTGCGGAGCTAGTCTGCAGAAACTAAGCCACTCTGCACTGGACAGGGAAAGACGGAAGGAAATAGTGAAGGAGGCATCGGACACCAATGGGCACTGGAGCCCATGACTGTGGATGATGATGATGATGATCCACAAGATTATAAAATGTTAAGAGAGCTCAGGATCAAGTCTACATGACTTAAAACACATTAAACATTGGACAAATTATCAAAATTACTCTTATGAATTCAAACAAACAGTACATTTTAATAATTCTTACCTTTTCAGTAAGTTTCTCTTCTGCTATATTTTTGGACTTAATTTCTTTTTGGTAGCTTTCAATTGTTTCCTTATGCTGCCTATTTATATTTTCAAGTTCTAGCTGTAATTTATTCACCTTTTAATGAGACAAAATCATTTTAATTTACCATTCAGGAGTAAATTTTAAAATATACTGTTACTACTTAGCCTGTACTGAAGATACCAGGTGAGTGAGATAATATCTTTTATTGGACCAACGTCTGTACTAGGACAGTTCATGATCTAACCAGGGTTCTACTTTTTTTAAACAAGGATCTGAGTTACTGCCTTTCACATTTTTTTCCTGATCACTGGGAAAACAGCAAAAACATTTTAAATTAAATCCAAGCCGAGAATTAGGTTAAGGCGAGCAAGATGGTTGCCTTGGACCCTGTGTCTTGAGGGCCCCATGCTTCAACTGTTAATAGTGTTCACCACCCACAGATGGGACCACACTGACAGCATGCCACCTTGGGCCCTGCCCACCATCTGGGCCCCCTGGGCTGGCTCTGATTAAATCAGTCCCTCCAACAGAAAAAACTATGGAAAAAGAAAAGTAGTTTAATGAGCTTAAACTACTACTATGACTCTAAGACATCATCCCCTAAAGAAGGAGAGGTTTCTGGTTACTTGAGAGGACAGGGTTCCTTAAAACAATGTTTCTTAAAATTTTTGGCTATGTCTACATGAGAGCATTTTTCTGGCAAAACCAGGCTTTTGTTGTTAAAAACCCATGGGGCATCTAACATGCAGAACGTGCTTTGTCAACAGTTTATTGACAAAACCCAGCACATATGCCAGCAGTGTCATACCTCTCCCTGTTCAGGTGTAACACCTTTGTCAACAGTTTTCTGTCAACAAAACAGCTGTGTGGCTGCTTCAGGGCCCTTTTGTTGACAGACAGGGCTTCCAGTTCACCAGTCAGCCATGTTTGCAGAGCTTCTGGTCGGCTGTTCTGTCGAGAGAGGGCCGGGCAGTCTGGCTGCTCTCTGTTGACAGAGTGGCTTACTCTTTTGACCTGCTTTTATGTGTAGACACAATCTGTTGACAGAGTTTTTGCCAGCAAATCCCTTGTTACAGTCACTTCTGTCGACAGAGGCTTTTCATGTAGAAGTAGCCTTTGAGACCACCGAACACCAATCAATAATATTTTCTATGTGTAACACCTATGAAAATCCTTCTTTGTTGTGTTGCCAGACTACTACCGCTCTTGCAAGACGTAGAAATATAATTCCATTTCAGTATTTTCTGTTACTGTTATCGTAAAATGGTTATTCATTGTAAAACTTGGAATTATTTTTCCAAATGCTTACAGAACATCTGCAGGCTGTTCACGGAACACCAGTGTTCCAAAAAACATAGTTTAAGAAACACTGCCCTAAATGTAAATGATGTCCTCAAATTCATAAGGAAACATGAGACCATGCTTGCTATTCCCGAAACACTCATCTGCTGGAAACATAGCTTCCTCCCAAAGCTGGGCAACCAAGGAATATTTTTCTATACCTGTACTCTTCCTGCTTCCTGGGGAAGGATTAGCTATGCAAAGCAGGACTCTGCAAGAATTAGAAAAAGTCTCCATTGACTTGCATGCCATCTTTGCAATCCCCATTCTGAAAAGTACTGTGTACTCTTCAGCCCCAGTCAATACAATCTGATCCATTTATAACAGGATTGATTGAAGAACAGGGAATTTTCCTGGCCCATTAGTCTTAGTAGGGTTCATCAAGAGTTTGATTCTTTGAAGTGCAGAGCACCTCCTGCAAGATTCGGAGAACCTTCAATTCCTATTGATATCAAAGTGTGATATAAGATGGTGAACATTTTGGTGTGAATCCAATAAAACAATTAACCATTCTTAATTTTTAAACACAAGTAATATCATTGACCTCAGTGGGACTGAACGACAGAATCATGCCCTTCAACTGTTTGTTTTATACTTTTACAAGAAATATTTAGTATACACTTACTTTCCCTTCATAAATACTGGACTGCTTGCTTTCTGCTGAAATTTTCTTTTTCAACACTTTATTCTGTTAAAACCAAAATTCAGATTAAATGTATGCATTTAGACATTTATATTAGTTTATTAATATACTGGAGTATAGCTTTACTGTTTCATTAGCTAAAAACAGTAAAAACACACAGGGTAAATTGAGGCCAAGAATCCTCACATGCCTATTTATAGCACTTTTCTGCACAGTGTGTACTGCCCCGCAGCATAATCAGAACTGGGGCTAAAGATTGATCCCAACACCACCTCCTTACTTCTTTTTTAAATTTTACTGTCAATATCCTGTATTAGACCCCTGAGATTTGTGCCTGGAAAAGTCCTTCTGGTGAAAGCAGAGTTCCAATACTGCAGTAACACTTTCTTTTTGTATCCTTTCTGGACCCTGTTGAAAACTCTCCACATGGTTCAAGGTTCATGTGAGCAACAATAGGGAAAGAAAAGAGGAAAAAGGAGGATGTAAGCATCTCTGTCTCCTGCTCTGGGGAACTTCCATGAAAAAAGTAATACAGCACCAGCTGCACTTTTAAGGAAACTCCAGAAGCCACAGCTCTTCAGAGGCTTCAAGCAGATAGCCCAAGTTTCTGGATGGCTTTTCTAAGAAAAAGGACAATCTGAGCTCAGATTTTTACATTTTTTTCTCCTACTAGTGGATAAATGACATCTCAAAAGTGTACTAATGACACTGTATATCAGATACAAGATAATCAAAATTCCTTATAAATATCCTCTTTCTACAATAACATTCCACTTAAGCAAAACAAGTTTTACAATTAAAAAGTGTTATTCTAAAGACAAAACTTTCTTTAGATTTTTTGACCTGAATTAAAACTATCACAATAAAAGAGAAGTATGTAGGTAATCTCAAAGGCTGTGTCTACACTACAAAAATAACTTCGAAGTTGCTTACTTCAAAGTAAGAAACTTTGAAGTTGAGCATCTACATACACCCTACTTCAAAGTTAAACTTCAAAGTAGGGCACGACTCCATTCCCGGAAGGGAATAAGGACTTCAAAGTTAACTTGGAAGTAAGGGAAAATGTGTGTAGACTCTTTGATGGCTACTTTGAAGCAGTGCCTAACTTCGAAGTTAACTACAAAGTTAGTTCCTAGTGTAGAGGCATCCATGGACACTATCTATTTAAAAGACTACCAGAAATTGGATAACAGCATTGCTCAACACAAATGTAGCTGGATTCTATGTATTCTACGTTCCTGTAACTTTCAAAAATTCTACGCACCTCTTGCTGCAGTTCTTCACTGTATTTGGTTTTATTTTCAACCTGCTTCTTTAAGTTGTTAAACTAAAAACAAAGACAGATTTTAAATAATAAATCATGGAAAAATACTTTGGCTATGTCCCAATTCAGTAAGACACATAAGCATACTCAACTTCAATAATATGATTAACCTCATTTATGCTCACTGGAACTCTTCTTGGTCCCAACTCAGTAAAAACACTTGAACAAATGCTCAAGTATCTCTCTGTTTAGCACAACACTTAAGCAGACATTTAACTATAATCACCTGCATAAATCCCACCAATTTTACTAGGAAGTAAACAAACTGCAGAATCAGAATTTAGAGCATTAATGATACAACATTACTCTACCGTTAGCAAGTAAATGGTAGTAAGACAGCCCTTCAATTCTATAACTGGAGCAGAGCAAAAAAATTGTAATAGGGAACCATAATCATCTCTTTTTTGTTCATAAATTGTATATGAAATACTGAAGCTAATGCCTTAAAATAGAAAAGAATTTTTGAATTTCTCTGTAGAACACATTCATACCTTATTTTCTAGCACCTTCAGCTGTTTTTCCTTTCTTGAAAGTTCACTTCCAAAGTTTCTAGTCTGAAATATTATAATTATTATTTTTAAATCTGGCTAAACTATGAACAGAAATTCTGTACTGACTGACTTGAAATGTATTTACTTGCATAATTTGCCCATCATAAACAAGGACGTTGATGTCAATGGGAATTGATTGACTCTATGACAAATCCATCACTGACTCCAATGATGCAGAATTGGGGTTGCATATTGCCCAAAATATACAGCTAGTTTCCCTCTGCTATTTGTTTATATCTATAAAACAAATAAGGAGCCATCCTTCATTCTGGGAGTTTTTATTTACTGTCACAGTAAAACTTCATAAGAGACTGTTTTGTATGATCCAGAATATATCCCTATGTACCAAAAAACATAAATAAAAAATAAATACATAAAAATCTGCAACACTAGGCATACTAGTATAACATCTCATCTAATCCTCCAGGCCACCATGGGTCACACAGACAGGTCTACCAGCAAAGGGATGCGGGGCAAAAGAGGCAGTTGCCCTGAGGCCCAGCCGTTCAAAGGAGGTCCAGAGCTCTGGGCCCCTTTCAAGTGCCAGTACAGTTGCTGTACCAATCTGAATGGCTGTGGGGGGCCCAGGACCCTGTCCTTTCTGGGCCTTCAGAGTTGGTGCCCCCTCCCACTTTGCCCCAAGGCCTATAGCAGCTGTCGAACCTGCTGCGCACTAATTATAATTGCCGAGACATACATGAGGAAAACTAGGTCAGATCAAAGGTCCATCCAGCCCCGTATCCTGTCTGCTGACAGTGGCCAATGCCAGGTGCCCCAGAGGGAGTGAACTGAACAGGTAATGATCATCCCTCCTGCCATCCATCTCCAGCCCCTGACAAACACAGTCTAAGGACAGCATTCTTACCCACCCTGGCTAACAGCCATTAATGGACCTAATTTCCAGGAATTTAGCTAGCTTTTTTTAAAACCCTGTTATAGTCCTAGCTTTCACAGCTTCCTCTGGCAAGGAGTTCCACAGGTTGACTGTGTGCACTGTGTGAAGAACTTCCTTTTATTTGTTTTAACCCTGCTGCAGCTCAGCTCAGCTGCAGGAGTTGCCGGGTCAATGCCAGAAGTTGGTACAGAACCGCCTTAGGACTCCCCTCCGGATTTTCTCTCAGGGTTTACTCCCTCAGCCTTGCTACTTTCCAGGATAACCCACAAGGCAGTGGGGCATGGAGAACGTGGGTACAGTCCCACTACCTCTTGTACCTCCCTGGCGCCACATGTCCCCAAAGCTCCCCGTGATGACCACCTCGCCTCCCCAGGACCCTCCTCCCTGCCCCTCGTCGGCTACCATCACCCCCCAGATCCTCCCTCCCTGTCCCCTTTTCCCCCATCCACTCCCATGTCTCCCAACTGCACCACACTGCCCCCTATCAGTTCTCGTTGCCCCCAGGTGCCCCTTCCCCTGGCCTCTCCGCGCCTGGCCACACGCTGTTGCAGCCCCACATCCTCCAGGAAGACGCCGATCTCGCAGCCCAGCCGCACCCTGGGTCCCAGCCAAAGCTACCAGCTCTTCATCCGGCTACGGCTGCAGCAACTCCTGCAGCTGAGCTGGTACGAGATGTAGAGGTTATCCTCTCCTTTGGACTATATCAATAAAGCCAAGAGAGAGACACTGGCATCTGGGCAGCCCAGGGTCCCAAAAAAATTGCCCAGGCTCACGCCTGGAGAGGTACTCCAACATCGCTCAACAGCAATGAACCAACACGGAGGTAACAGATACCAGTTATAAGCTCTTGCTCGATTGGCGTAGAGAATGAGCGCCAGGGGTTGCCTCCGACGGTGGGAGAGATTGTCACATCTCACTGGACAGTCACCACCCGCCTCAAGCTGGGCAGCCCCCAGCCAGTAGGGTACTGTCCCGCCACAGTTCACCTGCCTCACTGGGTGCGTGAGGCTTAAGGTTCCCAAACCTGACAAGCGACCTGAAAGCTGAGCACCAGGCAAACCAATAAGAAAATCAACAAGAAAAGGAAACCATCAAAGTTTTAAGCTTGCTTGCTGCAATGTGAGGACCATGCTGACAGGTCTGACTGAAGATCTTAAGGACATCAGCGACACCCGAAAGACCGCTGTCATCGAAGAGGAACTCAAGAGGCTCCAAGTTGACATTGCTGCTCTGCAAGAGACATGTCTCACAGATTCGGGATCTCTAAAGGAAAAGGACTACACCTTTTTCTGGCAGGGTAAAGCCCGAGAAGAAGCCAGGGAGCATGGTGTTGGCTTCGCCATCAGAAACACCCTTCTCCAAATGGTGGAATTAGTCATGGGTGGATCAGAAAGACTCCTTCAGGTCATACTTCAAACTCGCGCCGGCCCTGTCCACCTGATCAGCGCTTACGCCCCAACCCTGTACGCCGCACCGGAAGTAAAACACAAGTTTTATGACGTGGTTAGTGCTGCCATAGCGCAAATACCTGCTCGCGAACAACTGTACATTCTGGCTGACTTCAATGCGAGAGTTGGAGCCGATCGTGACTTGTGGCCTTCCTGCTTAGGCCACTTCGGTGTGGGAAAAATGAATGAAAATGGTCAGCGTCTTCTTGAACTTTGCACGAACCACAATCTGTGCATCACAAACACATTTTTCCAAACCAAGCCACAGCACAGAATGTCATGGAGACACCCACGCTCAAAATACTGGCATCAACTAGACGTGGTCATCGTTAGACGTGATAACCTCAAAAACATCCTTCTGACACGCAGCTATTATAGTGCTGACTGTGATACAGATCACTCGTTAGTTTGATCCAAACTCAAGGTGATTCCCAAGAAGCTGCACTGCTCTAAACCAACTGGAAGGCCCTGCATCGATGCCAGAAACACGGCTAACTCAGAGAGAGCTGAAAAGTTCAGAGCGACCCTCGAGGAGAACATGCGCAGCAACCCTGGGGGGTGCCGATGTGACATCCAGATGGCAGCATCTGAGGGATACAATGTACAACACGGCCTTGGCGGTGTTTGGAAGAAGAGCTAGAAACACAAATGACTGGTTTGAAGCTAACTCTGATGATTTGATTCCAGCCATCGAAAAAAAGCACGCTGCATTCCTGGAGTACAAACATTCGCCGAGCCAGAATCCCTGCAAGCACTCAGAGCAACCACAAAAACAGTACAGCAGATGGCCAGGCGCTGTGCCAACAACTACTGGCTCGAGCTATGCAGCAGCATCCAGACCAGTGCTGACTTTGGTAACCTCAGGGGAATGTACGAGAGCATCTAGAAGGCATTAGGACTCACCCAGAACAAGATGGCACTTCTGAAATCCAAATCTGGTGAAGTCATCACTGACAAAGCCGAACAGATGGAGCACTGGGTCGAGTACTACTCCAAGCTGTACTCACGCGAGAACACTGTGGTAGACTCAGCGCTCGATGCCGAACTCCTACCAGTAATGGACGAACTGGACTCGGAACCAACTGTGGATGAACTGAAGAAAGCCATCGACAACATTGCAGTAGGAAAGGCCCCGGGCCAGGATGGTATACCACCAGAGGCAATCAAGTGTGCCACAGACACTCTCCTGGAACCCCTACACGAGCTACTGTGCCTGTGCTGGAGAGAGGGAGAGGTTCCACAGGACATGCGCGACGCTAACATCGTAACCTTGTAGAAGAACAAAGGAGACAGAAGCGACTGCAACAATTACCGTGGAATCTCCCTCCTAAGCATCACTGGTAAACTGTTCGGTCGCGTCATCCTCTGCAGACTCCAGAAGATTGCTGAGAGGGTGTATCCTGAATCACAGTGCGGATTCCGCGCAGAGAGATCTACCGTCGACATGGTCTTCTCTCTGAAGCAGCTGTAGGAGAAATGCAGGGAACAGAGGAAGCCACTCTATATTGCCTTCATCAACCTAACCAAGGCCTTCGACTTGGTCAGCAGGGATGCACTGTTCAAACTGCTCCACAAGATAGGATGTCCTCCACGGTTACTCAAGATGATCCAGTCTTTCCACGAAGACATGAGAGGAACCGTCCAATACGATGGCACATTATCGGATGCTTTCAGCATCAGGAGCAGCGTAAAACAAGGACGTTTCCTTGCTCTAACATTGTTCGGGATCTTCTTCACACTCCTCCTTAAACACGCCTTTGGATCTTCAACAGAGGGCATCTTTTTGCACACAAGATCTGATGGGAAACTGTTTAATCTTGCAAGGCTGAAAGCTAAATCTAAGGTGCGGGAAGTCCTCATCAGAGATATGCTGTTCGCAGATGACGCTGCTGTCGTGTCACACACAGAAGACCAGCTTCAGAAGCTGCTGGATCGGTTCTCCAAAGCATGCAAGGACTTTGGGCTCTCCATCAGCCTAAAGAAGACAAATGTACTTGCTCAGGACGTTGCTGTTTCTCCTTCAATCAGCATTAACAACTATACGTTAGAGGTCGTCCACGAGTTCGTTTACCTCAGGTCCACCATCACTGACACCGTCCTTGGAGACTGAGCTAAATAGGAGGATCGGTAAAGCAGCCAAAACTCTGTCCAGACTCAGCGCGAGAGTGTGCAATAACAACAAGCTGTACACTCACATCAAAATGCAAGTCTACAGAGCCTGCATCCTCAGCACCCTCCTTTACGGCAGCGAGACTTGGACCCTGTATGCTTGCCAGGAAAAGAGGCTGAACGTCTTCCACTTGCGCTGCCTCAGGCGTATCCTTGCAATATTGTGGAAGGACAGAGTGTCCAACAGCTTGAGCAAGATGGAATCCCAACTATGCACACCCTCCTCAGGCAGCGGCGGCTCCGCTGGCTTGGCCACGTCCACAGGATGAGTGATGGAAGGATCCCAAAAGACATCCTGTATGGTGAGCTAGCCTCTGGCAAAAGACCTCCTGGACACCCCCAACTCCGCTACAAAGATGTTTGTAGGAGAGACCTCAGGGAAGTAGACATCAAGCCAGACAGCTGGGAGGAGCTGGCAGATGATCGCAGCAGATGGAGGCACGAACTATACATGGGCCTTCAGAAGGGTGAGCTGAAGATCAGAGAGCTAGCAAAGGAGAAGCGAGCCCACAGAAAGCACAGCAAGGACCTGCCAGACACCAATTACATATGCAACAGATGCAGAAAAGACTGTCACTCTTGTGTGGGTCTTCACAGTCACTGCCAACACTGCAAATGAGGATGCCAAATGGAACTACGAAGGGCGCGTTCCATAGTCTCCGTAGACTGAAGGATGCTACTAGCCCTGGTGCTCATTAATTTCATTTGGTGTCCCCTACTTCTTATATTATGGGAACAAGTCAATCATTTTTCCTTATTCATTTTCTCCCACCACTCACGATTTTATCGACCTCTATCATATCCCCCCTTAGCATCCTCTTCTGTAAGCTGAAAAGTACTAGTCTCTTTAATCTCGCTTCATATGGGACTCATTCCAAACCCCTAGTCATTTTAGTTGCCCTTTTCTAATGTCAAGGTATCTTTTTTGAGATGAGGAGACCACATCTGTACACAGTATTCAAGATGTGGGCTTAGCATGGTTCTATACAAGGGCAATGAGATATTCCTCATCTTCTTCTCCATTCCTTTTTTTAATGATTCCTAACATCCTATTTACTTTTTTGACTGCCGCTGCACACTGGGTGGATGTTTTCAGAGAACTATCCCTGATGATTCCAAGATCTCTTTCCTAATTAGTTGTAGCCACATTAGCTCCCATCATATTGTATGTATAGCTGGGGTTATTTTTTCCTCTGTGCATTACTTTACATTTATCCACATTAAATTTCATTTGCCATTTTGTTGTCCAATCACTTAGTTTTGTGAGATTTTTCTGAAGTTTTTCAAAGTCTGCTTTGGTCTTAACTATCTTGAGCAGTTTAATATTGTCTACAGACTTTGCCACCTCACTGTTTACCCCTTTCTTCAGATCATTTATGAATAAGTTGAATAAGATTGGTCCTAGGACTGACCCTCAGGGAACACCACTAGCTTCCACTCTTCATTCTGAAAATGTACCATTTATTCCTACCCTTTGTTTCCTCTTTTTTAACCAGTTCTCAATCCATTAAAGGATTCAGCAACAAAAAACCTCCTGCTCTCCAAGGGACTTTGTCCCTCACGCTGTCTTTACTGTTGACAAGCATGAAATGTATAAGAAACAGCTCATATTGTTGATTTCAGAGTACTCTTGATTTTTTACTATGCCCAGGCAGTCACTCTGGCCAGTGCTTTGAACAGAAGCCAGGTAATCAGAACCTGTTCCACCCTGTCTAAGTTCTAGGAATTTTTAAAATCCATATCCTGCAAGCTCCCTCTATTGCTTGGAATGCTCTCATGGAATCTACTCAAGGAATCATGGATGGCTTTCACTACAAATGCTCTCCTGCACGAAGCACTGCCAAGCTTTCAGATCTGATCAGCACGTGAGGTAAAGAATCTATGCTATCATAACTGCGAGGGAACCACAGGAACTGGGACACATACGGGCTCATTTCTTGATCTATTTGTGAGAAGGGCTATGAACAAGACACCCTTCAGTGCAGAACTAAGATAAAGAAATTGCGCCAGGTGAACCATATGATGAGGGAATCAAACAAGAATACTAGTACTGCACCCAAGATGTGCTGTTTTGATACAGATCTGGACAGAATCCTGGGAGGCGACCCCAAGTCTAGAGCAGAAGGCAAGGTGGGCATAGGGGGTTTCCCGAGTTTCAGTCATCCTGCACTGACTGCTGCGCTTCTACTTGGTACTGTCTGCTCCTTGATGAAGCTGACCTTGGCAATAGCATGGAGCATCTGAAGTGGTAACTGGTGAAAAGCAGTGCTCTTGTGACCTGCACTGTGGAGGAGAGGGCAACCACTGCCCGATGGTGGATGACCAATATCGAGACCCATAGCTGGATTTCAAGGAGCCCCTGCACTCTGCCAATACTCTGCACTCTGCCAAAAAGGGCTGCACTCCCTGCACTCTGCCAAAAAGGGCAGCTTTTAAAAAGTGGAAGTCAAATCCTAGTGAGGAAAATAGAAAGGAACATAAACACTCCCAAATTAAGTGTCATAATGTAGTAAGAAAAGCCAAAAAAGATTTTGAGGAACAGCTAGCCAAAAATTCAAAAAACGATAGTAAAATGTTTTTTAAATACATTAGAAGCAGGAAGCCCGCTAAAAAAGCAGTGGGGCCCTTGGACGATAAAGATATAAAAGGAGCGATCAAGGAAGACAGTGCCATTGCGGAGCGATTAAATGATTTCTTTGCTTCAGTCTTCACGGCTGAGGATGTTACAGAGGTTCCTAAATCTGAGCCAGCCTTTTTAGGTGACAAATCTGAGGAACTCACTCAGATTGAAGTGACATTAGAGGAGGTTTTGGAGTTAATGGATAAGCTGAATAGTAACAAGTCTCCAGGACCAGACGGCATTCACCCAAGGGTTCTGAAAGAACTCAAATGTGAAATTGCGGAGTTATTAACAGTGGTTTGTAACCTATCCTTTAAATCCACTTTCGTACCAAATGACTGGAAGATGGCCAATATAACGCCAATATTTAAAAAAGGCTCTAGAGGAGACCCTGGCAATTATAGACCGATAAGTTTAACATCAGTACCAGGCAAATTAGTAGAAACACTAGTAAAGAATAAAATTGCAAGGCACGTAGAAGAGCACGAATTGTTGGGCAAAAGTCAGCATGGTTTCTGCAGAGGGAAGTCGTGTCTAACTAATCTATTAGAATTCTTTGAAGGGGTTAATAAACATGCGGACAAGGGGCACCCAGTGGACATAATATACCTAGATTTCCAGAAAGCCTTTGACACGGTCCCACACCAAAGGCTTTTATGTAAATTAGGTGGTCATGGGATAGGAGGAAAGATCCTTTCATGGATCGGGAATTGGTTAAAAGACAGAAAAGAAAGGGTGGGAATAAATGGTAAATTTTCACAATGGAGGAGGGTAACTAGTGGTGTTCCCCAGGGGTCAGTCCTGGGACCGATCCTGTTCAACTTGTTCATCAATGATCTAGAAAATGAGGTAAGCAGTGAGGTGGCAAAGTTTGCAGATGACACCAAGTTGTTCAGGACAGTCAAAACCAAAAGGGATTGTGAAGAACTACAAAAAGATCTCAGCAAACTGAGTGATTGGGCAGCAAAATGGCAAATGAAATTTAATGTGGGTAAGTGTAAGGTAATGCATGTTGGAAAAAATAACCCAAATTACACGTACTACATGATGGGGTCAAATTTAGCTACGACAGATCAGGAAAGGGATCTTGGAGTTATAGTGGATAGTTCTCTGAAGACATCCACGCAGTGTGCAGCAGCAGTTAGTAAGGCAAATAGGATGTTAGGAATTATTAAAAAAGGGATCGATAATAAGACAAAAGATATCATACTTCCCCTATATAAAACTATGGTACGCCCACATCTTGAGTACGGCGTGCAGATGTGGTCTCCTCACCTCAAAAAAGATATATTGGCATTAGAAAAGGTTCAGAAAAGGGCAACTAAGATGATTAGGGGCTTGGAACGGGTCCCATATGGGGAGAGGCTAGAGAGACTGGGACTTTTCAGTTTGGAAAAGAGGCGATTGAGGGGCGATACGATAGAGGTATATAAAATCATGAATGGTGTGGAGAAAGTGAATATAGAAAAATTATTTACCTTTTCCCATAATACAAGAACTAGGGGACACCAAATGAAATTGATGGGTAGTAGGTTCAAAACTAATAAAAGGTAATTTTTCTTCACACAGCGCACAGTCAACCTGTGGAACTCCTTGCCCGAGGAGGCTGTGAAGGCCAGGACTCTATTAGGGTTTAAAAAAGAGCTTGATAAATTTTTGCAGGTTAGGTCCATAAATGGCTATTAGCCAGGGATAAAGTATGGTGCCCCTAGCCTTCAGAACAAGGGCAAGAGATGGATGGCAGGAGATAAATCACTTGATCATTGTCTTCTGTTCTCCTTCTCTGGGGCACCTGGCATTGGCCACCGTCGGCAGATGGGATGCTGGGCTGGATGGACCTTTGGTCTGACCCAGTATGGCCATTCTTATGTTATGTAATACACACCTCAGGGAGCACAGCACCATCGAAAAGCAGCAGTGGGGAGAGTGGTACCAAGTAGGGGGTGACCTGTCTCCCAAACGGCAACTGGACCACAAGGAATGCCCGACTTGGGTGTGCCACAAATGCTGAGGGGGAACATGCCTCCAAAGGCTTATGCCCAGCTGCCAGTGAGCTCCATTTTGAGACACCCAGCTGTAATGTGCCACCTGTGGACTGGGTGGCACTATGGGTGGTCTGTCAGCACAAGCATGCAAACTTTTTTGGTTGGGGCGAGGGATGAAAACTAGTGTAAACTTCCTGAAGGTGCCAGAGGTACAATACACACAGACTCCAAGCACTTTTTATAGTGGGGCAAGGGCCTAGTCCATAGGACATCCATTAGGCAGATCACTCTGTCTTTCTTGGTCCACAGCCAGAAAGATTAAAAAATCTGGCACTTGTCACTAATATAAGGCCTATCCTAAGCACTCTTTGTGAAGGTCACTAATGGGCACAGGTCAGAGTCAATGAATACATACCTTAAAACCAAAGGACTAGAGCATATGCCATCCTAAGGCTACGTCCTTATGCAGATTATTACAGCTAACTACTATTACTTAAGAGTGAACTATTTACAAAGGAAAATAGCTCTGTACGCTAAGGGCTTGTCTACACTTGTCCCCAACTTCGAAGGGGGTATGTTAATCAGGATGATGGGAGATTACTAATGAAGTGCCACGGTGAATATGCAGCACGTCATTAGGCCAATTCTCCCTTGTGGCAACTTCTAAGTGTCAAACTTCAAAGTGCTGGCATGCGTGTAGCCGCAGGCACTTCAAAGTTTGACACTCAGAAGTTGCCATGGGGGAGAACTAGCCTAATGAAGCGCTGCATATTCACCACAGCACTTTATTAGTCGTCTGCCATCATCCTGATTAACATGCCCCCTTTGAAGTTGGGGGCAAGCATAGACAAGCCCTAAGAGACTGACAGCAAAAGCTGTAGTGCAGCAATTCCAAGCACAGTCACTAGGAGCAAGAAAAAACTGAGGGAGGGAACATACCCTTCAGTGTCATACATAGTTCTCCATTTGCACACCACTCCATGGGCCACTGAAGCCAGTCTCCTATGGATAGTGCTGAGGAAAATCTTCTGACACCAGCGAATGCGGTGAGCACGCACTCCTTGGTTGAACGGACATGAGCAAACGCTCAAACAACAGAGAGTTCTATGAACATTCAGTGCAACAGGGGCTGGGTAGTCCAGAGTGACACTTGGAGGATCTGGGGGTTTGGTTGGTATGTTCCTGTTGCTAATCTGTGTAAAGAGCGTAGGGGCTGAGAGGCCTAAAAGGTAGTGCTTGTGTTGCCAAAAGCCAGTACAGTCAGGAAGATAATCCACAGTAGGAAAAGACATAACTTCCACACACTCAAGGCAGGTAGTAGAACGATGCCTCTTAACCCTACATACTCCTGAAAAGCATCACAACCAGCCCTTCCTATATTCCTTATTGTTTCTTACTCTCTTACATCTATTTCCTAAAGATACTTGTTTCAGCTCTGAGATTTAGTGCTCTGTCTTTTTCAAAATAAGATGTAGTATTGCATATATCCCATACATTTTCTTCACTTTCATCCTGTTTAGTTTTAGCCTCTTCATCTTTCTTTTTCATCTTCTCTTTCAGAAGTTCCAAGTCATTTCTAAATGCCAAATTAATAAATATTAGTAAATAATTTAATTAAAAAGGAAGATTTCTTTTATTACTGATAAAGAAAAAAAATCACATTTTAGATGAAGGCAGGAAGGGCAGCTTCCTTTATTGCTAATATGAAGGGCATTTTAAGCCACTCACTGAAGATGCCCCTAAAAGATACAGGGCAGTGTCCCAGAGTTTCCCTTCCGAACTGTACTTACTTTTCACAGACTTGAAAAATCCTATTCAACCAGTAAGTTACTGTGATAATATCTAAATCCATATTGTGGAAGGTCGACTAAAAATTAGGCTTGTCAAGTATACATTTCGAAGGTAAAATTTAATACAAGATTCCTCTTCTTCATAATAGTTAAGTCTCATTTACCACATTTCACTAATAACTTTGTAAATACTATTTTCTTTATATTTCCTCTTTGGTTAAAGCATTTTTCTCAGAAATCCAAAAACCCAAACCTGCAATGTCTTAAACTGAAAAGGAATGTCACAATATAGCTCTTGGTATAAAACTGTAACAATTACAAAAAGAATAAATATGAAGTGGACATAAATTGTTGCCATAGGAGTTTCATGGCTCTGTACACTGTCAGAGCAGTGAAGAATTGTATTAATATCCATGAGAATGTGATACAGAGGCAGAGAGTCTCCTCTTCTGTGCAAACAGTTCTTATCTTAAATCTTAGCTCGCGACATAACATGCACACAAAAGTATAGCAACCTCACGCCCTATCAAAAGACTCATGAGCATGACAGCTGCGTCTACACGTGCACGCTACTTCGAAGTAGCGGCAGTAACTTCGAAATAACGCCCGTCACGTCTACACGTGTTGGGCGCTATTTCGAAGTTGAAATCGACGTTAGGCGGCGAGACGTCGAAGTCGCTAACCCCATGAGGGGATGGGAATAGCGCCCTACTTCGACGTTCAACATCGAAGTAGGGACGTGTAGACGATCCGCGTCCCGCAACATCGAAATAGCGGGGTCCTCCATGGCGGCCATCAGCTGGGGGGTTGAGAGATACTCTCTCTCCAGCCCTTGCGGGGCTCTGTGGTCACCGTGGGCAGCAGCCCTTAGCCCAGGGCTTCTGGCTGCTGCTGCTGCAGCTGGGGGTCCGTGCTGCATATACAGGGTCTGCAACTAGTTGTTGGCTCTGTGTATCTTGCACTGTTTAATGAAAGTGTGTCTGGGAGGGGCCCTTTAAGGGAGTGACTTGCTGTTGAGTCCGCCCCGTGACCCTGTCTGCAGCTGTGCCTGGCTCCCTTATTTTGATGTGTGCTACTTTGGCGTGTAGACGTTCCCTCGCTGTGCCTATTTCGATGTTGGGCTGAGCAACGTCGAAGTTGAACATCGACGTTGCCAGCCCTGGAGGACGTGTAGACGTTATTGTCGCAACATCGAAATAAGCTATTTCGAAGTTGGGTGCACGTGTAGACGTAGCCGACAAGATGAACAAGCCAAGTTTAAGGAATTAGTGGGAAAGTCTGCTTTACGGACTTGGGAGTTAAAATTTCATCACCAAAGAATAATATGGCTCAACCTATTTTATTAGAGAAGTAAATATTAGTGTATTAGTTATTATTACAATTTAAATTGAAAATTATAATACAATTAAAGTACAATAATGATCATTAAAATTTATTAAACACGTTAATGTTTTACGGATTTTTTTGTAACCATCTGTTTCCTACACTCTTATTTCTAGTAGATTATATTTCTGTCAGGACTACACACAGTATTAAGCAAGACTGGCTGCCCACCAACCATACTCAAGCTCATAACATCCTTTCACGAAAAAATGAAAGCAACAGTGCAATATGATGGATCTATATCGGCACCGTTTGCAACGAACAGCAGAGTCAAACAAGTGTGCACTCTTGCACCTACCTTCTTTGACATATTCTTCTCAGTTCTGCTAAATTGTGCATTTCAAAACTCACACAGTGATGTATTTCTCCACACAAGATTAGACGGCTCTCCCTAAAACCTGGCAAGACTCAATGCCAAAACTAAGGTCAAGCAAGTCCTCATTATGAAACTCCTCTTCATAGATGATGCAGCTCTCATTGCTCATAATGAAGACATGCTACAGTTACTGGTGGATTCTCTGTCCAGAGCCTGCAAGTTGTTTTCCCTTGACATAAGCATGAAGAAAACTGCTGTATTCCCTCAAGGTACACCTGAGCAATCCATGTGGTTCAATAATTCTGTTACCTTGGATCTACTGTCAACACAAACCTACCCATGGACGAAGAACTGAACATCAAAATCGGGAAGGCAGCTAGTATTTTTGGCAGACTTATGAAACGTGCACGGAACAATCGTAAGCCGACGGTGAAAACAAAGATACTGATCTACGAGGCATGTGTTTTGAGTATCCTGCTATATGGTTCTGAGACATGGACCACCTACTCAAACTATGAGAAAAAACTGAACAGCTTCCATCTTCACTGGCTCCACAGAATTATAATATCAACTGGCAAGATAAAGTTTCAAATGCAGATGTCCTGTCAAGGATAGCAATCCTTAACAGCAGACGACTACGTTGGCTTGGTCATGTGAAAAGAATGGATGACAAATGTCTTCCCAAAGAAATCCTCTTCGGTGAACTGCCATGTAGGTTGAGAACAAGAGGAAGACCAAAGCTAAGATTCAAGGATACATGCAAAAATGCCATGAAAAACTTCAACATTGATCCAAAATCCTGGGAATCCACATCAATAGATGGAAATACCTGGCAATACCTTCGATAGTATATGTGCAAGCCACGAAAAAGAACTTCATCTTAGAAGGAAAAGCTCTCAGACTCAAGAATTTGGAAATAGACAGACATGCAGTTATTGCAGTCAACTGTGGAAATCCCATATTGGACGGATAAGGCACAAGAGAAGCTGCAGATTCAAACACTGACCACAGATCTTCAGCACCACCGTCTCTCGAGATGAAAAGGGGCTATATATATTTCTAGTAGACTCACTCTTCTTTCGTAATAGCCTATTTTGTTTTATTATAATGCTGAATCTTATACAGGAAATAGGGATTAAGGTTAAGCTGGAGTATGCTGCTCCTGTGGGGGCAAAGCATCTGGGATTTCTGTGAGTAGTCAGAATCAGGAACTGGTTGTCACAGGGGAATGCTCGGGCACACCTACAAAGCGAAGTCAGGGGTGGCAAAACGTGCAGGAGGGTGCTTGCATGGCTGACAGGTCACCAAGCCAAATCACAGGCAAGACTCATCTCTGTTACCTCCTCTTCAGGAAGGGGAACAAGGTGTCTGTCAGTCCTAGGTGCTCCAAAAATTACCAGAAAGAGAGTAAGACCTGTCATATTAACATATATCCTGAAAATAAATACGTTAATCTGGATTTAAAGCAGACAAAACATAAACCATTTTACATATAAAAAGGATAATACCAAATCTAAAAGTAAATAAAGCAATTAAGGCTTTTTCTGAGAATATGCTACTTATAGATATTTGTTTTTACTTCCCTTAGCTGGCTGTTTATTTCTTCAAGGTTTTCTATTAGTTTCTTAGTCATTTCTTCTTTCTTTTGGTTATCCTAAACAAAAGAAACATAAGATTACTGTAAATCAGTAAAGATTACGAGTTACGTGGGGGTTGTGTTGTTGCAACACCCACTTAACTTGAATTTTCGCACAAGTAGGGGGGATTCCCAGCTCCCCTGGACTTGCAGGACCTGGGAAACAGACGAGCCCACCAGGGCTGGTCAATTTCCTGACTCCCAGGATGATGCCGAGTCAGGAACCAGGATGGTTCCCATCTCCCCATTGTTTGTGGGACCCAGGAAACCGACAAGCTCCTGGCTGGTCAGTTTTCCAGTTCCACCAGCACAGGGAAGCTAGGAAACAGGCTGCTACTTGGTTCCCAGCTCCCTCCCTCTTGCATGACTGGGAAACTGACCAGCACACTAGGACTGGTGAGTTTCCTGGCTGCTTCTCCCTGCCTTCCTCCAGCAGCATGACGGTCCGCCTGACAGCTGCGCAGCTGGAAGAAAGCAGGGGAAAGGCTTTTAGCTTACCTAGCTGCCTTCCCACTGCTTTCCTCCTGCCGTGCACAGCTGGGGGAAGGCAGAGAGAAGGGGTTTTCAGCTTGCCTAGCTGCCTTCATCTGCAGGCAGCTAGACAAGCTAAAAGCCTTCCCCCTGCCTTCTTCCAGCAGCGTGGCTGTCAGGCTGACAGCTGTACAGTTGGGGGAAGGCAAGAGGAAGGGGCCACAGAGCAGCTTCAAATTATGCTTAACTCATATTACAGCAAATTACATGCAACTTGAAGCCACGTATTTCAAGGGTTACTGTAATTATTTGAGGGGAATTCAGTCCAAGTGCATATGCCTCAATTTGTTTCTCTGCACATGGTGAATTTCACCATTTGTATTTTAAGGTGCAAGAATTATGATGTTTTAAAATTAATTAATATCATGAAAATGGTCATGTCATATTTCAATATACTATATACATTATCACTTTTTTTATTCTAAGCAAATACTATCTTCCAAAAGAAGGTAAGTTTACTTCTTTACTTGCCTGAAGAACTTCTTGTAGTTTCTTGATCTCTGTAACAACATTATTTTTCTCTTGTGCTATTTGTTCTTTTTCTAATAAAATCTTATTGCAATTCATACTCAGTTCCTCATTTTGCAACCTATTAAAATAATTGAGACGTAAGAGGAATTTATTTGTATTCTCAGATTTCGCTTTCAAATCTAAACATGGTGAAGTTCCCCGAACACAGGGTAAATGAAAATTGCTGATTCACCCTGGTACAATTAGTTTTTGTTTATGTGTAAGCCGTGCATGCTGACTGGATAAAGTAGTGGCTGATTCGCATAAGACTACAATTATTTCTCAGTGACTGTACAAAATGCAAATAAGACAGTTATCTGTTTCCACATCTGGTATTCTTTGAGACCTGTTGCTCATGTCCATTCAAAGTAGGTGTGCGTGCTCGCCTCATGCAGTGGGGCCAAAAGATTTTCTCTCAGAAGCATCTGTAGAGGACTGGCTCCAGAGGCCCCCCGGAGAGGTGCAGACACACCATATAGGGTGCTGCCAGTGTCTTTACTCCCTCAGTTGCTTCTGGCCAGAAATTCTGACAAAGGGGAAGGAAAGCAGGATGTTGAATGGACATGAGCAACACATTTCAAAGAACACCATTTATGGTATTTTTTATTCTTTAAGTTTGCTCACTTCCATTCAATGTAGGTGATTCCAAGCAATGTCTGTGGAGGCAGATAGCAGTTTTAAGGACATGCTGAAAGCAACACAGATCTGTCAAACCCAGAGTCATCTCTGGCCTGTTAAGTGATGGTGTAGTGGGTCATGAATGTATGTACAGATAACCTTGCCATGGCATTACAGATGTTTTGAACCAGAACATGGGCCAAGAAGGGCACCAGAGAGGTCTGCACCCAGGTAAAATGAGCCCAAATCAGTGGAGGTGACTGAAGCCCTGCCAAGTTAGAGTAAGTCTGGATGTAGGAGCTGATCCACTTGGATAGTTTCTGCAAGGACATCCAAAGGCCCTTCATATACTCAGCATAAACCACAAACGGCTGAGAGGATTTATGAAAGGATTTTATCTGGTGAAGGTAAAAGGTAAGTGCCCCCCTAACGTCTAACACACAAAGGCACCATTCCTTCCTGGACTTACGCAGCTTGGGGTAGAAGACCAGAAGAAAGATACCCTGACTCATTTGGAAGGCTGACATCCCTTTAGGCAGGGAACAGGATGAAAAGAGAAGTTACTCACCTGTGTAGTAACGATGGTTCTTCGAGATGTGTCCCCGTGGGTGCTCCACAGTAGCTGTCGGGCTCACCCCGGCGCTGCAGCTCGGAAAATGTTCAGCAGTCTCCGTCGGGTCGCGCATGCGCCGATGCGCGTCGGCTCTTCGCGTGCTTATGGTCACATGCGCGATCCGGTCCCCGCCAGTTCCTGATCAACCGCTCCGGACGCCCCTGAAAAAACACACTAACAGAGCTCCGAAGTGGGGAGGAATGGGTGGGTAGTGGAGCACCCACGGGGACACATCTCGAAGAACCATCGTTACTACACAGGTGAGTAACTTCTCTTTCTTCTTCGAGTGGTCCCCGTGGGTGCTCCACAGTAGGTGACTACCCAGCAGTAACCCCCCCACCCCCGAAAAAGGAGGTGGGTACCCGATTTATGCACAGCTTGCCCGTGAAAGGACTGCTGTCAACAGGCGCGTATCCTCATCAAGCATCCTGTGCATGGCGTAGTGCTTGGCGAAGGTGTCATAGGAAGACCACGTCGCCGCTCTGCAGATATCTCTCAGTGCGATGCCTTTGAAGAAGGCCGTTGACGCCGCCATCGCCCTAGTAGAGTGGGCTCTTGGCAGAACTGGCAGAGGAGTCTTGCAAATCTCGTAATACAGTCTTATACAAGACACAATGTGATTTGAAATCCTCTGCGAAGATAGAGCTTCTCCTTTTGACCTGGATGCAATGGACACCAGGAGTCTGTCCGTTTTCTGGAAAGGTTTAGTTCTATCAATGTAGAAGGCCAGTGCCCTTCTTACGTCAAGTAAGTGCAACCGTGCCTCTTCATTTGAGTTGTGAGGCTTAGGATAGAATGAGGGCAGCACTATTGGTTCGTTGATATGAAAATCTGAAGAGACCTTCGGAACGAAGGCTGGGTGTAATCGTAAGACCACCGCTTCTTTTGAGAAGATCGTGCAGGGTGGCGTGGACATTATGGCCGCGAGCTCACTCACTCTGCGAGCTGACGTGATTGCCAGGAGGAAAGCTGTTTTAATGGTAAGTAGTCGGGGGGGACCATAGCCAATGGTTCAAAGGGCAGTCCCGAGAGGGTATGTAGAACTAGGTCTAAACTGCATGACGGCGGTATTGGTTTCCGAGGCGGGTACAGGTTCACCAACCCCTTTAGGAAACGCGAGACAACAAGATGGGCGAATGTGGTTGATCCATCCTCTTCATGCCGAAACGCTGATATAGCCGCCAGATGCACCTTTATAGAGGATAGGGAAAGTCTGTTTTGTTTGAGTTGTAGCAAATAATCCAGAATCGTAGGTATGGTGGCGTCCTGGGCTATTAGTTGCCTGGAGGAACAACATTCGGAAAAACACGACCATTTGTGCTGATAAGTCTTTCTGGTGGAAGTTCTCCGACTATATTCAAGGACTTGTTGTACTCCCTCTGAGCATGTAGTCTCTAAGGCGCTTAGCCATGGATGAGCCATGCTTGTAGCCGAAGTCTCTTCGGGTGCGGGTTCAGTATTGACCCCCGAGCCTGAGAGAGAATGTCCAGTACTGTTGATAGGGGAAATGGCTGATATTGAGCCATGCGCAAGAGCAATGGGAACCACTGTTGTCGGTCCCAGGTTGGGACTATGAGTATCATGCGTGCTTTCTCCCTTCTGGTCTTCTCCAAGACCTTGTGTATAAGTGTCGTGGGAGGGAACACAAAGTAGAGGGCCCTTCCATGGGATCATGAAGACACCCCCCAAAGACCCGTGTCCCATGCCCGCTCTGGAGCAGTATTGGGGACATTTCTTGTTTTCTCGGGTGGCGAACAAGTCGATTTGGGGAAAACCCCATCTGCGGAACACTTGGTGGAGTAGGTCTGGATGGATCTGCCACTCGTGAGTGGGCGCAAAGTGTCTGCTGAGTTGGTCTGCCTTGACGTTGTGGACCCCCGGTAGGTATGAAGCCTTTAGGGTTATATTGTTGGCGATGCACCAGTTCCAGAGCTGGACCGCCTCCGCGCAAAACGTACGAGACCTGGCTCCCCCCTATCGGTTTATATAAAACATGGTGGTGGTGTTGTTGGTATTCATGCCGACTATTTTTCTGCACAGATAATTGGAAAAATGCCTGCACGCACTGAACACTGCCCTGAGCTCTAATATGTTTATGTGCAGTGTCTTCTCCGCGGGGGACCATAATCCTTGAGTGGTTTTGTTGTCCATGTGAGCCCCCCATCCCATATGGGAGATATCTGTTGTAATGAACACAGTAATTTGCGGTTGGCGGAAGGGCACCCCTGTTAGGAGATTCTTGGGGTTTCCCCACCATGTTAGCAAGCTTCATGCCTCTGTTGTAAGTGACACCCTCTTGTGGACGGTGTGGATTGAGGGTTTGTATACGGTTGCCAACCAATGCTGCAATCCTTGCATATGCAGCCTGGCATTTTGCACCACGAACGTGGTGGTTGCCATATGCCCCAACAGTTGTAAGCAAGTGAGAACTGGAACAGTGGGGCTGTACGTTAGTAGTTGTATGAGAGATTCGATGGCACGAAAACGAGCCTCGGGTAAATACACCCTTGACGTGACTGAGTCTATCGGAGCCCCTATAAACTCTATATTTTGCGTGGAGTCGGTCTTTGATTTTGAGAAATTGATGATGAGGCCCAGTGAGGTAAATGTGTTTGTGGTGATGTGCATCATCCGTAATACCTCCTCCCGGGAAGTTCCCTTTAGCAGGCAATCGTCCAGGTATGGGAAAATGAAAACTCCCTGTCTGTGTAGGTATGCTGACACCACCGCTAAGGTCTTGGTGAAGACTCTGGGTGCTGAAGAGAGTCCGAATGGGAGGACTCTGTACTGGAAATGATCCGTACCCACAAGGAACGGGAGGAAAACGCCTGTGGGCTGGATGAATTGCGATATGAAAATACGCATCCTGTAAGTCGAGGGCTGCAAACCAATCGCCATGGTCAAGTGCCGTGATTACTGAAGCCATCGTAGTCATTTTGAAGCGCTGTTTGTGTAGGTGCTGGTTCAGTGCGCGTAGATCCAAAATGGGTCTCCACCCTCCTGTCTTCTGCTCCGTCAGGAAATACCTGGAGTAGAACCCTTTGCCTTGAAATTGTTCCGGTACTCTCTCCACTGCCCCTATGAATAGGGGGTGGTCCACCTCCTGCCTTAATTCCGGTAGGTGAGAGGGGTCTCTGAGCATGGGTGCGGTGGGAGGATTTGGTGGAGGTAAAGACTGGAAGGGCATCGTGTATCCCGTGTTTACGATCTCCAATACCCACTTGTCCGACATGATGCTTTTCCATTGTGGGTAAAATGGCTTGAGTCGGTGATGGAACATGTAGTGAGATTGGCACTGAGGTATGGTCTTGGCTTCGCGGCCCTCAACATATCTGTCAAACTTGCTGTCTTGCACTTTGCCCTGCGGAGGCACTGCCCTGCTGAGGCCGGCGCCTAGGGCCCTTATAATGTGTTTGTTGATGACGTCCCTGATCATACCCCCGTTGAAATTGGGTATGTTGCTGTTGGTAACCATAACGGCGTTGCTGAGGATAAAATTTCTTCCTTCAGAACGGTGGGGTATATATCCCCCAAGTCCGAAGTGTCGCTCTGGAATCTTTGCTCGAGTGTAGGACTGAGTCGGACGATTCAGCAAACAATTTTATTTTGTCGAAGGGGAGGTCTGCAATTTTGACCTGTAACTCCTTTGGAATGCCAGATGTGTGAAGCCATGACTCTCTCCGCATTACCACTGCAGTCGCCATGGCACGGGCCGCTGTGTCCGCCACATCCAGTGCAATCTGCACGCCCGCTCGAGAAGCCGCGTAGCCCTCTTGCACAATTGCTTTAAGAATTGGCCTTTTTTCCCCCGGAAGGAAGTCCATGAGGGCAGTAAGCTTGGAATAATTGTCGAAATTGTGATTCGACAAATGAGCGGCATAGTTGGCCATGCGGAGCAACAGAGTAGTTTGAGGAGTAGGCTTTTCTACCCAGAAGATCCAGCTTCTTTATGTCCTTGTCCAATCCCCCACATTTGTACTGGGACGATTTGGACCTGTGTTGGGACGATTCAACCACTAGCGAGTTTGGCTGTGGATGACTAAATAGAAATTCCATACCTTTCGCAGGGACGAAGTACTTTTTGTCCGCTCTTTTGTTGGTAGGAGGAGTGGATGCTGGGGTCTGCCATATATTAGTGGCTGTCTCCATCATTGCATCGTTCAGAGGAATAGCAATTTTTGAAGAAGATGGAGGCCTGAGGTTTTTAAGGAGTCTGTGGTGTTTCTCCTGCACCTCCGCCACTTGAATATCTTGGGATTGAGCTACCCGTTTGAACAGCTCCTGGAACTGTTTCAGGTCATCTGGGGGAGAAATGTCTCCAGGGACCACGGCCTCGTCTGGCGAGGATGAGGAGGCACCACTATGGTATCTCTCCTCCAATTCCTCTGGATCCTGGCCGTATTGATGTGATTGCCTTTGTGGAATTTCGAGGTGGGGTTCAATGTCTTTAGACCCAGCCTCTGATTGGGGAACCCGTGGTGTTCCCCCAGGTGGAAGTAGAACACTGTGGCGTTGAGGAGTGGTCGACGGGGATCCATAGTGAGACGTCAACCTCCTATGATGACGCCCCGCATAATGATGGCGGTCGTAGCAACAGGGACAGGGGCCCGGCGATGGAGACCTGGACCATGACCCAAGGATGTAAGGGTGGTGCCTCGAATGTCGAGACCTCTGAGATGATACCGACGTACGAGGAGAGCCTCTGTGAGAAGACGTGTAGGGATCTCTGCTCGATGCTGGAGAAAAGCGTGCAGATCCGTGATGGGCTCCGAAGAAAAGGAGAAGGACGTCTGTGGCAGGCTGAAGGTGTTGCTGCCCGTCGAATCTCCGGTGGTGATCGTGGTGACAGAGGCAGTGCCTGGTCTTCGTTTTAGCCTTTACGCTCTCGGGTGGTCTTACTGGTGAACTTGGTACCGGAGCAGGTATCATGCTGATTTCCAATGCTCCCGGTGCCGTTGTTGTCAGTGCCGTCGTCGCCGGTGCCGTCGTCACCGGTGCCGTGGATCCCGGTGCCGTCATCTCCGGTGCCTCTGGGGAAGTCTCGATCAGTGCTGCAGTAGCCGGTGCCGAACTGATTAGTGCCCGCACGGCTCTCGATGCCGTCTCCCTGGTAACTGCAGGGCCTTGAGTGGTTGCATGCGCTGCGGCTTTACCAGTGGAGGAAGCCAGCGTGCGCGGGCCCTTTGTTACACTCGTCCCGCTCCCAACAGTAAGGGGCAGGGATCGAGTAGGCGAGGCTCTTCTTTTCTTTCCTTCTGTGCAGAGGAGGTCAAAGAAGCAGCCTTCCTCTTGTGCGGTCCTGAAGAGCCCTCCGCATGAATTGCCTTCGATGAGGCAGGCTGAAGTGCTTTGTCAACTAACAGCATCTTCAGCCTCATTTCTCTATCTTTTCTAGCTCCATTAGTCAACTTGGAACAATGGGAGCACTTCTGGGGAACGTGCGTCTCCCCAAGGCACCGTATGCATCTGCTATGGCCATCCGAAGCAGGCATGGCCTCCCGGCAAGATTCACACTTCTTAAAGCCGGGAGATGGCATTGTTAAAACTTAATTCTGAGTCCTTAGGTACTTAAGGTACTTAGCACACTTAACAGTCTGTTAGGTGATGTTAATAACCGTTGGCCTTTGAAGGCCGACAAACAAAAGCAGCGGGCCCGCCCGGAGGTGGCCACCGCGGTTTTAAGATAGTCTTTAACTTTTAACAACTTTTAACAGAGTAACTAACTATAATAACCATCGGACTGCTAACTATGAACTGTTAAAAACTATTAACACGAGAAAAAATAAGACTTATCTGTCTCAGGCATCGGAGCCGGAGAGGATTCCGTCTGCAGCCGTTGGCAGTTGAGAAGGAACTGGCGGGGACCGGATCGCGCACGTGACCGTAAGCGCGTGAAGAGCCGACGCGCATCGGCGCATGTGTGACCCGACGGAGACTGCTGAACATTTTCCGAGCTGCGGCACCGGGGCAAGCCCGACACCTACTGTGGAGCACCCACGGGGACCACTCGAAGAAGAATCTCAATTGTACCTTATCCTTCAAAAGGAGGACACACGGGGATCCTGTTGTCAGGGCATGGAAACTGGACACTCTTCTGTCTGACATAATTGGCACAAAGAGAGGGAGCACTCAGGAGATCATCAGTTCAACGGGCAGCACTGTTAGCCGAGAAAGGACCAAGTTAAAGTCCCATTGTCAAAGAAGGACTTGGGTCTATGGGAATAGCCCTCCAAGACCTTTGAAGAATTGAGCTGTCATGTCCTGTGAAAACACTGAACAGCCATGAATATCTGTGGATGGAAGGCTGAGAGTGTCAACAGATGCACCCTGTCTGCAGTCAGAGCAAGACCCTTTGTGCAAGGGATGCATCCTGATTTTGCCAAAGTGTACCACATGCATGCTACCATGTGATCAACAAAGTACAGAAACATCCTGGCCAAGGTTAGCAATGCAACAGAAACCTGTGCTATGAGGGCTGAGAGAGTGTTGTATCTGTCTTGTCGGCGAGATGCTTGATCTCTGGTCGAAGCTAGGGCTGTGCCGATTAACTTGATCCTCTGCATTGGTAACTAATGCCAATTTCTTCGAGGGGGCCCAGATGCTTGCTCATGGCCAGGAGACAAGCTGTCTCATCGTGGACCTTGGCTTCAGAGCTGCCCAGCCTATAGCCGAGATAAGGACATAGCTGGACCCTTTGGCACCTCAGGTAAGCAACTGCAACCAACATGCGCTTCATGAAGAACATTGGGGTCATAGACAGCCCAAAGGGGAGGAAGGTAAACTGATGATTCACACCTACCATGAAAAGAAGGAATTGTCTTTGCCTCTTGAAGATTGCAACATGAAAGTAGATGTCTCTGAGGTTGAGGGTGACATACCAACCCCCCAAATCCAGGTCTGGGATGACAGAAGCCAGGGAGACCGTGTGAAATTTGAGCCTCACCAGACAGCAGTTCAGTTCTTGCAAGTCTAGGATAAAATTAAGGCCCCCTTTGGCTTTCAGGATTTAAAAAATGGGATTAAAAGCTCCAATGTGTTTACTACGGTGGCACCTCAACCACTGCTCCCACCTGAAGCAACTCCCCCACCTCCTGCTCAAGTAGTTTCTCGTGAGTAGGCTCCCTGAAGGAGGACACGGAGGGTGGATGCATGTGTGGGAAGGAGGTGTAGAGGAAAGATGGAGAGAATAGCCATCCTGCACAGTGGTTAGGATGTGGTTAGGTTGTTCTGGAGTCCTTAAGCCCATGCAGCTTTGGGTCTGTATGCTCTGCACATGGGGCAGCCCTGTTGAATGGAAGGTCCTGAAAGAACTGCTAGGTCTCTCGAGATAAGGCACACAGGAGAAGCCATGCCAAACTGCACATGGACACAGACCATACCATACAGCATGCTGAAGAGTCCACTGCATTGGAGCCCCCTTACAATGCTGCCCTAGCTGTTGATGAACTTTTGTCAGACAGAGCCCAAAATTCTAGCAACAACTCAAACTTTGCCATCACCTGCCACATATTCAGGTCATAGCTGGCAATGTGGGCCTGCTCATTTGCCACGCACAGCTGGAAACTTGACAAGGAATACATTTTTTGACCACAAAGATCCAGGTGTTTCAATTCTTTATTCCTTGAGCCCAGGGCAAGCTGGCCTTGTTTCTCTTGGTATCTGACCACATTCACCATAGGAAGGCTTTGTGCATATAAAAGCAAAAAGAACTATTAATTCTAAAAAAGCTGCAGCTAGAGATTGGAGTGAACAGTTCCAAATACCATCACTCACAGCAAGGATATGAGGGAGGAGTGGGGCCAGCAATGCCCTATATAGTGAAGCACACGTGCACCAATCTGGCGGTGCTGGAGCCAGTCTCCTATCCTATGGATACTACTGAGGGAAAATCTGACATTGGTGTAAGCAGTAAGCACACACACCTCCTTTGTATGGAAAATAGCAAGCACTCAGAATAATTATGTATATTCAGGCCCTGATTCCACTAACTACTTGAGCCTGGTAATATACCTGTGTAATCTATACATTTAAAATTGTTGGAATTACCAAATTACGTGCACAGATATACCTATTCTTTTTTATTGCTGCTATCTGTCATCTCCTCTCTCATCATTTGTTACATCCACTTAATACAATTTGTCTTGTAAAGTGAATATCATTCTGGAATGCATTAGCAGGAGCGCTGTAAGCAAAACATGAGAAGTAATTCTTCCACTCTACTTAGCACTGATAGGCCAGTTCTGGACACATTTCAGGAAAAGTATATACGAATTGGCCAAAGTCCAGAGGGGAGCAACAAAACTGATTAAAGGTCTGGAAAACATGTCCTATGAGTAAGTATTGAAAAATAAGGGTTAGTTTAGTCTGCAGAAAAAAAGACTGAGGGGAGAACATAACAGTCTTCATATACATACAAGACTGTGTTTTAAAGAGGAGGGTGGTAATTCTTCTCCTTATCTACAGACGACAGGACAAGAAATATTAGGCTTAATTTGAAGCAAGGGAGATGCAGGTTAGCCATTTGGAAAAAATCACAATTATAAGGGTAGTTAAGCAATGGAAAATATTTTGTAGAAATGCTGTAGAATATCAGTCACTGGTGGTTTTTTTAAGAACAGGTAAAAACAGGCGGGCAATAAAACAGCAGCAATGTGCCAGAGCAGTGGGCGGGTGGCTGCTGCTATATTTACCTGCACGTCCACAGGTGGAGGCAACTGTAGCTCTTGTTGACGGCAATATGCCTTTCCTGGCCTGTGGGAGCTGCGAGAAGGGCATAGACCAGGACGCCACTTTCTGTGGATCCATTGGCCACGAACAGCAATCTGCAGCCAACAGGAGCTACACTTGCCCCTATCTGGAGAGGTGCAGGTAAACACAACAGTGTCAAGAGCCCTTTCAGTCCTCCATTTCTATGATTCTAAATCTAAATTATGAGAGAGTTTGTGTGTCTATCTATGAGTCTACTTGTTATAGAGCTCCCAAATGTTAAGAGCTAGAACCACCAAATTTTGGTTATCCTAATTTAAAGCACGGTCAGGGTTTGGCTGTGCGATGACAATCGGATGCACCCCCACTTGCTGCCCTGAGGCCTCCACACTGCCCAGCCCCCTTCCCTGAGCCCTCTGCACAACCCTCTGCCCTGACTCCAGGACTCTCTACCCTTCTTTCCTGAGCCCCACATATCTCCAAGCCTTTAGCCCTATTCCTGAAGCCCTCACCCTCCGAGCCCTCCACCCAACCCTCTGACCTGAGAGCACACCTCCCAAGCCTCCTGCCCTCAAACCTGTACCCCCACACCCTGGCATGAGTTCTCAACACCTACCCTGTTTCCACAGTCCCTTGCCATGAGCCTCCACCCCCTGTCCTAACTCTACCATCCACACCTCCTGTCCTGAGCCCTACACAACTAAGCCCGTCATGACTCCTTCACCCCCACACCTCCCTGCCCCATGTCCTAAGCTCCCCTATACCCAAACCCCAGACCTGACTCCAGCACTTTCCAGTACCCTGCCCTGAGCCTCCCACACCCAACCTCCTACTCTGAGCCCCCCATCTTTTTCTTGACTCCTGGCACCCCCACCCTTGAGCCCTCCACACCTGTCAACCTTCTGCCCTGTATCTTGATTCCCTTTTTACAAATCTCAAATGGACATTCGTTATAGTTTAACCAGTTTTCCATGGTTCTTCCTGAAAACAGTCCCTTTACACACTTAACACTTCCCTTTTTGTGCTCTAGTACCAGCAGCAGCAAGAGACAGCAGAGGCAAGAGTGAAGTGAGAGGTACATTGTATCCTTTAGCAATTCCAATGTAACAAGCCAAATTTTACGCTTTCATTAAAAAAACAAATCACAGCTCATTTTGAATTTAAAAGGAGAAGCAACTTTAAATGTAACATTGTAATTAAAAATTAGATCATACCTCTCTTTTTCAAGCTCTGCGTTCAGTGCTGTAATCTGTTTGATACCATTTCGTTCATTTTCAATTGCACCAGTTAACTGTAGTTTCAAATTGTGTACTTCCTTCTGCAGGAAGAAAAGGCGTAAATGCTCATGCATTTATAGTATATACTGCTACAAAGAAACAGACAACCCAAAAATCTCAAAATAAATAAACGTATGGATACCTGTTCATTACGTGGACAACTATGAGATATTAAATGTTTGTATGAAAGGGCCAAAGGCTGTTAAACTGGGGTCACAACCCGATTTTAATGGGGTTGCAAGTGCTGGCTTAGATTTGCTTGGGACAAAGATGAATCCCAAGTTTCACCACCCATGGCTGAAACCCATGTGACCCAGGGCGGGGTATGGGGAGGCAAAGCCCAGAGCCCATAACCCCATGTGGAAGGCGGGGCAAAATTGAAGACCAAGGGCTTCAGCACCAGACAGAGGGCCTGGCTTTGTTGTGAATGTGTCGTGGTTGCAGACGATCCTCTCAGTCACCTCCCTCTTCTGGCTAATGGTTAAGTCAGAAAATATCTGCACCCACACCCAGGGGGTTTTACTCACTGGGGCTGAATCCCCTTGGAGATAGATACAAGCCTCCTCCCTCTTGCCAGGGTTTCAAAAGACTGATGTTACATATTTGTTCTGGCTTTCAACGTTCTGGTTGCTGCACCTTATAATTTACCTCTCCCATGGGTCCAGTGTTTTCATAGGGACCCTGTCACTAGACTAACAGCTCACTTTTAGGTGTGGGAACCAGGACCCTTCCCAATCGCTGGGCTGGAACAGCTGGATGTTTGCTTACTGCTTACAGTATGCTGATTCGGCCGCTTGGGCCTCCTCCACATGTTTTTGTACCTGTGCTATTTGGTCCTTCATTTGCAACACATGCTCTATTATATTTCTCCCCTTCGCTGGTGATTCTTCCCAAATTTCCTTGGTTATATCTAGGATGCCATGAGGGAGGCATCCATACAAGAGATTAAAGGGGGAAAATCCAGTGGGTGCCCGGAGGGCTTTTAGATGGGGACAGGGGCTGTGTAGCTGGCACTCAGGATGAGGCGAACCCCAGGCCAGAACCTGTGCAAGATTCTCATGTGGGTATTCTCTGCCCCCAGATATAACCCAAAAAGATGACTGTGAATGGGGCTCAGGATTGGTGTTTTTGGGGTACAAGGAGGTTGGTGTACCTCTTGTTCCTGCATATACATGACTCAATATAGGAGGTCTCTCTTGATTATGAAAAATAGTCCTGGACCTTGGGATTTTCCTGCTATGGGTGTCCCATCTATTTCAGCCAGCTCCTTCCTCACCTTCTTATACCCGGTCCCACCCAAATGTCACCCTCCTGGGGCTTAACACGTCCTAACTCACCATGCTCTGCTTCTACCCTCTTAGATGACTCTGTAAGACTGGTGTTGGTACCGGTTTCTGAACACTCTGGCTTCTCTGGGCCCTTCCTTTGTGCCCATCAACCTATAGAGGAAGCCTGGCCAAAAAATTCATGTACCAGAGGCCTCCTTCATCCAAAGGTAATCAGTGATGTTACCAGCAGGCAGATCATACTAGGCCTTTTGGGCCTCTCCGCTGAGAACACGGGCAAGTATGCAGGCCCACTGTTCCTGTGGCCACGTCTCACACTGAGTGGTTACCACAAAATACAGGAGATTGAATTCTATGTCACATGTCACCCACAGCCATCATTTTTGGCAGGCGGCCTGTAGCCTTCAGGTTTTGGGTGGTAAGTGTTTTCAACTGGGCCAATACCTCTTGGAAGAGGGCTCTGTCAGAGACTGCCTCAGAGGCTTGCAAAGGTCTTCCACACTGCCTCTTAACTTTTGCTAGAGGCCTGGGTCACAGCTTACACATCCAAACGACTGAGGTGAAACCTGTCCATAATCCTGCCCCACTCCTTTCTAGGAGCAGCCTTTTTGAGGTATGGGAGAGGGTTGGGGGAAACCCATGCACACCCACTACTCTTGGTTTCTTGCCTAGGGACCCTAGATAGTGACAAGAGATGCGTTTTTTTCCCCTCTAGCCTCAATACAACAACCTTTTTGCCTGTACCACTCCCCCAGACACACTCCTCGTTCTTTCTCCCTAGTACTTGAGCAACTATTTCTTTCTTTAGCACAGAGAGGTCCAGGTTACTCTGTTTTCTGTCCTCAACACTCCAGTATTTTCTCCTGAGTCCTTTGCTCTTTTCTTTCCCCACTCCTCACCTGAAGGAAAATCTTTTAAAGTAACCCAGCAGGACTTCATTGGCTGCAGGTGCCTGATTAGCCTTCTACTCCAAGAAAGTTCTAAGCATTACATGCCTTCCTGTCTTGATTATATGGCAGCAGTCTCAGGCAGTTTTTTCAGGAAACAGAAAACCATTCACTCAGCTCCCAGTACATCTACTCTCCACCAAATTAATGTAGCCAGCCATCCTGGGTCTATCATGCCGGTTATACCTTTGACCTTCACAACATATCCTTGCAATGAGTTCTTTGGTGGACTGTGAACTGTGTGAAGAAGTACTTCCTTATATTTATTTTAAATCTGCTGCCCATTAATTTCATTGTATGCACAGTAATTTCTATATGTCACTGATCAAGACATTTAAATATGTTATAGATATCAATAAGATATATGGGAGAACAAGAGTCACCCTGTCTACAGACCTCTCTGATTTGAAGAATATCCTTCATTTCTTTTTCTGTCTTTTGTAATCTCTCAAAAGTGATCTCACAGTGTATCTTTTCAGATAAAAATCCTTGAATTTGTTCCCGTTTAAAAACACTGGAGTTCAAAATTTACAAAATTTGGGCTTGAACATACAAAGAGTAAACCTAATTAACAAAACTCAGCCCTGGCACTTCTAAGCAAATGTTTAATATAATTTCAAATTACACAACCAAATTAGGACCGAAAGTAACATCAGCCTTTAATAAAAGCATGTACGTCGCAGCCAAGTCAGACTGCAATAAGGAACAAGACTGTGGTAATGTTCTAACGCTTTGGGTACTCAATCTATGTACAATATATTAATTTTAGTTGATATTATGAAGCTGTTCTTATAAAACTCTTGTGTCATGGAACATGGATGTGGAATCCACCATTTTCTGACAGGGACTGATTGAAAGAACAAGGTGTGTGTCTGGGGAACTGATCCAGGCAAAAAGGTTGCTGTATTGTATGTCTCTGCCAGACCAGGAGTAATAGTCAATCATTAAACTTTAAACTGTCATCTCTTAAGGAGAAAATACATTTGGCTAATATGTTAGCACAAGCTGAGAAAGCCCAGTCCCTCCATACCCTCTCCAGATAGGGGGAGCAGAAAATACTCATTAGCAAAGGAACCAGACATTGTTGGTGGGATATATAAACATGAGTGACAGGCGCACTGAGACAGAAACAGGAAATTTTGAGAGCAGCAAAGAAGAAATGGATGGATCTTCAAGAAAGAGGAACAGGAAGGATCTAGTTTAACTATGGGACCAGCCGAGATCAGAGAGGGCTGACCTAGAAAGACAGAAGGGTCTCAGACAAACCCAGAGGACTCTGCCCAAATCCAAAAAAATTCTTCAAAGTGATTACAAAAACTACTTACAGAAAACACAAATAGATAGGTATTATTTCATCTAAATCTCTCCCTCTCTCTTACTCTTTACTTAACTGCATAAGAAAATCTCTCTGAGGGCTTTTACTGTCACATGTACCTGAAGGGGCAAACACAGATGGCCCCACATTCTATATAATTCAAAGAAACCAGCAAGAGCTGCTGCAGAAGCCTACAGGAAACAGCCATAATTTCAGGAACAACATATTTGGATCATAGCATCCCAACTCCCAAGTGTTGTCAGACAAAATTTACAGCTGGAGCATATGCCTAAGAGTCCAAGATAAAGGCCAATGGCAACAACCACCTGACCCCATCAAGCTAAAAGCACATAGGTTTCAGCATTTGGAACTCATCACTGCAGTCTGGCACAAGTACTCAGCAAGGAGAGCTTAACCAGATCTATAAAAGGGAATCTGTGTTGGCTTTATCTAGGATTCACAGTACCTAAAAGCTGGCCCTAAGGTGTGCAAATAGCAAGCGTGAAAAATCAGGACACTTGAGGAGAAAGGTTGGGGGAGGGGGGTTGTAAGGGGAAAGGTGATATAGTAACATACATAAGACAATCACCCTAATATCACCATGGTCCCAATAATATTGGAAACTCCAGTTGGCCCCTTGGTCTGTTCCAAGTGGGAGACTGAATCTTTTTAATAGCTTCACACCCTTGAAATTGTGTCTATGTGAACTGCCCAAAGTGTCAATTGTTTTTCAAATTTGCCAATCTTTCTGAGCTGGGGATGTGTACCACCATAAATGGGAAACTATGTATAGGCAATCTTTAAAAAAAATATTGTGTTTGGGGAAAAAATCCACAAAAACAATCTACAACTTCTGAAATAGCTAGTTCAAAAGATAATACAAATAAAATAAAATTTTAAGTGTGATTAAAAAGAAAATCCAAATAATCGAACCTTAAACTCTGAGTGGTCAGAATCCTTAATTTCTCTCTCTTTTATTAATACATTTTTTGCTGATTGTTCACACATTAATTGCTGCTCCAAGTCTTTTTGACCTTTGAGTGACTTCTCCTAAAAAGCAAAGGAAAATATTTCAAAATGTACCTTACAATAAACTGAGAATATTTATAAATTATAGGTTATTTTCAGTCACATTCTTACACAGCAAAGAAGATACACTACTCACGCTAAGAGGAGACATGTTCTTTGTTGAACATAACTTTCTCAAAATTCTATAGCTCTTTTAGCGTGAAGCTACAAGTTTAACTATCCATACGGAACATAAACATAGACATTAAATCTAAGGGTAGATCTAGCTTGCAAAGTTATTTTGAAATAACAGCTGTTATTTCAAAATAACTAACCAAGCAGATACACATGCAAGCACTATTTTCAAATAATTTTAAAATAGCAGATGCCTTAATTTGAAATTGGTAAACCTTCCCAAAAAATTGGGAAGAAGGGTGCTTTCAAAACTTAGGTTTCCTTTCCAAAGAACCCCCTCTATATGACTAGTTTTCAATTTGAAAGCAAGACTTTCAACAGGCCAAGGAGTGGCCATTATGCAAATTAGACTTTGAATATTCATATTAGTGCCTCATTAGCATTTCCGATCCATGGCATTTGCATACGCCTTCCAAAAGGAAGGAGTAGTGTAGGTACGTTCATAGAATGTCTAATGACGCTATTTCAAAATAGGCTCTATTGTATGTAGATTGCATATTTCAAAATAGCTAAGTCGTATTTCAAAATGCGTTTCTGAGTAACTGTTATTTCAAAGTAAAGTATTTTGGAGTAACCCTGCTGCAATAGCTTATTTCAAAATAAGGCTGCTGTGGAGACATACCCAAAGAAAGCTCACATTCTAGATCTACAAGTTAAAAGTTACAGGAAAAACAGACCACAATAAGGCTCCAAGAAGGTGGCATTAGCTTAATTTTAAAAAGTATTATTGGAACTAATTTCAAACTTCAGCTTCAAATGTAATCTCAATGGAATTCAACAGAGGTAGGCGTTTATAGACATTATGGAAAACGTAACTGGTGTTCTTCAAGACATGTTGCTCACATCCATACCAATGCAGGTGTGCATGCACATGCATGCCCAATTGCTGGAAGTCTTTTTCCCCCTAGCTGACAGTCATCAGGTTGGTGCAGAGCCCCCTGGGGTGGCACTGTTATTGTCACCAATATATACACTGCCCGATCCTCTCTCTGTTCAGTTCCTTCTTGCTGGCTACTGCAACAGTGGGGATGGTGAGTGGGTTTTGGAATAGGTATGAGCAACACATGTCAAAGAAAAGACAGTTAGTTACCTGTTCTGTAACTGGTGTTCTTTGAGATGTGTTGCTCATGTCCATTTCCAAGTTGGGTGTGCATTGGCGCATGCCCAGTTGCTGGATGCTTTCTGCCCTAGCCAGCAGCCACAGGGTCGGTGCGGCGCCCCCTGGAGTGGTGCCGATATGGCAACCAATGTATGCACCACCCACCCCCGCCGCCGATTAGTTCCTTCTTGCCGGCTTCTCTGACAGTGGGGAAGGCAGGAGGGTTTGGAGTGGACGAGCAACACATCTCGAAGAATGCCAGTTACGGAACAGGCTCGTGTGCATTCCAAGTTGGGCGAATACTAGCTGATGCCTAGGAGGAGGGGTCAGAGCCCAGACAGAATGAAGCACAGCCTTGCCTACTGCAGTGTCATCTCTAGCATGTTGCATCATTGCATAATGGGCCGTGAACTTGCGTATAGAGGAGCAGGTGGCCGCCCTGCAGATAGCCTGGCTAGGGACTTGGGCCAGATATGCTGCTGAGGAAGCTTGAGCTCTGGTAGAGTTAGCCCTGACTGGGGGAGGGGGACCCCCACCAGCTTATAGCATTCCTTAATGCAGGCCACTATCCAGGAGAACAATTGCTGGGAGGAGAACAGGAGGCCCTTCATCCTGTCTGCCACTGCCACAAATAGCTAGTGGGACTTCCTAAAAGGTTTGGTCCTGTCCACATAGAAGGCCAGCACACTCCTAACATCCAACGTATGTAACCTCTGCTCCCTCAGGGAGGCATGAGGCTTCAAATAAAAGACGGGTAGGGAATTGTGCTGCTTAACATGAAAGGGGGAGACCACCTTCTGAAGTAATGCTGGGTGGGGCCTCAACCTGACCCTGTCCCTGTGGAACATGGTGGACCCATTCTACACAATCAGGGCCCTTAGTTCCGACACACTCTTGGCTGAAGAAACAGCCAGCAAGAATGTTGTTTTGTAACTAAGAAATAGGAAGGAACAGGAAGCAAGGGGTTCAAAAGGTGCCCCCATGAGTCTCAACAATACCTGATTGAGGTCTCACACTGGCAAAGGTGGACGCATCTGTGGTAGGACCCTTTCCATGCCCTTCATAAGCCGCTTTACCACAGGGTCTGAGAAGACTAATGATAGGCCCGGCCCAGGGTGAAAGGCCAAGATAGCTGCTAAATGCCCCTTGACAGAGGACAGTGACAACCCTTCCTGACTCAGGAACAACAGTTAATCCAGAATAACTGGTATCGGATTCTGCCCTGGGGATAACCCCTTTTGAGTTGCCCAGAAAGAAAATCTTTTCCTTTTGGCTATATATGTTGCCTTGTGGAGGGCTTCCTGCTGTTCAGCAACACTTCTTTCACTAGTCCCGAGCACGAGATCTCCACCACTTTCAGCCATGGTGCTTCCATGCTGTGAGATGTAGCACTTGAAGGTTGAGGTGCTGCAGTCTCCCCTCCTCCTGTTTCAACAGGTCTGTATGTAATGGGAGTGCAATTGGGTCGCAGATGGACAACTCCAAGAGGGTTGAGTACCAGCGTTGTTGAGCCCATGCTGGGGTCACTAGGATGACCAATGCCCTGTCTGAGTTCGGAGTAGGGTTCAGTGGATGACTGGCACTGGAGGGAAGGCATAAAGCAGAGGGCCTGACCAACCAGTGAATGCTGAATGCATCTGTCCAGGAGCCCTGGTTCTGATTCTGGTACAAGCAGAATGTCTGGCATTTCGCGTTGAGATGGGAGGCAAATAAGTCTAATGAGGATGTCACTACTTCTGTAAAATTAAATGCAGTATTTTGGGTGTAGTGACCACTCCTGTTCCAGGAAAGACCTGCTGAGACTGTCTGGCAGGGAGATGTGGGGCCCCAGCTGGTAATACGCTCTCAGAATTTGATTTTAAATGCAAAACTCCCAGAGCCTGAGGGCCTTGTGACACAGGAGAGAAGAACATGCATCCCTTTGCTTGTTTATATAATACATTGCTGTGGTATTGTCTGTACTCAGGGCAACCCACTGACCCTTTAAACTGTTTTGAAACACCTCGCATGTGAGACTGATGACTCTGAGTTCTGAAGATTTATATGAAAGCCAGGCATCCTCCTTGTTCCAAAGAGTATGGGGCTGGCACTCCCCTAGATTCATTCCCCAGCCCGAGACTGAGGCGTCCATAACTAGAGGGAGGGTCGTGGGAGGTTGAAAGGCACTCCTATGCAGGCCAACCAAGCATCCAGCTACCAGTGTAGTGTTAATAGCACTTTTGGAGGGACTGTCACCAACATGTCTATGTTGTTCCTGAGAAGCCAGTACACCAAGGCGAGCCACAGCCAGAAAGAGCACATCTGCAGTCTGGCGTGCTGGACTACAAACGTGCACGCCACCATGTGACCCAACAACCTGAGGCATCCTCTGGCCGTGGTGGCGGGGAACTTGATCAATTCATGGATGAAGGATGCCATGGTCTGAAACCTGCTTTGTGGCAAGTAGGCTCTGGCCTACCCTGCATCTAGTAGGGCCCCCACAAACTCCACTACTTGGGTGGGGGTCAACACCAACTTCGCCTCATTTACCACGAGACTGGGAGTGTTGAATGCCTGCCGTATCAGCTGCACGCGACCCCTGACTAGTCAATCGTCCAAGTAGGGAAAGATGTGCACCCCCTGCCTGCATAGGGAGGCTGCCACCACTGCCATACATTCAGTGAAGACCCTCGGGGGCAGAGGACAGACTGAACAGAAGGACTGTGAACTGATAACGGTCCTTTCCCACCACAAAGCGGAGTAACCTCCTGCGGGGTGGATAAATTGCTACGTGGAAATATGCGTCCTGTAAGTTGAGAGCAGCAAACCAGTCCACCCCGTTATAGCATTGGAATAATTAGGCCCAGGGACATCATATGAAACCGTACCTTTTTCACAAATTTGTTTAGGTTTCACAGGTCCAAGATGGGTCATAGCCCCTCTTTTGCTTTGGGAATTAGGAAATAACAGGAATAAACCACCTGTCCCCAAAACTGATGGGGGAGCTCTTGTATAGGCTCCCCTGCCCCCCCGATGGAGGAGAGACTGTACCTCCTGCCTGAGGAGAATCTCGTGAGAAAGGTCCCTGAAGAAGGATGGGGAGGGAGGGTAGGAAGTGGGGTACGAAGAAAACCGGAGAGTGTATCCCCTTTCTACTGCATGCAGGACCCACTGATCCAAAGTTATGATGCACCAGGCATGGTGGAAAGGGGATAGGTGGAATGAAAATAAAAGCTGAGCTCGAACTGGGGTGGTGATTGGTGTGTCGTTCTCGACCGCACCATCAAAATTCTTGTTTAGACCCCGGTGGGAGTTTTTAATGACTCTGGCCCTGAGTCTGTTGGCCATGATGTCTCCCATTAGAACAGCCCTGTCTTCTACTGTTATCCCATTGCTGATGAGGGAATTGTCTGAAGAGGCCTAGGGGTGAAACGCTGACACTGGGGCGCAGGGCTGTGCAGGTGAAGTGAGCATAAGGTGGCCCTCGAGTCTTTCAGGCTGTGGAGCCTTTTGTTTGTCTTTTCCAAAACAGGGATGGCCCCTCAAAGGGAAGGTCCTGGATAGTCTGCTGGACCTTTGTAGGGGAGTCCTGCGACTTGTAACCATGATTCCCTATGCATGGCTATCCCAGAGGCCATGACCCTAGTGGCAGCATCTGCTGCATCCAGCGGTGCCTGCAGCACTGCCCTGCGTATGAGCTTATGCTCGTCCTCCACCACATTAAAATCAGGTTTACTTTCTGTTGGAACCATCTCCAAAAAGTGGGATAAGAAACTGGCCGTGTTGTATGCGTACCTGGTAACCAGAGCCTGCTGGTTCATCATCAGTCCCTTGACCAAGGTCGTTGGGGCGCCTTCATGACAATGTTCTTTATAGTGTCTCTCCATCTTCGGCAGTCGTGTGCCAATTCTTGAGTTGTGGCAAAGCTCATCCCTGTCAATTCTTTAATGTTGTCTATCTATTGCTTTTTCTTTCTGCCACATCTCCTTTTGCCATTGACTGTGCCGTGCAGTATGGTCTTGAACAGGCCTGATGATCTTGTTGCACGTCCATATCATCTTAGTTTGCTCTTTCATGCTGGATAGTAGGTCGCGATGAGGTCCTATTGCCAAGTTGATGATGTTTCTGACCTCTTCATTACTAATATGTGCCGTGTAGGGGACGTAAAGCAACTTGCGGTATAGCTTCATTTCAAGGGCCTCGATCTTGCGCTATAGTTCTGCTGTCAGAGTCCAGGTCTCACAAGCATATAAAAAGATGGAGTGTACAACAGCCTGCATGAGCCTTACTTTTGACTTTAGGGATATGTTTTTGTCTTTCCAGATTGGTTTTAATTTTACCATTGCTGCAGTTGTTATTGCTGTTCTGGCGAGCAGTTCTGGTTTTGTACCTGCATCAGAGATGATCAACCCTAGGTATTTAAATTGTTTTACTTCTTCCAATTTCTGTTGTTTTATGGACATTTGTGTGGATGTAGCCCTAGGATCTTTGGTCATGAGTTTTGTCTTTTCTGCGTTTATTTCCACGCCATATTTTGTTGAAGTTTTATCTAGGCATTTAACAAGGTTATCTAGTTCTTTTTCACTCCTTGCCAGTCCAACAATGTCATCTGCAAAACGTAAGCTGGTTATAGATTGACCGCCAATACGTACGGTTCCAGAGTGGTCATCTAGAGCACCTATCATGATACATTCCGGAAAGATGTTGAAAAGAGTAGGAGAGAGTATGCAGCCCTGTCGTACTCCTATAGTGGTATGGAATCAGGCACCACTAATTAATACTGCACGACTGGCCTTTTTGCACACATTTTTAATTATGTCAAGGCTAACAGCTTCCAACTGGCAGCCTGAGCACACGGCCTTTCAAACAAACCGACCGGTCAGCACTCCAAACACCAAACAGACAGACAAACCCAGGCCCAGAACCCCCAAACCCAGACACCCACACAATCCAGAGAGCCACTTACCTGAAGGTGCTGTAGTTTGCTCCCTCCTTCCCCAGGAGAGCCCCTCTCAAAACTCCCTCCTGTTAGCAACCACTCTGTTTGCAAGCTCCCTGGTCGCTTGCCAGCAGGGTTTAAAAAAAGCTCTGGCCTTCCTGTTAGCCTTGATTAGGTTTGAAATCTGAACTCTGCATGCCGATTGGCTGAGCGGTAGGCAGAGGGAGGGGCTCTCAGGAAGGCCAGAGCTTTTTTAACCCTGCTGGCAAGTGACCAGGGAGCTTGCGACCAGGGCAGTTGCAAACAGGGTGGCTGCTAACAGGATGGAGTTTTGAGAGGGGCTCTCCTGGGGAAGAAAGGGGCAAACTACAGCACCTGCAGGTAAGTGGCTCTCTGGAGTGTGTGGGTGTCTGGGTTTGGGGGTTCTGGGCCTGGGTTTGTCTGTTTGGTGTTTGGAGTGCTGACCGGTTGGTTTGTTTGAAAGACCATATGGTCAGGCTGGCAGTTGGAAGCTGTTAGCCTTGATTACGCTTGAAATCTAAACTCTGTGTGCCAATTGGCTGAGCGGTAGGCAGAGGGAGGGGCTCTCAGGAAGGCCAGAGCTTTTTAAACCCTGCTGGCAAGCGACCAGGGAGCTTGCAAACAGGGTAGTTGCTAACAGGAGGGAGTTTTGAGAGGGGAGTTTAGAGGGGGAACTTAGAGGGAGCTAGGTACTTTTCAGGGGTAAGGGGCGGCAAGATGGCGATGGCGGCGGAGTTCCCAACTGCTGTCTGGAGCTGAAGGACCCGCTGCCCCCAGGGTGCAGCGCAGGCAGCGGGATGCAGGTGGGCTTGGGGAGCGTGGGGGGCGAGACCGAGGGGCGCCGGTGGTGGGCATGTGGTTTGGGGGCATGTGATATGGCTGTGTGGATGGCGGCGCCCACGGAGGCTGGTGGTGGCGCACCCGGCTAAGAATGCCTGGGCTTTCAGGCCCAGTCCTGCGATCCCTGCACACGCATCCCGCATCAGCTGCGTGGGGCTCCACGGGCAGCCACAGCCAGAAGAAGAGTTGGTAGCTTTGGCGGGGACCCAGGGCGCAGCTGGGCTGCGAGATTGGCACCTCTTGGAGGACATGGGGCTGCAGCAGCACGCAGCCGGGTGCGGAGAGGCCAGGGGAGGGGGGGATCTGGGGGCGATGAGAGCTGATGGGGGGCAGTGTGGTGAGGTGGGGGGACATGGGAGTAGATGGGAGGTAAGGGGGCGCGGAAGGGGGATCTGGAGGTGATGGTAGCTGATGGGAGGCAGAGGGGTGGGGAGGAGGGTCCTGGGGAGGGGAGGAGGTCGTCAGGCCACGGGGAGCTATGGGGACACATGGTGCCAGGGAGGTGCAAGAGATAGTGGGATCGTTACCCACATTCTCCATGCCTCACTGCCTTGTGGGTTATCCTGGCAAAGAGCAAGGTTAAGGGAGTAAACCCTGACAGAAAATCCAGAGGGGAGTTCTACTATTCAGGAGCGCATTCCTCACTGGCTCAGAGCACGAACATTTCATGGCACTCAGCCATGAAACTTCTATGCTTTGAGGTGAAGCAGCAGAAGGTTGGGGTGCTGCAACCGCCCCTCGTCCTGCATCAAGAGGTCCATGCATAAAGGGAGCGTTACTGGTTCACTCACTGACAGGTCCAATAGGACCAAGAATCAATGCTGCCTGTCCCATGCTGGAACATGTTAAAAAGGCAGTGAGAGAGAAAAGGGCAGCTTTTAAAAAGTGGAAGTCAAATCCTAGTGAGGAAAATAGAAAGGAACATAAACACTCCCAAATTAAGTGTCATAATGTAGTAAGAAAAGCCAAAAAAGATTTTGAGGAACAGCTAGCCAAAAATTCAAAAAACGATAGTAAAATGTTTTTTAAATACATTAGAAGCAGGAAGCCCACTAAAAAAGCAGTGGGACCCTTGGACGATAAAGATATAAAAGGAGCGATCAAGGAAGACAGTGCCATTGCGGAGCGATTAAATGATTTCTTTGCTTCAGTCTTCACGGCTGAGGATGTTACAGAGGTTCCTAAATCTGAGCCAGCCTTTTTAGGTGACAAATCTGAGGAACTCACTCAGATCGAAGTGACATTAGAGGAGGTTTTGGAGTTAATGGATAAGCTGAATAGTAACAAGTCTCCAGGACCAGACGGCATTCACCCAAGGGTTCTGAAAGAACTCAAATGTGAAATTGCGGAGTTATTAACAGTGGTTTGTAACCTATCCTTTAAATCCACTTTCGTACCAAATGACTGGAAGATGGCCAATATAACGCCAATATTTAAAAAAGGCTCTAGAGGAGACCCTGGCAATTATAGACCGATAAGTTTAACATCAGTACCAGGCAAATTAGTAGAAACACTAGTAAAGAATAAAATTGCAGGCACGTAGAAGAGCACGAATTGTTGGGCAAAAGTCAGCATGGTTTCTGCAGAGGGAAGTCGTGTCTAACTAATCTATTAGAATTCTTTGAAGGGGTTAATAAACATGCAGACAAGGGGCACCCAGTGGACATAATATACCTAGATTTCCAGAAAGCCTTTGACACGGTCCCACACCAAAGGCTTTTATGTAAATTAGGTGGTCATGGGATAGGAGGAAAGATCCTTTCATGGATCGGGAATTGGTTAAAAGACAGAAAACAAAGGGTGGGAATAAATGGTAAATTTTCACAATGGAGGGGGGTAACTAGTGGTGTTCCCCAGGGGTCAGTCCTGGGACTGATCCTGTTCAACTTGTTCATCAATGATCTAGAAAATGAGGTAAGCAGTGAGGTGGCAAAGTTTGCAGATGACACCAAGTTGTTCAGGACAGTCAAAACCAAAAGGGATTGTGAAGAACTACAAAAAGATCTCAGCAAACTGAGTGATTGGGCAGCAAAATGGCAAATGAAATTTAATGTGGGTAAGTGTAAGGTAATACATGTTGGAAAAAATAACCCAAATTACACGTACTACATGATGGGGTCAAATTTAGCTACGACAGATCAGGAAAGGGATCTTGGAGTTATAGTGGATAGTTCTCTGAAGACATCCACGCAGTGTGCAGCGGCAGTTAGTAAGGCAAATAGGATGCTAGGAATTATTAAAAAAGGGATCGATAATAAGACAAAAGATATCATACTTCCCCTATATAAAACTATGGTACGCCCACATCTTGAGTACGGCGTGCAGATGTGGTCTCCTCACCTCAAAAAAGATATATTGGCATTAGAAAAGGTTCAGAAAAGGGCAACTAAGATGATTAGGGGCTTGGAACGGGTCCCATATGGGGAGAGGCTAGAGAGACTGGGACTTTTCAGTTTGGAAAAGAGGCGATTGAGGGGCGATACGATAGAGGTATATAAAATCATGAATGGTGTGGAGAAAGTGAATATAGAAAAATTATTTACCTTTTCCCATAATACAAGAACTAGGGGACACCAAATGAAATTGATGGGTAGTAGGTTCAAAACTAATAAAAGGTAATTTTTCTTCACACAGCGCACAGTCAACCTGTGGAACTCCTTGCCCGAGGAGGCTGTGAAGGCCAGGACTCTATTAGGGTTTAAAAAGGAGCTTGATAAATTTTTGCAGGTTAGGTCCATAAATGGCTATTAGCCAGGGATAAAGTATGGTGCCCTAGCCTTCAGAACAAGGGCAGGAGATAAATCACTTGATCATTGTCTTCTGTTCTCCTTCTCTGGGGCACCTGGCATTGGCCACCGTCGGCAGATGGGATGCTGGGCTGGATGGACCTTTGGTCTGACCCAGTATGGCCATTCTTATGTTCTTATGAACCACCAGGCTCACCAAAGCGTGATCTGACTGACTTTTGAGGAGGAACTTGTGAAGGAGAGGAACTGGAGGAAATGCATACAAACTAGGCCTGCCCATGAAATGCTGAACACGTCCACCTAAGATTCTGGGTTCCAGTTCTGGTAAGAACAAAATATCTGATGCTTTGCATTGAGATGAACAGCAAGGAGATCCACCTGCAGATAGCCTCAAATCTGGAAAATTGACTGTAACACATCCAGGTGAATGGACCACTTGTGGCTCATAAAGGATCTGCTGAGGTTGTCTGCTATGGTATTGTGAACCCCCAGTAAGTAGTGAGCTTGTAGGAGAATCTGATGTTGAATACAAAACTCCCCAAGTCTGAGGGCCTTGTGACACAGGGGGAAGTAAGTGTGCATCCCCATGTCTATTGATACTATTCATTGCTGTTGTGTTGTCCATGGTCACTATCACAAAATGACCCACCAGTCAGTTCACACAGGGAAGATGCAGTCCATTATCAGTAGCTAATGTGGAGGTGTGAACATCAAGAGCAGAGAAACTGCTTTTGTAATTGGCCAACAACTCCCAGTCTCTGTTCAATCCTTGCTTGATGGTGTCAAATCTGCAAATGAATTGCAGTTTTGTAGTTTCTCTTTGGAGTTTATTTTTGAAGTTTTTTTTATTGTAGGACTGCTACTTTTAAATCTGCTAGTGAGTGTCCAGGGAGACTGAAGTGTTCTCCTTCAGGTTTTTGTATGTTACTGTTCTGATGTCTGATTACGTCCATTTATTCTTTTACATAGAGACTGTCCAGTCTGGCCAATGTAAATTGTAGTGGGGCATTGCTGGCACATGATGGCATATAGTATATTAGTGCATGTGCAGGTGAAAGTGCCTCTGATGGTGGTATTGATGTGGTTAGGCCCTGTGATGGTATCACTGGGGTAGATGTGTGAGCAGAGTTGGCACCAGCACCTGTTCAGGAATTGGTTCGAGGTTTAGAGTTACTGTGGTGTGGTCTATAGCTGCTGGTGAGAATTTGTTTAAGGTTGGCAGGCTGTTTGTAGGTTAGGACAGGCCTGCCTCCCAAGGTGTGTGAGAGTAAAGGATCATTGTCCAGGATGGGTTGTAGATCACTCACGATGCGCTGGAGAGGCTTTAGCTGGGGACTGTATGTGATGGCCAGTGATGTTCTCTTGTTTTCCTTGTTGGGCCTGTCTTGTAGACGGTGGCTTCTGGGTGCACGCCTGGCTCTATCAATCTGTTTCTTCACGTCCTCAGTTGGGTACTGTAGTTTCAGGAAAGCTTTGTATAGGTCTTATAGATGTTTGTCTCTGTCTGACGGATTGGACCAAATGCGGTTGTACTTTAGTGCCTGGCTGTACACAATGGATTGTGTAGTGTGCCTCGGATGGACACTGAAGGCAGGTAGGTAAGCGTAGTGATCCATGTGTTTCTGGGTGATATTTTTCTGACCATCACTTATTTGCACAGTAGTGTCCAGGAAATGGATCTCTTGTGTGGACTGGTCCAGGCTGAGGTTGATGGTGGGGTGGAAACTGTTGAAATCACAGTGGAACTCTTCAAGAGCCTCTTTCTCATGGGTCCAGACGATGAAGATGTCATCACTGTAATGCAAGGAGAGGAGAGGCGCTAGGAGATGAGAGCTGAGGAAGCACTGTTCCAGGTCAGCCATAAAAATGTTGGCATACTTTTGGGCCATGCGGGTGCCCATAGCAGTGCCACTGATCTGAAGGTATAAATTGTCCTCAAATCTGAAATAGTTGTGGGTGAGGACAAAGTCACAAACCTCTGCTGCCATTTGTGCCTGGGTCTCATCAGAGATCATGTTCCTAACAGCTTGAAGTCCATCTTCATGTGGGATATTGGTGTAAAGGGCCTCTACATCCATGGTGGCCAGGATGGTGTTTTCAGGAAGATCATGTCTATATGTCTCTCACAGGGTGATACACCAAAGCCAACCACAACTGGAGAAAGCACAGGCAAAGCCTGGCATGTTCTACCACAAACATGCATGACGCCATGAGTCCAAGGAGTCTCTGGCCGTCGTGGTGGGGAACCTCATCATGTCATTTATGATGCTGGCCATGACCTGAAAACTGCTCTGCAGAAGGGAGACCCTGGCACACACTGAGTCCAAAAGAGCCCCCATGAACTATATCTTCTGGGTGGGAATCAGCATCGACTTTGTCTTATTTACTAACAGCCCAAGACCATCGACTGTCCATCAAATAAACCCCAAGTCATGCCACCACCATCATGCACTTGGTGAAGACTCCTGGAGCTGTCAAAAGGCTGAACGGGAGGACTGTGAACTGATAATGTCCCCCATTCACTACAAACCTCAGAAACCTCCTGTGCAGAGGGTACAGTGCAATATGAAAATATGCGTCCTGTAAGTTAAGAGCAGCAAAACAATCCCCTTGATCCAGCAACAGAATTATGAGTCCAAGACATACCATGTGAAACCTGATCTGTTTTTTTACATACTTGTTCAGGCCTCGCAGGTCCAAGATAGGCCTCAGACCCCCTTTGGATTTTGGTATTAGGAAATAACGGGAATAAAACCCCTGACTGCTGAACTGACGGGGAATCTCCTCTATCGCACCTCACTCAAGGAGCAACTGGACCTCTTGGGTTGGCAGGGTCCTGTGAGAGGGGTCCTGGGAAGAGGGACAGGGAAGGAAGGTGGGAAGGGCATTAAGAACTGAATCGGATAGCATATTCCTCTTCTACTGTATGCCAGATCCATACGTCCAATTTTATATGGCACCAGAGAGGGTACAAAGGGGATAGGTGAAAAGAAGGGGTGTGCTGGATCCCAAGTGTGAAGTGGTTTGATGCTTCCAACTGCACCATCAAAAGTTTAGTTTCAGTCCGGGGTAGGGGGGTGATGTGTTCTGCTGTTCCTGACGCTGGCCAAGCTGGTTCGAGTGCCTCCAGTCACTATGACTCCATCTTCTTTTGGGGTCTCTAACCTGCTGCTGCTGCGGGAACTGCCTAGAAAAGGGAGGGGGTGGGGTGAGTAAGGTGCCTGTGCTGACTTGTGCTGACTTGTGCTGACACAAGCTCTTGAATCTTCAAGACTATGAAGTCCTTTGTCCATTTTCTCAGAAAACAAGATGGGTCCCTCAAAGGGTAGATCTTGTGTGGTCTGCTGCACCTCCTGAGGCAGGCCAGAGACCTGCAACCATGCCCCATCCCTCATGGCAAATCCCTGAAGCCATAACTTTGGTAGCCGCATCTAGGGGGTTTGGAGGGATCAGTTTATTTTCCTCTACCACCGCTGTAAATTCTTGCTTAACATCTGGAGGGAACTAGTTCCAAGAATTTAGACTGGGAGAACATTGTGTTAAAGGAGTACCTGCTCACTACAGCCTGCTGGTTTGATATATGCAACTGTAAATCCCCTGTGGAATAAACCTTCCTCCCATAAAAGTCCTATTTATTGGCTTCTCTATTTTTGGGAGAAGGGCCTTGAAAACCTTGCTGCTCCCTGTGCTTGGTTGCGTCAACAACCAAGGAGTTAGAGTTGGAGGGGAAGAATGGATACTCATTCCCCTCAGAGGGGACAAAATACCACCTTTCGCTCATCCTGGCATTTGGCTGGGCAAACACCAGCGCCTGCCACACAATTTTGACCATCTGGGCAAATGTTTTTATGATGGGTAAGGCCATCCTAGAGGGACTCTTTGATGATAAAATGTCTACCATGGGGTCTGCCTCATCTTTAACCTCTTCAGCTTGGCTACCCAAGTTCTGAGCAACCCTACGAAGGGGCCACTATGGTGCTCAATCATCCTCCAACATTGGAGAAGCAGAGGAACCTTCCACTACTTCATCCGGGGAGGATGATGAAGAGGTGCCAGCCTGCCCAAACTACTTGGGTCCATGGCCATTGAGGGGTCCGCACCCACTGCCAGTGGTGGAGGGAACAGCTGAGTTGTTGGCATTGCAGAACCCACCGAGGTGGTACTGGGGCCGGCGCAGGTGGGAGAGAGGCTGAGGCCATCGAGGTTACCAGCACTGACGGGGTCCACCTACATGGCACTGAGGCCAAGGGCATCAGCACCGATGCAGCTGTCACCAGTGCTGTTGTGGTTGGCATCAATACTGGTCTGTACCCTGGCATTGATTGGTCTGTTGTTGCCTCCTGCAGTGGCATCCCCAGTACGGGTGATGGTACCTTGCACAGTACCATACAAACCCCCTGATGCCACCAGCTGTGATGCAGCCCCAGAGTGCGGTCTAAGGAATTGGCCCTGAGATTCATGATAAGCCCAGGCAGTCCAAAAAGGCCTTCAAGGAGACACCTGCCAAATGTGTTGGCTCTGACCATGCCTCAAGTGTCAGCTCTGGTGGGGTGAAGAATGGCCACTCCCATTTCTTTCTGATCCCGAAAAGTAAGAGTCTGACTCTGAACCCGATGACTCTGATGCCGAGGACCAGGGAGGTGCCTTACCTACAAGCACGTGCGTTGGCCTCAACTGTGCCGGCGCCTGCACCCATACTGCAGTCACTGAATGTACAACCAACAGCGAAGACAGTGCTATTATAATTGATTTGCCCCATGACAGAGGCCAGCTCCGCCTGTGTACAGGTGGTGCCAAAGTCCTTGGAGTTGAGGTGGCACCACAATCCTCAGGAGACTTTGCATCGCTTGGAATGCCTCAGGCATCAAAGGCACATCCGGTGAGTGAGGACTGGATCCATGAGCTGGTGTCAATGCTGAGCTCTTCTGCCACGGTTTGACCCATCTGAGTCTGGGGGTCATCCCCTCTCCTTGACGCCACAGGGGACTGATCCCTCTTGTCCCTCTTCCACTTCTGTGGAACCAGGGACTGAGATATGTGCCAGCCCATCACCACAGCGCTGAGCACCTTTGTCCATCGTCAGTGCCGACACCACACTCGGTGCCAGTGTGCAGGACACCGAGGAAGCCGTGTTTGGACCCACTGACGCTGAATGGGCTGGTTGAAGCAAGGCTTCCATTAGGAGGACTTTCAGGAATTGTGCCCTCTCCTTTAGGGTCCTCAATTTAAAAGTCCTGTGGATTGCACAGCTATCCCTTTGATGGCTCTCGCCCAGGCACTGCAGACAGGCAGAGTGGGGATCGCCCTTCAGCCTGTGCTTGACGCATTCTCCACAGGCCTTACAGCCTGGAGACCCTGGCATGCCATGGTGCTGGGACTGTGAGAAGGGGAAACCAGCCTCCCAACCTGGGCCGACAACTATGTATACAAGAACTATTAACACACTAGCCACCGAACTAATAAGCTACAATTAACTGTTAACTATCTACAGATAAAGGCTACCAGCTACTCCCTCAAGCACAGGGAGTCCCAACAACTGTCACCACAGCAAGAAGGAACAGAGTTGGGAGAGGGTTGGGTGGTATATACACTGGCGACCATAACAGCACCACAGGGGGTGTTGCACTGACCTAAGGAAAAAAGACTTCCGGTAATTGGGCATGCGAGTGCACACACGCCTGCATTGGAATGCACATGAGCAATCACTGGAAGAAGTAGTGATTACTTAGAAAGGCATCTGAATGAAGACAAGGTGACCTATTGGCATACCAAGACTAAATCAGCTAGTCCATAGGAGATAACATGCAAAAAACTAGAAGCACAGAGGAAAATCAATAGGACATCAAGGCTCACATCATTGCCATGCTCTAGAAGCCAACATAAGACAACGTGGAGGCCGTGGTGGAGCTGTGGAAGCCCAGGAGAGGGAGAACCAGAAGGATTTAGGGACTTCAATAAAAGGTGAGTGAAATAGCCTAAATGATCGGTTAGAAAGTTAAGTTTAGCATCTGCTTAAGAAATGACTGGACAGGGTTCCTACTGGTCACTAGGAAGCCTCTACAAGGGTCCCTGGACAACAAATGAAAATGTCTTTAGATCATTAACATATAGGACCATTTATATTTACCAAGGCTTCCGTCAGATCTTCAAGTTGTGTTTCTTTGTTGCTTTTAAGTTTGGCCATCTCTTCTACAGCAAATACAGTGTAAAGATAAAATTATCCATTTTGCATTATACTTGTATTATCAACATTGTTTGCTCTTACAAAAGCTTTTCAGGCCTCAGTTCTATAAAACATCTAACTTTGTACAAATGAGTAGCTTTCTTAACTACAATGGCATTGAACTTCTGAAAGTCCTTGGAGCTGAGGTGGCACCACAATCCTCAGGAGACTTTGAATCACTTGGAATGCCTCAGGCATCAAAGGCATGTCTGGTGAGTGATGGGTATTTATGTACATATTTATGTGTCTTGATGAATCAACATCAGACATATTGCTTTTTATTTTTAGTTTTAAGTCCTGTCTGAAAATTAATTTATATTTTACAGTTGCATATCTATTTTATGGAGTTAAAAAAGATTTTGGCTCACATCTAGAAATTTTTACGCAAGGTTATATTCGGCTCTAAATTGTATCTTGGTAATATGACAATTGAAAGCTGAGTGGGACAAACACATATTGAATATACACGTCAATAAAAATTAAATCATTCACTTCAATGGTATTCATAACCCTACTTACAGATGTGTTTTTGCAAAACCTAAGTTGAATTGTTGTTCACGAGAACGCACCGAGAAAGCAAGTTTCAGAATACTTATGCAAACTTCTGCTTGCACAAAGATTTGGACGACAAGTGTTCATATGGCTGTCTTGAAATTCCACTGACATCCCTCCTCCTGTTTAATAAAAGTTGCTATACACTATATAGTCTAGAAGCAAATCCCATAGTATTGTTTGTTAGACACCAGTCACAAATTACAAATAATGAATGCTAATATTCAGGACAAACAGCTCATAAAACACCTTCTGGCTTAAATATTTTTGCATGAAGTATATGTGGAACGATACACACGACTATGAAAGTAACAAAAAACTTGGGGCCAACATTCATGACTAATTCAGGCTCTGCTTGGAAGGCAAAGATCTGGTAAAAGGGAGAAATGATAGCTTTCTTAGCTATCTTTTCACTTCTTTGATCCTAGAACTGCTGCTCAATCTCACTCAGAACAGTCTGAAAGACAGATACTTATCAACATTACACACATAGAAGATATCTCACAACAGCGATGGGCAACAAAGGCTAGCGAGTGGGCTGCATAAATGGCCCTCCATCTCGGTGGGCCCCAAGAACTTAATTCTTTCTAAAGAACTCTTACCCAGTTCAACAGATTTCTTTTGGAGCTCTGAGGCAAGTATTTCTGATTCTTCTTCAAGTTTCTTCAATCTATTTAAAAACAGTAATTAAAACAGTATTTTCCTATGTACTATATAACAAACTGAAAGTCTAAAGAAAGTCAGTCATAGTTCTACTGGAAATACAGTGTGTTTACCTGCCAGCTAACAAGCAGACAGATAAGTATGTTATGCATTTAGGCAAGAAATCTGTTAAAAATTTAAGTACTAAACATCTTATCAATATGTTGCCTGAATAGCAGGCACAACAAATGGAGTTAAAATAAACAAATAAAAAGATAATTTCCTAAAATATAGATTTTTTTAAAAAGTAAACATTACACTTTTTTCTTTTAAAAACAGTGTTCAGATTTTCCCTCAGGGTGCAGCTACACTTGCATTCCTCTTTCGGAGGTATGCAAATGAGGCACAAATCTGCATATTCAGCACCTCATTTGCATATTCTAATTTCAAAAGAGCTTCTTTCCAAAGAACAAAGCCAGTGTAGATCCTGCTCTTTCAAAAGCAAACCCATCTTCGAAAGAATCCTTCTTCCCTTTATTTAATGGGAAGAAGGATTATTTAGAAGATGGGGTTTACTTTTGAGAGAGCAGCGTCTACACTGGCTTTCTTCTTTCAAAAGAAGCTCTTCCGAAATTAGAATATGCAAATGAGCAAATATGCAAATTTACACCTCATTTGCATTTTCAGTTTACCTCGTTTGCATACCTCTTTCAAAAGAGGAATGCAAGTGTATATGCACCCTTAGACTTCTGACTTTGGAGTAACCACAGAAAAGACGGTGCAGTTACTTCACATTTATACCAGTTTACCCAAGAGCTAGTTTTAACCTCACAACTCATGAATTTCTCAAAACTTCTACTAGTAGTGTGACATTAAAGTGCAGTGTGGTCAGTCTCCTGAAAATTTCCATGACAGGCACTGAATAAAATACCTACCAACAATTTTACTGAGATGAATTTTGATTACCATCTTTTGCAAAAGGAAGTTTTAATGATGAAAAATTAAATGATAGAACAGTAAGTATCACTAAATAATACTATTATATACCGCCTGAATGTCCCTATCAATACATTTATTATTAGAGAAAACTTTTACTATAGTACTGCCTACAGATACCAACTATGATTAGGGCCACACTGTATTAAAACACAACATGCACACAGTAAAAGAAAGTATCAGCCCTAAAAAACTAACAATTCAGCCACGATAAAGGACATGAGAAGCTAAGGATGGTACTTTACAGGTAGAAAACTGAGGCACAGAGATCAATTAATTAAGGTCACACAGGAAGCTCCACCAAAGAGCTGGGAACTGAATATTTGCTAGTGCCTTAAATGACAAGAAAATCCTTTCATGCTAAATGCAAACTGTTTTTAACCTATTTTGTTCTCCTTTCAGCAACTGTTTCAAATTAGAAATGGCAATTTCAGATTCTTCAACAACTGATGCACGCAAAGCCCTAGTTTCTATAAGTTCTTCCATTTGTGCTTCTTTTTCTCCAGTGACTTCAATTAAGGTTTTCATTGCAGTCCGTAATTCGGTTTCTAAACTCTTCTGAGCAGTCTAAACAGAAATAATTGTGGAAAAAAAAATTGCCGTAAATAAATGTTGTAGCATTAAATAGAATTAAGTGTAAAAAAATCATTGTAAATATATGTTGTAGCAAGCAATTACAATTCAGGGCTTAGATGAAAATTATTGAAAATTGCTTGTACAAATTACTCATTTACCTGATTTATAGTGCATTTTGATTTGTGTAAAAAAAAAAAAAAAATCAGAGTAAGTCATACCTCTGTTTTTTGTAACAAAACTTTAGCTTCTTCCAATTCTGCCATCAAATGTTCCTGTTTGTTGTGTGATTCTTTTAACATTTCTACTTGTTTTTCTAAACAATTGTTACAGATAAGATATAAATTAATGTTTTGAAACAATGTCTGTACTATTCTAGAATAATTTGTACAATATATGCCAGTTACATAAATTACGTCTCTCACTTGTTTAGGAAAGAGATCTGAGACGGCGCTGCATATCTATAACTTTTCATTATGTAAATATAAAATAAAGGGAATATTAATATATATTTTATTTATAAAACTTAACTAAACGTATTTTTCTTAGGCAAAATATAGTATAAAAAACACTAAAAAACCTTCCAAAATAAATGTTTATTATTCTTCATATAAAAAATGAGTTAGGACCCTCACCACAATTTTACAAAGGTATGGAAATAAGATTGTATCATTTTATTAGTAATTATGTTATGTGTCGAAACCACAAAAAATGTGCTATCATTTTTCCTTACATTAAATAATTCTTAAAAATGGCTGACAGTTCAGAAGACTGAAGTCCTTTCTTTGACATTTGTAAGCTTCACTCAAAAACTTTTATTGACATATCTCAACTATGAAAAGTCCTCTTCTAAAAGCAGCTCAATTTCCAATGCCATCCAACCTTCAGTCTTTTGCCTGCCTACACGTATGCCAACTTTAATGCCATCCGTAATGGTAGTTTTGGAGATGCAGAAATGTGCCAAATGGAGAAGAGTGAAACCACCACTTATTTCACATGCTGGAAATTAATAAATTTTGGTGATGGTAACCAGTGACAAAATGCTGATCTACGTTCAAAAATTGTACCCTTTTTAGCTATAATGATAGAGTTAAAATGAAACTCCTGCCTCAGGGGTGGGGAACCTTTTCCCCGTACACAAATCAGCCAGTGGCCACACAAGCAAGAAGCAACAGAAAACCAAAAAAAACTTCTCATTGTGTGGTCCCTAACTGAAAAACAAAACAAAGGAGACACTCCTCCTCATTCCTCCATACCTCAAGCCCACTTCCTGGCAGTCCTCTTCCTCACTGAACCTCTCATATTTGCTCCTATCCCCATAGCTTAAGGGGGGCCAGGGCTCGTTCATTTTGTGGGCTGGGGGTGGGTGAACTGGATAGGAATAGGGCACAGGAATGGGATGGGGTGAGTGATCTGGGTGGCAGTGGGGTGCAGGAGCAGTCTGTGAGTAGCGGGTCTGGGTGGGAGGGGGTACAAGAGTAGGCTTGGAGTCTGACAAGGATGGGGTGCAGAAGGATGGGAATACGGGGTCTGGGTGCAAGGAAAGGTGGGTGGGTAGGAAGGTTTGGGATGTGGGGTCTGGAAGGGAGGGATGGAGGTAAGGAGTCTGGGAGGAAGGAGGGAGGAGCAGAGTACGGGAGCAAAGTCAGGGTGGGAGGGAAGATGAAGAAACAGGGTTGGTGGGGGTCTGGGCAGGAGGGAGGGTGCAGCAGATGTCTGGGGATGCAGGGTCTTTGCCACAGGGTACAACTTACCTGGATAGCACCCCTGAACGCATATGGCTCTGCACCCATCACTCCCAGGCATCACCCTCCCCTGGCCAATGAGAGTGGGCAAGATAAAGCCTCCAGGAAGCACTGAAGCTGCCGTGGCTGCTCCCTCTCCTTTTTCCCGGCTAGGGGAATGGCAGTGGCACCCAGGAAGCTGCTTCCTGCTTCCCCCACTGCGCGGCAGAGCCTGTGGGCCAGGTCTGGCTTGCCTGATATTTCCCACCAGGGTCAGGGCTCTTCATCCCCCACTCCGGATGCAGGGGAGTGGAGCCCCAAGCCTCGGGGTCAGGATCCACACTAGTCACTGTCTGGATCCAGATTATGGGCCGGGTGTTCCCCATCCATGTCCTTCCCCAATGTGGACACGGGGATACCAGTATAACTTATTCATGTAAGGGGCTAAGCTATACTGTTATAACAGTGTCCATGCTAGCTGAAAAAAAAATCATTATATTGGTACAAAATATCGCGCTTATATTATACCACTACAAAACCATGTATTGCTGGTGAGTGTACTGAGACAAAAACAGCTGATCATGCTGACCAGCATTGTCTCTCAGTGTTCTTTTTCTTTTATCAGGCTGTCTGCATCCATCTCTTGTCTGGTTTTATATTAAAATTACAAACTTTCTGGGGCAGAAACTACATTTTCTTTTATTTATACGGCACCTAGCACAGTGGGGTCCTGGTCTGTGATAGCACTTCTAGGCACTATAATAATAATAAGTAATTTTAGCTCAGATCCTACAGATGAAAGTATGAGCATACTGCTGTGGCATATGGTGCTAATGGTTTATCCATTCGGGTGTTACTGCTCTATAAGCACCCAGACCCTGGTTAAAGAAACTGTGCGGATTAAAAAACTGGTCAGGCAGTTGCAGCTGTGACACTCCTTTGCAATGAGAAGCAAGTGAGTAATGCCAAGGCTCACTTTTGCAGGCCATGTGCTCTCAGTGAGAAGCCTTGGACTAAGGGTCTCACAGATCAAAAGTGCAGGAGCTGGAGGTGGTGTAGCAACCCTGGATAGTAATGTATCTTTTAGTGGAAACTTTGTATTACTATGTGTCATTGTATCACCCTATGTCTTTTTAATAGGCCACAGACTTTTGTATTACTCTTTAGATTTGTTATTTTATACTACTTTGTACCTTTGTAATATCATTTATATTGGTTATTTTATATTCATAAAATGCTTTGTACCTGATTAAATATTGTACCTAAAACTCCATTTTACTCTTCATAGAATCATAGAAGTGTAGGACTGGAAGGGACATTGAGAGGCCATCGAGTCCAGCCCCCTGCCCTCATGGCAGGACCAAGCATTTTCTAGACCATCCCTGAAAGCCATTTATCTAACCTCTTCTTAAATAGCTCCAGTGATGGAGATTCTACCACCTCCCTTGGCAATTTGTTCCAGTGTTTGATCACCCTGACAGTTAGGAACTTTTTCCTAATTTCCAACCTGAACCTCCCCTGCTGCAATTTCAGTCCATTGCCTCTTGTTCTATCCTCAGAGGCAAGGAAGAACAAGTTCCCTCCCTCTGCCTTATGACACCCTTTTAGATACCTGAAAACTGCTCTGATGTCCCCCCTCAGTCTTCTCTTTTCCAAACTAAACAAGCCCAATTCTTTCAGCCTTTCTTCATAGGTCATGTTCTCTAGACCTTTGATCATTCTCGTTGCTCTCCTCTGGACCCTCTCCAATTTCTCCACATCCTTCCTGAACTGCGGTGCCCAGAACTGGACACAATACTCCAGCTGAGGCCAAACCAGAGCAGAGTAGAGCGGGAGAATGACTTCTCGTGTCTTGTTCACAACACACCTGTTACTGCATCCTAGAATCATGTTTGCCTTTTTCGCAACAGCATCACACTGTTGACTCATATTTAGCTTGTGGTCCACTATAACCCCCAGATCCCTTTCTGCTGTACTCATTCCTAGGCAGTCCTTTCCCATTCTGTATGTGTGACACTGATTGTTCCTTCCTAAGTGGAGCACTTTGCATTTGTCCTTATTAAACTTCATCCTGTTTACCTCAGACCATTTCTCCAGTTTATCCAGATCCTTTTGAATTATGACCCTAACCTCCAAAGAAGTTGCAACCCCTCCCACCTTGGTATCACCTGCAAACTTAATAAGTGTACTTTCTACGTCAATATCTAAATCGTTAATGAAGATATTGAACAGAACCGGTCCTAAAACAGACCCCTGCGGAATCCCTCTAGTTATACTTTTCCAGCCAGATTGAAAACCATTAATAACTACTCTCTGGTTACGGTGATCTAGCCAGTTGTTCACCCACCTTATAGTAGCCCCATCTAAGTTGTATTTGCATAGTTTATTGATAAGTATATTATGTGAGACCGTGTCAAATGCTTTACTGAAGTGTAGGTATACCACATCCACCACTTCTCCCTTATCCACAAGGCTCGTTATTCCATCAAAGAAAGCTATTAGATTGGTTTGACATGATCTGTTTTTAACAAAGCCATGCTGGCTGTTCCCTATCACCTTACCACCTTCCAAATGCTTGCAGATGATTTCTTTAATGACCTGCTCCATTATCTTTCCTGGCACAGAAGTTAAGCTGACTGGTTTGTAGTTTCCCGGGTTATTCTTGTTCCCCTTTTTATAAATGGGTACTATATTTGCCCTTTTCAAGTCTTCTGGAATCTCTCCCGTTTCCCATGATTTTCCAAAAATGATTGCTAAAGGCTCAGATACCTCTTCTATCAGCTCCTTGAGGATTCTAGGATGCATTTCATCAGGCCCTGGTGATTTGCAGACATCTAATTTTTCTAAGTAAATTTTAATTTGTTCTTTTCTTATTTCAACTTCTAAGCCTACCCCTTTTTCACTAGCATTCTCTATGTCAGGCATTCCTTCAGATTTCTCAGTGAAGACCGAAACAAAGAAATCATTAAACATCTCTGCCATTTCCAAATTCCCTGTTACTGTTCCTCCCTCCTCACTGACCAATGGCCCTACCCTCTCCTGGGTCTTCCTCTTGTTACCAATGTATTTGTAAAAAGCCTTCTTGTTTCCCCTTAAGCTTGTAGCTAGCTTGAGCTCATTTTGTGCCTTAGCCTTTCTAATCTTGCTCCTGCATGCTCGTGTTGTTTGCCTATACTCTTCCTTTGCAATTTGTCCTAGTTTCCATTTCTTGTACGATTCCTTTTTTCGTTTGAGATCATGCAAGATCTCCTGGTTAAGCCAAGGCAGTCTTTTGCCATGTTTTCTATCTTTCCTACGCAGTGGGATAGCTTGCTTTTGGGCCTTTAATAATGTCCCTTTGAAAAACTGCCAACTCTACTCAGCTGTTTTTCCCCTCAGTTTAGCTTCTTGTATTAGCCTGTAAACCTTGTGCTGTCTGTGTGAGAGCCACCTGGAAGTGTGAATGTAGATGCTTAGAGTTACCCTCTGGAGCCAGCTTGCCTGGACAACAAAGACTTGGAGGCTGAAGAACAATGAGAACTGGACTCTACAGCAGTGACCCACCCAGAGAGGAAGATTAAGTCCCATTTGTAGGTGATGAGTCACACAGAAACCTGGGCAGTGGGAAAGGATCAAACGCATTTGCCATTGACTGGTGACTCCTCATCGCGCCGGGGGCAATGGGACAGAACCAGAACTATGGACTAAAAGCTATAAAAGATGTGTGCTCCACTACAGATTTGGGTTCCTCTTCTCAACATCGGAGCACCGGTCCGGCTCAACAAAACTTGGCTCCACACTCACCTCTAACCCATCTGGCCAATGGGTTAGAGTGAGCAACCTTTGGTAACTATAAGCAACCACAAGACGCTGTGTGCGTGTGCGCCTCTGAGCAAACTATGTATATTACAGAACAACAAAAAGTCTTGTGGCACCTTGTAGAGTAACAGACATTTTGGAGCATAAGCTTTTGTGGGCAAAGACCCACTTCCAAGCAGGTCTTTGCCCACAAAAGCTTATGCTCCAAAATGTCTGTTACTCTACAAGGTGCCACAAGACTTTTTGTTGTTCTCGAAGCTACAGACTAACATGGCTACCTCTCTGATATGTATATTATATGCATGTAATATAATGGTACTGTATTCTCAATGAAGTGTTCTTGCCTCGTCCCTCTAAAAAGATCCTGTGTGCTTCTTACAAGCCTAACAGCGGGAAGGTGCAGACACCTTTTCAGGAGGTCAGAAGGGTTTACTGCTGTATGTACCAGGATGCTGCTTGCTCTTCTCTTTTCCCAAACAACAATGCATTCTTCTCACTCCCAGCTGGTGAGAGAAGGGGAAAGAGACTCGAATACATGACACAAGCTGTGTACTTGCCCGTCTCCATGATCGCGAGGGGAAGAGCAAGCAACGTCTTGGTACATGCAGTGGTAGCTCACCAACCCTCCGAAAATCGCGAGGAAGGAGGAGGAAGCAGGATGGACACAGAAGCTACATATACGCTACACAGATCTTTCGAAAGAAGCTCTTCCGGAGGATCTCTTCTGAAATAACATATTTTGAAAGAAAATGTCCACACACAAAAACTGGATCAAAAGAGTGGTCTGCTCTTTTGAAAGAGAGTGCACACACAGTCCCCACTCTTCGGAAAAAATGGGCCAGGGACCAAAGAAATCAGGTGCCATGAGGATAGCTCTTTGGGGAAAAAAAAATGCCTGCAGAGCGTCTACACACGTTTTCTTTCTAAAGAAGCTTTCAAAAGGGAGAGCTCTTGCAGAAATAGGAAAGGAAGAGTGATTTTTAAAGGAGCATCACATTCTTTCCATTTACGTTTGAAAGAATGCTGCTTGTGTGTAGATGTTCCGTGGGATCTTTCTAAAGAGCCCCCTTCTTTAGAAAAATCTTTCACTCAATTTCTACTTCAAAAGAGGAAAGTAATCTGCAAGACCCCAAATTCCACTGGTGCTCAGCACCAGAACAGAGTGATCAATCACTATAATTTCTGTCTCCTCTCTTATTACACATAATGGTATTTGGAATATAGCAATTTAAATTCTTACCTGTTGCTTCTTCTAAATCAGTAATTTTATCCCTTGATTCCTGCAACTGAAGTGTGATGTCTCTCATTTTATTATCCTTTTCACCACTTTGCGCAGTCAGAATTGATAGCTAATGGAGTGAAGAACAATACATAAATAACAATGTCTAGAAAAGACTACTTACTTCACATTATTTTCACATTTGTATATTATGCTCAGGACTGTAATTTTACTGAATAGTTACAGAAAAATGAATACTGGGTCAAGAGAAACTAGGGAGGCATTAACCAACTGTGTACAATAAAAGGTTCAGCAGTCTGGAGACAGCAGATCTGCCATCAAAGCTAAATTTTAAGTTCCAACAGGATGGAGGTGTGCAAACTTATACTGAGGGAGAACGGAGTACCCAGGTAGACTCCCCAGTAGTCTCCTCTCTCATTTCCTATACTTACATTAGTACCCTGTCAGATTGCTTACCAACTCCTCCCATGCATTCTGTCCAACAACCAAAAGGTTAAACTTCTGACCCCTCTCAGATTAAAACAAAGAAAAAAAACAAACTTCTTCCCACACTACTGATTGCACTCCTAATACCACCAGCACAAATTCCACTACCTGCCCATCTTCCTTAGCTCCCTCATAACTGTGACAAAATCTTCTTCCCTCACCTAGTCAGAGGGCACATCTGTGCTTACCAGACGATCAATGCACTGAAGCACTGCAACTGCTGGAGCAATGCTGGTCAATCTTCTGGGGTTTGATTTAGCACACCTAGTGGGGCCGTGCTAAATCAAATGATCAAAGTGCCCCTGTCAACCCCGCTACCCCTTGCAGTAGCAAGAAGTAAGGAAAGTTGACTGAAGAATTTCTCCCATCAACTTTCTGCTGTAAAGATGGCAGCAAAAATCAATTTAAGATACATCAACTCCAGCTATGCAATTCTCATAGCTGGAGTTGCTTTTCTTAGTCTAATCCAGTGGTCTACAATCTTTTTATGCCCCAAATCACTTTTTCAACTATCAGAGCAACCCAGGATCTACCCTGCACCTTCCCGGACACTCTGCCCCTTCTCCAAAGCCCCACTCACTCCATTCACCACTCTGCATCACTTGCTCTCTCTCACCCTCAGTCACTTTCACTAGACTGAGGCAGCAGGTAAAGGCTTTGGGCTGGGGCTAAGGGGTTGAGGAGTAGGAAGGATGTGCGGGATGCAAGCTCTGGGAGGGTACTTGGTGTATGGGTGGGATCCAGGCTGCGTTAGAGTGGTGGGGTGCAGGAGAAGGTAACAGTGCAGGTTATTGGAGGGAGTTTGGGTGCAGAAGACTCCAGGCCAGAGCAGAATGTTAGGGAGCTGGAATGGGTGCAAAATGCTGGCTCTGCGAAGGGCTACAGGAGCAGTTGGAGAAGGGGGTGCTGGCTCTAGAAGAGGGCTGTAGACTGGGGTGGAGTGCTGAGATGCAGGAGGAAATATGAGGTGCTGACTCTGTCTGGGCTCGCCAGGTGGGGTCAGTGGTGGGTTACAGAAGGGATGGAAAAAAGAGGTGCTGGCTCTAGCCTGAGGCACAGTTTTGGGATGCAGACAAGGATATGGTGTGCTGGTTCTGGCAGGGAAAACAGAGGTGCAGGAGGGGGTTCAAAGTGCAGCTCCAGGAAGGAGGTGCTTAACATAGGGATTCTAGCTGAAAGCACAGCAGGGCTCAGACAGGCTGCCTGCTGGCTAAAAACTCCAGCCTTTATGTCCACTGTGGGGAGAGGGGATGGGATGTTATTGGATTTTTACAATAAATGTAAAGCCATTTCTGTGACCAGAGTATACAGTGGCACCAAATCTCATGCTAGGTGGGCCAAGTGAGGTGTCTAATGAAAGCTGGTAATGTCCTGAAACTGTTTATGTTACTTGTATATCTGTGCCTTGTTTCTGTGTGAAGTTACAGATATTCACTCTGTAGCTATACTAGAAATGTTTTAGTGATAAGATTTACATTAGGTGTGATCACCTCCCCAAGCCAGGATGATGGACTAAACAAAGGCCCAAATATCAATTCCACATACTATTTAAATGGAAGGGGACGTGCTGGTGAACTCAGCAACCAATGGCAGTTTGCCACAATGGCCCACATGACAAGATGGCTCCATGGCCTATGGGAAGAAGAAAAGACTTTTTCCTTTTATATGAAAAACTATAAGCTGACCCTAGGAATGACCATCTTGGCTCCAGGTTTGCAGTGCTCCAGTTTCCATGAACTAAGCCTATGTGACCTGGGATCTCACCCCCATGTAGGGTATGTTTTCAGAAACTTTCAAGAAACCAGCATATAACATCACTGGACTGCATCAAAACAAAAAGCAGTCAAGCAGCACTTTCAAGACTAGCACAATAGTTTATTAGGTGAGCTTTCGTGGGACAGACCCACTTCTTCCTCTCTGTTACTATTCAACATGCAATGGACTGCATCAGTAATGCAACTGATGTATGTAATGTATCACTTTAATAATTTCTCTCTTACCCTATTTTTCTTTCTTTGTTAATAAACCTTTAGATTTTTGATTCTAAAGGATTGGCACAGCGTGCAGTTTGGGGTAAAATCCAAGTATATATTGACCTGGGAATGCTGCTGGGTTCCTGGGGCCTGGAAGAATCTGTGTGGATTTAGTGAAATAGGTTTTAATAACCTCTCACCTGAGAATAGGAGGCTGTTGGTTTTAGCACATTGAAGCAGCTGGAGAATCTGTGGTGTTTGGTTGTATACCTTCTGGCCAGCCATTGGGGCTGGCAGAGGTACTTTTGTGGCTGGTTTGATTTGCCTTAGTGAAAAGGAAATCACAGCCTGGGCTGTACGTGGCCTGGTTTCAAGCAAAAATACCCTGGGTTGGTTTTCTCAGCTGTGCTCAGAACCCCTCTCATACTACAGGGGGACAGCATGTGTCCACATGCTGCCCTCTGCTCTGCCCTCACAGCTCCCATTGGCCAGGAGCAAACCAAAGGGAGCTGCAGATGTAGGAAGTATGCAGGGAGACTCTGTCCCCTTGCCCACAACAGGAACTCAGAGACAAGCTTGCAGCTACCAGGTAGCTTGTCTGAGCCCTGTTGCACTGCTGGAGTTCAGTGACCTGGAGATCTCCACTGATTAGCTTGGGCTCCATGATTAGCCAGTTAATCGCGATTAACAGGTAATCAATCCCTGCTTTGATCTGTTTCCTGATGCTGAACCTGGGTGAAAGTATCATTGTCCTTCCCCCATCTTTTCTCCTCCAGCAGATGTGGAATGAACCTTGCTCAAATGTAAGGACTGTCAGAACTTGGTTTTTTCTTTTGTGGTACTCTGTGGGGAAAAAATGGCATTTAACTCACTAACATTTTCATTCAAACAACACAAAGCAAGAAGCACACAATTTAAAATATTGTATCGCTTATGATTTTCATCCTTCAAAAATACCAAGTCTTTTACAGACAAAACAAAAACACCCTTTAGAGAACTATTTTGGTTTTTCCGTACTCCAACTAAATTAGTTAACACAAACAAAATCAGTCAAATTAGTCAAAACTTCTGCTCCATGTAATGCAAATTCTATTCCCAAATAAAAATACAGAAATTTTACTTTCTGGTAAACAAACCTGCTTTTCCTTGACGTTTATTTCCATTTTGTATTCTTTTCCAAGCTGTTCTATTTCTTCTGTTGCTTCTTTCACTTCAGAAACAAAATAATATGAATACTTAGTACTTAAACTAAATATACTTCAAGAAATCAAATACAATTGTCATTTTAAAATGTATGTATAGTCATATAGTTTAATTGCAGATTTTCTCCTGAGTATATTCACAGACACTATTTTTGCTATGTCTCTTTATATATTTATTTCAATATTATGCAAAATGGGAAGTCACTGAGAATTCCATGTATAGAAATTATGCATGGTTAGGCTCTAAGGCTGTGTTTACATTGGGAAAAAAATCAAATTTATTAAAGTCAACGTTTTATCACTCGATTTTATAAAGTTGATGGCGAGGGTCCAGACATGGTTAGAAAGTTGACAGTGTGTCGCCATTATGTTTGCTAAGTTTGACTGTGTCAGCATCGCATTGTGGGTACCTATCCCACAGTTCCTGCTCTCCCATTGCATTCTGGGGCTTTGTGCCAGTGTGTTATGGAAAAAAAAATGCACCACAAGTGGTTGTGGGTGTCTGATGTCATCATCCCAGAAAGCATTGCCCTCACTCCCCACTTCTATTGAAAAAAAAACTTCCAAATGCATTTTTGCACCACTTTCCTACAGCCTGTCCTGGCCCACAACATTACAAGGCTAGTGGGCCAGGCCTGAGAAATACAAAATGCAGAAATAAAAATCTGAAAAGTTACAATTTGGAGCCACTGAAAAGTTGATTTTTGGTATTATTCAAATGCGTCATTTTGGTAGTGTTATTTTGATTCATTTCATTTTGACCTGGAAGCTGTGTGGTTGTGGTGGGCAGCCAGAGAGCTCATCAGCCACATTGGGGGTGGAGCAGCCATGTGGTGTTGGGGGTCGAGCTGAAGAGCTTGGCAACTGTGTGATGGTGATGGTGGTGCGGGGGGGGGGGGGGCGGGTTTCAAGCTGGAGAGCCTGGCAGCTCCGTGATGGTGGGGGATGGGTTGAGCCAGAGTGCCCAACATCCACATGGTGGTGGTGTAGGCAGGCTGAGCCCAAGAGCCCAGCAACTGCATGCGAGTGGGTGGGGTTGAGCCACAGAGCCTGGTAGCCACATTAGGGCACGGGTGCAGAGTCAGAGAGCCTGGCAGCTGCGTGACAGTGGTGATGGGGGGCCTTGAGCTAGAGAGCCTGGCAGCTGTGTAGGATTGGGGGTGTTGAGCTGGAGAGGCCAGCAGCCCCCTGATGGTGTGGTTGAGCCAGACAGCCTGGGCTGATTCCTGCTTCCTACTCACATGGACAGCAGCGGAGGTGAAAGTGATTGTCTGAACGGACACTTTGGGATCACTGTGTGATACTTCTGGAGGACAATAAAATCAAATTAAAAAATGCTGTGTCTACTCTAGCATTAAGTCAACCTTGTAAATTCTACTTTGGCATAAATCCTCACGAAATAGCAGGAGTAAAAAAGTTGAACTTAGGACTCCTTAACATTGACCTGAATGATATGTGTAGTGAAGACAGGTACATTGTAAAATCAACCTAATTCCCTTAAAAATCGACTTTATGCTCTAGTGTAGATACAGCCTAATAGTGTAAATAAGCAAATAATGAGCCAATTGTTTTCTGGTATAAACCAATACAGCTTGATTATAGATCAGGGAAGGCAACTACAAAAACCAGGTAGTGCCATTATGGACTGGGCTCCATTAAAAAACACAGTCTCTGTACCAGTGATCCCCCTAATTTTTTCCATCTGTGTGCAAAATAAATTTTACTATGGGCATTGATGTATGTATAGATGTACACCACCAGTAAAAACACATGCTGGCGGCTGTGGGTGCTCTGCTAACCATATGGGCTGCACCTGATTCTCTCCTGGGTGGCTGGCTAACAGCACAGCTTATAAGGCACAATGGCACAATATTTATGGTGATAGGTGCTAATACAAACCCCTGAAATAGAAGTAAAACAAACACAGGAAAATAAATTAATACAGTGTTGCTGTAGCCGTGTCGGTCCCATGATATAAAAAGGGACGATGGGTGAGATACAGCTTTCATTGGCCTAAGTTCTGTTGGTGAGAGAGAGAGAAGGTGTTTAGAGCTACATAGCACTCTTCAGGTTTGGAAAACGTTCTAAGCACCCCAGTGACAACCGTGTGGGTGAAACAAGACAATCACTGGGCCCTCAAATGAACTCTCACAGAAAAATGGTAAGAAGACAAAAAACACTATCAGAGGACTGAAAGGGACCTTGAAAAGTCATCTAGTCTAGTCCTCTGCTTTCACAGCAGGACTAAACATTATCTGGATAATCTCTGACAGATGTTTGCCTATTACTTAAGTTCTGCGTGAACACATTTCTCAAAGTGATCACTTTATACCTAACCTATCAGTCCTCATCGTCAACAGAAACCCACTAACACCTACAAAGGAGAAACCTGGGAGCATAAAAATCACGGACTGAACACAAACACTGAATTTATGTTCTATCATAATGTTTTGAGCATTGGCCTTGTCAACCCAGGGTTGTGAGTTCAATCCACGAGGAAGTTGTTTTGGGGTCTGGGGCAAATTGATAAACTAAAATAAAAATCTGTCAGGGATGGTGCTTGGTCCTGCTGCTAGGGCACGTGACTGGACTTGATGGCCTCTCAAGGCCCCTTCCAGTTCTATGAGATTTGTATAACAATCTGTAATCTACTTTCCCAACCCCATGATGGGAAGAGGAGCATTAACAAGCTATTTCACCTTCACTGATCCCTTGACATGAGCGTAACATCTTAAGCTAAACAATCTGTCACAGCTTTTATTTAGCTGCAACTCCCTGAGTACATTTCTCCAGCCTGAAAAGGAACTCTGTGCAGCTTGAAAGCTTCTCTCACACATCAAGAAGAAAAATATATTACCTCACACATCCTAGCTCTCAGGTGAATAAATGTTATTTTCAAGCTTTTAGAGTATTACAAGCACACAGGTTCCAACCTATTCTGACTTTAACTGGCTTAATATTAGGCCAAACAATAATGGACAAGGATCTCTTCTATGCCCCTTTTTGGAACACAGTTGACATTTTTCAGGAACTGTCATATTGTGGAATCGAGTTATGCTGTAATAAGGGCATCTGCTTCCCTTATTACCACATAAGTCAGTCCCATAAGCATAATTAATAGTGTGCTTTTAACTGGTTCTAAAAGATTCTATCATTCCTGCCAAAAGCATATGTTAGGATACCTCCAAGGATCTAAGAGATTGTTACAAATAACAGAGTACATTATGACTATTGTAAACATTAGGCAGAATTCTCACTTTTAAAACACAATTGCAATCTGGAGTTCTCTGCTTGCACACGAAGTTCCTCAAAAGCTAATATCATTCTCTACAAAATAAAATATAGCAATAAGTACTCAGAGAAAATGGCTTCCTATTATGAAAAAGAAATGCACATGCCATTTAAAAATAATCTGTATTGTAAACTAATGGTAAGGTTAAAATTAAAGATTAAAAAGTACTTTGTTAAACTAGAGTTACAGTTGCAAAGAGAACACTATTCATTTAAATCAGTTCTTTTAAAAACTGGAAATTGAAATAAGTCCATACTTTAGAGCAGGGAATATCTTTTGCTAGGTATTTGTGAAGTGGTTACAAGGATGGAGCCCTAGCACATAGCATGTGGTGTGTAGACTGCTATCGCAGTACAAATAATAAAAATCAAAGGCTAAAAAGAGTAACATTTAACAACTATTTTAATATCAAATTCTATACCACCAGATAAAAATGACTTTCCATCCTCACTGACAAACACTTAAAATTCTCACTATATCCCTCAGGGGAGGGGAGGGGGGAGAAAAAGAAAAAAAAATCAAAAGGCAAATGTACTTTTCAAGATTCTACCAATGGTTTTGCTGTTACTTTGTTTGAAATAGAAAAGTCCAGAATAAAACATTGTAAAAAGATCTTAATATCGCCCTCTTTTCCCTATTTTTCACCCACTTACTCATCTGTTTCTCCACAAAATATATTAAGGGTTTGCCTGCGCTACCACTTAAGTAGGAATGTGAAAAAGCCACTCCTGTGAGCAATGTAAGTTACATCAAATTAAAGTGGCATCTACACCATGCTATGCTGGGGGGACACACTCCCACCAAAATAGCCTCCAACTCTTGTTGATGTAGAGTAATTATGCTGATGGGAGAGCACATAGCATAGTAGTGTAGAATAGCCTTAAGATCAAATTTTCATTCTATTTATAATGCTGCAGTGTACTTAAAACTGGTGTATAATTTCAATTGTTATGATGTAATTGTATTGCAGCTTATAACGCTTGTAAACATTTTGAATCAACATGTATGTATTTTTAAATAAACTTCTACATGATAAAAAAACAGTTAAAACAAACCAACTTTTGTAACTGTTCTTATCATAAATACTTGGGCCCTCAATGTCAGTAGCTGCCCATGTGACAATGGGAGTGAAAACTGGGAGATTGTGGGAACTATATTTTTGACATGACTCAATTTTACTTTGTATTGCTACTCAATATGCACAAAGAGACTAACCTCTCTCTTTGCACAGACAGGAGAGATATAAGTAGCAGTCAACCTTGAAAGAGAAGAGAAGATCCAATAACAGCAAAATTAACTTTTAACTAACTGGGAAACAAGGCAGGTTGCATCGGGAGGGTGCAAATGAAACTTTTCAGACTTGATGCTGTTTAGAGGACAGAGACCAAGTCAGAGACAGAAAGATTAGGACAGATTCCAGGCTGACATAGAATAGAGTGCAGTTCTTTTCTGCCACTATACACTGTGTTGCTCCTCCTCTTGTTACTTGGTTCCTACCTTTTTCCTGCTCTCTGCCTGATCCTTGCCTGGTTCCTATCACAATGCCTTGTTCAGTCCATCAGCCTTATCAATCCTGTCTCTGATCACTCATCTTGTTTTTGGTTCCAGACTCTGATCTGACCCCAACTACTTATCTCAGCCCCACCCAGTAGGCCAAACCTGCCTACATTCCAGTTCCTAGCAAGGGCACTGAATGTCTTGTAGATCAGTGACATGTTTTGTATGTAAGAAAATCTCACCATTCAAATCAACTCAACTCAACTCAGACTATTTTGAAGCCATTTACAACCAATAACTTACCTCAATATTATTATTAAGTGTCACATAGAGACGTCTGGTTTCTTCTCTTTCATGTTCATCTGCCAACAAAAAAATATACTGAACAAAATTTTTCTTTTAAATATACATGCCAACACAGCAATAAATGTAACATACAAGATTCTACATATGAGTAACAAAATTTTGCCTAAGAATTTCAACAGACAGTGGATCTACAATAAAAAATGTATATGGCAATACAGCTTTTTCTCATCATTTTACCAAAATGTCTAAAAATATTGTTGGCAAATGTTATGCAAGGCAAAAAAAGTATATTCTCCATCTAAGTATCATTTCAAATCACTTTACATGGTTTCATTCTGAACCCCACTTCTTCCAGACAGAAAATCAGGGTGGTTGTAAATTCAGGATCCAACTGCATAACCATATTATTTTTATTATAACCAGCATTTTTTATTTTTTTTTATTTAATTATTTTTTTTTAAAAAGGAGCCAGCTCCCCACTCTCAACCCTTGGCTGAAAACAGCACTGATGATAAAATTCTGAAACTCCTTCTGCTTATTGATGTATCAAAGATAAATTAATATATCAAAGATGAATTGACAGGTTCTTTAAGTAGCCCCACTGAAATCCACTGTTTCACTGAGACAACTGGAAGAAAAAGGAGCTCAAGTGATATGGTCACACAGTTGCACATACTAGTGCCACATACAAATAGATTTTTGAATTATAGAGAAAATTAAAAAAAAATGTATATCAGAGTTTGTACATCTGCTCAATAACTCCTTCTCCACCAAATTTAGTAGGCAGCGCCCTTACTTCATAACTTAAAACTACATGAGGGCTCAGTTATGCCAGAACAATAGGCTCTGTGTGGAGGAGTATGCTAGCATTGACATTCGTACTGTGGAGCTACCTGGCCAGTGCAACCCTTGCCACCCTGGGTTGCCACCAGCTGGGCAGCAAGACCCTGTACTTCCTGCCTTGACTCCTGCACCTCCCACACCTCCAGCCTCACTGCCCTGAGCCCCTCCTTAGATACATAAGCAATGCCGGGTAAATATTTTATATATATATATATTATATATATAATACTAGTTAGGGTAAGGGGAGGTTGCATATTAAATTTCATGGTTGTAGGTCTTAGGTTTTAACAGGAGTTCTTGAACAAACATAGGATGGAGACAGACCTACTCTCTAAAATATATGTAGTTATAGATATGCAAGTTTTCATGGATTGCTTCCTCAACCTAACCATTATTAGCTTATCAACTTCTAATAACCATCACAGCAGAAATGGTTCTTGAGTGATTTGAGAGGACTGTTATTTTGAAGATAAATTCAGGAGATGTGTTCTATACGTAAAAGAACAAGATGAAAGCGTGAAGACATGCAAGAAAACCAGTCAAATGGACAATCAAGGTTGACTTCGCTGGTAGAGATGAAGGAACATGAAGCTGATGTGATAAACAACAAGAAAAGATAACTAAGGCTAGGCAAAACTGTGAAAGCCTGAAAGGTGAAAACAAAACATGAACTTGATTCAATGGAAAAATGGGATCAGCAGAGAAATCCAAAGGGGTCTGTGTGTTACAGTAAGTGCAACTAGCAAAGACAACGATCTTATCAGCTTCATTTTATGTGGATTAAAGAGGGATGATGTTGGACATTTAAGCTTTGTGAAAGATCTACTTTTAGAAACGTTAGGAAAGAGGAAACAGCAGAACAGGGCCAAGACCTAAATGTGAGCACAAAGAAGATAAAACAGAAAAAGATCATATGCCAGAATGACCAGCAACATTGCTCTGGTAACTAAACACCTTCGAAAAATATCATGGGTTCCCCCACAGCATAATCAAAACTGATTTTTGGTTCTGCCCTGTCTTCCATTGCTGTGGAACGGAGAATATATTTTTAAGTTTTTATTACCATGGGAAAGGTACGATGCAAGGCTTCATCTTGCATTTTGTCCTACGTGAGGCCCATTATTGTGAAAAAATGGTTTCAAAGCCAGGAGACAATTGTTAAAAATCCTCTGCATAAGACCTTCACCTTTGTGTTCTGAGCCGCTGCAGTTACAGCTCCCATGAAAGATAATGGTCAACAATGCAGCTATACACAACAGTAAAGTTAAATGTGTATATTTATGCCAGGTTGAGGCTAAAGAAACTGAGCAACTCATCAATAGTGTGTGTCCAGCACCATGGAGGGTTCTGAAGATTAATCCAGATCAAAGTCCCAATTCAGACAAAGTAGTTAAGCACATGCATAATTTTAACAATGTTAAACTGAACTAGAGGCTCTGTTGCAGCTCCACATGAAAGCGGAAGTTGGGCTGGCAGAAAGTTCTAAACTAAAGCCTGGTGTAATACACATCCAAAGTGTATGAGCCAGGCCCCATGCTGGCTGGGGGAGGAGCTCTGTTGGGGGATGGGCTCCACACTGGGTCGGTGGGTGGGCCTGGGACCAGCACTGTGTGGGTAGGTTCTGTTGGGCAGGGGTCTGGGGTCCATGCTGGCCAGGGAAGGGGCTGGCATGGTATGGGGGGGAGGGGAGGAGGGGAAAAGGCCTTCACCAGGGGGCTGGGCTGGGCCCCGCGCTGGGTGGTGGAAAACCTGGGGTTGGTATGGTGCAGCTGGGGGAGGGGAAAGTTGGGGGGCTGGGCTAGGCCCTGCCCAGGCCACGGGAGGGGCCTGGGCCACTAGCAGAGTGCAGCGGACCATGGGGGAGAATATGATAAAACCTTGCCTGGATGGATAATTGGATAGATGCCGCAAAAATATATATGATATAATTGGACTATTAAATGAACCCATATACTTGAATATTTTCCTGGATCAGGGTCTAAATAGGTAGCCTATGTACTGTACAGGATACCAGTATGATAGGCTTACAGGAAGGGCTTTGCCATTCATGGGTGTTAAATTCCAGAGAAAGCAATGAATGGAAAAAACAACACATTGTCTGCAAAAAATGTTTTATTGCCTGCAGTTTAACAGTCATCAAGGATGTTTAATTTAAAAGCAGTAAATTAATAAACAAACTAGAACACAAAGATAATGCTACAAACTTCAACCTTAATCACCCAAAACAATTCTTCGAACTCTTGCTACTCTGAGTGGGGGAAGGTCACCAGGGTTGGAGTCGCAAAGGAACACTGTGATGGGAAAATGTTTAGTTTTGCTCTTTAAGTCCTTTAAAATTTCCTGGTATGGCAGCATCGCAGCCTCAATGTCTCTTAACTTTCAGGCTTCACTCCATCATGGGATTGTAATCAAACATTTTGTCAGTGAGCTGTTTGCTGCATCTGAAAATATCAGTCAGTGTTTCCAAATTTAAGTTGGGTTTTTCTGTTTGATCTTCCCTCTTCTCTTCATCCTCACTAATATTTGTCACAAGGGCTGCTAGGTCCTCAACAGTCAATTCCTCCAAATATGAGTCAGTTTTTCAACCTGCAATTCCTCCATATCCTCAGGCCATTCCCCTCTCACATCATGGGCCATTCTGACAATCCTTATACTCTCCCTATGGACAGGTGGGACATAGACATATTGACAGCTTCTTTTCACAAGTTTCTCCAACAAGCATCGATGGCTGGCTATTTTATTTCATCATTTGACTCCTTGATGTTAGTGATGCAGTGAGCAATGTTGTAGTCCTTCCAGCACTGTCTGAGATGCATTTTATCAGCATTACAAATACGACTGAAGGTGAACCTGGTGTAATAGGCTTTAAAAGTAGAAATCACACCCTGGTCAAGAGGCTGGATAAGGGAAGTCATGTTAGGTGGCAAGAAAAACATGAGCACTTCAGGATGGGCAAATTGCAAAGCGCCAGGGAATGGCCTGGGGCATTTCCCAAAATGACTAGCACTGTGAAGGGCAGCCCTTTGGACTGTAGATATTTTTCTACCTCATGGGCAAAATTGGAATCACACAAAAATATATGAGCTGTGTCCCAAGACCTTCTGCTTGACTTCCAAAAACTGGCAAATTCTGCTTATTTTTTCACTTTAATGCCCTGAGATTCAGTGAGCAATACAGCAACATAGGGTCCACTGGAGAAGGGCCAGCCTGTCTTTTGCTGCCTTGTAACTTAGTTCAGTCCGTTCCTCCTTGGAAAAGTATGATTTGTGGGCATCCTTTTCCAGAACAAGCCATTTCATCGGCAGTGAAAACTTGTTGGGGCACATAATTCTTTTCCTTTATGATTTTAACAATTTGCAAGGGATAATCCTGTGCTGCATTATGGTCTGCTGATGCTGCTTCTCCTGTCAACTTCCCATTATGAAAATGGGGCCTCCTTTTAAATTTGTGAAACAAGCCCTAGCTTGTGACGCATGACACTGCATTACCTTGACTTCCCCCATCACCTGATGCTTATGTAAAATGCTTCCACAAGCGCAAAGCCTTTTCTCAAATCACAGAACCACTTACAGGTTCTTGTCTCTGTGCCATCTCCTCAATCCAAATGCTTAATATCTTTTCTATTTTTTCAGTTATGGATCACGACTCAGACATGATACGTTCAAAAGTTGGAGTATTTGCAGCAGCACTGCCCCTTATGCTTTGCTTGCCCCCCCACCCTTTTTTAATTTAACGCATAGGAGACTCATTAATGCCCTACAGTCTAGCTACTGAGACTGCAGTGTGACCACTAACCAGCTTATCCAATAATTTGACTTTCTGGTTTCAAGTCATCACCTTTTTTCCCTTCTTAGCCAGTTGACCACTGTCTGTATCACTTTCTTTTCTTTTTGGTGCCATAATGAGGGCTGGGAATTCCTTTAGAGCTGTGGTGTCCAATATGTTCACCACTCCTTATTTGTGGCCAACAGGATACTGCAGTGTGCTAATTCCAGGCTCTGGAGAGACATGTGGCTCTTGGAGCCTTTAAATGTAGCTTGTCATAGCCGCACATATGGAGTGCCCTGTGCCCACTCCGTGCACACACCCCACCACCTGGTGGGGTAAGCATGTGGCAACAGAGACAGTCCCTATGGCTCCAGCCCTGGTGCAGCTCCCCTGGCAGTGGCTCCAGCAGCCCCAGTGCAGCTCCAGTGGCTCTGGTGAGTCACCAACTTTCAATAAGAGGACAGGAAGCTGGGGGAGTACCTGGTCCTGGGAAAGGGGAGGGTACTCTGTTGTGGGTGAGCTGGGGATTCCTGGCTCTGGGGGAGGACATTTATTTAGAGCGGGTAGGGGTGATGGGGGAGCCTGACCTAGCTCTGGAGGGCAGGGGCGGGGAGGGGGCTGTGACAAATATGGAAGGACCACAACCACAAATGGGGCAATCCCTGAATTACTATCGGACACCAAGGCTTTAGTGGTCTTAATGTGGTTGTCAGGTAGCTCTGAGAAAGCGTGAGCACTCTGAATCGTGTGCTTGGGATAGTGTGGTGTGGTGCGGTGCAGTGCAGTATAGTTCCACAAACTGCAGCACAGCGAGCTGCAAATAAGTAAAACCGTGAACAGCAATGCCTTCATATATTTTCTCCTGCATTGCTTAGGAAGCAAGCTTCTCCAAATAATCAATGTTGCTTCCAATGACTATGCTGAAGAAAAAGTTGGGAGACAAATGTGTAACCCTTTAACAACCTTGCTGCCTTAGGAAAAAATGTGAAATTAAGCTCACAAAACTAATAGTTATTAGGCCTATTGCTGTTTCTTTTTTTTTTAAACAGAAAACTTCATCCTAGCGAGATGAGCTATGTACAACTCATTCAAACTAGACTAGAATCCATTCAAGCAGGAAGAAAAGAGAAGTTACTCACCTGTAGTAACGATGGTTCTTCGAGATGCGTCCCCGTGGGTGCTCCACAATAGGCGTTGGGCTCGCCCGGCGCCGCAGATCAGAATTCTTCTAGCAGTTTCTATTGGATCGCGCATGCGCCGGCGCGTGCCGCTCCCTTGCGCGCCCTCGGTCATGTGCGCCATCCTGTCCCCGCCAGTTCCTTGACCAACTGCCTCAGATGCTCCTGAAAAACACTAGACAGAGATCCGAAGTGGGGAGGATGGGCGCGTGGTGGAGCACCCACGGGGACACATCTCGAAGAACCATCGTTACTACAGGTGAGTAACTTCTCTTTCTTCTTCAAGTGGTCCCCGTGGGTGCTCCACAATAGGTGACTACCCAGCAGTAACCCAAGTAAGGAGGTGGGTAATCGATTCATGTGCAGCTTGCCCCCGAGAGGGCTGCTGTCGACAGACGGGTACCCTCATCGAACACCCGATGCAGGGCGTAATGCTTGGCGAAGGTGTCGTAGGATGACCAGGTCGCCGCTCTACAGATGTCTTTTAACGGGATTCCCTTGAAGGAGACTGTTGATGCCGCCACTGCCCTGGTGGAGTGAGGCCTAGGCGGGGCCAGCAAAGGGGTCTTTCGAAGCTCGTAGCACATGTTTATACAGGACACAATCTGCTTTCTTCCCAGAGAATTTCAGAGGCCTTCCCCTTTTGACCTGGGAGCGAGAGACACCAGAAGCCTGTCCATTTTCTGGAAGGACTTAGTTCTGTCTATGTAGAAGGCCAATGCCCTTCTCAGATCTCGGAGATGTAGGCACACCTCCTTGCTGGAGCTGTGAGGCTTCGGGTAAAACGAGGGTAAAACTATTGGTTCGTTAAGATGGAACTCCAAGGAAACTTTTGGAACGAAGGCTGGGTGTAACCATAAGATCACTGCCTCCTTTGAGAATACTGTGCAGGGTGGCGTTGCCATCACTGCTGCGAGCTCGCTGACCCTGTGGGCTGACGTAATCGCAAGAAAGAAGGTTGTTTTCATAGTAAGGAGTCGGAGGGGTACCGTGGATAATGGTTCAAAGGGTGGTCCCAATAGCGCGCTGAGCACCAAGTCCAAACTCCACGACAGCAGTAGCGGTTTTCGAGGGGGGTAGCCACGTCCACAGGATGAATGATGGAAGGATTCCAAAAGACATCCTGTATGGTGAGCTAGCCTCTGGCAAAAGACCTCCCGGATGCCCCCAGTTGCGCTACAAAGATGCCTGCAAGAGAGACCTCAGAGAGGTAGACATCGAGCTGGACAACTGGGAAGAACTAGCAGACGACCGCAGCAGATGGAGGCAGGGGTTACACAAGGGCCTTCAGAAGGGCGAGATGAAGATCAGACAGCTAGCAGAGGAGAAGCGAGAGCACAAAAAGCACAGTAAGGACTTGCCAGACACCTACTACATCTGCAAGAGATGCAGCAAGGACGGTCACTCTCACGTGGGTCTTCATAGTCACAATAGATGCTGTAAATGAAGTCCTCAATTGAAACTTTAAAGGGCGCGATCCATAGTCTACGCAGACTGAACGATGCCTACTACTACAGGTTTACCAGCCCCTTCAAGAACCCTGTGACGATAGGGTGGGCGAATACGGTGGGCCCTTCCTCTTTATGCCGAAAAGCTGATACAGCAGCGAGGTGGACCTTTAGCAAGGATAGAGAAAGCCTGTCTCGTTTGAGGTCCAATAGGTATTCTAGTATTACAGTTATAGGAACGTCAAGGGGAGCTAACTGTTTGGCGGAACACCAGGCTGTAAAGCGTGTCCATTTCTGTTCGTAAGTCCTCCTGCTAGAGGTACTTCGGCTACACTCCAACACTTGTCGTACTCCCTCCGTACACGTGCTGTCTAAGGCGCTGAGCAATGGATTAACCATGCTGGTAGGTGTAGTCCCTGAGGGTGCGGGTGCACTATGGACCCCTGAGCCTGTGTGAGTAAGTCCGGCGCCACCGGTAAGGGGAGTGGTGGACGATCCGACATGCGCAGAAGCAAGGGAAACCATTATTGCCGGTCCCAAGCTGGAACTATGAGTATCATGTGAGCTCTCTGCCTTCTGGCTTTCTACAGAACCTTGTGGATAAGCGTTGTGGGGAGAAATGCGTAGAGTAGAGGGCCCTTCCATGAAATCATGAATGCATCCCCCAGGGACCCCTGCCCTATTCCTGCTCTGGAGCAGTACTGGGGACACTTCTTGTTGAACTGGGTGGCAAACAAATCGACTTGGGGAAAACCCCCATGTACGAAATATGCGCCGTAGCAGGTCAGAGCGGATCTGCCATTCACGCGTGAGTGCGAAGTGCCTGCTCAGCTGATCTGCCTTCACGTTGTGGGCGCCCGGCAAGCAGGAGGCTTTCAACGTTATGTCGATGGCGAGGCACCAGTTCCACGATCAGACTGCTTCCGCACATAGGGCACGGGATCGTGTCCGTCCTTGTCGACTGATGTAGAACATAGTGGAGGTATTGTCGATATTGATCCTGACTACTTTGCCGTGCAGGTATTCCCGAAAATGTCTGCACGCATTGAACACTGCTCTGAACTCCAGTATGTTTATGTGCAGTGTCTGTTCCACAGGGGACCATAGCCCTTGCGTCACCTTGCTGCCAACGTGCGCTCCCCATCCTATGTGGGAGGCGTCGGTTGTCAGAAAAATAGAAATTTGTGGTTGGTGGAAGGGCACCCCCACTAGCAGGTTCTTGGGATTTTCCCACCACGCTAGCAATCTGCGCACCTCCGTCGTGGGCGACACTACCCTGTGGACAGTGTGGGGTGCCGGTTTGTAAACGCTCGCCAGCCAATGCTGCAGGCTTCGCATGTGTAACCTGGCATTCTGTACCACAAACGTCACTGTCGCCATGTGCCCCAACAGTTGCAGGCACGTTAGGACCGGCACCGCGGGGCTTTACGTCATGACTTGCCCCAGGGAGTTGATGGCGTGGAAGCGGGTGTCGGGCAGGTATACTCTTGACGCGATAGAGTTTATGCGTGCCCCTATGAACTCTATATCTAGCATGGGTTCAGTCTTTGACTTTGCAAGGTTGATAACTAGGCCCAGCGAAGTAAACATGTTCGCGGTGATGCGTATCATGTGTAGGACCTCTGCCTTTGAGGCCCCTTTCAGTAGACAGTCGTCCAGATATGGAAAAATAAACACCCCCTGTCTGTGCAGGTAGGCTGATACCACTGCCAGGGTTTTGGTAAAGACTCTGGGTGCCGAGGATAGGCCGAACGGAAGAACCCTGTACTGGAAATGTTCCCCGCCGACCATGAAGCGGAGGAAGCGTCTGTGTGCCGGGTGGATTGTTATATGAAAGTAAGCATCTTGTAAGTCGAGGGCTGCAAACAAGTCTCCATCGTCCAGTGCCGTAAGTATGGAGGCAACTGTAATCATCTGAAAGCGCTGGTTGCACAAATAACGGTTGAGGCCCCATAGATCCAAAATCGGCCTCCAGCCTCCTGTTTTCTTCTCTGTTAGGAAGTAGCGTGACTAAAAACCTTTCCCTTGGAATTGTTCTGGCACTCTTTCCACCGCCCCTATGAACATGAGGTTATCTACCTCCTGCTTCAGCCTCGCCTCATGGGCAGCGTCCCTGAGATGAGGCTGGGTGGCAGGTTTCATCCGTGGAAGTAACTGGAAGGGGATCATGTAACCCGTGGCTACAATTTCCAGCACCCATTTGTCTGTTGTGATATTTTGCCATTGGGAGTGGAACGGTTTGAGGCGATGATGAAACATGAGATGAGAATGGCATTGAGCGATGGTGTTGATAGTGCAGTCCTCGACATACCTGTCAAACTTGCTGTCTCTGGGCTTGCCCCGAGGGTGTACGGCTTTGTTGAGAACGTCGCCTGGGGGCCCTGTACTGCTGCTCCTGTTGATGGCGCCCTTGGTCATAGCCTCACTGATATTGTGCGCGCTGTGGTTGGTAAGTGTAGCATCTTTGCTGAGGATAGAATTTCTTTTTCTTGTATGGGAGAGTGTAAATACCCAAGGTCTTAAGTGTGGCCCTCGAGTCTTTGCTGGAGTGGAGGACCGAGTCGGTTGAGTCCACAAACAGCTTTTGCTTGTCAAAAGGAAGATCCACGATCTTCGCCTGTAGGTCTCTGGGGATACCCAACGCCTGGAGCCAGAACTCCAAACGCATTACCCCTGCTGCGGCTGTTGAACATGCCGCTGTGCCCGCCACGTCCAGGGCAATCTGGGCTCCCGTCCGCGATGCCGCGTAGCCCTCTTGGACAATCGCCTTTAACACTGGCTTCTTGTCCTCCGGAAGTGAATCCATGAGAGGAGTGAGTCTAGAGTAATTGTCAAAGTTATGGTTTGATAGATGTGCCGCGTAATTTGCCACTCTCAATAATAGGGTAGAGGAGGAGTAGACCTTCCTGCCAAACAGCTCTAATTTCTTAGCATCTTTATCCGACCCCCGATTGTACTGAGACGTCTTTGACCTCTGCTGGGACGATTCGACCACCAAACAATTCGGTTGTGGGTGGCTAAACAGGCACTCCATGCCCTTGGCTGGGACGAAGTACTTCCTATCCGCTCTCTTCTTCGTAGGCGGAATAGAGGCCGGAGTCAGCCATATGTTAGTGGCTGACTCCATAATGGCTTCGTCCAGCAGGATAGCAATTTTAGATGAAGCCGGGGGTCTCAAATTTTTCAGGAGTTTATGGTGCTTCTCCTGCACCTCTGCTATTTGAATGTCCTGCGTGAATGCTACTCTTTTGAACAGCTCCTGGAATTGTTTAAGGTCATCCAGAGGGGAGACATCCCCGGGGGCAATGGCCTCATCTGGGGAGGATGAGGAGGAACCACTGGGGTAAGCCTCCCCCAAATCCTCTGGCTCCCAAGTTCGGTGGTATACTTGCTCCCTGGTGGGCTGTGAAGGGAAGTCTCGGGACTCTGGACCTAATTCCCCCTGGGACAACTGCGTTCCCGTCCCAGAGCGAGAGTGTACACGGGAGTATTGACGAGGAGTAGGAGAGGACCTGCCCCTGGATCTAGACCTGAGGTGTCTGTGTTCAGCATGACGACGACGACCATAGCAACATGGGCAAGGGCCCAGTGATGGAGACCTGGACCATGATCGGGGAGTGTACCCATGATGTCTGGGAAAGCGGGATCTCCGTGACGACATTGATAGTGGTGAAGCTGGTTTGTGATAGTACTCAAGGGGATCCATGCCCAAAAATGGTGAAGGTGGCCTGAGCCACGGCGAAATTGGTTGGAGGAACGGAGAGGGAGGCCCAAAATAAGCCGGTGGAGTTGCCACCCGGTGGTGTGGTGTGTGTATCTCGGGAGGGGGGCTGGGTGATAAGGGCATCGCAGCCCTGCTTGGAGATGGACTAAGGTGCCGGGTTTTAGCTCTAGCCTTGCCCCTCCCCTGCAGGGTGGGCGCCGCCCCCTCCCGTGCCAGGGATCTCGGCCCCGTTGTTGGCGCCGAGCTCGGCACCGTCAACAGCAGTGCCGCACGGGTAGCTTCCTCCGGCACTGGTAGGTCCCGTGCTGGGTGCCCCTGCGCCATCGATTCCGGCGCTTGCCGCGCTGGCACTCGCAGCGCCTTCCGTGCCACCTGCTGTATAGTCGGAGGCCTGGCCTCGGCCACGTGCGCTGCTGCGCTGCTGTTTTCATCAGCTCGCGGCTGGGGGCTCTGTGTTCCGCCCGCCCTGCTCGCTGGGACCGCCGGCAAGGATCGAGCTGGGGAGAGTTTCCTCCTCTTCTGCACAGAGGGGGTCAAAGAGGCTGCCTTCCTTTTATGCGACCCAGAGGGCCCTTCTGTGTGAGGCTTCTCCGGCGGCTCAGGCTGAAGGGCCTTATCAAACAAGATCATTTTGAGCCTCATTTCTCTGTCCTTCCTGGCCCTGGCTGTAAGCTTAGCGCAGTGGGAACACTTCTGGGTAACATGAGACTCCCCCAGGCAACGAATGCATTCACTATGCCCATCTGAGGCTGGCATAGCCTCGCGGCATGACTCACACTTCTTAAACCCCGAGGAAGCCATCGCGGTGAGTCTTTACTGTTAATAGGGTACTTAGCCACTAATCAGTGCTTTCTAACCCAAAATAACATTCACGGCCTTCAGGGCAGCGGACGGCTTAACATCCTATTGTCTGCCCCATCTCCTTCGTTCCTCTTCTCTCTGCTATTTAATATGCTCTTCTCTTTCTTTTTTTTTTTTTTCGGTATAATAGTGACAAACAACGAACTAACACATAAAAACAACTATCTTATCTGTCTCAGGCTTTAGCCTGAGCGGATTCCGTCTGCAGCCGATGGCAGTTGAGAAGGAACTGGCGGGGACAGGATCGCACACATGACCGAGGGCGCGCAAGGGACCGGCGCGCATCGGCGCATGCGCGATCCAACAGAAACTGCTAGAAGAATTCCGATCTGTGGCATCGGGCGAGCCCGACACCTATTGTGGAGCACCCACGGGGACCACTCGAAGAAGAAGCTTCTTTACCCATGAAGAGGTGTGCACTTACAAAAGTAAAACAACAGCTAAATAGTATTTACATTTGTTGGACTTCTCTGTGTATCGACTACAGGTTTCTTTCAGCAGATTACACAAATGTCTTGTTGCAGTGTTCCTAAAAGAAAAAGCTATTATATTATTTTCACATATTATTATAAGGGAGCATAGTATTTTAAAGATATCAAAATGACAAGTGTTTGCCTCAAAAAGCTTTGCAGTGAAATGTCTTTTCTCAAGTATAGTTAATTAAAAACTATAACCACAGCCATCCTGACCCATATGCAAACTATGGTGCTGTGCAGGGTACACAAAAATTTGAGGTGCCATTTGGTCTCAGTATCAACTCATCTGCCTCTTCCTGTATCTGTTCTTTGGCTCTGCTTCCTCTGAGGAGGATCTAGTTAACTTTACAGTGTAAAAACCAGAGCTATTAGCAGAACCACCTGTGAAAGAGCCATTCAAGTGGAAATAAAGCCATGTTACAAGCATGTGCCTATCACCCCTTTCAGTTTCTGAATTTACTGTGTGAGGCTACAGGACCGTAGTTTAAGATGGTGAGTGGGGCCACTAACTCATAGAAAAATCAGTTGGGGGCCCATGGCCGTGTCTACACGTGCCCCAAACTTCGAAATGGCCATGCAAATGGCCATTTCGAAGTTTACTAATGAAGCGCTGAAATGCATATTCAGCGCTTCATTAGCATGCGGGCGGCAGCGGCGCTTCGAAATTGACGCGCCTTGCCGCCGCGCGGCGCGTCCAGACGGGGCTCCTTTTCGAAAGGGCCCCGCCTACTTCGAAGTCCCCTTATTCCTATAAGTCCCTTATTCCCTTATTCCTATAAGGGGACTTCGAAGTAGGCGGGGCCCTTTCGAAAAGGAGCCCCGTCTGGACGCGCCGCGCGGCGGCAAGGCGCGTCAATTTCGAAGCGCCGCTGCCGCCCGCATGCTAATGAAGCGCTGAATATGCATTTCAGCGCTTCATTAGTAAACTTCGAAATGGCCATTTGCATGGCCATTTCGAAGTTTGGGGCACGTGTAGACGTAGCCCATAAGTGAGAAAAGTAATAAAAAGCATTCACTTTACTACATTCAAGCTGGAGCCCAGAGCCTAGAAACACCCGAGCTAGTAGATTTCATGGGGGCCCCCTAAGGTTTGGGAAGGGGAAAAAAGTTAGGGGTTCAGTGCATGGGGTTGCTGGGGAGTGGGCTGGAGTGGGGAGCAGGAGAGTTGTGGACTAGACAGAAGGTAGTGTGCAGAAGTGAACTGAGGTGCAGGGAGCTGGATAGGAGGTAAGGTATAGGAGTAGATTGGGGACGGAGCGGGGTCTGGGCAGAAGATAGGGTGCAGGAGTAAGCAGGGAGCAAGGATGCATGATGTGGGCAGGATACAGAGTAAAAGAGGGGGTATTGGTGGGAGTTCGGGATCTGAGTGGGAAGGAAGGTGCAGGAGGCCAGTAGCAGGGATCTGGGTGGAAGGGAGCGTACAGGACAGGGTGGGAGAGAGGAGTCTGGATGGGAGGGAATAGGATGGGGGCGGGATTGAGAGGGGGCAGGGAATAGTGGTACCTACTTGGTGCAACTCAGTATGGCTCTGCACAAGGAAGTGCTCCCTGTCAGCACAGTGTCCCACCACTCCCACTGGCCACAGTTTGGCCAACATGAGCAATTGGGGAAGGGGGTTGACAGCAGGGGAAGCTTCAGGAGCCGTTTCCTATGCGCTCACAGGCAGAAGCCGCAGGCCAGTTCTGGCCCTTGGTTGCCTAGATTGGGTCTGTATGACCCAGGGCCCCCCAAACCCTGCAAAGGTGATGGTGCTCCAGCCATGGTGCCTCACCCCCATGGCTGGAGCTTCCTTGTGCCCCTTTTGGGGGGAAGCCCTGAGCCTTGCAGGCCAGATCCAGAAAAGCTGCAAGCCAGATCCTGCCCAGAGGCCTTAGGATCCTCACCCCAGTTTAAAAATATTTCATTAGTGTGCTGCTGAAGATTATAAAAATCACATCTCTAAAAAAATCATCTCCCTCACACTCCATCCTAACTGTTATCTGGCATAGGGGCACCTGTTTAACAGTACTGTGTAGGGCACCATAAATCCTAAAGATGGCCCCTGATTATAACTTAAAATGTCAAGTATTCAGTAGGAAAACTGTTTTTCCTACAACATTCTATTCATATACTTACTCTTGTAGAAGAGTACACTTACTCTTGTAGAAGATCTTTATTTTCACAAATCTCATCTTCCAATTTCAAACTTAGTTTTTCATTTTCAAACTAATTTTATAAGAGATGCAAATAAAAGTTATTCAAAATACAATGATCTAACTATGTCTTTTCAAATCTCACCTGACAACATACTTTTTCTGCAGCTAATTATATCTCTTACTTCTCTCTCTCTAGTTCATTGTGACTGAAATATTTACCTTTGAACTATGTTTTGCAACATATTTGTATGAAAAGGGAAATACAATATTAAGTTACACTGTACACCTTTTACAAGTTGCAGCGAAGTTCCATTTCCATGAGTTAACTGCATTCTTATGTTTTCTTCATATACATTAAATCACTTTTCTCTTTCAAGACCAACATTCATTAAGAGGATACATTTTTACATTTTATTCCACAAAATAGTTGCTCAAAATAGATGTGAGCAGTGAATCAATACTGAATAGTTTATCAGAAATCCAAATTATATTTGTGTTTATTCAGAACATTTTTATCATTAAACATACATGTTGATAAACCCTAGACAAAAACTTGCCTGTAACTCCTGAATGGCTTTACGTTGTGCTTCAATAACCTTTTTATTTTCTTGCAATTTTCTCCCCTTCTGTTTCAGTTCAGATTCTACAGTCACTTTCCATCTCTTGATCTTTTCAGCCTCTTTGTAGAGTTTTGAATAAAGTTCATGCATTCTCTCTATATTCTACTGAAACAGGTTGCACAATTTAATCTGCAATTCTGTTGAATTAAAAACAATCTTCATACATTTCTCTCTTAGAACTATTGTAAGAATTGTTTATGTCTTTTCTAAAGCGCAGGACAAGATGCTGCATATTTTGGGGCCAAAGTTTAAATTGATGGAAGTTTGCAGCATCATTGATGCATTATTCTCAATGCCTACAGCAGCCACGAAACACACCTTTTAGTGTTCCCAGCTAGTTTCCACAGAATAAGAAACAAAGAAGAGACATAATTAGAATATAATAAAAATAAGGCAAAATTATCCTAAGATCCTTCAACATACCTGAAGGCAAATCCTCACAGTCATGGATGATTACACTGGTTAAAATCCTGGCCCCGCTGAAGTAGTTGGGAGTTTTGCTATTAATTCCATTAGAGCCAGGATTTCATACCAAATTCCATTGCCCAAAAGTCCAGACATTGAGAGTGAAATCAATAGGGCCATTTCTACACAGGTCACTTTCTTCGAAAGTGGCATGGTAATACACGACCCGAAATATACTAATAAGGCGCGGATGCAAATTCCCCATGCCTCATTAGCAATAATGTCTCGTGATTTGGAGTCCAGAAGAACGGTCTTCCGGACTCCAAAATGCCGTTGTAGAAGTGCGTACCCGGGGGAGCTTCTTTTTGTGAAGAAGGGGCCTCCAGAAGAAGGACTTCCTTCTGAAAGACCCCCCTTGGGGCCGCACTTCTAAACAGCATTTTGGAGTCCGGAAGTACGTTATACTAATAAGGCACGGGGAATTTGCACCCGCACCTCATTAGCATATTTTGGGTTGTGTATTACCATGCCACTTTCGAAGAAAGCGGCCTGTGTAGAAATGGCTTTGGACTCCAGAGGGCATATCCAAGAATTCTTGATTTTTTTTTTTCTGCAGTAGAGGGACTTTATGTGCTCCCAGTCAAGATCTCCAAGAACTGCAGAGCACCACACAAAGAGTGGTGGATCAATAGCCTTAAGCAACTCAAAGGAAAGTGAAATCACTTAAGACATACAAGGTAATATTTTTTCTATTCTTTAAAAAAGCTTAGGGTCACCAAATTTTATCCCTCTTCTACAATTTCACCAGTAATCATCACAGAATGGTTGTGCTTCATTATCTGCTAAAGCTAAACAAGTTCAGTCTAAGTGAAGACAGAAACCAGGGAGACCCATAAAAGAAAGCCTGGTGTATTAGGAAGGTTGTGACTGTTACAATTCCTGACTTGAGAAGCATAGTGACAGCAGCTGTAAACTTTGCTGAGAGATGCACAGAGCACAGTAACAGGAGCAAAACAGCAATGATGAAAATGGACTGAAAGTCCAGTACCATAATTCAGTCTTTCAGCAGTTCATGCCAATAAGTTATTTGGGCTACCTCTATACTTGCATTCCTCTTTTGAAAGAGAAATGCATATGAGTGAAACTGAAAATGCAAATGAGGCACCGATTTACATATCTCATGCTTTATTTGCATAATCTCTTTTTGGGAGAGATTCTTTCAAAAGGAAAAAAAAAAAGCCAGGTAGACGGGACTCTTTCCAAAATCAACCCCATCTTCGAAAGAACTCTTCTTCCTGAAACAAAATAGGAAGAAGGGTTCTTTCATAGGTGGCGTTTATTTTGGAAAGAGCCGCATCTACACTGCTTTTTTTTAATTTTGACAGAATCTCTTCCGAAGAGATTATGCAAATGAAGCATGAGATATGTAAATCAGTGCCTCATTTGCATTCCTCTTTCAAAAGAGGAATGCAAGTGTAGACGTAGCCTTAGTGTTTCCATAAATTGTACATAAAGTGTATATATGGAAGGTTATCGAATAGTTAGGGCACTTGTCTAGGACTTTAGAGACTAGAGTTCAATTCTCTGCTCTGCCACAGACCTCTTCTCTCAGATCTAGTGCCCCTTCCCCACCCTCCATATCTAAAACAGTACTTTGCTACTTTACAGGATCACTGTAGGGATAAATACATTAAAGACTGCGAGTGCTGAGGTACTAAATTCATAGTCTATGTACTTAACTGACCTCTTCTTCTAGCCTAGGCAAAAAAATTAGTTTCTGGGAAAGAGGATCTGAAAAATAAACATATTTCGATAAACATTATTTCTAAATAAAGCTACATAACATACAATGTAATAATTTAAAATTAGGCAAAGTGTTACAATATTTAGAAGTGTCTTATGAGAAGACATTAAAAAGTACATAACCAGAAACAAAATTAAAGAGACTATGCTATAGTGATGTCATACTTTTTTAGCTTTACCTGAATCTCTGACTTCACCATGGTTTGGTGTACCTGCCATTACAAAAGATGAACTAAAACGCTCTTCTGTATATTTGTTAAAAACCTGGAAAAATTTAAAAAATTCATTTGTTATGATATATCTAAAGACAGGGAGTGCCAATCCAAGAAAAACACAGTAGCTAAGGCTCGGTTCAAAGCTTATTTTTCATTTCCTCTACCTTCTCCAAAAGCATGCAGATGAATTTTCATTTTTACAAAATATCACAAAAGTCTGATATGACTATGACTGATTTCACATGCTTTTAAAAAATAAACATATCTGGAACAGATCAGTACTTGAATAAGAGATTACAATGAGAAAAAATAGTATATACAATAAACTTTCATATCCAGCACTCCATCATCCGGAACTCTCAAATAAATAGTATTTTAATCGTAAGTGAATTTTAGTTATGTTTTCCATAAGTACAGTACAGTGAAAGTAGATACAAGCAAATGCATTATAAATTTATAGGGAACAATACTACTGTTGTTGGTAAGTACAGTACTCCGCGGGCATTTTTGTTTGCTTGTTAATATCTAATCTTGTTTTTCTTTGTGTTACCCATTGCTTGGTATACCTCTCTATTATCCAGGACATGTGAATATCCGGCAACCTTCCGACTGAATATGAAAGAGTTTACTGTAGAATCTATGCAACAAACAAAAGTTGACAGAACACCAAATAGTTCATACTCCAATTGCTTTCACTAGGACTATTTATTTGTCAAGGAAGGTACTGGGAATGATGGGGAGAAGGGAGACGGGGAGGGGCAGAGCTGCCTGCATAAAGCACTTCCCTGCAGTGCACAGGAGCTGCTTCCTCCACCCTGCCATACAGAGCCCACACACTGGATCCAGTCCCAGCTTGCATTTATTTGGTCCACAAGGCTTGTCCCGATATACACAGAAAGAAGCTGTTGCTGGCTCTCCAGCCACATCATCCCCTGCATGACTGTAGCGCCAATACCGGCTGATTATCCTGCAAGTGGGGAAAGAATTCCAGGTTAGGCCTCAGGCCCATAGATTTCCAAGCCCTGCACTAACTGTGCAGTAAGGTGCTTTGCCATGTCTCACGTTTACAAGTCTAATTTGCGCTAGACTGTACAGTATGTATACTTTTTGTTTTGTTGCACTGTATTTAAACTTATTTTGTTTTTATCATATACATAAAATAACAACAGAACTGTGCTAGTCTATATACTATCTGTAAGCAACCAGGCTCAGGTTCCCCAGAAACGAGGCTGCACCCAGAAGGCGAGTGCTATATTTGGTTTATTGAAAGTGTGACACCCACAACAGGAGCCCCGGAAACGCCGCAGTCACCAGTGGGGGAAAACCCGACGCGTCGGAGCTTCACTCAGGGGAGAGGCACTATAATGGGCCTCCTAACACTTACTAGTAAAACTTGAACTCATTTACATAAAATTGCTCATGCACTACTCTTACTATCTTTTGTGGCCTACTGCCAGCATAGCCTTGAAGTTTTGGCAATTGTACTTGGTTTTGCAGTTGTTCGCCTTGGCAGGATAACTTGTTCTGCAGCTTTTCACCTTGCACAGACTGATCTGTTTGGAATTCTTCTGAGGGTTCACAGAGGGGTTGGATTGCACTCTTGACCGTCACAATGTCTTCTCGCACCCTACACTCCTCCCCGTGACCCCTTTGTGAATCCCGAGGCTAGTAGGAATCGAGTGAGGCGGTTGATGCTCTTCTGGCAACACAGCGTGCACCTGTGGAACAGACTTGACAACAGCATATGAGACCAATATACCCAGCGCAGAGGCATAATATGAGACCAAGGAATAGGATTTGCACCAAATGGGCTGTCCAGCCCCACAGTGAGCCTAACCAGGACCAAAGCCAGTTATTTTCCTGGCTTTGTTGGATGCCCTGAGCCAGGGCTTCCAAATGATTTAAATTGGTCTCCACCGTGTTACTGACATCGGTGATATTGAAACAACACATACGTTCAAACTCAGAGCACTTGTGTCCACGTCGCAAAAGGAGATAATCTATTGCCATGCAGTTCTGTATCACTCCTTTGTGCACCTCCCTGAGCTCCTGATTGAGGGCCGCAATGAGAATGGAGGTGAGGTTGATAGTTTTAGCGAGGGCACACGCAAAGTGGGTTATAGCATAACAGTCATGGCCCAAGATACCGGAAAAACCTCCAAAAGCAAAGATTAGGGCTGCATTGTGACGGACGAGGGGCACAATTCTGCCAATGGTACAAGGGCCGCCTGAGCTATTCGCGGGTACGTATGTGTGGGCCACACAGCCACATAACAAGAACCGCCCTGTCGGCAGCAAAAGGGGGTTACGGGCATATGAGACAAGCTGGGTCTGAGTGCATTGTAACTCGGTGTTATTAAGGTCTACTCGGGGTCTTGATGCGTTAACAAAAAGCATGCATTGTGTAGCTCACATTACGTTTGCTACGCGGAACGCATAAGTGCGACTGTCTGGGGCTGCTAACACAGTCCCCATATCATAAAGATTGGCAAAGGTAGCAGTGAAAGCACCGTTTTGCACAAGGGTACAGTTTTGCAAGAGAGGAAGAGTAGCACTGACACCTATAAAGCATGTGTCCATGAGCTGTCCCACGGCCATACCGTGGGGCAGACAAAAGGCAGATGCGTTGATGGCAGTTCGTGCCAATGTTACCCATACGTTGGAGCTGTCACTGATACGCGGGCCCCACTTTGAGGCCGTTGCTACAGCAGTCCAGAGGTACCAGCGCCACAGCCAGGCCATGGTTACAGGGTTCGTAACGTCAGTCTGCACAAGAAACACATTGAGGATAGTCCTCTCCTTCAGGTAGGACCATGGCCATGCCCGAACCTTCTGCTAGGATAGTAACTGCTTGTATAGCCCCTGAGGGCGCACCATGGTGCCAGGCACTAATCAAAGGCGCACTAGTCGCTGGTGCGGGGGCACATTCTATGTGTGCTGTCATGGGCGTCACAGGGACCAGCTCAACTAGGGGTTGCCCCCCTTCCCAGACAACCGGCTGGTTGGTGTGGTTGTTACACCGTAGTTCAGCCAGTGGCAGGCCAGGGACTGACCAGTACATTGGGACCCAACTCAACCCAGGTACTCGGGTACAAACAGCAAAGAGGATCTCAGGGGCATACTCAAGTACATCCGCTCCTGCCCAGGGTTCAGCAGTGGTTAGGGGTGCTACAGTCTCCAGACTTCCAGCAAGGAGCACCACCCAGTGTCCTTCCACTTGCACCTGGCCCGGGAGTGAGGCCTGCCCGACACGTAATACAACTCCTTGCTCAGGAGCAAGGCGCAGGCACTCATAGGGAGTAGTGGGTCCAACAGCCCGGTTGTTAAGAAGGAAGACAGCACGGTGCACCACCTCCCCCCACCCTTTTAGGATGTTCGTGGGCGTCAGTTTGCATATTTGCTCTTTCAGGAGCTCGTTCATCTGCTCAATTAACCCACTTGCGGTGGGGATATATGTCATGTGGAACGTCCAGGTTACCCGTAGGTCGGCCGCCCAGTCACGGACACGTTGGGCTGTGAAGTGCGTACCCTGATCACTCTGTATCACCAGGGGGACGCCATACCTTTCACTAAGCTGGGTGAGTGCTGTAAGCATAGCAGCAGCGTCCGCATGCTTGCAGGGATGTACAAACAGCAGGCCAGTATAGGTATCCACGGCGGTCAGCGCATAGAGCCACGAGTGCGATGGAGGTAGCAGTCTGATATAATCGATCTGCCACTCACTAAGGGCAAATGCCGGCGGCGTACGCTTCCTGTGGCTAGCGCTACTGGGGCCAGTTTGGTGCAGACAGTGCATTTCAGTCGAGCTGTCCGATATGCTGCCAGGGGGAGGTTCTCACCCTTGGTCAGGCCGTATTGGCAGGCTGCGTGGGCACCTCGGTGCCCTGACTCCATACGTAAAGCCATGGCACGTTCTGTGATCGTATGTCCTGCCATCTGATCCATGGCTGCTTTGAGTTGCGCCTCCCAAGTCGTTTGTTTGGTATGGGCGTCAATGTGCCACACCGCCAGGGGCTGTTGCTGAGCAAAAGCTAAGAGTTGTTGCCCTAAGTCGGCGCCCCAGAGGGGGTGATCCGCTATCTTCCATTCCTTGGTTTCCCACGTCGTCACCCAGGTGCGCAGACCCTTGTAGACTACCCAGCTGTCAGTATATATAAAGGTTTCTGCTTGCCCAGCTTCCACCGCCAGCGTCGCTGCCCACAACTCTGCCCACTGGCTCGAGTTACCTGTTCCTCAGGCAAAGGCGATTTCATCCTTACAAGGGGCATATGCTACTGCTCGCCACTGTTTCTGTCCCGTCAGGATGTACATAGCGGACCCATCGGTTACCCAGATGCTTCCTCTCCTCTCCTTAGGCACGGTATCCAACGGAGGTGCACCCGCCACCGGCGAGGGGGCTACTGGCAGGTTGACGGCAGGTAGCTCATCCATTAGCTGGGGATCATGCTGAAAGGTAATGGTTCCCAGGAGAAGGGCATGTGGAGCAGTAAGTGTGGGGGCTCCCAAGCGCATGCGCTGCTCTAAGTAGTGTTTCTACTTGAAGTGGGTAGCTGCTTGGGCCACTCCCGTATGTGCACGCTCAGAGGTATCCATGACCCACCCCATTAAGGGGATCGGGGTCCATACAGTAACAGGGGCGATGCCCGTGACCCGCTCAGCGTTCTGCAAAGCCCACACCACTGCTAGGATCTGCTTTTCCGGGGGGCGGGGTGTGTGTGCCTGCTTTCAGCTCCGTAGAGGGTTCGTGACCAGAAGCCGATAGGTTCTTTTTGCTGGGTTCCTACCTGTTGCCACAGACCCCAGGATGCCACATCGCCGATGGTCGTTACCTCCAGTTCAAATGGTTGGCCCTGCAGCGGTGCAGCGAGGCGGGCGTGTGCCACCACCACCTCTTTGCGGAGGTCGAAAGCTCGTTGATGCTTCTCTGTCCAGTTCCACAGGGTGGCTTTTCGCACAAGCTCCTGTAAAGGATGCATAAGAAAAGCAACGTGCAGAACAAAATCACGCCAGAAACTGAGAAGGCCCAAAAAGGTTAGCAACTGCTGTTTAGATGAGGGTGTGGGGAACGCTTGGATGGTATGCTGCACTTTCGACGGAATGCATTTTTCCGTACCCAACCACAGTACACCCAAGTAGACCACACTAGTGGCTGACCCCTGCACTTTTTTGGGGTTAATAGCCCACCCCCGTTCCTGCAAACCTGTTACGACAGTGTCTAGGGCAGCTTGAACAGTCGGTTCATCTGGTCCCGAGATCCTAACGTCGTCAATGTAGTGGTAGCAGGCCATCCAGTCGGGGAGATCCAGGCAGTCCAGATCGGCCTGCACTAACTGAGGGCAGATCGTTGGGGAGTGCTTAAAGCCCTGTGGTAACACAGTAAACGTGTACTGCTTTGTTAGTCACGTGAAGGCAAACTGCTCTTGACTCTCGGGATGACAGGCAGAGACAGGCGTATCCTGGAGCTGAATGCTTGGTTGCGTAGATGGTGTCGCCAGGAAGGCTTTGGTGTCTTTGACCACGGGATCCTTTTCCAGGAAGGACTGCTAGGCAGAGATGGCATTCACCTTTGGAGGAGGGGGAAGACCATATTCGGACACAGGCTGGCTAACCTAGCGAGGAGGGCTTTAAACTAGGTTCGACGGGGGCAGGGGAGCAAAGCCTGCAGGTAAGTGGAGAGCATGGATACCTGGGAGATGAACTTGAAATGGGAGGGAGTATGGGCTACACTGGGAGAGTAAAAAGAGGGCCAGGGCAAAAACTGGGAAGCAAGACCAAATCAATGTCTGAGATGCCTATATACAAATGCAAGAAGTATGGGAAATAAACAAGAAGAATTGGAAGTACTAATAAATGAATACAACTATGATATCATTGGCATCACAGAAACTTGGTGGGATAATACTCATGATTGGAATGTTGGTATTGAAGGGTACAGCCTGCTTAGGAAGGACAGACAAGGAAAGAAGGGAGGAGGTGTTGCCTTGTATATTAAAAATGTACACACGTGGATAGAGGTGGAGATGGACGGGTTGAAAGTCTCTGGGTTAGACTCAGAGGAGTAAAAAACAAGGATGAGGTCCTACCAGGAGTCTACTACAGGCCCCCTAGCCAGGTGGAAGAGGTGGATGAGGCTTTCTTTGAACAGCTAACAAAATCATCCAGGGCCCAGAATTTGGTGGTGATGGGGGACTTCAACTATCCAGGTATATGTTGGGAAAAAAATACAGCAGGGGACAGACTGTCCAATAAATTTTTAGATTGCATTGCAGACAACTTTTTATTCCAAAAAGGTTGAAAAAGCTACTGGGGGAAGCTGTTCTAGATTTAATTTTAACAAATAGGGAGGAAATTATTGAGAATTTGAAAGTGGAAGGATGCTTGGGTGAAAGTGATCATGAAATCAGAGAATTCACAATTCTAAGGAAGGGTAGAAGGGAAATCAGTACAATAGAGATAATAGATTTCAGGGAGTCAGATTTTGGTAAACTCAGATAGCTGGTAGGTAAGGTCCCATGGGAAGCTAAACTGAGGGGTAAAACGGCTGAGGAGAGTTGGCAGTTTTTCAAAGGGACATTATTAAAGGGCCCAAAAGCAAGCTATCCTGCTGCGGAGGAAAGATAGAAAACACGGCAAAAGACTGCCTTGGCTTAACCAGGAGATCTTGCATGATCTCAAAATAAAAAGGGAATCGCATAAGAAATGGAAACTAGGACAAATTACAAAGGACGAATATAGGCAAACAACATGAGCATGCAGGAGCAAGATTAGAAAGGCTAAGGCACAAAATGAGCTCAAACTAGCTACAAGCATAAAGGGAAACAAGAAGGCTTTTTACAAATACATTGGCAACAAGAGGAAGACCAAGGAGAGGGTAGGGCCATTGGTCAGTGATGAGGGAGAAACAGTAACAGGGAATTTGGAAATGGCAGAGATGTTTAATGATTTCTTTGTTTCGGTCTTCACTGAGAAATCTGAAGGAATGCCTGACATAGAGAATGCTAGTGAAAAAGGGGTAGGTTTAGAAATTGAAATAAGAAAAGAACAAATTAAAATGTACTTAGAAAAATTAGATGTCTGCAAATCACCAGGGCCTGATGAAATGCATCCTGGAATCTGATGGAAGGAGCTGATAGAAGAGGTTTCTGAGCCTTTAGCACTCATTTTTGGAAAATCGTGGGAAACGGGAGAGATTCCAGAAGACTGGAAAAGGGCAAATATAGTACCCATTTATAAAAAGGGGAACAAGAATAACCCAGGAAACTACAGGCCAGTCAGCTTAACTTCTGTGCCAGGAAAGATAATGGAGCAGGTCATTAAAGAAATCATCTGCAAGCATTTGGAAGGTGGTAAGGTGATAGGGAACAGCCAGCATGGCTTTGTTAAGAACAGATCATGTCAAACCAATCTAATAGCTTTCTTTGATAGAATAACAAGCCTTGTGGATAAGGGAGAAGTGGTGGATGTGGTATACCTAGACTTCAGTAAAGCATTTGACACGGTCTCTCATAATACACTCACCAATAAACTATGCAAATACAACTTAGATCGAGCTACTATAAGGTGGGTGAACAACTGGCTGGATAACCGTATCCAGAGAGTAGTTATTAATGGTTTCCAATCCTGCTGGAAAAGTATAACTAGAGGGATTCCGCAGGGGGTCTGTTTTAGGATCGGTCTGTTCAATAGCTTCATTAACGATTTAGATATTGACATAGAAAGTACACTTATTAAGTTTGCAGGTGATACCAAGGTGGGAGGGGTTGCAACTTCTTTGGAGGATAGGGTCATAATTCAAAAGGATCTGGATAAACTGGAGAAATGGTCTGAGGTAAACAGGATGAAGTTTAATAAGGACAAATGCAAAGTGCTCCACTTAGGAAGGAACAATCAGTGTCACACATACAGAATGGAAAAGGACCGCCTAGGAATGAGTACAGCGGAAAGGGATCTGGGGGTTATAGTGGACCACAAGCTAAATATGAGTCAACAGTGTGATGCTGTTGCAAAAAAAGCAAACTTGATTCTAGGATGCATTAACAGGTGTGTTGTGAACAAGACACGAGAAGTCATTCTCCCGCTCTACTCTGCGCGGTTAGGCCTCAGCTGGAGTATTGTGTCCAGTTCTGGGCGCTGCAGTTCAAGAAGGATGTTGAGAAATTGGAGAGGGTCCAGAGGAGAGCAACAAGAATGATCAAAGGTCTAGAGAACATGACCTATGAAGAAAGGCTGAAAGAACTGGGCTTGTTTAGTTTGGAAAAGAGAAGATTGAGGGGGGACATGATAGCAGTTTTCAGGTATCTAAAAGGGTGTCATAAGGCAGAGGGAGGGAACTTGTTCTTCCTTGCCTCTGAGGATAGAACAAGAGGCAATGGACTGAAATTGCAGCAGGGGAGGTTCAGGTTGGAAATTAGGAAAAAGTTCCTAACTGTCAGGGTGATCAAACACTGGAACAAATTGCCAAGGGAGGTGGTAGAATCGCCATCACTGGAGATATTTAAGAAGAGGTTAGATAGATGGCTTTCAGGGATGGTCTAGAAAGTGCTTGGGCCTGCCATGAGGGCAGGGGGCTGGACTCAATGACCTCTCAAGGTCCCTTCCAGTCCTACTCTTCTATGATTCTATGATAAATGTCAATAGAGAAAAACGCATTGGCCAGGTCTATGACAGCATGCCACAGCAAGGCCGCCACAGTGATGCGTTCCAGGATGGTAACCATGTCCGGGACTACAGCCGTAAGCTCCAGGGTCACCTTATTGAGTTCCCGATAGTCCACCATCGTGTTGCTACGATCCATCCGGCTTCTTCACTGGCCAGATGGGGCTGTTGAAGGCGCTCAGCGTGGGGCGAATGATATCCACCTGTAGCAACGCAGCAATAGTGTCACTAATCTCCTGCTCTCCACCAGGAATGCGGTATTGCTTGACTGACACCAGGGTCTGGGGGACCTGCAGGCGCACAGGGTCCCATTTGGGATGTCCCCGCAGTAGGGGCTCCACAGCTTTGATTGCCCAAATGTAGTGGGGGTGCCCAAAGGCAAACAGCCCATACTGTGTATCCATACGCCGGCCACGCAAGACGTCCATTCCAATGACGTATTCACCCAAAGGTGCAGCCAGCACTGTCGCTCGAAAGGGAGGGGCTTTCCCCAGCGTTAGGGTGACCTCCACCGCATAAGCGGTGGTCTCCGCTACTCTGAGGCCCTGCACGACCACCGCACAACCTGCAGTCTGGGTAGAATGCAGAATGGTCACCCATCTCCAGTGTCTAACAGAGCTTACACATGCTGCTCCCCTCCCTGAGGCCACTTTGTGGTTAATGGGACAAATGGGCGCTGGTCCCCTGCTATCTGTTGCACAGCCACAGCCCGTACTGCAGAGGACCCACCTCCCTGTCACTTCCTAGGGGGAACGGTCCAGTTGACGGTGGCACTGGGCTGTGTCCTCCCCCCAGGTCCCGTACCTTTTTGTGGTGCCTGGGTCTCGCCCGCCCTCTTGGAGGCACTCTCATCCTCACTCCGCTGGGTAGGCGGCAGCTGTCACCAACATCTGTACAAGTCTGGTGTTGGCAGACCATTGATCTCCTCACAGGGGACCCCTGCCTTCAGCAAGTCCGTCCACATGGTTCTCCGGGTCACCCTAGCGTGTCCTTTTTCCTGCCCAGGTGCTCCCACCTGACCACCTTTTCCTTTTGTGGCACGGACTGCTTTAGCGCCTATGACAGTCTCTAATTGCATCAACATTCCAACTAAGTCACCTGTATGCTCATCCGCCACCATAACCACAGCCATAAGGGAGGCCTTCAGCTCGGGGGGGACAAGGCATAAGAGAGTGGCCTTGATGGATCTGTGGACCTCTACATCGCCCGGTCCCGTCTCTCCCCCAAGAGCCACAGCCCAAGCCACGCCCAGCTGCTACAGCGCACTCACCCCTTCTGAGATCGTACGCCAGGGCCTCACCAGTGCTTCCAGTTCCCCCGGGGAGGGGTAGACCACGTCCACTGCCGCAGTCAACCAGCGGTACAGGGAAGGCGCCTCCACGGCATTTCCCTGTGCATTGGTAAAGCCTTGCGAGTTCTGCAACGCCTGTCGGACCTGTGAATCCTGGGACAACATGCCCATCTGGCGGAGTTCCTCAAGCAGCAGCAACACAGTGTTGCTCGCATTGTCCCACACACGCACCAGCGAGGCCAAAAGGCCTTCCTCTGGCTCCTGCTTAAAACTCTTCACCATCTCCTGCAACTCACTTGTCTTAAACATCCACTAGACCTCAGGCTGCAAATGGCCTCCTTCTAACCTCATCTCCTGAATGGAGTGCACCTGTCTCGGGACGGTTTGCACAGCCGTCCCGTTCACCTCCTCCTCAGACAAGGAAGAGCTCCAAATGTTACCATCCCAGGTCTCAGGGTCCCAAGTGGCTAGCGCAAGGACTGCACGCACTTGGGCCATCGACACCGGCTCTTTCCCTCGTTTCGCATGCCGCCGATTTGCCACTCTTGCCGCCAATACCTCACAACGATGGGTTAACTCTTGCGTCCTTTCGGACTGCGAGGTAACCACCTCCTGCACTATTGCGCACGCATCCGCCAAATCGCGACATTCCTGCTCCTTCTCCGCCAGCACCTTCTGCAAGCGGAGAAGCTCATCATCCAGGGCCGGGAAGGCAGTTAGGAAAAGCCATGCTACCTCTCCCACTGCCCTTTTCTCCATCCCTGGCCGGCGGCTCAGCTGCAGCCGACGCAAAGCCCCTTCTACCGGTACCGGCGTCACGCCTGCCACCTCCCGCAACTCCAGCCAGTCTGCCGGGGCTGCCCAACAGACCATCATCCACACTACCGGCCCCCATCGCTCCGTCGAGGGCCATCCTGGTATGCGCTGCAGGGCCAGCTCTGGCTTCCCTGCCTCCCCTGCCTTCGACCAAAAAGACATCATACCTGGAGAACCCTGCTTGCTGCGCCAAATGTAACCAACCAGGCTCGGGTTCCCCAGAAGCGAGGCTGCACCCAGAAGGCGAGTGCTATATTTGGTTTATTGAAAGTGTGACACCCACGACAGGAGCCCCGGAAACACCGCAGTCACCAGTGGGGGAAAACCGGATGCGTCGGAGCTTCACTCGGGGGAGAGGCACTATAACAGGCCTCCTAACACTAACTAATAAAGCTTGAACTCATTTACATAAAAGTGCTTATGCACTACTCTTACTATCTTTTGTGGCCTACTGCCGGCATAGCCTTGAAGTTTTGGCAATCTGTACTGTGTTTTGCAGTTGTTCGCCTTGGCAGGATTACTTGTTTTGCAGCTTTTCACCTTGCACAGACTGGTCTGTTTGGAATTCTTCTGAGGGTTCACAGAGGGGTCGGACTGAACTCTTGAGGGTCACAATGTCTTCTTGCACCCCACACTATCAAAACAAAAAAAGCACTCAAGTAGCACTTTAAAGACTAACAAAGTAATTTATTAGGTGAGCATTTGTGGGACAGACCCACTTCTTCAGACCATAGCCATACCAGAACAGACTCAATATTTAAGGCACAGAGAACCAAAAACAGTAATCAAGGAGGACAAATCAGAAAAAAATGATCAAGGTGAGCAGTCAGAGAGCAGAGGGGTAGAAGGGGGGTGGGGGAGGGAAGGTCAAGAATTTGATTAAGCCAAGTATAGAAACGAGCCCCTATAGTGGCTCAGAATATTCCCATCCCAGTTCAAACCACGTGTTAACACCACATTTTACAGACCTCTGTCCGCTTATCCCACTTTGGAATTCCAAAGGAAATTACAACTACTTAAGGAACTCCCTGCTGCTACTCGGGACCTTATTCACTCAGACACACCATCTGAGCCCCAGCCTGGATTATTCTCTTAACTTCCCAAAATCCACAAACCTGGAAAACCTGGACACCCTATCATTTCAAGTATTGGCACCCTTACCACCGGACTATCCAGTTACATGGACTCCTTCCTCTGGACCCTATGCCACCAACACTCCCAGCTCTCTCTGAAATACCACTGACTTCCTGAGGAAATTACAAAATGTCAGAAAAGTTCCTGATAATGCCATCCTTGCCACAATGGATGCGGAGGCCCTGTACACTAATATTCCACATAAAGACGGATTACAAGCCATCAGGAATACCATCCCTGATGTCACCACAGCCAATCTGGTGTCTGACCTCTGTAACTTCGTTCTCACCCACAAATTTGGGGACAATTTATACCTCCAGATTAGTAGAACTGCTATGTGCACCTGCATGGCCCCACAATACGCTAATATATTTATGGCTGACCTGGAACAACAATTCCTCAGTTCTCGTCCCGTATTACCCCTCCTCTACTTAAGATACTTTGATGACATCTTTATGCTTTATGACCCATGGTATAGAGACTCTAGAAGAATTCCACAGAGACTTTAACAATCTGCACCCCACCATCAATTTATGCCTTGATTACTCCACACAAGACACACATTTCCTGGACACTACAGTACAAATCAAAGATGGCCTGATCAGCACCACACTGTACCGGAAACCCACTGATCGCAAAACTTACCTTCACCCTTCTAGCTTCCATCCTGCACACATAACTAGATCCATTGTTTGCAGTCAAGCCCTTCGATACAATTGCATTTGCTCTGATCCAACTGACAGAGATCAAAAACTACAAGATCTTTACCAAATATTCAAAAACCTGAATTACCCACTAGGAGAAGTAAAAAACCAACTGACAGGGCCAGATGAATACCAGAGACCAGTTACTCCAAGATAAGCCCAAAAAAGCCACGAGAACCGAACACCACTGGTCATCACCTACAGCCCCCAACTCAAACCACTGCAAAGAATTATTAAAGACCTACAACCTATCCTTAATCAGGATGCCACACTCCAGAAGGCCTGAGGTGTCATGCCTGTTCTTTCCTACAGACAACCTCCCAACTTTACGAGGATCCTCACCAACAGCCACAGTCTACACCCCCAGGAATACCAGTCCTGGAACCTTTCCTTGCAACAAAGCATGTGGACAAAGCTGGCAGGGGATCTTCTCTGGAAATACCGTCACTGGACCTAACCAGGTTAACCACAGAATCACAGGCACGTTCTCATGTTCCTCAACTAACATCATATATGCCATCATCTGCCAACAATGCCCAGATGCTTTGTACATTGGACAGACTACTAACTCCCTTAGACAAAGAGTTAATGGGCGCAAAACAGATATAAAAACACTCCAGATCCACAAACCAGTTAGTCAACATTTTAATGGAGTGGGCCATTCTGTTAATGACCGAAGAGTTTGCCTGTTCCTGAAGAGAAATTTTCTCACCACTATTCAAAGGGAGACAGCTGAGCTCTCTTTTATATTCAAATTTGGCACATTAACACACGGTTGGAACTGGGATGGGAATTTTGAGTCACTATAGGGGGCTCGTTTGCATACTTGGCTTAATCTAATTCTTGACCTTCCCCACCCCCTTCTACTCTCTGATCTGCTCACCTTGATCATTTTTTTCTGATTTGTCCTCCTTGATTACTGCTTTTGGTTCTCTGTGCCTTAAATACTGAGTCTGTTCTGGTATGGCTATGGTCTGAAGAAGTGGGTCTGTCCCACGAATGCTCACCTAATAAATTACTTTGTTAGTCTTTAAAGTGCTACTTGACTGCTTTTTTGTTTTGATAAAATAAAAAAAACTGTAAAACTGTAGATTACACTACTCTGTTATATCTCATGTTTACATGTTATATTAATGTGAGACAGTATGTACACATTTTGTTTTGAAGACGAAAATAAAAACCTGTTGCTAAGTAACAAATATAACAGGTTAAGTCTGCCCTCACCTGTGTTAATTGCAGGCATTAATGAGAATTAATTGACAACCCTAAAAACAGTGTTTCATACAGAAATTTGCAGGAATACAGTACATATGAAATTGATAAGAAAAATACACTTCAGTACAGGAATACCACACATACTACAGGCTGACTGTCTCTGCTCTGGCACCCTTGAGAACTGACTAGTGTCAAACTAGGGAATTTGCCAAACCATGGAATCTGGTCCATGTGCAGAGTATGCGAAAGTCAACGGGTGGTCAGGGCCCTGAAGGTGTGGGGCCCAAGCCAACCCTAAGACTGGACCTGAGCACTAACCCTGATCTTGTTTATTTTGGGGGACACCCCAGAAAGCTGCTGGCAGCCCCAGTCTGAGACCCGCTGGATAATGTAAAGTACTCCGACGAGACGGGCCTAGATTTTAACTGCATTGCACCGTTGAGACCTTGAACAGAGCTGCAAGAACGGGCCGTTGAGCACTAGCTCAAGGGGCGGTTCCATTCGGGGTGCTCTGCGGATCTGTTACGGTACTAGCTCATTTTAAGCCGGGGACGGGGGGCGGGGTAAAAGATGGCCGCGAAGTCACACCCCCGCCGACGCCCTCTCACAGCGCGAGAAGGGGCACCCAGGGGTCTCACGTTTCGCTCCCCTCGGCATGCTCTCGGGGCTGGGCGGGGCTCTGTGTGTGAGCCAGGGGAACAGCCCTTTCTTCTGCACCGCAGTTACCTGACAGGGGCCCGAGTCCCTGGCGCTCGCTTGCGGCCTAACAGCTGACACTTGGCCGCTGCTCAGCCTTGGCGGCACGAACAGCGTAAAAGGCTTTTCTTTCTCCATGGCCCCACAGCGCGCGAGCCAGGGGCTGAACGGCACAGGGACGCAACCCACCACCACAACCAACGGCTGCCCAACCGCACGAGCGGGCGGAAAGGTAACGGAAAAGGCGGGAAGCGTGCGCACGCCGTGCTCAGACGGACACGTGCGCCGCGTGCTGGCCACGTGCCTAGTGCCGCGGGAGGGAGGAAAACACCTGACCGTGTGCAGGCAGAGTCTGGCGCTCCCGGCAGTGGCCGCGTGGGGGAGCCCTGGTCTCAGGTGCTGCGTGGCGCGAGCCGGCCGCTTCAACCGAGGCTCAGGCGTTTGAATGCTCAGCGGGTTGCTAGCCGGGGAGGGACAGCTCAGGTGGACGCACAGCAGAGATGGGGAAGCGCCCTTCACAACTCAGCCCCCCATCTTTGGAAGCACTGGCCCTAAGGCGGGGGCATGAGGGTGCGGCCATAAAACCGGGCCCAAGAAGGGTTCTTCCTCCTGGCAGCTCCCCTGGGAGAGGAGTGGGTGTGCTTTGAACACCTGCCACCTCGGGAGGACAGCCTTCCCTCTGCACCTCAGGCAGAGCTCAGCATTCTCAGAGAACAAACCAGCTGTCATGTAGCACTTGCAAGACTAACAGAGTAATTTATTAGGTGATCAGCTTTCCTGGGACAGACCCACTTCGTTGCAGCTACTGCTGTGTGACCAGTCTGAGAAATAATTCTTCTGGCCCAGTTTTCCTCTTGCCCACCCCCATAAGCCTTCTATCCTCTATGGTCTTACCTTGTCTGAGACACATCTCTTAACGTGTCTGTAGGACCACTGGCTTTGTACAAATGACATAAAGAGCATAATTATTGGTCACTGGACTATCAGTGGTGATGGGACATAAGGAGGAATACAGATTCTCAACATGGTACATTATGACAAAAACCTAACATGTACATATCCAACATAATTCTGGGATGCATTAACAGCAGTGTTGTGAGCAAGACACGAGACATTCATTTTTTGTACTCTGTGCAGATTAGGACTCAGCTGGAGTACTGTGTCCAGTTCTGGGAATCATCTTTTAGGAAAGATGTGGAGAAATTAGAGAGGGTCCAGAGAAGAGCATGTGAAATGATTAAAGGTCTAGCAAACATGACCTATGAGTAAAGATTAAAAGAACTGGATTTGTTCAGTTTGGAAAAGGAAGGAGTGTGATCACCTACAGCGGGTGCAGTCCCTCCTTGCTGTAGGGGCTATAGAGGAAGTCCCTTACGCAAGTCCTGATGCGCCTCGTGTTGAACTATTTGTTATATCTCTTGCACAGGATAGCGGTATTGTCCCTGAAAGTGCATTTAACTGCTATTTCACCTTCCACCTAGGGGGTGGGATATGTTCTTCATTTGTAAAGCCTGGGGGAAGCGGTTTTTTCAAGGACCTGGACAGACTCTTAGTGGCAGGTTAGGGCCTCTCTTCTCCCCTGGGCTTGAACTTGGTTCTCTCGTGCCTGATACCTCCGCCCTTTAAACTGCTGGCCACCTGCCTCTTCTCCTAACTATTGTATATGGTGGTGGTCCTGGTCACTATCATGTCATCAGAGCAGGAGGTTGGAGTTGTGGGCCTTTACCTCAGAAACCCCATATACCAAGTTCTATAAAGACAAGGTACAGCTCCAGTCCCATGCCACATTTCTTCAGGAGGTGGTTTAGGCATTTCATGTTAAGACATTTTTCACATAGTGTTTTTTCTGAAACACCATGCTTCTGACTAGTAGTGACTCTCTAATCTTTGGATGTGGGGCAAGCTCTGGACTTGTACTGGGAGTGGACTAAGACTTTCCACAAATCTTGGCAATTGTTTGTGGTGGAATGGATAAGAGGGCTTCTAGTTACATTGCAGCATTTATCTTCTTGGACCATCTTCTGTTTCCAGCTGTGCTATGACCTGGCTAAGGTTTCTGCACTGTAGGTAATGGCACACTCCATCCAGGTTAAGGGCTCTTCAGCGGCATACTTGGTTCAGGTCCTGGTCCATCTGTAGAGCAGCTATGTGGTCCTCAGTCAATACATTCACTACCCATCATGCCATCACCCAGCAGGCTCAGGCTGATGCTGCATTCAGCAGGGCAATGTTGCAGTCTGGCATCATACGAAGTCTGTCCACTCCTCCTCTCAAACTGCTGGTAAGTAACATGTTGGAATGCACAGGAGCAAACACTCTAAGAACCAAAAATGGTTACTTACCTATGACTATCGTTTGAGATGTATTGTTCTTATCCATTTCAGACCCTCCCACCTCCCCTTTGTCAGACTTTCCAGCAAAAAGGAACTGAGCAGGACGTGGGTCAGCAGGGATTATATGCAACCTTGGGGCAATGTCACCACGGGGTGCCACAGTCGACCTCATGGGTGCCACTAGAGGAGAGTCTTCCAACAATCATGCACATGGGAAAGCACAACATGTTGGAATGGACAGGGGCAACACATCTTGAAGAACAATAGTTACAGGTAAGTAAGTATTTTCCTGCCATCCCTTAGTTTGTTGACAGTTATAACCACATATGTGCATGGTTATTGGTACTGATGCACCTCTTGCTCCTTCGCAACAAAAAAATTTATTCTTCCTACTTCTTTATAATATGTGAAATCCTGGCTCTGTGATTTTTGCCCCTTTTTTTTTTTTTTGCTATTTACTTTAATGGGGACGTCATCATCAGACACGACGGACTACCAATGATATGATACGATACGATACGATACTTTAATGGGGGTTGGATTTCACCCAGGGCTCCAAGTATCTGTGCATTTCAAAATTTTATAGCAGTAAGATTTAAAATTCATGTTTTAATGTTTACAAATCATTTTAACATTTTTGTCATATCTCTGCATACCAGAAATTTGCCTCCACAGGTGAAATCCTTACTCCATTGTTGCAATGAGACTTCATATGAGAAATAAATTACATTTTCAGTATAACTGAGTATGGTAACTGAACATATTCAAGCAGCATTATATTAATCAGAATATTGGCCATGAAACTGAAGTTATGGAGATATGTGGCATACAAACAGTATGGACCAGAAGACAGTCTCAGGAAACATGGGACTTATTCCTGGCTCTGCTAAAATCCTGCTAGGTGATCTTTGACAAGTCACTTCAACCGTCTAAGTCAGCTTCCTCATCATTAAAATGGAGATAAAAATACTTGCTTCCTTTGTGAAGTAGAATGAGGTCCACTGATTAAGACCTATTATAATTATTAATGTGGTATTAAAACACTACTGAAAAACTAATGTTACAACTAATTAAAGAGATTGCTCTATACTACTGGCATCATTACTATAATATGTGTAACAAGAAGTCCTGTGGCACCTTATAGACTAACGGATATTTTGGAGCATGAGCTTTCGTGGGCAAAGACTGCCTACGTCAGATGCATGAGTGGGGTGAGGGGGTTCAGAGGAGAGTTTAAAGAGGGAGCCTCAGTCAGTGGGAGGGCCACAGTTGACAAGGTCTGTTCAGTCACAGAGGATGTGGCCCATTATCAGCAGTTAATGTGGCTGGTATTGGGCCACATCCTCCCCTTGACTGAGACTCCCTCTTTAAACCCTCCTCTGAAACCCACCACTCATGCATCTGATGAAGTGGGTCTTTGCCCACGAAAGCTTATGCTCTAAAATATCTGTTAGTCTGTAAGGTGCCACTGGACTTTTTGTTGTTTTGAAGATACAGACTAAATCGGCTACCCCTCTGATATATTATGAGTGTTGTGGTAACTGAAATGTATCAAAGGGTGGCGAAAATCCTTTTTCATTTCCCCCAGATAAAATTTCAAGCCTGAATTTCCCAGTTGTGGAGCCAAATGGTGAGTATTCAGCTTGAGGCTCATCATCTGGTACAGTCATACTGGTGTTGTAAACCCTTGGTGCATCATATAGTCCTCCTGATATCACCAATGTGTCATCTGGAGTAGTGTAAATGTCAGCTGTAAGAAAGCATTATTAAACATTATTGAAGTATTACAGTGAGAAATATAGCAAATCACAGGGCATAAAATCTTCACTGTGCAAACGTACTCATATTCTATTTTGTGTATCTGTTTTTTGCCTAACTCTATATGTTAAAAGTAAAAATTAAAATATAAACAAACTTTATTGCATTCTAACCACTACAGTAATTCAGATAGCAGAGGAGGCAAATTGAAAGTAGTAAACAAAAAATGATGAATCTGCTTCTTTTTAATCCGTGTTTTGGCTTGTACATTGTTTAAGTAATAAAGTGGCAGAAATAATCTGTTGATAACAAATTGGGTAGCTGATCAGAATTTTTAATAAAATAATCTTAAATAAAAGAAGTAATAGAAGTACCAGATAACACTGCAAGGCTGTGTCTACATTAGTTCCCTACTTCTAAGGGAGCATGGTAAGTAGGGTGTTGGGAGATTATTAATGAAGTGCTACACTGCATATGCAGCACTTCATTAAGCTAATTCTGCCCCGCAGCAACTTCGAAGTGTTAAACTTCGAAGTGCCAGCTCGCGTGTAGCCATGGCTAACCCACTTCATTAATAATCTTCCGGCACCCCACTTACCATGCTCCCTTCGAAGTCGGAAGGTAGTGTACATACAGCCAAAGAGTGCTATATTGTTTTGGGTGAGTGACAATAAAAAGAGAGGGTTACAATAAAATAGAAGTACAAATATTCACATGTTTTAAAAGGGAATATTTTCTGAGTCAAGACTTGAGTGAGAGACCCTTCTGATGCATCACTGTAACACAGGTTTTTATTAAATCCTTAATTTTCAGCCAGTTGCACTTTCATTAGATCATGAAAGATGTTGTTATAATCAGTATAAAATATTATTACTATTATATGGAAATTTGTGCTTATCTCCATTTACTCAGGAAAATAGAATATTTTAAAGGTTATAATTTATACTAATGAAGCATTTGATTATTGAAACATTTGTGCATTTACCTGAACATTTTTATTTAAATTTTTAGGCTAAATTCTGCTTAAGTTATCCCAGACCTCCATTATCTGTCCAGTCCCAATCAGTTCAAGAAAATTGTATTATTCTAGCACAATCTGTGAGAAGCATGAGAAACATAAGCAAATCCCTAGCTCACATTTTCTCAGTGCTTGCATTTATTACCTATAGAAAGAAATACTGGGATGATTTTCTGTCAATGTCTCTTTAATTCATGTTTGGTTTTGATTCCGTTGACATCAATTTATTAGGTATATTTGTGATTTACCTCCTTTAACTCAGCTAGTTTATACTTGAGGTATATTGTAGGGGGGCAGCTGCCCCACTTGAACCAAAAGGACTTAAAGCAGACTGGAAGGAGCCTTCTCAGAGCCCAGCCAACCAGGAAAAGGTTTATAGGGAGCCAATCATAGAGCCGCCTACTGGAGCAACACTGTTTATAACAGGTGTGTCCAACCTGCGGCCCGCGGGCCGCATGTGGCCCTGGACAGCTAGTAATGCGGCCCCACAAGATCGTAAACTTTAACATTTATATACATTAACTATATTATATATTTTATATGTGGCCCAAGACAATTCCTCTTCCCTCAATGCGGCCCAGGCAAGCCAAAAGCTTGGACACTCATGGTTTATAAGTAGCTGCTCAGCAGAGCAATGAGAAGTTGGGCCCAGCCAGGGAGGGGAGCAGGACTAGTTCCATGAGAGAAGTACCTCAGGTGCAGCAGTATTGGGCAGGGTAGAGAGAGCAGAGCACTAAACCTGGCCACTGCGGAGCTTAGCCTTTTACAGATCACAGCTTGGCCCTGAGGAGAGAGGCTAAACATTGGCTGTAGGTGGCCACAGGAGCAGGTGTGAGACTGAGGTCTGTTGATACTCCCAGAAGTGGGCAGGAGATGAGAGTAATGGGCACGGCCAGAGGGCAGTCTCTTGAAGATGACATCATGGTGCTGGAAGTGATCAGAGTACAGAGCTAGAGGTGGAGAGAGTGCAGCGTGATGATGTGCAAGACACAGAACAGAAGAGGGCATCCTTCTGAGGGTCATAGCAAATTCCTGGCATGACCTGCAGGAGGCACTGTGGCAGTGAGTTCAATCTTTAGGTACAGACACATTATACATCTACTATGTATTTCAGAGAGTGGTTTTTTTGTCCATCCCCCAGCAGGAGGACATGTTCCCCACTGCCATCTGTGCTGGCTACAGCTGCAGGAGCAGTGGACAGATGTTTCTCACCTGGTCCCATACTGCTGCAGTGAGAGAGGGCTGAGATTGCCCTTTCTCCGTGAGGCAGCCTACATATTAAACGCCTTATCCCCAGCCCCACCCCAGAACAATGATTAAAATGAAGAAAAACAAAACTTATTTGAGTGAAGGGCCCCAGAAATGCTGGGTAAATCTTCTGGTCCTACTATATATTTGAGAGAGCCTGTCTGTGAGTCTGCCCGCATGACTGTTTTCTGTTAAAAAACTCCTCCTAAATGGTAAGAACTAGGATCACAAAATTTTGCATACATTTTCATCTAACAATAATTTAAAGCAAGGTAAGCATTTGGTTGTGCTAGGAAAATGGGATGTGCTTGGAATGGGATTGCTTCTCAAAATGGAAAGGAAAGTCTCTGCTATATAACGACCACATGTGGGCAACAGGGGATGTGTATAGAAAGTAAGGACAATTGTACCCTATAAGAAACACAGAGGGACAACAAGGGGCCAAAGACTGGGATTAGGACAGCTATAACCCCACTGGAGCAGCAGGAGGCAGGGATGTGGAAAGGGACGTGTATATTTTCATTTTGTTTAAAAATAAAAAGTGAGTTAAGGAGCCAAGCAATGCCTTAAATGATTGCTTCTTGGAGCAGCTGGTACAGGAACCCACAAGGGGAGAGGCAATTCTTGATTTAGTACTGAGTGGAACACAAGATCTGGTCCAAGAGGTAACTATTACAGGACTGCTTGGAAATAGTGACCACAACATAACAACATTTAATATTCCTGTGTTGGGAAGAACACTGCAACAGTCCAACACTCTGGTATTTAATTTCAAAAAGGGGAATTACACTAAAATGAGGAGGTTAGTTAACCAGAAATTAAAAGGTAGAGTAACTAGAGTAAAATCCCTGCAAGCTGCGTGGAAACTTTTCAAAGATACCGTATTAGAGGCCCAACTTAAATGTATACCCCAAATTAAGAAACACAGTAAGAGACCTAAAAAAGACCACCATGGCTTAAGAACCATGTAAAAGAGGCAGTGAGAGATAAAAAGACATCTTTTAAAAAGTGGAAGTCAAATCCTAGTGATCAAAATAGAAAGGAACATAAACGCTGCCAAATTAAATGTAAAAATGTAATAAGAAAAGCCAAAAAAGATTTTGAGGAACAGTTAGCCATAAATTCAAAAAAACAATAGTAAAATGTTTTTTAAGTACATTAGGAGCAGGAAGCCTGCTGAAAAAGCAGTGGGGCCCCTGGACGATAGAGACATAAAAGGAGCAATCAAGGAAGGTAATGCCATTGCAGAAAAACTAAATGATTTCTTTGCTTCAGTCTTCACGGCTGAGGATGTTAGAGAGATTCCCAAATCTGAGCCGTCCTTTATGGGTGACAAATCTGAGGAACTGTCCCAGATTGAAGTATCATTAGAGGAGGTTTTGGAACTAATTGGTAGGCTAAACAGTCACAAGTATCTGGGACCGGATGGTATTCACCCAAGGGTTCTGAAGGAACTCAAATGTGAAATTGTGGAACTATTAATGGTGGTTTGTAACCTATCCTTTAAATCAGCTTCGGTACCCAATGATTGGAAGACAGCTAATATACCACCAATGTTTAAAAAGGGCTCTAAAGGAGACCCTAGCAATTACAGACCGGTAAGTCTAATGTCAGTACTGGGCAAATTAGTAGAAACAATAGTAAAGAATAAAGTTGTCAGACACGTAGAGGAACATGATTTGTTGAGCAAGTGTCAACATGGTTTCTGTAAAGGGAAGTCGTGTCTTACTAATCTGTTAGAGTTCTTTGAAGGGATTAACAAGCATGCGGATGGGGGGATCCAGTAGACATAGTATACTTAGATTTCCGGAAAGCCTTTGACACGGTCCCTCACCAAAGGCTCTTATGTAAATTAGGTGGTCATGGGATAGGAGGAAAGATCCTTTCATGGATTGGGAACCAGTTAAAAGACAGGAAACAAAGGGTAGGAATAAATGGTAAATTTTCTCAACGGAAGGGGATAACTAGTGGCGTTCCCCAAGGGTCAGTCCTGGAACCGATCTTGTTCAACTTATTCGTCAATGATCTAGAGAAGGGGGTAAGCAGTGAGGTGGCAAAGTTTGCAGACGACACCAAACTGTTCAGGATAGTCAAAACCAAAGCAGACTGTGAAGAACTTCAAAAAGATCTCAGCAAACTGAGTGATTGGGCAGCAAAATGGCAAATGAAATTTAATGTGGGTAAGTGTAAGGTAAGGCACATTGGGAAAAATAACCCTAATTATACATACAATGTGACGGGGGCAAATTTAGCTACAACAGATCAGGAAAGGGATCTTGGAATGATAGTGGATAGTTCTCTGAAAACATCCACGCGGTGTGCGGCGGCAGTCAGTAAAGCAAATAGGATGTTAGGAATAATTAAAAAAGGGATAGAAAATAAGAAGAATAATATCTTACTTCCCCTATATAAAACTGTGGTACGCCCACATGTTGAGTACTGCGTGCAGATGTGGTCTCCTTACCTCAAAAAAGATATACTGGCGTTAGAAAAGGTTCAGAAAAGGGCAACTAAAATGATTACGGGTTTGGAACGGGTCCCATATGAGGAGAGGCTAGAGAGACTGGCTAGTGAGTTAAGGACCCAAGCAATGCCTTAAATGACTGCTTCTTGGAGCAGCTGGTACAGGAACCCACAAGGGGAGAGGCAATTCTTGATTTAGTACTGAGTGGAACACAAGATCTGGTCCAAGAGGTAACTATTACAGGACCGCTTGGAAATAGTGACCATAACATAATAACATTTAATATTCCTGTGTTGGGAAGAACACTGCAACAGTCCAACACTCTGGTATTTAATTTCAAAAAGGGGAATTACACTAATTACAGGGGAATTACAGTTTTCAGTCTAGAAAAGAGGAGACTGAGGGGCGATATGACAGAGGTATATAAAATCATGAATGGTGTGGAGAAAGTGAATACAGAAAAGTTATTTACTGGTTCCCATAATATAAGAACTAGAGGACACTGAATGAAATTAATGGGTAGCAGGTTCAAAACTAATAAAAGAAAGTTTTTCTTCACACAGCGCACAGTCAACCTATGGAACTCCTCGCCAGAGGATGCTGTGAAGGCCAGGACTCTAACAGAGTTTTAAAAAGAGCTCGATAAATATTTGGAGGTTAGGTCCATAGATGGCTATTAGCAAGGGGTAAGGTATGGTGCCTAGCCTTTTGTCGAAGGCGGGAGATGGATGGCAGGAGACAAATCGCTTGATCATTGTCTTTGGTTCACCTCATCTGGGGCACCTGGCATTGGCTACTGTTGGCAGACAGGATATTGGGCTAGATGGACCTTTGGTCTGACCCAGTATGGCCGTTCTTATGTTCAGGTACATCTTCTAGTTTGTTCTATTATATTTTATTTTGAGAAGTTAATCTATATAACCAGTTCTTGGGAGGCTGTAGACTTTCAGAAACTGACCTATAAAGCATCTCACTGACTAGTGGGAGGCATAGTTTGTACTTGCAGATACTAAATAATTACTTGGTTTTCAGTAAGTGACCCTAATTACCAACAAAACAAAACAAAACAAATCTTGTAAAATTATCCAAAATAGGTTGCTGGTATTAAAGATATGGCCTCATTTTCATTTTCACCACTGCTTTTGTTAGTAGAAGACAAAGGCTGCGTCTACACTACAAAAAGTATTCAAAGTTGCTTACTTTGAAGTTGTACTTCGAAGTGAGCAACTTTGAAGTAAAGCATCTACACACACCCTACTTTGAAGTTAAACTTCAAAGTACGGCACTACTGCATTCCTGGGAATGGAGGAAGGACTTCAAAGTTGGGCTCCCAACTTCGAAGTTAACTTCAAAGTAAGGGAAAATGTGTGTTGACTCTCTGCTGGCTACTTTGGGGCTTGTCTACACTACCACCTGCCTTTGAAGGAAGGATGGTAATTAGGGTGTTGGGAGTTTCCTAATGAAGTGCTGCATTGCATAGGCAGCACTTCATTAAGCAAATTTTCCCCCACGGCAACTTCAAGTTTAGGAGTAAAGGGACTTCAAAGTTGCCCTGGCACTTCAAACTACCAGCGGGTGAGCCGCAGCTAGACACGTGCCGGTACTTCGAAGTTTAAAATTTTGAAGTTGCCACGGGGGGAATTTGCTTAATGAAGTGCTGCGTATGCAACACAGCACTTCATTAGTTAACTCCCAACACCCTAATTACCATGCTTCCTTCGAAGGAGGGTGGTAGGGGAGGCAAGCCCTTGATGTAGTGCCTAATTTCAAAGTTACCTTCGAAGTCAGTTCTGAGAGTAGACTCACCCAAAAAGGTACAAAATAAGCACTAGAGATAAAAAGTGCACTGAGAAAGAAATCTTCCTTAATTGTTCTGGGGACTTTCTCACTAATGCATTCCCTAGTTAAGAACTAAATATCTTGAAAGATTTCTAGATTTATTTGTATGATAGTGCACCAGTACAAAAGATTCACAATGTCAGCAGCAGCTCTAATTATACACCTTGCTGAAATTAACAAGCACATTTTTGCCAGAAGTGCCACTAGCTGTCTTTTTGAGTTGTACTTCATTTAAAGTTGGGAAACGATAAGCTTTCCATTAATGAAATATGCTCCACGACATGTAAGCCAAGAAAGGCCATGGTATCCATATGCCTTTTTTTTTTGTCTTTCCTTCCATAAATGACAGATACTTGCTGATGTTCCTACTGCTGTGGAAGCACTGGTACAAAACTTGACAGTGGAGTGTTTGTGTTAGCATTTTCTGGCTTCGTCTTTACTTCTAAAAAGTTGTTTTACCTAGGGTAAAATACTTTGGGGTAACTAAAGTCATCTTGATATAAACAGTAAAAATGGAGTGCTTTGATTTTACTTCAATGTAAGTTAGGTGAGGTCAGTGCCATGTGGAGTATAATACTAACTTCACTAGTCTATCTTGCTGCAAAACTAAAGTACTCTGTTTTTATTGTGTTTTCACTATGAGTTTCGCTGTTTTAAGCACAGAAAGATGCAGACATATACCTAAGGGTTCTTTTAAAGTCCCAAAGCGTATTAGTTGTCTGAAAAGCTTTGAAAATAGGACCCTTTGTGTTTAAAGATTTTTCATTTTTGCTATTTCATTTAACATGATTAATTCAAACATAAAACTAGTATTAACTATAATGATATACTTTCTTGGTCAAATTCCAGTTTCAAAACCTGCCTGCCTAATTATCCACATTATAATTGGAAAGGCAGTAAGTTCTTACTTCTGCCCAAACGTCACATCTTCAGTGGGTATAAATTGGTGCAGCTCTAATGAAATCATTGGAACGATACCGATTTACAACCACTGAATAAATGAGACTTAGACCATAGTGTAACATTAACTTTACTCCAGCTATTCTCAGTCTATGGCCTACGGACTGCTTGCAGCCCAGTCAGCATGCAGTTGTAGCACATGTGAGCGGCTCAGAGTCATACAGGTAGTATATAGTGTGGAGGTAGCCCACATAACACAGAGCACTTCATATGTAGCCCACAGAGGTAGTTATGTTGAGAACTACCCTTTTCACTGTTAAAAAGCTAACACTCTCTTCCATAGGGGTTGCTACAGTTCACTACTGAGAGAAGTGATTGCCTTGAGTAAACAATTTGTAGTGTGCACATGTACAATGCAATTCTGTCATGTGATATATCTTGTTAAAAATATACTAACCTGTTTCACAAGAGGTGTCATATAGTGGGTGATGGGAATACTGAGCTCTTCTCTTCCGGTAGGTATCAAGACTGCATATGATAGTTGCTAGAACAGCAAATGTGAGGATGCTGCTGAAGACAATGGTCAGAATGGCTTCTGAATTCCTTAGATGAGTTCCTCCTATTTCAATTAAACAAATTTAGAAATTTGTTCATATTTCACAGCTACAAAAACAACATATCTCCATCTTTAATTTTCCATATGGAAGTACTGGAAGTTTTCATTGCTAAGTATTAAAGAAACAGACTCAAAGGAATCTCTCTTGAAAAACCTCCCTAAAATAGACTTGAATTATCTTAACTTCCTAACTGCTATTGTGCAAATTAACAGCAACGGACCTAAGATGCTATGAGTCTTGTCGTAAAGTCTAGTATTTTTTATTATTGTGGTGAATTTTCAAAGTAAATGTTTCAGTTTGGGTTTGATCCTCCCACTTTTGGTCTAAATGTATGAAAGCAGATCAGGAATATACCATATGGCCAAAATTTATAAAATCTGGGTACCTTAATTTAGTCCACTAAATCTGTACTTAGGTGCATAAATTAAAATTACCTAATTTTCACAAGGGCTGAAGGCAGCTTGCATTGAAGTCAATAAGAACGATGGGTGGCGAGCCCTCTGAAAATCAAGTTATTGTGACATAAGAGCCTAAATATGGATATGGTTATCTAACATTAAGTCACCTGCACTCAAAAATTTTGGCTTGCATGATTGTCTTCATTCTTTTGCTAGCATAGTTCCCCAATTCCTGTTTCATTTAGTTGTTCCTACTTTCCAGAAGACATGGGTGGCCCTTTTTCTCATACTCCTTTACACCTTGGCTCAGCATGTCTCTTTGTTTCTGTTCTTTTCTATTTCTGCTTTCCATCTTCTCATTTTCTCCCCTTTTCTATGTAGTTTTAAATCTTTGGTTTCCTATTAATGTTTTCCTTCTCCTCCTAGGAAGATAGTCTCAAAGTCCTCCACTCAGCAGAAGTTCCATACTTTTGGGCATCTACTGGCAGCTCTTGCAGCTAAGCTGAGGCTGCATCTACACTATGAGATAAAATTGAATTTATTAATATTGATTTTGTAACTCTGGAATTTATAAATTCGATTTTGACTATCCTCACCTCACCATGTTTTCCTCACAACATCAACTTATTGCTGCTACAGTCATCCGGTAAACATCAACTGTTGCAGTAGTGTATTGTGGGGACCTATCCCTCTGTTCCCTCATCCCTGTAACGTTCTGGGTATGCTCGCTGGCCTTTGACATCATCTTCCCACACTGCATTTTCCTCATTCCCCTCCCATGCTAAGCAAATGTCCATTTTTCCTGTCAGAAGGAAGGAAACGTAGGGCATCCACAGAGATGGCAAAAAAGTTTAAAGAAATATTCTTCTGTAAACTGAATTCTCAGCTGGCTATCCTCTGAGTGTCCCTCCTCCCATGATTGCATCCAATCCTTGAAAATAATATAGGCACTCTGAAGAGCTTGAAGAAAGAGATGATAGGAAAGTTTTTGAAACAAGAAGGTTGCTGAGGGAAGGGCTTTGGGCTTTCTTGTGCACTGTAAGTCTTCTGTGCACAGGCTGTGTTCCCAACTGACCATCCACTGACTGTCCCCCCCCCCGGCCCCTTCCTGTGATTGCATCTGATCCCTGAAAATAACACAGGGACAGACTATATTCTCAATGTTAGAAGCAAGAGGATACAAAAGTCTAGGAAAAAAAGAGCTTTGTCCTCCCACTTCACCACACAGACATTGCCAACACAGGGGATGGCAGTGAGATCTCAAACACTGAACTTATAATGGAAGCAAGAATCTCAATTGGCCCCCCTCTGTGTTTTGGGGGGCTAAAAGCATGAAGACAGATAGGAAATGTTAGGAAAAAGATTTTATAACAGCAATATGAAAGCAACAGGTGTCTGTAATGCACAGCAAGGCCTCAGAAATATTTTTGGCGGGCGTGGGAGGGGAGCTGTGGTCTGCAGTTGCAGAGCCAGTTGAAGTAGTCCCCCCCAAGTATCTTAGCCACTGGGGGGACTTGGTCCCCATGGCAGCAAGGCCCATGGGTCCCTTCCTAAAGGTGTGGGGGGTGTTCAGTGGAGGGCCAGTTGAAATAGTCCCCCGAAATATCTTGGCCATGGAGGGAGACTTATCCCTGGCAACAGCAAGCCCCTGAGTACCTTAGCCACCAGGGAAGGCTTCCTCCTGGCAGCAGCAAGCCCCTGAATATCTTATCTGCTGAGTGATACCTCCCCCCACCCCAGCGGCTGCAAGCCTCCAAAATTATTTCCCATTGGGGAAGACTCTCTCGTCCCCCGGTGGCAGAAAGTCCCCGAATATCTTAGTTGCCAAGGGAAACTTCCCCCCGGCAGCAGAAAGGCTCAGAAAATATTTTTGGTGGGGGCCAGTTGAAGTATTCTCCCCTGAATATCTTAGCTGCTGGGGGAGACTCCTCCCCCCACTCCCTGGCAGTAGCAAGCCCCCAAATGTTAACCACGGAGAGAGATTTTCCCGGTGTCATGAAGCCTCTGAATATCTTAGCTGCCGGGGAGATTGCCTCCCCAGTGGCAGAAAGGCCCCACAATATTTTTGGTGAGGGGGCCAGTTGAAGTAGTCCCCCCAAATATCTTAGCTGCCAGGGCAGACTTGGCCCTGACTGCTGCGAGACCCTGAAATTCTTTCCTACCCTTATAGCCCTAACATGCAGGCCAGCACATCATGCTGCCTGGAAGCATGTTCACCACTGAACGGCAGGCACGTCCTTTCATTGGGTTGGGGGCTACCCACGTGATGTGGCTGAGTGTGGGAAAGACTCCAACTACGTGGTGCCTGTGTGGGAGGGAAGGAGGGGTGCTTGTGCACAAATGTAAACTGCTGAGAAGTTTCTGGGCCTCTTATACAAGCATGACCCCAACAACAGTCTTGCTGCCATGTGGTGTGGGAGGACAGCGGCTGGTGCCAGGCAGCGCAGAAAAAAGCAAGTTTAGAGACAGAACCACAAACTCCATTTGGGGTCTATTTGTAATGGGTAGATGCACTCACAACGCTAATAGCAAAGAAGTAAAGACATTTCTCAGGCTCTCATACAAACATGAGCTCACAGCCACTGGCTTCCTGGTGCCTATTTGAAATTCATGGTCTTCCTGTTACGTAGTTGCTGTGCACCTGGAGATTAACGGTCACAGTGGAGCCCTGAGGGGCATCATGGGTTACATATAGGACTCCTCTGGAGGCTAATCAATTTTAACATGTGGCGCTTCCACACTGGCTTTTAATCAAACTTTTGAATTCAAGCTTGACACTATACCCATCAGGTACCAATGATATTATAATATCAATATTAGTGCTCCCTAAATTGAGCTAATGGTATTTACAGTGAAGACAGCTCAATATTACCTACCACATGACTAACTGCCTTCAATTCAAATTTATCTTGTAGTGTCGGTGCAGCCTGAGTGTTATAGGAACAAGGAAGAGAGGCTTGAGCTGATGTTGTGTTCCCAGGGCCGGAGGCCCTGGAACACATAACCTGGAAGGGAATGCTTGTGCTCTGAAAGCGGCTAATACTAATATTCGTTGATATATTTGCTGTATGAACATCATGAACCCAGCCCCAGAGCCTGCTGCCATTGCATACAGTGAACTACTCTGACACTGGAGGTTAGGAAATACTGCTGTAGAATCTAATGACACCCACCTGATGCCTCGGTTTCAGCAATTGAATCCAAAGCTTTGCTAGTATTTACTTCTGCAGCTGTAGGAGACTGGACTGTTGGTTTCAACGTGATTGAAGACATTTTGGGATTAAAATCTTTAAAGGTTGAAAATGTCGGTGATGTCACAACAGTGTGGGATCTAATACTGCTATCTGATGGGCTGTTAGTGTCTGTGTTGGGGGGATGTAGTGTGCTTCGTGCAAAATGAGACAAAGTTGTTAAAGCCAATGAACTAGTAATCTTTGCGGTCATGGCAATTATATTCCAGCCAGCACTTGTATTCTGTACTGTGGTTGTATTAACTGCTTCTTTATCTAAAGTGGTGGACATTACAAGGCTTGTAGATATCATTCCGTTTCCAGATTCATTGGATGCTGCCTCTGTTTGCATGACTTCTTTCACAAGGGGGAACTGATCTGCAGCCTGAACAGAAAACACCACTGTATAATATATCAAAAGGAGGTTGAGATACACAAGTTGTGTTCCATCCATTATGGCTTCTCACTCTTCCTGTTCAGCTGAAGATTTACCCTGTTCTGTGCAAATATACAAACAAACAAAGCCATGAAGACAAGCAAAATAATTTGTTATTATCTCTCGGCTAGTTTCCACAGGGCTTTTGGGGGATGGTTGTGAGAGTATCTGGGTTTAACTGGGATTTGGAAGATTTGCTTGTCTACACAGGGATGCTCAGGAAAGTAAAGATTAAGGTGGTAAAGTTAAAATTAATTGAGATAGGAAGGTAAAGCAAATATTCTGCAATATTCATTTAAAATTTAGTAATTTCTATCAACACTCTTGCCATAAAATTGTCTTCTAGATTTTTCAGAAACAAGGATGATGGAAAAGGGAGAGAGGAGGAGGGTTGAAAGTATGCACAGTTGAAGCAAATTTTGTTCCAAAGTGTTAACAGATGCTCATGTAAAAATTGTTTACAGTACTCAGCTAGTTTCTGTTTACTTTGGTTCCCATTAAAATACTTAAATGTCTGTCAGTGTAGTTTCTATTATTGCCACCTGTGAGCTTTTTTTAAGCATTGAATTTTGGAATATTGCCTATTACTGCAAAATTATTAGCTTGTTTTTATTGCATTAGCCAAGAAGGCCAATATTTGTAGGTTTAGTGTAAACTTGTGCTGTGTTGTCAACTGAGTTTCAGCCCTTATTGCTGTTGCCACTCTTATTATTTAAGATTTAGTTTATGCCAGTGCAAAGAGGTCTTGGCTAGGATATGGCTCCCTTGTGCTAGGTGCTATATAATTGACAATCTTGCACCAAAATCTTAATTTGGAAGTGTATACTAGCTTATTTTGTTCTCTCTTAAATAATAAAGTAAATAGAGTTGATTAAGTAACTGACACAGACACTACATGTTGCAAGTCAAACCAACAAGTCATCTTGGTAACTGCAAAGAAACTCCAAATTTACAAACTTCAAATAAAATATCAAACACTTTGGAACTCAAATCTACATTTCAAACAAAAAATATCTGAGTATTTCCGGGTGAGTCGTACCTGTGAGCCGACATTAATGACGCAGTTACATTCAATACACTTTGTATTCTCTGCTTTAGTGTTCAGAATAACTGGTGTTTTAAAATCCATATGGAAATATTAAATCAAAATAAATCTTACCAAAATAATACTTTAACAACTCACCTAATTTATGAAACACGGAGGCACTTGTACCGACAGGTAGTTCAAAGTAACAGATATACTCTTAACATGTTCTTGTTTATTCAGACTCTGTGGAGGGCAGGGTAATACACTGATGTCTCTATGGAAACCAGTGGAGTTGCAGTAGAGTTTTGAGATTAGTCAGGAACAACAGCACTAAGGTTGGGTTCACCTGTCTATTAATCTAGCCAGTTCACATTACAAGGAGGTATGTATGTCACGCTAGCAGTTACCAATAACTGTATTTTGTGGTAATGTTAAAAAGTAGCTTTTGCAAACCTAGAGACAATTTTAGACTCTCTTAAAGAATATATGTAGCGATTCCTTTAAATGTTTTCCTTCAGATGTGGTGTAGGTGTCTAAATCGTCTTGCTAGTAGCAATACCATTCTTCAAGCAGAAGCTCTGAATTTTAGAAAAAACTATCACACATGCCTGATACTTACAGTAAAGAACAAAAGTTAATACTTAGTATAAATTTTTAAATACAAAAGGACTGAAAAAAATTAGGGTACAGGATTTAAATTAAAATAATAAAAAAAAAGACCGAGGAACTGTGAAGTTTCATTACTAATGGATTCCAGGGGTCCATTCCATCCTGAGGTGTCAGTGTTATACCCAAGTAAGTCTTGGTTGCCTTTTTTTTTTTAAAGCAGGTTTTTTTTGTTTGTTTGTTTTTTTTAAAGGAGATTTCTCAGCTCTTTCTTTATGCCATGTCTTTAGGTTTAGGACAGTGTCAGTGATAGTCAGTTTATGCCCAGTGTTAGTGTCCTGGTTTCTCCTTTTTATCCAACTCATATGCCAGCTCTTGGAGAGAAACACAGGTTTATCACAGAGCATGAAGCCTTTTTGGGGCATATAACAACTTGGGATTCAGGGACTAAATCAGCCCTTTTCATTCTGAAAAGCCCTCCTGCCAAAAGGCCACTGCTCTTCTCTTTCACAGTAGCATTATTAATATCTTGGATGGAAAAGGAAAGGAACTTACCAGTTCCTAATTTAGGACGACATCTCAGACGTGTGCGAAAGTAAAGTACTAAATCTCCTTAACCCTGATGACTCAACATAAAAACCATTTCAGCAACCTTCACAGGTAGGTAAATCATTAACATGCCATTTTGCATGCATGGCTAAGTGGAAGAGAAGTAATTTAGGTCAAAATGTGACATCTGAAAAGCAGTATCAAAAATCATATATGGGTATATTTGAATATATAAAGGCCGACAAAATGATGGGAATTTTTAACTCTCACATTGTCACTTGACAACTCACATAATACACTGAATATAAAACAGCTTGTGAACAGCAGTACTTTTGAAACAGAAGCACATGAAATCTAGAAGGTAAAGCAAAAAAAAAAAACATTGTGTCATGTTTGTTAACTACATATAGCAAAGCAGGTTGGAGGCAAGTTTGGAAAGTTACTTATTTTATAAGAAAACCCAATTTGAATAAAAGTTGGCATTTTAATGATTTACAGAGACAGTAATGTAAGTTTCCCACTCTTATGTTAATTTTAGATAGTATTTAAAAAAATTGTATTTGCTTTTCAGCTCAGAATATGGAGGAAGCATAGAGAACCTAAAAATGCATATGAGAGGTTTCTCCCTATGTACCCACTAAAGGATTCTTGCACATTCCTCTGTAGGATTTGGTGCTGGTCAGTGTCAGAGATGAGACTGGACTACACAGATTCCCATCTGATCTAGTCTGGGAATTCTTATGTTTTTAATCAATGGAAAACATGTAATTGCCCATTTAAACCAAATATAATTCTACCTCTTTTGTGAGGAAACAACATAAAAAAATGTGAGTATGTGATACTTACTAAACAGAGTATGCACACAGGAACTGGAAATAAATGGAAGTATCACTCAGGCACATCACAGATGAATACTACAATAAAGAAATATTGTAATCTTAGAAGTCATGAAGCCTCTCACAGGGAAATTTTGCTCTTTTTCATACTGTGATGGGATGTTTGCTTCCCACAGGTTGTGAAATAATTCATGTGGGTCTGCAAGGCCAATCAACCCATGTTGCAACCGAAAGGTGGGCCACGACCAATTACAGATGAGCCCCATCTTGTGAAGATATTAGATGGTTAATATAAAGACAGGAGGCATGGATTACAAGGAGTCTTCAGGGATAAATTCTGCAGTCATTTTCTGCAAGATTCCCAGTTGTATATGAGGGCAAGATAGCAGATCAAAGAGTTAGGAGCAATCCTGGCCCCTAGTAGCTGTATCTGCCTCTGATTTCTAGTTCTGAAGGAGAGAGGAACATTCATTGGTACTACCAGGTTGTTCTTGAGACAATGTAGTGTCCTGACCTCTCTAAACACAAATGCACACAGAGTTCTATGGCTTTTGTGAAAAGAGGGGGTCAAACTGCAAGTATCTTGAGATTAATGCATGAGAGCAATAGAACTTCACAGACTCTGCCTTCTCCATAGAAAGATTTATGCACAGCACAAATAGACTATTTATAGCAGGTCTAAATACATACTAAAATTAGTTGTGATCAATGGAGAAAAGTTGGGTAGACAACATTAAAACCCCAGTTCCAATCATTCTGGCTGCATACGGTGCTCTGTTCTGCATACACAGTAATTAAGCGGATTATGTTGTATTTTCAATAACTAAATGGAGATAGTTATCATATGCTGTGCAGCAAAGAGAGAGTATTAGTGTTGAAATCCTTGGTTGGAAAAGCCGTACATACTGCAGCTAATCCTGGAAATGGAGGAGCATAACTTTGATCTCTGAATCTTTGATTACAAAAGATTAGAGCTAGAAGGAAATGAAGAGATTACACTGAGAGCCTGCAATGGACAAATGAACTTTGAAAATTCATCAGCCACAAACATTTTAATTGTGAAAGCTAATATCTCTGTTACGCTCCTACTTTGTCGGTGGAGCACTGTATTGGGATGATACTGGCAATGATTCTCCCATAATAATTGTGGTCCTGCTTCTGACATGTTGCTTCTGCTCAGCCACCTAAACTATACCAGTACATTTGGATTAAGCTTCCTTGTTCTAAAATGTTGACTTTGTCTCCAATTCCAACATTATCTGCAAACATGGAGATTTTTTAAATTCCAAACCGCAGAATCCTAACTATAGTATGAAGAACAGATGTACTCACACTGGTTCATGGGCTACATTCCTAACACACAGGTTTCATCGTTGCCTCCTCTTGTGAAGCGAACTTTCCATCTGCCTTCAACCTGACATTGTCGTTCCTGATTCTGTCTTGACATGAGGCATTGATCTCTGTTGTAATTGTTGCCAAATGATTCAGGGAATACCAATTTGCATATAGAAAGTCTCTGGCCTATCAGAATCTGACAATCTTGAATAACAGGATGATGTGTGTTAGGATACTAACATGGCTATCTCTGTTACTGAATAACATATATTTTTATCCTTTATTGGTTCTTTCCATTGTGATCACCCAAAACATTTCTTGTGTAGCAGCATCACAGAGGGTTTCACTTTATGAAAATGTAGATTACTGATGTCAGAAAACTAATTGTTTTGGTTAGCAGAAAGGCTAGAGATAAATAATTCACAGTCTGTCTCTGAATGCAGCTGACAGCTTAAAGGCTGCAGTGACATGTTGGGAATCTGTATAACTGAGCCAGCACCAAGTTGACAGTGGGCCAGGAGAAATGGATCTACAGGAGTCTTAGTAGATTCTAGACTCTAACTGGACTATTCAGGGAAATGCTTGCAAAAGCAGCCTTGTGCACTTAAAGGAAATGCACTTAAATCATTGTAGCAGGAATCAGGAAGGCAGTCAGACAGGGAACGAGCTGCAGTGTGAGAGAAGCCCTAAGATTAGAGAATGGCCCAGGGTGAAAGGGAAGGCTGCACTCTACTAGTTTAATAGCTTGTGTAAGTCATTGGAAAAAATGGCAGACATCCTGTCTGATGAGGCCTCAGGTACCTCAATGGCACAGGCAGAAGATAGAGCACAAGCTGCAAGAGCGAAAAAGTTACTAATTAGGACTTTAAGATGCAGTGAACAAATATACCAGAAAACTACCACCATGCACAATGATGAATTATGCTGCACTGCTCTTTATGCACCACACCAGGTTCTGTGAGTTCCCTATAGGACTGCAATTAGTCACAGAGGTCAAGGCCATTAGATACAGGACAGATTAGATAACACGTCACAGAATTTTACCACATTATCCCTGCATGGAGCCCAATAGCAGAATATAAGCTATCATAACTTCCAGAAAGGCATCCAGTCTTGATACAAAGACACAAAGTAATGAAGTATCTACCATTTCCATTGGTAATTTGTTCCAGTGGTTTAGCATCCTCCCCATAAAAGAAGTATGCCTTATTTTCATTTGATTCTCCCTGCCACCCCCAGCTTCAGCTTTGAGCCATCAAATCATTTCCTTATTCCTACCTATGCTCCCTGTTTATACATCCAAAGGTCACATTAGCCTTTTTTGCTGCAGCGTCAAATTGAGAGTTTATGTTGCATTGTTTGTTCACTGCATCTCCTGCTTTCCAAGAACAGACCTCCCTCATGCTACAGGAGACATTTGCTAGATTTCTCACCTTGTGTTTGGCTGTACTAAAACATTTATTTGAATGACACCAACTTTGCAAGTGATCCCAATTGCTCTGTATAAAGGTTCTGTCTTCATCATTATTTGCCATTCCATAACACTGAGTATGATCTGTAAATTTTATTTGAATTTTTTTTTTTTAACTTTTAATTCCAGATCATTGATGAAATTGGTGAAAAGAGTAGGCCTAAAACAAGTCCTTTTGGAACCTCACTAGAAATAGCCTCTTTTTGATGGTGATGCCCAATTGCCAACTGTTAAGTGGGGTTAGTATAACTGTTCTTGGAGCATCTGTGTATTTTGCACTAGTGTAGATTGTTGATTCAGCTCACCTCAATGTTACTCAAAGATGACAGGTTTAGTACAGTGGAGCAGGTTCATCGAAAAGGCACAGTATCAGAACCCTGCACACCAAGCTGTAGGTTCACTGACTAGCACATGAATGCCTATGACAAGGTATTTGCTTGAAAAATACCTTATTGTCCTCCAGCCCACTGCAAAGCTGATCTTCCTATCACTTCTCCTTTTGTACACTGATCCCAAAAAGTTACGTATTACATTCCAGACATTTTTAACCATCCTTAAGCTTCTGTCTTTATAGTTCAAACAGAATATCCTCATCCATTATTGTATTGTTCCCTTCTTATTTTATGTGAGGTCTGTGTATTCCTATGCTTACCTAGTTATTTGAAAGGTCTGTGTATGTCTGTACCATCTTTTCAAAGTGTGTTAACATTGTTAGCTAACAGCTAAGGAAGGGTAGAAGGGAAAACAGTACAATAGAGATAATGGATTTCAGGAAGGCAGATTTTGGTAAACTCAGACAGCTGGTAGGTAAGGTCCCATGGGAAGCTAAACTGAGGGGTAAAATGGCTGAGGAGAGTTGGCAGTTTTTCAAAGGGACATTATTAAAGGGCCCAAAAGCAAGCTATCCTGCTGCGTAGGAAAGATAGAAAACATGGCAAAAGACTGCCTTGGCTTAACCAGGAGATCTTGCATGATCTCAAAATGAAAAAGGAATCGTATAAGAAATGGAAACTTGGACAAATTACAAAGGACGAATATAGGCAAACAACACGAGCATGCAGGAGCAAGATTAGAAAGGCTAAGGCACAAAATGAGCTCAAACTAGCTACAAGCATAAAGGGAAACGAAGGATTTTTACAAATACATTGGTAACAAGAGGAAGACCCAGGAGAAGGTAGGGCCATTGGTCAGTGAGGAGGGAGAAACAGTAACAGGGAATTTGGAAATGGCAGAGATGTTTAATGATTTCTTTGTTTCGGTCTTCACTGAGAAATCTGAAGGAATGCCTGACATAGAGAATGCTAGTGAAAAAGGGGTAGGTTTAGAAATTGAAATAAGAAAAGAACAAATTAAAATGTACTTAGAAAAATTAGATGTCTGCAAATCACTAGGGCCTGATGAAATGCATCCTGGAATCTGATAGAAGGAGCTGATAGAAGAGGTATCTGAGCCTTTAGCACTCATTTTTGGAAAATCGTGGGAAACGGGAGAGATTCCAGAAGACTGGAAAAGGGCAAATATAGTACCCATTTATAAAAAGGGGAACAAGAATAACCCAGGAAACTACAGGCCAGTCAGCTTAACTTCTGTGCCAGGAAAGATAATGGAGCAGGTCATTAAAGAAATCATCTGCAAGCATTTGGAAGGTGGTAAGGTGATAGGGAACAGCCAGCATGGCTTTGTTAAGAACAGATCATGTCAAACCAATCTAATAGCTTTCTTTGATAGAATAACGAGCCTTGTGGATAAGGGAGAAGTGGTGGATGTGGTATACCTAGACTTCAGTAAAGCATTTGACACGGTCTCACATAATATACTTATCAATAAACTACGCAAATACAACTTAGATGGGGCTACTATAAGGTGGGTGAACAACTGGCTGGATAACCGTATCCAGAGAGTAGTTATTAATGGTTTTCAATCCTGCTGGAAAAGTATAACTAGAGGGGTTCTGCAGGGGTCTGTTTTAGGACTGGTTCTGTTCAATAGCTTCATTAACGATTTAGATATTGACATAGAAAGTACACTTATTAAGTTTGCAGGTGATACCAAGGTGGGAGGGGTTGCAACTTCTTTGGAGGATAGGGTCATAATTCAAAAGGATCTGGATAAACTGGAGAAACGGTCTGAGGTAAACAGGATGAAGTTTAATAAGGACAAATGCAAAGTGCTCCACTTAGGAAGGAACAATCAGTGTCACACATACAGAATGGGAAAGGACCGCCTAGGAATGAGTACAGCGGAAAGGGATCTGGGGGTTATAGTGGACCACAAGCTAAATATGAGTCAACAGTGTGATGCTGTTGCAAAAAAAGCAAACTTGATTCTAGGATGCATTAACAGGTGTGTTGTGAACAAGACACGAGAAGTCATTCTCCCGCTCTACTCTGCGCTGGTTAGGCCTCAGCTGGAGTATTGTGTCCAGTTCTGGGCACCGCAGTTCAGGAAGGATGTGGAGAAATTGGAGAGGGTCCAGAGGAGAGCAACGAGAATGATCAAAGGTCTAGAGAACATGACCTATGAAGAAAGGCTGAAAGAATTGGGCTTGTTTAGTTTGGAAAAGAGAAGATTGAGAGGGGACATGATAGCAGTTTTCAGGTATCTAAAAGGGTGTCATAAGGCAGAGGGAGGGAACTTGTTCTTCCTTGCCTCTGAGGATAGAACAAGAGGCAATGGACTTAAATTGCAGCAGGGGAGGTTCAGGTTGGAAATTAGGAAAAAGTTCCTAACTGTCAGGGTGATCAAACACTGGAAGGAATTGCCAAGGGAGGTGGTAGAATCTCCATCACTGGAGATATTTAAGAAGAGGTTAGATAGATGGCTTTCAGGGATGGTCTAGAAAGTGCTTGGTCCTGCCATGAGGGCAGGGGGCTGGACTCGATGTCCTCTCGAGGTCCCTTCCAGTCCTACTCTTCTATGATACTGTCCATAGGCTGTAGGTGGAGCCTCCTTTGGGGAGGCTGTTCCCCTACTCCCCTCTCAAGGCAGTTGGAGCCCTGAGATCACCTGTCCTCTCCTTATTCCCCCACCTGAAGGAGCCCAGGCTGGCTGAAGCCTGGAACACTCCACCTGTTCAGCCTGGAGGTACTCTGGGCCAGGTGAAGCCCTGGACCCAACTTCTGCCTACATGGAGGAGCCTGAGGCTCCCTGCCTACCTACCTGCAGGAACATCAGGCCAGCTGAAGCCTTGCCTTCCCTCTCCAAAGCCAAGCTACCACTGGAAAAAGCACCTCTTTGTACATACTTTTGCTATGTCCTGTGCACATTTCAAGGTAGCTGAGGAGGTGGTATTTGTTACCCAGCTTCCCACAAAGCTGAATAGCACATGCCTCCTCAGCCGCCACAGAATCAGCGTGGGGTCTAACAAAAGAAAAACTTGGTCACCAAATCCCACATGCAGAGGTCTAATGACCACAGCCGCACCAAGAGAGGCAGAGCCTCCCTGGATCTATTATACTGTTTTCACAAGGCTTATAGGCAGTCTTGAACTTGTGACATAATTGGTTCTTTACAAGTACATGGTAAATTGGAACACTGTCATTCAGGACTACTAGGGAAGGCAGGGGAAGGGAAACAAATACAGTATAGTATTAAGCTACAAAAAAAAGGGAAGTCTAAAATATTTGATGAGGTAAGGAAACTGTGCTTGTTTCATTTAAATTAAGATAATTAAGAGCAGCATTTTCCTTCAGAAGAAAGCTTTAAAGCTGTATTAAGTTAATATTCAGTTGCAAATTTTTGAAAGAGTCCACTGTGTTTTGTTCAGGTATGAACATTTTAGCGTTATGAACAACCTCTGTTCCTAAGATGTTTCTAATTCTGAGGTTCTACTGTATTTTTATTGATTAAATGTATAATCTAATAAAAAATTGTCAAACCTTATTTGGCCTGTTTTCCCTAAGACAGTGTGGACTGCAATTAATTAAGTAGGTTATTGCTTTATTGCTCAAACCTTGTAACAGCTTTTCAGTCATTTTTCCCAGGATTGCTGTGAGACTATCTACATGACTGGGTACCTGAGTCATCTCGCTTTACTTTTATGATACTGTTACAACATGAGCATTCTTCCAGATTTCTAGAGTTTCCCTAGTAGTCCAAAATTTCTTTATCATTAGTAGATCAGAGATCTCCTCAGTCCTCTTTTAAGACTCTTGGGCACCAGTTATCCAGACCTGCTTCTTTAAAAATATTTATCCCCAATACATGCTGTTTAGCCTTTTTCCTCGGTTGCTGTGGGTCTGGAAGTACTCAATCGTCATATGATTCTAGTACATCATGCATCTTTCAAAATGCAGAACAGAATTATTTATTGAATAGTTCTGCATTTTCTGCATTTATATCAACAGATGTAAGGTCTCCATCCAGGAATGGGTCTGTACCATTGTAAAGATTTCTTTCATTCCACACTTAAAATAGAACTCCATGTTGTCCTTGGCCCTGTCAGTCAGGGATTTTCCCCTGATATCATTAGCTTCCCTTGTATAATTTCTGCACTTTATTACCTCCAATATAAATTGATTCCCACTTGATTTCCCTTTTTTCATTTGTTTATGTATTTCTAATGGCTGCTTTTAATTCTCATCTTAACCAGAATAGGCTTTTATCACAATTTTTCCTCTTTTGTGATTGTAGAACTGTGGCTCTTTTAGATATATATAATGGAGCTCTTCTTAGGCATTTACCAGTTTTTATTCATATTTTTGTGTCTGAAGATCCTCTCCCAGTTTCACACACATTAAAAGTTGGAAAATTATATCCCTCTTAAAGTATCAAGCTTATACCTTTCTGTTTGGGGTTGTCTTGTGTTTGCTTGTGCTAAATATAAACAGCATGTAATATGGTGAGGGCACATTAATTTCTTACCCATTTGGTTTGTCATATCAGGATCAAGAGATACACATACAACCCCCACAGCCTGGGGTCCTGCATTTGAAGGACTTTGTGAATGGTGGGTGAAACCCAAAAGATGTTTCTCACCTGCACCCTTTGCAGGTAGGCTGGGAAGGTGACTGGTGTCAGATGTAGTGCTCCGTCTTGTGCAGGATTAGAAGAGGGACTTTGGATAGGACAGGGTGTCAGTTCAGGCTTTGGATTTTATGTTCCTCTTGACCACATTTTGGAGGAAATACATTCTCTCCTTTGTATGCTTATTTGTGTCCATTCCATTGTGTTTGTGCTAACCACACGCAATGGCCCTGCAAGCTTTTCCCTCAGGGATACCCATCAGGGACCCTCTCTGGCCCACTCTGGAATGGTGCACGTATGCTGCAGTATACAGGCACTGCCAGTTTCCTCATGCATGCTTATAAATATTTGATTCTCTCAGAGACAAACTTTTTCACTCAAAACAAAATAAGCAGTCATGTAGCACTTTAAAGACTAACAAAGTAATTTATTAGGTGATGAGCTTTCGTGGGACAGACCCACTTCTTCAGATTATTCCCTGAGACTGAAGAGTTATGTTCATGGATAAAATAAACATACTTCATACAAACAGTACATCTAGTTACATTTTCATTATATCAGGACATGAAAGAGTTAAATAATAATAGCATAATATCAGTATTATAAGCTGAGGCAGCATGGACAGCTGTTACTGAGAGTACAATTAATACTGCATTTATATCCTTAAGCCAGAAACAGTCATACATAATACCTGACACGTTATATAAAGATAATCATTATTAGAGACCACTGGAAAATGGGAGGGTGGGTAGCATAAAGTTTTTTTCCCTGATATGGTATAACTGCAGGACTTACCCAGTACGAGACCTGTGCTGCAGTCTGGTCATGTCAGTCAGATAACCTAATGGGCCAGCAAGCGGAGTAGCTTGGCACTAATGTCAGCTAACTGGATCTCTCCTCTTCAACTCACAGTGTCTGTGTGCTCACCAAAGTCGAGTTAATTTTAATTATATTTCTCATTCCATGTAAATGGAGAAGTGGGCTATTGCTATGTAATATGTTTGGGATCAGATTTATGAAATTTAACAGCATATAATGGTTACTGAGGGAGTGTCTGGGATGCTAGAGTAAAAACCAGCAAAGGTCTAAGGAGAAAACAAGTGACATGGCACCAAGATTTCTGCAGCAAGCCTGTTCTATGTGCCTGCAAATTTGGCAGAGGAACGCCTGTATTTCCCCAGTTCATGCATTGTTCTTGGTCTTAGATATCCAAAGGCCTAGGACCAAGCTGTTGTGCACCTATAAAAATGTAGGCCCATAGTCTTGCCTTCTCACTGGGCAAGCCTGATGTGGGACTTTATCATTATTTGCTGTTGAATCTGTTCCATTGTGAAGATTTTTTAAGTCATTGGCTCAGAGAGACAATCCTGGGTCTCCCAAATAGCGTTCTCATTCTCACGCTTGGGCTCTTTCTTTCTTTGGCCAAACGACTATTTATTTACTGTGGTACAGCTTCAACAGGACAGATGCAGGGGGACCCATATTAGAGTATCTTGGTCATTTATCAAACAAAAAAACACTCATGTAGCATTTTAAAGACTAACAAAATAATATAGATGATGAGGTTTCACGGGACAGACCCACTTGTTCAGATCATAGCCTTACCAGAACAGACTCAATATATAAAGCACAGAGGTCCAAAAATTGTTATCAAGGTTGGCAGATCCTTTCTTCCCTCAGGCAGAAGAGTAGCTTGAGCTGAAAGTCTTTCAACTTTGCAAGTGAATACTCTAATCACTTGCTAAAAGTTATGAGGATGCATCTCCTTGCAAAAGTGGTGCAGACACCTAACCAAAAGAGTCTGCAGCTGAAATCTCCAGCTAAGCAAACTGCTGAATTTACAGAGTGGAGCAGAGCTTAGGAGATACCCTCTTCTTGATATCTCCCAATGGCTAGGTGAGATGCCTGTCTCTCCCCACTCATTGTACAGGGAACTTCAGTGCTTAGCTTAGCCTTCGTAAATCCCACTGATTTTCTAGGCATATGAGAGTTAACACAGAGTGGCACTCTGTGTTATCACACCCAAGTTGCTTTGTGACTCTAGCCCTTTTTGTGCATGCTGCCCCTCTTGGTTATGTCTGTCTGGTTTCCAGTCACACTGTAGCCAGTGGGAACCAGAATTAAATTGTGTCCCAAAATAAACAATTGAGGATAAATACATATCTGTAATTCCTATAGCATCCCCCCAGTTCCAAATATGCAGTTTTAGCTATATGCCCATGGTAGCCTTTTTTGTGATGTTACTGTCTTATGTAGTTAGTGAACTCATCAATAACATCTTTTTTAAAGCAACACTTGATTTAAAAGGCTTAGAGGAAAAGAAGTGTTATAGTAATTAGCTTTCCAGTTCCAGTTTCCATGGTGAGGATATAATTGTTCCAATTACATTTGCTTTATAGTTTATTATGAATTTTTAATAGATAGGTTTGAGATAAGAAAGCAGCAATTCACATGCAATTATATAAACAGTAAGCTCAGCCTGGTATTAGCTCAGAGAGTATAAAATACAGTGAGAGCTTGTGCTGGGTCACAGCCTCTCCCACTCCTCAATGCAGACTCAGGCTCCTATACTGAGGAAAGATTCAGCTGCCAACAGGTTGGTCTTTGCAGGTGCAGCATTGTTGTAGCTACTGGATGTTGTAAACTGGACAACATAATGGCTTTGGCTGGGGAAATTGGAAGCTGAGAGAATTCAGAGTGTGATGTCCATATATTTGTAGACACTGTAAGTTCAACTTTGTACTTTGGAGGCTGTAAGCAAGCCCTGGAACTAATGAAAGCTTCATTTTAGAGATTCCACCGCATGTATGGGAAAGATCAATGGTAGTGGTAGATGAAGTCGGTTAGCTGATATGAACTCTTGATTGATATTGTGTCGCTTGTTGTCACTTAAAAGAATGCTACTTGATTATTGGCTGTGTGTCTCTCTCTCCAGCTTCTGTCAATGGGCCTACAATTAACACTGCCAGTTGGAGGATCAGAAATGTGATGATGCAGTCCGTCCACACAGCCATTTCTCTTCATCCTTTCACCATTTTATAGGACTTGCTTTCTTAAGAGAATTATCTTAAAACCAATGAGATTATTTTGGGTTTTATGTTGGAACTCTAGAGCGCATCGTTTCTTTCATGTGTCACATTATCAGATCCTTTAATAGAGAGTGTTGAAGAAACTTCCTGCTATTTTACTGTATCAGCAGTTTAGAACTCATTCAACTGAAATCTGTGTGTAATATGATGTTAAGAGAAAGAAGGGGACATGGAATTTTTTTTCATTGCTCCATGTGTTGGCACCCTGCCTCTGACAGCAGTCAGTGCTACTGCAAATAAAGGACGGGATAGTGGAACTTCTTCTGGTTCTTTCTAGATACAATTTGTGTTTTCCCTTCTGTGAATAACTCAACTGGCTTCCCAGGGACTCTTTAGAGCATGGCAGGAGGTCACATCTAATGCTTTTCTCCTTTGATATTTTGTTTTATCTAGCATGACTTCCATCTTTCTGATGTCCCTTCTCTTTGGCCTGGCTTTTGGGCAGGCAGTGTCTTCTTGTGCTCCGATTCAGTATATCATCCATGTGGAGAAGAGAGAATGTACCTACTGCCTAGCCATCAACACTACCATCTGTGCTGGATTCTGCATGACACGGGTACAAGATGCTATTTTGTTCTAAGGGGGGTGCTCCTATTGTGCCCACTTTTTTATTAGGAACAGGTGAGCTCATTACTTCCCTTAGAAAACTAGCAGGACAAAACTATTAATTTTTTATGTTATTTACAAATAGAAACTAACACCACGGGTGTGTCTATACGAGCACAAATCTTCAAAACAGCCATGCTAATAGCCATTTTGAAGATTACTAATGAGGCACTGAACTGAATATTCATTAGCATTAGGATGCTTCTGGCCACGGCGCTTCGAAAGCGCTACTTTCAAAAGCACGCAGCTCAGCGCTCACTGATCGGAATAAGGGCATTTTGAAAGGTGTGGGTCCTTTCAAAAAGGACCCCTGTGTAGCTGTGCTGAGCCACGCGCTTTCAAAAGCGGTGGTTTCAAAGTGCCATGGCCAGAAGCGTCCACATGCTAATGAGGCTCTGAATATTCCATTCAGCGCCTCATTAGTAATCTTCAAAATATGGCTGTTTCGAAGATTTGTGCCTGTGTAGACACGGGCCACATTTGGCAAGTCAGTTCAGAAGGGAAGGCAGTGTGGAGAGTAGCCAAGTCTGATATATCTGGTGCCTATAGCAAAAATGCTGCAGAAGACTGTCAGTTGCTGTTACCTTGCAACAGCTTTTTCTCCTATAGCTTTGGGAGTTAGTATTAAAAATAGGTTCTTCTCTCACTTAATGAGGGATAGATTTTTTTTAAATTAGTAAGTGAATTTTTTTCAATAACTTCTGTCTCATCACATGTGCAGCTGGTAAGTCAATTCACTGATCAGAGTGGTGGTGGTACAGTGTGGGGAGAAAGGTTTCTCTCACATAGGTGCTGGCTGTAAGGCAGGGTTGGACCTGCCTAAAATTCTATCCTTAAACCAATAGGCAGTCCACGGAGATCTTAGAGCTCTGGTGTCACATGTGGCATTACCCCTGGGGCAGGAAGTTGATGCAGCCCAATGTAGAAATTTACGCTGAGATCTGTAGACTGTTCACATGAAGATTTTCAGCGAGAGCTCTCAGAACTACACTTAAAATGTCATCATTACAGCCTGCAGGAAATGGTGCCTGCCTTCCAAACACAATTGGAACAACACAGGGAGGTCATGAATCACTGAGACACCTATTTACCTTTCAGTAAAACAGAGTAACACCTTTTTTTCTTTTTTTTTTTTGGTAGGACAGCAATGGTAAGAAACTGCTCCTCAAAAGTGCCATCTCTCAGGATGTATGCACATATAAAGATATGGTCTACAGAACAGTGGTACTCCCTGGCTGTCCACGACACACCATCCCCTACTCTTACCCAGTGGCAATGAGCTGCAAGTGTGGTAAATGTAATACTGATTACAGTGACTGCATTCATGAGACAGTGAGGAGAGACTATTGCACTAAACCACAGAAGTCCTATAATGTGTGACCTTCTTACTGAATGAGGGAGAAACAAATCTTCTGCCCCACAGTTAGCTAGTGGTGGTCTGTAACTGAATCATGAATAAAATTGTATTTCAAAACAGATCTGCAAATTGCTCTGTAGAGTTTTTTTTAATATAAAGGAATCCTAGCAAAGTTACTGTTGTATCACTCTGACAGGACAAAACTGCAACATCGGAGGGCACTGTTAGAAGGGAAAGGAGGCAAGGAGGATAAAAGTTGCCCATGGAAGCGCAGGGAGGAATTCGGCCTTGTTTAGGGTATGAGCTCTTGCCTGCTGGATGATCTAATATGTCGTGACCTGCTGCTGGGTTATCATGAGGCTCATCTCCCAACTGTGATTGTTTTGGATATGTTCCTTGCCCCTTGCTGCTTTATAGACTGGGACATTGCAAAGTCCCCTTTTTTGCTCTCAGGTGCTGACATTCATTTACACAATATGGGTACTGTCTGTCTGAAAGATGACTCTTCCCATGTGTAATGTGCTGCCATGTGCAAGCTCAATCTCCATGCCTTTTAACATCTGGTGGTAGGATGTCCAGAATCAAAAATATGTGCTGAGAAACCCCCTTCCCCAGCTGACTGGAGGAACCTGAGTTTGTTGTGCTTTATAGCCTCACCATCATTTATGTTGAGCCTTCTGTTTAAGTTTGCCTTGTACAGATTATATGAAATGTGGATCAGACACATGAGGCACATGTGGTCAAAAAAAAAAAAAAGGTGGCCTATTAAAAGAGGAAATATCTCCTAATTGCTGAGAAGTTCAAGTAGGTAGGGAATTATGCTAACAAACTGTAGCTATACCTTGGTCTCTGATGAATAATCATAGCTTTACAAGCTTGCAAACCCTCTGAAGACTCACTCTGGAACCCATATTATAAGTGAAACAAAGGTCTCATACAGAGTGAATTTCACCCTGTTTAGGGTGGTTGGCCTTCTACGCATGTATAGTCAGAAAAGGCTTCTGTTTTTAGCAGTCAACAAAGCAACCACCTTCTTTACACGGAACTGCTCTAAGTTGTGAACTGTGACTATTTATAAGCTATATCTTTCTGTCCCCCATTAATTCTAATAAGTGAATTAATGAAACAGTGTTGGTGGAAGAGAGAACAAAGAAATACCAAATACCAAAACAGACCTTTCTAACTTAGTGACTGGATAATCAAGTGTGGCTAAGAGACAGATATGGCTCCAAACCCATTAGAAAATGTCATTCACGTTCTCTTCACTAAAAAGAAATATACCTCAAACATCACGTCATTAACATCCATGCAAGACTGAAGTCTTTAATCTATGCCATTAAATGCCACCATTTATTGAAGTTCCAAATCAACTATCCCAACATCTGATCATACTACCCTCCGAAAAGTCCACTGTCCAATTGTCATTTCAAAGACACAGATTTCTCTCTCCTAGAATCTTAGCACTGCCACTGGGAGACATTCCCACACACACAAGGGCTGTGTCTACACTTGCATTCCTCTTTCAAAAGAAGCATGCAAATGAGGGAAACCAAACTGCAAATGAGGTGCAGATTTACATATCTGGTGCCTCATTTGCATATTTTTTCAAAAAAGCTTCTTTTGAAAGAAGAAAAGCAGTGTAGATGTGGCTCTTTCAAAAGTAAACCCCATCCTTGAAAGAACTCTTCCTCCCATAAAAATGGGAAGGAGGATGCTTTCGAAGATGGGGTTCACTTTCAAGACAGCTGCATCTACACTGCTTTTCTTCTTTCCAAAGAAGACTATGCAAATCAGACACCAGATATTTAAATCTTCCACTCATTTGCATTTTGATTTCCCTCATTTGCATGCCTCTTTCAAAAGGGGAATGCAAGTGTAGACACAGCCTAACAATACACAGGCTCCTGTACTGCACTGTTTTTGGTGTCAGAAGTCTGACTCAATGCAAAAGGATGCCAAGAAACACTATGAAAAAGAGACATGCAGCATCCCATTAACTGGAGTGCAATACTGACCAGCCAGTGCAGGGATACATTAACTTTAGTCGACTAGTAACAGATTATTAGGAATCCCAGCTTCACTAAGGGGATAAATAGATCAGTATGAGTTGCCATTTGTTCCTTAGGTCCTCTCTAGGTCAATGGTTCTTGCAGGTTCTGTTTCAATATTTCCATGGAATGAGGAGTTAGGATGAAAACCTGTCAGACTGGGAAAGCTTCACAAGGAACTCGCCTTTTGCTTAGAAAGTGACTTGGGGTATACCAAAGAGAGGAGCAATGACAAACTGCAGTTTCGGGAAGGAAGAGGGACCCTCCTTCCACTCAAATTTCCGGAAAATAGAAGACAATATAGATTGTTTGTGTTACCATGTTCTCAAATGTCATTTAATGCTCATGCTACCACTGTGCACACAACATTTTTCCCTCTACACATTCAGCTTTCATGAGGGAGGAAAAAAAACAAAAAACCTACAGCAGCAGCATGTTTATCTAATTCAGAACTATTTCTTCTAATCTATTAAAAACTAAGAACGTATTTTAAATATGGGAGGTCTTAGACCCCCTAAGAAGTCAAACTTCCAGCACCCTCCACAACACTGAAATCAGTGGAAGTTAGGAGCCTAAATATCTTTGATCTGGGCAAAAATATTTTAACATGTACATCACGGCTGTGTCTACACTACCACCTTCATTCGAAGGAGGGATGGTAATTAGGGTGTTGGGAATTTACTAATGAAGTGCTGCTGTGCATATCTAGTACTTCATTAAGCAAATTCCCCCCTGCAGCAACTTCAGGCTACGTCTACACGTGAAGCCAACATCGAAATAGCTTATTTCGATGTAGCAACATCGAAATAGGCTATTTCGATGAATAACATCTACACGTCCTCCAGGGCTGGCAACGTCGATGTTCAACTTCGACGTTGCGCGGCACCACATCGAAATAGGCGCTGCGAGGGTACGTCTACATGCCAAAGTAGCACACATTGAAATAAGGGTGCCAGGCACAGCTGCAGACAGGGTCACAGGGCAGACTCAACAGCAAGCCGCTCCCTTAAAGGGCCCCTCCCAGACACAGTTGCACTAAACAACACAAGATCCACAGAGCCGACAACTGGTTGCAGACCCTGTGCCTGCAGCATGGATCCCCAGCTGCCGCAGCAGCAGCCAGAAGCCCTGGGCTAAGGGCTGCTGCCCACGGTGACCATAGAGCCCCGCAAGGGCTGGAGAGAGAGCATCTCTCAACCCCCCAGCTGATGGCCGCCATGGAGGACCAGGAAATTTCGACGTTGCGGGACGTGGATCGTCTACACGGTCCCTACTTCGACGTTGAACGTCGAAGTAGGGCGCTATTCCGATCCCCTCATGAGGTTAGCGACTTCGACGTCTCGCCGCCTAACGTCGAAGTTAACTTCGAAATAGCGCCCGACGCGTGTAGCCGCGACGGGCGCTATTTCGAAGTTAGTGCCGCTACTTCGAAGTAGCGTGCACGTGTAGACACAGCTTCAGAGTGCCGACATGTGTCTAGCACAGCAGCACTTGATTAGTAAACTCCCACCACCCTAATTACCATCCTTCCTTCGAAGGAAGGTGGAAGTGTAGACAGTGAACTAAGAAAGTTTCCCAGTTGTATGGCTCACCCAAGTCATATACTGCCCCCATTAATCACTTCTGAAAAAAATATTGCTCATCATTATGTATTTGTCTATCTTGCACAGTCAACTAATCAGCAGTAGCTTTCTTCATTTGTTCCTTTGGCTAGTGATTGGACCTATGTCTTCATTACTGGGAAATCAATTTTTTTCCATGATAAAGTATAGTATTGGCTTGAACATATTTATACAAACAGGCAAGCAAGAAACCCTGACTACTGTATGAAAACTTGTCTTGTCAGTTATACATGGAGTAAGACTTTTCTTGCTTTATTTTAGTGGACAGCAAAGACCAAAATGAGCTCCTCTGCCCCATAATCAGAACGACGAAAGCAAGTGTATTTGATTGTTTGAATCCCCTTCTAGCCTAAAGTAAGTGCCATGTGTATATACTGACCTGATTGAATACTGAATAGTTATCTGCCCTGTGTTCCATGTAGTTACTAGTGTTGGTGTCTCATTTATTTGTATTATCTGAGAACATATGACTGCAACACCCATGAGACCCTTAGTCTGGCCAGTCTTGCCTCCTGCAGTAGCCAAGAGAATTTTTTTTTTTGCCTTTTATGAAGAATAAATATACCTAGCAGAATACTCCTCCCCCTTTCCAAATCAATAGGAAGTTTCATTCATGTCTGTACGAAGTAGCATATACTAACCTTAACGTTCCCTTGAGCCTTCCTGGAGCAATCAGATTTCTTTGTTGGGACAAACTAATGGTATTCAAGTAATGAAGCCAGCACTACTAGCACCCAAGTGAGCTACCATAGCCACCAAGCTATGAACAAGACTTATCTAGCCCCATTAAAGTGGCCCTATTTCAAGAGAAACTAGCAGTCCTGTGGCATCTGAAAGACTAACAATTTTATTAGGTAATGAGCTTTCAGAAGCTCATTACTTAATAAGTAAAACTGTTTGGTCTTTAAGGTGCTACAGGACTGCCCTTTTTTTTTTTTTTTGTGATGCTACAGACCAACACACTTACCCCTCTGAAATTGTTTCAAGAGGGAAAACCACCCACTACTTAAATCCTTCCTCATCACCAAACACAGAGAAGGAGTTGACCCATCAGCACCAGTGACCATTTAATAGTTAATTCAGCCACCTCAAGAGGAAAGGCAATACACCATCAGCTTCATCCCATTTTCTAGCTGCAGGAGAACCAGAACCATTTTAACCAACACCGCACATAAATACTGTACCAGTAAGACCAGGCAGCAGGCACTCAGCATGAATTGCTTTGGCTCAATCAACAGTGAAGTAAAATGGAACAACGGGACAAGGAAAAGCTCTCAGAGCTCAAATCCTCCTCAACAAGCAAGAGAGAGATTAAACCAGCATCTGCAGTACCCCATATGCTCTGGCCTAATTAAGAGTTAATTAAGCAGAGCAGCTTGAAGAGGTAAGACACTCCCTTTTGAAATCCATTCTTATCAGGCTGATGGAGGATTTGAAATAGGCTTTTGTCCTTTTGAGGGCAGCAGCCTACACGGGCATTCTGAGCACTCTGCTGCCCCACTCCTTAGTTAACTAATGGCCCAGCTTCAAGGATCTGTATGCTCCCTGTCTAGGGCCCTTCTCAGCAGGTAGAGAGCATTTAAACCAGGGCAGGAAATCTCCCCCACCCATAGTCAAGGGCTTCTTGTGTTTTGCTCTTGCTTTACCCAATTCATACAAAGTAGAACACCTTCAATAAGAGCAGCCTACCTCAGATTATCCTTTAGCTCAGCAATTAAAGCAGTCACGTGACAGAGAGCAGTTTCATCCTTAAATACCTTCTGCTCATTAAACACATGGGCAACATGAAAGGGGTGTTTCCCATATCACAGGTGAGACCCCTAATCAATGTGCAAAGGGGCAGGGACCAGGTACTTAGTTACTTAACATAATCTAAGACTCCCTTTCAACTTGAACTAGTTTTGGAACTGTTCAAATTTTGTATGGTATACACAGCCCTTGTTCAGTCATCACTATTGTCACAAGACCCCTGCTGTGATGTGCTCTCCATGCCTTATTTCCTAGAGTTAGAGCGACACGATCTCTCTGCAGATAGATTAATGATATACAACAAAAGCATCCCTGCACATTTTAAGTAACACCTCCAGGTAAAGCTGAATTTGTTGAATAGGGGCAGGAAAAGTATCCATGTCAAACAGTACTATTGTCATACTGCTAAACTTTGTAGCGACATTATTTTGCAGACTATATGCACACCATCCACTGGCCTATTATAAAAAGCTTTAATTAAAAATGAAAATTTGTTAAAATAAATGACTAGTTGCTCTATGTGATTTTTTGATGTAGCTTGCTAAAGAATGTGTCGGTTTACACGTGAACATGCAAATCCTAGCAAAGGGCCTTCCACTTACTAGTGTAAATCAGTGAGTTGCTATTGTACTCACACAGGAGCACATCACAGGGGCCAGCAATTCTGCTTCTTAAAATTTCAGAACCACGAGACCTACTCTGTTTCTCAGCCATTTTCTTTGGGATGCACCAAATGAAGCGTGTGCTCTTTTTGGGCATCCAGTAGTTGCGTCTGGGAGAAGTTTGATATTAAGTGGAAAATCCCACATATAGCCAGTAGCAACAGCCACATCCTGGCTCCCTGCAGTGCTGAGGTGAGAGCCCAGCATCCCCCCCATTGCCCTGCCATCCCCTCAGCACCATCCTGGGGGGGGGGTCTCCCTAATCCCCCCTCCCATCCCCATAGCACTGGGCAGGGAGACCCATAATCTCCCCATCCCCACACTACTGGGCAATACGATCCCATAATAAATTCCTCTGTCCCCTCAGCACTGGGCAGGGGGGACACCATAATCCCCCAGCACCACGTGGGGAGACCCCATAACCACTTCCTGTCATCCCTTCATCGCCTCCACGGAGACCCCATAATTTCCCCCTGCCATTCTGGGAGCCCTCATAATTCCCCCTGTCCCCTCAGCACTGGACAGGTAAACCCAGTAATCAACCCTACCGCCCCTTCCCCAAAGAGCTGGGCAGGGAGGCCCCATAATCCCAACCCTAATGTCCCCTCAACCCCAGGCTGGCAGCCCCCATAATCCCTCCTGCCATCCTGGGATACCTCATAATTCCCCCATTCCCTCAGTAGTGGGCAGTGAGACCCTATGAGCCCTTCACCTGCTCCTCAGTACTGGGCAGGGAGGAGTAATAATCCCATAATCCCCATAATCCCCCATGCACTAGGCAGGGAGACCCCATAACCAGCACTTGTTGCCCCCTCAGAGCCAGGGAGGGGGATGCTGTAATCTCACCCCCCAGTTCCCTCAGCACTGAGCAGGGAGACCCTGTCAGCTCCTCCTGCCTTCCCCTCAACACCATCCACGCAGACCCCAAAGTCCCCCCTGCTGACCTAGGAAACCCCCATCCCCTCACTGTCATCCAGGAAGACCCTGTAATCAGCCCCCCAAATCCCAACAGCACTAGGCAGGGAGCACCCCCCATAATCCCCTGAGTCCCTTCAATGCTGTCCCAGGACACCCTGTAATCTCTCTGTCCCCTCAGCACTGGGCAGGAAGACCCCCATAAACCCCTTCCTGCCATTCCCTCAGTGCTGGGTAGGAGCACCCCATAATCCTCCCTCCCAGCAACATTTAGGGAGACCCCATAACCATCCCTCGCTGTCCCCTCACAGCCATTCAGACACCCTGTAATTCCCTCCTGCTATTTTGGGAGACCCCCATAATCCACCCCATCCCCTCAGCACTGGGCAGGGGGGACCTTTTAATTCCCTCCCCCCCCCCCCCCCGCACACACACACACACACACACCATGTAGAGATAACCCATAACCCCACCCTGTCATCCCCTCAATGCCCTCCAGGGAGATGCTGTAATCCCCCTTGCTGTTTTGAGATATCCCATGAGTCTCTCATACCCCCCAGCACTGGAAAGGGACCCCCCCCCATAATGTCCCCACTGACATCCTGGGAGACCCCAGAATCTCCCCCAGCCCCTCAGCTGCAGGGAGGGAGACTTCCAGAATTTCCCCACCATCCCCACACCATTGAGCAGGGAGACCATATATTCCCCCTGCCATCCCCTCAGTGCCATAGCAGGACACCCTGTAATCTCCCTGTCCCCTCAGTGCCGGAGAGGGAGACCCCATATTCCCCTCTTCTGTCCCCTCAACTCTGGGTAAGGGGACCCCCATAGTCCTCCCCCCCAGCTGTTGGAGTTGAAAATTTTTCTATTTGTATTTTAGGTTTAATAATGTAGCAAAGTAAAGTAACATTTTAACACATTTAGCATTTTATTAATTAAGTTCCTTAATTCTATATATTCCTGTTTTAAAGTGTAATGAGTTTAGTAAGTAAAGAGGCAGAGTTGTGATATTGTATCTATGTTAATAAGATTAGAGGTGGAGGCTGAAGACTCAATTGCTTGATTTACACTGTTCTTTGCTTTGCCCAATATGAGATAGTGTGGTACAATGCTTTTCTTTGAAAGTCCTTGTAACATTTTTGTTTACATGTGAAAGTGGTATGTCTGTGTCGAGATAAAGGTGTGAAGCTTATCCTTATAGGCAGATGGCCAAAAAGGGAGAGGCAAAGCATGGGCACAGATAGACTTAACAGCATCAGTCCATCAGTACAGGAAGTGATCAGATTGGCAGACTGAGGACTCTAAAGCATGGAGCAGGCACCCCTAAAGATGACTGATTGCAGGATGAGCCTTTTGGAGATGTTTGGGAATGATTGCTATCAACAAGTTACAGTTACAGACTGACACCAGTTACAGACTGACACAGCAGAATCCATAGACTTCAACAGAGGAAAGGATAATAAAAGCAGGGTGCTTTGCCATGGGACTTTGGGTTCATCTTGCCACCAACTCCAGGAGAGCATCGGATCACGACCAACAAGGCTCTGCTCCCCCTCTGTGATCAGTCTAGCTGGCCACTAGATTGATCGACTCTGGATTGGTAACTATAACATTGTCTGGCGGGACTGTGTGTGTATGGTGCATGTGTGTGTGAGTGACTGAAAAGCATATGCTACTATTGTATTCTCACTAAATGTGGTGTACTGCCTTTTCCCCTAGAAAAAATCTTGTGTGCTTCATTTAAGCATAACACAGCACCATGTTGGGAAACCCCCATTACTGACCCCTGCTGTCCTCTCACAGCCATCCAGGGAGACCCCATAATTCCCTCCTGCCATTTTGGGAGACCACATAATCCCCTTGTCCCCTCAGTGCCAGGCAGGGATACCCCCACCATTCCCACAACACCACGCAGGGAGACCCCATAATACTCCCACTGCCATCCTGGTATACTCCATAATTCCCCCGTTCCCTCAGCAGCAGGCAGGGAGACCCTTGTAATCCACCCCCATGCACCAGGTAGGGAGACCCACAACCACCCCCTGCCTCTTCCTCAGTGCCAGGCAAGGGGACTCCATATTCTCTATTCCCTGCTCCCTAGGCACTGGGCAGGAATACCCTGTAATCCCCTCTTGCCATCCCCTCAGTGCCATCCAGGGAGACCCCATAATCAAGCCCCCCCACCCCCACAGCACCAAGCAGGGAGACCCCATAATATCCCCCTGACATCCCCTCCCTGTTGCCCAGGAAGATCCTGTAAACAGACCTTGTCCTCTCAGCACAGGACAGGGAGACCCTGTATTCCCCACCTGCCATCCCAGGAGTCCCATAATCTCCCCATTCCTCCTGTGCCAGGCAGGACGACCAAGTAATCAATCCCTTCGTCCTCTCAGTACCAGATAGGGAGAACCCATAATCAACCTCTCCAGCCCTGGGCATTGAGACCCTATAATCCTCCTATGCCATCCCCTCAGCGCCAGGCAGGGGCACCCCATAATCCTCCCCTCAGCACTGAGCAGGGAGAAGCCATAATCCACCCCGCCCCTCAGCACAGAGCAGGGAGAACCCATAATGCCCCCTGGCATCCCTTCAGTGCTGGGCAGAGCAAGCCCATAATCCCCAGACTTCCCCTCAGCACCGGGCAGGGAGAACCCCTAATTGCTCCCAGTCTCCCTCAGCACCATCCTGGAAGACCCTGTAATCCCCCATCCCTTCAGCATGGGCATGGCGACCCCATAATCCTCCCCCCTCAGCACCAAGTAGGACAACCCCATAACCACCCTCTGCCTCCCTCAGCGCCAGGCAGGGGGACCTCGTAATCCTCTATTCCCTCAGAATCCGGCAGTGAGACCATGTAATCCCCACTGCCATCCCCTCTCTGTCAGGCAGGGAGACCCCATAAACCCACTCTGTTCTCCCAAAAGACCCATAATTCCCCCATCCCCTCAGTGCCAGGCAAAAAGATCCCAAAATCAACCCCTCAGTCCCCTCAGCACTGGGCAGGGAGACTGCATAATCCTCCCCTGCCATCCCCCTGAGCTCCAGGCAGGGGGACCATGTAACCCCCACTAACCTGCTACTCCCGCTGCGTGGGGCAGGGAGATCCAAGAATCCTACCCATCCCCTTTCCTCTCTCTATGCTGGACAAGAGACTCTATTACGCCCCCATCCCCTCACACTAGGCAGAGACTCTTTTCTTCCCTGTGCTTGGCTGTGTGGGCCCATAACCCCCTGCCCTGCATCAGGTGTTGCATATGGTCTCATTACTGTGTTTGCTCAGGGTCATTTATGTCACTAACATGCTTTCTGGATCCTGTGCTCCCCCATGGATTTTCAGCCACTCTCACTAAGTGGCTCCTTACCCTGACTGAGGCACACCAGGAAGGATACAGCACATACAAATACACAACACATGGGGACTAGAGCACTGTTTCTTGAACTTCTGAGACCACAGAACACAAAACAATAATATTTTTAATGCAGAGCAGCCATCAAAATTTTCTTCAAAAATTGTCAGACAAAAACAAAACAACCCCAAAAACTAACAACAACATATGCAGTGGGAAAAAAAAAAGGTAATTTATTCAGGTATCATAGCAATGAAGAAATAACATTGTACCTAGTTGGAAGAACAGAAAATATAGATCATCAGTGTATGATATCAAAAAAAAGCATCAGATGCTCACTGCATAAGGGCAAGTTGTTCATGGAACACACTGGTTTCTGCAGAACACAGATAGTTTAAGAAACATGAGTGTTCAGACACCAGTTGAGGCACTTGTGCTCTATCTCCTAACAGAAGAACAAAGACACAATCAGTTAAACTGGACACAAATCACACGGTATGAAATAATTTCACCCAGCACAAACTTACACTGAGGAACTCATGACCAAAGGCAGTGATCCAACCCAGAAACCAACCCGGATTGGACATTTATATGGCTAACACACGTTTGGAATTACAGTAATTGATGCTAATAAGTTTTGAAAGGTGTGTTCACATGCTCAAAGATTAAGCCAATAAGCTGTACTTTTGAGAGGTCAGGAGGATACGTGAGCTAGCAACCAGACTGTGCCAAATTTGTCTCATCTAATGGAGAGTTTCTTGCACGGTTCTCTAAAGCCAGCATACTTTAGTGGCTGAAACAAAACACTACACTAGATGGCCCACACATCTGAGCCAGTCTGACTATGCCTGTTTTCCTATAACTCATTCACACACTCAAACATGAAAAGATCTTGGTGTCATTGTGAATGGTTCTCTGAAAACATCTACTTTATGGGAAGTAGCAGTCAAAAAAGTGACAAGAATGGTGGAAATCATTAAGACAAGATAGATAAAAAAAACAGGAAAACAGAATATTGTTTGCATATAAATGCAGAGAATGCCCACCCCTTCAACAATGAGTGCAGATATCGTTATGAGTAAGTCAGGATCGTAGACACTTTATGTTGCGTGGGAATTTTACTGCCCTGTAGTGAACTAGCTCACACTCTCTCTGTGTGTGCGCGCACGTGCACACCTGTTTCCAGGGCTCTCCACTAATACCTAAATGGTGATGGGGTGGGAGTTTCAGGTGTGCCTCTTTCTGAGTGAGGCTGCCCTAGTTCCAGCACATAGGAAGCCCTTCATAAACCAAAGCCTAGGAGGAGCAGTATAGCTAGCTGATACCTTATGCCCCCAGAAGGAGAACAAAAGGCTGAAGAGGGGCCTGGCCCTTGGGAAGCAGTTTCGGCTGGGACTGGGAGGCGGTGAGAGCATCAGGGACCTCGGCTCTTGGCCCTCGCCCCAAGATGGATTGAAATGACTGCTTTTAGTTCCTATACGGACAGGTCTGTTCTATGCTTTGTCCCTGTTGACTAATAAACTTTCTCTTCTGTGTCTGAGAGTCACACCTGACTGCAGATGCAGGGTGGGGAGTGCAGCATCCAGAGACTCCCCCACACTTGGGTGACAGTGATCACCTCATCTCAAAAAAAAAAATAAAATTGGAAAAGTTTCAGAAAAGGACAACAAAAACTGGGATACATATTTTCAGCTTGAAAAAGAGACAGTACTGGGGACACTTCTTGTTGCACTGGGTGGCAAACAGATCCATCTGGGGAAACCCCCATGTACGAAAAATGTGCTGTAGCAGATCGGAGCGGATCTGCCATTAGTGCGTGAGTGCGAAGCGCCTGCTCAGCTGATCTGCTTTCACGTTGTGAGCGCCCAGCAAGTATGAGGCTTTCAACGTTATGTTGTTGGCGATGCACCAGTTCCACAATCGGACTGCTTCCGCACATAGGGCATGGGAGCGTGCTCCTCCTTATCGATTGATGTAAAACATAGTGGAGGTGTTGTCGGTATTGATCCTGACTACTTTGCCATGTAGGTAATCTCGAAAATGTTTGCAGGCGTTGAACACTGCTCTGAGCTCCAGTATGTTTATGTGCAGTGTCTGTTCCGCAGGGGACCATAGCCCTTGCGTCACCTTGTCGCCGATGTGCGCTCCCCATCCTATGTGGGGGGCGTCGGTAGTAAGAAAAATAGAAATTTGTGGTTGGTGAAAGGGCACCCCCACTCGCAGATTCTTGGGGTTTTCCCACCACGCCAGGGATCTGCGCACCTCTGTTGTGGGCGACACCACCCTGTGGACAGTGTGGGATGCCGGTTTGTAAATGCTCGCTAGCCAATGCTGCAGGCTTCACATGTGCAACCTGGCATTCTGTACCACAAACGTCGCTGCCGCCATGTGGCCCAGCAGCTGTAAGCACGTTAAGACCGGCACCGTGGGGCTGTATGTGATGACCTGCACCAGCGAACTGATGGCACGGAAGCGGGCGTCGGGTAGGTACACCCTTGCTGTGATAGAGTTTATGCGTGCCCCTATGAACTCTATATCTTGTGTGGTTTCGGTCTTTGACATTGCGAGGTTGATAACTAGGCCCAGCGAAGAAAACGTGTCCGCTGTGAAGCGTATCATGCGTGAGACCTCTGCCTTCGAGGCCCCTTTCAGCAGGCAGTCGTCCAGATATGGGAAAATAAAACACCCCGTCTGTGCAGGTAGGCTGACACCACTGCCAGGGTTTTGGTAAAGACTCTGGGGGCCGAGGAGAGGCTGAACGGAAGAACCCCGTACTGGAAGTGCTCCTTGCCGACCGTGAAGCGGAGGAAGCGTCTGTGTGCCGGGTGGATTGTTATATGAAAGTAAGCATCTTGTAAGTCGAGGGCTGCAAACCAGTCTCCATCGTCCAGTGCCGTGAGGATCGAAGCAACTGTGATCATCCGAAAACGTTGCTTGCACAAGTAACGGTTGAGGCCCCGAAGATCTAAGACGGGCCTCCAACCTCCTGTTTTCTTCTCTGTTAGGAAGTAGCATGAATAAAAGCCTTTCCCCTGGAATTCTTCCGGCACTCTTTCCACCGCCCCTATGAACATAAGGTGATCCACCTCCTGCTTGAGCCTCGCCTCGTGGGCAGCGTCCCTGAGGTGAGGCCTGGCAGGAGGCTTCGTCGGTGGGAGCGACTGGAAGGGGATCGTGTAACCCGTGGCTATGATCTCCAGCACCCATTTGTCTGTGGTGATCTTTTGCCATTGGGAGTGGAACGGTCTGAGGCGGTGATGGAACATGAGATGAGAGTGGCATTGAGCAATGGTATTGATAGTGCAGCCCCCGACATACCCGTCAAACTTGTTGCCTTTGGGCCTGTCCCGAGGGCGTACAGCTTTGTTGAGAACATCGCCTGGGAGTTCTGTACTGTTGCTGCTGTTGATGGCGTCCTTGGTCATACCCCGTTGATATTGAGCACGCTGTGGTTGGCAAGCGTAGCGTCTTTGCTGAGGATAAAATCTTTTCTTCCTGTACGGGGGAGTATAAATGCCCGAGGTTCTAAGTGTAGCTCTCGAGTCCTTACTGGAGTGGAGGACCGAGTCGGTTGAGTCTGCAAACAGCTTTTGTGTATCAAAGGGAAGGTCCATGATCTTCGCCTGAAGGTCCCTACAGATACCAGACGTCTGGAGCCAGGATTCTCTACGCACGACCACTGCTGTAGCCGTTGAATGTGCCACCCTGTCCGCCACGTCCAGGGCAATCTGGACTCCCGTCCGTGATGCTGCGTAGCCCTCTTGAACAATCGCCTTTAACACCGGCTTTTTGTCTTCCGGAAGTGAATCCATGAGGGGAGTAAGTCTGCAGTAATTATCAAAATTATGGTTTGCTAGGTGTGCCGCATAATTTGCCACTCTCAATAGCGGGGTAGAAGAGGAATATACCTTCCTGCCAAACAGCTCTAGCTTCTTAGCATCTTTGTCCGATCCCCCCGATTTATACTGAGAACCCTTCGACCTCTGCTGGGACAATTCGACCACCAAAGAATTTGGTTGTGGGTGACTAAAAAGGAACTCCATGCTCTTTGCCGGGACGAAGTACTTCTTATCCGCTCTCTTGTTCGTAGGCAAGATAGAGGCCGGAGTCTGCCATATGGTAGTGGCTGACTCCATAACGGCTTCGTCCAGCGGAATAGCAATTTTTGATGGAGCCGGGGGTCTCAAATTTTTCAGGAGTTTGTGATGTTTCTCCTGCACCTCTGCTGTTTGAATGTCTTGCGTGAAAGCTACCCTTTTAAATAGCTCTTGAAATTGTTTAAGGTCATCCAGGGGGGAGACATCCCCGGGGGCCATGGCCTCATCTGGGGAGGATGAGGAGAAACCACTGGGGTAAACCGCCCTCAAACCCTCAGGCTCCTGCGGTCGATGATACACTTCCTCCCTGGAGGATTATGAAGGAAAGTCTCGGGGTTCTAAAACTAACTCCCCTTGAGACAGCTGTGTTTCTGTCCACGATCGAGAGTGTCCACGGGGGTATTGAGCGGCTGGGGGGGGACCTGCCCCTGGATGTAGGCCTGCGGTGTCTGTGTCCAGCATGATGAGGACGACCATAGCAACATGGGCAAGGGTCCGGAGATGGAGACCTGGACCACCCACGGAGTGTGTACCCCCAATGTCTGGGAGAGTGAGACCTCCGCGACGACACAGAGGTGAAACTGGCTTGTGATAGTACTCCAGGGGATCCACTCCCAGAAATGGTGAAGGTGGCCCAAGCCATGGTGACATTGGTTGGAGGAACAGAGATGGAGGTTCTGGATAAACTGGTGGAGACGCAGGCCTTCGGTGCGGCATGTGTATCACAGGGGGAGGGCTTGGTGCTAACAGCAGCGCAGCCCTGTCCGGAGATGGGCTGCGGTGCCGAGTTCTTGATTTCGCCTTGCCCCTCCCCTGTGGGGCTGGCACCGCCCCCTCCCGTGCCGGGGATCTCGGCCCCGCTGTTGGCGCTGTGCTCGGCACAATCAGCTGCGGTGCCGCGCGGGTAGCTTCCTCCGGCGCCTGCAGGCTCCGTGCCTGGTGCCCCTGCACCGTTGGTGCTGCGGGGGCTGGTGCCGCCAGGTCCGGCGCTTGCCTCACTGATGCTCTGGGCGACGCGCGTGCCAGCTGTTGTGTAACCGGAGGCTCAGCCTCTGCCACGTGCGCTGCCGCGCTGCTGCTTGCCTGAGTATGCGGCTGGGGGCTATGCGCGCCGCTCGTCCTGCTCGCTGAACCTGCCGGCAAGGATCGAGCCGTGGAGAGTTTCCTCCGTTTCTGCACTGAGGGGGTCAGAGAAGCTGCCTTCCTCTTATGCAACCCAGAGGGCCCTTCTGGGTGAGGCTTCTCCGGCAAGTCCAGCTGGAGAGCCTTATCGAACAAGAGCATTTTAAGCCTCATCTCTCTGTCCTTCCTGGCCCTGGCTGCGAGCTTAGCACAGTGAGAACACTTCTGGGTAACGTGTGATTCCCCCAGGCAGCGGATGCACTCGCTATGCCCATTGGAGGCTGGCATAGCTTCGCGGCATGACTCACACTTTTTAAAACCTGAAGAGGCCATTGCGGTGAGTCCTTTACTGTTAATAGGGTACCTTGCACTTAATCTGTGCCTTTCCACCCCAAATAGCGAACACCAGCCTGCAGGGCAGCGGGCGGCCTAAATGGCATTCATGTCCACTCCTCTCTTCTCCGCTCCTCTCTTTTCTTTTTTTTTTTTAGTAACCAAAACCAACAAATTACACGTAGAAAACAACTATCTAATCTGACTCTGGCCTTAGCCTGAGCGGATTCCGTCTGCAGCCGATGGCAGTTGAGAAGGAACTGGCGGGGACTGGATCGTGCACGTGGCTAGGGGCGTGTGGGGGAGCAGCACGCGCCGGCGCATGCGCGATCCAGGAGAAACTGCTGGAAGATTTCCGATCTGCGGCACCGGGCGAGCCCAACACCTATTGTGGAGCACCCACGGGGACCACTCGAAGAAGAACAGATAGTTATCAAGTGATCATCCCGTCACCCATTCCCAGCTTCTGACAAACACTGGGACCACCCTCCCTGGCTGCTAACCTATGGACCTATTCTCCATGAATTTATCTAGCTCCTTTTTAAACCCTACAAATAACAAGCAGTCCTGTAGCACCTTAAAGACTAACAAATTTATTTGTTAGGTAACTGAAGTCCCCAGAAAGGGAGGAATCAATTTGCCTCAATGTATGCTAGAATATGAGCAAAAAAAAGGTCCTGCAATTTCTAACAGGTTTGGAAATAGAGTATTAGTTTTTCTTAGTGTTGGTCATTTCATTCCATCAAATAGGAATGGGAGATTTAGTTCTGGGACACTGGATTGCAGAGCAGAGAGTTGAAATGCTGCAGGTCCTCCACGTATTACTTAGCTCACCAGTATTAAATGTTCAGGTCAGGTGGGAAGGAAAATCTATGGGAACACAGCCCTTTCTATACTTTGATTTACCTTACACTATTTTGTTAATAGTCCAAAATCAGTTTTGGGAAAGTGTTGTAATATTAAGTAGTTAACCATGCACATTTTTCTTTACTGTTCAAATGTAGATGTTTTAAAGCAGTCTCAAAGTGCCTGAAACATCACCATTCTGTCCTGTATCTGCCATTCTTGAGACACAAAAGCAGGCATTTTAGAAGAGAAAGTGTTACTGCGAAGTGTGTGTGAACATTACATTTTTGCATCTGTGAACTCAGAACCTCTACAGGTAACTGAGGAGTGGGCGGGGGGAGGTGGTTAATAGAGAAGCATTGCCCATGATAGCTTGGCTTCATGGCTTTTTGGAAGAATCATTTTCAGAAATGGTCACACAACAGAGCAGTGCAAGGCTGAAGTGGAGTTGGAGGACAGCTACAATGCATCTCCAACAGTGGAGGAGGTCTGTGTGTATATGTCACAGAGGAATATTCTTCGTCTTACTTGTATGTTGTTAGATTGTGATTTCAGAAAAGCAAATCTGGAGAGTTAAGTCATACCTAACATGAGAGGTACAGTAGTAGGCAGAATTAAAAATCAGCATGACTGGCTAAGGCTTAAGACACCATACTTAAATGTATAGCACAGACTATGGTACAAATCCTCTGAAAAAGAAACAAACATTCAAGCAACAAGAAGGCACCAGTTCAACTTCATTAAAACGTGACTCCTTCTTTGGGCAGGGGGATGGAGTCAGTGATATCCTGAGGTCTCTTCCAGCTCTAGGATTCTATGACAATAAGAACTTTTAAAACAAAAATCTTTACTGAAACAAACAGATAATCAAGCAAAAATAGTAAAGGCATCAGGAAAAAGATATGGTCTGCAAAAAAGCAGACACGAGTTTCTAGTACCTGTAGTAAGTTGATCTGAACTACATTGTGTTGAGTTATGCTACAGACATAACTCAAAGGCTATGTCTACACTAGCCAAAAACTTTGAAATGGCCATGCAAATGGCCATTTCGAAGTTTACTAATGAAGCGCTGAAAAGAGAAGTTACTCACCTGTGTAGTAACGATGATTCTTCGAGATGTGTCCCCGTGGGTGCTCCACAGTAGGTGTCGGGTTCGCCCCGGCGCCGCAGCTCGGAAAATCTTCAGCAGTCTCCGTCGGGTCGCGCATGCGCCAATGCGCATCGGCTCTTCGCGCGCTTACGGTCACGTGCGCCATCTGGTCCCCGCCAGTTCCAGATCAACCACTCCGGACGCCCCTGAAAACACACAACAGAGCTCCGAAGTGGGGAGGAACGAGTGGGTAGTGGAGCACCCACGGGGACACATCTCGAAGAACCATCGTTACTACACAGGTAAGTAACTTCTCTTTCTTCTTCGAGTGGTCCCCGTAGGTGCTCCACAGTAGGTGACTACCCAACAGTAACACTGCCCCCCCCCGAAAAAGGAGGTGGGTACCCGATTTATGCGCAGCTTGCCCATGAAAGGACTGCTGTCGACAGGCGTGTATCCTCATCAAGCATCCTGTGCATGGCGTAGTGCTTGGCGAAGGTGTCATAGGAAGACCACGTCGCCGCTCTGCAGATATCTCTCAGCGCAATGCCTTTGAAGAAGGCTGTTGATGCCGCCATCGCCCTAGTAGAGTGGGCTCTTGACAGAACTGGCAGAGGAGTCTTGCAAATCTCGTAACACAGTCTTATGCAAGACACAATGTGATTTGAAATCCTCTGCGAAGATAGCGCTTCTCCTTTTGACCTGGATGCAATGGACACCAGGAGTCTGTCCGTTTTCTGGAAAGGTTTAGTTCTATCGATGTAGAAGGCCAGTGCCCTTCTTACGTCAAGTAAGTGCAACCGCGCCTCTTCATTTGAGTTGTGAGGCTTAGGATAGAACGAGGGCAGCACTATTGGTTCGTTGATATGAAAGTCTGAAGAGACCTTCGGAACGAAGGCTGGGTGTAATCGTAAGACCACCGCTTCTTTTGAGAAGATCGTGCAGGGTGGTGTAGACATTATGGCTGCGAGCTCACTCACTCTGCAAGCTGACGTGATTGCCAGGAAGAAAGTTGTTTTAACAGTAAGTAGTCGAAGGGGGACCGTAGCCAATGGTTCAAAGGGCGGTCCGGAGAGGGTGTGTAGAACTAGGTCTAAACTCCATGACGGCGGTATTGGTTTCTGAGGGGGGTACAGATTCACCAACCCCTTTAGGAAACGCGAGACAACAGGATGGGCAAATGTGGTTGATCCATCCTCTTCATGCCGAAACGCTGATATAGCCGCCAGATGCACCTTTATAGAGGATAGCGAAAGTCCATTTTGTTTGAGTTGCAGCAAATAATCCAGAATCGTAGGTATGGTGGCGTCCTGGGGTATTAGTTGCCTGGAGGAACACCATTCAGAAAAACGCAACCATTTGTGCTGATAAGTCTTTCTGGTGGAAGTTCTCCGACTACATTCAAGGACTTGTCGTACTCCCTCTGAGCATGTAGTCTCTAAGGCGCTTAGCCATGGATGAGCCATGCTTGTAGCCGAAGTCTCTTCGGGTGCGGGTGCAGTATTGACCCCCCCGAGCCTGAGTGAGAATGTCCGGTACTGTTGGTAGGGGAAATGGCCGATGTTGAGCCATGCTCAAGAGCAATGGGAACCACTGTTGCTGGTCCCAGGTTGGGACTATGAGTATCATGTGTGCTTTCTCCCTTCTGGCCTTCTCCAAGACCTTGTGTATAAGTGTCGTGGGAGGGAACGCATAAAGTAGAGGGCCCTTCCATGGGATCATGAAGGCGTCCCCCAAAGACTCCTGTCCCATGCCCGCTCTGGAGCAGTACTGGGGACATTTCTTGTTTTCTCGGGTGGCGAACAAGTCGATTTGGGGAAAACCCCATCTGCGGAACACCTGGTGAAGTAGGTCTGAATGGATCTGCCACTCGTGAGTGGGCGCAAAGCGTCTGCTGAGTTGGTCCGCCTTGACATTGTGGACCCCCGGTAGGTATGAAGCCTTTATGATTATATTGTTGGCGATGCACCAGTTCCAGAGTCGGACTGCCTCCGCACAAAGCGTACGAGACCTGGCTCCCCCCTGTCGGTTTATATAAAACATGGTGGTGGTGTTGTCGGTATTCACGCCGACTATTTTTCCGCGCAGATAATTGTGAAAATGCCTGCACGCATTGAACACTGCCCTGAGCTCTAATATGTTTATGTGCAGTGTCTTCTCTGCGGGGGACCATAATCCTTGAGTGGTTTTGTTGTCCATGTGAGCCCCCCATCCCATATGGGAGGCATCTGTTGTAATGAACACAGTAATTTGCGGTTGGCAGAAGGGCACCCCTGTTAGGAGATTCTTGGGGTTTCCCCACCATGTCAGCGAGCTTCGTGCCTCTGTTGTAAGTGACACCCTTTTGTGGACGGTGTGGATTGAGGGTTTGTATACGGTTGCCAACCAATGCTGCAATCCTCGCATATGCAGCCTGGCGTTTTGTACCACAAACGTGGTGGTTGCCATATGCTCCAACAGTTGTAAGCACGTGAGAACTGGAACAGTGGGGCTGTACGTTAGTAGTTGTACGAGAGATTCGATGGCACAAAAACAAGCCTCGGGTAAATACACCCTTGACGTGACTGAGTCTATCCGAGCCCCTATAAACTCTATATTTTGCGTGGGGTCGGTCTTTGACTTGGAGAAATTGATGATGAGGCCCAGTGAGGTAAATGTTTTTGTGGTGATGTGCATCATCCGTAATACCTCCGCCCGGGAAGTTCCCTTTAGCAGGCAATCGTCCAGGTACGGGAAAATAAAAACTCCCTGTCTGTGTAGGTATGCTGACACCACCGCTAAGGTCTTGGTGAAGACTCTGGGTGCTGAAGAGAGTCCAAATGGGAGGACTCTGTTCTGGAAATGATCTGTGCCCACAAGGAACCGGAGGAAACGCCTGTGGGCTGGATGAATTGCGATATGAAAATACGCATCCTGTAAGTCGAGGGCTGCAAACCAATCGCCATGGTCTAGTGCCGTGATTATTGAAGCCATCGTAGTCATTCTGAAGAGCTGTTTGCGTAGGTACTAGTTCAGTGCGCATAGATCCAAAATGGGTCTCCACCCTCCTGTCTTTTTTTCTGTCAGGAAATACCTGGAGTAGAACCCTTTGCCTTGAAATTGTTCCGGTACTCTCTCCACCGCCCCTATGAGTAGGAGGTGGTCCACCTCCCGCCTTAATTCCGGTAGGTGAGAGGGGTCTCTTAGAAGGTGTGTGGTGGGAGGATTTGGTGGAAGTAAAGACTGGAAGGGGATCGTGTATCCCGTGTTTACAATCTCCAATACCCACTTGTCCGACGTGATGCTTTTCCATTGTGGGTAAAATGGCTTGAGTCGGTGATGGAACATGTACTGAGATTGGCACTGAGGTACGGTCTTGGCGTCGCGGCCCTCGACATACCTGTCAAACTTGCTGTCTTGCATTTTGCCCTGCGGAGGCGTTGCCCTGCTGAGGCCGGCGCCGAGGGCCCTTGTAATGTGTTTGTTGATGACGTCCCTGATCATACCACCGTTGAAATTGGGTACGTTGCTGTTGGTAACCATAACAGCGTTGCTGAGGATAAAATTTCGTCCTTCTGAACGGTGGGGTATATATCCCCCAAGTCCGAAGTGTCGCTCTGGAATCTTTGCTCGAGTGTACGACTGAGTCGGTCGATTCAGCAAACAATTTTATTTTGTCGAAGGGGAGGTCTGCAATTTTCACCTGTAACTCCTTTGGAATGCTGGATGTGTGAAGCCATGACTCTCTCCGCATTACCACCGCAGTGGCCACGGCGCGGGCCGCTGTGTCTGCCACATCCAGTGCAATCTGCACGCCCGCTCGAGAAGCCGCATAGCCCTCTTGCACAATTGCCTTAAGAATTGGCCTTTTATCCTCTGGAAGGAAGCCCATGAGGGCAGTAAGCTTGGAATAGTTGTCGAAATTGTGATTCGACAAATGAGCGGCATAGTTGGCCATGCGGAGCAACAGAGTAGAGGAGGAGTAGGCTTTTCTACCCAGGAGATCCAGCTTCTTTATGTCCTTGTCCAATGCCCAGATTTGTACTGGGACGATTTGGACCTGTGTTGGGACGATTCAACCACTAGCGAGTTTGGCTGTGGATGACTAAATAGAAACTCCATACCTTTTGCAGGGACGAAGTACTTTTTGTCCGCTCTTTTGTTGGTAGGAGGAGTGGATGCTGGAGTCTGCCATATATTAGTGGCTGCCTCCATGATTGCATCGTCCAGAGGAAGAGCAATCTTAGAAGAAGATGGAGGCCTGAGGTTTTTAAGGAATCTGTGGTGTTTCTCCTGCACCTCCGCCACTTGAATATCTTGGGATTGAGCTACTCGTTTGAACAGCTCCTGGAACTGTTTCAGGTCATCTGGGGGACAAATGTCTCCAGGGACCACGACCTCGTCTGGCGAGGATGAGGAGGCATCACTATGGTATCTCTCCTCCAATTCCTCTGGATCCTGGCTGTATTGATGTGATTGCCTTTGTGGAATTTCGAGGTGGGGTTCAATGTCTTTAGATCCAGCCTCTGATTGGGGAACTCGTGGTGTTCCCCCCGGTGGAAGCAGAACACTGTGGCGTTGAGGAGTGGTCGATGGGGATCCATAGTGAGACGTCGACCTCCTATGCTGACGCCCCGCATAATGATGGCGGTCGTAGCAACATGGACAGGGGCCCGATGATGGAGACCTGGACCATGACCCAAGGATGTAAGGGTGGTGCCTGGAATGTCGAGACCTGCGAGATGATACCGACGTACGAGGAGAGCCGCTGAGAGAAGACTCATAGGGATCTCTGCTAGATGATGGAGAAAAGCGTGCAGACCCCTGGGATGGACTCCGAAGAAAGGGAGAAGGACGTCTGTGGCAGGCTGAAGGTGCTGCTGCCCGTCGAATCTCTGGTGGTGATCGTGGTGACAGAGGCAGCGCAATTACCTCAGGAGAGGGGCTGCAGTGCCTGGTCTTCGTTTTAGCCTTTACCCTCTCGGGTGGTCTTGTCGGTGAACTTGGTACCAGAGCAGGTGTCATGCTGATTGCCACTGCTCCCGGTGCCGTTGTTGCCAGTGCCGATGTCCTCGGTGCCGTCGATCCCGGTGCCTCTGGGGAAGTCTCGATCGGTGCCGCAGTAGCCGGTGCCGGACTGACTAGTGCCCGCACAGCTCTCGGTGCCGTCTCCCTGGTAGCTGCAGGGCCTTGAGTGGTTGCATGTGCCGCGGCTTTACCAGTGGAGGAAGCCAGCTTGCGCGGGCCCTTTGTTACACTCGTCCCGCTCCCAACAGTAAGGGGCAGGGATCGAGTAGGCGAGGCTCTTCTTTTCTTCTGCGCAGAGGAGGTCAAAGAGGCAGCCTTCCTCTTGTGCGGTCCTGAAGAGCCCTCCGCATGCGTTGCCTCCAATGAGGCAGGCTGAAGTGCTTTGTCAACTAACAGCATCTTCAGCCTCATTTCTCTATCTTTTCTAGCTCTATTAGTCAACTTGGAACAATGGGAGCACTTCTGGGGAACGTGCGTCTCCCCAAGGCACCGTATGCATCTGCTATGCCCATCCGAAGCAGGCATGGCCTCCCCGCAAGATTCACACTTCTTAAAGCCAGGGGATGGCATTGTTAAAACTTAACTCTGAGTCCTTAGGTGCTAATAGCACACTTAACAGTCTGTTAGGTGATGTTAATAACTGTTGGCCTTTGAAGGCCGACAAACAAAAAACAGCGGGCCCGCCCAGAGGCGGCCGCTGCGGTTTTAAGATAGCTTTTAACAACTTTTAACAGAGTAACTAACTATAATAACTATAGAACTGCTAACTATGAACTGTTAAAAAAACTATTAACACGAGAAAAAAAAGTAAGATTTATCTGTCTCAGGCGTTGGAGCCAGAGAGGGATTCCGTCTGCAGCCGTTAGCGGTTGAGAAGGAACTGGCGGGGACCGGATCACGCACATGACCGTAAGCGCGCGAAGAGCTGACGCGCATCGGCGCATGCGCGACCCGACGGAGACTGCTGAAGATTTTCCGAGCTGCGGCGCCGGGGCGAGCCCGACACCTACTGTGGAGCACCCACGGGGACCACTCGAAGAAGAATACATATTCAGCGCCTCATTAGCATGCGGGTGGCCGTGGCACTTCGAAATTGACATGGCTCATCCAGACGGGGCTCCTTTTCGAACAGACCCTGCCTACTTCGAAGTTCCCTTTTTCCTATGAGCAGATGGGAATAAGGGGACTTCGAAGTAGGCAGGGTCCTTTCGAAAAGGAACCCCGTCTGGACGAGCCGCGCCAATTTCGAAGTGCCGCGGCCGCCCACATGCTAATGAGGTGCTGAATATGTATTTCAGCGCTTCATTAGTGAACTTCGGAATGGCTATTTGCATGGCCATTTTGAAGTTTTTGGCTAGTGTAGACACAGCCAAAATTATGTAGTAACAGAGCTGGTCCTATTAGTCTGTATCTTAACAAAAGAAACTAGCAGTCATGTAGCAATTTAAAGTGTAACAAAATAATTTATTAGGTGTTTGCTTTTGTGGGGTAGACCCACTTCAGATCTGGAGATAGTGCACTATTTCCATTCAAATTACATAGCTCACATCGACTTGCATCTGTAGTGTAGATCTGCGATTAGAGCAAATGCTCTAAAATAAGATTACCTGGACAAGGAGGCTAAAAGAAGGGGGGAGACAGTTCGTAGGGAGACCAAGTTATGATTGTCCATATCCTTATAACACAAATTATGAGACTAATTAATTTCTGTAATGATATACAGTAAAAGCTGGGTTATCTGGAAGTTTAGATAACTGGCATGCTCAATTAACTGGCACTCCTTTTGTGCTGGCAGCCGCAGGCCGGCGGCAGCAGGGACAGTAAGATTCAGCTCGTCTTTGTCCAAATCTGAAGAAGTTGGTCTTACCACAAAATCTCATTACCTAATAAATATATTTGTTAGTCTTTAAGATGCTACAAGACTGCTTGTTTTTTGTTATATCGCAGCCACTCCATCCAAGTTACTTCAAACACACTTCCAGTCCTGAATTTTTCCAAACCATGTGTCCTGCAATGTCCACACAGACCATTCAGGAACATCATAATGTTCATCTGCACCTTTAAAAATCAGTACCCAACAGCCTGCCATGTTAACAGGAGTTAATCAATTCATCTCCAGAACTGGCTTGATTTAGATTAAAATAAAACAAATTTATTAACAAGACATTGGGTAAATGATGTTAATTAAAAGAAATAAAGGTAGAGGTGATTACAAACAAATGTGAAAAACAAGGATCTAAAAGTCCAAAACAGTCTTTCACTGTATAGATTTTGTTTAAGATAGTGATTGGTGTTATAAACTCTTTGTCCACCCTGGCTGACTGTCTCTCAGGCAGGACCATTCCCAGACACAGCAAGTAATGGTTCCATTTATTTTCCTAATGGAAAGATATTTGGGGTTCTTTGCCACTTATAATTGTGTACCTTCAAAATGGATTCTTCTGGAAGTTGTCCTCCCAAAATAAAGTTCATTCAAGTTGTGAGGAGAAAGACATGGAGTTCTGTTGTGGAAAACTTTCAGTGATGTTGTCTTCTCCTTACAGTACTTGCTAAAATGCAAATTGATCTGTTCTTGCCCTCTCCAATGCAAATAAATAGCCACTTTACATGTGATTGCTAATCAAGTGCAGAGACACCTGGCTGGAGGTGTTGGCTTGTCCTTTGTCTCTGAGGAACCTATTAGCCTGACTTGTCTGCTAAACATATTTTATCTTCACATTCCCTTGATATTTTGCTGTCCCTTGGGCATTTACCATACATGTACCATACAAGACTAGTAATGAGAAGTACATTATCAGTTTTCCAGTGGTACCACATAGGACATATAGCAGACACAATTTATAACAATCAACGGAGGTACACTGAATTAGGCCAACAAACTCACTACCAGCAGTGACCTCCTGGCCATCCAGCAAATGGATGTGTTTAGAGTCAGTCTCCTCTTAAATGAATACAGCTAATATGCTGCAGGGTGGGAGGGGAGAGAATCATTCAAAATACATATTTCAATGAGAGGGAAAAACGTGGAATGCAATATTTGAGAGGAGCTAGGGGATGCTGACAGAACGAGACCCAAGTTTGTAATGTGATATAGTTGCAAAAAAGATCAAAGCAATTTTGGGCCATGTATATAATCATCATGTAAGGAAACAGGGAGGTGGCATTCATCGCTAGACAGGTGTCATGTGACCAACCACACCTGATATACTGCAGGCAGATCTCGTCACCATGTGATCCAACACACCACAAACTGCAGGAAGTTCATAGAAAAGGAAGCTTCCTGAGTCGTGAAAGATACTCAACCCTCACTTCTGCCTCACCATTCTTGCCAGTCTCCATTTCTTACATTTTCAAACAAGTATCTTCATACTTTTTCATGTTCTGCCCCAAAGCTTGTGCAACCCTGTACATCTAAAAAGCTACCATGTCATCCTCCTGCAAACTTCTCTCTGTCACATTGGTTACAAAAACACTTGACAATGGATACCACTGTCTCGTACGTGGACCAGAATTCTCTCACTGTTTTCTTGTGCTTCTACATCTGTCCGTATCTTTCTGTTGTTTTCCTTTTTGTACTCTGATTGTAAGCCATCCTTGCCAATGACTATCTTTTTGTTCTGTTTGTATAGCACCTAGCATAGTGGGTGTCCTGCTTCATCACTAAGGCATGGTACCAATACAAATAAAAATGTGTGAAAAGCCTGAGCCCAGTTCAGGCGAGCCTCAGTTTAAGGGTTTACTGAATACAGATCTCTTCCCTCTACAACTTGACTCCTTATGTTCACCTCCTGTACTGGAAACCCATTAAACATGGTTCAAACTGCGTGCTCTTTCGGGCTGCAGGGGCTGGGGTTTGATCAAGCCAGGAAGGGGATTCACAGACTAAATGGGAACATTCAGCATCCAATATGTAGGAGGAAATACCTGAAGATCACAGCCAGAATATGAGGGGGAAGGGAAGGAACTAGGGCAAGTATATAAAAGACAGTTTACTACAATAGTCTCAGACGAGCACAGAGACTTCGATTTAGAAAGGTTAACCTCCTCTATTTTTTAATTTTACAATTTTATTAGAGTCTTGAAATTCAGTAAAGAAAAGTTGATAAAAAGCCAGTTCAGAACATGCCAAATGAAAATGAATTTCAGCAACAGTACAATCATCTGACCAATATATACTCTGAGAAAATCTCATACAGACAAATGCTCTTGGCTCTCACAGGCCCTGCATCAAGAATGCAAAGTTCCAGTCCTGTCTAATATTAGCATGAAAAATACAGGAACAAGTATTCAATATTGGAAAGGACAGTGTAAGAAACAACCCTGGTCTAGGATGGAGGTAAAGTCATGAGTATTGTAATATACCAACACAGAAAGGTAAAGGACTTGACTGGAGGACTGTGTTTTTTGTAACATATATTCAAGAATAAAAATTGAAGGAGCTGGTTAACCAACCAAAGCCTGTAAGAAGTGGGCTTTACAGAGTTCAGATAACAGCTGTTTCTTTTTCCATTCGTGATGGAATGTATTTTGTCATAAAACAATCCCCCTTGTTTCCAGTGGGATGACTGGACATGAATCATGAGTCCTTATTGCATGGGATATTCCGGGGGTCTATTCTTTCCCCTCAGGACTGCTTGGTGTCTGCAGACTACCAAAACTGGTCAGATTTTGCCCTTAAATATGTACACATTACTCCAATGAGACTTTTAGGAGCTCAGCTTCCCCCAGCCTTCTCAGACCATAATTGCTTGCTTCAAGTGTTTCTGATACCTTCCTCTAAAGCAGCTTGTAGTGGTCACTGTCAAGCGTCAGGGTACTGGTCAGAGGGAGCCCTGATCTGGTCCTCGCTGACACTTTGGAGGTTCTCAAGCATGTCCGTATCTGAAAACAGAATTGGCTTGAATCCTGATGTGCAGACTTTCTAGCACAGACTGTATGTTTTGATGGTTTTGATTCAAATGCCACAGAAGTTTACTTATTGCAGCCAAATGGAGCATGTTAGGGAGAGGATTGTGGCATCTGGCAGAAGTGCAGATTTAGACCAAAATGGGAACAGCACAACAAAAGGGTAAAAGGTGGAATGGTGGGTAATTTTCTTGCCAGATGTCCAGGTTTGGATTTATAAGATCAGTCCCTAAGTGAACTATACACAGGACAGCTATGTTTAGCCACAGATATGCCACAGAAGGGTCTAAGTCTAATTAGTTATTGCTTGTAAAACACTAGAGAAGAATCCTAATAACTACTGGAAGGGCTGAATTGCATTCTCTTGCTAGTAACCACTGGATAAGAATAAATTGCCAATCAAATAATAATATAGGATAGAGAAAACCATTACTAATGCAGAGTAACAGACTGTCATAGTAATACATGCAGTAATAGACTGGCTACAAAACAGCATCATAAAATGAGATGGGAAGCCAGCACTTTTGTTAAAGGCACTGATAGACATTTAAAACATGCTATTTATGGCCTAATACACAATAATAATCCAGAGAATTAAATCAATTACTGGTAGCATTATATTCCTGATCTGCAATACAAAGTGCATCCCATATTCCTGGATATCATTAGATCCCAGAGCACACACAACTTATGTATATTAATATGAATCCACTGTATAGAAAAATTTAATTAGAAAGCAAAGTGATTTCAATCTGAATTTATTGAAGTATTTTTCTGACTGGCAATGTTCTCTGTTTCTAAAAGGCACTTGGAAGCAAACAAGCAAGACAAATTTTTACAAGCATCAGTCCTTGTACTGGTACATCTGAAAAGCAGAAGGGAGCATCTCAGAGTGACTCCATATTGCTCTAAGTGAAGAAGGACGTCACTCTGACTATGTATTACTGTTCTGATGCAAAACAATCAGTAACAAAATAGGAGTTTTTGTGTGTTTAAAAAAAGTCATTCTACAGCATGAGAGAGATGGATCAGTCTATCTGTAGAGTAAGTGGCCTCCTGCATAAGATTAAATGAATATTACAGGGAGACATGGAAAGCCAGTATGGAACAGACTTGCCTTTCACACAGGAACAATTTATTCAGTTTTTGTTAATGAAAGATCAATGGTGCCTTCATGTCTGTCTAATGTATTATTTACAAGCCTGCTAGTCTGCAAAGACACGTTCATTTGCTCAGCAAAGGTCAACACAACTGCTTCTGTATAGCTTCCATTTTTTTATTTTCCCCTTGCTTTCTCTTTCTAGGGTGTTCCCCAGCTCCATATTACTGCCACAGGGCTCTACACTTTGGTAGATACTCTCCCCTAAAAGCGAGCTATTTTGTCAGGCCCTGAAGGCCCAACCTTAGGCCCTTGAACAATCTCCTCAGTCCCTACCTTTACACAGGACTTTCCTCTAGTCAAGTCACTGCAGAAGGATGCAAACTTCTCTCTTCTCCTTGGAGCCAGCCACACTATCTCTATATTGGCTTGAGAAGCTTAATGCTAAACACATAAATCCCTGACTGGGCAGCATGTTGCACACTCAGCTGCTTTACTTTAGTGGGACACCACTGCCTTAGGATATCAGTGATCATTCAAATGCTGCTGGTAAGCAGTTACAACTGGCAAATGTAAAGTAAAGGTAGGTGTAACACTCAAATATTACTAAAGGAACCAAAGGAAAAGTTCTAACTGTAGAATGATTTCCAGCACTAGAAGAAGCTTGAGGTGGTATACGTTTGAGGTTCTTTAGGACCATGAGGACTACACATTCTGGGGTGTATGTATTTCATGCAAATACATGCACTTAGGTGAATGCCAGGTTGGAATTAATGCCACGATATAGTGAATACCTTGAAGTCCTCTACCCTTACAGTATGTCTCAGTGGAGCAAAGACCCTATTCTAGTGAAGGCACCATATTGTTGAAGAGCAGGGACCATTTTATTAAGCTATCAATTGAGATGAACTCTTCTCCATTACACTTCTCTAACATGGATCCCAGGAAAACCTGTATTAGAGAGGCAGGATTGCGACATGATTTCATGAACAACCTTAGCACAGCCCACTTTCTAAATGTTTTGCTTGGCGACAGTCTGCTTTCCCAGATGCAATGGGCCAAAATGTAAGACTCAGTCTCTCATGTAGTTTATGGGGAGAATACTTCCAGGCTACCAAATGTTTTATAAAGAACATTCTATTGTGAATAAATAAGAAAAACTGAAATACAGACACACGCTATATAAACTCTAGCCCTGAGGTATTTCAAGGACACAGTGTAAGTCTTACATCTTTTAACTGCAAGCGTAATTGCCAATAAGAAAATTACTCTTTATGACTCTAAAAATATCCTGTTCCTACTTCCTGCCCTTATATTCGGAGGAGAGGGTAAGAGATTTGAGCTAAAAGGTCTGCTGAAGCAGTGATAGTTGCAGTAGTTCAGAACAGAGGCACAAACTAAGGAATTAAAGTGCCACTTAATTTTCTCCCTAGCAGCCTTCTTGATTTGTTGGTTTCCTAAAGCAGAGGCTGAGAAAGTCTTTGAAGACAAGATCTCCCACATCTCTGCTGCTTTTCTAGATAAACCCTCCAATCCTGACCTAGCTGCTGTGCTGTGTGGAGTTCTGTTGAGGCATTTGGCATTTACACAAGTGTAAGTCCATGCTAGCTGCTCCCAGTGTGAGGCTGGGGCTAGGGTGTCAGCTTCAGCTTTGTTCAACCCGTTATTTTGAAATTTCCACTGTAAAAAATTAAGAGGCGTTCATATACCTTTCAAATTCGTCATCGTGATTTTGCCACACAGACTGGGTTGGGAAGCCAAGGCACACTTCACCCTGGTATAAGTGACTCCACATTACCCATCAGCCTCCCATCTCTCTTGCCTTTCCTCCTTTTTCCTCGTCCTTGGGTGCCCCAAGAAACTTGCTTGGGTCAGTTCTAAACCCAACCCTACCAACACTTATGCATGTGACAGTGAAGTCAGCAGAACTACTCACAGGGAGTACATACTTCCAGGAACAGGCCCTTAGATATTAACTTGTTTGAATCAGTCCAATTATGAAATGTATTTTCTTTTAATTGTGGGGAAATCTGATCGCAAATACATGAGATGTTTTAGTTTCAAACTGACTGTTTCTCCTCCACTCATTATTGGCAAACCCGAGTTTGCTATGAAAGGGTTTCAATCCTTGTATGACAGGAGGGTTTGTGCAGTCTCACACAGCGGAGACATATGCCCACCCAATGTATGTCATACATATGCATATGCCCAGTCTGTACTTGTCTACTCTTACAGGTCCAAATGGAGACAGGCAGGTGCTTACACAATGGATATGGATGTGTAGGCATTCAGCCGTATATATGCAAAGATACTTAAAACAAATTAACATCAGGCACCACCTTCGCTTTTTTAGTTTAAGAAATTATATTAAGCCCTCATTTTGCTCATTTCAGTTTGCTGATTTAAAAGTTTTAACACAATTAATGCAATTCATAGCCTCACCAAATGGGGACTTTTCCTCTCTGTTAAAACACAGTAATTAAAAATGTATTACAATTATTACATGTGGAGAGTGCATCTTGTAACGTTTAGTTTGGAACTCCTGGAGCACAGGAATTGTGCAGTGAGAATTTCAGAGCATGTCTCTTGTATTGCGGATGGCACAGCAGAGAACCATGCTGAATATCATACCAAAGATCTAAAAGAGAAGGAATGTGATTTAGATGGTTCCACAAGATCCCTCTACTTACAAAAATAGGTTTAGTTATAAAACTGTCATTTCAGAATAATCTAATTATCTTCACAGAGGAGAACTGGTGACAGATGACTGTTCCTCTCTACAAGTCACCGGAAAGCGGACAGTTAACATGGAAGAACCTTCACCATTACTTAGCACTAAGATTGTATTTTATCACAGCAGGGTCATGAATGTTTTAAATGTTCTGCCAGCATCATCTCCTTCCCAAATATCCCAATAATGGTCCATCCTCACTAAAGGGAAGATTGAGGTCCACCTTCTGGAGTTACATTTACAATGCCTAGTAAGTAGGTGCTAAATCGAACTTACAGGACACTTGCGTCAGTGCCAGTACTCCTGCCCCTTGTCAAGAGTAAGGGAGGGTGAGGGGAGCAAATACTCCTGTTGATCTCCCATAGTGGAGATGATGTGGAAGCCCCAATTAAGGTATTTATTAATGTAGCTGGAATTGCATACCTTAATTCAACCCTCTACTGTAGTGTAGACCTGCCCCAATACTATTAATGATACTGCCATCTGCACTGAACCGAGATCAGCACTTTCATTAGTATCAAATCCAATAATGCAAAAGACGACTTCAATTCTAATTTACCCCGACATGTGGTTAAAGGAGGTCTCTGTTCATGGAATATCATGTGTACGCGTGAATAAGGTCTGCATGTAAGATAGACTAGTAGATGCAGTTTCTACAGGATACCGTGGGGACAGACAAAAAACTAAAGTCTGCATGTAATCAGAATCCAAATTTAAGCAAACGAAACTGCAGGAAAAGGTTAAAATGGAACCCAGTAAAGGGTGCTAGAGTCTTGCGTAATTCCTCCTAGTCAAAATGTAAGCTTTGAAACAGAGTTCACAGGCCCTAAGCACAGACTTCATCCATGGTTATGAGAAACCAGCAAACAATACCACTGAGTCCCTCTCAGGAAAAAGGGCGACAGCTGGCCAGCCTCACCACATGGGAGGCACCTGGACTAGCACTTGTTTCTCGTCTAACCTAGGTATCCGAGCATTATTAAGTTAATGCAGGACCATGAGGCCCTCAAGTGGCTGGCATCAGAAACCTTCTCTCACCATATCTGTGCCCCTTTCTATGGGAAGTTCTGAAGACTAAGTCCCTGTACGCAAAGCACTCTCATTCATAGGCACTGGACAGCCTTGTTATTGAGGTTTGTCCCTCCTGGCTTGCTTTCCCATATTTTCTGTGCATGGCATTACATGTTAGAAGAGTCACATTTCAGGTTGCCTGGGCTTAACTGGCTCTTATGAACTCCCCATATTGCTAAGAATGTTTAACGCCCCTTTGCTCTCTCCATCCCCACAAGTTGGGGTAGTACCATATTACTGTGCTCTTTAGTTTGACATATATGAATCCTCCCTGCACATGGGAACTTGAAGTTTGGAAACTCCAGGTCTCCATTCACTTCCTCTTCCTAAGACAAGGTAGCAATGTAATTCCTCAGGAAACTGGTTTCATCCTGTTTCTTCAAAGTGTTATTGGCTGGTGAATGAGAGGATCACAGCTGAGACAGGCTGGAAAATGCCTCTATTTCCACACCTCTGTCAGATGATGTTTACAATTGTCAGTTTTAGCACAAAAACCATTCTAGCTTCCTCACAGGGAATCCACATTGTGTCAAAACTGCTGAGGTTCGGCACCAAAATAAAACCACCCCAACAGGAGTCATATTTGGTCTTTTGCCCTCCAGAGCTGTCCCACAATGCACAGCAGAAGTGGTCACCCCTTGGTTGCAGAGATAGACCCTTCCCTTTAGGTCCCTTCTGACAGCCATTGTTATCACTGCTCCAGGACACAAAACAAATCATTATTGCACAATACACCTGCTGCTTCCCTCAATGCAAATGCAGGCAGCCATACAGAAGGTGCTCTGCAAAGTCAAGGAGGCAGGGGCTGGGATCAGGGTCTCCCTCTCTGTGCCTCAGGAATGGTTCCTTTTAGCAGCGCGCTCTCTCTCTCATGCACCCTACCCCTTACAAAATCAGGGCCATCCTTATGAATTCAGGTGACCTATGTCGCCCAAGCACTTACACCCCCGTCTCCCGCCAGGGAACAGGGCAGTTTCTTGGGGGACGTGGGGGGCAGGGGCGGCTGTGCTCAGGGCTGGGGGAAGGAACAGGCCAGGAAGGCTTGTGGAGGAACAGATGGAAGGGGGAGTGGTGCAATCTGCCAGAACTTTGGGCCAGGGGACTGGGGCCTCTGGAGGCAGCAGACAGTCAGAGCAGGAGGTAGGGAGCTGAGGGATTCTGTTGCTGGGGCCAGGGAACTGGGTCACCAGGGCTGGAAGGTGGAGCAGACGACAGAAGATTGGGACTGCCTGAGACAGCACAGTCCTCTGGCTACACTGGGCATATGCAGCATTAAAGCACTCCTTAACCTGGGGTAAAGTGGCGCCCCATGCAGCTGCATGCTCTGCATATGCCTTGGGATGGTCCTGGCCACAATGATGATTTGCTGTGTGTCCTGAAGCAGCGCATAGTGGGATAACCATCACAGTGTGCTCCCTTCATCAGAGGTGCAAGCGGTGCATATGTAAACGTGCTCTGACACCTGTGGAAAACCCAACTCTTGGAAATCTTCCCAGCTGTTCCTGCAGCAGATCTCTCACAAAATATGGATTCATGAGGCTTTAGGAATTTCTGAGAGACAGAAAAGACAATGATATGATGTGTTCACTCACTGTGATGCCAGCAATTCCAATTCCAACGATTCCAACTAAATGCAGATTAGAATTAATTAAAGTCTGTATTTCATTCAGGCAGTTCTATTAAAAACAGAACAAGAAGTTCCACTTAGCTCCTAGATAAATATATCTGTATAATTTCCCTAAAACTCCTCCTTCAGGGGCATGGAAAAGGCTAACAAAGTGATCTATATGCTAACCCACTTCTCTATGCCTTTGACCTTCTGGGCATTTCTTGCTCCCAGTGTAGCTTACTCTTCTCCCCTCATCTGAAGCATCAATAGCCTTCAAACTGACAGGAATCATCTCCTTTGTTGTCCTCATGATACTCCTTTATATACCCAGGTCCCATCTCAATGGCACCCATGCATGAGTTTTTTCACTAATATAGTTTCCCCCAAAGTTACAGCCAGCTCTGTCCAGATGTATTAAATCAGTGGAACACAGCCGTTCAGGGTAATACAGCTAACACAAAAACCAGAAATGAGAGTGCTTCCCTCATTTTAATTGGTCACATTTCTAGTGAGGCACCTCAGAGCATGGTGAAGCCAGGCACAAGCCATAATTCAATCTTCATCAGGCATTTCACCATAGACACTAACATCTAAATGCTCCTGCCACAGTTACCTGGGGAGGTGCAAAGGAGGCTGCAGACCAGGGCAGTGGATGTACACGTTTGACCCCTTCTCTCCCCTCAGCCCTCATGCTGTTCAGCTGCACAGAGCTACCCATGGCTGAGAGGGTGCTGGGACGAGTCAGGGCAGATGACTGCTTTGCCTTTTCTAAAATGACCTTATTTGCACATTTCTGGAATTTCATCTTAAATAACTCTGGTATGGAAGAACGGATTTTGGACTCCTATGAAGCCAAATGGCTCTAGTCCAAACCAGCTACTCTGAGTATCGACATAGTAGACCTGTCTCAGCTGCCTCCTTTGGGCTATAAGCATCAGTCCAATCTAGTGGTGTCATTAGCGGTATTTTTGCTTCTTGTATGTCAGAGAAACTTCAGTTACCAGCTGACGTATCTGGGGGAAAAGGTAATTAACACAATCAGCACAAAAGAAACTCACCTTGGGCAGCTGGATACCCTCTGGACAGGTGGGCTTCACCGGACTCTCACTTTCTTTACCACAGCATTGAAGCTACGCAGTTGAGAAAGAAAGAGTCAAAAAAAGGAGAAACTGTAGACTAGTTTCCTACAAAGACAATGCATTCAATGGCAGCACCTCGGCCAGTCACTAAGAGGAGAGAATAGAGACAGGCACAAATTCATCCCCTTGCACTAACTCCACTGCCTGTAATAGATTTTCTCATACACTGAATATGGTCCAAATTCTCAAAATTCCTTTAATGTCAAACTTCTGAATTCACAATGGAAATGTACGTACTAATATTCAGAAACACTGGCATAATAAAAGCTCTAGGACCAGAAGAGATTTTATGGCCCAGTTCAGACAGTCTGATCAAGAGACCTGACTGTTCAAGGCAATTCAAATCCCAGCAGTTTCTAAGCTCTTTGTCCAGGAAAGCTGAACAGTTCAAGCAGTTTGTGTAGAAATGTGGGCACCAGGCTGAAGCTACAGCAGAATACACTTAAGTCTTGCTTACAGACAGAATATGCTGTGGAGTTTGTGGCCAGGGATAAATCAACTGAACATTTCAGTGGATTTATTTTTCCAGTTTAAACATCACTGAGAAAATGCTTGAAATTCCTCTTTGGGTCATAATTAACAGCCATGGGAGAAGGACAAAAAGTTCAGAGGTTGTGAAATGTTAATTATGAAGACTGTGGGAATGATCTAAGCAGTGACAAAAGAAAGAGTTTGATCTCTAGGGGAGGCCGCATGGCCTGATGAAATGAACACAGACTTGAGCACAAATAGGGATCGAAGCTCTAATTTTGGCTTGGCTGCCGATTTCTTGTGTGGTCTGGGACAAGTGTCTCATTCTGTGTATCAGATTCCCTGGCTGAACAGTGGGAATCGTGACAGGACCTACCTGTAATACTGTTTACATCACAACGGGTCCCTGAACAGGATCTGTGTTCCATTGTGCTAGGTGCTATACCAGCAATGGGCTGCCACAAACAGCAAGTGGGCCGCCTGGGTGGCACTCCATCTTCGTGGACCGCAGTAGCCCACAGCCCACTGGAGTTCCAACTGCAGCCTGCAGCCCATCTGCCCAGTTTCCCCACATGCCTTTGATGCAATGGAGCCTTGCACTGGACAGTCGCATTTCCTACCCTTTCCCTTCCCTCCCAGCACTTTCCGTGAGCCACAAAGTGCCTGATTTGCACTCCATCCCCACTCCTCCCTCTTCTCTCCAGAGCTCGAACAGCCAGCCACGTACAGCTGATTCCACGTGACTCCCACAGTCAGTGAGCAACAGGTAACACAAATAACTCCCCGTGTAGAAAAGCCCTTCAATAGCTGGTGCCTTTAAATGCCATTTAATTCAGAAATTTCCTGCACATTCTGATTTTTTTCATATTATGTTTGCCTATTTATAGATTTTAAACCAGAAGGGATCAAAATGGCGATGTGGTCTTACCTCTTGTACAAAAGCCCACAGAATTTCACTCAGAAATGGAAGGTCTGTCAGTTTTCAATTCCAGTGTTAGAACTTACCTGTGATTTGAGCCCAGGACTTCTGGCACCTCCACAGCAATCAGCATATATTTGAGCTGCCAGGTCACTTTTAAACAATTCTAATTCCTTCAGGGCCCGGGTGGAAGCAACCACCCTTCTGCAACCTCTGCTATACAGTTCCACTTTGAGGACTGTTTAATCTCACACAGGTTACTCACAGCTGTGTGCAGCTGAATGAGAGTTTTGTTGCTCTTCCCCATGTCCATCACATAATCATTATAAGCGTCATCATAAATGTTCTGGATCTCCTGTACTGCCTGTGGAAATCAGACAAATCCAATGAGTAATGAATTGGAGACTGCATAGGGCCTATCAAGTCCTACTCCAAGCTCAATACAGATCCCTCCCTGGTTCCACGCTCCAGCCCCACAGGGCAATGCACGATTCCTCTGTTATTTTATCTCTAGTGATCTGGTGGAGTGAAATCGAAACAGAAAGTACTCCAGGATAGTAGGACTCTCGGACTTATGAAAACTTGCACAGAACATACACTGTTTCTTTACTAAATTTCTGCAAGATACTTCGAACCCAGGAGAGGTTCACTAATAAGACACATTCATTTCTTCATGTACATTCCCCCAGAATGTCACCCATTCCTCTACAGCTCTCCAGATAGCTCTGAAGTCAACGTTACTCTCATGTACAAGGATTAGTTAGACTCTGGGATTTTCTGTTAATATGTGGGAACGGAGACGATGTCCCATTTAGAAGCCCTGTATCTCAGGTTCACGACAAAATGAGTTCTCCTAATCTAGAGCAGCATTTCTTAAAACTATGTTCTGCAGAACACTAGTGTTTCTTGAACAACTCACAGGTGTGCTGTGTTAGGAAAAATACACTGATGGTATACCTTTTCTGTTATTAAAGCCAGACACAATGTTCCTTCTTCATTGCTATGATACCAGGTTAAATTACTTCATTGTGGTTTTGCTGTATATTTTGCTGTTTGTTTTTGTTTTGTTTTTTGGTTTGACAACAATTTGTTTTGACGAAAATGTTCATACGTATTCCACATTAGAAACATTGTTGTTTGGTGTTCCTTGGTCTCAAAAAGCTTAAGAAACACTGGTCTAGAGGATCACAAAGTCGTCCTGTTACTGTGGAATCCTTCCCTCAAATCCTTTTCTTTACCTGACCCCTTCAGATCAGTAAGTAGCAGGAATCCCAAACCAGCCCATAAAAATCAGCATCACCGCTACTCACCACTTTTTTGCCTATAAATGCAAACACTCCAGCAGTGACTTCAGCAGCAAATATCACCATCAAGCAGGCAAAAAACTGCAGAGTAGAAACAAAGTCTGTACTAGTTTAATTTACATCAGGCCCTTTATACAAACTCTGCATCCCAGAGCCTTCCACAAGGCCCGATAACACAGAACAGCTGAGGGAGACAGGTGGTAGGAAGCAAAGGAGAAGGGGAGTTGTTTTCAGATTAGATTTTCAATAAGATAAAGGTCTGATGAGGTGGAAACAGTGGCAGGGAGTTTGCCACAGATAGGGAAAGTGGCAGAGGAGGCAGCTGCAGAGTCAAGCTAGCAAAGGGATAATCATATGCATGCAAGCTCTTGAATGGAACCTGCTGGAGAGGCTGGATTAATAAAGTGGTTGCCCATTATGAGGAGTAAAATTAAGTTACTGATCTGTGACCTAAAAGCTGTTCCTACCAGTGATGCAATGGTGCACTCCTGAAGGAGATTTCATAACCTTCAACAGAGGGATTTGCCATCAAGCCTGTTACTTACTGCTCCAAGAAGGCACTGAGACTCCCACGCTGCTCCACAGCACCCAAAAAATCCAACTGTCATCATCAGCGCCCCTGCTCCCACCAGCACATACAACCCTGTGGAGAAACCAGAACCAGCTCATCTCAGAAGAGTTCAACCAGAATAGTCTCTCCAAGCATTTCCTCGCTTTTCCTGGAAGGGAGAAACATGTTATCTGGCCTCAGTTCTGTGTTTGTGCCCTGGTGGACAGTTCCCTCCATCTCAACAGCTCCTCTGCAGGGACACTGTGTCCCCTAAAGGGAGCCATCTACCTCCTTACATCTCCTAAGGAAGCACCACAAAGCCAGCATGAAAAGGCTTCACCATGCCATATCTCCTGTATTGAAAGCTGCAAAGTCCAGCAAGAATTCCACCGCCCACCCATGAGCATGGCGTTTTATACATCACATCATCTTACAACTAGTCACCACCAAATGAGGAGCAGGAAGTACAATCCTCTGAAGTCAGCACTGCTGAGGATAATACCTCCCAGGAGGATGGTCTCTGTGGAGCAGAAAACCTTTTCAACATAGAATTCCTGTGACACTGCAGCACCTGACCTGGTCTCTAAAGGGACACCTCCCTGCTAAAGCTTATGAGCTTGGTTTTGCCATCTGGCACAGTGGGCAGTTGGGAAGCACCAGAAAACCATGCTGCTGGGATGGCACAGCACAATGCTAGCATAACACTGTGCCTCCCTCATACGGGAAAGATCAGGTTTTATTGCATGGTGCTGTTGCTAGCAGCAGTATTTCAGCTTCAGAGGATATTGCAGGTTCTGACGGCTACTGGAAATGAAAAGGTGCATGGGGCCTATTGGAAAACTCACTTCCCAGGAGAAATGGAAGGAGATAATCAAATTACAGCTCCTTACGATAAAGATGGGTGATAAAAAGTCAAGGAGCCCTAAGCTGTTGCTGCAGGTCAGCCACTGTGAATCCCAATGCTGAGAGCTACTTTCACAGAGATGGGACATCTCTCAATAGGTCACTGAATACACAAGGTGCTTCTCTGGAATGTGGCCTCTCTCCTGCACACTAAGTAGCATAGGCACTAGTGCTCTGGATGATAGGCAAGCTCCAGACCCATTAACAAACAAATGCCCTTGTAGCATACTCATGCAGATGCCAAAATGTGAGACACTGAGAGGTAAGAAAGATTCATGTCACCAGCATGTGAAAAGCCAAACAGTTTTATCCACAACGTTGACAGCACAAGCAGCATGTGTGTTAGACTAGGCAGTGTCACAAAGAAAGAGACAAACCATGGTCAGACAGTTTGGGGAAGTGGTTCCACATGGGAGGGATGAGCAGTCTACACCTCACAGTCCAAGAGTCTCTCAAACTGCAGCAGCCCCCCTTGCAGGGTGTGTTGCCCGCAGACAGATTTCACGTCACCCTCCATGTCAGCAGACTAGATCTGAGTCACCTATAGTGTCTGGTTGGAACGATGAACTGTCTCTTTAGTTCAGCTGGCTGTGTGCAGCACATGCTTCTGACAGAATGTGAGAATGGCGGGTAGGGACGAAAGTGACAAATTTCTCATCGGTACAGGAGGTTGGGAGGTGCAATGTGATAATATCTGTAAGGCACTTAAGTGTGGGGTGGAGTGCAGAGAGCTCTGGGCAGGGGACTGGGGTGTGCAATGGGCAGGAGTCAGTATTGGGGGTGTGAAGAAGGGCTCAGGGCAGAGTCTTGGGGAGGTGCAGGAGTTAGGGCTGTGGGTTGGGGAGTGAGGAGTCAGGGTCTGGAGGTGAGACGGGGGCTCACAGTGGAGGACTGGGTGTGTGGGTGCAGGAATCAAGGTTGAGGACATGGGGTTGCTCAGGACAGTGGATTAGGGTATGTGGGAAGTGCATGGAGGCAAAGACACCATTTAGGGAGAGTGGGGAAGCTGAACACCACCGATTCCTATCAGCGCTGCTCGTTTTTTGCAGTTCCCTTCCCATGACTGTCAGGGAGTGCTCACAGTGTGGGTCACTCACTCCTCTGCCCATTCCTCACACCAGCCAGGAGGGAGAAGAATGCTGGAACACCACGCTTTCCTCTGGCTCCCTCACAGAGATGGACAGGGAACAGTACGCAACATTGACAGGAAAATGGGGGAAGCCCCCCTGCCATCCCTATCAGGCTCACCAAGGTAGGGGCTCAGGGCTGGGGCAGTCCCAGACTGGTAAGGAGCATGCCCAGCCAGCCCCTTTTACCTATGTGCTGCTTAGCATAGCAGGCTGCAGAAGAGCTCCAGGAGCCCGTCTCGGAGCGCACCACTCCACCTTCTGCAGTGGAGCACCCCAGCCAGCTCTCACCCGACCTGCACAGTGCCTTACTTTCACTGCTGCTGGTGGGTACTATCCAGGACTGTGGTTAGCATCTTCTCTTGGACTTGCTGCCAGAAGAGCCTGGGTCCATCTGGCCAAAGGAGAGCTGAATGGAAAGAATCTTTATGGCCTGAAGAGTGGTCAAAAACAGTAGCAATCATAAAATGTAATAGACCACTGAGTATGGCAAGGTGCCTTGGGGTCAGGTCAGGGCTACCCTGCCAGTGCAGGTCAGGTGGGGAGAAGAGGGACACACCGCAGAATGGCCCGGCCCCTAGCACTGAGGCACACAGGCTTGGGACCAGAGACATGTAAAACTCAACTGTCCAGAGTACAGGGCTATAGAACATATTGCAGTGATCATTTCTGCCTCACCCTGAGAGCTAGCCAGCTTTTACCATCTCCAGTATCTCGGGGCACCTCTAAGTGGCATGAGGTCACTTACAACGTTTTGTGTTCTAGATGTTAACTGGGCCGGAGGGAAGCAAGTGGTGGGTGGCTGCCTCTTCAGGGCAGAGATCACATCCTATTTACATTTATAAATGGTTTACTAATGGATGGATTAGAATTCAGCCTGGCTTCAGGATTGCAGTCAGAGCACAAACACAGTGCCTGTTACTCAACGCAGCCTGCGATGTTTTGTCCCCAAGCTGTCCTGCACAGCATGGTGGTACTCTAGCTTTTGATATGTCTGCATGGAGCGTGGGGACTCAACTGTACCTAATGCACAGTGAATGCTAAAATCAGCCGGCAGCACTCTGTCCCATGCAATGTGTAGGGGATGCCAAGGTCTGTCATCCCACTAGAGGGCATGTTAACCCTGCTCTCCATCCAATGGACAAATGGTCAGAATGCTTTTATTGTTTTTTCTCATTTAACATTTCTGCCATTCACATAGCTGCCAGCGCTGAATGCTTACCAGGCCCTGCCACCTCCATACTCAGAGACCCTATAGAAATGTAGCCTGCTTATCCAGGAGCAAGGGAAGATCTCCCTGACATGGCACGGCACTGTGATTAAAGAGCCATGCCTGAGGGTCCCAAATCCTGACAGCTTTTCTGTCTCTCTCCCTCTGTAATATTAGTATCAAGGGTACAGTATAAATCCTTCTAAAAGCCAGTAACTACATTATTTCTGTGGCAATAACTGAAATGTTAATGGAGGAGCAGCTGCCCTAGCTTTGTACAGCAGAGAAGATGGATTTGATGAACATGGTGGGAGTTCAAAGATGCTGAATTTAACAGCCTCTTAGCACCATGCAGCTTATGATTTACCTAAAACCTTTGCATAATTCATGCCATTGTAAGTGGACATTGCAACAAGGTTGTTTTCATTGGGATTAAGGTGGGAATGTACATGGGTTTGAACAGAGCTCATCTCCATGCATCAGATGTGCAGTAAGCCTATTATCTGCCACACGCCTCAAGAACATTGTTCATCTTCATCTGACAAGGCGATGCATACAGTGTACGTGGCTACATAAATGTCCCAGACCCGGCTCTGTATGTTACCTTCTTCCCCCTTCACTAGTTATTGAACATCTTGACTAAGGTCATTCATGTTTCCCTTGATGTTTCCTCTAACTAGATTGGAGAAGGTTCTTTGGGGCTTGGAGCTCTGACCTCCTTGAAGAGTCCCAACTGCAGATGATTTGGTCTTGCTTCAGTGCCAAAAGTTTTTAGCATTTTACAAATGACTCACAGCGAAACTGCGACCTCTCATCAGTGCTTCCCCTTTAAGGCATGTTACAGGAAGTGCCTCACACCACGCTTGCTAAATAAGTCTGTCAGTTCCCAAGCTAGCCTGATCTGGTGGCTGCAAGGGGCTGTGCCAGCCCAAGAGAAGCCACCTTCATACTCTTCCCATTCAGGAGATTTCACCCCAGAACACATCCCTGCTCTTTCAGAGACTACTGATGGATGACATGCACACAGCTGCCTCTAGCTGGCAATCAGTAGTAAGAGAAATATTAAAAAAACCCCAAAACCAAAATAGGTTTTAAATATCTTTGATCCATGTGCACATAACACCAAATCTTTGATCACTGGAGGGAAGAATGGGTGGATGTCCTGCAATGGACGGGGGACAGACTAGATTGTGAATAGGGAACTTCTTCTGCGTTGGAGGCCACAGACCCACAAGGGGGCAAAAAAATCCAGTTGGGAGCTACACACAAATGAGAAATAAAAAACAGGAAGAAAACCTTCATTTACCTGGAACCCAAGTAAGGAAGGGAATAAACCCTCACAGATGTGGCCCTCAACCGAGATTTAAAAAAAAAAACAAAAAAAGTCACACTCATCTCACTCCCATTGCACTCCAGCCTCTTGGGGCAGGAAAGGCACCAAAGCTTCCCCACGGGCTGGGTTAAATCTTCTGGAGGCCCAAGGCTAGTAGATTTTGTGAGGCCTACCCACCAGCCTCTGGATAGGGCCAAAGTGAGGGGCTCAGTGTGCAGGAGGGGGCTGCTGGAGGTTCAGGGTCTGGGCAGAAGGGGTCAAAATCACCTACCTGGTGCAGCTCCCAGAGGGCACAGGTGGCTCTGTGCCACCATAGCTGCAGACACTGCCTCCCCACCTCTCCCACTGGCCAGAATTCCTGCCCAATGGGAGTTATAGGGGTTGGTACCTGCAAGCAGCTCAGGGACAGAACTTCCCTGTGGAGCTATTCCCAGAGCTGCTTCCTCCTCCTACCAGGCAGAGCCCATAGGCCAGCCACAGACAGTCCATGACTTGCATTGATCCAGCCGGTGAGGCTCAGAGCTCCCTCCCCAACAGTGGGAAGCTGCTGCTGGTGCTCCAGCCACATGTAGGAGGGCACGGATTCATGTAGCTCAAGTAGTGGCTCTGCATACTTGCAGGGGAAGGAGCCCCGAGTCTCATGGGCCAGATCAAGGCAAGCTATGGGCTGCATCTGGCCCATGGATCATACATTCCCCATCTCTGGACTAGATATCACAGTGGTCCCTTCTGGCCTTACAACTGCCTGAAAACAAATTCAGCCCTTCCCCTCCCAACATGCAGGTCTGCAACTGGTGTGACAGGCCTCCAGGAGACAGCCAGGCCCAGGGTCTCTCAGCTGGAAGGTGACTTACTGGGAAGATGTGAGAGAGATAAGACAGTACCAGACTCCCGTGAGATGGCGTTACCTGGTCCTTGCACCTGAACAGGAGGAGCTTTGCCATGACGGAGTGATGGAGGTAGAAACAGAGATATGTCTGTGCACCAAACACAGAGCAGTCCGGGGACAAGGCCTCCTCCAGCTTAGACACAGCAACATGTTCCTGCTAAAGAGCAAGGCAGAACTCTGGGTGAAGGGGGAGGGCAGCGAGACGGTGTGGGAATGCGATAGCTGCTGCCACTGAATCGACAGGCAGTATGGGAAACAGCACTGAAAAGAACCCACACCCCCTCATTCTCCTGAATAGAGACACAGGCCTTGACATACGTCGTCTTTCATATTCACTGGGAGAAACCCCACTGAAATGACTGGAGTTTGACCCATCTCCGATCGATGATCTCATCCTAACACAATCAGTGCCATAAAGACCTGGATCATCTGTAACTCAAGCTACGGAAGAGGCCCATTGAGGCTCATGCCTTTCAAGGAGGCCAGGAGGCATGGGAAACCACCTCCATCTTCAGCTTCTACTACCCCGAGCCTCGAAGACTTGGAGGTCACTTATATGGCACCCACATCAGAGCAAAAGCAAAAGCATGAAAATGAGTACATGGGCCATGAAGTGTTGGGTGTCTGAGTGTCAGACAAAGGTGGGATAAAGTCAGATAAACCGAAGTAAAGATTCACTCAATAAGAGTTAAATGGCAGATGAAGGCAAAAAGAACCAGTTTCAGGTTGACAAGTTTCCGAATGACTCCTCTGAACCACAGCTCTTCCTGTATATACCTGTTGTGTGCAGCTAAGATACCACCTCTACGCAGGAGGAAATGAAATCAGCACTGGTTGGGTTCCGTAGGTGAGAGTGTTTGTTTGGACTCCAAGACCAGGCTGTTCACATTACCTCCTTTTGGAACTCCACACCTACTATTCGCTGATCTCTGTCAGTGCTGAGCGCCCAACTCTACTCACGAGAGCACAGCAAGGACAGATCTGACCACATGCTGAGTCCCTTGCTGCTTGTTTGGTGCCATAGCGCACTTCAGTGCTTCACTTTACATGCTGAGGCAGACGCCTGCATGAAGATAAAGAACCTAATATAGAATCATAGAATACTAGGACTGGAAGGGACCTTGAGAGGTCATTGAGTCCAGCCCCCTGCCCTCATGGCAGGACCAAGCACCGTCTAGACCATCCCTGATAGATGTCTATCTAACCTGTTCTTAAATATCTCCAGAGAGGGACATTCCACAACCTCTCTAGTCAATTTATTCCAGGGTTTCACCACCCTGACAGTTAAGAGCTTTTTCCTAACATCCAACCTAAAACTCCCTTGCTGCAGTTTAAGCCCATTGCTTCTTGTTCTATCCTCAGAGGCCGAGAAGAACACGTTTTCTCCCTCCTCCTCATGACACCCTTTTAGGTACCTGAAAACCGCTATCATGTCCCCCCTCAATCTTCTTTTTTCCAAATTAAACAAGCCCAATTCTTTCAGCCTTTCTTCATAGGTCATGTTCTCTAGACCTTTGCTCATTCTTGTTGCTCTTTTCTGGACCCATTCCAACTTCTCCACATCTTTCTTGAAATGGGGTGCCCAGAACTGGACACAATACTCCAACTGAGGCCTAACCAGGACAGAGTAGAGCAGAAGAATGACTTCTCGTGTTTTGTTCACAACACACCTGTTAATGCATCCCAAAATCATGTTTGCTTTTTTTGAAACAGCATCACACTGTTGACTCATATTTAGCTTGTAGTCCACTATAACCTCCAGATCCCTTTCTGCTGTAGTCATTCTGAGACAGTCTCACCCCATTCTGTGTGTGTGAAACTGGTTGTTCCTTCCTAAGTGGAGCACTTTGCATTTGTCTTTATTAAACTTCATCCTCTTTACCTCAGACCTTTTCTCCAATGTGTCCCGATCATTTTGAATTTTGACCCTATCCTCCAAAGCAGCTGCAACCCCTCCTAGCTTGGTATCATCTGCAAACTTAATAGGTGTACTTTCTATGCCAATATCTAAATAGTTGATAAAGATATTGAACCGAACCGGTCCCAAACCAGACCCCTGTGGTACTCCACTTGTTACACTTTTCCAGCAGGATTGAGAACCATTAATAACTACTCTGAGTATGGTTTTCCAGCCAGTTTTGCACTCACCTTATAGTAGCCTCATCTAAGTTGTATTTGCCTGGTTTATTGATAAGAATATCATGCGAGACTGTATCAAATGCCTTACTAAAGTCAAGGTACACCACATCCCCCGCTTCTCCCTTATTCACAGGTCTCGTTATCCTATCAAAGAAAGCTATCAGATTGATTTGACATGATTTGTTCTTTACATATCCATGCTGGCTGTTCCCTATCACCTTACCACCTTCCAAGTGTTTGCAGATGATTTCCTTAATTACTTGCTCCATTATCTTTCCTGGCACAGAAGTTAAACTGACTGGTCTGTAGTTTACTGCATTGTTCTTATTCCCCTTTTTATGGATGGGCACTCTATTTGCCCCTTTCCAGTCTTCTGGAATCTCTCCTCTTTCCCATGATTTTCCAAAGATGATAGCTAAAGGCTCAGATACCTCCTCCATCAGCTCCTTGAGTATTCTAGGATGCATTTCATCAGGCCCTGGTGACTTGCAGGCATCTAACTTTTCTAAGTGATTTTAACTCGTTCTTTTTTATTTTATCTTCATGTAAGGAATGTGCCAGCAGGAACTCAATGCTGCTGAAAGCTGGGAGGAATGTGTCTCCCAGAGATCATTTACATGAGAATGCAAAGGTGTGCATATGTGATACCTTGCAAACAAAGACTGATGGGTAGCAAAGAAGCAATGAGCTTTTGTCTATCATAAACACATTGCTGTAAAATCACAATTTATGACAACACTTGGTATAAGAATTGTGAAATCTCACCAATGCTCCAAGTCATTGTGAGGGACAGAGCAGTTGTCATAACTGCATCACACATCGATTACACAGGGCTCCCTGGTTTAAAGCACTGTAAAGCAAAAGGGGAGGAATACGGGTTGAACCAGGTAGCTGAGTGCAGTGGCTCTGCCTAAGCCTTGGCCATATAGCTACAAGCCTGGTTTGACTAGCCCTCCCCAGCTGTTAAAAGAGAGAGCTGGATACTCGTGGTTTTTATGAGACTCCACTTGGGTAGCTATTAAGAGCTGAAATCACAGGGTTTTGCCTCAGGACCCACAGTGGACAGACAGCAGGTGCGACCAGCAGGCGGCTGGTAGGAGGAGTAGTGGCAGATGGATGGCGTGACCAGCAGACAGACGGCAAGAGGAACAGTGGGTGGCGTGACCGGGGGATGGCCAGTAGGAGAAGCAGTGGCGGACGGACGGCGCGACTGTCGGCCACCTGGTAGGAACAAGCAGAATGCCTGATCAGCACAAAGGTGGCATTGTCTCAGGTTCCATGAGGGGAATGCATCATCTTGAGGTGCCAGTGCCTGCATGGACTGGACCAAGTTTTAAGTGGGGCATTTGAATTGGGGGTACGGAGAAAGTTGGGTGTGTGGATTGGCTGTTTACTGTGTTGGACTGGTGAGCCTGAGAGGCCAAGGACATTGCTCAATGCATTTGAGCTGGGACAGTTACTTGAGGACTTGTTATGAATTCTGGGTGTGGTGTTTTTCCAAGGTTATGCTAATCGACCTTTGTCTCTTTTATTAAATGTTCTTTTCTACACTCAGACTCTGCGCTTGCGAGTAGGGAAGCTTTGTGTCTCCGAGGCACCTAGGGGTGTATGAATTTCCCAGGCTACTGGGTGGAGGCTTCAGCTGGTTCTGTGCGAGATGGATGAAAAGGAACCCCTAGATGCTGAACCCAGCCCTGGTTGCTGCCAACTCCTTCCTGCAGAAGGGTTACATTCTAAACCTACCCCTTTCCCACTTGCATTCACTATGTTAGGCATTCCTTCTTCAGACTTCTTGGTGAAGACCGAAACAAACAAGTTATTAAGCGTCTCTGCCATTTCCGAGTTTCCTGTTACTGTTTCTCCCTCCTCACTGAGCAATGGGCCTCCCTAGCCTTTCTCATGTATTTATAAAAAGTCTTCTTGTTTCCCTTTATGCCTGTAGCTAGTTTGAGCTCATTTTGTGCCTTTGCTTTTCTAATCTTGCTTCTGCATTCCTGTGTTGTTTGCGTATATTCATCCTTTGTAATTTGTCCTAGAGTTCCCATTTTTTATATGATTCCTTTCTTATTTTGAGATCATGCAAGATCTCCTGGTTAAGCCAAGGCGGTCTTTTGCCATATTTTCTATCTTTTCTTTGCAGCAGAATAGTTTGCTTTTGGGCCCTTAATAATGACCGTTTGAAAAACTGCCAACTCTCCTCAGCCATTTTTCCCCTCAGTCTTGCCTCCCATGGGACCTTACCTACCAGCACTCTGAGTTCACCAAAATCCGCCTTCCTGAAATCCACTGTCTCTGTTTTGATGTTCTCCCTTTTACTCTTCCATAAAATTGTGAACTCTATGATTTCATGGTCACTTTCACCCAAGCTGCCTTCCACTTTCAAAATTATCAGTCAGTTCCTCCCTATTTTTTTAAAATCAAATCTAGGACAGCTTTCCCCTGGTAGCTTTTTCAACCTTCAGAAATAAAAACTTGTCCCCAGTGAAGTCCAAGAACTTATTGGATACTCTGTGCCCCGCTGTGTTAGTTTCCCAACATATTCCTGGATAGTTGAACTGCTGCATCACCACCAAATCCTGGGCCCTGGATGATTTGGTTGTTTAAAAAAAGCCTCATCCACCTCTTCCACCGGGGTAGGTGGCCTATACTAGACTCCAAGCAGGACATTACAGTTGTGTTTTAACCCTTTTAGCTTAACCCAGAGACTCTCAACACATCTGTTTCCTATGTCCATCTCCACCTCAGTCCAAGTGTGTACATTTTTAATATATAATGCTCCTCACTTTTTCCCAGTCTATCCTTCCTGAGCAAGCTGTACCCTTCCAAACCAATATTCCAACCATGTGTGTTATCCCACCAAGTTTCTGTGATGCCAACGATGTCAGTTATATTTATTTATTAGTACTTCCAGTTCTTCCTGGTTATTAGCCATACTTCTTGCATTTGTATATAGGCATCTTAGACATTGATTTGATCTTGCCTCCCAGTTTTGCCCTGACCCTCCTTTTTCTCTGCCATTATAGCCCGTGCTCCCTCCCATTTCCAACCTATCTCCCAGGTCTCCATGTTCTTCACTTACCTATGTCGAACCTAGTTTAAAGCCCTCCTGACTAGGTTAGCTAGCATGTGTCCAAATAGGGTCTTCCCTCTCCTTGAAAGATGAATGCCATCTCTGCCTAACCGTCCTTCCTGGAACAGCGTCCCTTGGTTGAGGAAGCCAAAACCCTCCTGGCAACACCATTTTCGCAGCCAGGCATTCACCTCCAGGATGCACCTGTCTCTGCCTGGGCCCCTACCTTTGACAGGAAGGATTGAAGAGAATACCACTGCACCCCAAACTCCTTCACCTGCACTCCCAGAGCCCTGTAGTCACTCTTGATCCACTCAGTGTCACACCTTGCAGTATCATTAGTGCCCACATGGATGAGTAGCATGGGGTAGTAGTCAGAGGGCTGGATAATCCTCAACATCACCTCTGTAATGTCTTGGATACGGGCCCCCGGCAGGCAGCATACCTCCCAAGATGAAATGTCAGGGCGACAGATGGGTGCCTCTCTCCCACTTAGAAGAGAATCGCCGACCACCACTACCACTCTATGCTTCCTCCTCACAGTGGTGGCAGCTGACCTCCCTGCCTTGTGGGGTACGAGGCTTCTCCTCTGTTGCACGGGGTGATTCCTTGTGTCCTGTATCAAGAAGAGCATAACCGTTTCCTAGTACCACAGTGGGAGGGTTCAGAGCAGGGGTGGAGCACTGCCTTCTGCCAGAAGTAACCAGTTGCCAGTGTTCACCCTGAGCCATATCCTCCTCCATCAGTGGTGTATCAGCAGTCCTGTGTACTGGGACAGCTACCTCAGCTGTTTCCACATGTCTAGGAACTGTTCATGGATTTGGATACTCCTCAACCTAGCCACCTCCTCCTGTAGCTCTCCCACCTGCTGCCTGAGAGATTCCATCAGCAGGAACCTTTCACATTGGATGGTCCCCCCACAGCCTGTATATCAGTAAGTGGGAACTGCAGGCCACAGTCCCTGCAAAGCCACACCAGTATCTGGGTAGAGGCATCCATGGTCAGGCAGTCAGTCTGGCCACAGGCAGAGGAGACAGAAGCAGTACCGATACAGGTGTTGTCGATCTTCCTGACCATCGTAGGGCTCCCTCTGTTGAACTCCCTCTTAAACTCCCCTGTCTGCTTCGCTCCCCTGGTCGCTCTGCCTCTGGCTTTTGAAAGCCTGCTGGCCTATGTCAGGCCTCACCCCTAGTTAGTCACACAGGGGAAGGCTGATCCTGAGGCTGATCAAAGACAATCAAGGGAACAAAGGTCAGGTACTCAGTCCCATCTGCCATAGAAACTGAAATCGAAATCACCAACCTGAAATCAGAATCACAATTCAAAATCCAAACAGTCAAGCACACTTATTCACCCCAGAAGCTAGTACTCTCACCTGGTAGCCTCCTCAGCAGTTGGACCACTCGCTCTCCTTCCTAAAGTCCCCTGTCTGCAGCCCCCTGTCCGCCATGTTACTGTGACATTGAGCGAGAAAGCTGAGTCCCAGGCTTTATCATATGTCTGGAGAAAACTGCCATTTGAAGGACCCATCTGATGTCTCCGAACAGCTTAGGAATTCACAACATGAAACCATTCATGCATTCCGATTCAGCAAAGCACCCACCATGCACCCTCAGCCCATATTCCGTATACAACATAGTGGGCTTGTCTTTGAAGGGAGCCTGGGAAGTACAGTGTCAGGAAATTATTAATGAAGTGCTGCGCTGCATATGCAGCGCTTCATTAAGCTAATTCTCCCCTGCGGCAACTCCAAAGTGTAGGCTTGCGTGTTGCCCTGGCTAACCCGCCAGTACTTTGAAGTGCCTGGGCAACTTCAATGTCCCTTTACTCCTCCACAGCACTTCATTAATCATTTAACGATCATTAATAATCTCCCAACACCTTACTTACCACGCTCCTTTCAAAGTAGGGAGCTACTGCAGACACAGACAATGGGGCACCTCCCATGTAACTGAACCCAATATGGACAATCCCAGACTACTTGATGTGATTTTATGGTGAAAGGACATTCAGAGATTTTAAGAAAAGAACGTTACCCATTTGGCTACTTAGACTGTGATCAAGTCACCCTTTATCTCCTCTTTGTTAAGCTAAACAAAGTGAACTCTTGAGGAGACCTGGCTGTGAAGAGTTTGGGTCGAAGTGTTGTTTTGCAAAACAGCTGCTCAAAAAACAGGGCTTCATTTAATTTTTGCCAATGCCTTTTGTTTTTTAAAAAACTTCTGGGGGAGGCAAAACCCTTTAATTTTTCAGTATTTTTGGAATTTTTAATTTTGAAGTGTGGGAAAATGCTCACTTTGCTGTTTTTTGTTCTCTCCCTAAAAGAGTGGGTAAAAATGTTAAACTTTGAAAGTAACACTTACATTTTTAGCAATAACATTCTTCCTCTGTAAGTGAGAGCACACCGCACAGCACTTTGACTACACTGTCAGTTAGAAAAGAGAAAGTTGGAGAAAACGGAGAACCCACTTTTTAGACTTATCCATCGTGCAAAAGCTGCAAAGCCGAAAGGAAATGGAGAGAAATAGTTTGGACCACACCTGCTTAATTTTTGCAAAACTGTCCTATGGGAAAGCCATTATTTCCCACAGGGATGATTTCAAATGGTGATTTTTTTCCCCCATGACAATTTCTGTGGGAAAGGTTTCCAATTTCTAGCCAGAGATGCTTACGATAATGAGAGCAACCAAAAATGAGTTAATGACAGAGAAGATTATGGCCACCAGCGAGGAAGGTGAGCAAATGCAGATGTAAGGTTAAGAACTCTAGATTTGTCCCCACATGTTTACAGATTAGAGTGTCACAATAATGTATGATTTGTGGAAAAACCCCACACAAGACAGAATCAAAAACTTCAACTTGCACTTTGTCACTGTCCCCGCTAGTGCCTGTATCCTGCTCAAGCATGGGAATGGGCAAATCCATCTTCCCTGGCTACTGCTATAAAGCTGTGGGACAGGATGCTATTTCCATTTCTTTCCCTCAGTCATAAAAGACAAACACTCTATTTTGGAGTAGCATCAGCTACTCAGCCTGAAAGAGCACACAAAGGACATTTTGTGTAACACCCACAGTTGAATGGAACATTTGTCCTAAGCACGAAATGTGAAAATCCGCCCCCTGGTTTAGGAAAAGGAAAAGGGGGAATTTTACAGTGGCAAACAGTTACATTTGTGTATGTATTGGGCGCAAGAGTCAGCTTCATTTCAAGGAGGGAACAAAAGGCTGGGTGAGACATCTGCTCTTCTCCTTTGCTGCCTCTGAGCCCTCACAAGCACATGCAAATCTGCAAACACCACATTTGCACCATAATCAACCTCAGTGGAAGTTTGCTTCTGCGCGTGACAAGTTTGTGATCTGTAAGAAATCCCACAGCACCACAGATACCCCAGGAGTTGACGGAATAACAAGTGCACTCTCAGAACAAGTCTTGTTCTCTGCTTCCATTGTGAAGGATCACAGTGGATAGGAATAGGAATTCAAATTTTGTTTTAGGCAGAGAAAAAAAAAACCACAAAATTCACAAGCCAAGGAACCAGGAACCCACTTCTCTGTGCGATGAAGTGAGCCTCTTCCCAAGCAATGCACACTCACCATTATCTCCAGTGGCCTTCCTCAGTTACTTCCCCATGACAGTTCTTCTGAGGATTTGTGTTCACATGCAGGCCAGTACACAGAGGATTGCTTGGGGTGTTTTTGCACCCACCCATGTGGTGCCCTGCCGTTATCCTGTCCCCCCTTCATGATCAGACGGGCTAGGGATTACTGGGGAAGGGGGTGGGCAGGTGGCGGCAACTGCAGGGGATTGCCTCTCTCAGCCCCTCACACTCACTACACAGTGTTCAGCTGCTGCCTCCCAGACAGATGAGCCCCACTAAGTGGCTGGAGGCCTCCCAGCTGCTTGTGGAGAAGCTGGGCTCAGCAGGTTGAGAAGATGAAGCACAGCACATTGAGGTGAGTGCAGGGGGACAGGGAGATGTGATTCCCCTGAAGTGCCAATCCTGCCTCCAACCCCCACATCCCTGATAATCCTCCCTGAGTGGGAAGGGGGATCTTCAGGTGGAACAGGAGTTGGGGGGGAATCTTCAGGTCAAGCAGTGGAGGGGTGGAGTGTTCGGGCCAAGAGGGCACTTTATTTGGGCCGCAAGGCAGGAGGATGTTGGAGCCTTTCGGGGGAGCTTCAGTCTGAGTGGGATTGGGATGGAGGGGATCCTAGGAATGCATGGGGTATTCAGGCCAAGTGAAAGGTTGGGGGGGGATCTTTGGGCCTAGCAGGGGGTGGGATGAGCAAACCAGGGGGTGGTTGGAGGGGCTTCATGGGTGCAGGGCCAGCTAGAGAGCTAGGGTTGAGGGGAGAAGGGCAGGGCCCACTGTGTGTGTGTATGGGGGGGGCGTGATCAATATTGACAAAAAAACCCACCCCTCCAGAAATTCCTGCATACAGGACTGACATGAGCTCTCTATGGCATCTCCTGTCAGAATGCATTAAACCCATGCATAGTCTTTTTGTCAAAACCCTGCTCACAACTTCAGATATGGTGTTTGAGGCCATGACTGTGGTGCAGTGGGAGATAAGGCCAAGCAGAGACATTGTGCCTTTCAATTCCCATGGGTTTCTTATTTACCAGTCTCTATTTTCATGGGCATTTTTTCCATTTTAAATATGTCTCATCCCTCTCTCGCCTGGGCCAAGAAGCCAATACTGCACACAGAGCCAAGTGTTCGGCCTCCACTGAGAAAACAAGCTTGCCATTCTTGGCATGAGACAGCGATGGCAGAAGATCCCAGCACCCAGACATGACTAGAAAAAATTTCCACTGAATTTTGTAAACTGCAGGGAATGTCAACTGGTGTACTATGGAACTGAAATTAACTCCAGTTCCATAGACAATTGCCTGCTCTCCCTAGCAAGGGCAGACACCTCCATCATAGGGGTTTCTCAGATCTTCAGGCTGTATTTGGTGATACTGAGAAACCAAAAATGCATACGCTTTGTGGGGGCAAAATTAGAAACACATCTGAGTTGCTGAAAATCATGGGCCACATCTTCAGCTGATATAAACTGACGAAGTGTTACTGTCTCCAAAAGAGCTAAAGCCATTCACAACAGCTGAAGATCTGGCCCTGTTATTCTGTGTTCACAGATTTTTACGATACGTATTCCTATAAAACAACCTTACAAAACAGAAGAGCAACTGAATAGAAAGAATTACCTATATTTACCAACAGAGGATGATGGAACTCAAAGCTTTCTACAAGCATAGCACATAAACAAAAGTACACCCTATAGCTACTCTGACTTTAATAATTATGAGGTTTGGCTTTAAGTGACAAAGAGAAAAGACAGATTTGACCACATCTCCCTAATATCTGCTTTATTGACCTTTCTTCCTCCCTGCAAATTATTCATTTGTAACTGTGAAATGTGCTATACTTAGACAGCTATTTAAAGTAAATGAAGCTTTTCATGATGTTTAGAGTAACTGACAAACTGACATACTCCACGTCGTAATTTCAGGTTGCACTGTAGAGCTGCTGTTTTCAGAATCACTTGAGTGCTCCCAAAACAACTGGTACATTACAATTTTTCAATTTTAATTCTAAAATAAAAGCACCACTGCAATGAAATGCAGGATGGGATATATTCCCCCTTAGAGGATGTCCATGAAGACAAAATCTTTGTTTCTTGTAATTATTTTCATTCAAGACTATAGGCTCCTTGGCTAGGCATTGTACAACATACACACAGAGTATAATTAGCCTTCACCTGCTGCGTATTCCTCCATCTTAAGTCACAATGACAATCCTAAATAATTACACCCCCAAAAATATACCAACTAACATAGTGCAACCATTCTCTGTGTCCCAACAAAGGGGTAATATTCAGGGAGCTGACTCCACTCCAAGCTTAGTTCAACATGTGCTATAAAACACTGAGCAAACAGCTGAATGAGATACCAGTGTATGTTAGTCTATTAAACCAGATATACAAATTTTACATGTAGCTTCAATAATCCCAGTAGATGTCTAGATTACACATGGTTTGATTAGCAACAGAAAAATTGTATTGCCTTATGCTGTTAAAATCTCTACAAAAGTGTTGCAAAGCTGACAGCTCAGTGATTTCAGCATTGGCCTTGTAAACCCAGGGTTCTGAGGTCAATCCTTAAGGAGGCCATTTAGAGGTCTGGGGCAAACGGATTTAAAAAAAAAAATCCGTCACAAATGGTGCTGGTGCTTGGTCCTGTTGAGGGGGCAGGTGACTGGACTCAATGACCTCTCAAGGTCTCTACCAGTTCTATGAAATAGGTGTATATATTCCCAGTGCCTGTGATTATGTCAACACTACAAAATGTACTGCTTGGGTGTCATGTGCATATAAACGTATGGAGAGTTTCTGAATGCCAGTGTACAATAGCAAAGAGACTAATGAGAACCATCTCTTCTAGTTTGTTTAAATCAATGGTCTTAATGCTGGCTTTTGGAGTGTAAGTAAAACTGTTGGTATATACAGTCCATGAATAAATCTCACAGAATAGCTCATATGGGGCAGATGAGAAATTTTAAAAATGTTGGTATAATTTTCCTGTTTATGATCTACAGCAGTATCTTATCAGTTCTAACCATGCCTCAGAGTCATTTGAGATGGGGTAGAAGCTAAGAGAGGATCCTGGTTTCTTTACGGTGTCCATGAAAATTTGCTCTTTCGGATCCCAGTGGATATTCCCATTGTGAACGTTGCCAGCCCTGTCAGAGTGTAAGACAGGCTAGGTCACTTCTCACATGATAAAATCAGTTTTGTTTTGGTTTTTTTTTTTAATGCTGTTCCTTTTTCTAGGAGCTATTTTTACCAACCTTTCTAGAGATCTGATTCGAAACAGAAGACGTGTGACATGTAAAGGGTCTAATCTAAGAAACATGGCTGTATCTAACTTTTATGCATTGTCATGCAAAGTCACAACAAAGTTGTCTTCATTCGTTAATACACAATCAAGAATTTATTCCCAGTCATCAGCCTTAGGGTGTCTGCTTCTAGCATTGGGGCAAGAGTTGTCTTGATGAAAGGTGTATATCTAGGACAGACAGTCTGATCAGACCCTGATCCTAGAATCAGTTTTCATCAGCTCTGTGAATCACAGGGCAGTAGAGACCCAAACAACCTGTTGGTAAACAGTGTTGTCATATGGGAGAGCAACACACATAATGGTAAGTACCAAGGAGACCTGTAGATGTTTCATAAAAAGTAATCTTAGGTCTGCAGAAGAGAATGCGCCATTCATAGTTAGAGTTAAACACCAAGTGTATTAGTGAAACTAGTTAAACATTTGTTGCTGCCAGGCAGAGACCTACAACAAATGGCAGATCCACACAAGAAAAGTGAAGGCACGTTCGTTATTCAGCATCCCTTTGAAAGACAAAGGAAACAGCTGTAGTATCTTTTTCATTTAAGGCTTCATTACACTCATTAAATGCCTCCCAATTCTAAGTGTATGGAAAATGTAAAACCCAAGAAGAAACAGCACTGTGGAGCTTGGGTGTGTAGCTAGTGAAGACACATATGGGCAATCCTGAGTCCGTACTTTTCAGTATTTTCCTTAATGGCGTGGCTAATGGAGTGGAGAGTATGCTTATAAAACTGGCAGGTAAGTCTGAGCTAGAAGTGATTGCAAGCACTTTGGAGGACACATTTAGAAATTAAAATGACCTTAACACACTGGAGAATTAGGCTGATGCCAACAAGACAAAAATCCAATAAAGACTAGTGCAAAATACTTCACAGAAGAAAGAAAAAAAAAATCAAACATGCAACCACAAAATAGGGAATAACTGCCTTCATGACAGTGCAGCTGAAAAGCATCTGTGGGTTAGAATGGATCACAAATCGAGTAAGTCGTGGTGGTGATGTGTTTGCAAAAAAGGTTAATATTTTGGGATATATTAACTGTACTATCATATGTAAGACAGAGGAGGAAACCTCCCCTCATCCCTTTGCACTAGGGAGGCCTTAACTGGAGTACTCCATACAATTCTTCACAAGTAGGTGGATAATTGGATGAAGCCTAGAGAAGAGCAACAAAAATGACAAAATATTTAGAAAACCCAACTTTTGAAGAAAGGTTAAAAAGACTGGCCATGTCTAGTTTTGAGAACAGAAGACTGAGGAAGCACCTGGTAACAGCTTTCAAATACATTAAGGGCTGTTCTAAAAAGGAGGGACATTAATTGTTTTCAATGTCCACTGGAGATAGGATAAGAAATAATTTACAGCAAAAGAGTTTTAGCTCAAATATTAGGGAACCCTTTCTAACTATAAAGGAAAAAAAGCTCTGGAATAGGCCTCCAAAAGAAGTTACAAAAGCCTCAACCTAAAAGGTTTTTAAAGAACTGGTTAGACCCTCAGCCTCACTGGTGGGGGATGGGCTACATGATCTTCCAGCCATGCATTGCCATGATTCTATGAGAAGCGTATTTAAATGGCTTTTTATAGTGGTGGGGTTGTCTGAACTCTTATTACATGGCTGCCTGACCTGCTGGTGCCGGCAGAGGAAGGGCCCTGGCTCACAAGACCTCTCAGCATGTGATGAACCCAGCGCACAGTGAAGATCATCAAACAGTTTCAGTTTAGAATCAGTTTTCACTCCAGTGGCTTTCATTTTGCACCCAAGGCTCTTTCCATACAAACCTTCCTCTGCCTGTAGCACAAGGAACCTGCACATCAGTAGTGCAGTAAGAGAGGTAGTTGAGTTACCAATTCAATAGAAGGCGAAGGTTAAAAAGTATCTAAGGTAAGGAAGGATGTGCACTGGCATATCTGTCAGAGACAACTCTTAGTCACTGGTCAGAAAGTGCCAGGTGTGGAACTGTGCCTCTCTGTTCGGAGGCTGCTTTTTGCCTCCAGTTCTAATTTTAAAGGCCTGCTGGAATGCAAGGTGTTTGTGGATTCTAAATAGAGTGAACAGGACTTTTTAAAGTGCTAACTTAGGGTATGGTGCCTGATTCAAAACACATCTAAGTGGCACTGGACAAGGTCAGGGCACAGGAGTAGCCAGCTGCAGTTCACATAGTGTCATGCAGCTGAGCTGTTCCTGTCTGCGTGGGTACCCACCACTATGGAGAAAAGCTGCTCATATTCTTATGCTGCAGACATGACTTCATATCCTAAAGCATGTACTGTCTCGCTATAGCCATTCAAAATTAGCATAGTCATTCAGCTTCTGCAATGATCTAAAAGGCAAGCCCCAGGCTTCGCTGTATTTCCAACCATAGCCACTCTAGCCTTCACAAATGATCAGATTATATAACGGTGGAGAAAGTACAATGTAATAAAGTGGTGAAGAGCTTGTCATTTGCAGGGAACACAGGACTTCTGAGCCAAGTGCGCTGCAGGGAGGAATCACCCAGGCTGATTCATTCACCAAGATCAGGGTTCCTGTGACACTTCCAGGCAATGGGGACTGACGACATTCATTTTATATTTTACTGCAACTGAGAGCACTGTGATCCAGTATTTTATTTGCCAGAAGACAAACAGCGAGTCCCCTTCAGCCAGCTATGTGGGGCCTGAGCACAGACCTCCTTGTGCCCAGACAATGCTGGAGGAAAAACTGGGTCTCAAATTGTCCTGTAATGATGATCAATGGCCTCATGCACTAAACAGACACATGGAGAAATCATGTCCAGAGTCAAGGAGAAGGCTCTCTTTCTAGCCCTACCTAGTTAAGTCTAGGACCTGTAATACTGGCACAGGGCAAGATTCCTCAGAATGCCACACAGGGCAATTCTAATTTAACTCTTCAGGCAGCTGAGTGGGCTGGTCTGAGAGCCCTTGTGCTGCGGTGTCATGTGTTGTTGCTTTAGCTCCCTCCCCAGCTCTTTTTTCACAAACTTAACGTCCTGTTTGACAAGATTATATTATCTTCATTTGGGGCTTTAATGTTTTAAATTCAAAAGCAGCAACCCCAGAGGTAACATCCCTCCCAGCACAAAATGTTCACTCCAGAAAGAGAAGTTACCAAAGAGAGATACTGCAATGCTTGCAACCAAAATCTTGGGGTCACACACATCACTGTTGCCTTTAAGAGATGGCACATGAACTGGGTTCACTTTCCTTCCCAAAGAAAGCAAAGTGCTTAATTTCAGATTTCTTGGCATGATGGTCTCAAGAAAGAAAAAAAAAGATCAAAACAAGCACCCTCCTCTTGCATATCTCTGTTCCCTCTGACCAGTGCAGACAACACAAATGACGCATATCTGCACATTAGCAGCCTAGGATTATAGCCATATCCCAGAAAGAAGATAATTCAAGGAAAGACTTTGAAGACTCATGACATTTAATGGAAAATATCATTGTTTAGGAGTATAATCACAGCTGGCCCCCAACAGCGTTATTGTATCTCACTGCTTACAAAAGAGATACAAGACCCATGCTGTGAAATGGTGTAAAGCAGAGAAACTGGCATGTACACCATCAGGTGTGTGAACCTCAAGCTTTCTAGGTCCTTCAGGCAGTTCGCTAAGCCCAAGGATGGCTGCTTTTCTTCTGCTCTGCTGCATACATTTATAAACAGTTGGACCCATCCTAAACCTCAATATAAGAATGTATTATGCCCATTGAGTTGGCGTGAGGGACTGCAGAGATCTAAATGTTTGGTTACTAGGGTGCTAAAATACACGCTTTCTGCCACTCTTGCTTTTGTGAACTGTAGTAAAGAACCTGAATCACAACTACAAAGCAAACCAGGGACAGGCCTGAGCATGTGACACAGGAATCTGCCTACCCTGTCAAAATTGCCAGTCAGTCTCCAAACAAGAGAGGAGTATTTCAGTGGCTGGAAAAGCTGACCAGACTGTTTGGCAAGTGTAACCAGAACTTAATCCAGGAGGCAAAGAAAACATCTGATTATTGGTGAGAGGCAAGGCTACTGGAGTGGCTCATGCCAGCTAACTGGAAAATACAAGGTATAATTATCAATCATGTTAATGTAAACAATATTTCAAATGCAGAAAAACCCACCATAAATAAGTGAGAGAGAAACCAGTTCAATCCAAGTACAATATGAACAGAATGTGCCTCTGTCAGCAGCCGGGATGAATGGCCTTAGGATGCACAACAAGCATAGCCCGTTTGGCTTGTTAAATAAAACCTATCTGCCTGCTTTTAACCACATTATTCAATCCATGCTCCTCCAGAGGGAGATTACGCCCAGTGCCCTAAAACTAGACATAACACTCCGCCTGCACAACATTGCTCTCTTGTGGTAGTTCTCACCTCAAAGCAAGCCTCCTATAGACAAGTTCACCCTGAATCCCATGCCTGAGTTTATCCTCTGGTCCACGGGCCATTTTTGTACTTCTATAAATCAGTTTAAATGGTTTAAAGCAGCGTAGCACCATAAAGGTGGTGCAGTTACACAGGTGTGAAGCTCCTTAAGTCAGTATAATTCATTCTGATGCACTTTTGTGACAGTATGATAGTGTCCACACTAGAGAGTTACATCACCTCAGCAATCTCTCTCTTCCTAAATTGACAGTGGTACAAAAATGGAGTGTAGAACAGTCCTGTGCTCATCAGAGTGGAGTCTCCAGGATGTCACTCAACACATGCTGTACTCACTGCTCTTGGCCTTCTTATCCTTTTCAGTAGAAGAGATTGTTTTCTCCTCCTGGTTCTCCCAAGTCTCCCTATGTCAACCATGGATACCGCTAAGCTGTTCTTTGCTGCTTGCCTTTCCTTGCCACATGAAGCACGCCAAGATGACAGAATGGTGAAGATACTCATAACACTGCTCTAAAGGAGAATCTGAAAGCAGCTCTGACGCAAGCCCCATCACTGTGTCTGAGCTGGTATGTTTACAGAGGAGCTGAATCCTCAGGCTTTGAAAAAGGGGCTGCACAACTGTCGTCATAAATGGGTTGAAGGAAAGCTCTTTAATATAGCCAAACATATTTATATCACCCTGTCGGAACGATGGCAGCAGCGCCTTTGAGCAGCAGTCTCTTCTGCTGCACAAACACACACTGCACTAGAATTTGGTGCTGCAAAACCATGGCTGTCAGCACACAGCAACTGGCTTGCATGAAAGGGAACATACATACACAGCTCCAGTGCACTCCCTGGAAAATGAGACTCCTGGAAGTTTTTTGAATAGGATCAGTGACAAAATGGAAAGGCTGACATACCTGAATTATAAGAAGTGTCAAATGATTGCAGTAATGGGTGAGATTCGGGCACCTCAGTGGAATAGCCTTCGGCCCAGAGAAACATTGGCTCTCTCCATAGCTCTTCATCATGTAGAGGATGCCAACATCTTTGCTAATAAGACTGAGTTTAATTCTCAGGCCTACCAGACTGCTCACAGTACCATTAAGATGGGACTTGCCTGCACACTATGCACTCAACTGTGTAGGTTCAAAGAATTTCCTAGTAAATTTCTGTCCTGTTCCTCCGCATTTCCTTTTACCAGGTAGGTACTGCACTGTAGGGGTTCTGCAAATATCCAGAAAAAGAAAATAAGCAAGGCAGAAATTAAAGCTAGTTTTAGAGCAGGAGATGCAGTTGACTTTTTACAAGATCATTCTCAAAAGCTTCTCCTCAATTCACCTAAATCTAAATAACACTTGGAATTTCCATGGAAGGCTATAGCAACAGCAGCAGCAGCTAAAACTTTCCACAGTTCCTACTATGCATTCACCAGAAGAATCTACTTTTTGCTTAATAAGAATAATGGAATTTGAATTAAGAGAACATCACTGCAACCTATAATGCCTATTATAGGCTGTTGGTCAGGGTTTAGCCATTGACCCATTGATGACACACTGGCAGTAAATGATCCACCAGCAGTAGACTGTGATGCACGGAATAACTGTCTCCTCAGGTCTCTTAGGCCATTTAGAAACACATAGGGAAGGAGATAGTATCCCAGGCTTCTTGTTTCCAAACTACTGAAGAGTGAGCTGTCAGCTCAGGCTAGCTTACTTAAAACAACAGCTGTGGATCATGGCTGAGACAGATGGGGCCCATGACTGGAGGAGCAGGAGTGCTGCAGTCCAGGATGGACTTGCATTAGTAGAGCTGAGCTAGTGATGTCTGCAAGATGCCACACTGTAGGGAGAACCTTGAGGCCCTCACCTGAAGTAGCACACCAGCCACATACTAACTTTTCAATCACAGATACAGCACCTTTTGACCCACAAAGAGACCAGGATTTGGTCAATTCCCAACTGTACAACAGGAAACGTACATTTAATGCAACTAGAGAGCGGGTTAAACTTGGACTAAGATTCCAGGATAGAAATAACTGGTGCGGTGCTGTGCTGTGCCTCTGGATCAGCTTTCACTTCTGGAAGGCACTCAACTCCTTCAGTGATTCATATTTAATACTCTCATACTAGCAGCCAGGATCTTCACTCTCTGGAGTACCCAACTGTTGCTCTGCCAGCACTGCTTGGTGAGCCAGCCACTGCTAGATGTTCTCTCTCACTTGGCACAGGAGAAGGATGAAGTGAGTGTGATGATCAGATTATATTGAGAGACCAATCTCCAGCTTAAAATAGACTGAGTCTAACTTCTCCTAATGTGATCCGAGAGGAAAGGAAAAACAAATCAAGGGCATGGGACACCTGTTACAATTGGCAATGGATGGATAAATAAATGAGGAGCATGAAACCACAGGCACAATGCATAGCAACCACACAGGCACATACTATACATGTAACATTAGGAGTACCCAGAAAACCCCAAGCAGCACATTGGGAAAATGACACCTCTACATTCACATCAGACCAGGTAAAGAACTGTAGGGCTGAGGAGCTGAGCTGGTCACTGCCAGGCTGGGAAAGATTTCTGGAGGTGAGAACAGTGCAATTCTCCTTTTCAACCACAGCAGGATTTGTTCCAATTCCACTGAGACTATACTTAGGGCCTGGGTGCAGGGGCAAGAAGAAGTGAAGAGTAGTAAGTCTTCTTGCATATTTCTGGTACAGCTCCAAATGCTATGTGAGTGACCCCATTGCAATCTGATGGTAACTATGTTCTTGTTTCTAATGTGCCAGGATAAGGATCACTCCCTTTTCATCAAGGTGCTGGCTAGCACCAGAAAAGAAGCCCCAGAGCATGTTGGGGTTGGCAGACCTGAATGAGTGCACCATCCTGCCCAGCTTCTGTCTCAGAAGAACCAGCAGTACAGCAAAAATCATCTGTGAAATCATGTAGGAATTAATTCAGGTCTGTAAAACATTTGGCTAGAGAGAGAGAACTGAGAGGGGCTGTCACTTAATGTGGCATGGAAAACAGGACACAAGGTTTGTGCCACTCACCTGTCAGATATTTTAAGCACAAGTGTCACATGTAGTATAGAGTAGTGTTTGGGATAGAACCTGGTGATGAAAGGGAGACGGAAGGTACAGCCAAAGACACAAGTGCCTTAACTTACCCATGTAGAAATACTCAGGTGATTTTTCCTCTGAAGTTAAGTCTCCCAGGATGCCACCAAATCGCAGCCATAGTCCAAAGGCAATGACAGCCAAGCCTCCCAGCTGGAAAGCAAACAGATCAATTAATTACTGAACTGGAAAAAGCTGGAATGGGCCAAAGTGCTGCAACGGGCGACCCCCTGTGCTCCCTGGAAACTCCAAAAACCACGTTGCAGCACTCAGCAGGCCCCTCCCAGCGATGGACACCAATGATTTTCTGTTACACGAGAGCTTGTCTCATCCTCTCCTCTGGCTCTAATTCCAGTGTTTTTTAACCAAATTAATGACCTACATATATCAAAGAATCAACTTCAGACACTCATCATAATGGCCCCAAGCAGCCTTGTAGGTTTCGAGTGCCACGCAAAATGATAGCGCCCAAAAAGAGCTATTGGAGAAGGGAGCTAGTGCTCGGTCAGCCACTGGTAGTTCCCACAAGTCCAGACAGACAGAATTCAGAGGATTTGCCCAACGTGCTGTTACTTGGGCATGACCTGGTGGTGTGCAAACACCAAACAGAAAGTTCCATAATGGGAGGATCTCATTTTCCTCTCTCCCATCTTCATTCCCTCCTAGCCCCAGAGGCACTCCCATTCCGCTCCTGACCATTGCATATATCCAGCAGGGGTAATTTGCAGGCAGACCAACCCAGCCAGTTCCTAATCAAAGCCCATAGGTTAAGTCTGAGGTCTACAGAAGAACTGCATGCTCAGGTCTGAGAAGGTGGTGTCAGCCTACGCAGGCTTGGCACAGAATAACTTCGCTGACTGTTTTCTGACCAAAATTTTGTGGCTGTTGTACAGCTGAATAAACAAATGTTACAGCTGGGTGAGCCCTTGCCACTGTGTCGCTGGCCCTGCTAGCTTGTCAAGGGGTACAGTGGGCTCAACCCACAACTGCTCAAACCCCGATGAAGAAGAAGCCAGGGATCATACTCTTCCACCACTTCAGGCATAAATGACAGTGTCACTGTTTCAGGAGCTCCAGCTGCCAAATGGCACAGTCCATAAAACAAGCCAGATTCTGAATCAGGACATGTTTGAACCAGGAAAAAAAGATTCCTAAAGAGGATCCTATTTCATTAGAAGGAATGTGCTGAAGTTAAGCAGGGCTAAGCCTGGTCAATTCTTGGAAAGGAGACCTCCAAAGATAACTCTAATGCTGCAAAGAGTGGCCATTTAGTACAGAACAGTCTTCACTACTACCCACCTCTTCAGACCATAGCCATACCAGAACAGACTCAATATTTAAAGCATGGAGAACCAAAGACAGTAATCAAGGAGGACAAATCAGGAAAAAAAAAATTATCAAGGTGAGCAAATCAGAGAGTAGAGGGGCAGAAGCAGGGGGGGAAGGTCAAGAATTAGATTAAGCCAAGTATGCAAACGAGCCCCTGAAGTACCCCTTTCCATCAAGCCCGATAGGGGCTTGTTTTTATACTTGGCTTAATCTAATTCTTGACCTTCCCCACCCCCTTCTACCTCTCTACTCTCTGATTTGCTCACCTTGATCATTTTTTTTCTGATTTGTCCTCCTTGATTACTGTTTTTGGTTCTCTGTGCCTTAAATATTGAGTCTGTTCTGGTACGGCTATGGTCTGAAGAAGTGGGTCTGTCCCACGAAAGCTCACCTAATAAATTATTTTGTTAGTCTTTAAAGTGCTACTTGACTGCTTTTTTGTTTTGATAGTATATAGACTAGCACGGCTCCCTCTCTGTTACTATTCAATCATAAAATACTAGAATTGGAAGGATTGGCAGTATTTTAAAGAAGTTTTACTGAAGGCACAGGAACAAACAATCCCACTACATAGTAAGAAATGGAAACATGGTAGGCAACCAGCTTGACTTAACAGGGAAATCCTTAGTCAGCTTAAATTCAAAAAGGATGCATACAAGAAATGGAAATGTGGACAGTTGACTAAGGAGGAGTACAAACATATGGCTGGAGAATGCCGGGCAGTAATCAGGAAAGCGAAAGCACAATTGGAACTGCAGCTGGCAAGGGATGTGAAGAGTAACAAGAAGGGTTTCTACAGGCATGTGAAAAATAAACAGGTTATCGGAGAAGGTGTGGGGCCATTACTGGATGAGGGAGGTAACCTAGTGACAGATGATGCAGGAAAAGCTGAAGTACTCAATGTTTTTTTTGCCTCAGTCTTCACGGACAAAGTCAACTTCCACAGGATGGTCCTAGATGCAGTATGGGAAGGTGGAGGGCAGCCACCTGTGGGGAAGCAACAAGTTCTGAGCTATCGAGAAAAACTAGATGTGCACAAGTCCATGGGTCTGGATTTAATGCACCCCAGGGTACTGAGGGAATTGGCAGAGGTCATTGCTGAACCTTTGGCCATTACCCTTGAAGACTCTTGGAGATCAGGGGAGATACCGGATGACTGGAAGAAGGCAAATGTAGCGCCCACCTTTAAAAAAGGAAAGAAGGACAATCCAGGGAACTATAGACCCATCAGCCTTACCTCAATCCCTGGGAAAATAATGGAGGGAATCCTCAAGGAATCCATTTTAGAGCACTTGGAAGAGGGGAAAGCGATCAAAAGTAGCCAACATGGATTCACCAGGGGCAAGTCCTGCCTGACCAATCTGATTAGCTTCTACGACGAGGTAACAACCTCTGTGGACATGGGGAAGTCAGTGGATGCGATATACCTTGACTTCAGCAAGGCTTTTGATACGGTCTCCCACAACATTCTTGTCCATAAGTTAAGGAAATATGGATATGATCCTTGGACTATAAGATGGATAGAAAGCTGGCTTGATGGTCGGGCCCAACGGGTAGTGGTCAATGGCTCAATATCTGGATAGCGGTCTGTTTCAAGTGCAGTGCAGCAAGGCTCAGTTCTGAGGCCGGTGTTATTCAACATCTTTATTAATGACCTGGATGAGGGACTGGGTTGCACCCTCAGCAAGTTTGCGGATGACACAAAACCAAGGGGAGAGGTAGATTCCTTGGAGGGTAGAGAGAGAATCCAGAGGGACCTGGATAAACTGGAGGATTGGGCCAAAAGAAATCTGATGCCGTTCAATAAGGAGAAGTGTAGAGTCCTGCACCTGGGGCAGAAGAATCCCAAGCATTGTTACAGGCTGGGGACTGACTGGCTCAGCAGCAGTATGATGGAAAAGGACCTAGGGGTTATGGTGGATGCAAGGGTGGATATGAGTAAACAATATGCCCTTGTAGCCAAGAAGGCTTACAGCATACTAGGGTGCATTAGGAGGAGCATTTCGAGCAGATCTAGAGAAATTGCTATTCCTCTTTATTCGGCACTGGTGAGGCCACATCTGGAATACTGTGTCCAGTTTTGGGCCCCCCACTATAAAAAGGATGTGGATTTGCTGAAGCAGGTTCAGCGAAGGGCAATAAAGATGATTAAGGGTCTGGAGCACAAGACCTATGAGGATAGGCTGAGGGATTTGGGCTTGTTTAGTTTACAGAAGAGAAGACTTAGAGGTGATTTAATAGCAGCCTTCAACTTCCTGAAGGGGAGCTCTAAAAAGGAGGGTGAGAAACTGTTCTCAGTGGTGTCAGATGGCAGAACAAGGAGTAATGGTCTGAAGTTGAAGAGGGAGAGGTGTAGGTTAGATATTAGGAAAAACTACTTCACCGGGTGGGTGGTGAAGCATCAGAATGCGTTGCCTGGAGAGGTGGTGGATTCTCCATCCCTTGAGGTTTGTAAGTCCCGGCTGGACAAGGTCCTGGCTGGGATGACTTAGTTGGGGTTGATCCTGCTTGTAGCAGGGGGCTGGACTAGATGACCTCCTGAGGTCCCTTCCAGCCCAGGGATTCTGTGAGAACCTTCAGAGGTCATCAACTTCAGTCCCCTGCCCTCACAGCAGGACCAAGTACCACCTAGACCGTGGTTTCCCAAACTGGGGCACGTGAAGAAATTCCTGGGGGGGGCACAATGCAACGCAGCCCCCCGCCTCCATTCCCCCCACCTGAAGAAATAGCCAGTCTTTGCTTCCGGCTCTCAGCCCCTGACATTTTATGGGGCAACCTCGTGCAGCTGCTATGAAAAGCAGGCAGCCAGTGGAGACCCACATGGAGGGGAAGGGCTCAGGGGGCAGAGGGGCGCTTGCGGGGCTTGGGTGTCCAGCCACAGCATTGCAGGGCTTGGATGGCTTGGGCTGGTGGGTGACTGGCCCTGGCAGCGCGGGGCTTGGGCGGTTCAGGCTGGCAGCTGGCCCTGGCGGCGCGGTGTTCACGCAGGCGGCTGGGGTGGCTGGCCCCAGCAGCATTCAGTCCTGGTGGCTGGTGCGTGGCCAAACTCTGGCAGCGCAGGATTCAGTCATCTTGAATAGGCAACTCTGGCAGCACAGGGCTCAAGTGGGTGGGCAGCTGGTGCTGCACCAGGCATCCGCAAGGGTCCAAGAAAAACTACTTGTATTTAATTTTAAATAACACTTTTATATCAAGTGTTTGTGTATTTTAAATTACAAATTGAATTTTTTGTTAAAAAGCGGCCTTGGATGATGGTAAAGAAGAGGTGAGGGGGCCATGAGGGTTCTCAAAAATCAAAAGGGGGGCATGATGCCAAAAAGTTTGGGAACCACTGGTCTAGACCATCCCTGATAGACGTCTGTCTAACCTGCTCTTAAATATCTCCAGTGATGGAGGTTCCATAACCTCCCTAGAACATTTATTCCAATGTTTAGCCACCCTGAAGTTCTTCCTAATGTCCAACCTAAACCTCCCTTGCTGCAGTTTAAGCCCATTGCTTCTCATCCTATCATCAGAAGCTAAGGAGAATAGTTTTCTTCCTTTCTCCTTGTAATACCTTTTAGATATTTGAAAGCTGTTATGTCTCTTCTCAGTCTTCTCTTTATCAAACAAACCTAATTCTTTCAATCTTCCTTCACAGGTCATATTTTCTAGATCTTTAATCATTCTTGTTGCTTTTTCCTGAACCACTGCATGTGACAGATTCTGTTTTCACCTGTTTGCAACTTCTTTAACTATTTTTTTCCAGACTTAGCAAACCCATTCCCTCTGTCTAATCACATATCAACTGCATGTACACCTGTGCTACATGGGTGCACACAATGATGTACATGGCAACTTCACAGTTCATATCAAAACTGGCTTTGAGTTAATCCGACTCAAATGTTTTTCTCAGGCTGGCTATTATTTTTAAAAAGACAGGTCTCACTCCTTTCCAAAATACTTGCATAATAAATTATGAAAGTCCCACTGAAAAGAAAATGCAGAACATTCAGCCCAAACGGTAATTTTGCTAGAAACTTAAACCACTGAATAAAGCACTGAAAAAGCTAGTATACCTGGGTGCTAAGGAAACTCCATCTTTTATAACTTTAGATAAACCATCCAGTGTTTTAACATCCAAAGTGACCAAAAATCAAAGAGCAGCATAAGTTGTGAAGTGAGCATGCACCTGAACAGCATCAGGTGGTTGTGATGCAGAAGCACAAGATCATTACCCCTCATATTGACCAGTACTGTCACATTGTTTCCTTTTACTCCTCAACAGTCTGGATCCACTGATTGTCTCTTGTCTTTTATTTAGATAGTAACTCCCTAGGGCAGGGACCTTTGTTTTGTCCTTTGCAAGGCACTTAGCTCCACAAAGGGGGCTACTGAGTGAGGCTTTGACACCCATTATTATTTAGTCTTTGCCCTTGTGTGATGGGGAGACTGAATGAACGACAAGATGGATATACTCACATGCTATGCCTAGGTGAAATGGAACATGTGTGTGGGAAGCCCAGTTACTCTCTGTGATAATATATGGAACATGAGTGCAGGTAGCTTGCTCTCTGAAGGCCCAGTCACATCTGATGAAGTGAGTCTGTGCTCACAAAAGCTCATGCTCAAAACTTTTCTGTTAGTCTATAAGGTGCCACAAGACCCTTCGTTGCTGTTACAGATCCAGACTAACACAGCTACCTCTCCGATACCAGTCACTTCTAGTGAGCAAACAGCATAGGTGTGCACACGTATCTGTACCCTGAAGGAGTACATCGCTGGGCCTCCTAATTTTGAGCAGGCCTTCAGAATACAGTCTATGCTGCATGCTTTTCCTCCAGTGGCCATGCAGGACAAGGTCTGTATGAATGGGAAACTGAACTCTACAGAACTCGTTTGGAGCAGAGTGATTTTTCTCTCTATAGGTCTAATCCATAGCTTAGAAGGCTCCAGCTCTGCCTTTTGTCTTCTACCAGGCTCTTTACTTCAGTATTTCGCAACAAATTAAGTATCAGAAAAAAATGTTTCAGTGCCCTATCACAATTTCTATTTAGTATGTTCAGAGCATTGGCAGTGTGCTCAGTGCTGTACGTACATAGAAGGATCTAAGTAAAAGGCTCACTAGTCTAAGTCAAGACACAGGCAGCCCAGAGCAGATATTCTTCCATTAAACCCAGGCTGCGAAGGAAAGCTTCCAGAATACATATATGCAGTGCCTGCTATAAGGCTTTTCCCTCCTGGCATGTGGGTCACTCCCTAGTGCCAGCACTAAATAGAAAATAACCATGAAAATGACACATTCGCTACTTGTTTTATGATCACTTGTGAAGGTTCTAGGAAGACACCTAATACAAGGAAAGATCTGAATGAGGAGAGCATTTTGAGCACAGAGAAAAACAAGAGAAAAGAACATTTACAGGTGCATCAAAAGTCTGAGTGGGCAGATGACCCATGATCCTTGGCCTGCAGCACCATTAGAAGGTCTCAAGTTTAGAGGTGGTTTAACATCATCCCATATCATCATGGTGCTGTAATAAAGTAATGCTTTATCACCTTATCAGGGTGCTGCTCAGTAGCAGCAGATGACAGGTTAATGGGGTTGCGGCACATAGGCTTGGCGCTGCAAAACATGCAGTGTGTTTGCATGGGGATTTACTGTATCTCTGGTGGGGAACTGGGCACTTCTGAAAGTTAACTATTAAAATATAAAATGGATAAAAAAGAGATGTCTCAGCTGAGCTTTGCCTTGCTAGACAGGCATGTTTTACAAGTTAAATTTGAAGTAATACATAAATTATATAGCTTTCTTTTGATGTAGGTGCACTGCCCAGAAGTTGGCTTCCCACAATATGAGAAAAAAGTCACAGTGCTGAAACAAACACAACCTGTAACTATTGCAACTAAGTCAAATTGCTTTGTTTCCTGTGTTAGTTATATAAAACTAAAGCATCTTATATTGCCACATCACTATCAGCTAGAAGGCCACAGGTCCACCCTCTGACAATATTACACAGAGGCTTCATATAGCTCCACAGGAGAATGACATTGGACAAAACATCCAAATAAGCAATTTTACATAATTGTGGAAATATTTCCATATTTAGAACCACGGTTTCTAACAATGGAGAGTTTTGCTTCCCTTTTAGATCATGTTTATCAGCACTGGCCAAGCCCAGATACCACTACAGGGAAAACACCATTTTCTAAAACAATGCAAAGGATTGAACAGCTCCTATGATTTTTGTTAAATTAATATGTACAGCCAGAGGTCTTTATTTCTACTGCTGTACAGTTGGGCAAAACTCCACACTCACTCTGTCACAACAGAGCACTAGAGATTTTCTTCTAGCTGCTGGTAACAAATGGTAGGTATTTAGAAATGGAGAAGTAGAGTATGAGAGTTTTATGCTGGAAGAAAAGCATATCAGAAAATTAATATAAACTTTTTTTGGAGCTCAGTGACAAACATCACTCCCTAAGCAAATATTCTTGTTAATGACCACCAAAGAAGAGAATCAAGATCATTACAAGATTAAGAGCAGAATTTGAGAAACTGGAAGCCAAACTGCCAAAGACACTATGAAAGGCTATTTGTTAATGTGTGTACCCAAAAGTGCACCTAGATTTTGGTGGCAACGACATCAATTCTGTGATTACGAGGATGCTGAAATTAAAGGTTTTTCTGTGAATGAAGGCCGAGTCCTAAAAGCCGGTATTTTAGCACTCCAGTACTTAAGGTTTGTGTATACTTTGCTTTTTTGGAAACTCCCCCCCCCACCTTGAAGGGGGAGAAGACTAACCTCATTGGGTACACACTGAAAAACTTGTTATTTTGGAATTAACATTTAACTGGAAACAGTAACTCCACCAAAACAAACGACTTTAGCTGACCCCAGCCACACATTTTCCATTTCAAAATGCACTCAGTGTGTACTAAGCAGAGGTAATTACAACTTAATTGGCCTGGAAAGAGGCATCCCATTGTTGCTCTTATGTTGAAATTGGGCTCTCGTGCAAATGTTCAATTTCGAAAAACTCTTGCAGCCTGAACACTCTTTTCAGAAATAAGTTATTTAGATGTTAGAATGTTAAAGTAAGCTATTTCAGAAAAACTCTGCAGTGTAGACATAGCCCTAGAATGATTACTGTGCAGGTGCAAGCTTTAAACAGAATTGGCCAGATTTCTTCCTGATTTTAGATGTCTAAATATCTGGGTGTGTGTAAGTAATTGAAGCGGCATCCCTAATTATTTGTGCTTACAAAATTGCAAGCACCAAACCAAAACCGAGGGTAAGGCCAGTCTGAAATAACTCCCAACGGGTGCTCAACAGTGGCCTCTGCTCCTGGGGCGGTGCGGGGCAGCCTTCCTACCTCTGTTCCGGTCGGGCTCTGGTCTGAAGAAGTGGGTCTGTCCCACGAAATCTCATCACCTAATAAATTATTTTGTTAGTCTTTAAAGTGCTACTGTATTTCTTTTGTTTTTGTCTTCGTACCTCTTATTTGGTTTCCCACCAGGATAGACACAGCTGTGGCCCTTAAGACCTTAGGAGGCGGAAAGCGAACGGCCGGGGAAGGGTGTAGGGAACCCCCCAACCGCTGCACGAGAAGGTAGCGAACCCGGCCGGCTCCAGAGCTCCCGCTGCCCGCCGGGGTGAGCAGGGCTCGAGGGTGTCCCTGACGAAGGGCCCCGGCGCAGCGGCTTGGGGCAGAGCAGCAAGAGACGGCCGCGCCGCCCGCGGGCTGGGGCTGCCCCCGCAGCCTGACAGGCACCCCGCTCCCCCGGCGCCTCCCGCGCGCCAGCGCCCACTGACCCAGAAGATGGAGTTGAAGGCGAAAAGCAGACCCTTGATGCAGCGCGTCCCGCTCGACAGGCGGCCCATGGCGATGGCGATGGCGATGGCGGGCTCGGGCTCGCGGCCGGCAGCATTCAGGCGCCCGGCGGAGGCAGGTGCAAGGCGCGCGCGGCGGGCAGGAGCAGGAGCAGGAGCAGGCCCCGCCCCGCGGGTGCGCGGGAGCGGCCGGACGCTGCTCCCGAAAGCGCGGGGCGGGCCTAAGCGGCGGGAGCTGCCGGCTCTACCTGAGAAAGCCGGTCCCGCCCGGCGCTCCTGACCAGAGCCAGTGACCAGACTGGAGCCTACCCCCGCCACGCTGCCGCGGCGCCGCACCAGCTCCAGGCCCATGTGAGTTAGTCTTTAAAGTGCTACGCGACTGCTTTTTTGTTTTGACAGGCCCCAGTGGTTCGATCTGGGCCAGGATCCAGGAGTTGTACAAGGAGGGGGAAAGAAGGGACTTGTGCAATAAGGGAGCCTCAGGGGCCCATGGCATAGTCCTAGAAAAGCCGGCCTAGAAGTGAGGTCAACAGGTCTAAGGACGACCCCTTATCGAGGCCAGGAGTTCTCAAGCTTAATTGATGAACCCCCTCACCCTTCTCTGCTGTACCATGACTGTCCCGCCCCCCCAACCACCTAACTAATATACAAAGTAAAAACAACATGCAACTGTAATGGACCACTAAAAGCAATAAGGCATCCATTCAAAGCGAGCCAACAGTCTGTTATAATCGCAGCACAAGCAAAACTGTAATTCTGGTTGCTGCTGGGATATGTGCACATCATGTCACAGCAAACAGATGAGCATACAGATGGCAAGGACTTTGAATAGTATTATGCATGTTTAACAGAAATCCATCAAAATGCACAGCACATTCTCAGGACCTAATATATGTGAAGCAAGGGGACCGACAGCCTGGGGAAAGTCTGTGCTCCCAGAAGGGGCAAGGCCTTGAGCTGAAGAGGCAGGGCTTGGGGGAGTCAGCTGTCGGCACTGCTTGGAGAGTGTGGTACTGGGGCCCTTCCATACCAGCCATGTGAGCTGCCTGGCAGTACCCTGGCAGCAATTTAAAGGGCTCAGAACTCCAGCCACTGCCACTCCTGTGTTAGCACCAGTCGGGAGCTCCAGGTCCTTTTGAATCACCAGACCCCAGAGCAACTGCCCCCATTTGTTCTCTCCTCCCCACATCAGCAGGCCTGGTTTGGGGGGGTCAGCTTTGCTAGTTATTCATTGCTGTGTCCAAAGGGAGGGAATAAGGTTTTTTTTCCAAGAAGTTCACATCCTCCTAGAATACCTTCTGTGCCCCCACAAGGGGCTGCCCCCAGTTTGAGACCCTTTAATCTGGATTATCCTTTCTAGGTGTTTGTCTACCCTAATCTTAAAAATCTTCAGTGATGGAGATTCCACAAACTTCTCAGGTAATTTGTTCCAGTATTAACTATCCTGACAGGCTCAGAGGACTAGCCGTGTTAGTCTGTAGCTTCACAAACCACAAGAAGTATTGTAGCACCTTAAAGGCTAACAAATAGTTAATGAGCTTTCGTGGGTAAAACCCACTTGTGTAACCTCAGTATACCTTGCTTTAATTTAACCCATGACTTCTTGCCCTGTTCTCCTTGGCTAAGGAGAAACAATTTGTTACCATTCCTATATGTACTTGAAGATTGAGGGGGGACATGCTAACGGTATTCTCTTCTGCAGAATAAACATATTCATTTTTAAAATCTTTCCTCATGGGTCATATTTTCTAGAACTTCAGTCCTTTTTGTTGCTCTCTTCTGGATTTTCTCCAGTTTGTCCATGTCTTTCCCAAAGTGTGGTACCCAGAACTGGACACAGTTTTAGTTGAGGCCTTATTAGTGCTGAGTAGAGTAGAAGAATTACTTGTGTCTGAGATGCCTACTGACACACCCCAGAACGACGTGTCCTTTTTTGAGCAGCATTACATTCCTGATGCTGTTTGTGATGCACTGTAACTCCAATATCTTTTGCAGTATTCCTCCCACTTTTATATTTTTGTGTGATTGCTTATTCCTTTCTAAGTGTGACACCTGTTTGGTTCTCCATGGATTACAATGTTTGTATGGTTTATTCAACTCTTCCATGGGACTCTGATGGATGCTTTTCAGGCAGTCTTTCCTTCCCTTTCCCGCTGCAGCTTTGACAAGGAACATGTTAGAGATTAAGCCTGCTTTGTGGGCCTCTGCCAGAAGCCACAGAGTGAGGCAGAAGTTTTAGAGAACAGGACACTTAATACTAAACAGTTTCCAAATATTTAATGTGTTAAGTGATTATTTTCCATTTCATTCAGTAATAAAATAGTTTTATAGGGAGATTTCACTCACTTAGATTGTTTTTGTGTTTAGTGTCTCCATTTCTGAGATGTCCCCTGCTGAGATCCTTCAAGAGGTTAATGTGTAGTTCCTCTTCTCAAGGCAGAGGGGAATATGGAAGTTCATAGAATCATGGAATTCTAGGGCTGGAAGGCACCTCAGGAGGTCATCTAGAGGTCATCCAGTCCCCTGCCTAAAGCAGGACCAACGCCAACTAAATGAACCCAGCCATGACCATGTCAAGCTGGGACTTAAAAACCTCTGGGGATGGAGATTCTACCACTTTCCTTGGTAACACATTCCAGTGCTTTGCGACCCTCCTCGTGAAACAGTTTTTCCTAATATCCAACCTGCACCTCTCCCTCTGTAACTTCGGACCATTGCACCTTGTTCTGCCATCTGTCACCATTGAGAACAGTCTCTCTCCTCTCTCTGATTTGAATTAGGACTTAAAACATTTGGTCAGGGATCTGCTGTTTTATTAGCAATGAAGCAGACTCACAAGTGAAACAAAGTCTCATAAAAACAAATATAATTGTGACATAAAAATCAAAAAGCCACATTCCCCAACCCCTGCTGCTGTAAGTTTCCATGGTGGGAATGATGCAGGAGAGATCCTTTTCAGTATTAAAAACAATGTATTTAAGGAGGATGTTCCAGTCTTACAAATTTTCTTCTTTTTAGTTAAGTCTGATCCTAAACAGGTCATTCCCTGATCCAGCAAAGCACTCCAGCATGGGCTTAAGTCTGAGCCTGAAAATAGCCTCATTGAGGCCAATGAGACTAGTCATGCTCAAAATTAAGCATGTGCTGAAGTGATTTGTTGAACCAATGCTGCCTTAATTCAGCTTTTCATCATTAATTTCTGTTAAGGTTCTGATGTAGAGAATCAGAGGTCTTTCAAATAATGAAAAGACTCAGTTATACAATAGTGACAGAGAGGTAGCCATGTTAGTCTGTACTCCAACAAAACAAAGCAGCAGAAATGTAGCACTTTAAAGACTAACAAAATGATTTATTCAGTGATGAGCTTTCGTGGGACAGACCCACGATGAAGTGGGTCTGTTTCCACGATAGCTCATCACCAAATGAATCATTTTGTTAGTCTTTAAAGTGCTACATTTCTGCTGCTTTGTTCTGTTATAGAAGATGATTGTGTTTGCTTAATGATGCATACATTAAAAAAATAAATGTGAAAATCTGGTGATAAATGCTGCATGTTTCAGCTTTGTGAAAGAATTAAGTAGTGCACTGGTAGAAAGACTAATACTTCATGACTCTAAAAATATTGTGAAATAGGGTTGTGCTAAAAATTTTCCATGACCTAAGTCAGTTACACTTTACCTTAATAGGCATCAAGTGTAAAGCTATCAAGGCGTTTGCCAGCTAATAACATAACTCTCACTATGTACTGCGTACCAGGCCCATATGCAGGAATACGTTGGGGGGAGGGACGACTGCTTTTTTGGTACATGTGGATAGCCACCCCCACAGTGGGCCCTGCCCTACTCCCCCCTACCACCCAGCTCTCCAGATGGTGGTGCCGCTGGCTCCAGCTGGCCTTTTCCCCCTGCTTCCGCTCCAGGGAGCCTGGCCCTGCCCCTCTCCTCCAGATCTGGCTAGGAATCACACCTTTAGGATTCAGCTAAAGAAATCTCAGAAGCCACTAGGCTTTTGTAGGTCTCCTGGCTGATGGTCTATCATGCAAATCTGTGTCTGCATCAGCCAGTGTGAATGAAAGGCAGCAGGCCAGCCCAGTGGCCTTATCTGCTCCAAGGCCACTGCTAAAGGCGAGGAACTTCTGGCCCAGGAAAGACACAGGAAGTCACACACCTCACCTCGTGGGTACAGAGGGTGGAGTGGAAACACACTGAAATGAAACAACAAAAAGGGAAATATGAGGAAGTGGCATTGGTTTCTCTTCTCCTCTTGCTTCAATCTCTCATTTGGGGCTGGTTAATAACTAAGTGGGGAACAATCAGCAACACACACTCAGCCCTCTGTCAGCTTTCAGTCTGATTAAGTCTTGTTCATGTCTGAATTATGAGAATTTACATCATTTGACTGAGATCTAAACAGATCTTTCTCAAAAGCCAGAGCCTTTGTGTCACATACATTTACCTCTCTGGTACTATACATTTAATGTGTTATGGGCTCCCTCTGGTGCCAAGAGCCATCCACCTCATGAGAGAAAATTGTTTCTAATCCGAGCAATACTAAACAATTTTATGTTGGATCAGGCCGTACACAGGGTGTGTGTGAACGGTGCAAACGTATTCCACCAAGACATGGATAGTGAGTATAAGGGGCAATGGGAGGCAATGTCTCCCTAGGTCTCAGTGCTCAGCCTCTCCCATCTCACTATCCTTATTCTGACCATTCCTGAAGGCTCACACAACAGACTATTGCAGCTTGCAGACTCATTACTTTTCCCTCAAAAACAGATCTGTGTTAACTTAAAAGTGAAAAGCCTTCCAGCTTGTCAGATCTATTACTTTAACAAAGAATTTAGGTTCAGAAAAAAGTAACAAATGATTAGGGGCTTGGGATCAGTCCCATATGAAGAGAGATTACAGACACTAGGACTTTTCATCTTAGAAAAGAGGAGACTAAGGTGGGGATATGACAGAGGTATATAAAATCATGAGTGGTGGGAGAAAATGAATAAGCAAATGTTATTTACTTGTTCCCATAATATAAGAACTAGAGGACACCAAATGAAATTTAATGGGCAGCATGCTGAAAACAAATAAAAGGAAGTTCTTTTTCACAAAGCACACAGCCTGTGGAAGTCCTCACCAGAGGAGGCCGTGAAAGCTAGAACGATAACAAGGTTTAAAAAAAAAAGAGCTGGATAAATTCATGGAGGGAGGTCCATCAATGGCTATTAGCCAGTATGGGTAGGGAATGGTGTCCCTAGCCTCTCTGTCAGAAGCTTGAGATGGATGGCAGGAAAGAGATCATTACCTGTTTGGTTCACTCCCTCTGGGGCACCTGGCACTGGCCACTGTCAGCAGACAGGATATTAAGCTAGATGGACCTTTGGTCTGACCCAGTATGGCCGTTGTTATGTTCTTAACCTGTGAAAGGGACATTAGTAGTAGTAGGCATCCTTCAGTCTGCATAGACTATGGATCGAGCCCTTTAAAGTTTCAATTGAGGACTTCATTTACAGCGTCTATTGTGACTATAAAGACCCACACGAGAGTGACAGTCCTTGCTGCATCTCTTGCAGATGTAGTGGGTGTCTGGCAAGTCCTTATTGTGCTTTCTGTGCCCTTGTTTCTCCTCTGCTAGCTGTCTGATCTTCATCTCGCCCTTCTGAAGGCCCTTGTGTAACCCCTGCCTCCATCTGCTGCGGTCGTCTGCTAGATCTTCCCAGTTGTCCAGCTCGATGTCTACCTCTCTGAGGTCTCTCTTGCAGACATCTTTGTAACGCAGCTGGGGGCGTCAGGGAGGTCTTTTGCCAGAGGCTAGCTCACCATACAGGATGTCTTTTGGAATCCTTCCATCGTTCATCCTGTGGACGTGGCCAAGCCAGCGGAGTCGACGCTGCCCGAGGAGGGTGTGCATGGTTGGGATTCCTGCTTGGTCGAGGACGGCAGTGTTGGTCACTCTGTCCTTCCATGATATTCCAAGGATGCGCCTGAGGCAGCGCAAGTGGAAGACGTTCAGCCTCTTTTCCTGGCGGGCATACAGGGTCCAAGTCTCGCTGCCATAAAGGAGGGTGCTGAGGATGCAGGCTCTGTAGACTTGCATTTTGGTGTGAGTGTACAGCTTGTTGTTATTCCACATTCTCTTGCTGAGTCTGGACAGAGTTGTGGCCGCTTTTCCGATCCTCCTATTTAGCTCAGTGTCCAACGACAGGGTGTCAGTGATGGTGGACCCTAGGTAAACGAACTCGTGGACAACCTCTAACGTATAGTTGTCAATGCTGATTGATGGGGATTCAGCAACATCCTGACTGAGTACGTTCATCTTCTTTAGGCTGATGGTAAGCCCAAAGTCCTTGCACGCTTTGGAGAACCGATCCAGCAGTTTTTGAACCTGGTCTTCTGTGTGAGACACTACAGCAGCATCGTCTGCGAACAGCATGTCTCTGATGAGGACTTCTCGCACCTTAGACTTAGCTTTCAGCCTTGCAAGGTTAAACAGTTTCCCATCAGATCTTGTGTGCAGCAAGATGACCTCTGTTGAAGATCCAAAGGCATGTTTCAGGAGGAGCGCGAAGAAGATCCCAAACAATGTCGGAGCAAGCACGCATCCTTGTTTGACGCCGCTCCTGATTGTGAAAGCATCCGATAATGCGCCGTCATATTGGATAGTTCCTCTCATGTTTTCGTGGAACGACTGGATCATCTTCAGTAACCGTGGAGGACAGCCTATCTTGTGAAGCAGTTTGAACAGACCATCCCTGCTGACCAAGTCAAAAGCCTTGGTCAGGTCGACGAAGACTATGTAGAGTGGCTTTCTCTGCTCCCTGCACTTCTCCTGCAGCTGCCTTAGAGAGAAGACCATATCAACGGTAGACCTCTCTGCGCAGAATCCGCACTGCGATTCGGGGTACACCCTCTCAGCAATCTTCTGGAGTCTGCCAAGGATGACGCGAGCGAACGGTTTACCAGTGACGCTTAGGAGGGAGATTCCACGGTAGTTGTTGCAGTCGCTTCTGTCTCCTTTGTTCTTATACAACGTTACAATGTTAGCGTCACGCATATCCTGTGGAACCTCACCCTCTTTCCAGCACAGGCACAGTAGCTCATGCAGGGGTTCCAGGAGTGTGTCTGCGGCACATTTGATTACCTCTGGTGGTATACCATCCTGACCAGGGGCCTTTCCAGCTGCAATGCTGTCGATGGCTGTCTTCAGTTCATCCACAGTCGGCTCTTGGTCCAGTTCGTCCATTACTGGTAGGAGCTTGACGGCATCGAGGGCTGCGTCAACCACAACGTTCTTGCGTGAGTACAGCTCGGAGTAGTGCTCAACCCAGCGCTCCATCTGTTTGGTTTTGTCAGCGATGACTTCACCAGATTTGGATTTCAGAGGTGCCATCTTGTTCTGGGTGGGTCCCAATACCTTCCTCATACCCTCGTACATTCCTCTGAGATTACCAAAGTCGGCACAGGTCTGAATGCTGCTGCATAGCTGGAGCCAGTGGTTGTTGGCACAGCGTCTGGCTGTCTGCTGTACTGTTCTTCTGGCCTCTCTAAGTGCTTGCTGGGTACTCTGGCTCGGTGAGCGTTTGTACTCCAGGAGTGCAGCGCGCTTCTTTTCAATGACTGGAATCATCTCATCAGAGTTAGCTTCGAACCAGTCGTTCGTGTTTCTAGCTCTTCTTCCAAACACCGACAAGGCCATGTTGTAAACTGTATCCCTCAGATGTTGCCATTTGGATGTCGCATCGACGCCCCCAGGGCCGCTGCGCAGATTTTCCTGGAGGGTCTCTCTGAACTTTTCAGCTTTCTCCGAGTTTGCAGTTTTTCTGGCGTCAATGCGGAGCCTTCCAGCAGGTTTAGAGCGGTACAGCTTCTTGGGTCTCAGCTTGAGCGTGGAGCAAACTAGCGAGTGATCTGTATCACAGTCAGCACTATGATAGCTGCGTGTCCGAAGGACATTTTTGAGGTTATTACGCCTAGTGATGACCACATCTAGTTGATGCCAGTGCTTCGAGCGTGGGTGTCTCCACGACACTCTGTGCTGTGGCTTTGTTCGGAAGAATGTGTTTGTGATGCACAGATTGTGGTACGTGCACAATTCAAGGAGACGCTGTCCATTGTCATTCATTTTTCCCACACCGAAGTGTCCTAAGCAGGAAGGCCATGAGGCCCAATCAGCTCCAACTCTTGCATTGGAGTCACCCAAGATGTACGGTTGTTCACGAGCAGGTATTTGCGCTACAGCAGCACTAAGCACGGTGAATGGGTGAATGTCTGTCTGTCTGTACAGCTATGTTACTTTGCAGAGCCTGAGCTTATGCTGTGCAGAGAAGAGCAGTTTGCAAGGTGTGAATTGGGGGAGTTCCCAGCGAACAAGGGGTGAGCAGCGAACAGGGGGCAGCAGCAAAAGGGACATTAAGTGGCAATTAAAGCATTTAACTGGCTGATGAAAGAGTAAAGGCAGAGGTTGTGGGGTCAGGGCAGGCAGTAGGGGTGGGTGCAGGAGACAGTGCATGGGACTGGGGGGCGCTCACTGGGGCTGTTCATGGCAGTGAGGGAGGCACTGCTCTGGCAGCAGCAGCTCCCTGAGGAGCCTGGGGCTGTGCTGCTCCAGCAGCGGCAGCTTCGCAGAAGTTCTTCAAAGGCAAGGATCGTGCTGCCTAGCCAACTGTCCACAGCTGCGCTGCCTGCCTAGGCTCCCTCCCATTGCACATCCAGTGCGGGGGCCGAAGGATGAGTGGGGACAACCATGGCCAGCACCAGCAAGGGAACCTTTCCCACAGCCAGCGGCTGGCAGCATTCTGAACCCTTCCCCCAGGTGGCCACTGTGTTACAGGTGAGGCCATCCCCCTGTGATCACTCTGCAATATAACTGTGCCTGCCAGCAGACCCCTTCCTTAGCATCTGATAAGAAACAATCCCATTCAAAGCACATCCAAACCCTGCCCTTGCTTTAAGTTAAGATCTGTGGAAACTGCATAGCAAATTTGGTGGTCCTAGCTCTTATGGTTTAGGAGAGGGGTTGGCAACCTGTTGCTCCAGAGCTGCATGTGCCTCTTTAAGGATCCACTTGTGGCTCTGTGAGCTGCCACTGCTGACTCTTCTTGTGGCTCCAGAGGTTGCCGCCACTTAAACAAAAATCTAATTCAGTTGCCCACCAATGAACCAACTGAATTTAGTTTTTTTGTTTAAGTGCTGGTAGCTGGAGCTGCTCAGCAGTCAGCTGCGGCAGGGAGCCCAGAAGAGAGAGCCGGCTGGGTAGGGAGCCAGTGCACTTGGGCGGAAGTCTAAGCTGGCAGGAGAGCTGGGAAGAGGGCAGTTGAGCCTGTCTCTGCTGGAGCCGTGCAACTGTGCTGAGGAGGAGGAGATGGCAGGAACATCTGGGGGAGGTGGCAACTGCAGCCGCTGCAGAACTGCACACACTGAGGCGAGTTAAGCCTGTGGGTGGGTTGGGGGGAACGTTGGGGCTCAGAGGGGTTAATCCTCAGAGCGGTGGGGGAGGTTGGGCTCAGAGGAGTTAATCCTGGGGACGAGGGCAGATCTGGTGGCTGAGGTGGGTAAAGCTTGGAGTGGAGGTAACTTAACTTTCTCACTGGTACAAATCATTGTGTATGCACTGTTCTTAAAATAGGGGTGATTAAAAAGGAAGGTTTGACGTTATTTATTAAGGACTGTCCTGTATTCACATGCATTATGGCTCCTGAAGGATTGATTTTGAAAATGAATTTGAAAAGAAATGGTTCTTCTCAGTATTTCAGTTGCAGACCCCTGGTTTAGGAAGAGTTCTTGAAAAAATGGAGTCACAGATGAACTTTCAAATATGTAGTAGATTATGCTATATATACGAAGTATAGATGTGCTTGGTAATGGGAAGATAAAAAGACACAGTCCTTGCTCCTAGACTCTTACAACCTACTTATACTTGCAAAGGGCTGCCAATAAATGTTAGTTTAACACTGCCTACAAAACAAGTGAGGGAAAAATCTGAACCTTTATGTTGAATAAATGTTCATAAAATGCTTCCAGAATAAGCCTTTAAACTTATTCCCATTATTATTCCCCAGGCCTGAAGAACAGGATTGTCTGAGTCCTCATTTAGTCCTGAAATATTGTTTGTTTGATTTTGGTTGTTCTCAGAACTGTTGAGCTCTCCAATAAACCACTGACCCTGGAGAGATTAGCAGGCAGGACACATCCTTATTTCGTCCCAGTCATGAACTGTTGCTAGTTTTGTTCCTTTATGAAAAACAGAACTTTTGTGTGGTCTGTTCTTGGGTATGCACAAAATTGTGCAGGTTTCCTGTTTTTCTGCTTTTGCTATGCACACTCTGCTCCAGTTCCCTTTTCTTAGGTCCAGAATAGCGCCCCAGAGAAGCTTAAGCCAAAATGTGAGAAGGTGCCATGTTTTAAAAAAATAAAAAAGTCTTATGTCCTGACTCAAGTGAGTGATTTACATTGAATTATAATTTACTTTAAATTCCAACAGAATAGTTCAGAAGCCTTAAAGGGCTGCTGTTTTGACAGGGATATTTTAACTTGGATTACGTACCTGGCACCTATATTTCTGTTTCCATTGGGTAAATTGCCTGAGTGTGGGACCTAGCAATGTGATCATACCTGTCCTGAATTGTTGTGGCAGGATTGCTAACTGGATGATAAAGATTAGAAATGTACTTTTTTTACTGTGCCCAAGGGAAATGCCTGGCTCCTCTCCTGCTTGCCATTTATCTTTTATCCATTTCTTCTTGCTATTTCTTCGCTGTCCTTTCCTCCTCAGCTCAGCAGTGGGAACATGTCCCATGGAATCTGAATCTGTGAAGTTTGTTTCCGCTGAAGAAAACAACTGATGCATGCCATGAGGAGTGCATAGGCCCAGTTTCCTGCTCACCCTTCATACACAAGGCAGCTGTGAGCATGCATATGCATTTGCTGATTTTTCTGTCAGACAAAGCCAGTCGCATGCACAGTCTTTGAAATCGCCTGTATGAGCCTGCTGCTGAGTCCAGTCGGTGAAGAGCAGGCCTCTAGACTATCAGACAACCGTTCTCATTCAGATTATGCTTTCTCGGAGACAGAGAAGAGTGCACACAGGAACCTTCAGAAATGGTATTGGTGATACATGAGCTTTGTCACACTGTTGTTCTCTCTCCCACAAGGGGGTACCCCAGCTACCCATTACATCATTGTACGGCCATATTTAAAGCCCTGTTGACCATCTTCCCCCTTTTCATTAGCATTTTACATGGTAGTCAGACATTCCAAGAATGTTTAGCTCCTCCAGTGTTTCTAGAGATGAGGTTTACTTTTGAAAGAGCAGCGTCTACACTGGCTTTCTTCTTTTGAAAGAAGCTCTTTTGAAATTAGAATATGCAAATGAGGTGTTGGATATGCAAATTTATATTATTTGCATACCTCTTTCACAAGAGAAATGCAAGTGTAGACACCCCCATCTAGCCACTCTCTCAATTTACAAAGGGATCGTACAGAACAGGGTGACTGGGCAATACAAAGGCAGATGGAATTTAATGTTAATAAATGCAAAGTAAAGCACATGGAAAAATAGAATCCCAACTGTACATGCAGAAGTGATGCGGTCTAAAGTAGCTTTTAACGCTTAAGAAAGAGATCTTGGAATCATTGTGTATAGTTCCCTGAAAACATCTGCTCAACATGCACTGGCAGTCTAAATGTCTAAAAGAATATTGAGAATCATTAGGAAAGGAATTAGATAACAAGACAAAAATATATTGCTTCTTTATATCAAGTCATGGTATTCTGATGTCCTGATTATGACTGTAGATCTGGTCACCACATCTCAAAAAGATGTATTGGATTGGGAAATAGTACAGAAAGGACAACACAAATGATTAGGGGCAGTGAACATCTTCCATATGAGGACAGCTTAACAAGACTAGGACTTTTCAGTTTGGAAAACAAACAACTAAAGGGTGGGTAGATAAGTTTGAGGTATAGAAAACCATGAAAGGTGTGAAAAAATAGAATACAGTAAACCCTAGAGATTGTCTCAGGCTAACACAACTGCCGTCTCTGACAGAAGCAGGTAACCGCTCCTGTCAGGGGCAGCAGCTTGACTTGCCACCCCTGACAGGAGCAGCTTCCTGCTCCTGTCAAGGGCGGCAGATGACAGTCAGGCTGCCATCCCTGACAGGAGGGAGAATCTGCTCCTGTCAGGGCGGCAGCCTGACTCTTGTCTTTTGTCCCCCACAGGAGCAGTTTCCCAGTCCCCAGAGTGGTGGGGAGCCAGGAACCAGATGGCAGCCTGGCTCCCAGCTCCCCTCTGCTTGCAGAGCTGGGAAACTGACCAGGGCATTAGCCCTGGTCAGTTTGTGGCTCCAAGGAGCGGAGGGGATCTGGGAGCCAGGCTGCCCCTTTTTCTCAGCTCCCCTCCACTGGCTGGAGCCAGGAACCTAACCAAAGTTGCTGCCCTGGTCAGTTTCCCAGCTCTGCAAGGGAACGGGGAGCTGGGAGCCAGTCTGCTGCCAGGTTCCCAGCTCCCTGTTGCTTGTGGGACCTGGGAAACTGACTAGCTCATGGAGGGTCAGTTTCCCTGTCCCACAAGCAGTGGGGAGCTGGGAACAAGGCTGCCGCTTGGTTCCCCTCTCTCCGCCACTTGTGGGACCTGGGAAACTGACCAGCTACATGCTGGTCAGTTTCCCAGGTCCTGTGAGCAGTGGGGAGACAGGAAGCAGGCTGTTGGGCTAACTGGTAGGCTGGTCAGTTTTCCAGCTCCTGCAGCCTGGTTCTCATCTCCCCTCAACTTATGCAAAATTTTGAGTTACATGGAGGTTGCAGGAATGTAACCCCTGTATAACTCAATGGTTTACTGTAAGTAAATGTTATTTATTCCTTCACTAACATAAGACAAGAAGCTCCCAATTAAAATTATAGGCAGCAGACTTGAAACAAACAAATTATTTCTTCACAATCAACTTGTGGAACTCTTTCCCGGGAGATGGTGGAAAGGCCCAACCTATTACAAGATTCCAGTAGGAACAAAATAAGTTCAAGTAGAATGGGTCTATCAGTGATTACTAACCACAATGGGCAGAGATGGAGTTCCTAGCATCTGTTTGCCAGAAGCTGGGAATGGGCAACGGGATAGATAATGATAACTGCCCCTTCTGTTCATGCCTTCTGAAGCACCTGACCTTGGCCACTGTTAGAAGACTGGATACTGGGCAAGATGGACCATTGGTCTGATGCAGTATGTATCTGCCCCCCAGAGGCAATGCCTGGGGGTGTACAGGGGGCCACATTAACCCCCCAGAATTGCCCTCTCCCACACTCACTGTCGGTGCCATTCTACTTCCAGTGGGTGTGGTGGCTTACCCCAGAGCAGCACAGCCTGAGAGCAGTGTGAGCTTCTCCTAGGCTGTGCTGCTCCATGGGAAGTGGGGTGTACTGCCCCACATGCCCAGGAGTCAACAGGCAGGACGTGGGCAGGAAAGGCATGGGTGCTTAGAGTGTACATAGAGTGCGTTTTGAGAAAATCTCTATAGAACAGGATTCCCTTGGAAAAGCTGAGTTATGGTGAAGTAAAATAGGGAATAGACTTATGGCATCGTCATTATGGTCTGTGGCAATGATGTTCCAAAATGAGAGACGTGTTATATAAAATTAAAAAATGACACTGTGACAACTGGCAACTCTAGATTTCTTTTACTGCAGTTCTGTAGTGTGCACTTGATCAAGTTAAACCTAATTAACTAATTAAACAAGCCATAAGTAGTAGTTAAGCAATTTTTTTTCTAGTAACACCCAACACAGTCAACAGCTTAAGAACATAAGAACGGCCATACTGGGTCAGACCAAAGGTCCATCTAGCCCAGTATCCTGTCTGCCGACAGTAGCCAATGCCTGGTGCCCCAGAGGAGGTGAACTGAAGACAATGATCAAGCAATTTGTCTCCTGCCATCCATCTCCCGCCTTCGACATAAGGCTAGGCACCATACCTTAACCCCTGCTAAAAGCCATCTATGGACCTAACCTCCAAATATTTATCGAGCTCTTTTTTACACTCTGTTAGAGTCCTGGCCTTCACAGCGTCCTCTGGTAAGGAGTTCCACAGGTTGACTGTGCGCTGTGTGAAGAAAAACTTTCTTTTATTAGTTTTGAACCTGCTACCCATTAATTTCATTTGGTGTCCTCTAGTTCTTATATTGTGGGAACAAGTAAATAACTTTTCTGTATTCACTTTCTCCACACCATTCATGATGTTACATACCTCTATCATATTGCCCCTCAGTCTCCTCTTTTCTAGACTGAAAAGTCCCAGTCTCTCTAGCCTCTCCTCATATGGGACCTGTTCCAAACCCTTAATCATTTTAGTTGCCCTTTTCTCAACCTTTTCTAATGCCAGTATATCTTTTTTGAGCTGAGGAAACCACATCTGCACGCAGTACTCAACATGTGGGCGTACCATAGTTTTATATAGGGGAAGTAAGATATTCTTCTTATTTTCTATCCCTTTTTTAATTATTCCTAACATCCTATTTGCTTTACTGACTGCCGCCGCACACTGCATGGATGTTTTCAGAGAACTATCCACCATAATTCCAAGATCCCTTTCCTGATCTGTTGTAGCTAAATTTGCCCCCATCATATTGTATGTATAATTAGGGTTATTTTTCTCAATGTGCATTACCTTACGCTCACCCACATTAAATTTCGTTTGCCATTTTGCTGCCCAATCACTCAGTTTGTTGAGATCTTTTTGAAGTTCTTCACAGTCTGCTTTGGTTTTGACTATCCTGAACAGTTTGGTGTCATCTGCAAACTTTGCCAGCTCACTGCTTACCCCTTTCTCTAGATCATTGACAAATAAGTTGAACAAGATTGGTCCCAGGACTGACCCTTGGGAAACACCACTAGTTATCCCCTTCCGTTGAGAAAATTTACCATTTATTCCTACCCTTTGTTTCCTGTCTTTTAACCGGTTTCCAATCCATGAAAGGATCTTTCCTCCTATCCCATGACCACCTAATTTACATAAGAGCCTTTGGTGAGGGACCGTGTCAAAGGCTTTCCGGAAGTTTAAGTATACTATGTCTACTGAATCCCCCCTGTCCACATGCTTGTTAACCCCTTCGAAGAACTCTAACAGATTAGTAAGACACGACTTCCCTTTACAGAAACCACGTTGACGCTTGCTGAACAAATCATGTTCCTCTATGTGTCTGACAATTTTATTCTTTACTTCTGTTTCTACTAATTTGCCCAGTACTGACGTTAGACTTACAGGTCTGTAATTGCTAGGGTCTCCTTTAGAGCCCTTTTTAAATATTGGCGTTATATTAGCTGTCTTCCAATCATTACGTACTGAAGCTGATTTAAAGGATAGGTTCCAAACCACCGTTAATAGTTCCACAATTTCACATTTGAGTTCTTTCAGAACCCTTGGGTGAATACCATCCAGTCCTGGAGACTTGTGACTGTTTAGGCTATCAGTTAGTTCCAAAACCTCCTCTAATGATACTTCAATCTGGGACAGTTCCTCAGATTTGTCACCCATAAAGGACGGCTCAGATTTGGGAATCTCTCGAACATCCTCAGCCATGAAGACTGAAGCAAAGAAATCATTTAGTTTTTCCGCAATGGCATTATCTTCCTTGATTGCTCCTTTTATGTCTCTATCATCCAGGGGCACCACTGCTTTTTTAGCAAGCTTCCTGCTTCTAATGTACTTAAAAAACAGTTTACTATTGTTTTTTGAATTTATGGCTAACTGTTCATCAAAATCTTTTTTGGCTTTTCTCTGATGTCCTGGAGGCCAAATTTAGGTTGCTAGGAAGGAGACTGAAATCCAGGACCTCTATGGTGGCATTCTCAGAAATGCTTCCAGTTCCACGCGCAGGGCCAGGTAGGCAGGCAGAGCAGGGCAGGTAGGCAGGCAGGCACATTGTTACACTTAATTTGGCAGGGTTTATGTTCCTTTCTATTTTGATCACTAGGATTTGACTTCTACTTTTTAAAATATGCCATTTTATCTCTCACTGCCTCTTTTACATCGTTGTTAAGCCGTGGTGGCTCTTTTTTAGGTTTCTTACTTTGTTTTTTAATTTGGGGTATACATTTAAGTTGGGCCTCTAATATGGTATCTTTGAAAAATTTCCACGCAGCTTGCAGGGTTTTTACTCTAGTTACTCTACCTTTTAATTTCTGTTTAACTAACCTCCTCATTTTAGTCTAATTCCCCTTTTTGAATTAAATACCAGAGTGTTGGACTGTTGCGGTGTTCTTCCCAACACAGGAATATTAAATGTTGTTATGTTATGGTCACTATTTCCAAGTAGTCCTGTAATAGTTACCTCTTGGACCAGATCCTGTGTTCCACTCAGTACTAAATCAAGAATTGCCTCTCCCCTTGTGGGTTCCTGCACCAGCTGCTCCAAGAAGCAGTCACTTAAGGCATCAAGTAATTTTCTCTCTGAATTCCTTCCTGAGGTGACATGCACCCAGTCAATATGGGGATAACTGAAATCCCCCATTATTAGGAGTTTTTTATTTTGATAGCCTCTCTAATCTCCCTTAGCATTTCAGCATTACTATCACTGTTCTGGTCAGGTGGTCTATAATATATCCCTAGTGCTATATTCCCATCAGAGGAAGGAATTGCTATCCATAGTGATTCTATGGAACATTTTGATTCATTTAGGATTTTTATTTCATTTGATTCTATATTATCTTTCATATAGAGTACCACTCCGCCACCCGCTCGACCCATTCTGTCCTTCCAATATATTTTATATCCCAGTATGGTAGCGTCCCACTGATTGTCCTTATTCCACCAGGTGGTTTCCATGATGCCTATTATGTCAATCTCCTCCTTTGATATGAGGTACTCTAATTCATCCATCTTATTAGACAGACTTCTAGCATTTGTGTAAAAGCACTTTAAAAAAACTACCACTATTCATATGCCTGCCCTTCCCTGATGTATTGGATTCTTTTACATGTGACTTTTTCTCATCTGATCTGGCCCATACTCTATCATCTCCCTTCTTCTCTTTCTGACTGAATTTTAGAGAATCTCTATCAATGGAGTCTCGCCTAAGAGAAGTCTCCGTCCAATCCACATGCTTCTTCGCACCAATCGGCTTTTCCCCATCTCTTAGTTTAAACACTGCTCTACGACCTTTTTAATGTTTAATGCCAGCAGCCTGGATCCACCTTGGTTTAGGTGGAGCCCATCCTTCCTTTATAGGCTCCCCCTACCCCAAAAGTGTCCTCAGTTCCTAATAAATCTAAACCCTTCTTCCCTACACCATCGTCTCATCCACGCATTGAGACTCTGAAGTTCTGCCTGCCTACCTGGCCCTGCGTGTGGAACTGGAAGCATTTCTGAGAATGCCACCATAGAGGTCCTGGATTTCAGTCTCCTTCCTAGCAACCTAAATTTGGCCTCCAGGACATCTCTCCTACCCTTCCGTACATCATTGGTACCTACATGTACCATGACCACTGGCTCTTCCCCACTACTGCATATAAGTCTGTCTAGATGCCTCGAAAGATCCGCAGCCTTCGCCCCAGGCAGGCAAGTCACCATACGGTTCTCCCAGTCATCACAAACCCAACTATCTATATTTCTAATGATCGAATCACCCACTACTAACACCTGCCTCTTCCTAACAACTGGCGTTCCTTCCCGCAGAGAGGTATCCTCTGCGCGAGAGGATACCATAGCACCCTCTGGAAGGAGGGTCCCAACTATGGGATGGTTTCCCTCTGCCCCCATTGACTGCTCTCCTTCCCTGAGCCTTTCATCCTCCTTAACAGCATCGGGGCTGTCAGATTGGAGGTGGGACAGCCCTACTATGTCCCAGAAAGCCTCATCAACATAGCTCTCTGCCTCCCTTAGCTTCTCCGGTTCAGCCACCCTGGTCTCCAAAGCCCGCACTCGATCTCTGAGGGCCAGGAGCTCCTTGCATCGAGTGCACACATAAGCCACCCGCCCACAGGGAAGGTAATCATACATATTACACTCAATGCAGTAAACAGGATAGCCCCCGCTCTGCTGCTGGCCTTCTGCCTCCATTTCCTCCTCTGATCTGATTTAATTTAATTCTATATGGAGTTCTTAAGTAAAAGTATCAGATGGGGATGTTATAAAAGATTTAAGGACGTTAGAAATAACTAGCTCCCTCTAAACTCCCCTCTCAAAACTCCTGCCTGTTAGCAGTCAGCCTGTTTGCAAGAGCCCTGGTCGCTTGCCAGCAGGGTTTAAAAGGCTCCAGCCTTCCTGATAGCCCCTCCCTCTGGCTACAGCTCAGCCAATCAGCACAGAGGTTTAGATTTCAAACCTAATCAAGGCTCACAGCTTCCAACTGCCAGCCTGAGCACACGGCCTTTCAAACAGACAGCTGAGCACTCCAGACTCCAAACAAACAGACAAACACAAGCCCAGAACCCCCAAACACAAACACCCACACACTCTAGACAGCCACTACCTCAAGGTGCTGTAGATTGCCCCCTCCTTCACCAGGAGAGCCCCTCTCAAAACTCCCGCCTGTTAGCAGTTGGCCTGTTTGCAAGAGCCCCGGCTGCAAGCTTGGGAATTTACTTGTGGAATGACACTTACACTAAAAGGCTACAGAGAGTCTTGAAGATAAATGTATTGCAGAATGAATTATTTAAGTTACTAACTAGTTGATCCACTCAGCTATATTCACATCTTCATCAACATAAATTTTCCCAATAAGCAGTTTTCCTTAGGATGTTTCATTCTTGCAACTAGGTCCTACATCATCATCTTGCACTTTTTGCTTACACTTGACATGTTTTCCTTTTTTACTCAGAGAAAGAATTTCTTCAAAAGCTTTCCAGATAGCATCTCTCTGTCGCTAACAAGCCATGACAGTTTTTCTGTGGCATAAGTGTGAGGAAATATAAGAAGCTGTGTGTGTGCTGAATGATGTCTTCCTTTCTTCTGTCTGGTCCACTCCACTGTTTCTTTCTATGCTGCTTCTATCCTTTCCGATATGTTGTCTCTCTACCTTTAAAACAGTGTCTTATCCTCCTTCTCTACCAGGCTTGGCCAAGGTCCACCACCACATAAGCAGAGAATAAAAATAATCCTATTCAGCCTTTGCCTTCCTTTGCACGTTACTTTTTAGTCTGCTGATAAACGGAAATTGAAAGTCCAGAACTTGCAAGAAGGAGGAGCTAATAGTTATGCAGGACAGACTAGACCCATTAATTCATTTCTATGAGACTCTACGTGTATATGTAGCATGTTTGTGTTGAGATTTAATTGTAACTGTTATTTTAAATGAAAAAAATTAGTATTTTATTGAAGATTTTTTTAAAAAATCCAATTTAAATAAAAACTTTGATTTAATTTTTAATTGTCAATTCTTATCCACCCTGATAAGAATACATATTAAAATTTTAAAGCTAACCAGTGTCCTTTAAGTGACTTTCCATACGATGTCAGAATATATTAGTATTAGAGCTGAGTGGTGAGTGGTTTAATATTTATTTAATTTTCTTTCTCTTATATAGGAATTAGATACAGTGCCCCTGCCAGCTAATTGCTGTTATCATTAAAAAAAAAATTGTTTTCTAGTACCTTAGTAGCTCCTTGAAAGAGGTGATATGACATGCTGAGGTCCCTTCCAGTCCTAGAATTCTATGATATACGTGTGTGGCAGGGGTCGGGGGACGGACAATGTTGGAGGTCCCCTGCACAATTTGGCTTGGCTTATACTGAGCATCCTCAGTAATACTTCTGAAGCGGCTGTCCTCAGTCTGCCTCCCACCTCCCATGATCTCACTCTTCCCCCACCCCCATCAAAGCATAGGTCAGCTTGCCCCTACCAAAATCTGACAGGATGTCTCTGTCCTCTGCCCAGAAGAGAGATCTCCCTGTCCCCAGCTGGCATGTTTGCTGGGCCCCCTCATTCTGTCCCAGTGCTGAAGTGAGTTCCCTAATGTCAGTGAAGCCCTAATGTAGACAGACAGTCTGTTCATTCATTCAGTTGCTAATAAGATTCATGTCAGATGAAGGCAGAGGTCTGACTTTTAGGACAGAACCTATCAGAGGGATTGTTCCAGGCAGCACACCTCTGAATCATTCTCCAGGAGCTGAACCATTGTATGGATTCTCCAGTGGAATTGTTATTTCTTGCCATGTATGTCTGCGCTATCCTTTATTTAAACAAATAAAATACAGAAAATATGCAGCACACTTTACCACCAAATACTCCCATTACACATTCCAGCCTTGATTCATTTTTCAAAGGACCATGGAAATGCGGAGATTAAAACCTGTCTAGTATACTTCCTCAACAGTGAGGCATAGGCTTTGGATTTAGTCACTTTCTTTTTTTTGCCATTGCCCTTTGGAACAGTTTCCCATTCCTACTTGGCTCACTTCTCACATCAGGACAGCAGCGATGGCATGTTCCACCCTGTAGAGCAGCTTGGGATTCTGGGACATCTGTGCTTCAAGGAATACCCGCCACTTAGAGGGGGAAGGATAGCTCAGTGGTTTGTGCATTGGCCTCCTAAACCCAGGGTTGTGAGTCCAATCCTGGAGGGAGCCTTTTAGGGATCTGAGGCAAATAGATTTAAAAAAAAAAAACAGTCAGGGATGGTGATAGGTCCTCCTGCGAGGGCAGGGGACTGGACTTGATGACCTCTGAAGGTCGCTTTCAGCTCTATGAGATAGGTGTAGCTCCATGTTTCACTTACACTCATGGAATAGTCTGGAGGTGGTGGATATCACCAATTACCCCTGCTGTGGTAGTCATAAAATATGATTCCTGCCATTTACTGGGCAGGGAGTAAACATATAACCATCAGCCTAGATCACAACACTGAGAAGGGACTGGATATGTGTGCATCACTTTAGATCATGACACTAAGCAGAGGCTGGCCAGCGATCCGAATTGTGACACTGAACAAGGAACAGCAAAGAGTGGACATGTAACTATCATTCTAAATCATAACCTTTGAAATAGGTGGACATGCAAGCATCACTTTAGATTGTAAATGGGAAGAGGACGGATGTGCACACATTGCTCTACATTGTGACACAGCACAGAACCAGCAGGGACTGGCCATGTGAGAGTGGACATAGGAATATCACTTTAGCTCATGATATCAAGCATAGAGTGCACCATTTCCATTAGTAGACCCTCTTTACAAACTTTCTCTGATAACTCACAGAGGGGCAAGGGGGCTAAGTCATTCTTATCCACATTTTAGCCATACAGAAACTATAGCACAGCAAGGCAAGGTGATCTGCATTTAAGCAAGCCAGACAGCAAGTCAGAGTGGGGATTAGTTTGCAGGACACCCCAACTCCCAGTCCTGCAGTCAGCCCTTTACACTAATTTCTCCTGACATTCTTGCATAGTTTCATCAGAATCAGATAGGTCATCAGAATGAGTTTCACTCCCCTGCTGATGCTTTCAGTAGTCCCATGATGGCAATCTGTGTTTGTAGTAATTCCTTAGAACTTAAGGCTGAGCTCTCTGGGGAGGCACTCCTCATTGACACAGAGAAGCACTCACAGGCTCGGAAGAGTCCTGGCTACATTTGGAAAATTGTTCCTATATTGACCAGGTCTACAATAGACTGAAAAGCCAAGCTAAGATATGCAGTTCCAGCTGTGACAATTGCATAGCTGAATCAACGTATAAAAAACATAAGAATGGCAATTACTGGGTCAGACCAAAGGTCTATCGAGCCCAATATCCCATCTGCCAACAGTGGCCAGAGCCACGTATCCCGGAGGGGATGGACCGAAGACAATGCTTGAGCGACTTGTCTCCTGTCATCCATCTCCATCCTTTGACAAACAGAGGCCAGGGACACCATTCCTACCCACTGGCTAATAGCCTTCTATGGACCTAACCTCCATGAATTTATCTAGCTCTTCTTTGAACTCTCTTATAGTCCCAGCCATATATTTGGCTGCTCTGGTAAGCAAATTGTCTAGTGGCCTGTCAGCAAGTAACCAGTTTCCCACCCCTGTGCCAGAGAAATGTAGTTTTTGGCCACAGTCTTCCTCCTTGTGTTGTAGGTTGTCTTTTAGATCTCCTGAGCCCTAGCTTTGGAGTACCCTGAAGATAAAGACCAAAATCCTGACTTTAATTCAATATTCAGTGGGATGGCAGCTTAGAGAGCAGAGGACAGGTGTGATGTGCTCTCAGTAGCCTGTGTTGTTGAGGAAGCATGCTGCAGCATTTTGTACCAGTTGAAGTTTAAGTGCTGAAAGACTTCTGGTATTCAGAGGTTTTGGGACACCCAGATCCCAGGATTGTGTCCCTGTCCATCTTGATTAATCAGCGTTGATCGTCTATACTCCATGAACATATTTGATTTTTTTTTAATCCAGTTACACAGTTGGACTTTGTGCTTTGTGAAGACCTTGTTCCTTATGTTTGTTTTAAATCTGCTGTGTATTATTTTCAACAGGTGACACTTGGCTCACAAGTTATGAGATGGAGTATGTTACTTTTATTCACTTTCTGCACACCATTCACGGTAGAACAGTCCTCTGTCATATCTCCCTTAGTCATCTCTTTTCTAAGATGAATAGTCAATCTTTTTTTAATCTCTCATCACAAAGCTGTTCCATACTTATAAAGTCAGAGCAGAAAGATCTCTGACTACTGCCTTAATGAGGTGATGAATCTGTCCAAAACAGGTGGCTGTGCAGTGATGCCATCGATCCTAATATATAGGCTAGAAATGAGGTTCAGGACATGATGGGATGCATGAGTTGGACCAGAGATGGCCTATGAAAGTTGTATGGAAGCAAGTGGAGATATGTTCTGTTTTCCTGTTATGATTTCTATCTTTAGACATTTATTAACAGCAAATTATCCCTTTGGGGATTGATTTAATCCAACACATTTTCCCTCACAATGTGGGATCTGAAGGTACTTTTACACTATTTTCTTCTCTTCAGGTTTCCATACTACTGTCATCACAATGATTTCTGACCATCTTCCAGAAGTACATTCAGTGATGATCCTAACAGCTGTCATATGATGACCTTTTGCAGAGTTAAAACCATGACATTGTCTCGTTTAGCAAACATGGGAAGTTCAGGGTCAAAAGGGCACACCTGCCAATACTAGAGGAAATACCTTGGTATGGTTATGTTTGTCACTCATCCAGTTTGCAAGCAGAGGTTGGGCAAAGAGGAATTATTTGGGTCATTTATAGTTCCAGTTCAGGAGGTAGTGTGTAATATTTCCTCCCATTGGAACGCTAACCTGGAAAACCTTGGTTATCCCAAGGAACACAATGCCTTGTCTTCCACCATGCAGCTATGGTTTAAATCGTGATGGGAACTTTCTGAGTCACTATAGGGGCTCGTCTGCATACTTGGCTCAATCTAATTCTTGACCTTCCCCCCACAACCCTCCACTCTCTGACTTGCTCACCTTGATTATCTTTTTCTGATTTGTCCTCCTTGCTTACTGTTTTTGGTTCTCTGTGCCTTAAATACTGAGTCTGTTCTGGTCTGGCTATGGTCTGAAGAAGTGGGTCTGTCCCACGAAAGCTCACCTAATAAACCATTTTGCTAGTCTTTAAAGTGCTACTTGACTGCTTTTTGTTTTCCTATACAGTGTGTCCCATGCTAAGTTGATCTGTCAGCACACTCTTTAGAAATGTGTCCCGTAGCCTGTATGCCATGCAGAATTTCCTTGGGATTAAATAATCTTAAACAATGATTTTTTTCTGTGCAATTTTTACCATTTGCAGCAGGCCATTTTGTTTCCCTCTAGAACGTACCTTCTTGAAAACATAACATCTCCAGGGCTCTTTTAATCCCAGTTAAATGTTTTAATATGGCTTTATTTGTTTCATGGGTCCTCATTACATTTTATAATCCATTGGTCATTGGCTCATCAGCTGGAATCAGGCGCTTGGCATGTGCAGCTGATAACAGACTGCTGTAACAACTAGGCTTCAAGCCCTCCTGGCCTTGTTACCCATAAGTCCTTTCCTCGTGTCCTGATAGAAGAGCCATACCAGAGCTTCTTTTCTGAGCAGTGCTTTGTTTCATTGCATAGCCCAGAATGTTTTCCCCATGTGGGAAGAAGGGGCTAAAACGGGCAGATATGAAAATGGGTGAATGAAATAGGACAATAAAGGTTGTTTAGGGATGTGCAACCCTTCTCCAGTGCCCTGCAGATATCTTCTATATGCTTCTCAATTTTAGGGGGTTTCTCTGAGTTAAAGATGACAATGGATATTACAGCTACTGAGCAAATCTTGTTTCTGTCATTCTTTTGGCACAAATGAATGGAGCAGACTGGAAATGTTTCCCACTCACTGAAGAAGACGACTGTCCAAAGTTCAGGGCAATTAGAATCAGACCTAAAGAGCATGAACAGTGTGCTATCAAAATAGGGTCCTTTAGGGTTATAACAAGAGCGAGGAAGATCACTTTTTCTGAAGAGAGGGAAGGAGAGACATCAGCACCCTAAAAGGGGTCTGAGTGCCCATTGCTTGGAAAGATGCGCCAAACCAGAAGATGAGTCTCTACAGTTCTCTGTCTGTGACTCAGAGATTACAACACAGAGGCTACATCTACACTTGGCCAAAACTTCGAAATGGCCATGCTCATGGCTAAATTGGAGAATGCTAATGAGGCTCTGAAATAAATAGGATAGGAATGATAGGCATAAGGGTTTTTTGACATTTGCAGGGTCCTTTTGAAAAGGACCCCCATGTAGACAAGCCGCGCGTGACGGAACGCAGCACTTTCGAACTGCTGCGGCTGGCAGCATGCTAATGAGGTGCTGAATATTCATTTCAGCTCCTCATTAGTATTTTCCAATTTGGCCATTAGCATGGCCATTTTGAAGTTTTGGCCAAGTGTAGATACAGCAGAAAGAGGAATTTTAAAATTGAAAGTGAAAAGACTGATTTGTCCCCCTCTTTAATAAGCAGTAATTCAGGGCCAGCCCAGCCTGTGAATTTGTAAGCTACCAAGAATTTTCCCCAGGTTTCTGTTCCTTCTAGAATTGTCTCTTGCTGGAGAGTCTGTAGTTTTACCTAATGTGCATTTCTGACACTGTCACCTGATAATGCTGCCAAGGAGCAGGAAGTTCCAGGAGAGTTTGTTGCAGCTTCACAAAGTTTCTCACTAACATCAAGATTGTACTTACTCAAGATGAGTCTGCTTTGAACCAAAGTTGAGCCTGACAGAGAATTTCCAGGCCTATGGAATGTCTTTGAGTGAGGCCCCTCTTCCCCACTGCCACCCATTCCCAGAAGCATTCAATGAAGCTACTGGGTTTTGTTTTGCAGAACCGTTTCGTGCAGAATTGAGACATTCTGCCGGTTTCTATGATTGCACAAACTTGCATTTGTTTCTAAACAAGGAGCATTTAGAGAGGAGCCAATACTAGAACTACCTAACGCCTATGCAAGTGCAGTATCATGTTCAGGTACAGGTTGTAGATTGTTAATAATGTGCTGGAGGGCTTTGAGTTGAGAGCTATAGGTGATGAGAAGCAGTGTTCTGTTATTAACTTTCTTGGGCCTTTCTAGAAGTAGCTGGTTTCTGGATATTCATCTGGCCCTGTCAATCTGTTTCTTTACTTCTCCTGGTGGGTACTTGAGGGTGAATCTACACTCGGGAAGAAAATTGATTTTAAATACGCAATTCTAGCTACACCATTAGCGTAGCTAGAATCAACATATCGGAATTGACTCTCTTGCCTATTGTAGTCTGGGCCTCTTTTGGGGTCAATGGCTGAGCCCACAGCAGTCGATTTTACCATGTTTTAATGGATGCAGCAAAAACTGAACTCTGGAAGATCGACCTTATTGTGGTCAATCTTCTCCTAAATATAGATTGGTCCTAAGTTTTATGAATGCCTGGTAGAGCTCTTGAAGTTTTTGGTCTCTATCTGTAGGCTTGGAGCAGATGTGGTTGTATCTAAAGGCTTGACTATAAATGATGGATGTGAGATGTGAGACAGTCAGACATGGATAACAGTTTGCAGGAAACCAACATGTGGGAGTCCCTACTCAGATACGGACAATTTAGGGAGGGGTGTTAATCCGTGATTTGCATGGATGTTTTAAAATGATTCCATAATTATGGCCAAGACAGCTCAGCTGCACCCTACAATGCTTTAACTCATCAAAATAGACATCACTGACAGGAATCTACATTCATTTCTAAAACATCTGTCTTGAAATTAGTCACTGTCTGACCTTTGACCTTTCCTAATAATGCCCCGGGTACAAATGCCTGTTACTTGAGGAGTCACACATTTTTGTATCCATGGAAACTCTGGTGGGTCAAAAGCGTGTGTGGGATGACGGAGAATGTGAGGAAGGGAAGAAGGTATGTGTGATAGAATGTAGGTGCACATGATTGGTGCATAAGAGTACAGAGACTGCACCCAAGACTGAGGGATTGTGCCTGTGTGTGTTGGGGTGGGCAGTACTGCATAGGTGTGGTGTAAGGGTTTCAACTGTATGCACATATACAAAATATGTATGTGGCTCTGGCAATCATTTCCATTGCTTTTGATTAGAAAAATACTTTTACTTACATAAAAAGGCTCTTTGTTTTTCAAGTCTATTAGGAACAATAAAATAGGTGATAAGGAAGGAAGAAGAGCAGGTTGTAGGCATGAATGGGAAAGGAGGTGAATGCAGAACCGTCTAGAAAGTATGGTGTATATAATGAAAGAGTTCAAAAGGCAGTGTGTAAAATGGTTTGGTTTCAGATATTTCAAGCATCCTTCCCCATGAGAGACTATTCCAGCCAGACAGATTGTGCTGTCAGGACAATGTTTCTAATATTTACCCTGAATTTTCTCTTCCTCGAGTCCCTCCTATTGTTCTTGGATCTGATGGCACCCCTTCATGATGCACCCCCCAGACATCCATAAAGTCATTCCTGAAAACTCCCCTGCTCTGTAAAGCCTGCAATGGAAAATGGTCATATGACACCTCACAACCATCATCTCCTCTGTTCGTATTTTTGCCCCTAATATGTCAGGTCCTCATGGCAAAGACAAAAGTCCATTTGCTGTTTGGACATTTTACTTGATATAACTGCTGTGCACAGTGATATAGCTAAATAAACATATTATTATCATCAATAATAGGACGTTTAGCTCAAGAAAGTTTCCCATCAGCTGGGCAGGACCCCTTCATAAACAAGTGCTGATGGTTGGGAGAGGAAGTAAGCAGACTGAGGTTAAGATCATGAACTTTCTACAGAGTAAAACATCTTCCGTGTTTCTAATCCCTCAAGAAAAAGAACAAGGAAATGTCAAGTACAATGAAGTTCCACCAGAGGGCACTTGAGCTGTATTTGTCCACAATATCTAGGGGTGAATAAAAACAAAAAGCAGACAAGTAGCACTTTAAAGACTAGCAAACTGGTTTATTAGGTGAGCTTTCGTGGGATAGATCCACTTCTTCAGACCATAGCCAGACCAGAACAGACTCTGGTCTGGCTATGGTCTGAAGAAGTGGGTCTGTCCCATGAAAGCTCACCTAATAAACCATTTTGCTAGTCTTTAAAGTGCTACTTGACTGCTTTTTGTTTTGATAGTGTATAGACTAGCACGGCTTCCTCTTTGTTACTATTCAACCTGTAGGGGTGAATAAGTACAGTACCTAGTGACAATTCAGAAGTGGAAGGTAACAGGGCTGGCAACTGTTGGAGGTTATAAATATTTGGTGAGCAGTGCACAGTAATCATTGTTCCCCTCACATATGTAACCCCCCTCCCCAACTTTCCTCTCTGAGTTACTCAGGAGCAGGCAACACTCACCTTTGTGTCTATGTACGTGGTGTTGCTGATATTAAAGGAGACCCTGAGTATTCCAGTGGTGATGTTGAACAGGTGGGAATTTCTATCCATCCCTTGGCTTCAGTCCCTTACTTCTAAAGGAATTAAAAATTGGTGCTGACTTAACCTGGCTGATCTTTGTACATGTTCAGTGGAGTGACTTGGTATTCTCCGGGAATAAATACATTCTAATAATAATCTGTGCCATGGATCTAATGCAAAAATAACTGTTTAAATAATGTACCTCTATGTACTTAAATTAGACTTAGCACACATTTATTTAATAGCGTAAAGAAACAGGGTTTAGCAAACTAAAATTAAATATCACTCCCATTATTTAAATCCACACATGTGCAGTTAAATAAAATCAAATAACAAATAAAGTATACATTAATGAATGAAACTTAACAGGTATTTGCATTGTTATCATTTACCCCACTCCAGAATGTACACTCCTTTGGATTTCAAAGACATTTGCATGGGCACACTTGAAGATCTGCAGCGAGAGTGGAGACACAACTGTGCAGGTTCTGTGTCAGTCCTGCCCAGACAACAAGCTGCACAACCCCTCCTAAGCTGGAGCTGGCGGCACCGAATGCCAGCAGTTCTGGGTCCTGGCTCACTGGGTGTATCACTCTTCCCAAAACAACAGTCACAATTACACTTCCTTCCCTGCAGGCCCTTTTCCACCAGCTCCTCCCACAACAAGGCTAGGTTTACACTGTTCCCGAAACTTGAAATAAACTACACAAATTGTGTATTCTGAGTTAATTTTGAAATAGGGTTTTTTGAGATTTGACTGTTTACACAGCACCAAATGTTGAAATACTGCTCTATTTTGAGGCATCCCTTACTCCTCCTGCAACAAGTTGTGGAGGGATGCCAAAATAGTGTGTCCGTTATTTCACAAATATTTAACAATAATAGGTGTGTTTCATAGACAAGGAATAGCTGTTTTGGGATACCTTAGCACTGTATGCAGTGTAGACATAGCCCAAGTCTCTCCCCTTCAGGGAAAACAAGCAACAGACTTTGAAGCTCCCTGCTGGATCGAAGTCCTAGCAGGCTCTGGCTTCCCACCAGCAGCTCCTGGTTTGCACAGAGCTCCACACCAGCAATCTCGCTCTTCTCTGCAAAATGCAGCCTACCATCTGCTCTCTCGGCCTTAAACACAACAGACAGCAGTTTCCTCTTTTTTCCCAAGTCATCATGGGAGATTTAGTTTCTAAGGCAAGATTACAATACATTGGATCTCCCCAATAAAGGCCAGAAGCTCCTATAGTAAAAGCGGCCTACACATAAATTCTAAAATTACCTTCCAACTGTAAGTTTTGCTTGCTGTTAATGGGCAAAATTAGGAGGAAAAGTAACTGAAATTTGGGCTTAGATTGAAAAAAATAAATAGCCAGCTTGCATCCATATGCATATATCAGCCTCAGAAAGCTGGTAGGGACATATTAGACTTTTAAAATTTGCTAATTTTAAGTAGGACTACCAAGTCAAAGTATTGAGCTGTTCTGTGAAGTTTGTTCCCCACAGAAGGCCTGTTGTTCCAGCTCATCACAAAGGGCTCAGTATGATTCTCTTGAAGCAATTCCATTCTTGGGAAATGGAATGTGTAGCACCTATCCAAAATTCCTTGCATTTTTAGTTCATTCATAAATCCCAGGTAGAGGCTATGTCTAAACTAGAAGCATCTGTCTACAAAAAAAAAAGGCGGGGGGCAGTCAAGTAGCACTTTAAAGACTAGCAAAATAATTTATTAGGTGAGCTTTCATGGGACAGACCCACTTGTTCAGACCATGAAAGCTCACCTAATAAATTATCTTGCTAGTCTTTAAAGTGCTACTTGACTGCTTTTTGTTTTGATAGTGTATAGACTAGCACAGCTCCCTCTCTGTTACTGTCTACAAAAGTTACTGTAAGACGAGATGTTCCTACAAAACTTTGGTCAACAGACTGCGTCTACACATAAAAGCGGATTGATCTTTTGATCCACTCTGTCAACAAAAGGGTCCCTCCAGTGCATCTACATAGCTTTTTTGTTGACAGTTTGTGTCAGCAAAATGCCTTTTGTGTGTAGATGCTCTATGAGTTTTGCCTACAAAACTCTAGTATAGACGTAGCTGGGCAGGATAGCACTACTCTACGGCAAGTGCTCAGGCACCACAACATGTCAGGTTGGGGTAAATGACGGTCTTATATTGTTTGTCTAGTTCTGGTTCCCCCATTTGTGAAGCCTACAACCCAGTAAAAAGGTTTCTTTGAATTAGGGCATTAGAGCAGGTGTTTTCATTTCTGCTGGGCTTTACACACATTTAACAGACAGGATTCCTACCCTGAAGCAATTTCAGTCTAACTCAAAGTATTGCCAATCCCAGCTGTTTAAAAAGAAAACAAACAAACAAACAAACAAAAAACCCCACTGCCAACATGAGAATGGCTTAAAAGTTGAGAGATTTTAAATAATCACTTTTGGTTTCTTTATATTTGCCTTTTGTTTTCCTAAGATTTAGAGTTTACTCAGGTCACACGTTGAAACTTTTCTCTGCAACGATGAAGTCTAGAAACTTCCTGAAAATGTGAGATGTCCGTGTAATCAGACAATGTTAAAGGCTGGAGCTTTAGGAACACAGCACATGCCTCCAGACTCTGCAAAAAGAAACAACATAGGACTAAAGAATGGTGCTGCTATCTTCTATTAGAACTACAAGAAGTCTTGTGGCACCTTATAGACTAACAGATATTTTGAAGCATAAGCTTTCGTGGGCAAAGACCCGCTTCATCAGATGCATGAGTGGGGGGATGGTTTCAGAGGGGTATTTAAAGAGCAGGCTCCCAGTAGGAGGGAGGGCCAGAGCTGACAAGGTCTATTCAGCAAGGTGGAAATGGCCCAGTATTAACAGTACTTATCAAAACAGAAAAAACAAGTCACATCAGATGGGGGATGTGAGCCTTTGTCAGAGTCTAATAGGGAGCTATTAGGGTGCTAATAGGGTGCTAATAGCGCCCCATTAGACTCTGACAAAGACTCTCATCCTCCTGGCTGATCTGACTTGTTTTTTCCTCTTTTGATAAGTACTGTTGATACTGGGCCATTTCCACCTTGCTGAATAGACCTTGTCAGCTCTGGCCCTCCCTCTTACTGGGACCCTGCTCTTTAAATACCCCTCTGAAACCATCCCCCCCACTCATGCATCTGATGAAGCGGGTCTTTGCCCACGAAAGCTTATGCTCCAAAATATCTGTTAGTCTATAAGGTGCCACAAGACTTCTTGTTGTTCTCAAAGCTGCAGACTAACACGGCTACCTCTCTGATACTATATTAGAACTGCAGACAATGGCTTCTGGTCTGCACATAAGCAGGTCTGAGAGTCAGAGGGGAGGTTAAGTGAACTCCGTGTTTTTCTTCATTTCTCTGATTTGCATATGTATACAGCCTGCAGCTGTGTGCAGTGAATGGCTACAGAGAATATATTTTCCCCACTCTCAGAGATACAGGCCTCCATGGTTCTGATGAATGTTGGCACCCAGACTCCCATCCCTCCGGGGCAGGAATCTCGGAGCAGAGCTCCACAGCAAACGGCTGCCTGGAGCCGTTTTTCCTCTGCTTCTATGTTGAGTATGTTGTTAGAGAGTGTCTGATTCCAGATGCTGTTGTGCTGCACAATTGAAAATTCATTTCAAACAGATGATATTAATATATTTGTAAAACAAACTTTGCTTGAGAATAGGCAGAAGTCTGAAGCAGCCAATATATGACTGGCTGATTTCAGACAATGCTGTCTCTGTCCAGACAACAGACACAAAATCTGAGTTCTCCTAATTCAGAGCATCTTTGCTTACAGTTGCTGAATTATTAAAAATGCCATAATTAAAGAAAATCATAAGATACCATGAATTACTGGGATTATTTTCAGTGAGCTTTGGCCTTCGGCATTTCTTAACAGGCTGACCACTCTTGGCCTATTGATCCCTCACCTTTAAGAAAGTATCCCCACTACAACTAACACCCCAGACATTTCCTCACTTAAAACAGACACTCCCTCAATCGGACTTAAATCTAGTGTTGCCCAGGATTATGGGGCTGCCTTTCAGACCTTTAGCTACCTGTTGCTTACTGCACCTATCTTGGAAAGCAGTCGTATTAGCTGCAATCGCATCAGCCCACAGAGGCTTCAAATTAAGAGACCTTACATCTGAGCCCCCTTATACCATCTTCTAAAAAGATAAGGTGCAGTTAAGATCACACCCAGCCTTGCTTCCCAAGGTGGTCATGTATTTCCATACAAATCAGGAAATTTTTCTCCCGTTTTCTTCCCCAAACTCCATTCAGATAGCAGAAAGCAGGCTCTTCATTCCTTGGACCTAAGAAGGGTGTTGGCTTTTTACACAAAATGGACAAAGATTTTCAGAAAAACAATTCAGCTTTTCATCTCTGTTGCAGACAGAATGAAGGGGCTTCCAATTTCATCACAACGCGTTTCAACCTGGCTCACAGCTTGCATTAAATTCTGTTATGTTTTAGCCAACTTTATTCCTTCAGCTCTAACTGCACACTCTACTTGAGCCCAAGCTGCCTCAACAGCCTACTTAGCACATGTAACAATTCTTGATATTTGTAGGGCTGCCATGTGGTCCTCAATGAATAACAGCTCTGTCCCTCATGACCTTGCTAACTTTGAACTGATGAATTTGAGATGAAAGCTCCCTTGACCCAAACCGGAGTGGCTGTGTTCTTGACTTTCTAACTGACCAAACCACTTATGTGTTCCCACCGTCCACCCCCACCCCATCACTGTAGTACCTGTGAAGAATCATGATCACGAATGGATTTGTACTCACCAATACCCATGATGTAGGTAAATATACACATTTTAGAAATGAGAAATTGACATACAGAGACAGTTTATTTTCTAGAAGCATGTGGAAATTAACCCAGGATCCTGAAGACTCATTCCAAACCTCACCCACAAAATTACTGCTTCATCTTACGAGAGCGTATTAACGGAAGCACTGATAGCTACGGTACTTTCACATTTCATGGGATCACATGCTGGTCTCTTCCACAGTTCTAAATAACTAGGCTGCTCATCTTGCATTACTACGCATTTATCCTGGTTGGGAGTTAATTATGGATTGTGACAACTCTGGAACTGACATGGAAGACATGGATTTTACCTGCACACTGTGCTCTAGAAAATGATTGGCTACATTTATTAGCAAGCTTCCATTGCATGGTATGGTGAAATCTGGTTTGGGCTTTAGTGAGGAAATGGCACATAGAAGAGACTTTGTATTTGACATTTTGTTGCTCTGGCCAGTGAAAAACAACTTACTCAGAAAATAAACTTTGAACATGCTCATCTCAGACTTCTATTGCTACATGACTGCCAGGAAAAGCTGGAATCGGTTCAGCCTTGTAAATTGCATCCTGAGGTCACACAGAATACATTCTTCCTGCAGTGAACTGCCTATGTAAAATGTAAATAATCCATGTTCTGACTCACCTTGGGTGAAAGTGATCATGAAATCATAGAGTTCACAATTCTAAGGAAGGGAAGAAGGGAAAACAGCAAAATAGAGATAATGGAATTCAGGAGGGCAGGTTTTGATAAACTCAGAGCTGGTAGGTAAGGTCCCATGGGAAGCAAAACTGAGGGGAAAAACAGCTGAGGAGAGTTGGCAGTTTTTCAAAGGGACATTATTAAGGGCCCAAAAGCAACCTATCCCGCTGCGTAGGAAAGATAGAAAATATGGCAAAAGACCGTCTTGGCTTAACCAGGAGACCGTGCATGATCTCAAAATAAAAAAGGAATCATATAAAAATGGAAACAAAGACAAATTACAAAGGGTGAATATAGGCTAAGAACACAAGAATGCAGGAGCAAGATTAGAAAGGCTAAGGCACAAAATGAGCACAAACTAGCTACAGGCATAAAGGGAAGCAAGAAGGCTTTTTATAAATATATTAGAAACAAGAGGAAGACCAGGGACAGGGTAGGGCCATTGCTCAGTGAGGAGGGAGAAACAGTAACCAGGAACTTGAAAATGGCACAGATGCTTAATGACTTCTTTGTTTCGGTCTTCACTGAGAGTCTGATCAAGGAATGCCCAACACTGTGAATGGTAGTGGGAAAGGGGTAGGGTTAGAAGTTGAAATAAAAAAAAGAACAAGTTAAAAATCACTTAGAAAAATTAGATGTCTGCAAGTCATCAAGGCCTGATGAAATGCATCCTAGAATACTCAAGGAGCTGATAGAGGAGGTATCTGAGCCTTTAGCTATCATATTTGGAAAATCATGGGAGACAGGCTAGAGGGATGGGAACCGAAAAAATCCAGTCACTGTCCCTCACAGCCCTCCATATGAAGCTCCCAGGGCTGGTGAGAGGATCTCCTCCCCGCCAGCCCCAGCACAGAGCTACCTTGGCAGGCAGAGGGAAGCTTCTTCCCAACAGTTCTAACACTGAGGTGCTGCAGCTGGCAGAGAGTCCCCTACTCATCAGGGAGCTATCCAGGTAAACCTAGCCCCAGCCCCCTTCCCTACTTGAGCCCCCCCAAATCCAGAGCACCCTACTCCACCTGAAAGCGCTCATCCCTGGCCCCACCCCACAGCTCACCCCCAGTCCAGAGCCTGTATGCCCTTACACTCCAACCCTAAGCCCTTCCCCAATCTGGAGCCCCCTCCTCCACCCCAAATTTCTCATCCCCCAGTTTCATACAGACCTGCACCTTCAACCAGAGCCCTCACACTCCTTCCCTCCAATTCTCTGCTCTTGAGATCTCTCAGTTCTTTTCTTAACAGATCCTAAGGTGACAATACAGGATCAGAGTGGCACTTGACTAATCACATCAGCCACTCCCTGAGGGGATTATATACTTCCATACCTACGAATGTGATATATGCCATTTTGTGCCAGCAGTGCCCCTCTGCCATGTATTTTAGACAAATGGGACAGTCTCTGTGCCAAATGATGAATTGACATAAGTGTGACATCAGGACTGTGAACACACATAAACTTGATGAGGAACACTTTAACCTCCCTGGACATTCAATAATGGATTTAAAAGTAAGCATTCTACAAAAGAATTTCACCAGAAAATTACAAAGGGAGACATTTGAACAGAAGTTAATTTACAAATTTGAACTTTTAACCTTGGCCTGAACAGACATCTTAACTATTTTAAGGATTACAAGGGCAATTTCTGCACCTTTAATATTTGCAGGAAAGAGACACATCCTACTCAATTTGCTTCATTAACTGGTTCTACAACCTTTCCCTTCCCCCAACTATAAAAACCCTGGATTCTGTTTTCCCTCCATTTTTCGTGTGAGAAAGTGGGTATCGCTCATGAAAGCTCATGACCTAACAAATGTGTTAATCTCTAAAGCAAGGATGAGTCAACTTTTTACCTCAAGCCCCACTTTTTGTCCCTGCAATTAGCAAGACACCCCCACTCAACCCATCTAAAACGTTTTGGGAGGAAGGGAACTTCCAAGTTGCGCAGGTACTTCAAAGTGCCCATGGTTACGCTGCTTGCTGACACTTCGAAGTTAGCAACTTTGAAGTTCGCATGGTGGGAATTATGCTAATGAGGTGCTGCACGTGGTGGAGCACCTCATTGCTATTCTCCGATCGGGCTGATTAGCATGCCCCCTTCGAAGGAAGGGGCTAGTGTAGATGAGCTGTAGCAGATTTATTGCATCTGACAAAGTGGGTCTTTGCCCATGAAAGCTTATGGTCCAATAAATCTGTTTGTCTATAAAGTATCAAGAATTTCTTGTGGTTTTTGCGGATACAAATTAACACAGCTAATGCTCTGACACTGGTCAACATTTTTAATGAGATGGATGAGCCTATAACCCAGCAGCCAATTGTGCTGCACCCCCCTTAAAAAATTTCACACCCCTCCTGAAGGAGCCCATGCCACACTTTGCACACCCCTGCTGTAATGTGCTACAGGACTGCTTGTTATTTGTGAATCTACAAACTAACACAACTACTGTTGGTATATTTCTTTCCTATTATCACCATTTCATATTTTATCCATACAAACAGAGCAGTACAGGATCCTACCAGTCCCACATCAGAATCTTTACAGGTGAACAAGCATTTCCCTGTTAACCCATTTTGTAGGGTGAGATGACAACAATGACTGATATTCCCATTAACAGAAGTGACTGGCCGAGCCCTTGGTGACCAAAAGAACCATACTGGACTATTCACTGAAATTATCCTTCTATTATGAGCCTCTCAGTACTTATTTGTACAGTATCTCAACTGTTTTGATTTATACAGCATTAAAGCTTGATCCAGAAGCTCCCAGCCAAGGAGTGTGATGTGCATGTCTAAACATTGCTCTGGACATTTTTACATTTTGAGTGGCTGAACCCAGAGCACATGGTTGTTTGTGGGCTGATATGACTCAAAACTGACTTCACATTTAAAAAAAAATGGAAATTTGTCAAGTAATCAATCCACAGTGAAGTGAAAAAACATTAAAATAAAATTTGAAATTCCAAGACATTACACTCTGAAAAGTGACTATTCTGAAAAGATATGTCATCAGTGTTCTTATTATGTGTAAAGCTGGAAACAGCTGGGAAAACCCCTCAGGCTGCAAAGGCTGATAAATTCAGGAGGGTCAGATGAGTTCAGGATAAGATTTATTATTATCCAGGGAGAAAAAAAATGAAGAAAAAAATAAAAGAGAAACCATCCAAACCACAGCTTAGATACACAACATAGAGAGATTGATAGTAGCTGAGGCTAACCAGTGTGTGACAGATCAAGGATAGAAAATGGGAGTCTTTTTAGCACAAAGTAAGAGGAAAGCACGAGTCACGGGCATCGGGCAAAGCGGGTCTTTGCCCATGAAAGCTTGTGCTCCAAAATACTTGTTAGTCTATTAGGTGCCACAGGACTTCTTGTTGTTTTTGAAGATACTGACTAACTCTGCTACCTCTCTGATACAAGTCACAGGCAGGCATGGCTCAGAAAAGCAGCAGAACAAGCCAGCAGCCAGAGCATGTACACAAGCTCACAAGAACTTTGCTAGACTGAGCTCTAGCACCTGGGGAAATACTTGCTACTACCACATAACAAGACTAAATACAGAGAAGAATAAAGGCACAAGATACACCAGCCACTTCAGAAAATCAAGTTGTCAAATAAGAATCGGAAGATTTTTAATCACTGTTTGCCAGATACTGCATTTGGTACCTCACATCAGAAAATGGGAGTGTCAAGCTAAACAATTATAATGCACGTCTAACTAAGCTTCCCCTGAAAATGATCCAGTATTTGCTGAACACACTAGTCTCTTTGCTCCTTGGCATAATGACAAGAAACAGCCTAATGCCTGCCTCTGGCTTGTCCTAGGTGCCCATAAGATAATGGATTGAGTTTGACTCTATTGATTACATACAAAACCCTTAGCGGTAGAGACCTGAGGAAGTGAGGGATTTTAAAACCTAGGCCTGAGTTACCAGCTTTTCATGTTTGTTTGTCCCAGGCTTCTGAGGTCAGCTGTGTAGATATCATCTTACATCTTGAGGTTTCGTCTCTATTGAACTGGAGAAAGGGGTGGCTGGATAGCAAGTGTGAAAAAAATCAGGGTTTTGTTTTGTTTTACTTTGTTTTTTTGAGGAGAGATATAATAGCATATATAAGACTAAGCCCCTAAAATTGGAAGCAAGTCTGTGGGATACCCTCTTGGAGGAAGCCCTTTAGAGTGGCTACCTCACAGATCTTCATAATTTAGCACACTGTGCTTCAGACCCTGCTGGACTCATGTTTGGATATTTTACTGTTTTTGCCCTGTTGGCTCAAGATGACCATTCATCCCATTTTTACCAGGATAGTTCTTTATTTAAGCTGTATCACAGGTGTCCTGACTTTTTAAAGAAAATAGGCATGTTATCCCATATTTTGAGAGGCTCCTGTTCCCTGGCACTCTCTGTCTTGGGGTGGCAGCCTCTCCTGCCAAAGAGCTCCTCCACTGTGTGGCTGCCCTGTTCCCCGGAGCCCTGCACTTTGTGGCAGCAGCTTCTGTTGCAGGGGAGCATCTCTGTGGGGCAGCTGCCCCATTCCCTGGCACCCCACGGTGGCAACCCCCACTGCTGGCAAACTCCACAATAGGGTGGCTGCCTAATTCCCTGATGCCCTACAGTTAGGGGAGACAGCTCCCGCTGCCAGGGATTCCTTCCACAGACCTGCTGCCTTACTCCCTGGCTTCCATGCCTCAGGGAGGCAGCTCCTGTTTCATTCCCTGCCCCTTCTCCCTCTGCCAGAAGGCCCTGGAACACCCCTCCACCAAGGGGTTCTGGAGACCCCATCCTCTACTCCCCTTCATCCCTTGTGCCTCCCCACTTGAGGGTGCAGAGCAGCCATCCCCAGTGCCTCACCTTGGCACAGCAGCACACATCACCAAGGAGCCCTGATGTGGGACAGCAGCCCCGCTCCCATCCCTGGAGGCCAGTGTCCCGCATTTGCCATAGGGCAAGGTGGTCACCCAATGTTGACGGCTTTCTCTGGCTGTGGAACTTGGTTTGATTTTATTCTGGTTTATTTTGTACAAAATCCCAGACATAAAAATGGAGATAGGAACCTTATAAAATGGCAAATAATGAGAAAAACAATAACTAATGATACTTACGGGATCATTTGCCTTGAAAAAGCGTATAAAGCCTGCCACATCTCTTTTGTCATTTATTCTGAGTAAATAAAACTGGGAGTAACTGAATAGTAACAGAGAGGTAGCCATATTAGTCTGTACTCCAACAAAACAAAGCAGCAGAAATATAGCACTTTAAAGACTAATAAAATGATTTATTCTGTGATGAGCTTTCATGGGACAGATCCACTTCTTCAGATCAATTTAATTTCCAATACAGACTGACCCTGGTTCATATAATATAACCTTTCCTACTACTGTTCCACAAAGAAAAATGCATGAGGAATTTCTCTGTATTTTCCCTACACCTCCTAATACACATTCCATATAGACAATCTTTGGATCACATTCTAACTAGGTGATCAAGGAAGATTTCACCATTATCTTTGCTGATCTCTAAGTGTGAGAGAGAACTGGGTGCTCCCTCTAGTTAATTCTAGGGTCACAACAATATTTCCCATGGACCATTCCTGTTTTTATGTAAATAAATTGAAGTTATTTTGCAAATTGCAATTCTGAGTTGTGGCAATACTCTACAGTGGGTCTAGATAACCTACAGAAGATTTTCGATAACCATTAAGCGTGTCAAAGGATATGCAGATAGGTAATTGCTTATAAAGCAATAAATACAAGGTCAGGGTGGCCAAGTGTCTCATAATAAAACAAAACAAGTAGCAGCTGGGTGAACAGTAGTAACAGATGCAAGAAAAAAAAAGTAGGAGAAAGTTTTCAATGTTAGTTTGGATTAGGGTTTCCCATGAACTCATTGGAATGCTCTGTAGCAAGACAGCTGACTCCTTTGGAATCTTACTGCTGTGGTTCTTGAGACTCAGCTGAATCTCCATCATTGCATTTAGTAGGATTTCCACTGTTTCCAAACATCTCTTGTGGGGAGTTATTTCACTGACTTCCTCTTAGTACCACTGAATTCTCATGAAGCCAGCAGACATGTCATGCAGCTCTCCATGATCTATAACCAACCATTCAAAGAAACAAGATAGAATTGATCAGAATACTTCACTTAGTGCTTAAATATCTCCATAGTAAGACAAAGCAAACATCTGATCTCTTTTTGAATACATGGGAACTGGAGATGGGACACCAGAGATAGAATGCAAAGATTAAATAACTGGGTATGTCTATGCAAGTAACTGGTTTTCTTCTAATGACATAAAACAGTCTTCCTGAGTCAGGATGGGGTTTGGAATGAAGAATATACATATAGTTCCCAGGAATAGTTTGGACGTGTTCGATGCAGTAAACAAATATGCAGGTGCTATAGATGTATTGTGTGATTAATAGTGATTTATAGTAGAATCCTGATCCATGATCAACTGAAGTCAATGTCAAAGCCTTGGTGACTTCGGTGATATGGGATAAGGGATTTTAGACTCTAACCTCTGGAGGGCAGAGATTATGTCTCTGTGCCTACAGAGACATTATGTGCAATGCCCAGCAGGGACTTCCCTAGGGACAGGTGCAGGGCCTGGGGCAACCACCACTCTGCCCCAGGCCAAACCCTGACCCCTTTCCGCCTCACCCTTCTCCACCCCTGTATTACTGCCATCTTGCTTCTTTCCACCCCCATTACGCCCCTTCCCCAAGGCTCCCTCCTGGAAGGTACATAATCTGGGGGATTACCAGGGGCCTAGCTTTGGGAAGCAGCGGGGGTTGGGCCATCACACTCACTGTGGCAGTGAGAGCTGAGGCAAATAGAACTACCTAGAAGCCTGCTCCATTCTCCGAGTGGCTCAGACTCAGGGGAGCAGAGTGTAGTGTGCTGAGGCTGTCTTCCTCCCCTTTCCACCATCACAGTGAAACAAAGCAATCAGGCTGGTAGAGGGCAGCAGAGTGGAGCAGTCTGCTAGATCACTCTACTTCCTGCAGCTCCCACCACCGGGGTGAGTGCAGGGAGGGGCCCTGCTGCCATCCTGAAACAGGCCCTGAAGTAATCCCCCAGGCTGCCCTGGGCCCTCCGAGCTACTATCAATATGGGGGACCATCCCATCCAAAGGACAGTTAGAGTGGCCATCACAGGGCTCCTGCAAAGTGTTGAGCCCAGCACATCAGACTCCTAGTTCAGATTGATTGATGTCTCTGTGTATTACTTCAACATAAATATGAGTTATATATTAAGACTAGAAGAGCTAGGAAATGAGGAAGGTAATTGGAGAAGATAAAGCCCATTTCATATGGTAATCTAATTCCAGATAAACCTCTGAAAGTAATATATATCCACATTCATCATAAGACTCTATTTATTGTTCTGTGTGAGTCTCTCTCAAAAGTTTTCAGAAATCTCCAATTATCGAAACATTTGAGACCTGTTCTCCCAACAAATTAAAATGCTTGGCTATGAAAGACAGAGCTAGGATTATGGGTTATACTAGCAAATTATAAAGTATATGATACCATTATCTTTTTATTGAGATATTTTACTATTTTCCATCTATATAAGGTATGGCAGTGCAACAATAAATGACAAATCTTAACAGAAACTTCCACCAAAGAATGGCCTTTTGCTTCTATTTTAAGTGAAGGAAACTCAGATGTTATGACACTCTCCTATTAAATGACTTTATTTTAAAAATGAAAGGTCATGCATATTATCAGCTTATTGGAGAACAGAACAGTTATTCATTGTATTACTATTGTGTTCTGGCTGGCTCAGAGAAGAGACTAAATCATGCTGCTCTCTCTCAAGTTTTCAGGACCATCCAATTCTGGCACAAAAAAAAAAAAAAAAAGCACTGCTGCTACTAGTGCAGCCCAATATGCTGTTAGCCTTCTTGGCTACAAGGGCACATTGTTGACTCATGTCCAGATTCTCATCCACTGTAATTGCCAGGTCAGCATATGTAACCTTTCTGCCAGAGTTGGCAAAAGCAAGGGCTGGGTTCAGTATCTAGGGGTTCCTTTTCAATAATACCACACCAAAACCAACTCAAGCCCCCAACCACTGACCTGAGACAATTAAACACTGCCCTCTGGCCTCTCTACATGGTCATTCTTCCCCTTCTGCAAGCAGATAGCCTGAGTATAGCAAAACAAACAAACAAAAAACAAACAAAACCCAAAAAAACCAACCAAACAAAAAACTCACAACCAAAAACTTGTAATAAAAGGAAGGAAGTGAGTCAGAATTATTTTGGAAAAATGCCATAAATAGAGTTCAAAAACACAAACCTGAGCCCAAAACACACACTCCAGGTAAGTGGGGCAATGTCTTTCCTGACAGGTTCTTAGGCCCAGCAGCCCAAAAATCCCTTTAACATGTCCATACTTTCTTTGCACCCCACTCACAATTGCTGTCTTTGGTTAGTGGAACTTCAGAATTCAGTAGCTCCGTTAAAGAATTCACCTCCCAGCCTGGGTGGCAGATGGTAAGGAGGCACATTATATGCTCAGGCCTCACCCATCACCCTACTGGCCAAGCTGCTGCTCAACAACCACCTATGCAGAGTGAATAGTAACGTAGGGAAAGTCGTGCTAGTCTATACACTATCAAAACAAAAAAGCAGTCAAGTAGCAGTTTAAAGACTAACAAAATAATTTATTAGGTGAGCTTTCGTGGGACAGACCATGAAGTAGGTCTGTCCCATGAATGCTCACCTAATAAATTATTTTGTTAGTCTTTAAAGTGCTACTTGACTGCTTTTTTGTTTTTATGCAGAGTGAGTATGCCCATGCAAATAAAATGAGGACCTAATATCCTCTTTCACAACTCTCCACTAGATGTCAGTGAGGAGCTCAGTCAGACAGCTTAGGCATGTCTCACAGGAACTGTAACAGTGATCCCATAAAAATCAAATCATAAAAATCAAAAGTGCCGAAGAAACTTACTCCTGACAAGCTGATGTTCTGTGCAGCAATCTGATTGCCCAGCACAATTAGAAACTTGCTTTGTGTCGGTATCCATTTCTGCTCTCCTTCCATCCCTGCTATGACCAAAGTGAAACTAAGGAAAGTAGGCAATGAGCCTAACACATTATCTAATACATTACTCTGCAACGCTACGTAAGAGAGCGTGGCTAGATGCCTAGTTCCAGTCTTTCACACCCTGCTCCAGATGGCACAAGGGTATGCTGAAACAGTTTGGTCGAGCCCTGTCTGAGGAGAATTTCTCTCATATCCTTTTAGCAAGCTAAGGTAATGCTGATCTAAAAGGAATTAGTTCCAGTCTTCCTTGCCTGAAGGATGATGAATGTGCCAGCGGCCCTGTAGGCTGGAGAAAATAGGGTGGGTCAGAGGGCTCCAATGGGGTTTGATTAGTCTTGGGGAAAGAGAGGAGAAGAGCAGATAAATGGAAAAGTCCTTTTGGCTCTTCATGCCTATGTTCAAGGCAGGTGAGCTCTGCTGGTTTATGAGGGGCTTCTTATCTTTTCTAAAACCAATAATCTGTAACCCCCCAGATTCCATTAATCATAACAATAATGATTTAATTTTGAAACAGATTTTCTGTTATATTTTGCCCTTGTTATTTCTGATTTGAATTATTTAGAGAGAGTGCAGATATCGCTATGGCATGTGATCCTTTCCCCTGGTTAAAAGTTCACCATTCTGTCCTGTCCTCCCTTTCGTGAAAAAGAAGCCTGATTTTTATGATTGAACAGTGTTCTCCTCTCTACAACTCCCTGGGAGGAGATTATTTTCTGTCCTGAATTTGGGGGTGGGGCCAGCCCAAGTGAACTATGACTTTGCCCCCTGCTCCCCACCATTCAATATAGAGAAAAATTAGAAGTCTAGCATGAAATTTGCCTTTATTTACTTGCCATTTAAAATAAATAAAGTCAAAGTAGATATATTTTATTGATTTTTTCTACTTTTCATTAATGCTAACACAATTGTATTGTACAGGGTAAACTGCCCAGTAGGTGACACTTTTAAAGTTTTAGTCATTGGAGTTGTACAGTGTTTCTAGTCAGTGTTATGAACAGTTGCATTTCAAATTGCAATTGTCTCCCTTCCAAAGGAACTGATTTTTGGGAAGCCATGAAACTCTTTATTCCTTGAAACTCCCTTTTGCACCTTCTTTTGTGCTTACAGTAACAGAGAGGAAGCCATCCTAGTCTATACACTATCAAAACAAAAAGCAGTCAAGTAGCACTTTAAAGACAAGCAAAATAGCTTATTAGGTGAGCTTTCCATGAAAGGTCACCTAATAAACTATTTTGCTAGTCTTTAAAGTGCTACTTGACTGCTTTTTGCTTTGATTTTGTGCTTACAGTGTGTGTATCCTGCTTGTCCCTACACTGGAATTCAGGGAATTTGGGGCCCTTCTCAGATAAGCAGATGAAGTTGTACCAAGAAAAGCTATAAAAGTGTGAAGGAAACAAGAGCGCTAAAGAAACAGTGTGATAAAACAACAATGGGAAGAAAGTTTCAGGGCAGGACATAGAAGCTGAACTGGATAGGTACCTAGAAGAGTAAATTCCAGGACTAAAGAAAAATCAGAGCTAAAGCTCAGTAGATGCAAGAAAAGAGACACAATGGTGCTCTCCTGAGTAAATTAGAAAAACATAAGAAGAGTTCATTAATTTACTGAGGCCAAGCATGGAAGAGATCAAGTATCCAGAGTAGGAACCCAGTACATCTGTATTGAGAATCTTTCTCATCAAACCACAGCAAGGAAGCTGATGTGTCATTTAAGCCTGGGGGAACATACTAGGAAGAGAATCCAGTACCAGCATGTGATGGTACACACCCTGTGTTGAAGCAGCAGCACAGGACTGCACTCAGGCATGGCTGGCAGCAGGTGTGCTCTTAGGTTAGTAATCTGCTATAGAAAAGTAAACATTGAGATTATTTTTGTGAATTATATAACTGAGAAAACTGGTGCACAATTCAGACCATTAATAAGGTGAAAGGCAATGTGCTAAAGCACCTTAAGAAAATATACAAATCAAACAAAGTCCACGGCAAACTGAGAAAAAAACTGACTGGCCTTTCAGTAAAGTTCCTTGATAAAATCACACTGGCTATCTAAACGTACCTGTTAGCAGCATGATTTAAGTTGGGCCCTTGCAGTTCCTATGATTTCTTTCAAATCTCTGTTGCTGCCACATCACAACACCACTTGGATACCTCATTACTATTTACATAAATCCTCTAACTTCCAAAGGACAGCAGGATTTCCTAGTTTCCTCAACTTTCCTTGTCACCATCTAAAATAGCATATGCAGTAGATCATTGAATTACCTTCACATATAGCTGATCCTATATGTGGATGAAAGGCTGGATATGAGTAGACAGTGTGCCCTTGTGGCCAAGAAGGCTAACGGCATACTCGGGTGCATTAAGAGGAGCATTTCAAGCAGATCTAGAGAAGTAATTATTCCTCTTTATTTGGCACTGGTGAGGCCACATCTGGAATATTGTGTACAGTTTTAGGCCCCCCAGTATAAAAAGGATGTGGATTTGCTGGAGCAGGTTCAGCGAAGGGCACCAAAAATGATTAAGGGTCTGGAGCACAAGACCGATGAGGATACGCTGAGGGATTTGGGCTTGTTTAGTTTACAGAAGAGAGGACTTAGAGGTGATTTAATACCAGCCTTCAACTTCCTGAAGGGGAGCTCTAAAAAGGAGGGTGAGAAACTGTTCTCAGTGTTGTCAGATGGCAGAACAAGGAGTAATGGTCTGAAGTTGAAGAGGGAAAGCTATAGGTTAGATATTAGGAAAAACTACTTCACCAGGCGGGTGGTGAAGCATTGGAATGTTGCTGGAAGTGCATGAGAATGTGCTTTTGATCTTGTAACTAACATGGTTAGGTCCAGTGATAGTATCCCCAGAATAAATATCAAAACAAAAAGCAGTCAAGTAGCACTTTAAAGACTAGCAAAATAGTTTATTAGGTGAGCTTTCGTGGGACAGACCCACTTCGTCAGACCATAGCCAGACCAGAACAGACTGGTCTGGCTATGGTCTGAACAAGTGGGTCTGTCCCGCGAAAGCTCACCTAATAAACTATTTTGCTAGTCTTTAAAGTGCTACTTGACTGCTTTTTGTTTTGATTGTGTATAGACTGGCATGGCTTTCTCTTTGTTACTATCCAGAATAAATATGTGGACAAAGTTGGCAGTGGTTGAGAAAAACTGGTTTAAATGGCTGTGATGGGGTCAGCATACGCCAAACCGTTGGTGGAGGTTGTCCCATCCCTCCAGCTGTTCCAAACATGCTCAGTGTGCTGGATGAGTATAAAGGGAAGCAGCTCAGCTCACTCTGGGATGGATGCCAGAGAGGGAGGACCTGTTGTAGTAGCTCCCGAGGCAAACCAGCTCCATGTCCTAACTGCGGGAACCCGAAGGAGTGACGTGCATGATGGAGCCTGATGACCCTGAAGCTTCCTGCATTTCCCCACCACCAGAGAAGGCAGGAAGTGACCTGTGCAAGTGTTATCTCCCACACCTTGTTATCCCCACCCTTGCTCTGGTTTATTTATACCTGGCCCTGCGGATTTCCAAGACCAGCATCTGATGAAGTGAGTCTGTGCTCACGAAAGCTCATGCTCAAAACTTTTCTGTTAGTCTATAAGGTGCCACAGGACCCTTCGTTGCTGTTACAGATCCAGAGTAACACAGCTACCCCTCCGATACTTCCTAGTAAGCTCAGTTTGTTTTCTTACTTTTCCCAGTGGGCAATTCAGTTTTATAAATGGCTTGGGGGTACACTGAGGTCTTCCAGGGGGTACATCACCTTATTCATATATTTGCCTAGTTTTACAATGGGCTACTTGAAAAACACTACTAAAATCAGTACAATCTAAAAGTTCATTCAGACAGTGATTTGTTTCGACTGCTTCATATGCCTTACGCTGACAGCTAAGTACAATATTTCTATTCCAATTCACTTATTTGATAATAAGATGAAAGAAAGTCAGCTAGTTTTAAGTTGTATCTTCAGTGATATTTTTGCATGGTTTTTGTAAGTAAGTAGTTTTTAAGTGAGGTGTAAATCGGTGGAATGCAAAACAAATCTCACTTCTGAAAAGGGTACAGTAATCTGGAAAGATTGAATGGCACTTGTTTCAAGACCTCAGATCACCTTAGGACCGTGTTTCTCAACTGGTGATATGTGTACCCTTAGTCTTGGGGTACTTAAAATTTGTTTAAAGGGGTAGTTTATAAAAAAGGATGCAAAACACTAATCTAAATAGATCACTTATAGAATGAGGCAAGTTTCATTATAGCTAACATGCCATTAGTATTAAAGTGTCATTATTATGCACTTGTGTCACATTTTTGTCATCAGTTGTAGAAAGCAGGTGGGGCTTGCTGGAGCAAGAAACTAAATAGCAGCACCAGATATGACCAAAAGAATTCTATTATCTTAAAGTCATAATCTGTCTGAAAGTCAATGTTACTATTGACTGAAAATGATGAACAAACACACAGAAGCTTATGTGCTCACTTTGGCATGCACAAACTTTTTGCTCTTTTTGATGCAGATGGGTGACTATTGAAATAAATTGTATTTATCACGTTTTAGGTTATTCTATAATAAATAGATATGCTATTTCTAACTCCAAGCATTCCAAATTCATGAATCAGTTGCCAAAATTAGGAGATAGGTTGGAAAATGAGACTTTAAAATGATAAATGTTAATGATAATTTTTATTTGTCTTCTAGTTGTTCAGTCTTATGTGTCATAATTTCAAGCTCTTCTCCAAAACCAGGAGAGCTGGAAATTTTTTAAAAACAAAGATGAGATTCAAAGATGAGATACCGTCAAAAGCTGGAACATTAAGAAAAACACCACATACCATGAGAGTTTTCAGCACTAGATAAGCCAGTACATTCCAAATAAAACAAGAGATGACTGGAAGAGGCCATGTTGGGAGGACACCATATAAAGAGAAGCTGGGGGAGGTATAGTGGAGCAGAGGAGAAAGTTAGTTAAAGAGTTATGGCACAAAATAAACTGGTTGCAACAAATTTGAAAAGTTTAAAGTTCCTCTGAGAAATAAACTTACTGGTAATTGGATAGTAACAGAGAGGTAACTGTGTTAGTCTGTACGCCAACAAAACAAATGTAGCACTTTAAAGACTAACAAAATGATTTATTTGGTGATCAGCTTTCACGGGACAGACTCACTTCTTCAAATCAATTTAATTTCCATTACAGACTGACATTTATAAGTACATAGGACCAAAAAAAAAAAAAAAGAAAGAAAAACTGACAAATAAAATAGGATTGAAGGAAGGGAGAGGTGGGGGGGGATGTTCATTGTCCTATCTGAGATAATTACGAACATCAAAGGAAGGGAAGCAGTCCTTGTAATGCGTGAGGTAGTTGATGTCTCTGTTCACACCATGTTTTAATGTGTCGAATTGTAATATGTACTCTGACTCACAAATCTCTTGATTTGTTGTTAAATTCTCCATGTTCCAGGACACAAATTCTCAGATCTTTGACAGAATGGCCCACTCCATTCAAGTGTTCACTGACCAGCTTCTGTGTTTTGAGTTTCTTGATGTCTGCTCTGTGTCCATTTATTCTTTGGTGAACGTTTTGCCCAGTCTGTCCAATGTACATAGTGTCAGAACATTGTTGGCACAAGAGGCCCTCTACACCAATATTTCACATGAAGATGGACTACAAGCTATCAGGAATACCATCCCTAATGTTACCACAGCAAATGTGGTGCTGACCTATGTAACTTTGTTTTCACCCACAACTATTTCCAATTTGGGGACAACTTATACCTCCAGATATTCGGCATTGCTATGGGCATCTGCTTGGCCCCACATTATGCTAACATTTTTATGGCCGACTTAGAACAATGATTCCTTAGTTCTCATCCCCTGTTACTCCTCCTTTACTTATGCTACATCGATAACATCTTTATCATTTGGATGCATGGTAATGAGACTCTGGAAGAATTCCACAGAGATTTTAACAACCTGCATCCTACCATCAATCTCAGCCTTGATTATTCCACATGAGAAGTACATTTCCTGGATACCACAGCACAAATCACTGATGGCCACATCAACACCACCCTCTACTGGAAATCCACTGACTGCTACACTTACTTACATGCCTTCAGCTTCCATCCAGCTCACGCCACACAATCCAGCGTTTACAGTCAAGCCTTTAAATACAATTGCATCTGCTCTGATCCTACTGACAGTGACCAAAAACTACAAGACCTCTACCAGGCATTTATAAAACTGAATTGCCCACTGGGAAAAGTAAGAAAACAAACTGACAGGGCCAGACGAATACCCAGAAACCAGCTACTTCAAGATAGGCCCAAGTAGATCAACAACAAAACACCACTTGTCATCACGTATAGCCCCCAACTGAAACTCCTGCAAAGCATCATTAAAAATTTACAACCTATTCTGGATCAGGGTGCTACACTCTAGAAGGCTCTTGGTGACAGGCCTGTCCTTTCCTATAGACAACCTGCTAACCTGAGAAAGATTCTCACCAGCAGTCACAGGCTACACCACAGTAATGCAAATCCTGGAACTTTTCCTTGCAACAAACGCCACTGCCAACTTTGTCCACATATTTATTCTGGGGATACTATCACTGGACCTAACTATGTTAGTTACAAGATCAAAAGCACATTCTCATGCACTTCCAGCAACATTATATATGCTATTATGTGCCAACAATGCCCTGACCCCATGTACATTGTACAAGTGGAAGTCCAATCCTAGTGAGGTAGATAAGAAGGAACGTAATCACTGCCAAATTAAGTGTAAAAATGTAATAAGAAAAGCTAGAAAAGATGTTGAGGAACAGCTAGCCAAAAACTCAAAAAGTAATAGCAAAATGTTTTTTAAGTACATTAGAAGCACGAAGCAAGCTAGACAATCAGTGGGGCCCCTAGATGATCGAGGTACAAAAGGAGCAATCAAGGATTGTAAAGCCATTGTGGAGAGACTAAATGATTTCCTTGCTTCAGTCTTCATGGCTGAGGATGTTGGGAAGATTCCCAAACCTACACTGTCCTTTGTGGGTTATGAATCTGAGGAACTGTCCTGGATTGAAGTGTAATTAGAAGAGGTTTTGGAACAAATAGAAAAACTTAACAGTAGCAAATCATTAGGACCGGATGGCACTCACTGAAGGGTTCTGAAAGAACTCAAATGTGAAATTGTGGAATTATGAGCCATGATTTGTAACCTATCCTTTAAATCAGCTTCTGTACCCAAGGACTGGAAGACAGCCAACATAATGCCAATATTTAAAAAGGAGGCTGGGGCGACCCTGACAATTATAGACTGGTAAGTCTAATGTCAGTACCTGGCAAATTAGTCGAAACAATAGTAAAGAATGAACTTGTCAGACGCTATAGAAGAACATAGTTTGTTGGGCAGAAGTCAACATGGTTTCTGTAAAGGGAAATCATGTCTTACTAATCTATTGGAATTCTCTCAAGGGGTTAACAAACATGCAGACAAGGGGGATCCAATAGATATAGTATACTTAGATTTCCAGAAAGCCTAAGGCAAAGTCCCTCACCAAAGGCTCTTGTGTAAATTAGGTTGTCATGGGATAAAAGGGAGGATTGTTTCATGGATTGAGAACTGGTTAAAAGACAGGAAACAAAAGGTAGCAATAAATGGTAAATTTTCTAAATGGAGAAGGGTAACTAGTGGTGTTCCCCAAGGGTCAGTTCTAGGACCAGTCCTGTTCAACTTATTCATAAATGATCCAGAGAAATGGGTAAGTAGTGAGGTGGTAAAGTTTGCAGATGATACTAAGCTGTTCAAAATAATAAAGACAAAAGCAGGCTGTGAAGAACTTGAAAAAGATCTCACCAAACTGAGTGATTGGGCAACAAAATGGCAAATGAAATTTAATGTGGATAAGTGTAAAGTAATGCATATTGGAAAAAATAAACCCAAGTATACAAACAATATGATGGGGGCTAATTTAGCTATAACTGATCAGGAAAGACATCTTGGGGTTACTGTGAATAGGTCTCTGAGAACATCCATGCAGTGTGCAGTGGCAGTCAAAAAAAGCAAATAGGATGTTAGGAATTATTAAAAAAGTGATAGAAAATAAGACAAAGAATATTTTACTGGCCCTTTATAAAACTATGGTACACCCACATCTTGAATACTGCATACATATGTTGTCTCCTCGCCTCAAAAAAGATATTTTGGCATTAGAAAAGGTTCAGAAAAGGGCAACTAAAATGATATGGGGTTTGGAACGGGTCCCATACATTAAAGAGACTGGCACTTTTCAGTTTAGAAAAGAGGAGACTGATGGGGGGATATGACAGAGGTATATAAAATCATGAGCAGTGTGGAGAGTTTGAGTAAAGCAAAGTTATTTACTTGTTCCTATAATATAAGAACTAGAGGACACCAAGGCTACGTCTACACGTGCACGCTACATCGAAATAAGCTATTTCAATGAATAGCGTCTACACGTCCTCCAGGGCTGGCAACGTCGACGTTCAACGTCGACATTGGGCAGCACCACATCGAAATAGGCTCTGCGAGGGAACGTCTACGTGCCAAAGTAGCACACATCGAAATAAGGGTGCCAGGAACAGCTGCAGACAGGGTCACAGGGTGGACTCAACAGCAAGCCGCTCCCTTAAAAGGCCCCTCCCAGACACACTTGCACTAAACAGCACAAGATACACAGAGCCGACAACTAGTTGCAGACCCTGTGCATGCCGCATGGATCCCCAGCTGCAGCAGCAGCAACCAGAAGCCCTGGGCTAAGGGCTGCTGCATACGGTGACCATAGAGCCCCGCAGGGGCTGGAGAGAGAGCGTCTCTCAACCCCTCAGCTGATGGCTGCCATGGTGGACCCCGCTATTTCGATGTTGCGGGACGCGGATCGTCTACACGTTCCCTACTTCGACGTTGAACGTCGAAGTAGGGCGCTATTCCCATCCCCTCATGGGGTTAGCGACTTCGACGTCTCGCCACCTAACATCGAAGTTAACTTCGAAATAGCGCCCAACACGTGTAGCCATGACGGGCGCTATTTCGAAGTTGGCGCCGCTACTTCGAAGTAGCGTGCACGTGTAGACGCGGCTCAAATGAAATTAATAGGTAGCAGGTTTAAACTAATAAAAGAAAGTTCTTTTTCACACAGCGCACAGTCAACCTGTGGAACTCCTTGCAGAGGAGGCTGTGAAGGCTAGGACTATAAGAGAATTCAAAGAGCTAAATAAATTCATGGAGTTTAGGTCCATAAAAGGCTATTAGGCAGGGAATAGGAATTGTGTCCCTGCGCTCTGATTGTCAAAGGCAGGAGATGGAGAGCAGAAGACAAGTTGCTTGAGCATTGTCTTCTGTCCACCCCCTCTGGGGCACATAGCACTGGCCACTGTCAGCAGAGAGGATGCTGGGCTAGATGGACCTTTGGTCTGACCCAGTAATGGCCACTCTTATGCTCTTTGTATATTGGACAGACTGGGCGAAACCTTCACCACAGAATAAATGGACACAGAGCAGACATCAAGAAACTCAATACACACAAGCCAGTCAGTGAACATGTTGATGGAGGGGGCCATTCTGTTAAAGACCTGAGAATTTTTGTCCTGGAACATAGAGAATTTAACAACAGGTTAGAGCGAGAGATTTGTGAGTTAGAATACATATTCAAATTCAACACATTAACATGTGGTATGAACAGAGACATCAACTCCCTCACGCATTACAGGGATTGCTTCCCTTCCTTTGACGCTTGTAATTATCTCAGACCGGACAATTAACATCCCCCCCACCTCTCACCCTCTTCATTAAATCTTATTTGTCAGTTTTTATTCCTTTTTTTTTTTTTTGGGTCCTCTGTACTTATAAATGTCAGACTGTATTGGAAATGAAATTATCTGAAGAAGTGGGTCTGTCCTATGAAAGCTCATCACCGAATAAATCATTTTGTTAGTCTTTAAAGTGCTACATTTCTACTGCTTTGTTTTGTTGGTAATTGGATATTCTTCTTCGAGTGGCCCCCGTGGGTGCTCCACAATAGGTGTCGGACTCGCCCGGCGCCGCAGATCAGAAATCTTCCAGCAGTTTCTCCTGGATCGCGCATGAGCCGGTGCGCGCCGCTCCCCCGTGTGCCCCCGGCCACGTGCGCGATCCGGTCCCTGCCAGTTCCTTCTCAACCGCCATTGGCTGAAGACGGAATCCGCTCAGGCTAAGGCCAGAGTCAGATTAGATAGTTGTTTTCTACATATAATTTGTTGTTTTTGGTTACTAAAAAAAAAAAAATAAGAGAGAAAGCAAGGACAAAGAGAATATCAGCAAAAAAAAAAAAACAAGAGAGAGAGGAGCGGAGAAGAGAAGAGTGGACGTGAAGGCCATTTAGGCCGCTCGCTGCCCCGCAGGCCAGTGATCGCTATTTGGGGTGGAAAGGCACGGATTAAGTGCAAAGTACCCTATTAACAGTAAAGGACTCACCGCAATGGCCTCTTCAGGTTTTAAAAAGTGTGAGTCATGCCGCGTAGCTATGCCGGCCTCCGATGGGCATAGCGAATACATCCGCTGCCTGGGGGAATCACACGTTACCCAGAAGTGTTCTCACTGTGCTAAGCTCACAGCCAGGGCCAGGAAGGACAGAGAGATGAGGCTTAAAATGCTCTTGTTCGATAAGGCTCTCCAGCCGGATTTGCCGGAGAAGCCTCACCCAGAAGGGCCCTCTGGGTTGCATAAGAGGAAGGCAGCTTCTCTGACCCCCTCGGTGCAGAAACGGAGGAAACTCTCCCCAGCTCGATCCTTGCCGGCGGGTTCAGCGAGCAGGACGAGCAGCGCACACAGCCCCCAGCCGCATACTCAGGCAAGCGGCAGCGCACGTGGCAGAGGCTGAGCCTCCGGTCACACAACAGCCGGCACGCGTGTCGTCCAGAGCGTCAGCGAGGCAAGTACCGGACCAGGCGGCACCGGCCCCCGCAGCACCAACGGTGCAGGGGCACCAGGCATGGAGCCTGCAGGCGCCGGAGGAAGCTACCCGCGCGGCACCGCAGCTGATTGTGCTGAGCGCAGCGCCGACAGCGGGGCCGAGATCCCCACCACGGGAGGGAGCGGTGCCAGCCCCGCAGGGGAGGGGCAAGGCGAAATCAAGAACCCGGCACCACAGCCCATCTCCGGACAGGGCTGCGCTGCTGTTAGCACCAAGCCCTCCCCTGTGATACAGACGCCGCACCAAAGGCCTGTGTCTCCACCGGTTTATCCAGAACCTCCACCTCTGTTCCTCCAACCAACGTCACCATGGCTTGGGCCACCTTCACCATTTCTGGGAGTGGATCCCCTGGAGTACTATCACAAGCCAGTTTCACCTCTATCTGTGTCGTCGCGGAGGTCTCGCTCTCCCAGACATTGGGGGTACACACTCCGTGGGTGGTCCAGGTCTCCACCAGACCCTTGCCCATGCTGCTATGGTCGTCCTCATCATGCTGGACACAGACACCGCAGGCCTACATCCAGGGGCAGGTCCCCCCCACCAGCCGCTCAGTACCCTCGTGGACACTCTCGACTGGGGACGGAAACACAGCTGTCTCAGGGGGAGTTAGTTTTAGAACCCTGAGACTTTCCTTCACAATCCTCCAGGGAGCAAGTGTATCATCGATCGCAGGAGCCTGAGGGTTTGAGGGAGGTTTACCCCAGTGGTTCCTCCTCATGCTCCCCAGATGAGGCCATGGCCCCCGGGGATGTCTCCCCCCCCAGATGACCTTAAACAATTTCAGGAGCTATTTAAAAGGGTAGGTTTCCCGCAAGACATTCAAACGGCAGAGGTACAGGAGAAACATCACAAACTCCTGAAAAATTTGAGACCCCCGGCTTCATCCAAAATTGCTATTCCGCTGGACGAAGCCATTGTGGAGTCAGCCACTACCATATGGCAGACTCCGGCCTCTATCCCACCTACAAACAAGAGAGCGGATAAGAAGTACTTCGTCCCGGCAAAGGGCATGGAGTTCCTCTTTAGTCACCCATAACCAAATTCTTTGGTGGTTGAATCGTCCCAGCAGGGGTCGAAGGCTTCTCAGTACAAATCGGGGGGATCGGACAAAGATGCTAAGAAGCTAGAGCTGTTTGGCAGGAAGGTATATTCCTCTTCTACCCTGCTATTGAGAATGGCAAATTATGCGGCACACCTAGCAAACCATAATTTTGATAATTTCTCCAGACTTACTCCCCTCATGGATTCACTTCCGGAAGACAAAAAGCCGGTGTTAAAGGCGATTGTTCAAGAGGGCTACGCAGCATCGCGGACGGGAGTCCAAATTGCCCTGGACGTGGCGGACACGGTGGCACGTTCAACGGCTACAGCAGTGGTCATGCGTAGAGAATCCTGGCTCCAGACGTCTGGTATCCCTAGGGACCTACAGGCAAAGATCGTGGATCTTCCCTTTGATACACAAAGCTGTTTGCAGACTCAACGGACTCGGTCCTCCACTCCAGTAAGGACTCGAGAGCTACAGTTAGAACCTTGGGCATTTATACTCCCCCATACAGGGGGAAAAAAAATTTATCCTCAGCAAAGACGCTACGCTTACCAACCACAGCATGCTCAATATCAATGGGGCTATGACCAAGGGCGCCAGGGTGCTGGAGATCATAGCCATGGGTTACACGATCCCCTTCCAGTCGCTCCCACCGACGAAGCCTCCCGCCAGGCCTCACCTCAGGGACGCTGCCCACAAGGCAAGGCTCAAGCAGGAGGTGGACCACCTGCTACTTCCTAACAGAGAAGAAAACAGGAGGCTGGAGGCTCATCTTAGATTTTTGGGGCCTCAACCGTTACTTGCGCAAGCAACGTTTTCAGATGATCACAGTTGCCTCGATCCTCACGGCACTGGACGATGGAGACTGGGTTGCAGCCCTCGACTTACAAGATGCTTACTTTCATATAACAATCCACCCAGCACACAGATGCTTCCTCCGCTTCACGGTCGGCAAGGAGCACTTCCAGTACAGGGTTCTTCCGTTCAGCCTCTCCTCGGCCCCCAGAGTCTTTACCAAAACCCTGGCAGTGGTGTCAGCCTACCTGCACAGACAGGGGGTGTTTATTTTCCCATATCTGGACGACTGCCTGCTGAAAGGGGCCTCGAAGGCAGAGGTCTTACGCATGATGCATGTCACAGCGGACACGTTTTCTTCGCTGGGCCTAGTTATCAACCTTGCAAAGTCAAAGACCGAACCCACACAAGATACAGAGTTCATAGGGGCATGCATAAACTCTATCACAGCAAGGGTGTACCTACCCGACGCCCGCTTCCACGCCATCAGTTCGCTGGTGCAAGTCATCACATACAGCCCCACGGTGCCGGTCTTAATGTGCTTACAGCTGCTGGGCCACATGGCGGCAGCGACGTTTGTGGTACAAAATGCCAGGTTACACGTGCGAAGCCTGCAGCATTGGCTAGCGAGCGTTTACAAACCGGCATCCCACACTGTCCACAGGGTGGTGTCGCCCACAACAGAGGTGCGTAGATCCCTGGCGTGGTGGGAAAACCCCAAGAATCTGCGAGTGGGGGTGCCCTTTCACCAACCACAAATTTCTATTTTTCTTACTACCGACGCCCCCCACATAGGATGGGGAGCGCACATCGGCGACAAGGTGACGCAAGGGCTATGGTCCCCTGCGGAACAGACACTGCACATAAACATACTGGAGCTCAGAGCAGTGTTCAACGCCTGCAAACATTTTCGAGATTACCTACATGGCGAAGTAGTCGGGATCAATACTGACAATACCTCCACGATGTTTTACATCAATCGACAAGGAGGAGCACGATCCCGTGCCCTATGTGGAGAAGCAGTCCGATTGTGGAACTGGTGCATCGCCAACAACATAACATTGAAAGCCTCGTATTTGCCGGGCGCTCACAACGTGAAAGCAGATCATCTGAGCAGGCACTGCGCACTCACGCATGAATGGCATATCCACTCCGATCTGCTACGGCGCACTTTTCGTACATGGGGGTTTCCCCAGATAAATCTGTTTGCCACCCAGTACAACAAGAATTGTCCCCTGGGGGACGCATTCATGATTTCATGGAGGGGCCCCCTACTTTACGCGTTTCCCCCTACAGCGCTTATCCACAAGGTTCTGCAGAAAGCCAGAAGGGAGAGAGCTCGCGTGATACTCATAGTCCTAACTTGGGATCGGCAGCAGTGGTTTCCCTTGCTTCTGCGCATGTCGGTCCGCCCACCGCTTCCTCTACCAGTGGCGCCGGACTTACTCACGCAGGCTCAGCGGTCCATAGTACACCCGCACCCTCAGGGTCTGCGTCTACAAGCATGGCTAATCCATGGCTCAGCTCCTTAGAGAGCATGTGTACGGAGGGAGTACAACAAGTCCTGGAATGTAGCCGAAGGACCTCCACCAGGAGGACTTACAAGCAGAAATGGACTCGATTTACAGCCTGGTGTTCCGCCAAGCAGCTAGCTCCCCTTGACGTTCCTATACCTGTAATACTAGAATACTTATTGGACCTCAAAAGAGGCGGGCTTTCTCTATCCTCTCTAAAGGTCCACCTCGCCGCTATATCAGCCTTTCGGCATACAGAGGAAGGGCCCACTGTATTCGCCCATCTTGTCGTTACAAGGTTCTTGAAGGGGCTGGAAAACCTGTACCCTCCTAGGAAACCGCTTCCACCATCATGGAATTTGGACTTGGTGCTCAGCACGCTATCGGGTCCACCTTTCAAACCATTAGCCACAGTTCCTCTACGTCTCCTTACGATGAAAACAACCTTCCTCCTTGCAATTACGTCAGCCCGCAGGGTGAGTGAGCTCGCAGCTGTGATAGCAATGCCGCCCTGCACCGTATTCTCAAAGGAGGCGGTAACCTTAAGGCTGCACCCAGCCTTTGTTCCAAAAGTTTCTTCGGAGTTCCATCTCAACGAACCAATAGTTTTACCCTCGTTTTACCCGAAGCCTCACAGTTCCAGCAAGGAGGCACGCCTGCATCTGCTGGATGTGAGGAGGGCGTTGGCCTTCTACATAGACAGAACTAAGTCCTTCCGGAAAACGGACAGGCTTCTAGTCTCTCTCTCTCCCAGGTCAAAGGAGAAGGTCTCTCTTCACAGAGAATCTCAAAGCACATTGTGTCCTGTATAAAAATGTGCTACGAGCTTCGAAAGACTCCTTTGCTGGCTCCACCCAGGGCTCACTCCACCAGGGCGGTGGCAGCGTCAACAGCCTTCTTCAAGGGCATCGTGTTAAAAGACATCTGTAGAGCGGCGACCTGGTCGTCCTACGACACCTTCGCCAAGCATTATGCCCTACATCAGGTATTCGAAGAGGATACCCGTCTGTCGACAGCAGTCTTCTCGGGGGCAAGCTGCACATAAACCGATTACCCATCTCCTTACTTGGGTTACTGCTGGGTAGTCACCTATTGTGGAGCACCCACGGGGACCACTCGAAGAAGAAAGAGAAGTTACTCACCTGTAGTAACGATGGTTCTTCGAGATGTGTCCCCGTGGGTGCTCCACCACGCGCCCATCCTCCCCGCTTCGGATCTCTGTCTAATGTTTTTCAGGAGCATTCGAGGCAGTTGGTCAAGGAACTGGCAGGGACCAGATCGCGCACGTGGCCGGGGGCATGCAGGGGAGCGGCGCACGCTGGCGCATGCACAATCCAGGAGAAACTGCTGGAAGATATCCGATCTACGGCGCCAGGCGAGCCCGACACCTATTGTGGAGCACCCACGGGGACACATCTCGAAGAACCATGGTTACTGCAGGTGAGTAACTTCTCTGTTTGTCTGCAAGTACCTGAATCATTAAAAGTCTTGCTCTTAATATTTTTTAGTCTAAACGTAACTCTGGGAAATAGATTTGGAACTCAATAAAATCCACTTTCAGCTCTGCCATCCTTCCCTCTGAATTATAAACATGAGATTGTTACATCTTATTTTCTGCATGTGTCCTACATATGTCTCAAGTCTTTATATGAATGCTGCAACTAAACACTTCAAACAAAATATTAACGTTCAGTGCAGATAGGGTAGTCATCTGACATAGAAATCATGTGTACACAGAAAGCACAGAATGGGACAACTTTGAGATGAATATAGAGTGGTTCTCTTCTCTATAGCAGTGTAATCATAGTCCTGTCTGTTTCTAGCATTAGAATCTCAGGGGTCAGCTTCCCAGGAATGTAGAAAATGCTAAGTATCTAATTTCAGTCCATCTCTTCAGCCTCTTTTCATTAAATATTGTATGTCTCCTTCAACGGTCTCCCATTCCTTTCTGAACTATTTAGACAAGATGCTTCTACTGATGATGTTTGTGGAAATTTATTATGACTAATATCTTCATAAATTCTCTTAGTGCCTGGTACTGCTTTGACCTAACTAGAGGCCCTATGTTTCTGCTCCATGACCCCAGTTCATGAAGCTTTGTAATCATCCACTTTAGAAAATGTTTCAAAATATAGCTTATGGTTCATTAGTAAAGTTTCATCTGTATTTCTTTCTCAAGTGTATAGGTGGAATGGAACAGCTGGAGGTGCTTGCTTTGAGGTGTGGATACTGGTACATCCACCCTGTCTTCCCTGGCTCTAGTGCACATGATTTATTCCTCACCTGCTACTCCCTGTGGTGTGCAAGGACAGGGACATAGGGCCTCAAGTGATCTGTGCTCATTGCTTCACACAAGCTTTTTGTTTTCTAGAACAATTCAAATGTTCTGTGCATATTCTCCCATGGCAACGAAGGGTCCTGTGGTACCTTATAGGCTAACAGAAAAGTTTTGAGCATGAGCTTTTGTTAGCACAGACTCACTTCATCAGATGCTGGTCTTGGAAATCTGCAGGGCCAGGTATAAATAAGCCAGAGCAAGGGTGGGGATAACAAGGTTAGCTCAGTCAGCAAGGGTGAGGCTTACTACCAGCAGTTGATCTGGAGGTGTGAACACCAAGGGAGGGGAAGCTGCTTCTGTATTTAGCCATTTGCAAATTCGACGCCCTCAGCTCTGGCTTAAACAAAGACTGCGAATGGCTGGCTAAATACAGAAGCAGCTTCCTCTCCCTTGGTGTTCACACCTCCAGATCAACTGCTGGTAGTAAGCCTCACCCTTGCTGACTGAGCTAACCTTGTTATCCCCACCCTTGCTCTGACTTATTTATACCTGGCCCTGCAGATTTCCAAGACCAGCATCTGATGAAGTGAGTCTGTGCTCACGAAAGCTCATGCTCAAAACTTTTCTGTTAGTCTATAAGGTGCCACAGGACCCTTTGTTGCTGTTACAGATCCAGACTAACACGGCTACCCCTCCGATACTAATCTCCCATGGTGATTCCATCGCAAGTCCTAAACTAAATCCAGATATTGTAGGCACTTGACTCCTCTGTCTGACTATTATCAGTGTATTTATTGGACTCACATGTGCAGGTGTATATTTTCTTTCGTGATACATAGATCAGTCTGTAGCTTTTCTGTGACTACATTCAGAATACAGCTGTGTTAACACCACTAATGTTCCATGTAACTACAGCTCCATAATCCAGGTCTCCTCACCTTGTATGTTTGTCCCTTTGAACTCTGTCTGTCCTTGATTATAATTGAAGAGCCCCTCCTAGGAGCAGAGCAGTATTATCAGCATTTGCTTGCCTTGTATATGTGTAGCAAGCTGTGCTGCTGGAGATGTCCCCTCTTGGATATGCAGTGGAATGTTATTGGGAACCCCAGTAATGCACTAAACTGCTCATGGGATTAAATTGCTATGAGACCCCTGCTTCTCTGCATAAAACTGTGCAAGCTGAACTTCAAGTTTCTAATCAAAAGTTGAAACCAGATGGCAGTGAAATGCCAGGAGTAATATGAAAAGTATGTTGAAAAAAAGATCAAATGGAAGAAAAAGATGAAAATGTTTTTAATTGAATGGATTGTTCTTTCAGAAACAGATGGATATGAAAGCAGCACTATTTGCACTTTACCCCTGTTTTACCTGGAAATACACACAGGTGAAACAAAATACAGCCTAGCTTGGCTGGCAGCCCTGCACTATGACAATGTTAGTTTCAAGGTCACACAGCTCAGATTTCCCAGCTTACTGGGTTAGATTCAGTATTAGCGCATTTCTGTGGTCTCTGAATGTGAACCTTGCAGTGTCCACCAGACAAAGCAAAGTGTTCCTGAGCTGAGCCCTCTCTAACTCTCTGTGGTACTTCATTTACCTTCAGAGATAATGAAAAGTTTTCTGTGGCTTCAGTTAGAAGGGTTGGAATAGGAGGAACAGGTCTCTACTGAATCTACGATGCCAAGTGACGTGACAATCCAAAAATGCAGGAAGAGAAATAGAAAAGAAATAAACAATAATGAAGTCATCTTCACAATCAAGACTACTGTCCTTAATTCAGAGCATTGTAATACCACCCTTTCCTTCTTTGCAGAATACATGAGCAGAAAAATGAAGCCGTAGACCATCAGAGAACATTGTCAAAGTATTCAAGGAAAATAAGTAAGACTTGTGCAGGTGGCAAAGGAAACTTTGGCTGATGCTCTGTTGGGGATTTTGCCAGGTAACTTTCTGAATTCTATTAATTTAATATGCAAATATAGTTCAGATGCTGTAGCTCTATGTTCTTCTTTGAGTGTCCCTGTGGGTGCTCCACAATAGGTGTCGGGCTCGCCCGGCGCCGCAGATTGGATCTTCCAAGCAGTTTCTGCTGGACCGCGCATGCGCCGGCGCGCGCCGCTCCCTTGCGCGCTCCTGGCCACGTGCGCGATCCGGTCCCCGCCAGTTCCTCTTAACCGCCGTCGGCTGCAGACGGAATCCAAACTAGGCTAAGGCCAAGTTAACGTATTCAATGGTTTTAACTGTTTTTTCTTTAAAGTTTTCAAGTTCTTAGGCTACTGCAAGTTAGCCAGTTGTTATTTTTCAAAAAAAAAATAACAAGCGGGACGGCATTCATTCCAGTCCCAGTAACAAGCGGAACACCGGAGGCCAGGAGCCTAGGGCCATCAGCCCTCCTGCCGCAGCAGGCTATCGGAGAAGGGGAAAAACAGCACAGAGAAGGTGCTAAGTACCCATTAACAACTGAAAGACTCACCAACAATGTCCTCTTCAGGATTTAAGAAATGTGAGTCGTGCCAAGAGGCAATGCCAGCGTCTGATGGGCACAGTCTCTGCATAAGGTGCCTGGGGGAGTCCCATGTCACGCAGAAATGCTCCTTCTGTGCAAAACTAACAGCCAGAGCAAGGAAGGACAGGGAGATGCGGCTTAAAATGCTGCTCTTCGACAAGGCCCTCCAGCCAGACGTGCTGGAGCGGCCGCAGCAGGAGGGACGCTCCGGGGCCCATAAAAGGAAAGCCGCCTCCCTCACCCCATCAGCGCAGAAACAGAGGAAAGCCTCCCCAGCCCGATCCCTGCCGGCAGGAACAGCGAGCGGGACGGGAGGAGCGCGCAGCCCCCAGCCGCAGCAACAGCTGATCAGCGGCGGCACGGAGAGCCACGTGGAAGCGGTTCAGCCTCCGATAATCAAACAGCCGCCCTGCACCACAGGCAGGGCGGCGGCTAAACAAGCGCTGGTACCGGCGGCACTGCAAGCAGCGGCACCGACCCCCAGGGAACCGGCGGTGCAGAGCGCGCGCAGCCTGCAGGCACCGGAGGACACCGCCCGTGCGGCACCACCCATGAGCGTGCCGAGCACGGCGCGGACGGGGCCGAGATCCCCTACACGCCAGGGGGCGGAGTTACCTCCTCAAGGGAGGGGGAAGGCTGCACACAAAACGAGGCACCGCAGCCCCTCTCCAGACAGGGCTGCGGAGTTGCTTTCTTTCAGCCCTCCGCTTATGCTGCAGACTCCAGCCAGAAGGCAGGGGTCCCCCCTAGCCTACCCGGAGCCCCCGTCTCCATTTTTACAACCAGCCTCGCCCTGGCTGGGACCACCTTCACCCTTCCTGGGGTTTGAGCCACTGGAATACTATCCAAAATCGCTCTCTCCAGTGTCCCAGATCTCTCAACGATCTCACTCCCCCAGACGCAGAGGGTATGCACCAAGGGAGTGGTCTAGGTCACCTTCCCAAGAACAGTACCTATACTGCCATGGTCGCCCCTATCACGCGGGGCATAGACACCACCGGCAATCTACCAGGGAAAGATCCCCACAGACGATCTCGTATCCCCGAGGGCAATCGCGAACGGGGACAGAGACTCAAGTATCTCAGGGGGGACTGGTTATGGAACCCCGAGATTTTCCCTCGCAAGCCTCTAGCGAGAGGGTGTACCATCACCAACAGGAACCGGAAGGGTCCAGAGAGGCGTACCCCAGTGGTTCCTCGCTCTCCTCCCCGGACGAGGCTACGGCCCCGGGGGATGTCCATCCTCCGGACGATCTCAAACAGTTTCAAGAGCTGTTTAAGAGGGTGGCCTTCACGCAAGGCATCCAGACAGCAGAGGTGCAAGAGAAACACCATAAGCTCCTCAAAAATCTGAGACCTCTGGCCTCCTCCAAAATAGCAATACCGCTTCATGAAGCAATCTTGGAGTCCGCCACTACGATATGGCAGACCCCTGCGACTATTCCGCCTGTCCACAAGACAGCGGATAAGAAATACTTCGTGCCGGCGAAGGGCATGGAGTTCCTGTTCAGCCACCCACAACCAAATTCCTTGGTGGTGGAGTCGTCGCAACAAAGATCAAAGACATCTCAATTCAGGACGGGGGAACAGACAAAGATGCCAAGCAGCTAGAGCTGTTCAGCAGAAAGGTCTACTCCTCCTCCACTCTACTGTTGCGAATGGCAAATTATGCAGCGCATTTAGCGAACCATAATTTCGACAACTACACTAGGTTAACCTCCCTTATGGACTCGCTTCCAGAGGACAAGAAACCGGTGCTCAAGGCCATCGTGCAAGAAGGCTACGCGGCCTCGAGGACGGGAGTTCAGATCGCCCTGGATGTTGCGGACACAGCAGCATGTTCCACAGCTACGGCAGTGGTGATGCGAAGGGAGCCCTGGCTCCAGACTTTGGGTATACCGAGGGATCTGCAGGCAAAGATAGTCGATCTTCCCTTCGACTCGCAGAAGCTGTTTGCTGAATCAACTGACTCGGTCCTTCATTCCAGTAAAGACTCAAGAGCCACACTTAGGACCCTGGGGATTTACACCCCTCCATACAGAAAGAAAAAGTACTACCATCAACAAAGACGGTACCAGTACCAGCAACAGCGTCCCCAGTACCACAGGGGTTACGAGCAAAGGCCGACATCAACAGCACCAGCAGTACAGAACTCCCAGGCGACGTTCACAACAGAGCCGTGCGTCCTCGGGGCAGGGCCAAAGGCCACAAGTTTGACACACAGATCCAGGGCTGCGCCATCACTACCATCGCACAAGGTCATCCGAAGTGGCTATTCCACCATCGCCTCCGACCATTCTACGACCACTGGCAAAGGATCACCACAGACAAATGGGTGCTGGAGATCATAGCCACGGGGTACGCCATCCCCTTCCAGTTGCTCCCACCGCCACGACCTCCACCCAGGCCCCACCTCCAGGAGGCCTCCCACGTAGCGAGGCTCAAGCAGGAGGTAGACCATCTCATGCTCATAGGGGCAGTGGAAAGAGTGCCGGAGCAACTGCAAGGAAAAGGGTTCTACTCGAGGTACTTCCTCACGGAGAAAAAGACAGGAGGCTGGAGGCCCATCTTAGATCTTCGAGGCCTCAACCGGTACCTGCGCAAGCAACGCTTTCGGATGATCACAATCGCCTCCATCCTTACGGTACTGGACGATGGAGATTGGTTCGCAGCCCTCGATTTACAAGACGCGTATTTTCACATAACTATCCATCCGGCTCACCGGCGATTCCTCCGGTTCATGGTAGGCAAAGAACATTTTCAATACAAGGTCCTACCGTTTGGCCTCTCCTCAGCCCCCGGAGTCTTCACCAAGACCTTGGCAGTGGTGTCAGCCTACCTGCACAGACAGGGGGTATTTATATTCCCGTATCTGGATGACTGCCTACTCAAAGGGGCCTCGAAGGAGGAGGTACTACGCATGATACGCGTCACAGCAGGCACGTTCTCTTCGCTCGGCCTGGTTATCAATCTGGCAAAATCAAAGATAGACCCCACACAGGACATAGAGTTCATAGGGGCACGCATAAATTCTATTACAGCGAGAGTATATCTACCAGAGACTCGCTTTCGGGCCATCGGCTCCCTCGTGCAGGTCATCACCTTCAGCCCTACGGTGCCGGTCCTGACGTGCTTACAGCTGCTGGGCCACATGGCAGCAGCGACGTTCGTAGTACAGAACGCCAGGTTACACATGCGCAGCATGCAGCACTGGCTGGCGAGCGTATACAAACCGGCAGCACACACCGTTCACAGGGTGGTGTCGCCCACAGCAAAGGTGCGCAAATCCCTGCAATGGTGGGTAAACCCCAAGAACTTGCTAACAGGGGTACCCTTCCACCAACCACAAATATCGGTTTTTCTTACTACAGATGCCTCCCTCATAGGGTGGGGAGCACACGTGGGTGAAGAGGTGACTCAAGGGCTGTGGTCCTCCACGGAGCAGTCACTGCACATAAATATACTGGAGCTCAGAGCAGTGTTCAACGCCTGCAGACACTTTCGAGACCATATACAAGGCAAAGTCGTCGGGATCAGTACAGACAATACCTCCACCATGTTTTATATAAACCGGCAAGGAGGAGCTTGGTCCCGTGCCTTATGTGCGGAAGCAGTCCGGTTATGGAACTGGTGCATCGCCAACAATATAATCTTGAAAGCCTCGTACTTACCAGGCGCTCACAATGTGAAGGCAGACCAGCTGAGCAGGCGTTTTGCACTCACGCACGAGTGGCAGATCCGTCCCGATCTGCTACGACTGATTTTCCACGCATGGGGTTTTCCCCAGATAGACCTGTTTGCCACTCAACACAACAAGAAGTGCCCACGATTCTGCTCCAGGGCAGGACTGGGATGGGGGTCCCTGGGGGATGCGTTCGCGATCTCGTGGAGGGGCCCCCTGCTTTACGCTTTTCCTCCCACAGTGCTGATCCACAAAGTCTTGCAGAAAGCCAGGAGGGAAGGAGCCCGAATGATCCTGATAGTCCCAACGTGGGATCGACAGCAATGGTTCCCCCTACTCCTGCACATGTCGGACCGTCCACCGATGCCTCTTCCGGTGGCGCCGGATCTGCTCACGCAAGCCCAGGGGTCCATAGTGCATCCGCACCCCCAAGGCCTGCGACTACAAGCGTGGTTAATCCATGGCTCAGCTCCCTAGAGAGCACATGCACGGAGGAAGTGCAGCAAGTCCTAGAAAGTAGCAGGAGGACTTCCACCAGGAAGACCTACAAGCAGAAATGGACTCGCTTCACGGCTTGGTGTTCTACCAAACAGCTGGCCCCCCTTTCGGTGCCTATACCTGTAATATTAGAGTATTTACTGGACCACAAGAGAGGAGGACTCTCACTATCCTCGTTAAAGGTCCACCTTGCCGCCATTTTGGCGTTCAGACACAAGGAGGAAGGGCACACGGTGTTCGCCCATCCCATGGTTACCAGGTTCCTCGAAGGGCTGGTAAACCTATACCCCTCTCGGAAACCGCTTCCACCTTCGTGGAACTTGGACCTGGTGCTTAACGTGCTAACGGGACCACCGTTCGAGCCCTTGGCCACGGTTTCCCTCCGCCTCCTTACGATAAAGACGACCTTTCTTCTCGCAATCACGTCAGCTCGCAGGGTGAGCGAGCTTGCGGCAGTTATGGCAACGCCACCCTGCACTGTTTTTTCCAAGGAGGCAGTAACCATACGGCTGCATCCAGCCTTTGTTCCCAAGGTTTCTTCTGAGTTTCACATTAACGAACCTATTGTTTTACCCTCGTTTTATCCAAAGCCTCATAACTCTAACAAAGAGGCGCGCCTACACCTCCTGGACGTGAGGAGGGCGCTAGCCTTCTATGTAGACAGGACCAAGTCCTTCCGGAAAACGGATAGACTCCTAGTCTCTCTCGCTCCCAAATCGAAAGGAGAAGGTCTCTCTTCGCAGAGAATCTCGAAGCACATCGTTTCCTGCATAAAAATGTGCTACGAACTCAAAAAGACTCGTTTACTGGCCACTCCCAGGGCTCATTCCACTAGGGCGGTGGCGGCATCAACAGCCTTTTTCAAGGGCGTTGCTCTAAAAGACATTTGCAGAGCGGCGACCTGGTCATCCTATGACACCTTCGCCAAACATTATGCCCTTCACAGGGTATTCCAAGAGGATACCCGTCTCTCGACAGCGGTCCTCTCGGGGACAAGCTGCACATAATCCGATTACCCACCTCCTATCTTGGGTTACTGCTGGGTAGTCACCTATTGTGGAGCACCCACGGGGACACTTGAAGAAGAAAGACAGGTTCCTCACCGTAGTAACGGTGGTTCTTTGAGATGTGTCCCCATGGGTGCTCCACTAACCATCCTCCCCGCTTCGGATCTCTGTTAGTGTTTTGCAGGAGCATCCGAGGCGGTTGGTCAAGGAACTGGCGGGGACTGGATCGCGCACGTGGCCAGGAGCGCGCAAGGGAGCGGCGCGCGCCGGTGCATGCACGGTCCGGCAGAAACTGCTTGGAAGATCCGATCTGCGGCGCCGGGTGAGCCCGACACCTATTGTGGAGCACCCACGGGGACACATCTCGAAGAACGACCGTTACTATGGTGAGTAACCTGTCTTTGTGAGAACATGGGACTTCATCATCAACTGCCTTCAGAGGCCAACCCCAAATAGGCTTTCCAATAAAAATACATCACAGAATCAGAACAAAATTTAATCAAATGATAGCGTAAGGAAAGAGGTCAAAAGGAATGAGCAGCACAGGAAGAGTTAAATATTAGAGATCTGATTAGTAAGATAAGAAAACCTGGTACTTTTAATTCTGACTCACTCACTGTGATTGAAAACTGAGATGATAATTCATAAGGGGTACACTGAGGAACCAAAACTTGCCCAAATCAAATAGCAAGACAGAGCTGGACTAGAATCTAGGAGTCTTGATTTTTAATTCCCTGCTCTAGTTATGAGGCACAAATCTTCATGCTACCCACTCTCCATCTAGTCAGTGTTCCCTGTAAGCTCTGTGCTTGTGTGGCTACTCAGGAGAGATTCAAATGCCATGCAGCTGATTAGCAGAGCACCCACAGGTAGGTTTTGTGTTTCTGTAGGTGGTGCACATTCACTCATCTCTGTGCATATAAAAATTTATTCTGCACATGGATGTAAAAAATCCACACATGCATGGAAAAGATTAGCGTGAACATTACCTCTAACTATAAAATGAGTTCAGCAGTCAGAGGAAGAACATTATTGTGTGATACTGGAATAAAGCACTCAATATTGTAAAATTAAGTTCTTTTTATTATAATGAAGGATAAAAACTCAACACTGGGCAACCATAACTGGATTCATGTCATTTTTAGCAACTTTCCCCACTACCGAACTCAGAAATATTACTTTCAATTAATACACTCATCCCTCGTTAAATGAGTACTTTACTTACGAGTACTTGCTTAAATGGGGGTACATATACCTCCCTTAGGTCACTAGATGAGCGAAGTCCCTCCGGTTTTACGAGCTTTACCTCACTCCGCACGGCCCCAACCCATGGCAGCCTCACACCCCCCCATCCCCAGACAGCCCCGTGGCCCCAGCCCCCAACAGCCTGAGCCCCCCAACAGCCTGCAGACCAGCCCTACGGCAGGCTTAACCCCTCCTCCGGCCCCTCAAGGCTGGACCGGCAGCTTGACTCCCACCGGCTCTGTGGCTCCAGCAGCCTTAACCCCCCACCGACCCCACAGACCAGCCTGGCAGCTTGACACCCCTGCCATCCTGCAGACCGGCCCTGGCAGCCTGACCACCCCCAGCCCAGGGGCCCTGGCAGCCTTAATCCTCACACAGGCCCCGCAGACCTGTCCTGGCAGGCTGACTCCCCCCGTACGTGCCAGCTCGCAGACCGCCCCATGGCAGCCTGACCTCCCGCTGGCCCTGGAGACCTAATCCACCGCAGCCTGCCCCTGCCCCCGCCCCCACCAGCCGCACACCCAACCTGCAGCAGCCTTAACCACCCCACCCGCCCCACAGGCCCAACCCACCACCAGCTTTTATCCCTCCCTCCCACTCACGGCCCCAAACTGCCCCCAACCATTAAACTCCCTCCCCCTCCCAAACCCAAGGTTCTCTTACCTTTCAATAGCAGTGCCACCTGCTGCCACTCCTTCACCAATCAGAGACTTTTGCATGTATTTTAATGGGAATTTAGCATCCTTCTGACGAGTTTTCGCCTACAAGCAGAAAGGTGGGAACCAATTGTGCTTGTAGACCGAGGGATGAGTGTAGTTTTATTTTCACCTGATAGATTTTCCATATCATGTAGGGTGAGATTTACTCCTCATTTCACAAGTATCTGATGCATCTTTTGAAGTGGGTGTTTGCCCATGAAGGCTTATGCTCCAAAATACCTGTTTGTCTATAAGGTGCCACAAGACTTCTTGTTGTCCTCATTTCACAGGTTTTTTTGGAGAGCTTTGCTGGGAAAAAACTGACGGTGCCTCTTCCTGTAAAAAAAAAAAAAAAAAAAAACCAAGGCAGTATGACTTTTTAACCATTTTCAATCTTTTTAAGTAAAATCATTCAGTAGATTAGACAACATATGTCATGCAGATGATTAGCACATGTCAGTTTAGACATTTTGCCCACTGGGCCTTTTTCGTATTAGTATAATTAATGGCAATTTTTCTAGCATTTCAGACTTGTGCTTGTGTACTACTTACTGTGAAGCCACTTTGTAATGGACCCCAGGGATGTGTATCTAAGGCCACTTAGCACCTAATGGACTATTCTCTATGCTATCACTGAATCCTAACATTTGTGATGTTCTATCTGTTATATCCCCTCTTTGCTGCATGGCCTCTAAGCCGTTTCTGACATGTTATTTGTAGAACACAGCAGTTATTTAAGAACTGCAGATTAGCTATATGTTTTACATATGATTTAAATTTCCTCTCTCTGCTCAGGAGACACAGTGTTTCTAAGCATACCGATGGAGATTTTTATTCATTTCCTTTTGACATGTGCAGTATTGTTTAACATAAAGTGATTGTATTTACTCCAGAAAAATGCCCTATAATTGATTCCCTCTAAAAGGGTGGTTCACTCATGTCTCATTGCCCTATCTGTTTATATAATGAGGGGCCCTCAGCTCTGCAGCTCCAGAAAAGCTTGTATGGGAGAATAAGCTGATCTCTAGCCTTCCTCTTGAAAAGCTGCTCAAGACGTGTGAAACACAAACCCTGGAAACATGATGAATGTCTATAATTAAAACAAAGTGTCCCTGTGAGAAAAAAATCTCATTTCCACAGATGCTTTGGTGAGACAGCCAAATCCAATTAAGCTACTCATTCATGTACTTACTGTAGAGTAAGTGACTGCTGGGAGGTGTTGGAGTTTGCTGTTTTACTTCAGTAGCTATTGAGTTCCATGTCCATACACAAGGTCTTACCAAGAGAAGGTCTGAGAAGCAGCCTCTGGAGGTATTGTTAATTTACATTAACCAGGTACACAATTTTTAGATATTCATGAAGAAAATCCTCTTAGTGTCTAATCTTCAATATATGCGACAGGGACAGGTGCGTCAGCTGTGAAGAGAAAATTCTTGTGCAGGTTACGTTTTGATTATGGGGCACTGTGTTGGAAACAGCCGTGGAAACATTAAATGAAATTGAAAGGAAACAAATTTTAAATTGATAACAGGAAAGAACTTTTCACATAATACACAAGCATAAGATGCCAAGCCTCAAAAAGTCATTACAGATTATATTTGTACAAGATTCATCCAAAGTTATAATAATAAATGCCAAGATAAACAATAATTTTGGAAGGGATGTCACTCCTTCTGCTTCAGGGCATGACCCAGGCTCTAACTAATTGGGGTTTGGAAGAAACTTTCTCTGTGGGCAGGTTATACTAGGATTGATAATGCAGTTTTTCTTGACCCTTTCTTTGAAGCAGAAGTTCTTGTTCACTGACAGAAACAGGATACTGAGCTAGAGGGAATTCTGGTCTGATCAGGTTTGACAAGTCCTATGTTCCTGTGAGGACAATGAATGAATCAGATTTTCTGTATATCTTAATGGCTTTATCCATGGGCTGAAAGTCAGGCACATGCTTAAGTGCTTTGGTGGACTGGAGCCTCTGAGCCCAAAGGAAGCATTTCTGCAGCAGAGGGAGGTTCTGTTTCTTGCTGCTGTTGGCTGGATAAGGCCATTCTTATTTGTTGCTTTTGAGTTTTATTCTCCCTTTCTTCACTTTCACAAAACTTCCTGATCACTGGTCAGATACTCATTGCTTCATCCTTCGACCAAACTCTATATATGTGCAACAGGGTCATCAGCTGCCTTGTATTTATTGGAAAATGTTCTTTGTGATATTATTCCTTCAAAATTCGCCTTTCATAAATTTAAGACATTGTTTGTAATATATGTTAACATGATTTATCACACAGAAACACCAGGACATTCTGATTATTCCATCACACTGTTAAAATAAATATGAAGAATTCAGAATGACCTTTGCCTCAGAAGTGAAGTGAATTTAAACATTTGAGAATAAACATAAAATTGGACACATATTTAAGAAAAAATAAATCTTCACTATTTATGTATTTTGTTATGGATTAGACTCTAGTTTACAACGGAACTTTTATTCTCAATCACAGAAGATATGAATGGAAATAAGTATCACAGTATTGTGCTACCATAACAATTATGTAAAGATTTACTTTGTGCAACCTTACCTCTGATTTGTGGCAGGTTAGAAACAATCAATTTGCAAAGAAGTTTGTCTTCTGAAAAACTAGCTTTGGAAGATCTTTATGTAAGGCCCTGAATAAAAGAGACTATTCTTCACGTGAAAATTGAGTTTGTAGGACTAACGCACTTGAAACTGTGAGTTATTAGCTAATGAGATGGGGCAGGAAATACATGGATCATTATCCTTCCAAGAGGAAACAGAGGGAATACACCCATTCATGAGCACAACTACAAAAGGAGAGAGGATTGATTATTTGAAATTGAAAGCCTAAGTGCATTCTCAGACACATAACACTGTATCATGGACTGTTGTGTGGCATGTATGTGCATGTTGTAACTTTGTGCTATCGGTGCCCAGCTATGGTGTACATCATAGGCATGACAGAAATTACAGAGAGTATATATACACTGCAGTCAAAGGCATGATCACAACTCTGGTAGGCATAACTATGCTGGCTTTAATATAGCTAATATGATTAAATTAATATCCAAGCTACAGCAGCATAGGCTAGCAAAGCAAGTACATACCCAGGGTTTGGGGCAGTCTTGTATGGCTTATCTATGCCACCATGGCTTTACTGCTATTTTTAGTCATGTTAGCTAGATAAAAGCTTTGGCAGATATGCCAGCCTGAACTGCATATGCACCTTCCAGTGTAGTGTAGGCATGCAGTCAAACAAAGATGAAGCAAAGGCTTAAAATATACACACATCTCAGAGCTCAAAGGGACTTTGGGAGGTCATAGCGTCCAGTCCCCTGCCCTCTTGGCAAGGCCAAGCACCATCCCCACCCCTCGCTTTTAAAAAAAATTAAGTAAAGTCTGCTTGCTCCAGGTCCCTAACTGGCCTCCTCAAGGATTGAGTTTAGAACCCTGGGTTTAGGGGAGAAAGGCTCAAACCACTAAGCTATTCCTATATATTATTATGTAATGTATTCTTGCATAGCAGCCTTCAAACAGCAACATATCTAAGCACTTCTGAGAGAGTGAAATTGCTTGAAAGCATTATCCTAAATGAGCCTGATTCTGATCTTACTGGCTGTTTTACAATGGTATAATGTCATTTCAGTGATTGCTAATTTATAGTGTATATAAGATCAGGCCCAGGGACTCTTTATGTTTTAAATATCTGTGTGTAAAGCCAAGAGCAGAGGTTGGCAACAAAAACAGCAAGAATAGCCTTTTTTCCCCCAGACCATACTTATTGCAATCTCTATTTTAAGTGTAACTCACACACAATGACTTGTAATGCAATACATATTTACTGCAGGACATTCACAAACTTTTTACATAATCCATTTCCTCACATTTTATGTGTGTGTTTGTATCACCATCTTCCTGATTTTCACTCCTGAACCTTCTCTCTCACTGGAGCACGCTAGGGGGAGTTATTGAATGTTTTGAGATCACAGATTGTTTGCTACTTAGATATAAGTTGTTCATTTTGGGGCTTTTAGTCATTCACTGTTTATCAACAATAATCAAGAGGATTTTCTTTTTTCACTTTGTAATTATGCGTTGGGAGCCACAATGAAGTCCTTAAAGGACCACATGCCATTCCAGAGCCATAGTTGTAGACCCCTGTCTAAGAGAGTACTGATTGTTAGCAGGTGGGCTTGAACCTACAACTTTAGGGGCTAAAGATATGTGCTTCTACTTCATGCACTAATAGCCAACTGCTTTTTAGCTAAAGCTGTAGAATAAATTTCACTCTCCCCTGTAGATCATCTCAGTGCCTCTGGACTATACGTGCAAAGTAAATTGGGGATGAGAGAAGAGAGGCTATGTCTACACTAGAGAGTTTTGTCAGCAAAACTGGGGTTTGGTCAACAAAACTTGTGGAGTGTCTACATACAAAATGCATTTTGTTGATAGTCTGTTGACAAAACTTGGCACTTTGGCTGACAGCATTCTGCCTCTCTGCAGTGAGGAATAACATCTTTGTAGACAGTTTCGGTCTACAAAAAAGGCACGTAGATGCTTCTGTCAACAGACATGGCTTCCGGGTCACCAGACAGCCCTGTTTGCTGAGCTTCTAGTTGGCCATTGTGTTAAGAGAGTAGCCGTGCAGTCTGGCCTCTCTCTGTCAACAGAGCGGATTACTCTTTCAGTCCGCTTTTGTGTGTGGATGTGATCTGCTGACAAGTTTTGCAAGAAGATCTCTTCAGACAGAACTGCTGTTGACAGATCGCTGTAGTGGAGACGTAGCCTACGTGTTTTAGGGAGGATGAAATAGATGTTAGGAACTGTGAAAGAGAAGGTGTGAGTAAGTGAGTTTCAGTGAAGGAGGAGCAGAAGGAGATAGGAACTGGGAGCACAAAAGTGAGAGTACCTTTTGAAATGATTGATAACTCTACTGTGTAGATGCATAGCTCAATTTCTTCCTCACAGAATGGCTCACACAACTTTCTCTCTAGCTCCAGTGAGCTTCACTGACCTTTCTTCTGCATAGAAGTCATTTCATTGGTTCCTGTTGTCAGAAACATTTTAAAGGAAATGTAACCTCTGCAATTTCCATCTTCTCACAGATGGAAACAACTTGGGCCCAAGTTGGGCATCAGAACCAGCTTTCCTTCCTGGAATGCCTGTGACACCAGAGGAGCCATTGTCATTATTACAAAATCTCCTGAAGCAAGATTAAGGGCTAGATGTCTCGATTAAATTCACTGGCCCCTTTTAAATGTACTCAAGTGCAATCTCAATAACTCACAAAGTGCAAGACTCTGGTCTCAATTACATTGCCGTAAATCAGGAATGACGGACATCAGACTCTGACCCAGAGTCTGTAGGTATAGCTCAGGGAAAACAGAGACAAGCAGAGGTTAGAAATAATGGCTCAAGTGTGAGACAGTACAGTAGCTGGCTGACTGAGTCTGGCTCAGACAAAGATCTAAGGCCTAAAAGGCATCCATGCTCCATTCTTTGACTCCTTATCTGTCAAAGAACAATGTCGTGCATGCATTCCCAGTGCTTCCCTGTAATGCTTTTGCTTACAATGGTCCTGCCCTTCTGACTGTGTGACACGGGATATATAACATCCACACCAGCCAGGAAAGCTGTGTCTACATGTGAGTGCCCTTTCGAAAGGGCGAAAATTGAAGTTTGGCAGTCGAAATAGCGGCTGTCGAAAGGGAGCACCTGCCGCCTTTTTTCAGATCAGCACTTCGATCCACTCTTTTAAAGTGCCATTGAGGTCTTTTGAAAGAGACCGTCCACATGGCTCCAAGTCCTCTTTTGAGAGAAGGGAAGGAGGAAGTGCCGCGGACAGGGTCCTGTGGCCAACAAGCCCTTCCGGGGCCGCAGCCAGCTGCCTCCTTTAAAAGGCCCCTCCCTCCGCCTTCCCTTCTGCACGAGCCGAGTGCTGCCCAGTCTTTCCCAGCCTGGCAGGGCCCACTCGTGCCTACCTTGGAGGCCCAGCGACAGCTCCTGCAGGAGGATGCCCTCATCATGGATGCCCTGCTGGCAGTGCTATGCACCATCTCTGCAGCTGCACCCGATTTCATCAGGTGGTTGGGTGGTCGCCCTGGGCTGCGGGGCTCCCCACCGGGGCACTGCTGGGCCCCCCCCCCCCGGATGCCCCGATGCCTCTGGACCCACCCCAGCAGCACCGACTGGTGGGAGCACCTGGTGCTGGGGGAGTGGGGCGAGGAAAGGTGATTGGGGAACTTCCACATGTTGAGGCAGACCTTCGACGAGATCTGCCACTGGCTTGCCCCCACACTCTGGCACCACCACACCTTCATGCGGCCAGCCCTCACCCTGGAGAAATGGGTCGCGATTGCCATATGGAAGCGGGCCACCTCGGACTCCTACCACTCTGTGGGACAGCAGTTCGGGGTGGGCAAGGCCACCGTTGGGGCTGTACTTATGGAGGTACGATGGGGCTGGGTGGGTGCAGGGGCTGGGGCAAGAGGAACCCTCCACTGCAAGGGGTCAGATGGGGCACGGGCTGGAAGGGTGGGGGGCAGGGGACTGGATGGGGCAGGGGCCGGATGGGAGGGGGGCAGAATGGGCCCGAGGTGGGGGGAGATGGCCGCCACACCCACACTAGAGCACGTCCCCCTTCCCCCTCTGCAGGTCGTCAGGGCCATCAAGGTGATGCTGCTCCATAGGGTTGTCCGCCTGAGGGATCTGGACAACACTGTGACCCGCTTCCAGGACCTGGGCTTTCCAAACTGCATCAGCGCTTTAGACGGCGCACACATCCCCATCCACTCCCCTCCACACAGCGCCGGCCATTACATCAACTGGAAGGGCTACCATTCAGTGGTGCTCCAGGCCCTGGTGGACGCGAGGGGCCGGCTCACCAACCTCTGTGTGGGCTGGGCTGGCCGCACCCACGATGCCCAGGTCTTCTGGAACTCCGGCCTGTGCCAGCGCATGGGGGCTGGCACCTTTGTCCCCCAGCAGGAGATACCGGTGGCGGAGGATGTCACCATGCCGCTCTGCATGGTGGCAGATGCGGTGTACCCCCTGCAGCCATGGCTCACGAGGCTGTACATGGGACACCTCGACCCAACACGGGAGGCATTCAATAAGCACCTCAACCATGCCCGCAATGTGGTGGAGTGGACCTTCAGGTGCCTAAAGGGGCGGTGGAGGTGCCTCCTCATGTGGCTGGAGGTCAGGGTCCTCAACATGCCTCATGTGACGGGCACCTGTTGCGTCCTCCACAACATCATGGAGGGGAAGAGGGACACCTATGTCACCAGGAGGGGCCCTCCGGCTGGCACCATCTATGAGCAGCCAGGCAACGCCCATCCGCCAGGCCCACCAGGACATCCACCACATCCGGGAGGCCCTCACCAACGGCCACCTCTGACCCGCATGCACACCCACATCCCACGCACATCCACCACCTACTGTCCCCGCCACTCCCACCCCCACCAGCACTGCACCCGCACATCCATCACCCACCGTCCCCCTGAGGAGCACAGCATGGAGTGGTGAAAAATAAAGAAATGTTTATATAACTATTTTTGTTGTTAACTATGTACGGGGGGAACCTAACTTGGAGGCGGGTGGGGGGAACCGAACTCAGAGCAGGGTCGGGGAACCTAACTTGGAGGGAGGCGGGGGAGTCTAACTTGGAGGAGGGGAGAGGTGCTCATTCTGGGGCAGGGGTGGTGGTCTGTGAGCCCCATTGGCCCCTGGAGCCCCTGGCTCCCTGAGTGCAGGGTCCCTGGCAGGGAAGGGAGGGTGCAGGTAGCACCGGCAGGTATTGCCTGTGAGTGGGCCTGGTGGGGGCAGAGGGTGCGGGCTCAGTGGAAGGGGGGGGCAGGCTCAGTGGGGTGGGGGGGCAGGACCAGCAGGGGGAGCCTCCGAGGGGGCCAGGAGGTGGGCAACAGTGGCTGTATGGTCCCGAACGGCATGGTCAGTGCCCTCCAGGGTGGACAGCAGCCTATCCCAGGCTGTCCTCCTCCACTCAGTGTTGGCCTGGGTGAACCACAGGTGTTGTTTGGCCCCGTCGGCCTGCCGCTGGCTGGCTGGGTCTTCCTCCGACCACAGCTCCGATGGCACGCTGCCTGGGGTGGTGTCTGGACACCTCTGAGGGCTGTGGGTAGGCTCTTGGGGATGAGGGACGGCACAGGGATCTCTCGGCCCATGGATGGTGTGGCTATGTGGAGAGGAGGAGAGCATGTCAGTAACTTGACCCTGAAGGAGGGGACCAGGCTGTGGCCAACCCGCCCAAGTCCACCCCTTGGGGCCCCCCCCCAAAGGACACTGACCCCCCCAAGGGGGCACCGACCCCCCCCCCATCTGGGCCTCGCAGCCTGGGGGTGCATCCAAGGGTCTGTCCTGCAGGTGACCCTTCCCGGTCTGTGGTGTGCAGGCCCCTGGCGCTGTCTGGCACTGACCAGCCGCCACCCCTGTGCAGCTTGCAGCGCTGTCCACTGAGGGCGGGTGCTGGGCGGTGCTCGTGCGGCACCGCAGGGTGCCGCATCCCATGTGGGGGGTGGCCTGTGTGCGGGTGACTACCTGTTGCATCACCCCTACCCTGTGGAGCAGGTGTGTGCACCTCCCTGTACGTAAGGGAGGGTCCCTTGGCAATGTATGGGGATGCCCGGCTCCCAGTTGCCCAACTGGAGGAGCAGGAGGGGATGACTATGGTAAGGTTCCCCCTCCTCACTCGACCACTCGGTGGTCCCCTTGCCCTCCTGGTCCCCAGTCCAGGCTGCTGCTCCTCCTCCTCCGAATGCAGCTCCTTGCCTGAGGTGTCCAGGAACGCCGGGGGTGGGGAGGTCTCCTGGGGACCCAGGATGCCCCAGAGCTCCCTGTAGAAGGGGCACGTTGCTGGAGCTTCCCCGGAGCATCCGGCCTGGTCCCTGGCCCAGGCATAGGCCTGGTGCAGCTCTTTTACCTTGGAGCATACCTGCTCCGCAGTACACTCCGGGTGGCCCCTGGTGTGGAGGCCCTGCGCCAGGTGGCTGAAGGCAACGGCTTTGCATTGCTTGACCCCCATGTGGTGCAGGACCTCCTCGGCCTTCCACAGGCCGAGGAGGTCCCGCAGCTCCCTCTCCGTCCATGAGGGTGCCCATTTTTTTTCCCCCTGGGAGCCCTGCGGGGGGGCATGGGACTCACGGGGAGGCTGGCTGCTGCCCATGCTGGTGCTGGAGCATGCAGCTGGAGCATGTGCACAGGCTGCTCCTAGCACGCTCTCAGCTTCCTGCCACGGGTTTCCTGCATGGTTGCGGCTTTAAGGCAGCTGAACACAGGGACCATAGAGCCCCGCTGCTGCTGGCTGGAGCGGTCCCACACTCCAGATGACTAGCGCCATGGCAGACTTGTATTTCGGAAGAGTGGACTGCAGAGTGTCTACACATGTACTCTTTCGATTTAGTATTTCGAAAGGGAGTGATCTTCCTGATACAAGAGCGGGGTTCAGATTTTGAAGTCTTTGCCCCATTCTTTCGATTTCCTTTGGAAAGATGGGTTTACACTTGTGGACGCTCCTCCCGCTCTTTCGAAAAAGGGCCACTTATTTTGAATTTTTGTGCACATGTAGACACAGCTGAAGAGGTTAACTACAGCCTGAGTGCTGTACTGGCTCCACGTTATTATACCTTGATACACCTTGCATCTGCTTCAGGATGGAATTAACAGGAAGGATTTCAGAGGAGTTGCAAGAAGTGGCCTGTGGGAAGGGCCAGACAGGAATCAGGTGGAGGAAAAACTAGGGGAATATCTACAAGAGTGGAGTTACCTCTTGTGGTAGATCCTGAAAAAAGGGGCAAGATTCCAGGGAGGCAGACTGGTGGGTTGGCATTCTGCAGAAAAATGGAGAACTGGGGAGACCGGATGAAGCTGAGGACAGGTGCAACTTGGCTTGTAATTTATTCTGGGTTTTGAGTTTTGCTGAAGGACTCCAGGAGGAAGCCCTGTGAGCCATTGTCCTGGAAAATAACTGAGACAGAAGAGGAGCCCAGGGTGGGGAGAAGAATTTGTGTAGGTTGCCATTAGTTATTTGGCACACCAATGCCCTGCAAACAGAGGAACTACAGCGTGACATGGTTGGAGGGCAAAGTCAACTGTAGCAGACTACTAAAGGAGGAGCCTGAGACAAAGTCACTGAAACTCCAGGTCACACCACAAGGTGCTCTATAGCAGTGACTTGACACTGTTTTCCACATCTCCCTCATCTTCTGCTCGCTCACCCTTTGCAGGTTCCTTCAAAGCTATGCATTCCCTCTTCTTGCTTTACATCTTTACTCTTGGCGACCTCATCCACTCTTATGGCTGCTTTGACTCACAAATTTACTCTGCATAACCTCCTCTGCTCTGTCCTGCATGTCTAACAGTCTCTCTGATGCTCATGTTGGATGAGTATCTCTTTACTCATTTAACATAGCTAACTCCTGATTATCTCTCCAAAGCCTTCTCTGCACCTTCTTTTCTTCATTCCAATCTTGGTGTGCCAGCTTCCCACACTGAGATACTAAGATGACGATCATAGTGAACCAATTTAGTTCCTCCAAAAGGTTAATTATTTTCATCCTACCCCCAAACCTAATATATAGTGCTGGTGGTGAGAACATTTTATACAAAGAAATATATAAAGTAACTGCTTCCTCTGGCCTTCTATTCTGTTTCTGCCTCTCCAGGCTGGTACTTTCTTCATATTTGTGTTTTGTAAATAGCTGGTGTCTAACATAATAAAACTGGGTCATTGGCATCCCTGCTTTTGTTTCTGTCCCCCCTCAATGTTTTCTTCTCTCTGAGCATGGTAATGAAGCTGGGTGTTCTCTCTGTAACACGTCATGCTGAGATTTTATTTTCTTTGAACATTTTCCCATAAACTTTCCTTTTATTATATAAATACCACAAGCACATCCCTCAAGGGTGTTGTTCACTACAGTATTTTGCCTAAACATTTTCCCACCGTGATACTGGATCAAATCCAATTTTGCCTCGCCAGTGTCGTGAGAGCATAACAAATCACTGTTGAGATGTCTAATCTGTTAGTGTACGGTCTATGTGTAAAAGGATGAACATTGTGGGATTCCGGAGACAGTACTATTGTGCTCCTTTCAGTAGTATGCTAGATGACAACAGAGCTACCACCATTTTTATATGCAGAATTGCAAAAAACTGCTAGTTGAACAATCCCTGTTTTGAACCTCATTGAATCAAAGCCAGAAAAACAATTCAAGTTAGCTCAAAAATAAACATCCTTGGTTTTTACAGACACTTTATATATATATATATATATATATATATATATATATATATATATATATATCAGTATTTTCCTCAGAAACACAAAGAGTGTAAAATATCTTTTCAACCATTGCTTTACCTCAGCACCTCTTCGAAAGAACACTGTTGTCTTTGGGAAAATCACAGTGTATTCAATAACTTCCATAAGTATACAATTATCTTCTCTTCAGCAATTCTAATTATTGTCTTATATTTCAGTATATCTGTTCAAACTACTGTGTGTGTGGTTACTAACCAGGATGCAAGAAGCTACCTCCTACCTGACACCCAATACAGATATATTTAAAAATGAGTAATTGCACAAGCAGATGTATTTTAGATTTCTCTAGTTGATTTATGCCTCTGGGTACTGCTCTGATTGCCCTTTCGCAAGGAGAATTCTGGCAAGGCAGAACAGCATAGCTCCGTCAAATGACCACAAAGTATTCCATTGCTGCAGTCATCTCTAAGCAAAATTTCTAGTGTCTGTTTTCCTCCTCTGCCTCAATGGGTGCTAGTGATCCTTGCATGGAATCATGATGCTCAGAATTTAATTGACATCACATGAACTCAGAAACACTCCTCACCAAGGAAGGTTCTGTCAGACTATTCCTGGTGCCAGATTTCTACCCCGGAAGCTTCCATTGCCTCTTGGGATATTGCCAGAAAGGATTCTATTACACAAAGAAAGATGTCAGTGTAGAAATGACCACCCCGGAATAACTAATTGATAAGCCCTAAGGAACCAGTCCTCATGCAGTGTTCTACGTACACATGCAATAAATATCACTTATAGAATCTGCTGAGGTTTATACTCAAGGTGGAAGTCTGGGAAGCAAAGAAGCAGCATGATAGAGGAGGAAGATACAGTATTTGGTGTAAAGTAAATCAAGTTAAGTAGATGTAATAATATATGGCCAGAATAAATTGTGAGTTGCAGTTATTAAGAAATGTGCCTTAAGTGAAAGAACCACAAAAGTGCACCGTACACGAGAGTAAACTGCAGCTTTAGGGGAGTGGGAAAAATCTAAAAAAATGCACAAATAAACATCCAAACTATACAAATTTCAGAAGAATATTGTTCAACTCAAATTCCTTCAGGAATCAGATACACAGGATGGAAAGTCATTCTCTCACAGGGAGGTGACAGCCACTTAAATGTTGACCATTAATTGGATATTAAGTAGTTATGGATCCACATATCCGGAGGGAGTACATGAATGGGATTAGGAAACTGGCAGCAGTTAGCTTGTTTCTGTGAGCGAGCAGAGAACGGCACTACAGAACTGGCAACACCAACTGTCTGTCAAATCACATATACACACTACTTTTGAACCTTGTAGAACTGTTTCATAGAAAACTTGAGACTAGTGCTTGCTAGTGCCTCCTGCTTTGTAAGAATGAACAGACAGTATGCTGTCCATTTACATTTTCTTGTTCAGTGTCTAATTGGTTTTCACGAATGTGAAGAATAAACAATCCCTTACCCATGGAGATGGACAGTTTTCCAGATATTAAGGAAAGGTAATTAAGGGAAATGCTGGGCTCCAGAATCTCACTTCTTTCATTTGATTTCCTCTATTTGCCCTCAGGCACTTTGACCTTTCCGAAGTCTTTTGCTAGTTTGTTTGTTTTAATCTTTGTTGCAGATTGCAGTTGTAGGGAAAGAACTGAATCATATCCGAAGAGCGTTAGTTGTGACTCGTCCTACATAATATTTGAGCTGAAGTATGGGGTGATGAAGGTGACATGTCTGCATGAAAGAATGGCTAATTAAGTAACAGACATGTTATAATGGATTCCAAAACCACTGTAGGATAATTATTTGTGTAAGATTTATACAGACAAGTAACTGCATATTCCCTTAAGAACAAACAAGTAAACTGGGGTCTTTATTGTCTAAAGTGGGTGCAGAAAAGAGAGCAGGTAATTGTTTTACACTGGAATCTTTGTGGAAAAAAATCCAGAGTCTGTTTCTAACTTCCCTTCAATCTACAGGGATCCCAAGCCCTTCTAATTCCAAAAAGTAGAATAGAAGCAAAATTCTGTAGACAGTTGGGTAGAAGTTATCCAGCATGGAAAAGGAAACAGCAGAAATGTAAAGGAGTTATCAAAGTCCCCAAGAGATTCATTCAACCTTCTGGCTACATCTACACTAGCCAAAAACTTCGAAATGGCCATGCAAATGGCCATTTCAAAGTTTACTAATAAAGCTCTGAAATACATATTCAGCTCCTCATTAGCATGCGGGCAGCCGCGGCACTTCAAAATTGATGCAGCTCACTGCCGCATGGCACATCCAGACAGGGCTTCTTTTCTAAAGGACCCCGGCTACTTCGAAGTCCCCTTATTCCTATGAGCAGATAGGAATAAGGGGACTTTGAAGTAGCCGGGGTCCTTTCGAAAAGGAGCCCCATCTGGACGAGCCGCACAGCGGCGAGCCACGTCCATTTCGAAGTGCCACGGCCTCCCGCATGCTAATGAGGCGCTGAATATGTATTTCAGCGCTCTATTAGTAAACTTCGAAATGGCCATTTGCATGGCCATTTCGAAGTTTTTGGCTAGTGTAGACACGGCCTCTGAGTCTCACTTGCTCCCATCAAGGAAAACGTAACTAAAATTTACTTGTGGTTAAAATGCCGGTTATTTGAGAGTTCTGGACAATAGAATGCTGGATATGAAGGAGTTTACTGCATATGGAATTATATAAATGCTACATTTGTGCACAGAACTTATAAGCAAGGATTGAAGCACACCAGAAAACAATTTGTAGTTTAGTTTCTGCAATTTTCGTGGAGAAACAATATATCAAAAAGACTATTTCATTTTCATTAAAGAACATTAAATTATTTGCTGAATAGTCTAACACGTTGCCTAGTTTTCAGTGATTGCAGTGTGACATGTCTCTACTATAAGGGCTCAGACCATTTTCTTTCCTTCCCTCTTCAAAATCCCCTCCCCCCCAAATACTAACTGAGAAAATGTAAGATAAAATGAATTATTTAGAAATAAAAATGTGCTGTTTTTTGCCATTTACTCATCCTCAGTTTTCAGGGGATCTCTGTCCTTCCTTACATTATCTCTGGTACCATGCTAATGAACTCCTTACATTACTTCATATTAGAATAGTTACTTTCATTACAATACTTGGCATTTCCTAAAATAATACCGAAGAGGTGGTGGATCATGAGATGTTATTTCTCAAGTACAGGGTACGAGAATAATACCGCTATATGCTGAATGTATCAAAAATGTTGTTATTACAGATTATTAAAACAAACAAAAAGGAGAACATTACATACATGAAAACAGCAGTTTATCATCTATGGTACCATTAAGGTGTATGAATAACTATGGTCTTGTCTCAGACACATCAAGAGTGAACTGTTCAGAACAAAATATATTCCATGTGTCTGGCCCTGCACATGTGTTTCTTGTCAGCCAAACTGTTCTTGGGGTTTGAAGAGTTTCTGTTTGAATTTTCAGAGTTAGGTATGGAAAGACTGTTTAACTCAATGTGTAGAAATGAAGCTTATCTGCGGTTCTGGTGAGTCCTAAAAGTCATTCCAAACTGCTTGGCATGATTTGTATAATTAATTTGGTTTGAATAATCCACATTCACATTACACATTGTTTAGAGAAGGCCTCTCAGGGCAGCCCTGGTAACATTCACGGGCATCCCTCACAGCAGAAGATGTTTCTATGAAAAAATAAAAAGTATGTTAGTAAGGTGCCAAGGTCTGTGAAGATCACTACTGCTCTCTGCTTCTTGATGGATCCTGTGTATTCAGGGCCTTAGGCTGGTGGGCAGCAGAGAAAGAAAACCAAAAGAGAATGAACTTGTTAGTAATATTTTTGTTTCATATATAGCCCCACACAAACAGTGGAGAAACTAACGAAAAGGAGAAAACAGTGAACATTACTGTAAGCAAAATGCTGTCAAATGCAGAAAGAAAACAAACCAAAATGAGATTTTTTTTCTCTAATTTATCACTTCTAGGCCATGTCTACACGTGCCCCAAACTTCGAAATGGCCACACAAATGGCCATTTCGAAGTTTACTAATGAAGCGCTGAAATGCACATTCAGCGCTTCATTGGCACGCGGGCGGCCGCAGCACTTCGAAATTGACGCACCTCGCCGCCGCGCGTCTCATCCAGACGGGGCTCCTTTTCGAAAGGAGAATTCCCATCACGGGAATAAGGGGACTTCGAGGTTTGGGGCACGTGTAGATGTAGCCCTAGTCATTTTAGCCACTACTTGTATGGTGAGAGTGACGCAATGTTTACATTAGTTGTGTGATTTTAAGATAGCAATGCTACCAATAAAGTCAAATGTCAGTACTTACTGCTGGTGGGTTTCCTGCTCCAAGAGCAAGTTGCTGACACTCTCCAAGTATAACAAGTAGCTGAATTTTTGAGCTGATCTGTGTCCAGTTTTTACTGATATAAAAGACTGTTTGAGGTAATTGGAGTTGGTGAGTTTCTCGTAATAAGAAAGACTATGTGCAAAACTGGAAGGGCTGTTGTCTGAAATTTCTGGACTTTTATTTAATGTTAATTGATTCAACTGTACATCAAAGTAAAGTTATTTGTTTTGCCACAATTCTCAAAGAAGTAAAATAACCATTGTTAGGTTTGTTGTGTTTGGCTCTAGTGCTTTGCTTTGAAAGTGAAGTGGAGTGAACGCCTGTGTCCCCTAGCTAAAAGGATTGAACTTTCATTGCCACAAAGTCAATAAACATCCCTATTCAGAATAACATTTTCCCAGCAGACTCTGCCTTCCCCACACTGCTGATCACTTTAAAACCTGAGTCAACAATATTATTTTAAAAGACTACCATTTCTCTTTCTTTTTTCTCCTTTTCTTTTCTTTCCTTGTTATAAAAATAAAAGAAAATGATGGAGGACAAAGGACGTGTAGTTATGCTCAAACCATTTTCTTCCTTCTGTTTTAATTCCTCCTCATAGCTAGTTCCCTAAAGTAGTGATTCTTGGAAAACATCTTCATTCTAAGTTCTTCTTTTTCATAGTTTATAACTGTCTCTCAAATTACATTTTGGGCTAATATTTCTCATGTTCAATTGTTGCTGCAAAGGCAAGGCATCTTAAAAAGTTTGTATAAGATCTGTCTGGCTAATTTTTATTTATCCTAACTGGAAAGGGCAGTTTTTCACACTTTAAAAAAGTGTTTAGAGACCACTTTTTTCATGGATAATTCAGAAACAAGTTAGATTTTAAAATGGGAGGGTTGGCTTGGACAGTGCATTGTGAGGAGTATGGCTTTGCTTGAAAAAAAATTGGTTATGAAACTAAATTGTGAATGAGTGAGAATAGTATATTGTAGACGTGCAGTCTGCTCTTTTCTTAACACAGCAAGTAACAGCCTGCCAAACTCAGCACATTACTTCCGATTAGCTCCCTTAAAACTGTCATCCAAAGGGGTCCAGTTCAAATGTTACATGTTCTAAAGGCTGGCCTCTTAAGCGCACTGGCCTACCTAGCATGCTAGACTCTGTTGTGTATGCAGTGGGAAAAAAAACAGCAATCATGTAGCACTTGATAGACTAACAAAATAATTTATTAGGTGATGAGCTTTCATGGGACAGACTCACTTCTTCAGATCAATAGCATTTCCAGTACAGACTGAGAGTTATGTAGCATAGATGTCAAAAAAAGAAAGAAAAAAAAAACCCTGACAAATCACATACATGGAACTGAAGTGGGGGGTGAGGAGCGGAAATACTAATAGTTTTGCCTGAGATCATGACGAATACCAAAGAAAGGGAAACAGTCCTTCTAAGTGAGTCTGTGCTCACGAAAGCTCATGCTCAAAACTTTTCTGTTAGTCTGTAAGGTACCACGGGACCCTTCGTTGCTGTTACAGATCCAGACTAACACAGCTACCCCTCCGATACTTGAGTCCTTCTTATGCGTGAGATAATTGCTATCTCTCCTGAGATCAAGTGTCAATGTATTGATTTTGAGCATGAACTCCAGTTCACACATCTCCCTTTATAATATGCTGTTAAAGTCTCTTTGTTGTAGAATTCCCATTGTCAGGTCTTTAACAGAATGGCCCACTCCATTGAAATGCTCACTGACAGGTTTATCAAAACAAAAAAGCAGTAAAGTAGCACTTTAAAGACTAACAAAATAATTTATTAGGTGAAGTTTCATGAGACAGACCCACTTCTTCACACCATAGCCATAAGAAGTGGGTCTGTCCCATGAAAGCTCAGCTGATAAATTATTTTGTTAGTCTTTAAAGTGCTACTTTACTGCTTTTTTGTTTTGATAGTATATAGACTAGCACAGCTTTCTCTCTGTTACTAATCAACATGACAGGTTTATGTGTACTAAGATTCCTAATGTCTGCTCTGTGCCCATTCATTCTTTGGAGAATCGTTTGCCCAGTTTGTCCAATATACATGGTGGGGGGGGCATTGTTGGCACATGATGGCATATACAACATTGGTTGAGGTACAGGAGAATGAGCCCCTGATCTTGTAATTAACATGGTCAGGTCCAATGATGGTATCTCCAGAATAAATATGTGGACAAAGTTGGCAACAGGTTTTGTTGCAAAGAAAAGTTCTAGGATTAGTATTACTGTGATATGGCCTGTGGTTGCTAGTGAGAATTTTCATTCAGTTAGGAGGTTCTAGGAGAGAACAGGCCTCTCCCCTAGGGCCTTCTGGAGTGTAGCAGCATTATGTTTGGTGTAGATTGTAGGTTGTTGATGATGTGCTGCAGGGGTTTGAGATGGGGCCTATAGGTAATGATGAAAGTTCATCACCTAATAAATTATTTTGTTAGTCTTTAAAGTGCTACATGACTGCTGTTTGTTTTGTTAGACTACCAACTAACATAGCTACCTCTCCTTGTATGCCTTGTAATCATCACAGTCAGGTGATTTACTGACATATACATCTTTTTCTTTCTTTCCTTAGTCTCTTTTATTAAGCATTTCCCTCCTGAAGAAATGTAAATTTAAATTAATGGAGTATTAATGGTGATTTAATCTAAATGGATGGTTCCAATGGCAGCCCAGTTCAGCTAGATTAGTGTCTTTTAAATATATGCACAAAGTTAAAGGTGCCCATATTCAAAAAGAATGTTGCATATGTACAAGAAAAGGGGATGGGGAGCTATAGTTGCTGTGGGGACCATAAGTGGAAATTGCTTGCTTTTGAACACCATTAGCAAGTAATCCATTGGTGTAGTTTTTGTGTTTATATTCCTTCAGTGTATGAGTCAGAACATAGCTAAAGGCCTGAATCATGCAGCTCCAGTGACACAGACAATAAGGAAGGTTTTAATATTTATTGATGAATGTATCTTCCCTCACAAGGAATTTGGGATGGTATACATTCCTTCCTTTCCTCAGCTGCTTAAGTCATCCCCAGAGTGTGAAACATTCCAGCTGCACAAAATCCAACTAAATTAAAAAAATGGTTCAATGAGAAAAAAAAACAGATGCATGTGATCAGAAGCATGTGACATACACAGGCCATCTATGAAGAATCTCAGAGAGTCTGTGGTAAATTCATCGCCAACAAAGGCTATTACACTTTTATTGTTCTCACTTTCCAACTCCTCTTAGCCCACAATTGTGAATAATTTGCCAAGTTGTGTCCCAGTTTAGACTGCAAGCTTTTGGACAGAAACTGTATTGTTGCCTGAAAAAGCCTACCACCATTACTATGTCAAAGCAATAACAGATAAGTGATCCCATGCAGATGATGTAATGCAGGCTGCATACTTGGATTTTCTAGGCAGCACTGAACATAATTCAACAAGTGGTTAAAAAGTATTATACAGTGAAACAGAAGTTTCCACAGTTATTTGGTTATTGGTCAAAGTGAACTGCAGTGTTCACACTCGAGTGCTGGCAGCAGAAAGGCTTTTGGAACAAGGCATCCCATTCCCTGGGTTTTGCTGGCTATGCACTTAAAAGGGTGACTTGGAACATAAGGCATAACTAAGAAGGGTTCTGACCCCCGTGTAACTGGGTATGAATATAAGGAGCTAAGTGACTGTGTGAGTAAGATTCCTAGCCAAGAACAAGAAATGGCTGTTTGTATAAGGTAAGAGGATGCCCAATATGTATAATCCCCTAGAGCTGCCCTAGTGGTCATATAATAGGATACATGACCAGTCTAAAAAGGCAGACAGGTGTGTGGGATGGAGAGGCATTTGAATGAAGTATCCAATTCTAGCTTTCCACAGTGGATCCCATCTCTGTTCCACTTCTTGGACAAGTTTCATGTAATTAAGTTGGCAGGTATCCAACATATTCCACAAGGGAGAAGCCAAATGTAAAGTGAACTAAGCCCACAAAGCTCCACATTCTTTCTCTCAGGGCACAGGACCAGGCTCTGTACAGTAACACAGGGTGATGGTCAGCAATTCACATTAGCAGGCAAGAAGCTGACAAATATAAATACAAATATTTTAAAAGCTGAGAAATGTCAACTATTAAAAGAACAAAAAAATAAATGAGACAAGTCAGTGAAATGAACAGGTCGGTAGAACAAATGTTTGTGCTGAGTTAAGTAGCAGGTTAAGTGCCGACAGCAAGCTCAGTGCTGTGCAAGGTGAGTAAGAGGGGAAGGCATCATGAATCATAAGGGGGGAAAATAAAGGATTTTATTCATTCTTACAAATGTAGCTGTGCTTGTGTGGGATTCACCCCGAGGAAAAGCAAACAGCAGTATTGGAGAGAGTCCATTGAAAAGAGTAATTCTTGGCTCCTGCTGGGATTCCAACGAAGCCTTCTTGGAGGCAGTGTTATGTTTCCTGGATGCCCAGTCCCTAGCCCATCCCAGCTACACTGGCCAATTCCATCCACTGGCAGAACGGGGACTGCAGCCCTGTTACTCTGCTCAAGGTGACCTTTATTTCAGCAGGGTGCTCCCTCAGTTCTGCCTGTGGAAGTGATTCATGTTGCCTTCTGGTCTCTGCCTTTCTCACAGAAATATTTTTGATGGGTAAATTTCCATTTCCAAAATCAGTTTATGGCTGGTAAAAGGTGTAACATCAGCAGCCCTAGAAACTGAAGTCATCTGTGTATCATCAAAATACATACAGCTTCCCTCTCACACTGCCCCTACCAGTAGCCTACAGCCATGATCCCTTATGACATTAAAAAAAACCAATTATCACAGAATAACAAACTGCTGAGTATATTTAATCCTAAAAATTACAGCCCCAGTTATAGGCTTTGCTTCTGTTGTTGGAAGTTTTAGACAGAGCCTGAGGTGGATGGGCTCTTGAGGGAGGGTTTCCCAAGAACAACAAGAAGGCTTGTGGCACCTTACAGACTAACATATTTTGGAGCATAAGCTTTCATGGGCAAAGAGCGGGTCTTTGCCCACGAAAGCTTATGCTCCAAAATATCTGTTAGTCTATAAGGTGCCGCAAGACTTCTTGTTCTTCTCGAAGCTACAGACTAACACGGCTACCTCTCTGATACTTGTTTCCCAAGAAGTACAGGCGCAGATGTTTTGGAAATTTAAACAGGCTGTCAAAACTAATATTTTAAAAGGAAAAAGCTGTGTAGACATGTCTGCACTGGACATTTTTAAGAGGAGGTTAGATAAGCTCCTGTTGGGGATGGTCTTGATGGTGTCTGGTCCTGCCATGAGTGCAGGGGACTAGATTTGATTACCTATCGAGCTCCCCTCCAGTTCTAGTATTCTATGATTTGTGCTGCAACAGCAGGATGCTCTGGACAATCTCTGAATCAAAATGAAAATCTTTCTTCTGATGAAGTCCTGATTTTCATAAGGAGAAATCTTTGTGTGGACTCGGATTACAATCATTACTGCATAAACCACTTGGGCATTTCATACTTTCTCTATTGGTTTACTAGCCAGGCAACCATTGCGAAAAACAGACTTCTGAGTTATTTCATTAACTCTTCCTGGCTGATATTTGTTGTTATTAACTGAAAATTATTCACATCTTTGTGTGATGACACCTACCTGTGCAAATATAATCTGCAGTCGCTCTTATTTTCCTTTTTTTTTAAAAAAAAATTCTGCTGGTACCCAAAAGAACTTGTGATGTCACGGTTGGAGACATAAAATGTGAACAGAGATGTCAATACACTAGGAACCACACTGCCTGGATGTAGATGCAAAATACCAGATGGAGAATGAGACTCGCTTTTTGAAAGTTACAGGATCACAGCACAAAACCATAGAACATTCAACCACTTCTGAACATATAAATATGCATATCAAAAACCCGGATACTTTTCTTTTCCTCTTTGACCAAGTGAAATTCACTAAGGCATCCAGACGTCCATCCTGTGGAATAGACACTCTATAGTATATATGCCAATCTCTAGGAAAATCATTTGAAAAGATCCAGAAAGTGGTGTAAACAGATAAGGTTTGCCCTTTTCCTTGTAGCAAGCTATTACTGGCATTACCCCGTTAGACTTACAAGAAGTTGGCAGAAAAATCTGACTTCGTATGTCCTCAATTGACATTCACTTAGGAGGTTTCTATCGTCCTAGTGTTTTTATTTTATTCCCCAAGTCTACATCTACACTTGCATTAAAGAGGAATGGAAATGAGGGAAATATGAAAATCAGTGCCTTGTTTGCATTTTCAATCTTGCACTCCATTTTCATAATCTCTTTTCAGAAGAGATTCTTTCTAAAGAAAAAAGAAGTGTAGAGGGGGCTTTTTCTAAAATAACCCCCATTTTCAAAAGGACCCTTCTCCCTATTTTATTTTTTTTTCGGGAAGACATGTTCTTTCGAAGATGGGGTTTGTTTTCAAGAGAACCCCGTCTACACTGCTTTTTTTTCTTTCTAAAGAATCTCTTCCAAGAAGACATTATGCAAGTGAGGTGCAAGATATGTAAACCAATCCCTCATTTGCATGAGCATCCACATTCTTCCAGTGATGGAGCTCTCACATTTATTCCACTGCTTAACCGCCCTGACAGTTAGGAAGTTTTTGCTTCTTGTCATATTCTCAGAGGTTAAGGAGAATAATTTTTCTTCCTCTTAATACATAGTACATTCAGTTAGCTTCCCAACACTTAAATACAAATACAGCGTATACTGACACTATCCACATGCTATTCATTGATGTGCTGTGTTAACTACTCCTAACATACATGGATTGGCTAACCAGGGATACTGACCTTTGTACACCAGGTCACACTGAGGATAGGACGTCAAATTCAATCTCATTCAGCATCCTCGTTACACCACCCATGTTGCAATGCAGACGACAAATGGTGCAAAGGCCAGAGAGCAGCCAGATACTCTACTGTACACAGCTCCGAGGAATCAGATTCCTAACCAGGTGGTCTGATGCAAAATACCACCACTAACGCAGGACCTCTAATCCTTTCCATTCCTGTGCAGATTTTTCCATCCATGTGCAGAATAAATTTTTATCTGCACCAAGGCATGGGTGAATGTGCACCACCAGTAGAATCAAAATTGTAGCTATGGACACATGGCTAATCAGATGGTTGGCATTTGAATCTCTCATGAGTGGCTGCACAGGCACTCAGTTTACAGGGAACACTGCTCATGATTAGCATTCTCAATATGGATCTGTAGCCATTATGCCTCAGACTCACCTGTCGCCTGTTTTCTCTAACTTGTGGCCACTAGGTGTTAGCCCTCATTTACAGCTGGTTGGGGCACTGGCTCCCCTGACCCATAAGACCCTATGTCAATGGGTTCTGTTACAAAATTAAGAACTTAGGTACAGAAAGAGAACCCCAGGCTCACTCCTTATCTCACTAGAAAATGTCAAGTGCCAAGGTCAATATTGTTATTAGATCCCAAGCACTGAACTGAGAGTGAGGAGAGGAGACTAAATAATTGTCAGTTGGCTTATATTTACAAAAGTTTCTTTTCCTCTGCCAGATCAGAGTGCTAGTTTGAAAGTAGTGGGTACAGTTCCCTTTACGTAATAACATGAGCAATACTGGAGGAAGATTACATCAGTCACTGAAGAAATTCTGGACTTAGGCCTGTCATCAAAATCCATTAATTGTTTATGGGCCCAAGGCCCACCAGGATGTGTCAAACTCCACATAATATTCTGCGGTTTGCATTTGGATCTCTAATATGGATAACACATGAGAGAAAACACTCATAACAAGGCAATTGTCACTTGAGTGCACATCTACAGCTGTTGAGGCCTGTAGATTATTCTAGCGAAAGTTTGCATTATAATAAATTGACTTTTTTTTCCAGGTATGCTACACTTGTTATACACCCTGCCTCTGGTCAGACTAAAACAAGTTCAAAGATTATTCAGATTTGAACATTTGGCCCTTTTAAAGCCTTTCCAGTCATGGGTGTTCAGGTCAGAACACACTGTCATAGAGTAACTGCACAGTGCAAGCCAAACTTCAGAAAGCTGAACTGCTAATCTGCCCCTCTCCTATGGTCTTATTTCCAATGCAGACAGAAACACAGTTCTTGCTATGGCCTGCCATTATCCTCTGGTTATTTTTCAGTTTTCCACTGCTCCTCACGTCACCCATGAGTGGCAGGTCAGCATGGATGTTACAGGTGAGCCCTGAGCATACAGGTATGCAAACTGAATGAGGTAAGCTTCTGTCTTCAGTGTCAAGCAGTTCCTCTGTTTATCTGTGAAAGGCAAGGTTTCAGACGAGCATTTCAGTTGAATGTTTCTTCCAGCTGGTCAGTTTTTATGTTGGATTTTACTTACGTAATTAATAAGAGAAACTCCTAGAAAACTGTAATTTGAGGAAAGTTGTCATCGAGTCCTTAGTGACTTCCCAATCAAGTCTGCAAACCCTCAGGCACTCAACTGGCTGAAAACCATCTGAAAGCACTGGAAACAGGAGATCATGGAAATGATTTTGCCAGCTAACTAAAGAACAACTAGGACTGTTTTTATTTTTAACCACATGCTTTAAATGACAGTGTAAACACATTGCCTTATGAAAAGTAGCATAAATGTCATGAATACTGCATCAGGGAACTTCACAAATCGAGTTTCAGTAATGGCAGAAGTGTCTATGCACTCTTGCATCTAACTGCCTCAAGCTAAAAGCAGAAATGCCGGGTTAGATTACAATATTTTTGTTGCCAAGTCAACTCATCTTATTTCAAACTTTTCCTTTATTTACATTGTTAAAAATTACAGATATGCATTGTTAATATATTTTCATTTCCATAGATACTCTTAGTCTGCCATTTCCCCTGGGCAGTAAGTATCACCCAACCAAAGACCGGTTTCTCTGTTAGGCATCACACTGGAGAGTGTATCCTGAGAAAAGGGGAAGGGCCATGAGAAAAGGGATGTGTACACCCTTAGTGGTTCTGTGTGTCACAGGCTGGTTTATGTACTATCACTACTAAGTATGAAGTTCTAAAGATCGTGGTTAGCTACAGTGTTAGGATCTAGGTGCATAAATTCCCTCAGGGAATTTTCTGCTAATAAGGCCAAAACAACAACAGGTAGCACAGTTCCCTGGCCATGTTGCTGTGGCAAAGAATGAAGCAATTTTCTAATCTCAGTAGTGGGAGCACCGACAATCAATCTGTGAGGCAAGTGACTGCGTGTAATAAATGAGTACACTCACAAAACAGGCAAAACCACATGGAATAGCTGCACATTTTAATAGTGGAAATTTTAATCAAAGTCAAGATTTATAATAATGATTTATGGTTATTTTATCAGCAGCTGTAGGCCTCTCGAGACTGATCTTGTCCTTGGCAACAATTAGGTTTAAGGAGTAACTGAAAGAACTGCAAGTGGGCTGGATGTGAACTAGATGCCAGCTCCTCAGATTCCTGCTGCAATCAGAAAAAAGGCCATGTCAGAGTTCCACAGCTCTTTGAGGAGACTCCAGTCTCTCACGTTTCAGATTATCAGCTACCATCTTGAGAATGTTTGAGCAGCAGTTTTGTGACATCAGTGATAAAATAATGGCAGAGTCTCAATAAACCATGAAAAGCCAAGCCAGCCCAAGACTTTATTTTTTACTAACTGCATTGCTCCCAGGTAAGGCAGAATATCAGGCTAGAACACAACATTAGAACAATACTTTTTTTGCCTCAGTCTTCATAGACAAGGACAGCTCCCACACTACGGTGCTAGACAATACAATATGGGAAGGTGGAGGCCAGCCCTCAGTGGGGAAGGAACGAGTTAAGAGCTACTTAGAAAACTAGATGTACACAAATCCATGGGTCTGGATTTAATACACCCAAGGGTACTGAGGGAATTGGCAGACATCATTGCCAAGCCTTTGGCCATTATCTTTGAAGATTGTTAGAGATCGGGAGAGATTCCAGATGATTACAAAAAGGCAAATATAGTGCCCATCTTTAAAAAAGGAAAGAAGGACAATCCAGGCAACTTTAGACCAGTCAGCCTTACCTCAGTACCTGGGAAAATAATGGAAGAGATCCTCAAAGAATCCATTTTGCAGCACTTGGAGGAGGAGAAAGGGATCAAAAGTAGTCAACATGGATTCACCAAGGACAAATCCTGCCTGACCAATCCGATTAGCTTCTATGATGAGGCAACAGGCTCTGTGGACATGGGGAAGTCAGTGGATGTGATATACCTTGACTTCAGCAAAGCTTTTGACATAGTTTTCCACAACATTCTTGCCCATAAGATAAGGAAGTATGGATTGGATAAAAGGACTATAAGATGGATAGAAAGCTGGGTTGACAGTTGTGCCTAACAGATACTGGTCAATGGCTCAATATCTGGATGGCAGTTAGTTTCAAGTGGAGTGCCCCAAGGCTCGGTTCTGGGGCTGGTGTTGTTCAACATCTTTATTAATGACCTGGATGAGGGACCGGAGTGCACCCTCAACAAGCTTGCGGAGGACACCAAGTTAGGAGGAGAGGTAGGTATATTGGAGGGTAGAAAGAGGATCTAGAGTGACCTGGATAAATCGGAAGATTGGGCCAAAAGAAATCTGATGTGGTTCACCAAGGAGAAGTGTAGAGTCCTGCACTTGGGACAGAAGAATCCCAAGCATTGTTATAGGCTGGGGACCGACTGGCTGAGCAACACTGCAGCAGAAAGGGAGCTAGGGATTATAGTGGATGAAAGGCTGGATATGGGTAAACAGTGTGCACTTGTAGCCAAGAAGGCCAATGGCATATTGGGGTGCATTAGGAGGAGCATTTCCAGCAGATCCAGAGAAATTGTTGTTCCCTCTCTTCGGCACTGGTAAGGCCACGTCTGGAGTACTGAGTCCAGTTTTGGGCCCCCCAGTATAGAAAGGATATGGATGCGCTGGAGCAGGTTCAGTGGAGGGGTGGAGCACAATGAGCTATGAGGAGAGGCTGAGGGATTTGAGCTTATTTAGTTTGCAGAAGAGAAGACTGAGGAGTGATTTAAAGCAACCTTCAACTTACTGAAGGGGTGCTCTAAAGAGGATGGAGAGAAACTGTTCTCAGTGGTAACAGACAGCAAAACAAGGAGTAATGGTCTGAAGGTGCATCAGGAGAGGAGCAGGTTGGATATTAGGAAAAACTACTTTACCTGGAGGGTGGTGAAGCACTGGAATGTGTTGCCTAGAGAGGTGGTGAAATTTCCATCTCTAGAGGTTTTTAAGTCCCAGCTCAACATAGTCATGGCTGGGATGACTTAGTTGGGGTTGATCCTGCTGGAGGGAGAGGGCTGGACTCAATGACCTCTTGAGGTCCTTTCCAGCTCTGTGAGTCTATGATTCTAACATGTAACATCATTCATTGCTCTGAGGCCCCTCTACGTTACAGGACACAACCAAAAAGCATATGCAGGATTTAGCTTTGACTCTGGATATTTCTTTGCTTCAGCGGATCTGCATGGGGCATCTCATTCCATTACTCTACAACTGATCTGCAGAAGTTGTTAAAAGCATAGGGAGCTGTATTATTATGCATTACACGAGGAATATACAGAGAGGTATCCATGTTAGTCTGTACTCCAACAAAACAAAACAGCAGAAATGTAGCACATTAAACACTAACAAAATTATTTGTTCGGTGATGTGCTTTCATGGGACAGATCAACTGTCTGTGGTCACAGTGTGGTCCCACAAAAGCTCATCACCAAATAAATCATTTTGTTAGTCTTTAAAGTGCTACATTCCTACCAGGAATATACATTCATCTCTCCCATAAACAAGAATTAATGATTTTGAAGGTTTTGAATGGGTCAGAGTTTGAACCATATGAATCTGCCCCGCCCCCCAGCCTTCCACATAGCAGCTATAAATACAAACTGTGCATCTGCCTTGCTCTTGAGAGGGCAAATGTTATTCTGGTGCCTCTGTTCTACACTATGACCAGCCACAGGGTCTGGTGAGCAACATGTGGCTGTTCTTCTCAAGCCTGAACACGCTCCTGCTTGAGCCCAGTGTTGGCTCACACTGATAGGGCAGGATAGTTGACCCATGCCTCCAGTGGGCTGCTAGAACTGGGGGCACATGCCTCCTGATGCCAGCCAGCCCAACCTGCATTATTTTAATAGACAGAATATTTTGTCTAGTTTAAGTCATTTCCTGGGTAGTGAAAAGGCAATGAGATGGGATGGGTTTGGGGCTGGTCTCAGACAAAGTTTGACCTTCCATGCAAAGACCAATATCTCTGTAGGTGAAGAAAGGTTAAAAGAGGAGTTAAATGTGAATATTATTTTATTTCTAGGGTATCAAAAGCTGCTGTCCATCTTTGCTGTTGGTATAGGCCAGGTAAAGATGATGGAGATATTTTAGAGAATATAACAGTATCTGGGAGAAGAAGGAGGTGAAAGTTGGGAGACAGGCTTATCCTCTGAGGTTTGGAGACATCAAAGTACAAGGCCTAGGGATACTTGTTTTGAAACAGTTTATTGGAGGGATAGCAGCTGCCTTTCCAAAGGAAACAATGGGAAGATTTAAAGATTTTGGTCAGTGCGCAATGGCTGGAACACACAATACGGGCCTCAGCCTGGCAGCTACACCAGACCTATAAACCATAGGGCTCTGAAGGGAGTGGGAGCACAGAAACCATAAACAGGAGGGTTGTTTTTGGACCATTTTTACTGAAATGTGGCCAAAAGATCTTTTTCAAGCTTCCTTAAAACAGCTGCTCCCACATTAAGGCACTGTCGCCAAGCTCCAGCTTCAAGTGAATGTCTACAGTTAAGTTATGCAGCCTTGGAAATAGAGATTTCTGATTAAAAACATCATTAGCACCATCACTCTAATACAGCTCATAAATGATACCATTATTGAAATAAAATCTTTATTTTGGTCCAAATCATCACCTTCTTTTCTCCAATATAACTTAAGAGCTGGTTATTCCCATAATTAACTTACTTGGCAATTTTCTGAGATGCACTACTGAGAATTTTACTTTGAAATGCCCAGAGTGGTACAAAAACTACTTTATGTTGCTCCAACATTTCACAGGATCCTGATGACTGACTAGCAGAATTGGGGTAAACCCAACAATATTTCTCTGGGGTTTTTTTTCGTGCTTTCATGAATTGGAAGAGAACATAGCATTTTGGAACAAGGCACAGATTTTCCCATCAAAAGGGCAGGTTTGCCTGTGAAAATTGTCTTTCTGTGGAAAATAAGGGGAAAAAAGATGAAAAGTGCAAAATGTTTCTTTTTCACAGAACTGGTGAAAACAGCATGCTCAATGGCCTAGCTCTGTGGCTGACAAGGCTGATATGAGCATTTCCCCAAAGGATTGTTGTGTCATGAAATTAAGTGCACCACACATAATGAGTTTCCAAAAGAGTTTAATAAATAGCGAGGTTCTTTCTTTACTGTATAAACTATAAATATACCACGCAGTCCTTATAACTTAAAATAATTTACAGGCTGAGGTAGGGGAGATGGGAGTTCGTGGGCATGAGCGTTTGTCCCATTTCAGGGTCTCACTGTTTTCCGGCTGAGCACACACACACAGGCAGTATTAATTCGGATAAATCTCCAGGCTGCTTGGTTGCCTTCCATTGTCAGTGCTTTGACAAAGGTGTGCGTGGTGGTGCAGTAGGAATTCCAGTGCTTAGCATCAATTCCCCGGCACCCACTGGAAACTGGCTTAGGTTCCCTGCATGTGGTTTCAAAAAAGTACTGCTTGAAAACATTGTTGTTAATATTCACCTCTCCCAGCACTGTCACTTCTTTGCCTTTGATGTCAGTAGCTGTGGTTTTGTCCCCAACCCACATGCTAACACTGTCACAAACCGAGAATTCTCCCCGGTGCAGCACAGGGTGAGCAGTCCGCTTGGTTCGAATAGTCCTGTTCAGAGACTCTCCGCTGCCTAGATACTCCATGTCCTGGCCATCCCTTAGCACTGGCGGTGGCTGTGTGCTGAACAGAACCCGAGGGGACTGGAATCGTCTCTTTCTGAAAAGCTTTGGATCCACTGTGATGTTGGCTGCTTGTCCTGTTTCTCTGCTGTCTCCTTTCCCAGCAAGGTGATGCTTGGCTGTGTGTGGAGCTGCCTTTGGAACAGGATTTGCTTTTGTCCAGTGTACACTTGGAATGGTGGGTCCTGCAGGAAACCCCCATGGAGCATTCTCCTCTGACTTTGGTGCTGCCTGTATGCCGAGCAAAAAAGCTATAATCAGAGTGTAGTACAGCATGGACATTACGCTATGCACCTAGAATGAAACAAAAACTGAGGGTTACTACAAGTGACAGGGATGTGAACCAAAAGCACTAAGGCTACATGAGGAATGCCCACTTTGATCTTGATGGATATTTGCTGATTTAAATGCTGCTAATGACAATGCATTTGCTGGATATTTAGTACTGTAATTAAGTTCATAAGGCTCTCATGAGGTATTCATGCGGGTCCCAGATGTTCTTCTGGAAAAGCTCATCCAAATAGCTTTAAAGTGCTTAATGAAGTAGGAATACAAGGAAATAATGGCTGGATTATAATTAATTCCTTTGGTATTTGTTATCAGAACATTATATATGAAGCACTTATTTCGGGTTATTAATGTGGAGACCATAGGATAAGAGGGCATTCTCTGGAATACACATCTCCACTGATATTTTTCTCAAGCTCTTTGATCATAGCTATTGCCTCTCTGGAGTCACTATGGCCACAGCATTGGGACTTATAGGCAGAGAATCACCCTTCTTTATTCAGACAGTCATAAGCAAGGGCAAGTTCCACAGATATCACTCACTGCAGACACAACCTTGTTGTTCTGCAAACTGGAGAATATGTACATTTGGGTGTTGAAAAATATAAAATCCATTTTTTTAAAATTCTCCAAGAGTAACATTATGCCACAAGTCCAGTGAGAGTGAAAACATTAGGCAATCCTAATGTTAGGTAATGATCAGTAGCAGGCATCCTATGAATAAGAGAGGCTTTCAAAACATAGTCTGAAATTGCACTTAAGGGCACACATTGAATTTCCACTGTGAAGCATTACTAAGTAGAGAATGGGTATAAAAAGAACAAAAACTGTCAAGCCAGACTCCTCCCCTTAGTGGCTCATTTTGCCTGACATGTTTCAGCTGGCCCTGGATTTCACTGCATGTCCGGCAGGCACACACACTGACTTGAGAGAAACAGTTTCACAGGGGAAAATTCAAACTCTGCAGTTTAGATCTAATTTCCCATAATGTTTTGATATTTTTTCTGGACATGGGTCACTTATCATTAAAGCTTCCCACTCTCTTTCTTCTCCTCCTTCACTAGCCTACAGTTGGGAGGATTACTAGAGTACGAATTAATGTTTTATGATTTTGCTAAGACCAGGATCCCATGGAGAACTCAACATTCTATGAGAAAACTGCTATCTGAGATAAGAGCTGGATAGAAGTAACCAGCTGTGTTTGTGCAGGGCTGGATGATCTGATGGATTCAAGAAGCGAGCCAAAAACGCTAAATGGAAGGAATTACTGAAGACAGTTATGATGCTAAAGTCCCAGCAATAAGGGGAGATAGAGAGGCCAAAAGCTACTTTAGCAATTCTCAGTACAGTGACCAAACTGGATTAAGTGGGAACTGAATGTTGGAAAGAGAGAGAGAGACAGATTTTGTTGCAACAAAAATCATCACCTTCACCATCCCAAACCTAACCCTTCATTTATACTCAGAGTAGGACCTGAAGCTGCCTTCTTCCCACATTCAATTCCTGCTATGCAGGCATTGTCTGTGTAAGGAAATGGAATTCGGAGGTGGGAGTAGCACTGTAGCCACGTGAGTCTACGAGTAACGTCCAGTTCTCCAACTCAAATTAAAATCAGATGGTTCACAACATCTCAAACAAGTTTTCTTTTTTCAACAGAGATGTTATTGAAAAAGGTCTGCAGAACAAAATCCAGACGGAGATAAAACACCCCCACAGCAGCCTCAACCAAACGTATTTACATATAGACCCTTTGTTTATACTTTCCTTCTATCGGAAAGAAAGCTTAGTGATGCCAATAAAAGGCTGTTTTCTGCTTTTGTGTGATGCAGAGTTCAGTGGTCTAATATGCAGCAGCATATAAAGGCTGATTTATCTTCCTCCCTCAAGCCCTTTTATTACACAGTTACTAGCAAGCTTTAAGCCTACTACCACAAAATTGAAACCATCTCCTCACTTTTTGTTTTGCCCCCTAACTTTACAATTACTCCATAATTCTCTTCACTCTTGCAAACAATTTGGCAGGCAGCATGGTTTGAGGTAGGGGCAACCAGAACAAAGCTGTTTGTGAGTTTTTGGTAGTTATTTTTTAACCTTGAAAAAGCCTTTTTAAAATGGGATCCTTCCAGCTATGTAGGGAAAATGGAAGCTGAAGGATTAAATCAATGCATATCTCAGTCACAGTTAGTTGTATGTGCAAAATAAAGGTAAAGCCCAGGCAGGACTTGAAGTGTGAGGAAAATTAATTTACTATCTTATATGAAAGGCCATTCCACAAAGTCAGTATCTGTTCTTCCATTCATATGCTTAGTACTAGTTTGACTCTTAAGTGCTGCTCTTCGTAAATGTTTAAAGTGCATGCTAAGTGTGTCTGAGCCTCAAAGATACATGAAGTTGCCACTTCAGGCATGCAATTCAGGATGACTTTGTAAATATAGCCTCACAAACCTTTCAGTACTAAAATACTGTAAATACTGGAATGGAGAGTACTGAATAACAGATGTGAGTTCAGAATGTCACACCCTCCATTATAACACAGTAATTAGCAAACATTTTTCACAAATTATGTAAGCAGCTAGAAAGAGGAGGGAAGGCTCAATGAAATTATAAGGCATCTACTAAAAAATATGCAATGATGTGTTTAGTTAACCTGGGAGTTCACTGCTACAGGAAAATCACTTACTAAGAGTCATAACAAATTTGGTGATTACAGAATAAAAATATGAAGTGCAAATAAACAGACAAAAGTAAAAACGATAAGGCCTATTGGTTTTCTGGCTTCAGAGTATCACATGAGAACGGTTTAGGCATCACAAAAATGCTCTTTCCACATTTGGTTGTACAGCTGGCATATTATTATTTTATTTATTCCGTTACCTCTCCTCTGATGTAACTGGTACAAGCAACTGCTGGAGACAGGAGGCTGGTGTAGATAGATTTGGTCCGTTTTGATATAGCAGTTCCTTCTGTGCTTACCTCTGAGTGTACTGACTGGAAAGCTGCTCCCAGGCAAGGTCTTTATTGCCTCCAGACGCTGAGCTGAAATTGAATGCAGCATGCCATCAGGCAGGCCAGTCTGACTGCTCAGTCAAGAGTCTTGATGCAGCCTAGTCTGGGTTCAGCTAGAGGAAAAGAATGATCCATTTCACTAATAATTCAGAAAAATACCCTTTCAAATCATCTTTTCTTGTCATTAGAAGGAGTACAGGGGAAAGGCCTGGCAAGCATTTCAGGGCTCTTAGATTTTTTTTACTAGTTTCATTGGCACAGGAGTGCTCTACAGCACAGCAGTCTCTGACTCTGTGGGCACTGGACTTGAAGAACAGCAAAGCACAAAAGCACATGCTTTACCTTAAGATCACGCTTAACTTTAAGCACATAAATGCACTCATGTCAATGGAAAGTAAATTTTGGCCACTTTAACTTCTGAGGTGGTTTATTGTGCCAACCTCTCTCAGACTGACTATGACCTTTCTCTGTAAGTTCTCCATTTGGTTTCAATCTGAGTAAAGGTGGCAGAATGAGGCCATGTTAGTGTGAGCCCACCTAGTGGGAGGATCATCTGTCTGGCACCAAGGCATTAAAGAAGATTTAGAATTACTGTAATTAAATTATTTTAAACTGAAATTTCATAGGCCAAATTTATTGGGTCAAATTATGCTGTCTGCTGCACCTGCACAACCCTCAATTTTCACTTATGGAAGCTGCACATCAGGAAGTAAGGCAGTGAAATTTGGGCCACAGTGTGGCTCTTAAAAGAATCAAAAGGCAAACTTACTTCTTTTAAGTAATTTAACTGATATTTTCCCAGACTTTTTTAGTATTGGGTCTGCATTAATGAAACGTGATGGCAACTAGCAGAGCATCATGGTCTGTTGGACCCTTTAGATTTGGAATATCAAAGACTTTGGATCATTTTGAATCATGATAAGAACACTGTCCAAATTCATTTCTGTCCGAAGATTATGGTCCACAGTATAGCATTTGTTACAGAGAAAATTTCAAAATAAGGCAAATTACAATTACATAAATTTCTGAAATTACATCAAACTCTAAAAAACAAAATTTTTATTCTGTACAGCTGAGCAAACTATATTTTTGTACGACTGCAGTAGTAAAATAATAACCCTTTCAGTGTAGCCAGTCACTTTAGCAACACTAATGATAGAGTTATAATATACATGCTCCTGCCAAAAATAATCCAACAGTTTTTCCAACTGTTCTGCCACGCTAAGAAAACACTACCTCAATTCCAACTGGCTGGTTATTTAACCACAAAAAAAAAAGAAATTCATCTCATCAGCTTTTTTAGAAGTTCTTTTACTCCATGATTCCCGGATTCACCATTATAGCTGAATCCAGTAAATGATGCAGTGTCATTCAAATGATGCTGAAAAAAGCATCTATCAGTGTTTCCACTGTACAGCCAATCTTCAGAGACTGCTATCATATTAGGTATACAGAAGCAAGCCTTCTTCAGAACTTGTCAGTTTAGATTTATTTTCTAGTTTTAAAGCTAGTTTAAGGCCCTACAACATTTCAAATGGAAATTGCAAAACATATATTTCCCTTCTTTTGGGATCTTCTCTTTACTTGTGCACTAATTAAAGAAGGAGCATATTATCCACCTAGTTTCTTGTGGTAATTTACAGAGAAAGAGAAGACTTTTCTACTTAAAAAACATAACAAAAAAACTCAGACAAATGGTTGCTGGAAAAGGCACCAACCTAGACTTAAATAATGTTCTTTCTGCTTTTGCATTGTGTGTTAAACCCTGGCTGTCCACCCTGCAATAAAGGCATGCGAGAAAAAAAAGCAGAACAACATGAAAATAGCAGTTTGCTAATAAGGATATAAAGGCTCTAGAAATGACCCTATATCAAAGAACACAGAAGGAAACTCTCTTGTCACCTTGGAGACACTATGCAGTGTATGCAGATAAAGCAAACCCTAGCCTACAAAACATAAAACAAAGGAACTCAGCTCTGTTTTTCTTTTAATAATAGACATAACGTCACATGCAAAAATCCTATAGCCATTGATTTCAATACACACCTAGGAAATTGTTGTGTGGAATTATTCTACTATCTGTAGAATCAGGGGGCAGCACACAAAAAAAGGTAGAAGTTCTTTTAGATATTTGTGGAATTAACACTAATATTTGTCAAAATGACAACTACAGTGCTGCTTTTTGCTATAAATATGAGAAATAAGATATATATATCTCAAAGACATTATCTTTTCTTAGCTCTATAGTAAGTTAAACCCTTTCTGAAAACTGCAAACCTTTTTCCAATGCCTTCTAATGGGGAAACATTAGATACTCATGAAATGTCAAAAGAATTCCACTTCATAGTTATTCAAATTCGATGCTATCCACTTCTTCCTAGGAAATCCAGAGTTCACCAACACTCCAATTAAATTAATACTTGATTTGAACTCACTAAAAGAGAGAAATTGGAGTTTTTATTTGTCACAACTCCAGCTCTTTAGTGCCAAAGTTTCCTAGCATACTCACAAAACAAAAAGCAGTCATACAGTACTTTAAAGACTAAGGCTACAGTTAACACTAGCAAGTTTAGCCAACAAAACCGGTGGAACAACCACATACAAAGGCTGTGGCTATAAGGGGGATGCTAATGAGCCACTTCGGCAGATGCCAATGAAGCACTACCATGAATATGCAGCGCCTTATTAGCATAATGGTGGCCGCACACGTTGAAAGTGCTGTTTCGAAACACACGCCGCTGGTGTAGACAGGGGCTTTTTGAAACACGTGCAGCCACCATTATGCTAAGGAGGTGCTGCATATTCACAGCAGTGCCTTATTAGCATCCCCCTTTTGAAAGGCAGGGGCTAGTGTAGCCACGGCCAAAATGTGTTCTGTTGACAGTCTGTCCACAACACTCAACACTTTCACTGACAGCGTTCCGCCTCAAAGCCATGAGGTGTAATGCTGCTGTCAACAGGTTCTGTCAACAAAAAAACTGCGTGAATGCTCTGGAGGGGCCTTCTCTTGACAGACAGGGTATCCCGAACAATGGGCAGCTCTGTCTGCTGTGCTTCCAGGTGCCTGTTTTGTTGAGTGAGCAGCCAGGCAGTACGGCCACTCTGTCGGCAGAGCAGAGTACCCTCCCGATTGGTTTTTGTGTGTGGCTGATGTCTGTCAACAGAAGTTTTGTCAGGCAATCTGTTCCGACAGTGACTTCTGTCGACAGAGTGCTGTAGTGTAATCATAGCCTCACAAAATAATTTCTTAGGTGATAAGCTTTCGTAGGGCAGACCCACTTTTTCAGATCTGGAAATAGCATACAGATACAGACTAACACATTACCTCTCTCAGTATTGTCTTAGCATACTGAATGATTTCACAAATAAAAAATCCCAGGGCCCCAGCAATAGCTCAGCCTCATTGTGAAATGACAGGCAGCACATACTTGAGTCCCATGTGGCTAAGCAGGGAGGAAGAAGAGCTTTGTCAGCTTCGTATCAGAATCTTTCTTTCCAGACCGTTTCCTTGTTTAGGTTTGTCAGAATCCTAATATTGTATTTATTAGTATTTTCTGTATAAATTTATCTGACAGACATTATAAACTCAGCTTTTATCAAAAATATATTATATATGCTTGGTGGTGACTGACCAAACATCAACCAATGATTGGATATAATGAAGAGTGGATTTCATAGGTATTTTTAAGCTTTTAAACCGAAGTGGATTCATCTAGCTGTTTTATTAACAAAGGTCAGGGGTGATGAAAACCTGGTATCTTAAGTTTACTTGATACACATATAATTATGTCTCAGAAAGTTCACAGTCTGCTACTGTTTCTTATTTCTGGTTCCATTTGACCCTGACATCATGAACAAAGGACAACCTTCCACCATGGACATTCACTCGGACTAACAAGAGCTTATTTCTCCGATGGGACTTGGATCATTTTGCGTAAAAGAATCCCTGAGATTAAGAGCAGATTCTTTTATCCCACACCTATAGAAGGAAGGAAACCAGCTACTTTCTCCTTCAGTACTAACCTAGTGCAATTTACATATTTAACTTGAAAAAAAGTGAATTTCAGCAATTCAATTACCAGCAGAAATTGCAGTCTCTCTCCACAGATTGCCTTGTTTCAATTATAACTGGTGCTTATAGTTCAGTCGCCTTTTTTTTTCTTTTTTTTGAAAGCAGGAATGTTTCCCTGTTCTTTAAAACATCATGACACCCCAAAACAAGCCATATCGCAAGGCCAGGGTAAATTATTTGAGGACAGGGCCAAGAGTGTTGGAAGTTGAGAATGCTGCTTATGTTCCCCTTCTGTATTAATCTACAGTCACCCAACAGTTTAGTGACCATGGTCCATAATCTTTAGATTATAAATATGAAACTCCAATCTGTTTTACTGAATCAGTTACCACCTTAATGCGTACAACTTTCCCAGCTGCAGTCCCATGTGTTCAAATCCAGTTTATTCACTTATAAATGAAATTTATCAGCTAAATATCATTGTGATGATGGAAAAATATTCAAAGCCTATAAATGTGTTTACACTGAGCATGCAAAAGGAGGATTGTGATAGCATTTCCCATTTATTTCAACATAGCAAGAGACTGATTCTCTTAATTTACAGCCTTTAAACTGGCATAACTTTTTTGAAGTTATTCCTAACTTACTTTGGTGTAAAGAATTCTGAATCAGGCTCCAAACTCTTCAGGCAAATGAAAGTCATTGAGAATGTCTAGAGAGAAGCCTCTCCTTTCCTGAACAAGAAGCTAAAGGAGCAGGAGACGTGCCTTCACAGCCAAACACGTACAAGTAAAAATCACAGTCCAGTAAAGTTTTCAAGAAACACCTATGTGATTTTACTGTTGATAGCCATTAATTCTTGTTAAAACTTGAATTTTGACATTTTTTTCATTATGCTGTTAGAGACTCAAATGTGCTGTAAGCAGTGCATTTTTTTTTTTTTTTGTGCTGGTACTGAGAACAAGCACCTTGACAGCCCCAGCCATGGGAACACCAGGGGGTGGAGGGGAGGAACCGGCTGAATACTGGCTCCTCTTTTTTTTTAAAAAAGATATAAAAAAGCACTGGCTGTGGTATTAACAGCTCATAATTCCCATCACGTGTGGTTGGAATGTATTTTTGCTCCATGGATTTTCCTTGAAGATTGCCATATTCCATTTTTGCTTTGAGGTTTCTCTCTTTATGTTATGTAGTTCTGTAAGGAAGGTGATTTCATTGCTTTGTCATAGTCCATAATGAAAGACATGAAAGATCAGAAAAATATATAAAAACCTGGTTGTGCAATTGGTAATTAAGGCCATACTCCTACGTTACATTTTCTTCAGTGTGAACTGCAAACCAAGAGGAGTTTATACAAGGACACCTATAAAACACTTGGGTAATTAGTGGTCTGTTACTGAACTGTTGGGAGCAACACCTGTGCGAAAGGTGGTTACTGTTGGACCTGAAGGAGGAGATTCTTCTACATGCTTCTACAGAACCTTCTGCTGTGCCCAAGTTATTCTCTTCTGCTTCTGATTAGACCACATCTTCCACCCTGAGTCTTCAGTTCTTGACACACAATTTTGTGAATGGAGGTTACAGATATTTTTTCTCAGATGGAGGAGACCTATCTTTTATGTAGCAATATCTGATCACTTCCTTCACCCATGTTGTTTTAAGAAGACAGTTCACACCTACAAAAGGACCCTCTGAACCTAACTGGTTTAGAGCTACTCGGGTTCAGAAACATCTAAACTACTCAGTCTTTCCACCTACACATTTCTTCTGTATGGCTTTCATCCAGTAACTGTAGAATTGGTGCCTTCCATATGTGCATCTGGGACATCTACAGCCCTTCTTACCAAAATGCCTCCTGTAATGTTCCATGCAGTGCTTCCATGGGAAGGCGATATTGTACACTGCAACAGATCTACATCTAGAATTCTGGTTCAAATCCAGGCTAGATAGTGATGAAACATACTATCAGCTTGCTGTCTGATGAACAGTGAGGTGAGTTACTTGTCTGGTTCACACGGAGGACCATGCTAGCAACTTCATTGTACTCAGTGCTATTGTTGGTTCATTCAAATGCAGGCTGGTGAATTCTGGTGGGAGAGTATATAGATATATGAGCGTATGCTGCCCAGGAGACATCTTTACTAAAGTGGGAACCTCTTAGAAAATGAACAGCAAAAAGAGAAATTTAAATTATGATATCTTAAAAAGTTCTCCACCCCTGAAACCACTAACACCTGGGCTCAGGGAGGTCACATGGCTGGTGCCACCCACACCAACCCATCACCTCTGGTTGAAACCCCTGCTCTGTAAGACAAATGTGGATGCAGGGTCTCCCATGTCTCAGGTTAATGCTCAGTCTCCAGGCTATTGATCGTTCTGGGTCAGAAGTCTCTCTAGCTGAAGTTAAAATATATATAAATATTACTAGCTAAAAATGTGGGATTCAGAACCTGATTTTCTCCCCACACCCAGTGAGTTCTCTAGCATCAGGCTCTAGAGTAGTTATCTCTCTGACTCAGTGACTATTTGAGGTTATGAGAGGTGGGAGAAGAGAGGGGACAGGGGAAGGGGAAAGAAAATCACAACCATCAACTCCTCCTGTTAGGTCTCCTTGTGAATCTATATTGAAAACTGCTTCTGTGCTAAGCTGTTCAGTGAATGTTTGCCATATTTATGAATAGTTTCATATCGACCAAAATGCATTTTTGGCAAATAAATTATTTGTGTGCAAAAAATTGCCCCACACAACAAATAAGTCATGATCAGAATCTCTTGGGCAAACAGATTCCATCATTGAAAGACTTCTCCAAAACTTGATTTTAGACAAACATTCTTCAAGCACACACAACTTCCAGGAAATGCTGACATAATCCTCATGGTATTTAATGATTTTTTTTTTGTTTGTTTCAGTTCTTCATTCTCCAGGCACTCTTTATCCAAACAAGGAATTTTAACTCCTACCTTAAACCTTCCTTTGCTTTTATATTTTGTACAAGCCACAGAGGTTTTTCAACAGGATGTGAATTCTATTCCATGTGAATATTAACACATGAGAACAGCCACACTGGGTCAGACTAAAGGTCCGTCTCTCACAGTATCCTGTTTTAGCAGCAGCCAACGCCAGATGCCCCAGAGGAAATAAATAGAAGGGACAATCGTCAAGTGACTCATCCCCTTTTGCCCATTCACAGCTTCTGGCAAACAGGGGCTAGGGAAACCATCCCTGCTTATCTTGGCTAACAGCCATGTATGGATATATGCTCCTTAAACTTATGAAGTTCTTTTTTTTTAACCTGTTATAGTCTTGGTCTGTAAAACCCACAGGCTGACTGTGCATTGTGTGAAGAAGTACTTCCATTGTTTTGTTTTAAACCTGCTGTCTTTTAATTTCATTTGGCGAATCCTTCTTGTGTTAAGAGACTAAGTAAATAGCACTTCCTTATTTACTTTCTCTACTCTAGTCATGATTTTATAGATCTCTATCTTAACCTTCCTCAGTTGTCTCTTCCAAGCTTAAAAGTCCTAGTCTTATTAGCCTTTCCTCTGGTGAAAGCTGTTCCATACTGCTAATCAAATTTGTTGCCCTTTTCTGTGCCTTTTCCAATCCCAGCATGGCTATGGTTACACAACAGCGATCTGTTGACAGAAGTCACTGTCGGAAGAGATTTCCTGACAAAACTTCTGTCCACAGAGTGTGGCCACACACAAAAGCCAACCAGAAGAGTCCTCTGCTCTGTTGACAGAGTGGCTGGACTGCCCAGCTGCTCTCTCGACAAAACAGGCACCTGGAAGCACTGCAGACAGGGCTGCCCATTGACCTGGATGCCCTGTCTGTCGAGAGAAGGCCCCCCAAAGTGTCCACACAGCTTTTTTATTGAGAGAACCTGTCAACAAAAGACACTCTTCCTCACCTGGAAGAGGTCGAAGGTTGTCGGCAGAAGTGCCAAATTTGTTGACAGACTGTAACCAAAACACAGTTTGCGCGTGGATGCTCCACCAGTTTTGTTAACAAAACCGGGGTTTTGTCAACACAATTTGCTAATGCAGCTGTAGCCAATATCTTTTCAAGATGGGGAAACCACATCTGCATGTAGTGTTCAAGATGTGGGCATACCATGGACTTACATAGAGGCAACATGATATTTATTATCTGACCTTTCTTGATGATTTCCAACATTCTGTTCACTTTTTTTTATTGCCACTGAACATTCAGTGGATATTTTCAAAGAGCTGTGAACAATGACTCCAAGTTCTTTCTTGAGTGGTAACAGGTAATTTAGACCCATTATTTTTATGTATATAGTTGTAATTATATTTCCCAATGTGCATTACTTTGTATTTGTCACCATTAAATTTCATCTGCCCTTTTATTGCCCAGTCAGCCAGTTTTTAGTTACAATCACGCTTATTTTTATTTGGCAACTCAGAGAAATAAAATAGATCAGCAGCGAAACAGAGATCATAGTTTGCAATGTAGGTCCTACAAAATCAGAAACTAGATGAAGTTCATAAACATTTTATGATGACATCTGAGACAATTAAATTGTATGGAAATGGTGTCATGCTATTGAAGACTACTGCTGTTTTCAAAGACAAAACAGATTTTTATGTGAAAGGGGGTTAAAATCTTGAATAGAAGCGACCCCAAAATTAGCCTGTGGCTTATAAAAGGAAGAGTCTTCCCTGCTCATACAAACCTAGAGATTAATACTTAAATAGATTAGATGTATTTACAGAAACCTTCATTAAAGATCTCAAGCCATTTATAAACAATAATTAATTAAGCCTCAAATCAGACATATGAGATGCCAGTAGGAATTATTTGTGTCTACTCAGCAGCAGAGTCCAGACTATAAACCTAGAAATGCTGTGTAGCAGTTTGCTTCTCTAGCCACTAGACATGCTCCTTCGCTTTTCTTTACTTCAAGGTCATTCTTTCCTATTTCCAAATGAGGGGTCTGTTACCCACATGAGACAGTGGGGGCTTCTTGCTCTTAGCAAATGAATTTCTTCTTTGTTCACTCAGGTTACAGCCCGGAAAAATAACCTGCCAATTTGAAAAAGGTAACAAAAATACTAGTGAATGCTTCTGACTTACTACCTCACCTTCCAGTGCACTTTATTTGTGAAACAGCCAATTAAATCCCACCACAGTAATGCTTATTCTGTAGATTGCATACTTTTTATTTAATTTCTTTATGGCTTTGTGCGACTCACTTTATTATTAACCCACATGATCTTTAGGCATGATTTTGTTTCACTGTGAAATTTAAATGCATTGATCTAATTGAAGTCAACAAAGTGTTTTGAGCCTCCCACAAAATGCTCTGTAAAAGTGAAAGATATTGTTCTAATGCATACTGGAACTTGAGTTCTGTAGATGGCCAGGCACCACTGGATGTAACTAGCCAAGCAAATTGAACTTGTAAAATAGTTCTTAAATATTACTTTAACTAGGGTTATAAAATTTATTTTTATTTTTGAGTAGGTCATTTGCTGCTGTCTGTTCCAGGTCTCCCATTATTCTCCTGTCCACCCTGGATCCTGTGTCCGCCTGAAGTGGAGGGTCCCCCAAAGTGAAGGCACAGGGCAGTGACTCCAGTCCAAGCTTGTGATGCAGTGACTGATCCACTCCAGCAGGAAAGGGGTTAAAATATACTGGAGGGAGCCTGTGCAGAGCCTCAGCTAATCAGTGAGAGGCTTACAAGGAACCAGTGAAAAGGCAGCTGGCTGGAGCAGCTCTGTGTATAAGGAGCAGCTCTGTTACCAGAGGCAGTTGGATCCAGACCAGGGAAGGTGCACGACTGGCTCCCATTAGGAGAGAAATATGTGGAGAGAGTTGTGCTGGACAGGCTCAGGGGAACTAGAGAGAGAGGGGCTCTGGCCTGACATTTGCCAGGCTGCAGGCCTTGAGGCCAGGGAGCCAGGAGACTGCAGTGGGCACAGGGGAAGTAGCCCAGGGAACAAGAGGCAGTAAAGGGGAGTGAAGGAAGGGAAGACAAAGTTGGTGCCAGGGAGTCCCTGGGCTGGGACCCAGTATAGTGACAAATATAAAGACAAATGCAAAGTGCTCCACTTAGGAAGGAACAAGCAGCTTCACACATACAGAATGGGAAGCGACTGTCTAGGAAGGAGTATGGCAGAAAGGGATCTAGCGGTTATAGTGGACCACAAGTTAAATATGAGTCAACAATGTGATGCTGTTGCAAAAAAAGCAAACATGATTCTGGGATGCATTAACAGGTGTGTTGTGAACAAGACATGAGAATTCATTCTTCTGCTCTACTCTGCACTGGTTAGGCCTCAGTTGGAGTATTGTGTCCAGTTCTGGGCGCCCCATTTCAAGAAAGATGTGGAGAAATTAGAGAGGGTCCAGAAAAGAGCAACAAGAATGAGCAAAGGTCTAGAGAACATGACCTATGAAGAAAGGCTGAAAGAATTGGGCTTGTTTAGTTTGGAAAAGAGAAGGTTAATGGGGGACGTGATAGCGGTTTTCAGGTATCTAAAAGGGTGTCATCAGGAAGAGGGAGAAAACTTGTTCTTCTTGGCCTCTGAGGATAGAACAAGAGGCAATGAACTTAAACTGCAGCAGGGGAGGTTTAGGTTGGACATTAGGAAAAAGTTCCTAACTGTCAGGGTGGTGAAACACTGGAATAAGTTGCCAAGGGAGGTAGTGGAATCTCCATCTTTGGAGATATTTAAGAACAGGTTAGATAAATGTCTATCAGGGATGGTCAAGACAGAACTTGGTCCTGCCATGAGGGCAGGGGGCTGGGCACGATGACCTCTCAAGGTCCCTTCCAGTCCTAGTGTTCTATGACAGTGGATGGGTCTAGGTCCTTCCCTCCCCCTTTGCACTGTACCTTGCCACTAAGAATAGAGGCCAGTACAGACTGCAACTTTCCCCTGAGGTGGAGGAGCTAGACTTTGGCTGTATTTAGCCACAGTGGCAGGTATGGGACTGAAGACTGCTAAGAGCCCTGGAATGGGCACAAGAGACCTAGCAGTGGGCAATGCCAAAGAGGACACCATGATCCGGGGAATGACGCTGTTCAGCGCAAAGCATAGGGACTGCAAAGCAATGGTGGGCAACACACCAGCCAGAGATCAAGCTAATTCAGAATGTGAGCAGCAGGAGGCACCACAGTGATGAGTTGAACCCCGTTATAATCCGATAGACAAGACAGCTCTAAAAATATAAAATTAGACATGGGGCAGCTGCATCCACATTCCAAAAATATTGTGGGAGTGAAGGCCCCATGGGCCCATGTAACTTGACAACTATGGCTGTAAGTTCTCTGCTGAAGGGACTCACTTTTTCTCCTTATCATGCACACGTCATGTCCATCTTTACAATTCTACATACAATTGGCAAAACTCACACAGTCACTAAATGTCTCTTCATTTTCATTGTGAAATAACTTCATTAGGCTCCCATTGGGGATGTAATGAGCCTGACAGTGAACCCAATCAGGCCAAAAATACCCTGCCCAGTTTGCTTTGTCAATGTAAACCCCAACACCTTAGAAAAGTTCAGGCCAGGCAGAAGCAAATGGGTGCCTGCCCAGTAATCCAGGTAATGTTCCAAGGGAGGAAGGAAAGTTTAAATTGAATCCATATCTTGGCTGGATCTTGCGGTCTTTTGGGTACAGAGGCAGACCTTGTGAGAGTAGTGAGAGGCAGTTCTTTTTGTATCAAGTCTGAGGTTGAGGGAACAGAATAGCTGAGAGCCTTTCATAGCAAGAGGGTTTCCTACTCACTAAGAACATTAGGAGAAACTTTAAAAGGGACTGACTCAGAATTAGAACTCAGACTAGTGTCATTGGGGACTGAAACACTGATCTGCACAGGGACCAGGGGAAAAGAAGGGGTGTTTCCAAACTGATTGTTGTGCTATGGGATGAGGTGGTACTAATGTGCAGAGATGAGAACCATGATGCAGATGCTACCTGATTGTCAGAGTATTCAGCATCCTGCCCAAAGAACTCAGGAAAGAGTTTGTTTCTACTGGTAGATCTTGGGGAGTTTCTCTCCAGCTCTGCTGTTCCAACATCAGCTCACTTCAAAGAATTAGACGGAATGCTCCATAGTGATAAGGCCCTATCCACATTTATGTTAAAACTAGGTTTACATTTATGCACGTTTTAAGGCAATGTGAAGGGGCCTTTGTGTAAATGAGAATTAGAATGCTGAGCAACTTCTGCTTACAAACAGGAAATATAAAGGCTTGCACTAACATGTCATTCTTGATATCCATAATTTACAGTTGGCAACACGGGTTCCTAGTAGGAATATATGTAGGCTTTTTATTATTTGGTTGGTTTCTGTAATTTGTGGAGATTGAGTGTGTCCAATAAAATACTTGAAAAGACAGGAGCTCCCTTGCTGTCATCAAGGTTTTGTGTTTTTTTCCTCTAAGCATTTGGTAAGATAATTTTCAATCTACTGCTTCCTGAATATTTGCATGTATTTGGATTTTTTTGCCACATTCCTCCAGAAATGTGGTTTTCCAGTGTAGGCTACATTATGCTTAGTGTTTAAATTGTAAAGTATAAGTTGTTGGTGGCATTAGTGTTTTTGTTGCACAGCTTTACAATTCTGGCATTTCAGTGGCTGCTTTGTTTTTCACTGAACTTCTGACTGCTGAGCTCTAAAATATAGTGAATCAGAAAAGAATGGACACAAGATCAGATTTGATATACATATTTATCTTCCTCATAACTTTCTCACTGCATTAGCAAAAAGCCTTTCTCCATTTTCCCAGTAAAGAGCACTGTGATGTGGCTACGGACATTCTTGGGATTGGGATGATCTGTTTTTTTAAAGTGGTGGGGGATTATTTCCAGGTCTTTATGTGCATTTAAAGACTCTGGCAGCAGCATGTTATGTTAATACCTCTCCTAGTGTTGTAGCTCCCTTATTGAAGTGAAACCTGCAAGCAGATGAGAGGAAGGAGCAACTGTGGGCAGAGAGTTAAGCACTGTAGACCCCAGAAGAGTAATCTGTGAAACTAGCAACAACATCCCTTGGAATTTTTTTCAAAACAATTCTCTCAAACTGATTACTACAATGTACCTTTACCATTCAAAAATATGATGGGTCTGATTATCATTTTGTCAGGCCCCTCCATACTTCTGTGTGAAGAAGATTCACAGGGGTATAAATATAATTTCACCACGGTATGTAAAGAGATCTGAGTGTAGCTGAGAGTCAGGCTCTTTATAATTTAAGGAAGTATTTAAACAATGCAGTTTAGTTTCACAGACAAGAAATTTGGAGGCCAGGTCCTCAGGACTACCCATCTCTCACCTGTAGACTGCCACAGAGAGGGAAAACCTTGACTAGCCATTTAAACTAGTTTTTCTTCTAGATACCCACAGAGCTACTCCAAGGGCCAGCAGAATTCTCAGTAGCACCTTGACAGACTGTAACCAAAAGAAAGAGGCAGGGCCAATTGAGAAAGCATGACCCTGAGATTGACAGTTTCCAGGGCCAGTGGAGAGGGTCCAGTGGTCCAGATTAGCCTGATTGACAGGGCACATAAGTCAATGAGGTTGTTGGGGTCCTCGTTCCCCCGATCGCTGTAGCTTCCTGAGGCAGTACAGGGCTGAGCTAAGGGGAGAGCAGGGAGCAGGGTCAGGGACAAGAAGGAGCCAGGTGGGGAGTGGGTTCGGGCTGGTCACAGAGCTGGACTAGGAGCAGGCCCGGGCGGGGAGCGGAGCCGCCTGTCTGGAGGCACCAGAGGAGCTGCCCAGGGAGCGGCACTGGAGACAGAGCTGCAGCCACGCTGACAGGAGCCGGGCCCGGAGCCACGCAGGGTGGGCAGCTGGGCGGTGTGAGGGCGACCCTGGGCAGAGGGCCCAGCGCAGGGGCTGGCCACCAGCCAAGGGGTCTCACAGGCCAGACTGGGCGGGGGTGACCTCAACGGGGCTGAGTGGGGGAAGGGCCCCGCCAGCTAGCGCCTGAGGGCGTGTGGCCACGGCCAGAGCACGTGTCTGCCCCTCGGCGTCCCTGTAGCACAGCCTGGGCCTGGGCGGGGGTCGGGCCATGTGAGGAGCAGGCTGAACTTCCCCCGTCGCCCAGAGAGGGCTGCTTGTGGCGGCTCCAGGCCCACAGAGGTGCGACAGGCTGTGTTTCCCTTTAAGTTGCCCATATGGCCTCCTAGTGTTCCTGGGTTGCTGCTTAATCACTCGTATTTGCAGTGACCTATGCGTAGTGAGCAGTGGTCAGAGACGTGGCTGGGGCAGGGAGAGCACCACACAGTGGGGACGCCCTAGCCACTGTCCTAAATGACCCTGATAAGACTGGGGGGTCAAGTACCCCCAAGATCCTGGGCAATGTTCCCTCTAATTTTTTCCATGAATATTTAGAATAAATATTAGGTGCAGCAAGGTGTGTGTGAATGTATGCCACCAGTAGAAACTCATGCTGCCAGCTGTTGCATTCTGCAAATCAGCTGGGCAGCATTTTAATCTCTCCTGGTTTACTGCCCAAGCACTCTGAACACTGGTCCTGGGCCCAGCCATGGTGGGTTACCAGGACTCTGCTCTGCCCTACAGGCAGGAGGAAGGGGAGTCTTCGAGATCAGGTATGCTCTTGATAAAGGAAGTAGTAGCAAGGGCTGAGATTTTTTCACTAGCCAATTCCACTAACATGGTGTGTAGTCCAGAAAAGTTCCCCACAATAGCGGTACCATTCCCCATCTTATATATCATTCTGTATCCTTGATTTTCCAATCTAGTGGACTGAGCACTTCCTTCATCACTCTGTGCCTCCAGTAATGGTTAGCACAGATATGGTTAAAACAACCTCCACTCTGCTGCTTTCTCTTTCACACCTCAGCTTTCTGAAACCTTTGCTTTTGTTGCCAAATTTTTGCATGCTTGGACTCTGCCTGCGGGGAGGGAGTAATGGGGTTGGGCTGAGGGAGTTATACCAGTTTTCCATTGATTGCTAGCAATCTACTCAAATTCCTGCAGTGAAAACAGCATCTGGAAGTGGAATAAAGTAAGTCAGAATGTTGATTTGAGTGCTTGGTAGCTTCTTGTTTTATGGGAATGAAACCCACAAGGACGTTACTAAGACATTTAAAATACTTTTCTAAATTCTAAATAGGAAATCCACATTTCTCTTCTGAGCTAATTATAGACTGTATCACTTTTGACAACCCATTGGCAAATTGAAAAATACATTCTGGATTCTTAATCTTCCCCACATTGTGCAATAAGTATTTTATCAACAGCAGTTCTGTAACAGAATCATCCTTATTTCCAGCCCCCTTACAGTTTCTGCAGTTTTATTTTTATTTGCCTACTTGCTTTGATATAGTATGTGTGATATTTGCTGCTTCATCATTTTTGTAACATAGGAAATTCCATACAAACCTAATATACCTGACACAATGTCATACTAAATGTATTCATAAAAGGGAATAATCACAACTGTATTCAGCTTGATGCAATAATCTTTTTAACTACCTGCCACATAGCAATTAAAGTTTACAACATAAGGCTGCCTTCAAATTATGTATCTGTAGTTTAACATCTGTTCTTATAGCTTTATTATGTACTGTAACACACACTATGATGCATTGTTAGAATAGAAACAATTACTTTTTTTCCTCTCTACCACTTGATATCACAGTAAATACTAAAAGGTACCTCCTGCCTGTAAGGCTTTCCCCAGCACATACCTAAAGTTCATCTCAAACATTTCAGAATTAGAACAAGAATATTTATTGCCATTTTTCAGAAAACAAAATGAACATTCTCTGAAACATTCCCTCTTCCTGTTTTGTTGTTAAATTGTTTTCTTTTTAAAATGGAAATGTGAGAAAGAAATACAAGAGTTTACTCAAGGATTCAGTTAGATATTTGAAGACCTCCACTTTTGCTTTATCATATCCCTTACACTCTGCTTCTCAGCACAGATCTATGGCGCATCACGACAGGAGCCTCCCCATTCTGAGTGTGGGTTTGATGCAAAATTCTATCAGACATCTTACTGACTCTGTTTTAGGTCTTTGCTGTTTAGCACTGCACAGAGCCTTTGGAAAAGATTCATCAACTGTGCAAGCAGCACCAGCACTGTAATGTATAGATTTTACATTTTTTTAGATAATATAAATACAAAACCTTAATCAGTGAACAAATCAAATTACTAAAATCCAGTCTTTCTAAATGTGACACACTGAAAAATCTGATTTATCCTCTAACAAAGGTTAAGAAGGTCCACAATGTTAAGGATATAATGCTGTGGCCATCCTGGTGGTCAAACTCTTCTTTTCAGTGTTGAATTAAGTGATTCCATTACATGGAATGTAAATGAAGTCACAAAGTTCTCTTGTAACCTGCTTAATAAAAAGCATCTATTGTATTATCAATTGGGATGGTGCTCAGGGTGAGCTATGGCTGCATTGTAGAGATGTGCACAAATCAGAATGTCAAGACTGCGTATTTTCTAGCTTCACTGCAGCAATTAGACAAAGTCTGATGGAAAATCCATATTTCAAAGGTAAAATAAGCAGTGGCATTTGGAGTTGGCCATCACATCCATCCATCTATCCATGCATCCTTCCATCCTTCCTTCCTTTATTTTGTATCTCTGGTTACGTCTACACTAGCACACTATGTCAAAGTAAACTATTTTGACATAAGTACATCGAAACAGGCTACTTCAACGCGTATCGTCTACACATCCTCCAGGGCTGGTGCCATCGATGTTCAACATCAAAGTAGCGACGGAGAACGTCGAAAGGAGCCACCCCAGAAGGAAATGCGGAGCGTCTGCACATACAAGTGCTCCCCGTCGAAATAAGGGGCCAGCAAAGCCCCAAGCCGCTCCCTTAAAGGGCCCCTCCCAGACACACTCGGCCTGCATAGCACGAGACCCACAGAGCAAACAACCGGTTGAAGACCCTGTGCACGCAGCATGGACCCCCAGCTGCAGCAGCAGCAGCAGCCAGAAGCCCTGGGCTAAGGGCTGCTGCATGCAGTGACCATCGAGCCCCTCAGGGGCTGGACAGAACGTCTCTCAACCTCTCAGCTGATGGCCACCATGGAGAACCCCACTATTTCGAAGTAGCAGGACGCGGATCGTCTACACACGCCCTACTTTGACGCTGATCGGCAAAGTAGGGCGCTCTTCCCATCTTCATATGGGAATAGTGATTTTGACGTCTCGCCGCCTAACATCGACTTCAACGTCGAAATAGGACATGGTGCGTGTAGACGCGATGCGTGCTATTTCAATCTTGTGCCGGCTCCTTCGAAGTAGCCAGCTAGTGTAGATACACCCTCGGTGTTATAAAACCGTCATGCCATTTCCAGTACAACACTATCTGCAGATCAGAAGAAGTGGATCTCCCCCTGAAAGCTCATCACCTAATACGTTGTTTTCTGAGTCTTTACAGTGCTACGTGACTGCTTGTTTGTTTTGTTATCATATCATTCATTATTCACTGTACAAGTGTAATTTTTTGTGGGGGGGAGGAAAATAGGTTTTATTTGGGTAAGAACATAAGAACGGCCATACTGGGTCAGACCAAAGGTCCATCTAGCCCAGTATCCTGTCTGCCGACAGTAGCCAATGCCTGGTGCCCCAGAGGAGGTGAACCGAAGACAATGATCAAGCAATTTGTCTCCTGCCATCCATCTCCCGCCTTCGACAAAAGGCTAGGCAGCATACCTTACCCCTTGCTAATAGCCATCTATTGACCTAACCTCCAAATATTTATCGAGCTCTTTTTTACACTCTGTTAGAGTCCTGGCCTTCACAGCATCCTCTGGTAAGGAGTTCCACGGGTTGACTGCGCTGTGTGAAGAAAAACTTTCTTTTATTAGTTTTGAACCTGCTACCCATTAATTTCATTCAGTGTCCTCTAGTTCTTATATTATGGGAACAAGTAAATAACTTTTCTGTATTCACTTTCTCCACACCATTCATGATTTTATATACCTCTATCATATCGCCCCTCAGTCTCCTCTTTTCTAGACTGAAAAGTCCCAGTCTCTCTAGCCTCTCCTCATATGGGACCCGTTCCAAACCCTTAATCATTTTAGTTGCCCTTTTCTCAACCTTTTCTAACGCCAGTATATCTTTTTTGAGGTGAGGAGACCACATCTGCATGCAGTACTCAAGATGTGGGCATACCATAGTTTTATATAGGGGAAGTAAGATATTCTTCTTATTTTCTATCCCTTTTTTAATTATTCCTAACATCCTATTTGCTTTACTGACTGCCGCTGCACACTGCGTGGATGTTTTCAGAGAACAGGGTACATCACGTAGACTTCAAGGAGTTACTTTAATACATTATTACTGGACTAAGCAACAGTCTATAATAGTTACAATTGTGGTAATGACATTCTGTTGTGAATAGGAAGGTAATTAGATCACAGAAGTGTGAAGGGAAAGAAGAGATGTACAAGGTAATCTGTGTACTAAAATATAGACTGCAGTACAAAATGATTTAGAACACCTCGCCTGGAAATTGGTCCTAGCAAACTATGTGATATTGAATAGCCAGGCTCCAGGTTGGTCTCACAATCAACAGCACAAGACGGGACCCTCTCTTTGGCCATTTTCTATTTTCATTACAGTTTTAAGCAGAGTGATGAGACTCCATAATTCTAGAATAAGCAGCACATTCGGAAAAATAAACTGTGGAGGAAACTTTCAAAGACAAAAAAATCAAGTTAGCTTTTTTTAACATCTTCCCCCAACCTGTAAAAAGGCATGATATGTTCTGCCTGACAACACTGTTTCCACTTTCACTCTTTCTCCTGGATGAACTCTAGGGCAGTGTTTCTCAATCTTTTTTTTATAAAATGCCTCTTTTTCAAAAAAAAAAAAAAAATTAAGTACCCCCAGACTTCTTCTCTTCTCTCTACATGTGCCATTGGTTGAAAAACATGGCCTTAAAGTAATCGGAGGTTTTGAAACAAGTATCATTCAACCTTTTGAGATTACTGGACCCTTTTCAGGAGTCAGATTTGTTTTGCATACCACCAAGTTACATCTCACTTGAAACCTACTTACAAAAAAAATGCAAAAATATCACAGAAGACTAGTACTGAAAACTTCTGACTTTTTACTATGTTATTATCAAATAAATGAATTGGAATAGAAATATTGTACTTAAATTTCAGTGTAAGGCATATGAAACAGTAGAAACAAGTCATTGCCTGAATGAACTTTTAGATTCTACTGACTTCACTAGTGGTGTTTGTTTTTTTTTTAAATGTAGCCTGTTGTAAAACTAGGTAAATATCTAAATGAGTTGATGCACCCCCAGGAAGATCTCAGCTTACCCCTAAGGGTACATGTGCCCCTGGTTGAGAAACACTGCTCTCAAGCTTGAAAGAGATAATCAAATCATTGTGTTAAGCAAAAGTCGTGGAATTTATGCAGGTCATTTTCTGACTGTTGTAAAATAAAAAAAAATAAAAAGTTAAAAATCAAAATGTTTCAGAGACAATTCCTATGCCCAAGATATCAGAAATTCAAAGTACCATCAAAATAATTTTGATTAGTACTAAGATTTTACTAGGAATTTAAAGCAATTAACTTTACAATCTTAACAGAGAGCATACTCAGCCATTTTCCAGCATGAAAACCATGTCCACCTCCTGGCAAAATATTTCCTTTCATTTTCAAGACATGTTGAGGTTGTCAAGAGCCCATAAAGCTGCAGGCCAAATTAAAATTGATTACAAACTAGATTTAAATAAAGCTATTTTGGTAAAGGACAAAACACTTAAAATTCAGATTAAAGACGGAGAAAATTCTGTACTTTGTTAAATTGTTTTATGTGACTGAGAGAAAAATGTTCCTTATCAGGAGCCATAATATTAGTATTCTTGCAACAAATGCTTCCCCTGCCCCCTCCTCCAAAAAAAAAAAAAGGAGAGGGAGAAGGGTAAAGAGAAGCACATTCTCTCTCTCTCTCTCTCTCTCTCTCTCTGAGACAAACATAAAAGTAGAATGAGGGAAGAAGGAGGAATGTAGTTCATTGGTTGGACCCCTTGTTGGTTTAGTTTTTTTTTTTGGGGGGGTGGGGGTGGAGGGTGGAACACACAGATATTACAGTGACGAGTGTGTAGATAAGAACATAAATGGTTGGTAGCCTGATTTCTTCTCCCTCGTGTGAGTGGTTCCACGTGCTCTGGCAAAGCTGGGAATGCACAATTTTGGCATAGAAGAGGCTCTGGAATGTGCAGCTCAGCACTGAACCTTGTGCACTCTCCTATTTACAGTGTATGCCTGAAGGATGAGAAAAGAGAGAGTTGGCAAGAGCTACTGGGGCAAGACAGATTTGCATCTGGGAAGAGCTGAAACGTCTTTGAGTATTTATAAAGTGGATAAGATGCATTAATAATATGGATAGAAATGGGGCCTAGAAAGGATTCCTGAAATGGCTGTCTAATATCTCTGGCCTGTAGTTCATCTGAGAAAGTATAAGCCACCAAATGGTAACTGCTTTATTCTTGTTTTTGGTATTTTTTCCCCAAGATTTTTTAATTTTTTCCCATCTCAAAATTGGACAAAAAGTCCATGTGAAAAAGTCAGATTGGGTCAACTAAAATATTTTGGTTTAATTTAGCCTTTTTAAAAATGCAAGCTATTAAACTAAATACAATTTCTAAACAAAATTGCTTCAAATGAAAAAAAAACCTTTACATTAAAAATAAAGTTGAAACAAAATGGACCCTTTCCTCACAATCAAATTTAATTACAGAGAGGTGTTCACTGTAGTAAACAAAGTCATAAAAGGATCCAGTGGCTGGAAATTGAAGCTAGAGAAATTCAGGCTTGAAATAAACTGCATATTCTTAACAGTTGGGATAATTAACCATGGAAACCATTTACCAAGGGTTGTGGTGAATTAATTGGAATTTTTAAAGTAAAGTCTGCATATTTTTTTCAAAGATATTCAATAGTTCAATCATTACTACTAGGCTGAAAGCAGTAATTAATTTAGGGGTGCTATGGCCTGTGTTATGAATGTCAGATTAGATCACAGTGGTCCATTTTGACTTTAAAATCTCTAAAAGTGTACTCATGGCCCTTGCCTTGTCTTCATCAGCCCCTGGCAGTGCCTGGCTGCAGAGGGGAACACAAAGGCATAGCTATGTGGGTGTTGCCAGGTCATGGCCCACTAGCTCCTGAAGGGATTGGGCTCTACAGTGACAACAACCTGGGACACAGGGTAGAGGGCTCAATCCTCACATCACTCATGATGGCTATAGTTGGGCTAGCTTAGGAAAGCAACAAGCATCTCAGTTGATGGTCTGTTGCTAGTGGATTGGGATGTTCAAGGGTAGGCAGTTTGCAGAACGCGATTACGATCAGGAATGGCGTATGTCTGGGTGTGTAGATGCTCATCCTTCTTTTGTACTTATCTTGGAGAACTAACTTATCTTGCCAACCTAACTTGTGCACTGCTGCTTGCAGAGCTGATCTCTCAGTCAGCAGATGCCATTCTTTGGCCGCCCACCTCTGAAAACAGCAGTGGAGAAGGAAGAGTGGCAATACTGTGACCTCTCTAAAATAACTTTGTAACCCTCCTGCAATCCCCTTTTGGCTCATGGCCTTTCCCCCATTTGAGGAATGCTGGTCTACCCTGTGCAAAGGACATAGTACAGGTTGAACCTCTCTAATCCACAATACTCTCGTTTGGCAACGTCCATAATCTGGCATGATTTTAGTTATCTGGAAGGCCACTCATCATGGGCCAAGTTTCCGTGGTCCCATAAAATTCATTTACGGCCACCAGTCCTGGCTTTCAGTGTTCTGTGCTGTTATGTAGCTGTAATTTACCCCTAAATGTCTACCAAGAGCCTAGTAAGCAGTGAAAGTGTTGATAATGTGTTAGACAGTATTGACCTCCCGTGGTCCAGAAAATTCTCTTGTTTGGCACTGGTCAGGTCCCATGGCTGCTGAAGGAGAGAGGTTCAACCTGTATATAATAAAAGCACACAAAAGACCAGATTTCACGGTGTGGGAGACCAGAGTTCACAGTCTGTGATATGTTTTTCAAACCCATGAATTTGTTAAGGCTAAACTAACAACAGAGAGGAAGCCGTGCTAGTCTATACACTATCAAAACAAAAAGCAGTCAAGTAGCACTTTAAAGACCAGCAAAATAGTTTATTAGGTGAGCTTTCGTGGGACAGACCCACTTCTTCAGACCATAGCCAGACCAGAATAGAGTCTGTTCTGGTCTGGCTATGGTCTGAAGAAGTGGGTCTGTCCCACGAAAGCTCACCTAATAAACTATTTTGCTGGTCTTTAAAGTGCTACTTGACTGCTTTTTGTTTTGCTAAACTAATAAGAAATTCTAATCTCAACCAGAATGTTGTGACATTTTCAAAACAAAATACCAGCTTTACAGATGACCAGAGTGGAAGAAGAGTAAATAATTTGCTTTAAAATGGGGACTACCGTCTTAAGTAAGGGTGGATGACACATGTGCACCTTCAGTCAGAGAGAGCCAGGGCCCTAGAAAGGTTCCTGTTTAATATGAGAGACAATGTAGCACACATATTTGCATTATTAATGTTACCACTGATGGAAACAATTAAAGAAGCTGAGCACATTAGTAGAGGATAGAAAATATTTTGTAGTTATCTAGGAACCTATTGTTGTTCAATTTCAAAATTCATTGAAATTCTATAGTACAAATCACAAGCAACAATCAGATGCCATTTAAGAACAGTCATATTTAGTTCAAATGAATTATTTTTAAATTTTCACAGTACTTAAATCTCCTTCAATTTTATTCCCTGCTTAATTATTGTATATGAATAAGACCCTGCCAAACTCATGGCCGTGAAAAATATGCCACAAACTATGGACTCTGGTTTCCTCCTGTGAAATCTGGTCTTTTGTGTGCTATTACCCTATACAGTACAGATTTCAAAGGTGAGACCAGTGTTTCTGGTCTGAATCCAAAAGGTGATGGTGACAGGATGGGGTGTCACAAGGTTATTTTTTGGGGGGGGCATTGCACTGCCTTTGGAGCTGGGCAGCTGGAGACAGCAGCAGAAGTAATCCTTCCTTACATTACAGAAGTAATGCCATTCTTACTTTTGTGTTGTTCCTGGTGGCAGCTCTGCCTTGAGAGCTGGGATCCTGGCCAGCAGCTGCTGCTCTCCAGCTGCCCAGGTCTGAAGGCAATGCTGCTACCTGCAGTGGCACAGAAGTAACAGTAGCAGTACCACCCCAATCCCCAACCTGCAATAACATTGCAAACTCCCAACTCCTTTTCGAGTCAGGATCCTTCTAAGCTGTGCAGCCATGCAGTGTCTAATAAGCCCCATGCATGGCCTGTCACACTCCTCCAGCTCAAGCAATAGGGCCATATTAAGAAAGAGGCTTTAGAAGCTGCTGCCTAGGGCTACAGGCTGAGGGGGACCCTTTAATCCCTGGCCCTGGGATGCAGCCAGGCCTGCTGATGAGGGGGAGCAAATGGGGAAGTTGCCCTGAGGTCTGGCAATTCAAAGGGATGGAGAAACCCCAGCCACTGCTACCCCTTCTGGGATCATGAAGCCTAAAGACCCCTGACACCTTCCTCCACTTGTTCAGTGGCTCACAAGGGCTGTTGGTGCTCTTGGTTGCAGACCACAAAGCTCCTGTGTTGCGGGCCATCCCTGCTGGGCTGGGGAGAGGCAGTTCAGTGCACTGGTGTACCTCCTTCCACCCATACCTGGCTGCAGCCTAGTTGCCATGCGCACTGGGAGGATCTGTCCATGCAATCCCCCTGTCTCTTCCCCTGCGGACACCCCACTAAGAGCCCATCAGTCAGTGGCAGCCGGTGAGCCAGCATTGACTGCCCCAGTCCAGCAATTTCCTGCCAAGTCCCAAGGGTGCTGGACCAGGGAAGTACAACCTGTATGAATTTTTAAACATCTGCATAATATAAACTTAGTCCCTCTTGCTTTTATAGAAATGTTAAGTGCCAAATTCATCCCTCTATTAAAGCTACTGGAGTTGCATTGCTTACATCAGGGCTAAATTGAGAAGTGTTAACAATGGATGTCTACATTGTTAATTTTGGGTTTGCTCCTAAAAGATACTCAGCACTGGAGTCAAAAGGGCTCCTCGTGTGGTTAAAGATAAACATGGAGGGTGTGTCTACACTAGCTGGCTACTTCGAAGTAGCTGGCACAACGTCGAAATATCATGCATCGCGTCTACACGTGCCGTGTGCTATTTCGACGTTCAAATCGACATTAAGCAGCAAGATGTCGAAATCGCTATTCCGAAGATGGGAATAGCACCCTACTTCGACGTTCAACGTTGAAGTAGGGTAAGTGTAGATGATCCGCATCCCACTACTTCGAAATAGTGGGGTCCGCCATGGCGGCAATCAGCTGTTAGGTGGACACATGCTGTCCAGCCCCTGCGGGGCTCTATGATCTCTGCGCCCAGCGGTTCTTAAAGCTGCACGGACCCGGAAGCCCCGTAGTAGGAAGCTGACACCGTGCAGGTAGCAGCCGTGCCACGAGGTGCCCCTGCACAGGCCAGACGGACACCATGGCAGTGAGCCAGCCTCCCGAGTGCCCCCAGAGCTTCCCCTCCAGGCCATCCCAGGGCTCCTAGGCCTCCAGCTGGCAGGTTAGGAAATGGGGCCCTTCCTGGACTGACTCTGAGCTCCGTGACCTGCTGGGGCTCTGGGGTGAGGAGGAGGTGCTGCATATCATGGGGAGCAAGTGGCAGAATGCGGAGGGGTTCGCCCGGCTGGCCGAGGGCCTGGCTGCCTCCCTGCCCACACTCCTGACCACATCAGGAGTAAGGTCAAGGACTTGTGGCAGGGTTATGCCCGGGCCCGGGACTCGGCCAGCCAGTCTGGGGCTGCCCCCGCTGCTTGCCCCTATTACTGGGAGCTCAGGGCTATCCTGGGCCCCCGGGGCACCTCCTCCCCCCCAGCCACCTTTGACACCACGGCCAGTGAGGAGGGGAAGCTCATGCTGGACATCCCGTCCCACAGCTCCAGCTGGGTGTCCGCTAGATGGGCCTCTCCTGATCCTGGCGGTGCACCGTCGGGTGTGTACTCCACAGAGCACAGACCCCCTGGGCATGGGGCGGGGGCACCACTTGATCGCGGGCCCCCCACATCCCCACAAGACCCCAACCTGCCATGGCAGACTACAGCCCAGGGACAGTGCCACAGCCACCAGTGCCCAGCAGCACGTACACCCATGGACAGTGCCGTGCCCCACCCCCGGTGGGAGGTGAGGGGGTGGACCACTGAAAGGGGCCACCCACAGGATCACTGCACGCACCAATGGGGGTGGGGGGACCACAGACCCTTGGGGCCTCCCTTCCCCCTATTTGTGCAGCCACACCATACGTGGTCCCAGACAGCCCCCCGAGCCCACCAGACCACCAACGCCCGGGGTCGCCGCCTGCACCGGGACGGGCCCACTGCTGCAGCACACATGACCCGGAGGTGGCTGCTGCCCTCCGGCGCCAGGTGGACATCATGGAGCGGAGACTCCAATTTGAGGAGCGGGAGGCTGCCTGGCGCTGGGAGGCCTGGCGGGAGTTTATGGCCACCTTCAACCGGGTGGCCGACACCTTTGAGGAGCTGGTGGCCTGTCTGCCCCCCGATGTCCTCCCTGCTGCCCTGCCTGCGGCCCCACCTGATGTCCCGCCTGCCGCCCCGCCCACCAGCTCCGCAGGGCAGGAGCCACCCAGAGCTGATGACCGGGCCAAGGACCCACCTCGGACATACCTCCCCAGCCAGCCTCACCGGGGACCCCGGCTCGGGGGGACCAGCCACCCGAACGTGCCAGGGGTCACGCCCTTCCACCCCTGCCCCGGAATGATGGGCCGATGTGTGGCCTGCCCACGTCTCCCCCTGTATATAGTTGTCCCTGCCCTTGTATATAGTTATTTATAGTTGACCCCCCCCCCCCCCGTACATAGTTTATTATAGATGTCCCCACCTGTATATAATGATTCTGTTTTATTTGGTTTATATATGCCGAAAAGAGGCGAAATTTTTGGTTATGTAAATAACGACAGTTTTATTTTTCAAAAAACCTGTGTCCCATGTGCTTTTGGTGAGGGTGGGGTGTGGGTGCTGGGGCAGGGTGCAGGCATGGCCTGGGTGTCGCTTACTAGGCCCCCTGGTTGAAGTATTCCCTCAGGGCCTCCCGGACCTGGACCTAGACCTGGACTGGAACCCGGGACCCGTACCCCATCCTGGTGGGCCTGGCAGCTCAGGGCAGTGGTTGGCTGGGGGTAGGCTGTTCCAGCCTCCAGTGCCCAGCCCTGCATGAAGGCCTCCCCCTTGCTTTCCACCAGGTTGTGGAGCGTGCAGCAGGCACCCACAACCTGGGGGATGTTTTGGAGGCCCAGGTCTAGGCGTGCCAGGAGGCAACGCCAGTGGCCCTTCAGGCGCCCGAAGGCTCGCTTGACCACTTGGCAGGCATGGTTGAGTCGGGCGCTGTAGCGCTTCTGGCTAGCATTGAGGTGGCCTGTATAGGGCCGAATAAGCCAGGGCTGGAGTGGGTAAGCCGCATCCCCCACAATGCAGAGGGGTACGGTGGTGGTATCCCCCAGAGGTATCTCCCTCTGGGGGGATGTAGGTTCCCGCCTGCAGTCGGCAGCATAGTCCCGAATTCCGGAAAACGCGTGCACCATGGGTACAGCCGGGCCAGCCCACGTATACTCCTGGAAGCGGCCATGGCTGTCCACCATGGCCTGCAGGACCAGAGTGTTGTTGCCCTTCCTGTTGATATAGTGACCACCACTGTGGTCTGGGGTGCAGATGGGGATGTGGGTCCCATCGAGGGCTCCAAAGCAGTTGGGGAATCCCATGGCGGCGAATCCCTCGACGGCCGCGTCCAGGTCCCCAACTCGGATGACCCTCTTCAGCAGCAGGGCATTGAGTGCACGCACCACCTGTGGAGGGGGAACATGGGTGCCTGTGAGGGTTTGCAGAGTGTGACCCCCTCACCCAGGCCCCCCTCCTCAGGCCCCCCTCACCCAGGACCCCCTCACCCAGGACCCCCTCCCCAGGGGGTTCAGACCCAGGCCTCCTTACCTCCATCAGGACAGCCCCAACTGTGGCCTTTCCCACTCCAAACTGCTGGCCCACAGAGCGGTAGCTGTCTGGAGTGGCCAGCTTCCAGACAGCTATTGCGACCCTCTTCTCGACGGGGAGAGCGTGCCGCATCCGGGTGTTGTGGTGCCTCAGTGCAGGGGTGAGCCACTGGCAGAGCTCCATGAAGGTCTGCCAGCTCATGTGGAAGTTTCGCAGCCACCGTTCATCGTTCCATTCCCCCATAACCAGGTGCTCCCACCACTCAGTGCTGGAGGGGTACCTCCAGAGTCAGCGGGGCACCCGGCCGGGGGAGGGGGGGAGCAGGAGGGCCCGATGGTCTGGGGCGCCTCCTGGTGCCCCTAGGGAGGGTTCCCATTCCAGAAGCTGCTGGGCAGCTGCCCAGGCAGCATCTAGAAGGGCGCCTGCTCCGTAGGAGGCAGCTTGGAGGGCTTCCAGCTGCTTCTCGATGTCCATGTCTGCGGGCTTGAGGTCTGCGAGGCTTGTATCACCAATGCAGGGCTGCTCGTGCAGTGCAGGCCGAGTGTGTCTGGGAGGGGCCCTTTAAGGGAGCAGCTTGCAGCTGCCCCGGAAGGGCTAGTCTGCTCTGTGACCCCATCCACGGGCTTTCTCGGCCCCTTATTTCAAAAGAGGGGGCTTGTGTGTGTGGACGCTCCTCATTTCCTTCCGGGGCGGCTCCTTTCGACGTTCCCCGGCGCTACTTCAACGTTGAACGTCGACGTCACCAGCCCTGGAGGAAGTGTAGACGATAATCGTCAAAGTAGCCTATTTCGATGTTCTTACTTCGAAATAGGCTACTTCGACCTAGTGTCCTAGTGTAGACATAGCCGTACCGTGGCATATTGGGGCTAGCATGCTCAGCAACAGGCAGGAGTAATCCCTATCAGAAGCAATGACTGGATGAAGATGCATTATGTATTCCTGGGTAACTGTGCCAAAAAAATTGAACACAATACAGTCACTGTGTTTCTTAATTAGCTTTCATACGGCTGTATTAAAAACAAAATAAAGAAATTGGAGTAATGAAACCCAACTCCATTAAAATCATGACGAGTTCTGAAGCATAATTACAGAATCAATCATTTAGTGAAAAAATTAGGGAATCAATGAAGGTTGGGAAACATCAAAAAAAAGAAAATGTTTAGATTAGAAAAACCACATTAGCTGACAGCCAGAAAACTAGATAAACTCTGCATAATAGGAAATTCTATGAAATAATCCTCCCAGCCCACTGAAATTTGTAATCTGCAAACTAATAAAAGTGACTAAAAACTGTCAGTCCAACCTTCTCTTCATTTCCCAAGCAACTACCATCTAGCTATGACTGAAATAAGCTTTTTATCACAGCAGTTTTAACACTTCAGTGTCTCTCACAAATATAGCAAATCAAAATAAATGACCAGCTACCAGTGAGAAGCAGGATTACAGTATTTCTGGAAAGGATTGGATGTCTGAATGATATCTATGATAGTCATAGTTCTGATGATGGCTGGTGGGTGAGTAAAGTTGGAGAAATAAAAGGGAATCACCTCACCTGTTGGTTGACAAATTTTTTTCTCTTCAAGCTCGAACGCTTCCACTGACATCAGTGGGAGTTTCGCTACTTAATTCTACAGGAGCAGGATCTGCTCATTCATTAGCACATTGTTATGATATACCATGGCAAGGGACATGTATAGGTCTGTCTCCAAAATGTCATTTTTAAAATGATCTTTTTGAAGACGGTTGTTTGGAAAACATCCAATAACCGTATCAACTGAGTCAGAAGTTGCAGGTACCACTTTACTGTCAGTGGGTTTCTGGCCGGGAACATCTGAATGATATCACCAGGAAAGTAACTTCTGAAGTTCCCAGTCCAAGGAGAATGCCTTAGGTTTGAAAAGCTACAGAGCACGTACCATACAACTTCTTTGGATTTTTATTGGAGACTGTAACCATAACATACTTTTGTTCCATAAGATTCCACTGAGAAATCTGGAAAGTGTAATCATGCTATGCAGCTGTTCCCAGTAATGGAGAATGTGGTTTTGATAGGGGTTGATATGGCCATTTGCCAATGGGCGCCACTTTACAGTAACTCTTTGAGGCTTTATGGCAAATACAGGATCCTTGGAAAAAGAAAAAAGGATCTTCATTAGCATGTAAATATTTCTGTCCTCAGTGTTTGAGATGGAGTCCAAAGGGTTTCAAACACTGAAAGAGGGGATTTCAAGTTTGACCATCAACTGCAATGCAATATAAAGTGTGCAGTGCTTCCTTTATATTATTACAAATATTCACCGTAAAATTATAAACAAAAATGGTATTTTAATTCACCTCATTCAATTACCACAGTCTCTTTACTGTGAAAGTGCTATTTACAAATGTAGACTTTTTTGTTACATGACTATACTCAAAAATGAAAGTGTCAGTCTTTACAGCCTGCAAGTCTTCTCAGTCGTACTTCTTGTTCAGCCAAACACTACAATATACAAGTTTATCTTTATGGGTGATTGTGATGTAGTGGGGGATACATGTGTATACGTGTGTGTCTCACAGAGGGTGTGGAGCTCCTGCTGAGGGTAACCTAGGCGACCAGGTGACACCTCTGGACTGCAGACAAAGGAGGAGGTGGAGCCTGAGGGGTTTGAACTGGAACTGGGAGTTGGAAAGCAGTTAGTCTGGGCAGGGGAGAGAGAGAGAGAAAGACAAAGGAGGGGGCAAGGCCCCGGCTCCAGGGGACCCCTCAGGGCCTCTTGTCCCCAACGTGGATTGGACTGGCTGTCTCTGATTGCTGTACTGACTCTTCCGTAAGACACTGTGTGCCCTGTCAGCTAATAAACCCGCTGTTCTCCTGCCAAGTGAGAGTCACTCCTGCCTGCAGATGGGGTGCAGAGCTTGGGGACCCAAAAACTCCATCACAATTATAATACTGCCTGCATCTTATTTACAGTGCTCCTGAAAGTGAGAACAAGTGTTTGCATGGCTTTTTTGTAGTTGCCATTGCAAGGTATTTACGTGTCAGATATGCTAAAAATTTGGGTGTCCTTTCATGCTTTGTGTAACCCTTCAAGAGATGATGCTTCCATGCTGATGATGCTCATTTAAAAAAAAAAAAAAGCACTAATTAAATTTGTGACTGAAATCTATGTCCTCTTGCTTTGTTCTATCCAAATTCTGACATACATTTCATGTTACAGCACCTTTGGATGATGACATATTGTTTGTTTTAAGAAAACTTTCACTGCAGATTTGATAAAATTCAAAGAAGGTAACAATGGCCCTGTCTACACTAGCCAAAAACTTCGAAATGGCCATGCAAATGGCCATTTCGAAGTTTACTAATGAACCGCTGAAATACATATCAGCGCCTCATTAGCATGCGGGTGGCCGCGGCACTTTGAAATTGACGCGGCTCACCGCCGCGCAGCTCATCCAGACGGGGCTCCTTTTCAGAAGGACCCTGGCTACTTCGAAGTCCCCTTGTTCCCATCTGCTCATAGGAATAAGGAGACTTCGAAGTAGTCGGGGTCCTTTCGAAAAGGAGCCCCGTATGGATGAGCCGTGCGGCGGCGAGCCGCATCAATTTCAAAGTGCCGTGGCCGCCAGCATGCTAATGAGGCGCTGAATATGTATTTCAGCGCTTCATTAGTAAACTTCGAAATGGCCATTTGCATGGCCATTTTGAAATTTTTGGCTAGCGTAGACGTAGCCAATGTGAGATTCCTAAAGATAGCTATTGCACTCAGGTTCAAGAATCTGAAGTGCTTTCAAAAAATCTAAGAGGGATGAGTTATGCAGTATGTTTTCAAAAATCTTAAAAACTCAAGACTCCAATGCAGAAACTACACAAGCTGAACTATCCAAAATGGAAATCAACTCTGTGATGTTGGCATCTGACTCAGATGATGGAAATGAACATACATTGGTTTGCACTGCGTTGGATTATTATCAAACAGAACCTGTCATCAGCACGGACACATGTCCTCTGAAATGGTGCTTGAAGCATAAAGGGGCATATGAATCTGTAGAGGATCTGCTGGCACATAAATATCTTGTGATGGTGGCTACAACAGTGCCAGTCAAAAGCCTGTTTTCACTTTCAGATGACACAGTAAATAATAAATGGGCAACATTATTTCTTGCAAATGTAGACAATTTTTTTCTAAGTGATTGGCTGAACAACAAATAGGACTAAATGGATTTGTTTGTAGGCTGTAATGTTTTATTTTTGTGTGTGGTTATTTTTTGTACATAATTCTGCATCTGTAAATTCAGATTTCTCGATGAAGAGATTGCACTAGAGGACTTTATTAGGTGAACTGAAAAATATTATTTTACCATGTAAATATTTGAAATAAACAAATATGAATCTGGCACTGTATAGTTTGTATTGTGTGTTGTAACTGAAATAAATATATTTGAAAATGTAGAGAACTTCCAGAAATATTTAAATAAATGGTAATATGCTGTTGTTTAACAGTGAGGTTAATAGTAATTAATATTTAAAGGGTCATCGACAACCCTAATTTGAAGTGATACTACTGACACTTGACATTTTTACTCAGGCTTTTCAAACTATCTTGTATGTAAGTTTTGACCTAGGACTGGGACCAGGACGCTGCTCCACCAAAATGTCACCCAGAGGTGGAAATACAAGAGCTCTGGTTTTGATCTTCTAGGTTTAATTTTCACCACAAGTAACTTCAGAGGACCTGAAGAATTGCTCTGTGTAAGCTCAAAAGTTTGTCTCTTTCACCAACAGAATCTGATCCAGCAAAAAGTATGACCTCTCACACCTTGTCTGTCCATTAAATGTGCCCCTTATCAAGTGCTCAGCAGAGACCTGCTAAATGGCTTCCACACCACATTCATCTGAGCCCTGGTGTTCAGGTGCTTATAACTCTCAGAAGAATATAGTCTTTGGGCTCAAAAGTCTCACGCTTAATCTTAGAATAAAGGAGGTTTTATTGGCTTTTTATGAATTCTCTAAGCATAAAGAACTTGTTCACATATTAACAGATAATTCAGACACTTTTGAGGGGTTGAAATCTATTGAGCACTTCAAAGTGGTAGTGCTCATTAAGGACTGTAAACTGAGCAATACCGCTGAGAGCTGGGCTTGGGGGAGTGCAGCAAGCTGGGGCCAGGTTGCTCTGCTTCCTGCCAGGGTGAGTGTGAGTGGAACTGACCCTTGCAACCCCCCCATGCCCCCAGTAATCCCTGGAGTCACATTGCTCAGGGGAAGGGGCTTGGGAAAGGGTGCAATGGGGAGGGGCTGGGAGCAGAGCAAGGCTGGGAAGAGGTGTGGTGTGACAGAGCAGGGGTGGGGCTTGGGCTAAGGGGTGGAATGGGGCAGGGTCGGGGCAGAGCAGGGATGGGAAGTCGTGGTGCATGGGTGAAGCAGTAGTGGGGCTTGGGCAGGTCCGCCGAAAGAGGGGGATAATAGAGGCAAGAGCACTGGGGCAAGGAGTTCCAGCCGCTGTGGCTGGAGCCCTGGGCAATGTTCCCTGTAAGCTGAGTACTTAAGCAGCAGCCCAGGAGAGATTCAGGTGTCGCCCAACTGATTAGCAGGGCACCCACGGCAACACACAGCATGTGTTTCAATTTCTGGTACACATCTGCACATGCCTTGGTGCAGGTAACAAAATTTATTCTGCCCATGGATAAAAAAATTAGAATGCCAGATCCATGGGGGTTGTGGCCTGGGAATGTGGGGGTTGGGGTGCGGGGGTTGTGGCACAGGGGTTGGAGCCAGTTCCACGGGGAATGGAGGAGGGGAGGTGAGCTGGGGCCACAGGGGTAGGGGTGTTGGAGGGCTTGAACCAGCAGGGTGTTTAATGGGGGTGAACCAGGGCAGCTGTCAAGTGGTGCCACTCTGGGAAGCAGGGAGAAGGGGATTTTAACTTACCTGGCTGCCCACAGGCTAAAAACCTTCCCACTATCATCTCAGTGCAGTGCCTAGTGCTGCTCTGGGAAAGAATGGGAAAGAGGCTATTAGCCTGCCTGGCTGCCCACTGCTGCATAAAACCACGTAAAGCGAGGGTTTACTGTATTTGCTTTTTCATATGCACTCACAGTGGCTGCGTCAACACTAGCAAATTCTTTCAAAAGATTTTTTGAAAGAAGGGGACTCTTTTGAAAGTTCCCAAGGAGTGCCTACACACACAAAGTGTTCTTTTGAATGTAAACCAAAAGAAAGTGGTGCTCCTTTCAAAATCACTCTTCCCTTCCTGTTTCAGGAAAGAAGTTGTGTGTAGATGCTCTGCAGGCCCTTCTTTTAGAGAGAGCAGTCCTCATGAGGCCTGATTCCTGACCCATTGTTTTGAAAAAGCAGGGAGTATGTGGATGCTCTCTTTCGAAAGAGCAGATCCCTCTTTTGATATGCTTTTTTAGTGTGTGGACACACTATTTCGAAAGTTCTTTTGGAAGAGATCTTCCAGAAGGGCTTCTTTTGAAAGATCTCTGTAGTGTAGATGTAGCTAGTGTGACCCTATGGCCAAAGGGCTAATATTTGGGTGCTGAATGAGGAGTACAAACCCGTCATTGGGCTCAAAGGGGCAAAAGACAGTACTAGAGGCAGGTAGCCCCGCCTCCCAGGCCTGCAGAGCATGCTCCACATAGAGAGGAACCTTTAACAGGAAAAGAACGGGGAGTAAGAGAGACCAATGCTGAGGGTTCTTAAACGAACCTTGCAATGGGGTAGATGAGCACAGCTGGGACTCAAGGTTTAGGTGTCTTTTTTTTTTTCTGTGTTGGTGTAGTGGACTTGCTTGTCCTGGCCAGGAGACTGATGGCAGGGTGTGGGCATGCCAGAGTGGCTGGCAGTGCTGCCTGTCATAGGGATCTGGGTCAGAGGTCTGTGTGAGACGGCCCTGACCTGTGTGATGGGGTGTTCACCCCACACCTGCCATGAAGAGGCTAAGGAGGCCAGGTGGGCCAATTAAATGCTTGAGCTGCACTTTATGGGAGGAGCCAGGGAGAGTCCCCCTGGACGGGAAAGACGTGGGGTAGGGAACCACAGCCACACAGCTGCTCTGTGGACATGGGGAAGTCAATAGATGTGATATACTTTGACTTTAGCAAAGCTTTTGATACAGTTTCCCACACTATTCTTGCCCATAAATTAAGGCTGTATGGATTAGATACATGGATTGTAAAGTAGATAGAAAGCTGGCTAAACAGTTGGGCCCAACAGGTAGTGATCAATGGCTCAGTGTCTGGCTGGAGGTCGGTTTAAAGTGGAGTGCCCCAGGGATCAGTTCTGGGGCTGGTACCGTTCAACATATTTGTTAATGACTTGGAGGAGGGGATGGATTGCACCCTCAGAAAATTTGCAGATGACACTAAGAAAGGGGACAGGTAAATACACTGGAGGATAGGGATAGGGTTCAGAGTGATCTCGATAAATTGGAAGACTGGGTCAAAAGTAATCTGATTAAGTTCAACAAGGACAAGTGCAGAGTCCTGCACTTGGGAAGGAAGAATTCCAAGCATTGTTAGAGGCTGGGGACCGACTGGTTAAGTAGCAGTACAGCAGAAAAGAACCTGGGGATTACAGTGGATGAGAGGCTGGATATGAATCAACAGTGTGCCCTTGTAGCCAAAAAGGCTAATGGCATATTGGGATGCATTAGGAGGAGCATTTCCAGCAGATCGAGAGAAATGATTCCCCTCTGGCACTGGTGAGGCCACATCTGGAATATTGCATCCCATTCCCCCCCCGCCCCTCCCGCGCCCACTATAGAAACAATGTGGATGCTTTGGAGCGGGTCCAGCAGAGGGCAACAAAAATGATTTCGGGGCTGGAGCACATGCAAAAGAGAAGAGTGAGAGGTGATTTGATAGCAGCCTTCCTGAAGTGGGGCTCTAAAGAGGATGGAGAGAGGCTGTTCTCAGGAGTGACAAATGGCAGAACAAGGAGCAGTGGTCTCAAGCTGCAGTGGGAGAAGTCTAGGTTGGAGATTAGGACAAACTATTTCACCAGGAGGGTGGTGAAGCACTGGAATGCATTATTAAAGACCTACAACCTATCCTTAATCAGGATGCCACACTCCAGAAGGCCCTGGGTGACATGCCTTTTCTCTCCTACAGACAACCTCCCAACCTTATGAGGATCCTCACTAACAGCCACAGTCTATATCCCAGGAATACCAGTCCTGGAACCTTTCCTGGCAACAAAGCCCACTGCCAGCTTTGTCCACATATCTTCTCTGGAAATACCATCACTGGACCTAACCAGGTTACTCACAGAATCACGGGCATTTTCTCATGCTCCTCTACTAACATCATATATGACATCATGTGCCAACAATGCCCAGATGCTTTGTATATCGGACAGACTTCTAACTCCCTTAGACAAAGGGTTAATGGGCACAAAACAGACATCAAAACACTCCAGATCCACAAACCAGTTAGTCAACATTTTAATGGACTGGGGCATTCTGTGAATGACCTAAAGGTATGTGTGTTACTGAAGAAGAATTATCACACCGTTCTGGAAAGGGAAGCAGCCGAGCTGGCTTTTATATTCAAATTCGGCACATTAACACATGGTTTAAACCAGGACGGGAACTTTCTGAGTCACTATAGGGGCTCATCTGCATACTTGGCTTTATCTAATTCTTCACCTCCCCGCCCACCCCTCCACTCTCTGATTTTCTCACCTTGATTATCTTTTTCTGATTTGTCCTCCTTGCTTACTGTTTTTGGTTCTCTGTGCCTTAAATATCGAGTCTGTTCTGGTCTGGCTATGGTCTGAAGAAGTGGGTCTGTCCCACAAAAGCTCACCTAACAAACTATTTTGCTAGTCTTTAAAGTGCTACTTGACTGCTTTTTGTTTTGATAGTGTATAGACTAGCACGGCTTTTTCTCTGTTACTATTGGAATGCATTAGTTAGGGAGGTGGTGGAATCAATCTCCATCCCTGGAGGTTTTTAAGTCCTGACTTGATGAAGTCCTGGCTGGGATGATTTAGTTGGGGTTGATCCTGCTTTAGGCATGGGGCTGAACTCGATAACCTCCTGAGGTCCCTTCCAGCCCTAGGATTCTATGATTCTATTGAGCCCCATGCAGGGGCTCACAGCTGCTGCATATGGAATTGCTGTGGCCAAGGGAGAGGTACCTTTCTCATGGCCATGGCAACTCCCTGCTGAGACTGGAAGAGAGGTGTGCTCCTCCAGGGGCCATAGCAGAGGAAATTGTGCACTCCTCCAGCCCCAGCAGGGAGCTGCCATGGCTGGGGGAGTGGTGTGGTCCTCCGACCCCAGTGCTGCAGGGAAGTGTCACAGCTGTGGGAGAAGGACCTGCTTAAAGTTCTCTCCTGCTGTCCCAAGCAGCACAGACCTACCGTAGCTAGCCAATATGTGCCCATTCCCCTGCCTAACACAACCTCACCAATGGTGTCATGGCCAGCTGATGGGTGCCTCTCACCTGGCCCAGAGCCGCTGCAGTGAGACGGGACAGAGAGAGCACTTTGTCCCAGGGAAGCTTGAACCCCAAACCCCTTATCCTCTGCACCATCCCAGATTCCACAACCCGAGCCACAGCTTTCATCCCTGAACCTTAACCATATGTCCCAGCCCTGAGCCCCCTCCTTCATTTCAAACCCTTTACCCCAGCCCCACCCCAGAGTCTGCACCTCTAGCCATAGCCCTCACCCCCGCAATCCTGAGCTCCCTCTGGCAATCCAAACACCTCAGTCCCATTACCAGCACAAACTAGATGATCACAATGGTCCCCTCTGTCTTGGAACCTATGAGCTTCAAGCCTTCTCTCGCTCTGGTATTTCAGGAAAGAATTAATTAGAGTGCCTCTCATTCTACCTCAGAGTATTCCTTTCCTCCTCCCCTTGTACTCGTTGCCTGTCCCTGAGCACTGCTGAGGGCTGGATGGCCGAGGTGTGGCACAATCTGTGCGGTGCTGAGGGCTGGCCCTAGCCACTCCCCTTCTGCTCAACCTCCCACCCCTTCTCGGGGGACCCAGGTTCTGAGTCTATTCATCCCCTGTTGCCCATGGCCCAGCAAAGTCTGTCACCGCCCCGCTGCCCAGCCTGCACTGCCTGGAGCTCTCCTGACGATTTAAAGGGCCTAGGGCTCTGGCTGATGCTGTAGTAGCTCTGGCTGTAGCCTGCAGCCCTTTCAAATTACTGGGCCCCAGGCAGCTGCCCCTTTTCACACTTCCCCCCCATTAGTGGCCCTTATTTCAGCTATGTGTACTCCAGCTCTGATGCAGTGTTTGTGGCGGGAATGTATCAAATTACTTCATTTTCATTATTTGTGTCCTTATTTATTTATTGCCCATTCAGCAGAAGTCTGTCTGGAGCATCCCATGTTGACAGTCAACAGGGGGCCGAAAGACTTTGAGGCCCCTGAGTAAGGTGGAGAAGGGGGTCCAGCTGCTCTACCCATGCCCCTTCTACACATAGCTTTGCTCCTTCCAGGAGTGCGGAGTCAGGCTCCTTTCCCCCAAGCCAGTCCTTAATGCTGCCCACAATGTGCACAGCAAGTAAAAGGGCTAGGGCTCCAGCCTCTATTGTGCCTGTTGTAGAGCAGCAGTGGCCAGGAGCCTTAGGCCCTTTTGAATCACTGGGCCCCAGGGCAACTACCTACTCCAACTCCCCCCCAGCCTTATCTGCAGCCCTGACAATGTTAGAGTTTACTTAGAAAATTCACCCCCATACAGATACCCTTTACCCTAGGGTGCAAAACTCTGCACTTCACTCCCTTGTTTACAGCTGCCCCTGTGCTGATCTATTATACGCTTTTGTTAGGTGTTTCTGCAGATCTTTACTCATAATCCTCCCTGCTATCGAATTAGTATTTGTACCCCCAGTGAACTTCTTTCTGCAGTGAATAAATGCATGCACATTGGTACCTGTATGATTCCTCTTTATCTTTAGTCTTTAAACAAACCAAATACAGATGGTATAATTTTACCATCAACGAATAAACAGCCTGTATAAGAGATGTTAGAAAAGTGAGCTCTCTGTTTTGTAAGGCCACACAGTATTTTTACACCTTAAAATACCTACAGTCTGAGCGTCACGTATACTTTGGTCCCTTTGCACCATTACTGGCAGTGTAAAGGTGACATGAATGTAATTTCCTCCAATTTTATAGCCGCTCTTTGCTGTCAGTATGGTGTAAACAAGCCTTTGTGTAAATAAGCCCCATGTCCTCTCAATGTATGTGGTACAGGTGGCAGGTTATATGACCGGTGCTGTGCATCATCCACCAATATTTTGGAACATAGATGGAGCTGGACGAAAGCTTTGTCTTATATTTTCAGCGCTCGGGCTCTTTTCTGTTCTACAAAGTTTGTGATTCTTGTCCAGGATTCTTATGTACTTCAAACTGTGCATTTCTAATCAATGAGCTGTCTTCCATGTAGGAAATACTCAGTAGGTGGAGCCCACCTCCTTTGCAAGGCTTCTGAGCATTCTCTGGTTCATTGCCTTGCTTACGTCTTGCTGTTCTCTCCAGAGTTGGTTACAGTGGATCAATGTTTCCATTTTTACAGGTATAGGAATTGCCTATAGGAATTTCTGTTCCTTCAGGAGGCCATATTTTCAGCTGGTGTAAATTGATGTATTTGCACTGAACTTATTAAAGTCACCTGTTCATTCCAGATGCGAATCTATTGCACTATCTGCATGTGGATAAGTCTTAGGTATAAGTACCCAGCCTCTTCAATCTCGTTATAAGCAGAAAGTCCAACAGAACACTCAGCTAGCACTTTTATTCTGCTTCCATTTGGGGAACTATTTCCAAGTATTACATCTTTTAATATTTAACCTGAAATGCGGTCAACTATTTCTATCTCAAGTTATGACAATTCCAGCAGCAGATTTTTCTTTGAAAGTGTGCATTAGTGTTAAAACTATTTCCCAGGAATGGGCTGAACACAGTATTGCATGGCTTGCTAGAGGAAACTGAGAGAAATCTCTCTGTCCCTGGTTTCCAGAAGTGGGATATCATCTCCAAGGACTAGCTGTGTTTGCCTGTAGCTTCACAAATAACAAGCAGTCCTGTAGCACCTTAAAGACTAACAAAAGTATTAGCTGAAATGGGATATGTGTATAATGTGCTCCATTGTTCACTGAAGAGGTATGTCCATATATATATATATATATACACATACACATACACATACACATACACATACACACTCAGAGGAAGTACCGGTTAATGAACATTGTTCGCATTGTTCATTAATGAGCTACAGAACAGTTTCTTTGTTTTATCATATAAACCCATTATGCTTGTGGTGATGAGAGGAAAGTTGCCAGCAGAGGTCACTACTGCTTTAGATGGTTAGAAAGATCATGGCAGGGCAGAGATTTTAATGACAGCCAAAAATCTCCAATTCGACCAGTACTGGACTGATTTACAAGTGGTGAGTTTTAATTTCAATCTTCCACTATACATTTCCTACAGAACTTGCACCTGATAGAGACTATCCTCAGATAACTACAAAATTGTATTATTGCCTTAAGCAAACAATACGTAAATACCCAGGCCCAGTAAGAATAGCCATTCTAACTTACATTAGAAGAGGTGGTCTGAATGGAATAAATGTTTGCTAAAATGTATTAGGATTTTCAGATTTTATTTTTTAAATACATTTAAATTTAGAGTAAAAGGAAGCATCTTGTTCGTAACCAAAGCAAGTGGAGTCATATGTGACCTTTTGGGATCTAATTAGCAATTACTACACTACTGCAACATCCACTTTGCATAGTTTTAGTCCCTACATGTGCCTCAGCCATTATCTCTTTTATTTGCTCTTTAAGTTAGAGTATCACTGACCTACAAAAGCATACTCAGCTTTTCTAAACTCAAATTTTGACACACATTTTAAAGCAAGAGATTAATGATTGTAACAAATTAGTGTTACTACTGTATTTAATACGTGTGACAGAATAAGCTGTCATGTTCTTTGTGTAACTCTTAATTGAAATCCCAAAAGCACAGCTGAGAAGAGGAATTCTTAAATTTTGGCTGAAGAAATTAATATTGCGTAGCTAACACGCAGAGAAAGTAATGAGCAATATAGTCATCACTACTTCCTCAACGACTACATTGTGAAACAGATCCCTCTAGGGTGAGTTGTCTTCATTTCTCAAGTTGTTGAATAACTACTACTTCATTGTACCTACGCAACAGAAAAGTTACTGTCTTGTTCTAAGATCTCTCCAAATCCTGCTGAGATTTATTATAGAATGACTCATACATTGGAGGGCCAAATCCCGCTTCTCTTACTTGTGTGGACAGTCCAATTAATTTGGCTGTCGGTCCTATATTACAGTCATAGTGAGAAGGTACGTACACCACTGCAACCTTGCGAATTTGGCACACATGAAATATTAGTTGACAGAATTATTTTAAATGAACTTATTTCTGTAATGTATGCAACAGCTCTGAACCCTACTAATGTGCACTTAGGTGACTGTCTGGTTTGGTGCACAGAGATCTCAAACCTTTTAAGTTGTATCACAAAGTGGCTAAGAGGCTTTACACTTCAACACCCATGAATTATTTTCATAACTGTTACAGTGCAACTTTTAAGTTGTGGCAACTTGGAAAAAACCAGCCCGACAGGTAAGTTCACTGTTTTTCCCCTAAAAGTTCTGGAGTGTATAATGGGAATTTAAAGTGAAGGACATAACTGCCCTCCCAAAGCACAAAAGGCAGGATTATTTTAGAAAGAATGTGGCTAATGTTAAATGAGGCTTGTTCCCTGAAACAAGCAAGGAATGGTAGTTTCTTAGATTAATGGAGGTAACCATGAACATAAAATTAGTCTGATTTTCTCTGAGTGAAAACAGATAATTGAGAATCGTAGCATTTCTCTGAGATTGGGCTACTCTGAAGGATGTCCCAGGTTTTGGAACTTAACTGGCACATGCTTATTGAAGCATTCCAGATAAGCATGACCTGTATTAGGTCCATTATAAATCTCAACACAAGCAAACCATGGTGTGGGGAGGGAACTCAGACATTCTGCACAAAATGTTACTTAACTAGTTTCAGCAAGTACAATCCTCCCTGCAAATACAGCGGGACTGCCCCCATCCAAGAGGATGTGAGGATCAGAGTACAGCCAAACCACGTTTGCTAAATTTAAAAATCCGAACTTCTACAACAATCACAGCGCCTTTATGAAAGCCTTTTGATCTGCATGTTGCCACTCACCTCCGAGCTGTATCCGGAACACCGCTACGAGTTGGAAGCCTAAAGGGTGCTCCAGCTGTTCCGTAGCCGTATTATCCTATTTTGTGGACACTTCCAAATCAGACGAGCCATTCACACACTCTCTCGGCTTCTCCAGCCTCATTCAGTGCCCTGAGGGGTGAGAGCAGCACTGACTCATATGAGACTCAAGTTCCTCTGGGTCCTAGTGCCCGAAAAGGAGAGCCCTGGAAGTCCTCCTTTGGTTCAAAGCCTAAATCCACGCGGAGATGCACAGATATGCAGTGGAAGTTTGAAAATGTGTGCACTGGCTGTAGGAATATGCACAATAAATAGTAAGCAAGTATTGGGACTCCCCACTGCCTAGATCCAACACTTCCCTGCTACAGGCAGTGACTTTTACAAATATTGGTTAGCTTCTGATCTTCATCTTAGGTCCAACCTCATGCAACATATCTTGATTTTGGTCTTAAAGGAACTGCATCTATGTAGAGGGACCATCCTAGTTCTCTGTTAGATGGATCCTCCTATAGCAATGGCTCATAGTGTCACTGACTCACTTTTCAGCTAATCCAGAGATAACTACTGGGCAAAAGTCAAGATTGCATGAAGCAATAAAGGGAGTTGCAGGGAGACTTCACTGAATTCTTTGTGTGCAGGAGAATTCAATTGTGTCTCTGCCACTGAGGATTCTGTCACCAGTGTCTGGGAAGGTAATGAGAAATACAGAGAAGAAAAGTGAAAAGAACTTTGGAAAATCTCATAGAAGAACTACAGACAGACCCCAGATAAAGTCAATGCACTAAAATAATATCTTAATAAGTCCATGATTTGGCCACTTGGAACTTCAGTTACCATCTGTTGCATGGAATGGCCCTTGAATTTTCTTGGAGACTGGGGAGGGATGAAAAGTAGATGTTTCTTTTCCAATGTATTGAACTCTGCCATTTGGCTGCTTCACATTTAGTAGCATAGGAATTATCACACATATTAGCAGTGCTCATTCCATTCAGCAAATCCTGTGGTGCGAGGAGAGGCATTGTGGGTTTTTTTTTTCAAATCCCTCTTAGGAAGCTGTATAGGCAAGAGGGAAATGAGGAGGATTCTTGATCTGGGATGGTCAGTCTGCAGTGGGAGGGTCATATGCATCCCAGGTAGGTTCTATGTGTGGCTCATACTGTTGCCCATACACAGGGTTGCCAGACTCTGTTGGTTTCTGTCTGCAGAGCTTTTTTTCTACCAATATAACAAAAATGACAGGCACTTAATGCAAGGGCACATGAAGTGATATGCATGCTGACTGCACAACATTGTGAGAGCTATGTGCTCCCTCTGCACCCTGCTGAAGTGCTGCTATGAATCAGTCAGCATGCCCGCAAATTCTAGGCTAGCAGGCACCATTAGCAAAACTATCCTATCCCAGGGGACCGTCGTGGTTATGTCAAACTAGCTACCCATTGAGATGAAGGAGGGCCACTCATGCAGCCTACTCACGAGCCTGGTTGCCCATCACTGCTCTAAACTGTCAGTCTAACAGAGGGGTATGTCTACACTATAGAGAATATAATGACATAACTACACAATATAACTTTGTAGTGAAGACACAGGCTATGCTGTCCAAGAGTGTCTTTTGTGAACTCTGCCTCCCCAAACAAATTTAGCTCTCATCACAGAATCCTTAGGTTGTTTACATACTTGTATCTACTTTGGGGATTTGGTTGTCACAGCTCCCTCAGCCACGAGTTTCACACTCTTGGCCATGCTGATAGTACATTTTTGTGTAGGCTGGGTCAGAGCCAGACTAATTTTAGCGACAATACTATGTTCTTATTCAAAACAAGTTCTTTGTTCAGCATCAGAAGAAGTTAGCTAATTCTTTAAATGGTGTATATAAGCACTTGGAGCCTATTACAAAATACATCCTTCTGTATAAATGAAATTAGCAGACACATTTACTGTTTCGTTAATTGGTGCGCTTGGTAAATGAAAACTTAAATTGTAGAGGTGTCCCCATTTCCCCCCTCCAACTAACATAGTTGGTGTCAGTATAAATATGTGGTAAAATCTTAAAGAGAATTGTCCTACAAAGTGCTTAATAAAAGGTCCAGGAACAGAAGGTTCTCACCACAGCTCAAAATGCTGTAGTCCTCACTGAGTCTGCATTCAGGTGAATTGCCATCTGAGTCAGTGACTGCTTTATCTGGATGAGGGTCTCAGGATTTGGTCTCATGCTCATTTTTCACAGTAGAAGTTCAAAGCAATTCTTGTGACGAACATTTTATTGTGCAATTAGGAGCTGATCATATAAAGTCTTTATACTGCAACATCTGAAAAAACATTATGAGCATCCTTGAAACAGGTATAAACAGACCTTTTTTTTGTCTTAAAGTCAGTGAACCTTTAATCTAAATTCTAGTGGTCAGAATTTCTGCCATGTATTTCTGCTTGTTTCCCTACAAAATCAATATGGACACAAAACATTATACACAGATAACCTTCTTCCCAGCTTGATTTGGCATTTACATCTTTTTCATTACAACTGAGGACTGATGAGTTACAAAGCCTTTGCTTTACCTTTCTATCTAAATGTTCACAGCTTAAGCAGGTTGACCTGAACAAGAAAGATCATTAAAAATCTCCCTTGAAAAAAGCTAATGCACTGTTCCTCAAATTCCCATCATGTCCAAATAAATTTATCCTCTTGGCTTCTGAAGTAGGTGACACTAAGGGCACAGCTGCAGTCATTACAAATTAAAATCCCTACGGGACTGCTGTCTCAGAGCTGAATTGCAGTCGTTGACCAATGGTCATGCTTTCTCCTTTAAGTATTGTCTCAAACCTCTCTTATGGGGAAAATTCTTGTTTCATGAATGAACATTTAGTCTTACATCTCTCATTAGCTGGAGGTTTATTTGTTAGTTTTACATCTAGATTGAATTCACTTCATGAAAGTGTGGTGGAGTGCACTAATAGCTTTAAAGAGAGTTACAGCAGAGTGACATTCTGGAATCATCTGAACCATTGGATAAAGTCAAAAACAGGCACAGGACCATTGTAACAGAATGTAAAAGCAAAAAGCTGAATTTATCAATCCGATTGGTTCCCCAGACATTATTCCTGTGATTTTTTTTTGTAATATCAAAATTGTTAAATCCAAATAGTAAAATAAGTCTTGTCCAGTATCCATGGATATAGCCATAATACTTTGTGTGTTACCAAGACAAACTCTAACTATATACCAGGCTGATGAACAGAACTGGATGAAGAAGTAATGAAAAGACTTACTAGTTCGCCATTGTCCAGGAAAATAGTGCCAGAATTAAGTGACTTAGAAGCCTGATTCCCTTAGTGCATGTATTTCTACTTCAGACCTTGACAGGCTCTGTCACTCAGATTAATGCTATATTGCTTTCACTAGTTTTTTATTTTATTTTTGGTGTTTAAATGTTCTACAGCCTGATTTTAAAAAATAATAAAATTAACTTCTGATCCCTTCTCTAGCTACCTTGAGAAATATTTTCAATCTGTACTGAGTCCTTCTCATTTCATATAGTTCACAACAGTGGTGTGTTTAAGTCAGGTACGAGCAAAATAAGTTTTTATCAGAAAACAGTATTCCAAAGACGAGCCTTGTATATGGGTTGCAGAAATTCAAATACAAGGCACATTGCAGTAAAACCATATAACCAAATCCCTATGATGCCTGAACCGAGCCTGTAAATTTATTCTTGCCGTTTTGCATGTAATTAGTTTTTTACAATTTTTGCATCTTCACTAGAGTTTTATGCATGCAAAAATTCAGAGCTCATGTTTGAAAATTTAGCCTTTTGTTTTTACTCAGGATGGTCAGATCATGAGATCTGAAAAATAATGCATAATTTAAAAAAACTAGGCACATTGTCCTAGCCAAGGGTCCTTCTAAGTGATGTAGGAGATATCTTCTATTATGGAGAATTTTGGTCTATCCCATCAGTCATGGCAAAAAACTCTCCAGCATTCTGTCCCCTCTTTCTCCTTAATATGACTTTGCACTTCTTCCTGTGAAATTCAGAATTATGTATGGAAACAGAAACTGTAAGTGCAAAAAAGACAGTGAAATGAGGTCCACAGAGAATCAAAAGCATTCATAAAACTGTCTGGGAGAGAATGAGGATAATAGGTCTTTTTTTCCCCTCCAAAATATATATATTTGATAGTTTTCTGGGGTTAAAGGAGGTTCTCCACCCTACAGACACTTACATTCATTGCTCCCTTGTTCCTTTCTGATAGCAAGAACCTGTATATGAAGCTTGCGTATGAAGCTTCTGTACAAGAGAATTAGAAGAGTTAACTAGTTTAAACTTAAATGTGAGAGCAAGAGAGTTCTTTAAACACCATAAATGGTACTTTGAGTATGAGCTATAGTCTACATTATCCACTACAAGATTTATCTTTTCCAAATAAGTAAATGAATTTCTGGAAAACAGTCATGTTGAGAGGAGTATATTCTGTTTTGTGTTAAATGTGTGAAGGCCTCAGTCCTCAACCTAAATAATCTCAAGAATTCTGTGGTGAGATTTAAAATTTAACCTTAATATCTTATGTGAATAAAGATACTCAGAGTATTTGGGCACACAGATGTTAACTGAAAGGTCAGAACAATATTGAATAAGAGCATGTCTGCACTAGTAAATTAGGTCGAATTTATTAAGGTCGATTTTGTAGTACCTAATTTTGTAAAGTTGAGGGTGCATGCCCACATTGTCACAGGAGGTTGACGGACTGCATCCCCACTTGAGGGCTGTCAGCTTCAACTTTGCCAGCAATGCACTTCTCAGCACCTATCTCACAGTTCCTGCTTTCCTACTACATTGTGAGTTTTTTGTCACAGTGTTTGACAGGGTCTGATTCTGGGTCTGTGCGAGTGATTCTGGGTCTGTGTTGTCAGAATTCCATCGTATGCTTTTTCCATCATGCCCTGTGAGATCTTGGTATAAATGTCTGTGTTTATTTTGCTGCTTCCTAGTTTTGCCAGTATATACTCATCCTCCCCGTCCACACAATGAGATCATGGATCTCCTGCTTGCTCCATGCTGAAACACATCTGTGACCCTGAGAATTCATGAGCAGATATGCTGCTGAGGTGTGCTGCCTGCTCTGCTCACCATGATGGACAAACAGGAAATGAAGTTCAAACTTCCCTGTTTCCTGCACACCTGAGCCGTGTCTACACGTGCACGCTACTTCGAAGTAGCGGCACTAACTTCGAAATAGCGCCCGTCACGGCTACACGTGTTGGGCGCTATTTCGATGTTAACATTGACGTTAGGCGGTGAGACGTCGAAGCCGCTAACCCCATGAGGGGATGGGAATAGCACCCTACTTCGAAGTTGAACGTCGAAGTAGGGCACGTGTAGACAATCCACGTCCCGCAACATTGAAATAGCGGGGTCCGCCATGGTGGCCATCAGCTGAGGGGTTGAGAGACGCTCTCTCTCCAGCCCCTGCGGGGCTCTATGGTCACCGTGTGCAGCAGCCCTTAGCCCAGGGCTTCTGGCTGCTGCTGCCGCACCTGGGGATCCATGCTGCATGCACAGGGTCTGCAACCAGTTGTCGGCTCTGTGGATCTTGTGCTGTTTAGTGCAACTGTGTCTGGGAGGGACCCTTTAAGGGAGCGGCTTGCTGTTGAGTCCACCCTGTGACCCTGTCTGCAGCTGTGCCTGGCACCCTTATTTCGATGTGTGCTACTTTGGCATGCAGACGTTCCCTCGCAGCGCCTATTTCGATGTGGTGCTGCACAACGTCGATGTTGAACGTCGACGTTGCCAGCCCTGGAGGACGTGTAGACGTTGTTCATCGAAATAGCCTATTTCGATGTCGCTACATTGAAATAAACTACTTTGGTGTAGGCTTCACGTGTAGACGTAGCTCTGGAGAGCATTGGATCTGAAAGTGGTGGCCATGGTGGTCACATTGGGGTACTGTGAGACACCTCCAGGAGGCCAAGAAAGGCAAATTTCACAACACTCCATCTGTACTACCCTAAGGTCAACCATGCAAGGTTGAATTTGGTGTTACTCCTCATGAAAAGTAGGTGTACAAATGTCAACCTTAGAGTCCTTAAAGTCATTAGAACATATCCTGTAGTGTGGACTGATTGCTTAGAAATTCAACCTAAGTCACCTAAATTTGACCTAATCTTCACGTGTAGACCAAGCATGAGAGACTACACTCAGTTCTTGTTTCACATACAGTAGAGGTGTCAGAGTCAGGAACTAGATCCTTTGACTGATTTGCCTGATTCAGAAAGTGTACTGTGAGAGAGAAATTGTTTTGTACCAGTGAGATGTGTTCGGTAGCATAACATTATAGTACCATCGTAAGGAGTGAAATTATTAACGTACAGGGAATGGGGAGTTCACTCATGGGTCATAGATAAATGGGTCATATAGGCCAACTCATTACTGATTTGCTGTATTATTCAGTGTCCTGTAAATATTGTCTTTACTGTTTCTGCCATCTGAGTTCTTGCTGAAATCAATAATACACAAAATTCAGCTCGAACACAATCAGAAAAATCGATCCATCCTTGATTAATTTACATTGTATTTCTGCTCAGATTAAGTAGTGCTAGGAATTTATTCAGAGCTGTTGAAATATGCAAGTGATCTACGCTAAGATAATCTTGTTCTTTCTTGTTTGGAAGGACAGAGTAGGAAACCACTGTCTTCTGACTCAAATCTCAAACGAACAAACAAACAAACAAAAAACCTCAAAGGCCTGGGAAAAATGGCTCTGAGTATACTAAAGGCACAGTGTGTGTTGCCTGTACAAGTGTTGTAACGCCAAATGAGAACTGTATCAGTGATAGCATTTTAGCAGGACAGTTTGAGAGGGAGAACCTGTGGCAAAATATTGATTTTTTTTTAAATTGAATAGGCTGGTAGGACAAGCTCAGACAACAAAGACAATACTGGTTTTAGGGACGTGTTGTCATCCTACAAAAAGGGTTCAATGAAACAGTTATAGGTTATTGACAGTGGATTTGCAAACTCACTGAAAGTCTGAAACATCTGCATAAGGGAACAGTACAGATCAATCAGCATGTTAACTACATATAGCTTAAATAACTTTCCAGAAATGTTCTTTGTGTGCACAGTTAGAATCCAGACCAGCTTGGGTTAGAAGAAAGCTGGGTTTATTCTAGGACACACTGTGCAGTGTTTGCTGATCATTGGACAGAGCAGCATAGTACAGAGCATGCCTTTTTATGGGGACATTTCTGCTCTAAAGACAGCAAATTCTTCTGAAACACATTGTCTTAGTTAAACTTTTAATGTGTTTTGATATTTCTAGCAGCAGCTACACGTAATGCAGCCATGTAATAGTTACCCAACAGAAATATATTCGATACACTGCTTATGTTGCAGAGCCCTTACAGATGTAGTTTTATGTAATTACATAGTTGATTTGCATGGTGTATTAGTCTTATAATTAAAGGGTTAATTATCTCACAGCATATCAACATGTACTAATAAGAGGACCTCCTGTATGTCTGATGTATTAGCTAATGGGCACCTAAGCAGAGCTACATTGAGAAGAATGTGGGTTTTCAAGTTCTGTGAAAATTTGGAGCAAAGACTGATGGGTTACTCTCCAAGTTCCTTTAACATTTATTTTGTTTAACAGGTGATGCTTTAGTAAGGAAATCCTAGTGTGTGCTTCATAAACTTTCAGTACATAGCGCTTGCAAAGATATTAGACACTGTAAATATGGAGAATAATAACAGAGAGTAAGCCGTGCTAGTCTATACACTATCGAAACAAAAAGCAGTCAAGTAGCACTTTAAAGACTAGCAAAATAGTTTATTAGGTGAGCTTTCGACAGACTTCTAACTCCCTTAGACAAAGGGTCAACGGGCACAAAACAGACATTAAAACACTTCAGATCCACAAACCAGTTAGTCAACATTTTAATGGAATGGGCCATTCTGTCAGTGACCTCAAGGTATGTGTGTTACTGAAAAGAAATTATCGCTCCTCTGTAGAAAGGGAAATGGACGAATTGACATTTATATTCAAATTCGGAACATTAACACATGGTTTAAATCGGGATGTGAACTTTCTGGGTCACTATAGGGGCTCGTCTGCATACTTGGCTGAATCTAATTCTTGATCTTCCCCCCCACCCCTCCACTCTCTGATTTGCTCACCTTGATTATCTTTTTCTGATTTGTCCTCCTTGGTTGCTGTTTTTGGTTCTCTGTGTCTTAAATATTGAGTCTGTTCTGGTCTGGATATGGTCTGAAGAAGTGGGTCTGTCCCACGAAAGCTCACCTAATAAACTATTGTCTTTAAAGTGCTACGTGACTGCTTCTTGTTTAAATATGGAGGTTTGTATATCTACCATGGGGCATTTGCCAGACTCTATTAAATTTGGATCTGCAAACTTTTAGGCAGTCTTATTTTTCAGTATGACTTCCTAGGGTCCAACACATGGAGTTTTGCAGGACATTTGCAGATTAATGCTGAATTGTCAGTCTCTGCTTGCCATATGTAAGATGTGCTGTAGTTCAAATAGGAATTAAGACAAGTCCTGAGGTATGTATTATGCAGGAGATCAGACTAGATGATCTTCATGTTCCCTTAATCTGTGAATACTACAATGAGTGCAAAAGACAATGATGTAGTAGAACCTCAAAGACTAAATATTTTCATATTTCTAATCTATATCAAAGTGGGAAGAAGACTCACTTATTTACTGTACATCTCTAATTAATCAGAAATGGCCATACCATACTAGAAAGCTGATTGTTTCTCAGTTTTAGTCATTACCCGGGCCAAATGAAAGAAAGTTGACAGATGTTTTGCAAAAACAGTGACAGAAGAGTAATATAGCAGAAGACAAAGGGGGAAAATGTGGCTTAAGAGACTCCTACATTGGGATGTCATATTACAGTATTGTGCAAGGCAGAAAAGATATTTAATCTCATATACTGCTCTGATTGCCAAGTTAGTTTCTTTGATTTGAAACATATTTAAACAGATCCTGTTGGCTGAGGAAACAGTTGCTCTTGAAATACTGGAGAATGTGTAAGCGAAGAGTCTACTGTTAAATAAACAGAAAAAAGATTCAGGGCCATCCTGAGAGGGGCAGGGTCTGGGGTAACACCTGCCCCATTGCCTCAGGCATGGGGCCCCAGGCAATGCTCGCATGCCACAGGCAACCCCTCCCGCCCCTTCTCCTCTCCGTCCCCAACCCTGCCCCTGACCAGGCTGCCCAGGGATTACCTGGGGCAGGACTTGGGTGGCAGACAGCAGCTACAGCCGTCTCCATTCTGCCTCTGCCCCCCACTTACCGTACAGTGCAAGTGGTAGCCTGCTTTGCTCCATCATGGCCTCCCAACCCACTGAGCCATGCTTCCCTGCTGCTGTGGAGAAGTGGGGCTCAGTGGACCAGCAGTCTATAGCAGAGCCTCACCACATGGTGTGTGTGGGAGGCCAAGTGGAGGTGACCCCCTGCTGCTGTCACCTGCATCTTGCCCCAGGTGATCCTTCCCTTCCCATCCGTAGGATGGGGTGGGTCTAAAAGTATCTTTTCCCCCTGTGATGGTGTGTATCTTCTGCCCCGCATATGACAAAAGTGTTAATGTAAGCCTGAGAGTCCAGTTATGCCACTTGGCTGCACTGGAGGACAAGACACAATAAGTCCCAGCTTGGAGAGGAGCTGGATGAATAGTTTTAAACAAATGAAGTCATCACATAAAGGGGCTGCAGGGAGAGAGTGCAAAGAACTCTGTTATTGCTGTCAGGGACTAGAGAGGCTATGAGGAGAAAGCCAGGTAGGAACAGAGTCGGCCTGGGATCATCCCCTGGGTTGGGAGGTCCTGGCAAGAGTCCAGGAGAAATTTAAGAACCAGCAAGATACAGCAGATGTGGGTGGTGAGCCATGATAAAATGGCAGGATCTGGACTTCTCGGAAGAGAGCCTTGCTAGGGATCAGCTGTGGAACAGTGCAAGGGAAGGAGAACAGCAGAGAGGAATGAAAGGTCAGGCCTGAGAATAGGAGTGAACTTGAAAAGAGTTATGCTGGAGATGGCTGCTGACAGGTTATGGTCAGAAAATGTCCAGAGAGGGAGCAGCAAGGAGTCCAAAGGAATGTACAGGAGTAGTCCCAAAGCAAATTCAGGGGCTGTAAGAGGAGGCTTAATAAGCAGCCACAAACTCTGTCCCAAGCAGTTGCCCTGCAGGGCTGGATTATCCATTAGGCATGGTAGACCGAAGACAGTTCTTTATATGTTTTAACTTTGAAAAAGTGCGCTCCCCTTCACAGTTTATTTCCAAGTTGGTAAGATACATTTGGAAAGCAGTGCTGATATTTGGAAAACTTGTCACCAACTTGTCTGCTGTTTATGCACTGATCATTTCTGCCTCAGATCTCTTCTTTGCATACATACGGGAGAAACACAGAAATTCATCTATAAATGCATGTTTGAGGTCTGATGAATAGATATTGACTAATGCCCTTGCTCTAAAGGTGACTCTATTTCTGGACTTTAATCTATTCACAAGAAAACTGAACCTTTCATTCAATGTGGAATATGGTGCTTGTCATCTTATCATCTCATCAATAACTTTATCCATGATGGTATAGAAGCACTTTGTGTAAAATTTTTTGTTGGTGCTCAAATCCAGACAGTATTGTCCATGTGAACATAATTAAAAAATTGCTTTTTCAGTCATTTGTTTTGTAGTCTCTTTGTAGTTGGATGCTGAGAGATCTTTTGCAATTGCCTCAGACATATGAAACTTATTGTGTCATGAAAGTGTGCTGAAAGATCCTAATATAAATTCATGACAGTGCACAACTCAATGCCAGCATCCACTAGAGCTTTATTCACAGGATTAGGCATTTTCTATGGTTTACAGTAGGTGCCAAGTAACATTAGTAGTTTGTGGTCCTCCTGTTTTGCCTGGCTACAGCCCCCTGTGTGTTAACAAAATGTAAGTCAAAGTGATAGCAGCTTACCTCTGGAGTTATGGAATGCAGATCTACTTGTATTTGAATGACTGGCTCCTCAAGGATAGCTCCAATGACGTGGATCTGCTACTCCTCACGTGTCATCAGCTCGGCCTTCTCATCAGCACAGACAAGTTCACTTTTATGCCAGAGCAGAAAATTGAGCTTATCGGGTACTCCATGTCCGGCTCAGGCTGTGCCCTCTCCAACATTGGCAGGCATCAGCCTACTCCTCCTCCAGGCTCTCCCTGGGCCAGGTCATGACAATCCCTCCCTCAAAACTAACCATGCTCTCCTGATGGATGAGGAGGTTGAATGTTATGGGAGGAGTCCTGTTTCAGACCACCCTGCACTCAGTGGAACTGGTATCTGATGCCTTGCAGCTAAGTTGGAGCACTGATCTAGACAACCTGCGGATTCAGGGCACCTGATCCCTGAATGAAAAGGCCCTCTATAAAAATGTCAAGCCACTCTGGGCGGTGCACAGAGTATGAAACTTCTTTCTCTCTCACATTTCAGGTTTGGGGAGGGGAGTTCAGAGTCCTCATGGACAACATCACCATGAATTATTACATCAACAGGCAGGATGGAACGTGCTCACCAGCACTCTGCCAGGACATGATTCATCTCTGAGACTTCTGTATACTTCACAACAATTTTTGTAGCCATCTCACCTGCTGGAAGTCAGGAACATCATGGCCGACTGTCTGAGCACAGAGTTCTCCTCTCCCCGTGAGTGGACTCTCCACACAGAGATGGCTTCCACTTTTTTCCAGTGGTGGGGTATTTCCCAGGTGGACCTGTTCACTTCCAGGCAGAACAGGAAGTGCCACATTTTCTATTTTGGGAGAGGTTTGGGCAAAGAATCTCTTTCAGGTGCCTTCCTTTATCCATGAACAATCAGGCTGCTTTGTGTCTTTTCTGTAATCTCCCCAGTTGGCAAGGTCCTGTTGAAGATCAAGCATGACAAGTGAGCCATCCTGGCTACTCCAATGTGCCTGTGCCAATACCGGTTTGGCACTGTGATGTCTCTTACTGTACTTCCACCATGTACCCTGCTGATCCACCTGAACTTGTCCCAACATAACAGCTGCCTTATGCACCCTGACTTGGAGTACCTCCAACTTTCAACATGGCTGCTTCATGGCTGAATCTGGAGGAGCAGTTCTGCTCTGAGGGAGTGTGGCAGATCTTTCTGGAGAGACAGAAGCCAACCACTAAGCAGACATACTTGACTAAATAGACTAGATTCTCCATGTGGGCCACCCAGAAAGAGGTTTCCCCCTTTGAGGCCTCCATATAATCCCTCCTTCACTTGAAGGACCAAGGTCTAGTACTTGCCTCGATCAAGGTCCACTTGACAGCCATCTTGGCTCTCCACTGGCCTATTTAGGAGTAGTCAGTGTTCTCTCACAAGCTGACTGCCAGATTCTTGTAATGTTTTAGAGAAGCTCTTTCTGAACATCTGAGCACCCATTCCTCCATGGGACCTTAAACTTGGTCCTCTCCAGGCTTATGGGGCCTCTCTTTGAGCCCCTGGCATCATGCTTCCTTTGTACCTGTCTTGGAAGCTGTCCTTTTGTGTGGCTATTACTTTGGCCAGGAAGGTCTCCTAGCTCTGTGCCTTGACATCAGAGCCAACATATACAGTGTTTTTTAAGAGTAAGATGCAGTTCAGACCTCTCTGGACCTTTCTGCCAAAGGAGGTCTCCCCTTTTTCACATGAGTCAAGATATCTTTTGTTTGGTCTTTTACCCCAAGCCACTTAATTCTAATGAGGAACAGCACCTCCATGTTCTGGATGTGAGGAGATCACTTGTCTTTTACCTGGATCACACTAAGCCCTTTTGCCATTCATCCCAGTTCTTCATTGCTTATGCCAACAGAATGAAAGGGCTCCCAGTATCCATACAGAGAATCTCCAAGCAGATAACTTCTTGCATACAGGCATGCTACCACCTGGCAGATCTTCAGCCTCCTCTGCTGGTGATATCTGCAAGGCTGTGATGTGGTCCTCAGTTCATACATTTACCTATAAAGAGCAGAGTGGGATTTCGGTTTTGCTATAAATGTTACAGCAGTTGTCTTTTCTACAATAACCTCAAATATAATATGTGAATTTTCACAAAGAGGAGCTAGTTGTTAAGAGCCCATCCAGCTATTGCAATGCAAGTGCTTGGCTTTCTTTGAAATTTATTGTTACTGATTTTAACTGTAATATAAAAATTTTCCATAGGAAAGGTTGTGCCTTTGAGAGAAATCAAGAATAAATGAAAAAACAAACTGTAAAGGGTACAGAAGGGCTTCTTGACCCGAGACAATAGCCTTACTGAGTAAAATGTATCACTGTGTCACATCGAGCAGTAGACAAAGTGACAACCAAATACATGGCTTTGTGTACTTGTAGTCATAAAAGATGGTGGTATTTTGTGCAGCATTTGAGGACACTGTCACGGAAATTTTTATGGAGTGTGATACAGTTTGACTTCAAGCACAAATTCACCTACCTTATCTTCTTTATTTCAGAGTCCAGAGTTATTTTACTCATTCACGTTGCACTAATTCATACATTCTCAGAGGATGTATGACCTAACCATCATCCATGATGTAATCTGATTCTGCCTGCACGTTATTATGCAAAATGGGAGCTTTTTTACAGCTTGTGGTCAGAACCCCCCATGGATTTGTGCAATCACTGAGAAGTTGGTTGAATTGCAACCTAACTGTTAACCTTTGCATTCCTATGATCATCTCATCCATGTGGTACAAAAGGAGCTTGTTAGACACAAATGGCAATGAGTTTTGTTTTTCATGCTCAGGATTATTAAGGAGTACAGGAGGTTAAAAATGAGGCATAGTGACAGAGTGTGGACAGCTTGTCTGCCTTATTCTTTGATTTTTTTCCTAGTTCTTTTACACCAGAAGTTTCATGGGCCTGAAATCCTCTCACTGACCTTTCACAGAGAAGTTCCTGGTGTGTTGACCATAATGTGAAGTGACACATGCTTCCTTGGAACTATACTTTCATTTTAATGTAGTATTACTGGTAAGCAATGCATATCATAGAAATCCAGTATAGATACAGTACTGACATAACTCAGCAGTGCTTGCCTGCAGGCAGTCCAGCCCTGAGAGAAATTATGAATTTAAAAGATTTCCATCTATCTGAAGCTCAGTAAATGTACTTAGAGCACAGTTATTTTGGAACAAAATCCTAAAAGCTACCTCAGAAGTGAAAGGACACCTGCTGCATAATATTTTTATGGGACACTGGAGTGGAGGTCAACAGGTGGGGAAGTGGTGGAGTAAGTGGACTCTGGCCAGTGCTGAGTGGCGGTAAATTGTTGAGCAGAAGGTTTTAATGCCTCTGTTTCTCTTTGTTTGGACCCAGAGCCATATTTAACTACCTCATGAATGACTAGAATTTGTACAGAGTCAGTTTGTCTGTGAATTCCAATTAGTGAAGCAAGTGAGCTCTCTCTTTAGAGTATTCCTTATAAGTTGATTGATAGCAAGCTGTCCCACTCTGGAAAGTTGCTTTTGTGACAAAGTGAAGTGCGAACACCTTGAAATCCTAAAACCCGTTTGAAGATTTTAACCAGGAAAACTCTCTTTTCCAATATTTTCTTTTTCACATTCCCCTTCCTACCAACAGGATTTCAGCAAAAAGAAAATAACCTTCATTTCAGAGGCAAATTTGCAGCAAGAATCTTTGTGTCTATTTTCAGCCAGTACTAGTTGGACACAAATCAAGAATTTGATTTGCCCCACTACTTTAGATTTTTTCTTTGTACTTTAGCTGACACACACAGAGCAAAGTCTGCACCACAAAATTCAATTACAACATGAGGAATAAGTAGAGACCATTTCATTCGGTTCCATGGGTAGTCTTCATAGTGCCCATTGCATCTCCACATCTGACAAAGCAGGTCTTTGCTCACAAAAGCTTATGCTGCAAAGTATCTGTTCGTCTATAAGGTGCCACAGGACTTCTTGTCTGTCACAGATTCTTTATTGATTAGGGCACTGAAGTTTCCCAAACAGTGGCAGAAATGTGATTTTGCAGGGTCAGACCATTCTCTCATATGCAAATATTTTCCATGTTGTGAAGAATTTCAGTGATCTAAAAGGGTTTGAGAATCTTCTACAATCTCACCTATGTTTAAATAATGTCTGAAACCAGCACAATGCAGACTGAAGACTCAGCAGGCTTTTGGTTTACAGGCATTGCATAGTGAGTAAGGCTGAGGCCAATTAAAACGAAGACACTTTTAGCAGAATTCTAAACGATGTGGCTATCTAAAGAGAAATGTTATGTTTACTATCTGAATCAGCACCTTCTCTAAGTCACAAAATTTAACATGTTATTGCTTACCTGCACCCCCTGTGTTTCATGCCTTCCGTTTTCCTCTGTAGCATCTCTGTAGAAGTTCTACATCAAGACTTTTAATCATTTATATCAATGGCAGTCAAAACAAAGGGCATTTTTAAAGATATTTGTGTCTGCATTGGGAATTGGCTGCAGACTAGCAGTGTTTTTCTTTCAAATTGATTTTAAAAATCTGCAAGATGAAGATGTGGGAAGATTTTTTGCAGGAAGAAATGTATATCCAAGTGTTCCAGATAGACTGTGATTAGCCTCACTCTATAGTAGCTGAAAAGTCCTCCGAAGAGTTGCAAGCTTGGAAGAAGATTCCATTAGAAATTTATCACCCTGGGCTGAAGGCACCAAAATGCCAAATGGCTGTATCCCACTTCTGAAAGTAATTATTGTTGACTCCGTAATAAATATCAAAAAGTCAGTCTGTTGCAGAAATGTCTGTGAAGCTCATTGTGATCCACTGAGTTGCTCCAGCGCTGCTGGGTCTTCACTTATATTAAAGCTGAAGGCTTTTCCTCTTGCAATGTTTGCATCTCAACTTTTCATTATGGTGCATGTTTTCCATTAATACTCATACTGGTATTATTTGTATTGGAAGTTGGTCCAATAAAAGATTGCTGAACGTAACAAGAAGTCCTCTGGCACCTTACAGACTAATGGATTTATTACAGCATAAGGTTTTGTGAGCAAAGATCCACTTTGTCAGATCTCATGAACTGGGTCTTTGCCCACGAAAGCTTATGCTGCAATAAATCTGTTAGTCTGGAAGGTGCCAGAGCACTTCTTGTTGTTTTTGCGGATACAGACTAACACCCTGTGATACTGGCTAAACATGCCTCTCTCATAATGGTTCTATGCATTCATTTCTTATTTAAAAACATATTCTCTTTCAGTGTGGAGTGATTTTTATCTGGGTTCATGTGGGTCAGTTGTCTCTTAATGTAATTGTCCTGACACTGAAGAGATAAATTTGAAGGAGAATCCTGTCAGAGTTTGGGGTGGGAGAAAGACCCTACAGAAAAGTGTAATGTTTGCATAGGTGCTATAGTATCTATTGTTATGTACTTCTGAGTGTTTAATTAATGCTAAAATTATGTTGGAGAGTGTCATGTGAATAAGTAAATGGGTACACAGATATGATCAGTGTTTCACACACAAAGTACCCTTACTGGCTTCCTTGGCACAATACATTTTCTTTCAGTGGCTGCCACAAATGCCCATAAATATGTCTTCCTTTCTTCACATATTAGGATATATTTATTTTTATAGGGGAGAGTGAAAGAGTTTTAGCCACAGGAGCTGATCCACCACCGAGCAGGCATAAAGCCAACTGAACGCATGGCCATAAATGTACAAAGTCATGAGGACAGATGTATCAAGTCAGGTTTATACGGGCAAGTTTCCCAATAAAGTCCAGATTGCCGTCTGCACTGTCTAAACCTTCCAATGGTTAAATGGATGTAAAACAGATAATCCAGCCTTTGACGGAGCAGCACTGATAAAACTCCAAAGATGACATTTCCAATTCAACAGGAGGCTTTGTCTTGAGGATTGCTGGAGAGATCACATTATTATATACCAGCTGAACATGAGTAATGACTTGTGAAGGTATAGAGTACATCTTTTTATTAGGCTACCGTACGAAGGAAATCCACAGCTTGTCCTAAAACAGCCACTGAAGATACCTCCGGAGCAGATATATGCAGTTTACATGTAAATTGCAGAATGAGTTTGTTAATTACAGTTTCATACACTGAGGCCGTGTCTACAGTAGCAAGTACTTTCGAAAAATCCTTCAAAAGAAGGGGCTCTTTCAAAACAGACTGTGGAGTGTCTGTGCACAAAATGCATTCTTTCTAAAGTAATTTCAAAAGAATGCGGTGCTCCTTTCAAAAGCGCTATTCCACTCCCATTTCAGGAAAAGTGCCTTCTTTTGAAAGACTCTTATAAAAAGAAAACGTGTGTAGACACTCCACAGGCTGCTCTTTCACAAGAGCAGTCCTCCATGGCACCACCCAGCTGGTGCGCAGAGACACCTCTGCCAGCACCATCAGGGCTCTATGGTCTCTGCAGCCAGCCATGTTTAAAGATGCAGGGACCCAGAAACCCCTTGGCAGGAAGCTGAGAGCATGCTAGCAGCAACAAACCCACGAGCTTGTGGCAGCATGCCCTCCAACCCACCCATGAGCTATCCAGCACAACTGGACACCCCTATGGCCAGCAGCCAGCAGCCCTGTGTACCCCCAGGCCTCCCCTCTGAGCTGACAGAGAGCTCCCAGGGGCCCAGCCAGGCCCCATCATGGACGAAGGCAGAGTTGTGGGTCCTCCTGTAGACCAGCAGCTGGTGCCAGAATGCCACAGCATTTGGCCACCTCTCCACCTGCCTGAGCACCCAGGGGCACTTCACCCACATGCCAGACCAAGTCTGCTCCAAACTTAAGGAGCTAAAGCAGGCATACTGCCAGGCCCAAGATGGAGCCAAGGAGGCAGCCCCCCGCAATAATGGTGCTCAACCCTGTGGGGCCACTTTAGAATACCAAAAGAACCCACAACATTTTCTTAAGGAACTCCTGGGACCTTATTCTCACAGATGCCTTTTGAGCCCTGGCCAGGATTACACTATTTGCTTGCCCAAATCCATAAACCAGGAAACCCTGGAGGCCCTATCATTTCAAGTACTGGCAACCTTACTACTAGACTATCCAGCTTTGTGGATTCCTTCCTCAAACCCCATGCTACCAGAACTCCTAGCTATCTCCGAGATACCACTGACTTCCTGAGGAAATTACAAAACATCTGAAACCTTTCTGACAACACTATCCTTGCCACCATGGATGAAGAGGCTCTCTACATCAATATTCCACATAAAGGCCATGTCTACACTAGCCCCAAACTTCGAAATGGCCACGCAAATGGCCGTTTCAAAGTTTACTAATGAAGCGCTGAAATGCATATTCAGTGCTTCATTAGCATGCAGGCGGCCGCGGCACTTCGAAATTGATGCGCCTTGCCGCTGTGCGGCTCGTCCTGATGGGGCTCCTTTTCAAAAGGACCCCGCCTACTTCAAAGGACCCTTATTCCCATGAGCAGATGGGAATAAGGGGACTTCGAAGTAGGTGGGGTCCTTTCGAAAAGGAGCCCCATCGGGACGAGCCGCGCAGCGGCGATGCGCGTCAATTTCGAAGTGACGCAGCTGCCCGCATGCTAATGAAGCGCTGAATATGCATTTCAGCGCTTCATTAGTAAACTTCGAAATGGCAATTTGCGTGGCCATTTCGAAGTTTGGGGCTAGTGTAGACGTAGCCAAAGATGGACTACAATCAATTAGGAACACTATCCCTGATATTACCTTGGCAAATCCGGTGGCTAACCTATGTAACTTTGTTCTTACCCACAATCATTTCCAATTTGGGGACAATTTATACCGTCAGATTAGTGGCACTGCTATGGGCACCCACATGGCCCCACAGGATGCTAACATTTTTACGGCTGACTTAGAACAATGTTTCCTCAGCTCTCGGATTTTAACAACCTGAACTGCACCATCAGTCTCAGCCATGACCATTTCACATGAGAGGTCAATTTCCTGGACACCACAGTACAAATCACTGATGGCCAAATCAATACCACTCTCTACCGGAAACCCACTGACTGCTACACATACGTACACAGCTGCAGCTTCCATCCAAGACACACCACACAATCCATCGTTTACAGACAAGCCCTTAGATACAACCGCATCAGCTCCAGTCTTACTGATAGAGACCAAGAACTTCAAGATCTCTACCAAGCATTCATAAAACTTAATTAACCACTGGAAGAAGTAAAAAAAAAAACCAGATTGACAGGGTAAGACAAATACGCATAAACCAGCTACTTCAAGAGAGGCCCAGGAAGGTCAATAACAGAACACCACTTGTCAATGCCTATAGCCCCCAGCTCAAACCCCTCCAGCACATCATCAACAACCTACAACCTATACTGGAACATGATGATGCACTCTGAGAGCCCAGTTCTTTCCTACAGACAACCCCACTAGCAACCACAGGCCATACCACAGTAATACTTATCTGGGAACTTTTCCTTGCAACAAACCTCGTTCCCAACTGTGTCCACGTATTTATTTTGGGGACATCACTGTACCCAACCACATCAATTACAAGATCAGGATCTCATACTCCTGTACCTCAGCTGATGTTATATATGCCATCATGTGCCAGCAATGCCCCTCTGCTATGGATATTGGACAGACTGGACAGTCACTTTGCCAAAGACTGAATGGACACAAAGCAGACATTAGAAATCTGAATACACATAAACCTGTCAGTGAGCATTACAATGGAGTGGGCCATACTGTTGAAGACCAAGAATATGCATCTTACAACAAAGGGACTTTAACACCAGATTACAAAAGGAAACATCTGAACTAGAGTTTGTGCTCAATGTCAGTATTTTGCTACTTGGCCTCAATAGAGATAGCAATTCATCATCATCATCAATAAATGTGTGCTCAGCACCCGTTGGTGTCTGATGACTCTCTCACTATTTCCTTCCATCTTTCCCTATCTAGTGCAGAGCAGCTTAGTTTCTGTAGACTAGCTCCGCACCAATCTATTACATCATCTATCCATTCTGCGTGGGGTCTGCCTCTCCTATTCCAACCGTCCATTATGCCGAATACCAGGGTCTTTATTTTTCATTCGTCGTTCATTCTGCACGTATGCCCAAATAGTTGTAGCTTCCATTTTATAACCTCCTGCAGAAGGTTCTCTTTCGGCTGTATCTTCCTATATAATTCCTCATTGGTGACCTTCTGCATCCATCCTATTCTCAGAATCTTTCTATAACAACTCCTTTCGAACACCAATATTCTTCTTTTTGAATCTTTCGTTATCAGCCATGTTTCAATACACACGTTTTCAAGATGCCCAGCTTCATTCTTAAGCTAATTGCTTTGCTTTTCCAGATCTTAATCCATCGCCTTCAAACTTGCCCTTGCTTTCGCTATTCTAGCCACTATTTCCTTCTTACAGTCTAGATCATACATTATAGATAGCAATTACCTTACGCATTACAAAGACAGCTTCCCCATCTTCCCCATCAAGCACTAAGATATAACCGCATTTGCTCCAACCCCTCCGACAGAGACAAACACCTACAGGCTCTCTACCAAGCATTCTTGTAACTGCAATACCCACCTGAGGAAGTGAAAAAACAGATCAGCAGAGCCAGACGTGTGCCACGAAGCCTCTTACTACAGGACAAGCCCAAGAGAGAAACCAACAGAACACCACTAGCCATCACCTACAGTCCTCAGCTAAAACCTCTACAGCGCATCATCAAGGATTTACGACCCATCCTGGACAATGATCCCCCACTTTCACAGGCCTTGGGAGGCACACCAGTCCTTGCCCACAGACAACCTGCCAACCTGAAGCAAATCCTAACCAGCAACTATACACCGCACCACAGTCACTCTAACTCAGGGACCCATCCATGCAACAAACCTCGTTGCCAGCTCTGCCCACATATCCACACCAGCAACACCATTACAGGACCTAACCAGATCAGCCACACCATCGTGGGTTCATTCAGCTGCACATCTACCAATATAATTTATGCCATCATGTGCCAGCAATGCCCCTCTGCTATATACATCAGACAAACTGGACAGTCTCTCCGTAAAAGAATAAACGCACACAAATCAGATATCAGAAATGGCGATATACAAAAACCCGTAGGAGAGCACTTCAATCTCCCGGGCCACACAGTAGCAGACTTAAAAGTAGCTATCCCACAGCAAAAAAATTTCAAGACCAGACTCCAAAGAGAAATTGCTGAGCTACAATTCACCTGCAAATTCAACACCCTCAGCTCAGGATTAAACAAAGACGCGAATGGTTAGCTAAATACAAAAGCAGCTTCCCCTCCTTTGGTATTCACACCTCCAGATCAACTGCGGTAGTAAGCCTCATCCTTCCTGACTGAGCTAACCTTGTTATCCCCAGCCTTGCTCTGGCTTATTTAGACCTGGCCCTGCAGATTTCCATGACCAGCATCTGATGAAGTGAGTCTTTGCTCACGAAAGCTCATGCTCAAAACTTTTCTGTTAGTCTGTAAGATGCCACAGGACCCTTCGCTGCTCTTCACCATCTTTGATATTCATTGTGATCTCAGCCATGTCACTTAACAGACACAGTGAGTAAGTTTCTTTCCCTCTCCTCTCCCCTTTGCCTCCCCTTCTGTCCTATGAACCTGATTTGTAAGTTTTCGTTTCAATTTTTTTTGTGTGTATCTGTTATATAATCATCATGCCAATTCATTTTCAGCACTTTTTCAAGTCCAGCACTATCTGCAGATCTGAAGAAGTGGGTCTGCCCCATGAAAGCTCATCACCTAATAAATCATTTTGTTAGTCTTTAAAGTGCTACTTGACTGCTGTTTTGTTTTCCTATACAGAAAGAAAAACAAATATGAAACACATGCAACTTGCCACATTGCAGCATTCATGCTCAGGCAGTTTTGTCCATAAAAGACACCCTTTCCTCAACAAAACCTGCCAATGTAGACAAAACCTTAGCAATTTTATGGATAAAAAGAATACTTGGCATGATCTGTGGGGAAAGGGGATGAGTGAGTTTACGCACCTGTGAATGACAAAAGTTTTGTTGCTCGATTGCCACTTTAGAGAAAGACTTAGTACAGCTATAGGGCAAGTCTTCATACTTTGTGCTTGAATCTGCTGAGATTATGGACAAATTTTTTTCTTCCCGGAGATACCATGAGCTTGTATCAACTGAAAGAGTACTCTTCATACTTTACATAATTTGTGCATTTATGCATCAGTTACAAAACCGATTAGCTTCAGTCAAAATTTACTCTTCTGAGTTCTGAATATAAGGAGATAGACTTACAGTTTGATCAGTGGATTTCTCCTGTTACAGAAAGGTAAGTTGTCCTTTAGACTACTATCCTTTTCAATTTTGTGTTTTTAAATGTGAAATTTAAATGAACTCAGTTTATTTTAGTGACAAAGGTATGTTATGATCTATACAAATATGATTTGCAATTATCTGGTCTGTTATTTCAGCCATTCATAGCTACTGTTCTTAAACACACCACACCAACCTCATGATGAGCAGTTTTGCCTGTAAGCTGAGCACTTGGCAGCCACCCAGGAGAGAGTCAAATGCCGCCCAGCTGATGGGCAAAACGCCCACAGACACCCACTGCTGGCAGCATCTATTTCTATTGGTGGTGCACATTTGCACTTGCCTTGGAGCACATAACAAAATGTAATCTGAACATGGAAGGAAGAATTTGGAGGGAACACTGGTGATGAGGACTGTAGGAGAGAGCATGCTATGGCCCAAACACAGAAGAGAGCTCTTCAGGATAAATTCCAGACAATTATACTGGAGAGCACAACAGTTTTGTCTAAACCTTTTTGTTCATTTATTTTAATTCAGAGAATTTATATTAACTTCAGTGCCATGATTAAGAATTTCAGATTCTAAATTCCAGTGATAAGAGAATAGGAGATGTGTTGTATGGGATGGGGATAAATATGATTCTACAATGAGAGGAATTTTCCGTGTAGTAAATGCACACAGACTCTATATAACAATTCTGTTGCTCTCTTTGTGACGTGCACATGCATTTGGCAAGCTGAGTTTCTTACACTCCACATTTGGAGTTTCTACCTTTTCTATTGCTGCAAACACACAATTGTGAGAATCTTTGTCCAGAATCGAGACACATGTATCTGATGCCAGTTGAAAGAAACTGGGGCTCTGAGTGGTACTTAATTGTCATTTGAGGTATATAATAAGGCACCTTTGACCTTTTTGTCTTACATACAAAGAAGACATCAAGGGTGATGTCTTGCTTTTTTAGCCTGGAGAGATTGTATTGTAGCATGGGGATAATAATAGCTACTGACCTCACAAGACAGTTGTACTGACTGATTATTTAGCACTAGATTTTGCAATTTCAGCACCGCTCGGGTTGGGAAAAGCACAGAGTCCCTCCATGGACATAGGAGTATGTGCTAGCTGTATCATGCTATGTGCAGAAAGGAAACAGGCTTGCTCTCCCAGGGACCCAGGACTGACCATGGGAGAAGTTTGCTCAAAGTGCACAAGCTTGGAGGTTTATTTTGCACCTCAGTCTGACGATGGATATTCTCAGAGCATTAAGCATATATACAGGTCCCTCCAGGGGCTGCAATTGTAATGTCCCTCAGACCCCTCACTAATTTGAACATTTGTCCCTTCCAAAACTCAGTGACACCTGGACCTCAGCAGCTGAGCTCTGTTCCTTCTGGTGCAGGAGTCTTGTAGTAAGCTTACAATTAGTGTAGAACCCATCAAACAAGCCAGATGTTATTGTGCAAAGTGTATGATTGGTGTTGTAAGGAGTAGTAATCTAAATTGTGAGTAAAAAACTTCCAAAGGCTGACCCCAAAATGCTCACCAGACTCTGTAAGTGAAAGAAACCCCTAAATTTATTACATTCATTGTTTTTTCTTTTAAGATTTTTCAGTCCATACATATCAGGTTTCTCCTGTGTATATTTCCTAATAGTCATTTAAGATAAAAGTTATATTGTAAGAAATAGGGAGCTTCACTATAAATCACGTAATTCACCATTAAAACAAAAAAGCAGTATAATAGCACTTTAAAGACTAACAAATTTATTCGGTGATGAGGTTTTGTGGGACAGACCCACTTCTTCAGATCATAGCCATACCAGAACAGACTCAATATTTAAGGCACAGAGAACCAAAAATAGTAATGAAGGTTGACAAATCAGAAAAATATTATCCAGCTGAGCAAATCAGAGAGCAGAGAGGCAGAAGGTGGGGTGGGGAATCAAGAATTAGATAAACCCAAGTATGCAAAAGAGCCCCCATGATGAGCTAGAAAATTCCCATCCCAGTTCAAACCACGTGTTAATGTGTCGAATTTGAATATAAAAGAGAGATTAGCACCCTCTCTTTCCAAACTGTTGTGAAAATTTCTCTTCAGTAAAACACAGACTTTCAGGTCATTAACCGAATGGCCCACTCCCTGAAAGTGCTGGCTGACAGGTTTGTGAATCAGGAGTGTTTTTATGTGTGTTTTATGCCCACTAATTCTTTGTCTAAAAGAGTTGAAGTGTGTCCAGTGTACAAAGCATCTGCACATTGTTGGCACATGATGGTATATATGATGTTAGTTGAGGACCATGAGAATGTGCTCGTGATTCTGTGAATAACCTGGTTAGGTCCAGTGATGGTACCTCCAGAATAGATACGTGGCACTTTTGTTATTATTAATTATTATATTATTTTGTTAGTCTTTAAAGTGCTACTGGACTGCTTTTTTGTTTTGATAGTATATAGACTAGCACAGCTATCTCTCTGTTACTATTGTAATTCACCATTGTCTTTCAAAAATAGTTAAGTAATTGTTAACAGTCTTTGTCCACCCTTACATTTTTTAAAAGAAAATGTTCTCCATCCATCAGAGCTGAATTAACAGGCATCTGTCCTTAGATGCTCTTAATTGTCACTGGGGTCACAGGGACTAACTACACTAATTAAATCCCTAAAAATGGATGGGACCACCAGTGAAGTGCTGGGGCACCCTTCCACTCCATTACAGCTCACATCAAGCATTGCAAAGTTAAACTTAAACCTGACTGCAATGGCTTTGTCATTGTTATGCCCTTTGTGTGCCTGGATCAGCTATCCCCAAGCTGCCATGGTAACGTACAGGAACCCCTGGATGAATGGTTTACTTTGTTGTTCTCCCTTTTTACTTTGGGTATCTCTTCTTCTCAGGTAGCCTCTTGGAGTGGAGCAGCATGTTTCCCAGTAGACAAGTCTGATCCTCTTCCTCAGGTGAGAAGAAACTGTTGAAAAGTAGATGGAGAGAGCTATGAGTGCTACAGGAGGACTGGAGATTCTGAGAGGCCCCTTTAAAGATGACTCTTGTCCCAATGGAGTCTGCTGATGAAACTCAGAATTTGGAAGGCTGATGCAGGGGAGAGGATTCCCCTCTCTGGAGTTGAGAATTTGTGGCATTTTATGACATTTTGGCTACGTCTACACTAGCCAAAAATTTCGAAATTGCCACGCAAATGACCATTTCGAAGTTTACCAATGAAGTGCTGAAATACATATTCAGCGCCTCATTAGCATGAGGGCAGCTGCAGCACTTCGAAATTGACACGGCTCACCGCTGCGCGGCTCCTCCAGACGGGGCTCCTTTTCAAAAGGACCCTGGCTACTTCAAAGTCCCCTTATTCCTATGAGCACATGGGAATAAGGGGACTTCAAACTAGGCGGTGTCCTTTCGAAAGGGAGCCCCGTCTGGATGAGCCGCGTCAATTTTGAAGTCCCGCAGCCGCCCACATGCTAATGAGGCGTGGAATATGTATTTCAGCGCTTCATTAGTAAACTTCGAAATGGCCATTTCGAAGTTTTTGGCTAGTGTAGACACGGCCTTTATAAGTTATGTCCTGCACTATAGCTCCCTTGGGTTCTGGCTCCTTAGGGGATTGTTTTTCTTCCCACAAGAGGCTGTACGAATAATGGAAAAAGTTTTTAAAGTAAATAGATGCTCCCATTTTTATATAAACTTTGGGCTTTTTAACTGGTACTATATGTGAAGGATAATATAGAATCAAATGAAACAAAAATCCTAAAGGAATCAAAATGTTCCGTAGAATCATTATGGATAACAATTCATTCCTCTAATATGAATATGGCATTAGGAATATATTACCGACCACCTAACCAGGACAGTGATAGTGATGCTGAAATGTTAAGGGAGATTAAAGAGGCTATCACAATAAAAAACACAGTAATAATAGGAGATTTCAATTATCCCCATATTGATTGGGTACATGTCACCTCAGGACGGGATTCAGAGATTAAATTTCTTGATGCCTTAAGTGACTGCTTCTTGGAGCAGCTAGTACAGGAACCCACAAGGGGAGAGTCAATTCTCAATCTAGTCCTGACTGGAATGCAGGATCTGGTCCAAGAGGTAACTGTTACTGGACCGCTTGGAAATAGTGACCACAATATAATAACTTTTAATATTCCTGTGTTGGGAAGAACACCGCAGCGGTCAAACACTCTGGCATTTAATTTCGAAAAGGGGAATTTCACTAAAATGAGGAAGCTAGTTAAACAGAAACTAAAAGGCAGAGTAACTAAACTAAAATCCCTGGAAGCTGCATGGAAACTGTTTAAAGACACCATACTAGAGGCCCAACTTAAATGTATACCCCAAATAAAAAAACACAGTAAGAGACCTAACAAAGAACGACAATGGCTTAACAGCCGTGTTAAAAAGGCAGTGAGAGAGAAAAGGGCAGCTTTTAAAATGTGGAAGTCAAATCCTAGTGAGGAAAATAGAAAGGAACATAAACACTCCCAAATTAAGTGTCATAATGTAGTAAGAAAAGCCAAAAAAGATTTTGAGGAACAGCTAGCCAAAAATTCAAAAAATGATAGTAAAATGTTTTTTAAACACATTAGAAGCTGGAAGCCCGCTAAAAAAGCAGTGGGGCCCTTGGATGATAAAGACATAAAAGGAGCGATCAAGGAAGATAATGCCATTGCAGAGCGATTAAATGATTTCTTTGCTTCAGTCTTTGCGGCTGAGGGTGTTACAGAGGTTCCTAAATCTGAGCCAGCTTTTTAGGTGACAAATCTGAGGAACTCTCCCAGATTGAAGTGACATTAGAGGAGGTTTTGGAGTTAATTGATAAACTGAATAGTAACAAGTCTCCAGGACCAGACGGTATTCACCCAAGGGTTCTGAAAGAACTCAAATGTGAAATTGCGGAGTTATTAACAGTGGTTTGTAACCTGTCCTTTAAATCCGCTTCGGTACCCAATGACTGGAAGACGGCCAATATAACGCCAATATTTTAAAAAGGCTCCAGAGGAGACCCTGGCAATTATAGACCAATAAGTCTAACATCAGTACCAGGCAAATTAGTAGAAACAATTGTAAAGAATAAAATTGCAAGGCACGTAGAAGAGCACGAATTGTTGGGCAAAAGTCAGCATCGTTTCTGTAGAGGGAAGTCGTGTCTAACTAATCTATTAGAATTCTTTGAAGGGGTTAATGAACATGCGGACAAGGGGCACCCAGTGGACATAATATACCTAGATTTCCAGAAAGCCTTTGACACGGTCCCACACCGAAGGCTTTTATGTAAATTAGGCAGTCATGGGATAGGAGGAAAGATTCTTTCATGGATCGGGAATTGGTTAAAAGACAGAAAACAAAGGGTTGGAATAAATGGTAAATTTTCACAATGGAGGGGGGTAACTAGTGGTGTTCCCCAGGGGTCAGTCCTGGGACCGATCCTGTTCAACTTGTTCATCAATGATCTAGAAAATGAGGTAAGCAGTGAGGTGGCAAAGTTTGCAGATGACACCAAGTTGTTCAGGACAGTCAAAACCAAAAGGGATTGTGAAGAACTACAAAAAGATCTCAGCAAACTGAGTGATTGGGCAGCAAAATGGCAAATGAAATTTAATGTGGGTGAGTGTAAGGTAATGCACATTGGAAAAAATAACCCAAATTACACGTACAACATGATGGGGTCAAATTTAGCTACGACAGATCAGGAAAGGGATCTTGGAGTTATAGTGGATAGTTCTCTGAAGACATCCACGCAGTGTGCAGCGGCAGTTAGTAAAGCAAATAGGATGTTAGGAATTATTAAAAAAGGGATAGATAATAAGACAAAAGATATCATACTTCCCCTATATAAAACTATGGTACGCCCACATCTTGAGTACTGCGTGCAGATGTGGTCTCCTCACCTCAAAAAAGATATATTGGCATTAGAAAAGGTTCAGAAAAGGGCGACTAAGATGATTAGGGGTTTGGAACGGGTCCCATATGGGGAGAGGCTAGAGAGACTGGGACTTTTCAGTCTGGAAAAGAGGTGATTGAGGGGCAATATGATAGAGGTATATAAAATCTTGAATGGTGTGGAGAAAGTGAATATAGAAAAATTATTTACCTTTTCCCATAATACAAGAACTAGGGGACACCAAATGAAATTGATGGGTAGTAGGTTCAAAACTAATAAAAGGAAATTTTTCTTCACACAGCGCACAGTCAACCTGTGGAACTCCTTGCCCGAGGAGGCTGTGAAGGCCAGGACTCTATTAGGGTTTAAAAAAGAGCTCGATAAATTTTTGCAGGTTAGGTTCATAAATGGCTATTAGCCAGGGGTAATGTATGGTGCCCTAGCCTTCAGTACAAGGGCAGGAGATGGATGGCAGGAAATAAATCACTTGATCATTGTCTTCTGTTCTCCTTCTCTGGGGCACCTGGCATTGGCCACTGTCGGCAGACGGGATACTGGGCTGGATGGACCTTTGGTCTGACCCAGTATGGCCATTCTTATGTTCTTATGTTCTTAACTGCTTTCACTCAGGTATTTCATCACTGAGATTCCTGAGCCAGTCTGCCATAGGCACAACCTGGCCAACATTCTCAGGGCTGTACTTATAAAAATTATGCAGGATCTTTTTTGGATAGATAAGGCAAAACGCCACATTTATTGATAATATACATATATCTATCAATGATGTATCATATGTATATAATATACTACACCAGGGGTCAGCAACCCCTGGCATGTGTGCCAAGAGCAGCACACCAACTACTTTTCACTGGTACACAAGCTGAGAGCTCAGCCCCACCACTCCTCTCTTCATACAGCCAGGAGTTCAGCTGGACCACTTGGTGTTGGTGAAATGCTTCGAGTGCCACGAAGCACCTTATCAGTGCTGGATATGTATGTGTGTGACTGCTAGCAGAGCTGGGTCTGGCCATGAGTGTCTGACAACAGACCCTGCACTGTCCAGCTGTGCCACAGGTCTCAGCCCCAGTGTGCAGACCAGGGTTCCCTCTCATTTTTTACATCCAGGTTTGGAATAAATTTTGTTATATGCACCAAGGCATGTGCCAATGTGCACCACCAGTAAGAACACACACTACCAGTGGTGGGAGGTATGCTAATCAGCTGGGTGACACCTGAAAGAGACAGAGCCCAAGTGCTCATCTTACAGAGAACACTGCTGCTGGCTGGCACCCTGGTGCATGTAGCATGTTTAGTGTGTGAGACAGGGTCATCCTCTAGGGCAGGGGTCTTCAATATCTGGCACATGTGCCAAGACTGGCACACTAGCCTGTTTTCATGCACTAATGGTAAAGCTCTGCATCTTAATTTATTTGTTAATGAAGCTATTGTAAATAGGATTATTAATGACTTTGAAAAGTATCACCAGCACTCGGACCATACATAGATGTCAATAGGTCAAATTTTGGCACTCCACCTTAGAAAGGTTGTTGACCCCTGTACTATAGCTGTGGACTCTCACATATACACACTCTAGCCGTGTCTACACGTGCACGCTACTTCGAAGTAGCGGCACTAACTTCAAAATAGCGCCCGTCACGGCTACACGTGTTGGGCACTATTTCGATGTTAACATCGACGTTAGGCGGCGAGACGTCGAAGCCGCTAACCCCATGAGGGGATGGGAATAGCGCCCTCCTTCGAAGTTGAACGTCGAAGTAGGGCACGTGTAGACGATCCGCGTCCTGCAACATCGAAATAGCGGGGTCCGCTATGGTGGCCATCAGCTGAGGGGTTGAGAGACGCTCTCTCCAGCCCCTCCGGGGCTCTATGGTCACCGTGTGCAGCAGCCCTTAGCCCAGGGCTTCTGGCTGCTGCTGCTGCAGCTGGGGATCCATGCTGCATGCACAGGGTCTGCAACCAGTTGTCGGCTCTGTGGATCTTGTGTTGTTTAGTGCAACTGTGTCTGGGAGGGGCCCTTTAAGGGAGCAGCTTGCTGTTGAGTCCGCCCTGTGACCCTGTCTGCAGCTGTGCCTGGCACCCTTATTTCGATGTGTGCTACTTTGGCGTGTAGACGCTCCCTCGCAGCACCTATTTCGATGTGGTGCTGTGCAACGTCGATGTTGAACGTCAACGTTGCCAGCCCTGGAGGACGTGTAGACGTTATTCATCGAAATAGCCTATTTCGATGTCGCTACATCGAAATAAGCTACTTCGATGTAGGCTTCACGTGTAGACGTAGCTTCTGTCTTGTTGGTGTTTAGTTAGCAGCTTGTTGCTCCTCTTAACTAACTGGCCAGATTTAGATGGCAGATGGGGCGCAGCCAGTCTTCTGTTGATCCAGATTGATGCTCCAGTGTTGACAAGGCAAGTCCTAGTTCTATAGTTTTGCACCCATCTTTTTACATGTTTCAGTCCATAGCTCTTGTCCTGTCCCACTGCACCAGGACATTGTATGACCATGAGTCATCAGTTAACAGCAGAAAGGGCTTTGATCTTCTTTTCTTGGTGGGTTTTTTCCTCTCTTTCTTGGGTGGGTTCTTTGGCAGGGCTCAATTGCATTATTCTTCAGCCATTAAGGTGGTGCTGGCTGCTGCTGCTGCTGGCTGCTTGTTGTCCAGACAGGCTGGCATCAGGGACTGATCCTATTGCATACAACCACATTCACACTTCTAAATGAAATTGCATACATAAACCTAATTTCAAACATAGTCTTGGCATTACAGAGTTTTGAAAATGGATTTTCAGTTACAATATGAAAGAAAGTTACAATAAGAGATTCTTTGAAGGTAATTCTTAACAAGCTACTAATTAATTAGTCCAAAAGTAGTCACAATTCATGCTGTTACATAACAGCATATTCATGGATATAATTCATTAAAAGGGTGATTTAACCTTTTCGCCCTATACCTTTTAACCGTGCACTTGGGTGGTCACATAGGAGAGATTCACGTGCTGCCCAACTGAGTAGCATAGCTCCCAGAACTGCCCACAGCTGGCAGCTATGTTTCTATTGGTGGTGCACATCTACACATGCTTCAGTGCACATAACAAAATTTATTCCAGCCTGGGATGTCAAATAAATTAGAGGAATACTGGTCTGCACACTGGGGCCTGAGAACTGTGGCGAACCAGCACAGTACAGGGTCTGTTGTCAGACACTCATGACACTCATGACTTAGTTGGGACTGGTCCTGCTTTCAGCAGAGGGTTGGACTCGATGACCTCCTGAGGTCTCTTCTAATGCTATGATTCTTGAACAGCTGAGCGTGCCGGTGGTTTCAACCGAACATTAAGGGCTGGGGGCAACACCAGACTGTGGAAGACCAGCAATGATATGGCTAACTCTGTCCAACACAGAAGCAAAGAAATATACTCCGGAATCAGTTTATGCCTTTTGTTCCTTAAGTTGTCTGCATAATTCTTTGTTAGCCCATGACTCCTCTGAAAATTGACCTCTCTCTGGCCACTGAACTAAGACCTCTGGCACGTTTAACTGATTAGTGGTGTCCTATTCTGCTTGCTTCAGGTTGAGGGGTGCTTTGGTCATATCCTATAATTAGCTCCAGGAGGAACAAATATTTAATAATGAGTTTTTCAGAGCAGCAGTCAAAGCTATAAAACATATGATGCTGGAAACTGAAGCTAGACAAATTCAGTGTGGGAAATAAGACAGACATTGTTAACGGTGAGATTAATTAACCACTGGAGTAAGTTATCAAGAGTCTCATGATCGATTCGCTCTTCCTGGCTACTTTAAAATCACAATTGGGCACTTTTTTGTTTTTTGTTTTTTTTTTTTAATGGTACTAGTTCCAAAGGAATTATTTTAGGAAAGTTTTGTGAATTGTGTTCTACAGGTCAGATTAGCTTTCCACAATGGTTCTGTCTCACCTTGGAATTTATGAGTTGCAAATGAGAGTCCAACTCAGAAATCTTGGAGCTTGCACAGGAAAGATTGTAAAAGTACCTCCCTTTGTCATGTGAATGGGAAGCCATGTTTTACCTATACTAGCTGTACAATTCTCTTTCCATAGCTTACACCGGAAGAATGGGACATGAGGGGGATAAGCCATAATAAAAATGAACAACTACATAAGTTATTAGAAATAAATATCCCTTCTCTTTTTAAGACTTTTACATACAAAGAAGAAAAAGTTTGGTCATGTCTTTTTCAACAATTGTGGCAAGCAGCAACATTGTTTAAATGGGAGACCAAAAGGAAAAAAAGCTACAGGCCGCTTCAATTAACTAATTGGTCTGTTGATTTATGTTATTAATAAATAATGAAAACAGTAACAACTTGTGATGTGGTTTCACTGAAGAACTCTGTTCTTTGTAGCCAAAAGAAAGGAGATCTTGCTGTCTGATTTGTCTTAAAACAGTCACATGACATACAAAACAGTTTGGGCCAGTGGAAAGTGTGGTGCACTCTGGGTGAATTACAGGATAGTCAGGTCAAAATTTCAGTTTAATGTTTTCCTGAACCCTTTCTGTACTCCATTCAGATGTGAAGAGTTACAGGCAGCCATAGTTCTGGATTTTTAATGTTGTGATACTTTCCTTTTAGAATCTGTGCCCTAGTGGTTCTGGGAAACTTGTGACCTCTGTATTTTTAATTATAAGCTGTATTTTTTCCCATGGCAACCTATTTTTATGTCGCAAATACAGTATCTGTAAAGTCACACAAATTTCCAATAAAATGTTGAGGACTTCTAGTGAGATGCTGTCCAAACAAATAGACACCCAGCAGTTCCAGAAACTATAGTATAATAACACACAGCAAAAAGTATTAAAATACAAGTGTTACCCACCCAATTTAGGGCTACCATCCCCTGCCCTCTCTGGTCCCAGGGTTCACTGTCCCTCTACTGTTTGGCAGGATCTTTCACAGTGAAAGCCTTTACACACTAATATCCTATCACCACAATACACTTGCTAATCACACAGCGCTCACCACTCCCGGTAAGGCAGACAAGCTTCTTCCAATGGGCTTCTCCAGTTCAGATTGGATTGTTCTGGGCTCTGGCTTCTGCACAGAATGGTGAGGTTGAGTATTGATTACTGGCATCTTTGAACTTGGGGCTGTGTCCCAGAGTTAGGATCCAAAAAATTTCCTGTTAGATCCCTGTTTATGTAGTTAAGCTTAGTTCCTCCTTAGCTGTACCTTAACCAACCCTTTTTAGTAAAGTATTATGAAACAATTCTTTAACCACAATAACCCTTACATACAAGAGCTAATTCAAAAGTGCAACAGAAGGAAACAACTGAAGGTAAAACAAAAATGAATGATAGATTTCTCACTGAAACTGCTGATAAGTGGTTCTGCTGGGCAACATGTTATCTTGCAAAGCTTTTCTTTAAACATTTTCCTGTCTGTCTCTCTGTTACATCTGACAAACAGGTTTTTACCCACAAAAGTTTATGCCAAAATAAATCTGGTAGTCTTTAAGGTGCCACTGGACTCCTCATTGTTTCTGTTGATCTGGTCACTGTTTGTACTATCCTCTCTTAGGGCTGAAATGCCTTTGTTAACAGCCACATATTCTGTTGTTTTGCAGAGTTTAGATAGGATGTGGCTCCCCACTTTTAGTTAATGACTACTACTGCTCTTTGCTCAAGAGAGCCCTTAGCCAAAAATGTGGAGCACTTCTCATACCCTGGAAGTCATCTTTCCACTAAAATTGACATTCATGCGTAAATCCAGCATCATCTCAGCGTTGCAAGCTTTGCTTTCCCCCACCTGAGACAAAGGGTCTTCAAGAACTGGGGCACCTAGCCCAGCACAAAGCTCCTTGTATACCACACAGTGGTTGTTGCAACACTCCTATATGCATATGAAACCCGGACAATATATAAGCGTTATTTGAAGGCATTTGAACAATATCAATGCTGCTTCAGGAGAATCCTAAATATATTTTGGGAGAATAAGGCACAAGAACACTAGTATCCTGGAAGAGTTGAACATGACCAGCACTGAAGCCATGATAATTTGTCAACAACTTTGTTGGACTGGTCACATGGTTCAGATGTCTGATCAGTGCCTCCAAAAACAGATTCTGTTTTCCAAGTTGGAGGAAAGGCAGAGGAGCACTGGGGGCCAGAGGAAGCGATATATGGACATGCTGAAGGCACACATGAAAAAGTGCAGCCTCTGTGTCGACACTTGGGAGAACCTTACCAAAGACCGTCCCTAGTGGAGAACTGTAATCCAGGAGGGAGTGGTGTAATCTGAGAGGTCCTGCTGCAGTGCAGATGAGAAGAGGTGGAGAAGAAGAAAAGAGCATCAAAAACTGCCCCACACTCCTCCAACAGCTACCAACACCTGCCCCTTCTGTGATAAGATCCGTGGCTCCAGAATTGGGCTGATATCCATCAATGGATTCACAAATAGGAGGGTGACATGAAGATGTCCTACTCGTTATTAAGTGACTGCCAAGATCCACCTCATGTTGCCATTTTTAGGTTTTGTTCTGGTGGCTCACAGACAACAGCTCTCCCAAATGAAACAAACAGGAGCAACCCCAGAGGCAACCTACCTGGAGCTGTGCTGACCAAGAAGATGCTTTTTGCATACTCCTCAAATATTCTGTGGATGTTTGCATTTTCTCATTACAGTGTTATGCACAAAAGGAAGAGATTTTTGTAGGGAGGAAAATACTTGGATGAGCAGATTTTAAGTTTCCTATTAGGTAGCCTGACAGGTAATGCTGTTCCGGGAATCTATCTTCACTAATCCTAAACCCCATAGTATTTGCCTAATTTTATGTGAATGAACTGCTGCTTTAGTTTGGAATAACCTCACAAGGATTTACTGTCAAAGAGATCTGCTTTTTTGTATGGTGGAGAGAACCTCTTTGAACCTAATTCATGCTTGTTTCTGGAGCAAATGGTCATTCAGTGCTAAAAGAGTGCTTTGTCATTGAACAGCTTCTTCCTAGAAAGCTCCATTGCCTCCTCTGTTTCAGTCTCAGATTCTCACATCTGCAAAACTAAAATAATGATATTCAGAGTTAAAAAGAAAACAGAAAATGTCCCTTGTACCATTCCATCACATGGACTGTTTCACTTTGTATGTAACTCTTATTGTCTGTCTGTCATGGCATCCAGTTGCTGTTAGTTACGAATGGTAATTGATACCCCAATTCAATGGGATTAAAAGCGTAAAAATGGCAATACACATCTTGTAGAGCTGGAAGAGACCTCAGGAGGTCATCGAGTCCAGTCCCCTGCTCTCTTGGCAGGACCAAGCACCATCCCTGACAGATTTATTTAAAAAAAGCTATTTGCTCTAGATGCCTGAGTGGCCTCCACAAGGATGGAATTTACAGGTCTGAGTTTAGTAGGCAATGCTCAAACCACTGAGCTATCCCTCCCCTCTGACAGCTGGCAACACCCCTGTACTTGTAAAACCAAATTTATTAGCAAGAACACAATAGTGAGCTGCTCTACTTAGTTTAATTATGTCTCAGACACCACCTGTAAAAAAGTGATCTCTGGGTGCCTGGTCACTGGCTTGACTGCTTAGCTTTTTCACACAGAAATAACACACAAAAAGACAGGTCACCCATCACGTCTGAAATAGCACAGGAAGATTAAAATGATCATTCTTTTTGTGGGACTCCAGACATCTGTTTCTGGAAAACATTTTTTCTCTGGAAGTTTTGTTACGTGAGGTGTTTGACTGTTCAAACCCAATGAATTAAAAACTGTACCAAAACTTAAGAAAAGAAGCTAAAAACTGAATCAAAATAAAGACAACTCACTGGAGGCAGCAGGTTTGCAGAAATGTTGTTGATGTCCAGAATGCCCAGATCCTGCATCCCTCCCCACACTCAAACTCCCACCCCACCCACCACCTAACTGAGGCTCTCAGAGGTGGTTTTTGGTAGGGGGAAGGGTATGGGTCGGTAGGGAGTTTCACCACAGGCTCTGAGTTGGAGCAGGGGATTAGGGGCAGAAGGTCATGCAGATTCTAGGAGGGTGTCTGGGGCAGGGTGGAGGGAGAGGGTGCAGGCTTCGGAGGAGTGGGGTGCACAATAGTGTTAAGGGGAGTACATGAGGGTGCCACTCTTACCTGGGGACACTGCCCTCTGGCAACAGCTCCTGGGAAGGTGGGGGTTGTCAGATGCTGTTGACCCCACTCCTGTCCCGTAGTCTTCCCCAGCAAACTTGCTTTCCAGTTCACTCCCCCAACGCATCCCTTGGTCCTGCCTGGCACCCTCAGGCAATCTAAAATACCCCATAGGCTCTGCTGCCACTGCCAATAGTAGAGTGGGGTTAAAGTGCCTTCTGGCCACTCACTCCCCACAGCTGCTGCTGGTACGTGTGTCCCTGCATCCTGTGTCTTAGAGCGTTGCATGGCACAGAGATACCACGTCCCCTCCTCCCACTGCCCCAGGCTGCAGGGCCACCCATGCAGCAGCTGGAAGCCACTCTAACCCTGTTGCTGGTGGTGGTGGTGGCAGTCCCTCACACCCGTGGTGTTTTAAATCACCTGGGGGTGGCAGGTGGGGCTAGGGGATGTGCAGGGAGAGTGTACAAAGTGCAAACAAGCAGTCAGATAGGGCTACCTGATTGCCACAACCATGTTTTCAGTCTTTATTGTGGTCAGTCTTTACCTAATTGCTGGGAAACTCCCAGCTGGCATTGAAATCGTTTAGAGAATGGGTGGAAAGCTGTTCAGGCTTAGCAGACTGAAAACTATGAGTAAGATTTCCACCACATCTGTTGTGGAATTTCAGTATGCTGATAATGTAGTTTTTGCTCACTCTGAGAAAGATCTTCAAACTATCCTAAATGTGTTTGCCAATGCTTACACATATCTTGGTCTCATGCTCAACATCAAGAAGACTAAAGCTCTCCATCAGCCCTCTCCAAATAAAGTACCACATGTTCCATCTATTAAAATCAATGGAGAAGTACTGGAGAATGTCAGCCATTTCTTCTGCCTTCTTGTTTATCAAGCCCTTGTTCTCCCAATGTTGTTGTAAGGGTCTGAACATGCACATCCTACAGACATCACTTGAAAATCCTTTAGAGGCATCACCAGTGCTGCCTCTGCAAGATCTTGAAGATCAAATAGGAAGACAGATGCACCCACGTTAGTGTACTAGAAGATGCAAAGAACACACATATTGATGCTAGGATCATCCATCATCAACTTTGCTGGACTGATCATGTTGTCCACATGCCAGGCCATTGCGTCCCAAAACAGGTCTTGTTCTCTCAGATGAAAGAAACGTACCATAACATAGGTGGCCAACAGAAGAATCACGAGGACTTGCTGAAGAGTAACTTAAAGAAATGCAATATTGACAGTGACACTTGGGAGATGCTTGCCCAGGATCACTCAAAATGGAGAGAACTATTACACAATGGTCCCCTGCATTTTGAACTTGCCCACTGACAAGATGAGGAGGACAAGAGGTGCAGGAAGATGGGGAGACTGGCTTTCGGTCATGGTTAACCACCTCCTGCCATACCTGGAAACATCTGTCCTCACTGTAATAGAACTTGTGGGTCAAGGATAGGCCTCCTCAGCCACCTGCAGATCTACAACTCGCATGGAGGATAATCATAGTCAGCAACGAGTGATCGCCATTACATTACTATGTGGAGGACCAACTTTAATGAGACCAATTTCATCAGTTGGATGTGGCCCACTTCCAACAATTGCCAATTCTGTCCATATGTAACCCAAACACCTTCTGGGTGCTGTGCTGTCCCATCGAGTGGCATTTAGCTCATGTGGTACAGGCTTGTGTACTAAGCTCTTGAGGTTCCCGGTTCAATTTCTCCTGGAAGTATTTCATGTGGGGACTTGTCTGGGATCCACCTTAGGACCTAACCACATCAGCCATACCATTAAAGGCTTGTTCACTTTCACATCTACTTATATTGTATGTGCCCACAATGCCCCTCTGTCACGTACACTGGCCATGTAGCACAGTCTCTCGGAAAAAGAGTAAATGGACACAAATTAGACATCAAGAATGGCAACATTCAGAAAACAGTAGGGGAAAACTCAAACTTCCCTTTACCCTCAGTCAAAGACTTGAAAGTTGCTATACTTGTGCAAAAAACTTCAAAAACAAAGTGCAGAGCTGAACTTCATATGTAAACTTGACACTATTAGGCTACTTCTACACGAGCCCCAAACTTCGAAATGGCCACGCAAATGGCCATTTCGAAGTTTACTAATGAAGCACTGAAATGCATATTCAGCGCTTCATTAGCATGCGGGCGGCCGCGGCACTTTGAAATTGATGCGGCTTGCCGCCGCGCGTCTCGTCCAGACGGGGCTCCTTTTCGAAAGGACCCCGCCTACTTCGAAGTCCCCTTATTCCCATGAGCTCATGAGAATAAGGGGACTTCGAAGTAGGCAGAGTCCTTTCGAAAAGGAGCCCTGTCTGGACGAGACGCACGGCGGCAAGCCGCGTCAATTTTGAAGTGCCGCGGCCGCCCGCATGCTAATGAAGCGCTGAATATGCATTTCAGCACTTCATTAGTAAACTTCGAAATGGCCATTTGCGTGGCCATTTCGAAGTTTGGGGCTCGTGTAGACACAGCCTTAGATTGGCTCTGAATAGAGGTTGGGAGAGGCTAGCTCACTACAAAAAGGAGTTTCCCCCTTTTGGTATTCTTACCTTCTCATCAATTGTTGACAATGGGTCACATCCACTCTGATCAAACTGATCTCATTAGCACTTTTTGTCCACATAGTAATGTAACATTTCCATCTTTGCTTGTGTGTATATATATATGCGAGCCAAATTGAAGTTCTACTTTGTGCATCTGACGAAGTGGGCTCCAGCCCATGAAACCTTATGCCCAAAAAAATCCATTGGACCATGTCTACAGAAGCAAGTTCTTTCAGAAAATCATGCCCTTTTTTGAAAGAACACCTGGAGTGTTCACACACAAAATGCACTCTTTCGATCTGAAATCGAAAGAATGTGGCTCTTCTTCTGGAAGCTCTCTTCTGCTCCTGGATCTGAAAGAGTGCCTCCTTTTGAAAAAAAAAATGTGTAGATGCTCTGTGGGCCCTTATTTTGAAAGACCAGTCCTCATGGTGCCAGATTTTTTTATCCCTGACCTGTTCTTTCAAAAGAGCAGGATCTCTGTGGATGTTCTCTAGTAAAAGAGAAGATCGATCTTTTGATCAGCTTTTCTGTGTGTGGATGTGCTCTTTTAAAGAAGACCTTCCAAAAGATCACCTTTCAAAAGATTCCTGTAGTATAGATGCGGCCTTAGAGTATGTCTACACAGCAGTCTTATCCTGAAATAAGGTATTCCAGAACAGCTATTCCAAAATAGCTTATTTTGAAATACCACTGCTACACACAAAAATGCATTTGGAAATAGCACTGAGGTATTTCAAAATACAGTATCTGCTCACAGAGCCTTTTTCAAAATAGATGGATGCGTTATGCTTTGTTTTGAAATAGGGCCATGTCTACACCATCCCTCCCTTTTGGAAGGGGAATGTAAATACAGCTGCTCGAAAATGCAAATTAGGCTATTTAAATATCTCATGCCTTATTTGCATATTCCTGCAGGCTCTCACTTCCGAAAGGGGCTGCTTTCGAAACACAAACAGCTGTGTAGACAGGGTTCCTTTGAAAGGAAACCCTGCTTTCGAAAGCACCACTTTTCCCAATTTGAATAGTAACAGAGAGGAAGCCGTGCTAGTCTATACGCTATCAAAACCAAAAGCACTCAAGTAGCACTTTAAAGACTAGCAAAATAGTTTATTAGGTGAGCTTTCGTGGGACAGACCCACTTCTTCAGACCATAGCCAGACCAGAACAGACTCAATATTTAAGGCACAGAGAACCAAAAACAGTAAGCAAGGAGGACAAATCAGAAAAAGATAATCAAGGTGAGCAAATCAGAAGGTGGAGGGGTGGCGGGGAAAGTCAAGAATTAGATAAAGCCAAGTATGCCGACGAGCCCCTCTAGTGACTCAGAAAGTTCCCATCACGATTTAAACCATGTGTTAATGTGCCGAATTTGAATATAAAAGCCATCTCAGCTGCTTCCCTTTCCAGAACGGTGCGATAATTCTTCTTCAGTGACACACATACCTTTAGATCGTTGACAGAATGCCCCATTCCATTAAAATGTTGACTAACTGGTTTGTGGATCTGGAGTGTTTTGATGTCTGTTTTGTGCCCATTGACCCTTTACTTTACCAAATATTCATAAACCTGAATTACCCACCAGCAGAAGTAAAAAAAAACAAATCGACAGGGCCAGACGAATACCCAGAGACCAGCTACTCCAAGATCAGCCCAAAAAAGCCAAGAACAGAACACCACTGGTCATCACCTACAGCTCCCAACTCAGACCACTGCAACGAATTATTAAAGACCCACAACCTATCCTTAATCAGGATGCCACACTCCAGAAGGCCCTGGGTGACATGCCTGTTCTCTCCTACAGACAACCTCCCAACCTCATGAGGATCCTCACTAACAGCCACAGTCTATATCCCAGGAATACCAGTCCTGGAACCTTTCCCGGCAACAAAGCCCGCTGCCAGTTTTGTCCACATATCTTCTCTGGAAATACCATCACTGGACCTAACCAGGTTACTCACAGAATCACGGGCACTTTCTCATGCTCCTCTACTAACATCATATATGACATCATGTGCCAACAATGCCCAGATGCTTTGTATATCGGACAGACTTCTAACTCCCTTAGACAAAGGGTTAATGGGCACAAAACAGACATCAAAACACTCCAGATCCACAAACCAGTTAGTCAACATTTTAATGGACTGGGGCATTCTGTGAATAAATCTGTGGTTTAATCTAATTCTTGACCTTCCCTCCCACCCCTCCACTCTCTGATTTGCTCACCTTGATTATCTTTTTCTGATTTGTCCTCCTTGCTTACTGGTTTTGGTTCTCTGTGCCTTAAATATTGAGTCTGTTCTGGTCTGGCTATGGTCTGAAGAAGTGGGTCTGTCCCACGAAAGCTCACCTAATAAACTATTTTGCTAGTCTTTAAAGTGCTACTTGACTGCTTTTTGTTTTTCCCAATTTGTTTCCCAAAGCCATTTTTATTTGTTCCTTACCAGATTAGCACGTAAAATCAACGTTTTATTTTCATAAAAGTAAATAATTTGGATTAAAATATCATTGGAATATACTTCCCATATTACTATGGTGCCTTATAACAAGCAGATTGGCAGAGGAGTAATGGAGATCTCTGTACCATGCTGAGCCTCCTTCAGCGGTATGCTGGCTCCTAATTCTTAACTAGATATTTAAGATTGTGATGAATCCAAACCTTGAAAACTTACCATCTGTGATGTACAGAGATTTAAATAAGCTGTTTTCAACATGATCTACAAAGATCTTACAACAGCAATAACAAAAGGTCCTTAATGCAGAAGCATTCAGCTCATGTGTGTATGTATGCATATGAATAATCATTGGTTTGAGGTTATTTCCATTTAGAACTCTAAGACTGGTTTATTGCCAGTATTGCTTATGCCTTATTCTTATGACCAAAGCCTCAGGCTTTTACTCCTTAAAACAATGAGGAGAAAAAGTCAAGTGGAATATATAAAGAAAATTAAATTAACCAAGTTGCCAGTATGGGGCCTTTTGGAAATGATAGAAACATAAATTGAGTTTATGCCTTTTAGTCTCATAGAGCTGTAAAAAATCCTAATAGAAAGGGGGATAATATAAAAATTCACAATGGAGTCTTTTTTTCGCTGTTGGTTTTAAATCACCATGGCTAATTCAAAGGAGGGCTAGACGCATACAAGAGCTCTCAGAATGCTGATCTGTACTTTTATGAATTTAGAAAATGCCATTAGTCTGTACTGAATGAAAAGTGCTTGCTTTTTGAAGTCTATGGGCCCAGCTTGCTGTCATGAAAAATTCTAGTCAGGAGCCATGAAACTGATGCACTGATTATTATTGCCTTTCATCATTTTCTATTTTGTGTAGTAGAACAGTTTCTCAGGATAATTAGAAATGTCTGAAGCTAAAATCATGGGGTCAATATCTGGACCAGGGTCTAAACCTAACCACTCTGTACTGGGCTGAAGCAAAATATCACATCAGGATCCTCCCAGTTTGAACCCATACTTTGCTAACCATCAAGATATTTGGATCAAGGTTGGTGCTGACAGCTCAAACCTCTCTTTGAAAAGGGCTGACTTCAGAGTTTTGATCTAGAATTTGTGACTGGGCCCATCTCTAATCTTTCAGTTACTTTACTGAGTTATTTTATTTTATAAAGATGCCTAGAATGTTGACTAGGCAAAAATATTAATAATTTTCCATTACTTTCCTCTCTTGGCTTAAAGTAAGGTTCCAGAAATGGGAAGTGGTTATTTTCTGTTCTTTTTCTTTTATTACAGATTGGTTTGCTGCAGCAAGATTGCTCACAAGCCGCAAGCTACAGCCATTTTACAAAACGAACAAGCAAAAGTGAAGCTTTTTTTTTTTTGGTTAAAACATCATAAATGTTTACATGAGTCTTACCAACAGACCTTGCATTTTTAAAGGTAAAAAAAGAAAATTAAGTTCTGATTCTACCATCTAAGATCGTGTCGCTAAATCTATAAGATTTATAGATTTATAACTTGTTCATCAATGATCTAGAAAATGAGGTAAGCAGTGAGGTGGCAAAGTTTGCAGATGACACCAAGTTGTTCAGGACAGTCAAAACCAAAAGGGATTGTGAAGAACTACAAAAAGATCTCAGCAAACTGAGTGATTGGGCAGCAAAATGGCAAATGAAATTTAATGTGGGTAAGTGTAAGGTAATGCATGTTGGAAAAAATAACCCAAATTACACGTACTACATGATGGGGTCAAATTTAGCTACGACAGATCAGGAAAGGGATCTTGGAGTTATAGTGGATAGTTCTCTGAAGACATCCACGCAGTGTGCAGCGGCAGTTAGTAAGGCAAATAGGATGTTAGGAATTATTAAAAAAGGGATGGATAATAAGACAAAAGATATCATACTTCCCCTATATAAAACTATGGTACGCCCACATCTTGAGTACTGCGTGCAGATGTGGTCTCCTCACCTCAAAAAAGATATATTGGCATTAGAAAAGGTTCAGAAAAGGGCGACTAAGATGATTAGGGGCTTGGAAAGGGTCCCATATGGGGAGAGGCTAGAGAGACTGGGACTTTTCAGTTTGGAAAAAAGGCGATTGGGGGCGATATGATAGAGGTATATAAAATCATGAATGGTGTGGAGAAAGTGAATATAGAAAAATTATTTACCTTTTCCCATAATACAAGAACTAGGGGACACCAAATGAAATTGATGGGTAGTAGGTTCAAAACTAATAAAAGGAAATTTTTCTTCACACAGCGCACAGTCAACCTGTGGAACTCCTTGCCCGAGGAGGCTGTGAAGGCCAGGACTCTATTAGGGTTTAAAAAAGAGCTTGATAAATTTTTGCAGGTTAGGGCCATAAATGGCTATTAGCCAGGGATAAAGTATGGTGCCCTAGCCTTCAGAACAAGGGCAGGAGATGGATGGCTGGAAATAAATCACTTGATCATTGTCTTCTGTTCTCCTTCTCTGGGGCACCTGGCATTGGCCACTGTCGGCAGATGGGATGCTGGGCTCGATGGACCTTTGGTCTGACCCAGTATGGCCGTTCTTATGTTCTTATGTTCTTAAGATAGATTATACCATTGGTAATTATAGATTTAGATAACTGTTTTGTGAAGAGCTCCTGAACAAAAGACGCATACTAATGCAGCCTCAAGGTAAACTGCCACTTTGTCCTGTTTCAGAGGGATCCTCTGTGCCCTGACACTACTACCACTCATCTGGTCTTCCGGACTCCAAATCATGTGACCGTATGCTAATGAGACAAGGGGAATTTGCATCTGCACCTCATTACCATATTTTGGGCCGCGTAATAGCATGCCACTTTTGAAGAAAGTGGCCTGTGTAGAAACGGCTGAGGTGATGCTTGCCATTTCCTTGGTTGTTTAAAATTGCCAAGTTGCTCATTTTAAAGCTAACAATCTCATTTCCATTCCATTAAATGACTTAAGAATTAGACAGGATTTCACTATGTGTACTGTGGTACAGGAGCCAATAAACTTATTTTTTCTATTAGGAACCAAGTATTTATAGAAAACTAGAATTTAATGTGTTCTTGTCAGATTACAAATTAGATATAATTTGGCAAAAAGATGATTTTCTATAAAATGACATATAAGCATTTCATCTGTGTGTGTGCTTACAGGATGAGCTATCCAGAGTTTGTATAAATGATATAAACACCAATACAGCAAGTACATAATTCTGGACTTCTTTTGCTGAACATATTATAATTAAGCCATATCTTGAGTTTGGATGGCAAATTGTTCTTTTTATATGCACCCAGACAGATGCGAGTATTCACTATACCAAAGACCTTTACCAAACCTGCTTTTAAATAGCTTACTTAATATTTTGGTACTCACTGTATGTAAATATTTCAAATATTGTTTTAAAAAGTAAGGATCTAAAGAAGTGGCTCTCAACCTGGGGTCTGTGGACAGCTGGGGGTCCGCAGGGGTATTGCAGGGGGGTCTGTGAAAATAATAAGATATATAGAAAAATTAACATAGAAAATAAGTTTTAAATACATTGTAAAGTTACAATCAGAGGTCTCCTGACAGAAGTCTGATGCTCCAGGAGCCCTTGGGTGACATCTCTGCACACATCATTCCACAAGGCAGAAGGGACATCTTGGCTACGTCTACACGTGCAGCCAACATCGAAATAGGCTATTTTGATGAATAACGTCTACACGTCCTCCAGGGCCGGCAACGTCGATGTTCAACTTCGACGTTGCTCAGCCCAACATCGAAATAGGCGCAGCGAGGGAACGTCTACACGTCAAAGTAGCACACATCGAAATAGGGATGCCAGGCACAGCTGCAGACAGGGTCACAGGGCGGACTCAACAGCAAGCTGCTCCCTTAAAGGGCCCCTCCCAGACACAGTTGCACTAAACAACACAAGATCCACAGAGCCGACAACTGGTTGCAGACCCTGTGCCTGCAGCATAGATCCCCAGCTGCCACAGAAGCATCCAGAAGCCCTGGGCTAAGGGCTGCTGCCCACGGTGACCATAGAGCCCCGCAGGGGCTGGAGAGAGAGCATCTCTCAACCCCCCAGCTGATGGCCGCCATGGAGGACCCAGCAATTTCGACGTTGCGGGGCGCGGATCGTCTACACGGTCCCTACTTCGACGTTGAACGTCGAAGTAGGGCGCTATTCCTATCTCCTCATGAGGTTAGCGACTTCGACGTCTCGCCGCCTAACGTCGAAGTTGGTGCCGCTACTTCGAAGTAGCGTGCACGTGTAGATGCAGCCCTTGGCAGAAGGGGTTTCCACTTACAGGTTTAAACTCCTTCATCTGGCAGGACAATGGATGTTGCTAGACCAGAGAGCAGCCGTGGCTGGCAGCCCCATAGCTGGGAGCTGGCTGGGGCAAGAGCCCCGTCAACAGCCCCAGTCACGAAGACCCCAGCTGGGAGAAACCCAACAGCCCAGCAGCTGGGAGCCAGGAGCAATTGCCCCCCTCCCCTTCCCCGGGCACTCCCCTTCCCCAGCCTCCCCTCCCCCAGGCATGCCTCTTCCCCAGCCCCATACCTCCCAATGGATGCATGCCCAGGCCTCCTCACCTCCATCAGCCTGGCCCCAACTGTGGCCTTGCCCACACCAAACTGGTGACCCACCAACTGGTAGATGTCTGGAGTGGCCAGCTTCCAGACAGCCATGGCTACCCTTTTTTCCACAGTCAAGGCTCTCTACATCCGGGTGTCATCATGCCTCAGGGCAGGGGTGAGCCACTGGCAAAGCTCCACGAAAGTCTGCATGCTCATGCGGAGATTCTGCAGCCAGTGGTCATTGTTCCACTCCCCCATGACCAGCTGATCCCACCACTCTGAGCTAGTGAGGTAACTGCAGGTGAGGCAGAGCACCCAGCGGGGGTGGGAACAGGAGGGTCAGGGAGTATGAGGCATTCCTCTTGTGGCCTGGGGAGGCCTCCCTTTGCAGGAGGTGCTGGGCGGCCTCCTGCACTGTGCTGAGCAGGGTGGATGCTGCCTCGGTGACAGAATTGAGGGCCTCCAGCTGCTGCTGCTGCTGCTGGGGGCCCATGCCTGCTGGGACTCTGTCTGCGAGAGTGTTGATAGCACTCTGCAGACCTCTTGCTGTACAGGCTAAGTGTGTTTGGGAGCGGCCCTTTAGAGGTGTGGGTTGTTGTTGCTCTGGAAGGGCTAGTCTACCCAGTGGCCCCATCTGTAGGATTTCCTGTCCCCTTATTTCAAAAAGAGCCGTTTTTGTGTGTAGACATTCTCTGGGGGGCCCATTTTGATGTTACCCTTCCCAATGTTGATGTTAAATGTCGAAGGCACCAGCCCCAGAGGATGTGTAGACAGTACACGTCAAAGTAGCTTATTTTGATGTCTCTACGTCACAGGCTACGTCTACACGTGCAGCCAACATCAAAATAGCTTATTTCGATGTTGCGACATCGAAATAGGCTATTTCGATGAATAACGTCTACACGTCCTCCAGGGCCGGCAACGTCGATGTTCAACTTCGACGTTGCTCAGCCCAACATCGAAATAGGCGCAGCGAGGGAACGTCTACACGTCAAAGTAGCACACATCGAAATAGGGATGCCAGGCACAGCTGCAGACAGGGTCACAGGGCGGACTCAACAGCAAGACGCTCCCTTAAAGGGCCCCTCCCAGACACAGTTGCACTAAACAACACAAGATCCACAGAGCTGACAACTGGTTGCAGACCCTGTCCCTGCAGCATAGATCCCCAGCTGCCGCAGAAGCAGCCAGAAGCCCTGGGCTAAGGGCTGCTGCCCACGGTGACCATAGAGCCCCGCAGGGGCTGGAGAGAGAGCATCTCTCAACCCCCCAGCTGATGGCCGCCATGGAGGACCCAGCAATTTCGACGTTGCGGGACGCGGATCGTCTACACGGTCCCTACTTCGACGTTGAACGTCAAAGTAGGGCGCTATTCCTATCTCCTCATGAGGTTAGCGACTTCGACGTCTCGCCGCCTAACGTCGAAGTTAACTTCGAAATAGCGCCAGACGCGTGTAGACGCGACGGGCGCTATTTCGAAGTTGGTGCCACTACTTCGAAGTAGCGTGCACGTGTAGACGCAGCTACAGTGAGCTACTTCAACGTAGCATTCTAGTGTAGAAGTAGCCTTGGTTCACTATCACTTGCCTATAGGTTGACATGGGACTGGAATCTCTCAAATGAGTGAAAATTAGAGTTTTGCTTGAGGAACTCTCTGTAGACATGTTATTTCAATAATTATCTCCCTGTCTCAAACCTTCTTTGCTGGGATAAGCTTCCTTAACTGGCTATGGCAAAAGTACATTTGGTGTCAATTGAAGCCTTAGATTTCCTTTGTCCTGTTTAGTCCATTTCTTTATGCTTAGGGGTGATAGTTGGTGATTAATTGTCTCCTATGGGATTCATATAAACCCCACTAAAGCAGGAATATTGTGGAAATGAGAGATTTTATGTTAATAGCCTCTAAGGACAGAGTTTACAGATTCTTTTAAAACTAAGTTGTTTTACATCCATTTCTAGGGCATGATATCCTCTCAGGTGTTTAATATGTAAAACATTTAAATTTAATTTGTATTGGCTCAATCTAAAATAGTGTTATGTGACATATTTAATCTTTTTAAAAATGTTCTTTTTCATTTTCACATTTACTTGTGTTGTACACTGAGGCACTGAGACCTAATCTGGGGTGAGTGAAATCTCTGCTCTACAGCCTTGGCTGAGAACCAGCTGGCTTTTAGCTCATGTGGTACAGTGCAGGGCTTTAGACCCTATGCTTGTAGGTTCTCTCTGTGGTGCTGGCAACTTAGGTCTTTCGGCATTACAACTGGTGCATTGGCCAAGAAGAACTGCTGAAAGGTCTCAGAAGCTTGGGATATGCTTCCTCAGCCCTGGGAAGAAGTAGTGAGAACCTATCTGGAGTGAGTGAGGTCTTTGCTCTACAGGCTCAACTGAGAGCTAGCTGGCCTGAAGCTCATGTGGTAGAGTGCAGTGCTTTAGACCCTATGGTTGCAGGTTCTATTCCTGGTGCTAGCAACCTGCATCTGTTGGTGTTACAGTTGTTATAATTATGTTGAATAGTAACAGAGACGGAGCCATGCTAGTCTTGTTTTGATAGTATATTGTTATGACTATAAAGCTCTGAACCACATTAATGTGTATCAGTATCTACTTTAGACTCCAGTTCACTGTTCATAATTATCTTGGATTTTGTTGGGAGTGTATCAGAGAGTCTGAGATGGGGTATATACACATCCTGGCTCTGAAAGGGTCAACGTGAACATGAGGCATCAATTTAAACACCTGGCTACACTTGGAGGGTAGGCCATGACTGATCAAATGTGAGTTCTAGCTGGGACAGCAGAGAGATAAGGGGGTTGGAGGAGGTTATTCTAGAGAAGGAAAAAGTGAAGCATAAGAGGGCTGCAGCAAGCAACTTTGTAATTGCTCTCTTGTTAGTAGGAAGTCTCTTGTAAGGTAAAAGCAAAGGCTTGGGAAAGGTTTAGTAGGAAGAAGTCCAGGAAAGTGACAATAAGGAGTCTGGTGGAGTGAATCTTAATTGCTTGTATTAAGATACCGGGAGTGGAGCCTAATGTAGAAAGAAGTCTAGGATCCCCTAGCATCACTGGTAGTGCAGTGTGGAACCCCTGAGACAGGGATATGGACTGCTGGAAGTACTAAGAAAAGGGTATGTGCAGAACAGAGCATGGCAGACTGGATGGAGGTAATGTACACTTTTAATTGCTGGATTTTTCTCCTCCTGTGGAAAGAGTGGGAATCAATATGATCTGGCTGAAGGACTGAGTCACCAGAAGAGAGAGACCAATAGGGAACTGCCATGATTTGCCAGAGCATGGTGAAGAAGGAGCCTCATCTATGCTATGCCTAGCCACAAGTGAGTGCTGTTGTGATTGATACTCTTTTTTGCTGTTTTTTTTGGATCAGAAATTTTTGTTTTAACCAGAAAATTCCCTTTTAACTGCTTTGATTGCATAATGACTAACAATGCAAACTGTAGCAGATGGAACTGTCTGGGAAATTGTATGTTTATATATCTGGGATTATAAGCAGTAGGCATTGGTTGGCTTGTAGTAGACACACTCCAGCAAAGTGTTCTGTTTGTATGTTACTTTAAGGCTACTTGCCTGTGTGGTCATAGGATTGAATCCCTTGTCTGATTAATACAGCCATTTTGGTATCATGTATGTCCAGTTCTCAAAGCGTATGGTAAAAACACAAGCTATTGTTTATATGCAAACCATTAAAATATGAAAATGTGTAAAATTAGTGCAGAGAAGACTCATAAAACTGAATTAATGATATACAGGTGAGATAATTTTCAATGTATTCATTATGCTCATAACAAACCTACACCTTGCATGTCCATGTTGCTAATGATTTTTCAGTCCATGTTGTGTTCATTAAGCATCAATATATGATGAGACAGGAGAGCTGGAAAGTGCTCATACTTGTCTGAACAGTAAACAAAGGAAGAGGCTGGGGGACACTCCACATGGTCTGTCTTCAGAACTATAGTAACTGTAGTCTATGGTTGTCATGGTTTTCCTTTGTAACTGAGAAGTTTCCAGTAATTTCCCCCAAATGCTTAATTTTCTATGATGAGACACTTTAATGAAAAACGTCTAAGGTATTGACAGAAGTCTTCATTACCCAAGATCAACACTACCTGCTGGCATTCACCTTCTGTTGGGTATTTTTCCGTTGGGATGAGGCAGATGAAACAAAGGATTCCCATCGTGGAAAAATTCGATTTAAGAGATGGGAAACAATTGTTGGTCATATTCATCTGGCTTTTGAAAACTGCCTCCTCTCTCTAAAAGGATACACAAGAAGCTGTTAGACCCAGGCCACAGAAAAGATCAGCTCTGACTTGAAGGATTTTTCCTGAAATAATAAATAGGGTGAGAAATATGATCTGTAACAATCTCTTGGCTTAGATTGAATGTTTGTTTATTTTAGATTAATAACTTCCTTGGCCAGTCTTTCACTTGCAATCAAAATCCCATTTATTTATATATATATATATATATATATATAAAAACACTTTTTTCTTTGTTATCAGAATCAATGTAAATATATCTTACCTGGGGGGCAGAGCGGGGACAACAGCTGTGCATCTTTCATTAAATGAAGAGGGCAAACATATGAGTTTTCTCTGTGTTAAACTTTCATAGAGAGTAAAATGGATTTGTTTGTGGTTGTGGTCCCTTTTGAGGGCTGTGCTCCTGGGTGCTATCATGTCCCTGTAGATGAGCTGTCCCAGAGCTTTCATCAGTATCTGTGTTACTCTACTGAAGGGTTGTTATCTCAACTCTGTGCTTTTGCTTGGGGAGACAAGAGCCTCTGACCTAGCAGGACAGAGTGGTGGGGTGCCCTAAAGGGCATGTATGCTGGCTCACTGGTCTGACCAGCACATTGCGTGACAGCCTCAGAGACACCTCTGTGTTCAAACCTGTCACACTCCAGTCCCCAGAAGGAGCATCTTTTTGCTGCTGTTTGACTCTAGGAACCAGATTCCTTCTGCTCGCCCCTGCCACTGGCTGAACACACCATTATTGCATCTCCTGGTCGCTGCATTTGGGAGATGAAAAGCTCTGTTAATGTCATGCTTTTTTTGATGCCACACAGTATCCAGAGGTAAGAATGGATCGGTTAACTTCTCAATGGTTCTTAATGACTGTCTGGGTGATGGTGTACTGTGGTTCTCTTTCTCTAAAAGAATTTCTGTGAGAGACTTACTCAGTGACTCCTAGTGGACAAGGCATTAAAAATAGCACTCTTTGGCCATGTCTACACTACACTAGCCCAAAACTTCAAAACGGCCATTTCAGAGTTTACTAATGAAGCACTGAAATACATATTCGGTGCCTCGTTAGAGTGCCGGCAGCCATGGCACTTCGAAATTGCTGCCGCTCACCGCCGCACGGCTCACCCAGACGGGGCTCCTTTTCAAAAGGACCCTGGCAACTTCAAAATCCCCTTATTCCTATCTGCTGTTAGGAAGAAGGGGATTTCAAAGTTGCCGGGGTCCTTCTGAAAAGGAGCCCCGTCTGCACGAGCCGTGCGGTGGCAAGTTGCAGCAATTTCGAAGTGCTGCGGCTGCTAGCATTCTAATGAGGCACTGAATACGTATTTCAGTGCTTCATTAGTAAACTTTGAAATGGCCATTTGCATGGCCATTTCGAAGTTTTGGGCTAGTGTAGATGTAGCCTTTGTTACAGACATTTCTTGGCTAAAGCCTCGTCAGAAATGTGTGTTCCATTTTAATGATCAAAAGGAGGCCACTGAACAAGTAACTCTACTGTCATTGTCACTCGATCGCAGTGTGAAAAGAAGAAAGAAATCCTGCTAGATCACTGGTTCTCAAACTGTGATCCATAGATCACTAGTGGCTCATGGCTGCCTGGCAGGTGGGGCTTGTCCCTGCCACCAGCAGGGAAATGTGCTGGTGTTCCAGAGTGCGCACGTAGCCCCACACCCACTTCTCTCCCTGCAAGATTCTTGCCCAGCACTAGCTTCCAGCTGCAGGTTGGGGGGCAGCCCAAAACCCTGAGGGCCAGATCCAGCTGAGGGGTGCAGAAAGAAGCAAGGCTCTTTGTGTTGCCATTTCCCTCACCCCCCGTTGGGGGAATGCAGTGATGGAAACAGCTCGTGGGAGAGTTTCTTTGCTGCTCCCATTGGCCAGGTCCCTGGGAGCGGTAAAGAGCACGGAGCCAGGTAGGTGCCCTTGACACTCTTCTCATGGCCAGCCTCTGCAGCTCCATCCTCCTCACGAACCCTCCCCATTCAGGTCTCCCACTACTGCAGCCCCTCCCACCTCGCTCTCCTCCCTCCGCGACCAGACCACCCACTCTCAGTCCTCTCCAGAACCCTGCCTCCCATCCACATGGCCCCCCCCAATCCCCATCCCAGTGCCTGGCAGTGCCCTCCCACACACTGAACCACTTGTTTTTGGCTTTACCCTAAGTTTGGGGATGTTGAAATCTACTAACTCTGAGACCCCAAAGCTTAATCAGGCCAGTGGGAAGCCCTGAAGTATGATCCTCCTTCATCTTCTCTCCCCTGCCACCCCCCGCCACACCATGGGGCTGGAGTACAAGGGGAGAAAGGTATCTCATCTGGGGCCACATCAATGAGAGCTGGGTTGCAGGGCGTTGCATCTCACTTGTGTGGACCCTGACTGATTTTTCTTTTCTGTAGATCCATGGCCCCTGACCCAAAAATGTTCTCCGCTCCTCTGCATAAATAAAGAGCATGTTGAAACCTTGGATATAAATCAATATTTTTACTTTCTCATGATCTGGAAAGCTAACATGATAAAATTCAAGTGCTAAATCTGTTTAATCCTTTTGATTTTGATTAATACTACTTCCTTATGGGTTATATATTTCCCCTTACGTTATAGCTGGTGCCCCAATGTGTCCCTCCCCCACTACTTGCCACAGCCACGCACATTGTACCAACTATTTCTTCAGCCAGTTTGAGCTGGCTGTGGGAGTTATTTCTCTGTGCTTCATTGGACTCTAACATGTGTAGGATGCTGTCTGCCATCACATACAAATGCAGAACACTGATTCTCAGACAGCTCCTCTAGTTCCCCACTGATATCAGGGTCAGGTTCAAAGCCCTCCACACCATGTCTCAAGCCTGTTTTATGGCTGTGCCCACGGTGCTCCTAGACCTAGACCTAGATTCAGACTCTTCTGTGTTCCACATGCAGTCAAGGCACTCATGCTGTGACACTGTCTCCTTGTATGTCTCCTTCCTTGGAAAACATGTTTATATCGTGGCTGTTTAAGAATGCTCTCCCTGTGGTGTTATTTAACTACAATTATGTTTTATCCTAGCTTCTGTAAATCCTTGCAAACGCAGGCTTCCTGAAGGCTAGCTACATTGACGGTATGTGTATTGTAACCATGTGTACCCAAAGGAACCTGCACACAGGGCCGTCCCTACAGATACGCAAAACACAGTGGAGGAAGGCACAATGATATTTGGAGCATCGTATTGCCCAAATGTCAAGATGCCCTATGCTGCTGAGTGCTGCATAGGGGTCTGGTGGCCCCCATCCCTCGACTGCTCGCCCCACACCACAACAGTCTGTGCGCGGTCCCCACTCACCAGGTGACAAATGAGGGCTGCAGGATTCAGGACAGCTGCACAGCTGGAGGGAAGTGGCACTTTGCCCTTTAAGGGACTGCTTCTCACTAGCTGGCTGCACTGACACCCTCTGCTCCTCCCAAGTCCTCTAGCCTGCATTTATACTGTTCACTGCCATTCATGCCTTCTGCTTGCTCCCTTGAGGCTACAGGTGAGATTCCCTGCTCCTGCTACTCAGATCTTCTGCCCCTGCAGCCCCTCCCCTCGGCCCTGGGCTGCATAGGGCTCCAAGCTTGTTACATTACTCTACCACAGTTTAACAAAAAGCAATCTGATAGTCGTTCCCCATCCACCCAAAAGCTCAATGTAACCCTCTGTTGCTTGGACCAAGGAAACAGATGGTGATATCATTATCCAGCAGTGGCCCCTTGTTTCTACTTAAGAAATAATGGTTTATTCTGGATCATGTGACCCTTTCGGTCACTAGCAGACTCTGCACCATGCACAAGTGTAGTGAAAATTTCCCTTTGGTTTTTATTCGCCCTTGAGTTGCTTTGCAGTTTGTTTTCCTTTCAGAATATTCTTGGGAGGATTTTTTCTAAAGTCACAAATTAAGTAAATGTTCAGAACTGTCTCAACAATGCCATCTTTGCTAAGTGGCTGTGAAGATCAGTTTGTCTATCCAAATCTGTTTCTCTGTTTTTTCTTTCCTGGAGAATACAGCTTCTGTCTACCTCTTTAGAAAAAGATGGCATTTTTTCGTTTTCCATACTATATTTTAAGCAGTCTTTTCCATCTTGTAATCAAAACTCAAGGAGTTTTGTCCAAATTGGATCAGTGCCCATCTCCAGAGAGCACTCCCAACAAATTCTCCTGGCAAACAGAACATAATATTCCTAATAGGACAATTTTGTACTTAATAAACATGTATAAAAATAAAATCATGTTTGAACATTCCATTTTGAGTCCCTGGGAGTCTCCAGAGTTTCAGTGTCAAAGGTATCATTCGCAGTTAAGTCATAAGGTATGATTGTGTGACATCTTTTTATTACTAAAGCTCAACATATTAAGAGTCTAAAAGTTTTCTATTTAAAAACTGCAGGCGTTATCCAGTTTTGTTCCCTTCCTTGTCCCAGAAGAGAGGTTATAGGTGGATCCTTAAAAATTATACAAAATCATAATGAGAGTTCTTTTGCCCTTTCAGAAAGGGGATGTGAGGAAACAAACAGAAAGGCTGCCTTTCCTGAAAAGGGTGCACACATCTCAGAGCAAGGCAAGCCATGTAGTTCTGCTATCCAAGGAGGAACTCGATTTCAGGGGGTCCTCACTCCCTGTCCATGCCACGGAGCTATGCTTATGACAGTTGAGGTAGTGCTGGGCAGGGGTAGGGTAGAAGATCCATTTACCACGCACCCCTTTAACTGTGGCAGATTAACATACAGACAAAAGGGGCAGTTGCCCCATTTTTTTTTAAAAAGTGTTATGCCATTCTTACTTTAAAATTAAGTTAGGCATCATAAATATTAAGCATGAATAGTTTTTTTAAGCATAAGGACTTTACGTCACATTAATATATAGGCAGACGGTGGCTTGTGACAATGGTGTCCCAGGGCCCCATTTGTTCTTAATCCAACCCTGGCCTTTAATGATCTTGAGGAGCTAATTGCCCCAAGGTATCACTGATGGCAAAATGTTTATAGGATTTGAGGTAAGATCAGAAACTTTATGGATAGTGAGCACATCCAGTCATAATAATGTCATAGTGGTCTCCATCCAGGATACACATGACGGTCCTAGACAATGCAGTATGGGAAGGTGGAGGGCAGCGATCTGTGGGGAAGGAACAAGTTCTGAGCTATCGAGAAAAACTAGATGTGCACAAGTCCATGGGTCTGGATTTAATGCACACCAGTGTACTAAGGGAATTGGCAGAGGTCATTGCTGAACCTTTGGCCATTGTCCTTGAAGACTCTTGGAGATCAGGGGAGATACCGGATGACTGGAAGAAGGCAAACGGAGTGCCCACCTTTAAAAAAGGAAAGAAGGACAATCCAGGGAACTATAGACCCATCAGCCTTACCTCAATCCCTGGGAAAATAATGGAAGGAATCCTCAAGGAATCCGTTTTGGAGCACTTGGAAGAGGGGAAAGCGATCAAAAGTAGCCAATATGGATTCATCAGGGGCAAGTCCTGCCTCACCAATCTGATTAGCTTCTATGACAAGGTAACAACCTCTGTGGACATGGGGAAGTCAGTGGATGCGATATACCTTGACTTCAGCAAGGCTTTTGATATGGTCTCCCACAACCTTCTTATCCATAAGTTAAGGAAATCTGGATTGGATCCTTGGACTATAAGATGGATAGAAAGCTGGCTTGATGGTCGGGCCCAACAGGTAGTGGTCAATGGCTTAATATCTAGATGGCGGTCTGTTTTCAAGCAGAGTGCCGCAAGGCTCAGTTCTGGGGCCGGTGTTAGTCAACATCTTTATGAATGACCTGGATGAGGGACTGGACTGTACCTTCAGCAAGTTTGCAGATGACACAAAACTAAGGGGAGAGGTAGATTCCTTGGAGGGTAGAGAGAGAATCCAGAGGGACCTGGATAAATTGGAGGACTGGGCCAAAAGAAATCTGATGCCGTTCAATAAGGAGAAGTGTAGAGTCCTGCACCTGGGGCGGAAGAATCCCAAGCATTGTTACAGGCTGGGGACCGACTGGCTCAGCAGCAGTACGATGGAAAGGGACCTAGGGGTTATGGTGGATGAAAGGCTGGATATGAGCAAAGAGTGTGCCCTTGTAGCCGAGAAGGCTAACAGCATACTAGGGTACATTAGCAGAGCATTTCGAGCAGATCTAGAGAAGTAGTTATTCCTCTTTATTCGGCACTGGTGAGGCCACATCTGGAATATTGTGTTCAGTTTTGGGCCCCCCACTATAAAAAGGATGTGGATTTGCTGGAGCAGGTTCAGTGAAGGGCAACAAAAATGATTAAGGGCCTGGACCACAAGACGTATGAAGATAGGCTGAGGGATTTGGGCTTGTTTAGTTTACAGAAGAGAGGGCTTAGAGGTGATTTAATAGCAGCCTTCAACTTCCTGAAGGGCAGCTCTAATAAGGAGGGTGAGAAACTGTTCTCGGTGGTGTCAGATGGCAGAACAAGGACTAATGGTCTGAAGTTGAAGAGGGAGAGGTGTAGGTTAGATATTAGGAAAAACTATTTCACCAGGCGGGTGGTGAAGCATCGGAATGTGTTGCTTAGAGAGGTGGTAGATTCTGCATCCCTTGAGGTTTTTAAGTCCTGGCTGGACGAGGTCCTGGCTGGGATGACTTAGTTGGGGTTGATCCTGCTTGAAGCAGGGGGCTGGCCTAGATGACCTCCTGAGGTCCCTTCCAGCCCTGTGATTCTGTGATACTGGGGTAAATGGATCACACTGATCCTCCAAGAACTATTACAGTATGCTACTATAAAGAGAGGTTTCAAACATGCCACAGATGGTCATGCACCTTTTTTTGATGAGTATCAGTACAATATTGATCGCTCCTCCATTATGGGTTCCTTTTCCTGATCATTTATGAAAGTTAGAGTGGGCCTAACAGCCTATTGGAGATCTTAAAGACAAGTAGTGTCTCAGTTCTCACAGATTTAGTGGTTTCCTCAGAAAGAGAGAAGTGCATTTATGATAACCACACTACTGTACATTACCAGTCTTCATAACTGTTTCTAAAGACTGCACATTGGGAACTGCTGCATGTTATTGTGCAGCCTGATGTCGGGCTAATTCTTGTTGCTTGCATATCAGAGTAAGAGCAAAAGAACATCCATACTGGATAAGACCAAAGGTCCATATAATCCAGTATTCTGTCTTCTGACAGTGATCAATGCCAGGTGCTCCAGAGGGCACGAACAGAACAGATAATCATCAAGTGATTCCTTTCCTGCCATCCATCTCCAGCTTCTGACTAACATAAGCTAGGAACACCATTGCTACCCATCCTTGCTAGTAGCTATTGATGGACCTACCTTCTGTGAATGTATCTAGTTCTTTTTTTAAACTCTGTTAGTCTTGTCCTTCACTGTCCTCTGACGAGGAGTTCTACAGGCTGACTGCATTGGGTGAACAATTACTTCCTTTTGTTTTCAACCTGTTACCTAACAATTTCATTTGTTGACTCACAATGCTTGTGTTATGAGGAAGTAAATTGTTCTTTATTCACTTTCTCTATACTGGTCATGATTGTATAGACCTCTAACAGATTTCCCCTTAATCATCTCTTTTTTTCCCAAGCTAAGAAGTCCCACTCTTATTAATCCCTCCTCATACGGCAACCATTCCAAACCCCATGTCTTTTATTTTTTCTTGCCATTTTCTGAACCTTTTTTGGTTCCAGTAGGTCTTATTTGAGATGAGGCGGCCAAATCTGCATGCAATATTCAAGATGTTGGTGTATCATAGATTTATATAGAGGCAATAAGGTACTGTCTTGTTACTATCCCTTTTATAAATGATCCCTAACATTCTGTTTGCTCTTTTGACTGCCACTGCACCTTTCGTGGCTGTTTATAGAGGCCTATCCACAAAGATCTCTCTCATCAGTGGCAACAGCTAATTTAGTACCAATTATTTTAGATATATAGTTGGGATAATGTTTTCCAATGTGCCAACCAAGATGACTGGGCAACAAAATGGCAGATCAATTTTAATGTTGATAAATGCAAAGTAATGGAGATTGTGGAAAATATAATCTTAAATATACATAAAAAATGAGAGACTACATTAGCTATTACCTACTGAGAGATTCTGGAGTCATAAAATGGCTACTCACTGTCCTTAAAGTGCTGTTTTCAGTGTAGGGGGGCAGGGACAAGCAGTGTAGATGAGGTTCATTCAAAAGGAATTCCCACTTTTGAAAACACCCTTCTTCCTCATATTTTTCAGGAAGAAAGGTTCTTTCAAAAACAGGGTTTGTTTCCAAAGGAACTCTGTCTATGCTGCTTGCTTTTTTTTTTTCGCTGAAAACAGCACTTCCAGAACAGCAAGTGGCTGCCATTATGCAAATGAGGTATGCAATATGTAAATCAGTGCCTCATTTGCATTTCTGATTGGCCATATTTGCATTTTCCTCTTGAAAGGGGAATGTAGCATAGATGCTACCTTTTGTGTAGCAGTGTTATTTTGAAATAAGCTATTCTAGAATAGCTTATTTTGAAATAAGGTTGCTCTGTAGACATGCCTTCAGGGAATATACTTCAAAATGAAAGCCAACATTTGCACACTGCTACACTTCTTCTCTGAATCTTTGGCAGATAGGGAGTACCCAGCTCTGGTGGAGGCTTCCATCTCCCTGTTCTGGAATAACAGAACCAAGAAATGCTGCTTCAAATTCTTTAAACTCACCAGCACTCCAGAGCTGCCATATCCAAGAGTACTTGAAAATACCTGGTTTTATATAACACTTCACGCTTGTCTCTCCTTGCTGTTGAAAAAAGTTCAAGATGAGCTCCAGTATTGTGTAAATCCAGGCATCATTATTTGCTTAAAATAAATAAGGCACTTGCCTGTATTTTTCTGAGTGCTAAATAACTCTACTGGAATCAGGCTTCTACTCAGCTCCTTCTGGTCTGAAAGCCCCTGTGATCCTTCTCCCCCAAGAGAACTGAATATCCAGTCTTATTCCTCTCACCCATCAGGATATCTCCTAGTACTCATATCTATTTTGCAACTTTAAAGCAGAAATACTTCCAGCTTGATTCCTTTACTTTCACTCACTCAGCTGTCCTTGAGTAGGTGAGAACCAAGTGTGCTTTGCACTGTACAGCTACCTTCTTTTAGAAAGAATGAGATACAGTAACTTCTGTATTTTGAAAATGTTGTTCACATTAATCAAGGAATTTAGATTAATTGAAACAATTTAATGTCTGTTTAGATAAAAGTAATACAAGCATTAATACTACATGACTATTTTATTTTTCATACCCATTATGAAAATGAGCATTTAACATGTTCACGAAGGTATGGTAAAGGCATTGGAAGAAATGAAGAAGGAGGTAGAAATAAATCTTACTCTCATTACAGTGATATTACTCTAACATTAACTACACTAGTGTTTTCCCAGCAGGTTCTTTTCCACGTGCAGAATGTATTACAGGAAAAAATGTCCTGCAATCAGCCAGCTATATTTTCTTTGTTCATATTCCAAGCTGTTGACAGATACTGTGGATTTCTGAAGCTGATGATATTCTGGAAAATAAATGAGTGTCATTACAGAGCAATGTTAGCATCTTCACATAACAAGGATACTCTTTTTTTTAAAGCACCAGGATATCATTTTTTAATTCGTTCCAAGTCTCCGTGATTCCATCAACACCACAGAGGTCTACATAAGCATAATATAAACTGTGCACAAGCTAGAGCAAAATACTTCTACCAAAAAACAAAAACCAACCAAAACCTATTTTAAAACATCCAGGTCACTAGACTACCTCCTACCCAATAGAAATGACAAAATGAATTTAATCCTTGTGTTCCCCAGTCATTGTTTGAGGTAATTTCACCTGTTTTTTCCTCCTCCTGTACTCCATACCAAGAGATCCTAGTCAGGTCTGAGATCTCCAGCTGTCATCTGTCTCTTGTAAGGGACACTTGTCCCACTCACTTTTTGACTATTTCCATCTAAAGTTCTTTCTTTGTGTTGATCTCTTGTGGCTGGGAGGGAGTCTATGCAAGCCTTCTCAGGGGCTGTTACCTCTCTAGAGGAACTTCCAAGCTAAGCAATTCACTCTAATCTCCTTCCCCGCCAACTACCCTGCAACACTGTAGTTCTTGGAGGATTTGCAGTAACACTCCAACTGGAGTTGCATACAATCCCTAGCCCAACATAGTACATAATGTATTAAGGTACTGCATGGGATTGTAGTATCTGTGACCAGGGCTATCTGGAGGGAGAGGTAGGGCCTGGAGCAAACCCCCACCAGTGCCCTGTGCTCAGGACGTCTCTCCCTCAGTGCCCCCAAGCCCTGCCCCTCCCCTGTGCCACCCCGATTCCCTCCCCCAGCAACAGAGCTGGGGCATTACCTGGGGCTGAGGCTGGGGCTTGCACACAGTGGTAGTGGCAGGAGCAGCAGTCTGCCCCACTCGTGTCCGACTGAGGGGGCGGGGGAGAGAAGAAAATTAGGCTTCATGGCTCCCTTCCTTGCCCCATGATAACCCCAGCAAGCCAATGCGTTCCTGGCCTGCTGTGGAGAAGCAAATCACAGTGGTCTGGGAGGGCAGCGGAGCGAAGGAGGCTGTTGCTCCTGTTGCTTGCGTAGTGATGACAGGGAGGAAGTAGCGTGACCCCCTGCTGCTGCTGCTGCTGCTGCTGCTGCTGCATAGAACCTTCAGCCCCAGGTAGTCCTCAGAGAATCCTAGAGTTGGAAGGAACCTCAGGAGGTCATCTAGTCCAGCCCCCTGCTTCAAGCAGGATCAACCCCAACTAAGTCATCCCAGCCAGGACCTTGTCAAGCAGGGACTTAAAAACCTCTAGGGATGGAGAATCCACCATATTTACAGGCAATGTATTCCAGTGTTTCACCGCCCTCTTGGTGAAGTAGTTTTTCCTAATATCCAACCCACACCTCTTCCTTTTTAACTTCAGACCATTGCTCTTTGTTCTGCCATCTGTCACCACTGAGAACACTTTCTCACCATCCTGTTTAGAGCGCCCCTTCAGGAAGTTGAAGGCTGCTACTAAATCACCCCTAAGTCTTCTCTTCTGTAAACTAAACAAGCCCAAATCCCTCAGCCTATCCTCATAGGTCTTGTGCTCCAGCCCCGTAATTATTTTCACTGCCCTCCACTGAACCTGCTCCAGCACATCCACATCCTGTTTATACCGGGGTGGAGGGGCAAAACTGGACACAATATTCCAGATGGGGCCTCACCAGTGCCGAGTACAGGGAAACAACCACTTCTCGAGATCTGCTTGAAATGCTCTTCCTAATGCACCCTAATATGCTGTTAAACTAGTTGGCTACAAGGGTACACTGTTTACTCATATCCAGCTTTTCATCCACCATAACCCCTAGGTCCTTTTTCGCTGTACTGTTGCTTAGCCAGTTGGTCCCCAGCCTATAACAATGCTTGGGATTCTTCCACCGCAGGTGCAGGACTCTACACTTCTCCTTATTGAACCACATCAGATCTCTTTTGGCCCAATCCTCCCATTTTTCCAAGTCACTCTGGATTCTATCTCTATCCTCCAATGTATCTACCTCTCCCACTAGCTTCGTGTCACCCACAAACTTGCTGAGGGTGTAATCCAGTCCCTCATCCAGGTCATTAATGAAGATGTTGAACAACATCAGCCTTGGGGCACTCCACTCGAAACCGACTGTCATGCAGATATTGAGCCATTGACCACTGCCTGTTGGGCCTGACTGTCAAGTCAGCTTTCTATCCATCTTATAGCCCATGGATCCAACTTCCTCAACTTAGGGGCAAGAATGTTGTGGGAGACTGTATCAAAGTCTATGAGGGGAGGCTGAGGGATTTGGGCTTTGTCCCATAACTGCAGAGTGATATGTTCCCGCCAGTCTGGGCTTGTTTCATAGTACCAGAACTGGCACGTCACTGTGTACACAGCATTGAGAACAGCTAGCATCTCCCATCACAAGAGAAAAATTTACTCAGATCAGCTTTTGGAGGCTGTGGGCAGAGAGAAGACAAATATTAAGCCAGTAATAGCTTGGTGTGATGTCAGGTTTTTTTGGTGAAACTGAATCTAGTGGTTCGTATCACTCTTTTCCTCTTTACCACCGTGTCAAAAGGGCTCTGTAAACTGAATTATGTGGTAAATGTGGTTGCTCTGTTTTCCATATTTGGGGGATACCACAAGGCTGATTACTCATAAATCAAAACCACAAGAAAAAGGAATTCAATCTCCCAGACCATTCCTTTTAGGTCAGTAGATGGAAGAATCACACATAAGCTATGTGTGTGGGAAGTGGCCTTTTCTAACATGAAAGAGAAATTTTTTTATCTGAATTATACAGCTCAGAAAATGTGAGATTGTTTGTTTGGCCCTTACAGGGAAAGAGGAGTATTGGATTTGTTCACTGCTTGCTTTGTATCTGTGTATGCTTCTTGGTGAGCATTCCATTCACAGTGATCGTTTTCTCTGTAAAATAAGCAGTTTACATCTAAATAATGGAGCAACAGTATTTGCTCAGCAATGAGTTATGTATACTGGAGAGTCCACAACAGAGAAAGTGTGATGCCCTAAGATGCAAACCCTCATCTTAAAAAAGGATCAGGCAATTTCCATTCAACTGGCTATAAAATAAAAAGATTATGAAAGTTCTCTAAATGCACTAAAGGATTAAGAATGTGAAAAAGAGCTTGGATCCAAGAGTTTGGAAGAGATCAGCAATACATACTAATATAAAAATCTGCTGGAGCTGGATGTAAAATAAGCTCAGAAACTGACTGGGACTGGTCTCAATAGAGTTGAGTATGTTGGTTGGACTCATGTAAACTGTGCATATAAAGGCTTCTCTTTTTTTTTTTTCCCCCCGCTGTGTGCTTTTTGTTTTTACCATGGTCCACTGGATATAAAAGACATTTTGCCGTTTTATAAGAGAAGGCTGTTGATGTAGCCTGAGAAGATATTTTCTTAAAAATGAGATAAAACAATTTTTATTTTCTTTCAGTTTCTGACTTAATGACTACACAGCACCATCTAGAGACATCGGAAGCATTAACAGGTCCTTTGCCAGATCTCTCATTCAGCCAAAAACATAATTTTATCACAAACCTATGGACTGGTCTAATTTGAAAGCATTGGGTGTAAGTAACTTACAAATGTAATCTAGATGAGAAACTCCTTCTCACACAGATTGTCATTGTGTGTGGATTTCCGTTCGCTTCTTTCTCATGTTAATTCAGTATTTTATGGAGAGTCTCAGTTGTTCAGATACTTGCTGTAGTGTTATAAATTCATAGAACACTAGAACTGGAAGGAACCTCGAGGTCATCGAGTCCAGTTCCCTGCCCTATTGGCAGGACCAAACACCATCTTGGTCATCCCCAATAGGTGTCTGTCTCACCTGTTCTTAAATATCTCCAGCAATGAAGATTCCACAACCTCCCTAAATAACTTATTCCAGTGTTTTAACCATCCTAACAGGAAGCTTTTCCTGATGTCCAGTCTAAGCCTCCCTTGCTGCAGTTTAAACCCATTGCTCTTTGTCCTATCCTCAGAGGCCAAGGAGAACAATTTTTTTTCTCCCTCCTCCTTGTAACCCTCTTTGAGGTACTTTGAAAACCACTATCATGTCCCCTCTAAGTCTTCTCTTTTCTAAACTAAACAAGCCCAGTTCTTTCAGTCTTCCCTCATCGTTCATGTTCTCTAGACCTTTAATCATTCTTGTTGCTCTTCTCTGGACCTTTTCCAATTTCTCCACATCTTTCTTGAAATGTGGTGCCCAGCACTGGACACAATACTCCAACTGAGGTCTAATGAGCACTGAGTAGAGCAGAATGACTTCTCGTGTCTTGCTCACAACCCTGTTAATACATCCCAGAATGACATTTGCTTTTTTGGCAACAGCATCACACTGTTGACTCATATTTAGCTAGTTGTCCACTATGACCCCCAAGTCCCTTTCTGCAGTACTCCTTCCTAGACAGTCGCTTCCCATTCTATATAAAACTATGGTACGCCCACATCTCGAGTACTGCGTGCAGATGTGGTCTCCTCACCTCAAAAAAGATATATTGGCATTAGAAAAGGTTCAGAAAAGGGCGACTAAGATGATTAGGGGCTTGGAAAGGGTCCCATATGGGGAGAGGCTAGAGAGACTGGGACTTTTCAGTTTGGAAAAGAGGCGATTGAGGGGCGATATGATAGAGGTATATAAAATCATGAATGGTGTGGAGAAAGTGAATATAGAAAAATTATTTACCTTTTCCCATAATACAAGAACTAGGGGACACCAAATGAAATTGATGGGTAGTAGGTTCAAAACTAATAAAAGGAAATTTTTCTTCACACAGCGCACAGTCAACCTGTGGAACTCCTTGCCCGAGGAGGCTGTGAAGGCCAGGACTCTATTAGGGTTTAAAAAAGAGCTTGATAAATTTTTGCAGGTCAGGTCCATAAATGGCTATTAGCCAGGGATAAAGTATGGTGCCCTAGCCTTCATAACAAGGGCAGGAGATGGATGGCAGGAGATAAATCACTTGTCTTCTGTTCTCCTTCTCTGGGGCACCTGGCATTGGCCACCGTCGGCAGATGGGATGCTGGGCTTGATGGACCTTTGGTCTGACCCAGTATGGCCATTCTTATGTTCTTATGTTCTTATGTTCTTATTCTACATGTATGAAGCTGATTGTTCCTAAGTGGAGTACTTTGCATTTGTCTTTATTAAACTTCATCCTGTTTACCTCAGACCATTTCTCCAGTTTGTCCAGATCATTCTGAATTATGAGCCTATCCTTCAAAGCAGTCACAACCCCTCCCAACTTGGTATCATCTGCAAACTTAATAAGCGTACTCTCTGTGCTAATATCTAAATCAGTGATGAAGATATTGAATAGAACTGATCCCTGCAGAATCCCACTTGTTATGCCCTTGCAGTGTGACTGTGAACAATTGATAACTACTTTCCGAGAAGTTATCCAGACAGTTATGCACCCACCTTATGGTGGCTCCATCTATGTTATATTTGCTTAGTTGTTGATAAGAAGATCATGCCAGACAATGTCAAATGCCTTTCTAAAGTCTATGTACATCACATCCACTGCTTCTCCCTTATCCACAATACTTGTTATCCTGTCAAAAAAAAGCTATCTCATTGTTCTGGCATGATCTTGTTCTTTACACATCCATGCTGGCTGTTACCTATCAGCTTATTTTCATCCAGATGTTTGCAGATGAATTCTTTAATTATTTGCTCTATTATCTTTCCCAGCACAGAAGTTAAACTGACTGATCTCTAGTTTCCTGGGTTGTTCTATTGTCCTATTTTATAGATGGGCACTATGTTCGGCTTTCTCCAGTCTTCTGGAATTTCTCCTGACTTCTAGGACTTTTCAAAGATGATAGCTAAAGTCTCGGAAACCTCCTGTATCAGCTCCTTAAATATCTAGGATGAAGTATTAGAAGTATCTCTAACCCCTCTACTTTACTTTGTCATGCCACTGACACATCCAGTAGTCCAGTTTCTCCACCAATTACACTTGGTTGCCTTTTGTGCTGTGTCCTCCCAAGTGATGCCAATGTATTTAGTATCTTTCGTCACTCTCTTCTGTATTCCTTTGCCTTCCTCGCTTTCTCTTTCTTCCCTCAGGTAGCATGTCTCCCCGTTCCATAAATTGTACATGTCCCTTCATTTGATGTTTTTAATGTCTTATACTATCAGCTCCCTTTCTCCTGCATTTTTATGTTTGTTTTGTCTGCCCATGAAATGTACAAAATCATCCTCAGCCATCTGTGATGGGCAGCCTCCAGTCTGGTTTTGTTAGCAAAGTTGCTGCTCTATGCAGTAGCACAGTTAGTAAAATTTCACGGTACCTGCTGATCTTCATCTTGGTATAGAGACCTGTTTTGACCAGGTATTCATTCCTTCTCCTGATCTCATATTCATATGTGTGTCGTGAAACCCCAGAGAGCAAAACTGCTCTGTTTGATTTCTTTTATATGCCTTTTGTGTCCAGCTTTCTACTTTAATCTTAGTTTTTCTCTCTATTTGCTTTCAATCGAAGTTTTGCTGCTTCCAGTTTTACCTCTGATGGAAAGGCAGTCATTCCTTTCCAAACCATAATTACAAAAGTAATGTCCTTGTCAAAGTCAGGGTCATGTAATTGGTCTCCACTAATTCCTTTTACCGTGTTGACGATGCCTTTGGCTGCCCATTTCATCGCTCTGGTGCTGCTTGTTCAGAAACGAGGGGTGATAATATGGATCTCTGAAAAACTCCAGTCACAATATCGCACCATCCACTCAGGCCTATATTCCATTGTACTGAAGATGTACTTTCATCATATAAAGTCTTCATTGTGATCATCAGTTTTCCTGGTAGCTTCTAACAGCATTTCACAGTGTCTGTGAACATTTTAAAATTCTTTCTTGATTTAAGGTTTTGATGAGGGTTTTTTTTTCCGTTTGTTTTGGTTTTTTTCTTTTTTCAAAAATCTGTTGACAGTGAATATTTGCAATATGATCTACCTGTTCATCTTGAACTACTATGTGTACTACCTTTTTCACTCTATTCAACATTAGGTTAACTAGGACTGATGTGTTAAAAGCAGCCTCAGATGATGATCCAGCATATATTGTTCCAGCCACAGGGCCATTCAACGTTTTAAAATGACCTGGGAAAACATGTCAACAATGAGGTGGCATAGTTTGCAGATAACTTCAAATTAGTAAATCCAAAGCTGGCTGCAAAGATTTTACAACGGAATTTCACAATATGGGATGACTGGGCAACAAAATGGTTTATGAAATTGGATATTGATAAATCTGAAGTAATGTAGTATTCTCTACCAACTCATGCAGTATGAATGTGTTATATAACACAATATGTGAGTGCAACAAAGGGTCCTGTGGCACCTTATATACTGACACAGATATGCTGTCGACAGAGTGGCTGGACTGCCTGGTCGCTCTCTTGACAAAAAGGCCGCTCAGTGATCTCGAAATCCTGTTTGTCAGCCAAAGGCCCCCGGGTGTCCCCATTGCTTTTTTGTTAACAGATTCTGTCCTAGAAAGGTGTTCTGCCTTGTCAGGGAGAGGCACAAGTCTGTCAACCAGAGCGCTGCATTCTGTCAATTTACTGTTGACTGAATGCATTTTTCATGTGGATGCTCCACGCCCTTCTACATCATAGAAGAAGTCTGCTGCATGCAAATGTGTCCAAGTTTTCAAGACCACTCTTAGAAAAGCAGATGCGTTCTGCCAATGTTCCTGATATACCTTGTACCGCGATGCAGAAAGGATTTCCTCACATTTGCCCCATGTGGACGGGCTGAATGTTGGGAAAACCACTCCCGACTGAGCTGTCAGCACAAGATCTTCAAATTGTGGTGCGCAGTTTGCATATTTTTTGCTGACAGTTCCCCACAGTCTCGACACTGCCTTAGTTTCTATGTTTTAAAGGACTCATTTTTGATTTTTAGATCATTCAACATCTTTTGGGTAAACTAAAGAAGTCTCTTGCTATTCTTCCTATCTTTCAGAAGGGCTATGGTAATGTGGCACGTTGAAATATGCTAATGAGGCACTTCCAAGAATATGCAGCACCTCATTAGCATAATGGCAGCCGCACAGGCTTCAAAACAGCTGGTTTTGAAATGCATGCTGCCTGTATAGCTGGGAGACTTTAAAAACTGTCCCCTGATTTCAAAAGCCCCTTCTTCCCATCTGGTTTTGGAAAATGTAACTAAAATTTACTTATAGTTAAAATGCTGATTATTTGAGAGTTCTGGAGGATAGAATGCCAGACATTGAAAGAGTTTAGGGTACTTTTCTTGTATTTCTAATTTACAACAGCAGGTTTTAATCTAAAGAGTTGAATTCTGGCGACCGTGGCTGTGGCTACACTAGCCCCCACCTTTGGGAAGGAGCATGCTAGTGAGCCACTTTGGCAGATGCTAATGGGGCACTTCCACGAATATGAGGTGCCTCATTAGCATAATAGTGGCCACATGCATTTCAAAAGTGACGCTTTTGAAACAGACGCCACCTGTATAGATGGGGGCCTTTCGAAAGGACCTCCCAGACTTTGAAAGCCCCTTCCCAAAACCAAATGGGAAGCAGGGGCTTTCAAAATCAGGGGTCCTTTCAAAAGGTCCCCATCTACATGGAGGGCATGCGTTTCAAAAGTGGCACTTTCAAAACATGCGTGGCCACCATTATGCTAATGAGGCAATGCATATTCATGGCAAAGTCCCATTAGCATCTGCCGAAGTGGCTCAATAACATGCCCTTTCCAAAAGGCAGAGGCTATTGTAACCATGGCCCATAAGCATAATCTTTATCCTATTTACTATTATAATTTGTCATAGCTGAGACATACTGCTGATATCTGGGAAGGATTAGAATGGTAATTACTAAAAGGTAATACTTTGGCATCAGGCTTTTTAAAATATCTTTCCAGCATTTACTTTAAATATCTAGAGGTCATTAATATAAGAAAGGAAATAGTGTATTTTGTCAGTCATTTTCTTCCAATTTCCAAACTCTCTCACATTGTGCTTAAAACTGAAATTCTCATTTAATAAATTTCAATGGCCGCTATTGGAAACTATCAAAGATTTTATTTCTTAATACCCTGAGGTGTGTTCAGAATCCTTTAGAAAGTGTTTGACCCAACATTAATTACATCTGCTTTGTTGAAACATGTTTGGAATTAATAAGCATTTGACTCCAATACAGCTTCAGAAGCATAAGACTGTGTGCACTCTGTTCTTAGGAGCACAACAATGCATGGTTTCCTATTTCATTTCAACAGAAAACCTACGTGAGCTTTTTCACTTCTATGATTTACATTTCTTCTTCATCATCATCATCAGTAACCGTGGGATCAGTGCCCGTTGGTGTCTGTCTGATGCCTCTCTCACTATTTCTTTCCATCTTTCCCTGGCCATTGTGGAGCGGCTTAGTTTCTGTAGACTAGCTCCATACCAATCTACTAGATCATCTATCTATTCTCTGTGGGGTCTGCCTCTCCTGTTTGAACCATCCATTATGCCGAATACCAGGGTCTTTATTTTTCGTTCGTTGTTCATTCTGCACATATGCCCAAATAGTTGTAGCTTCCATTTTATAACCTTCTGCAGCAGGTTCTCTTTCGGCTGTATCTTTCTATATAATTCCTCATTGGTGACCTTCTGCATCCATCCTATTCTCAGAATCTTTCTATAACAACTCCCTTTCGAACGCCAATATTCTTCTTCTTTTCTAATCTTTCATCATCACCCATGTCTCACATCCAAACAACATGCTGCTGAATACACACGTTTTCAAGATGCTCAGGTTCGTTCCTAAGCTAATTGCTTTGCTTTTCCAGATCTTATCCATAGCCTTCAAACTTTCTCTTGCTTTCACTATTCTAGTTGCTATTTCCTTTTTACAGTCTAGGTCATATATTATGTTGCTCCCCAGATACGTGAACTTCTCTACATTCTCTAGTTCAATCCCATTGACAGTGATTTTCCTTCCTATTTCCTTATCTCCAAATATCATTGTTTTTGTTTTATCGATGTTTGTCATCAGTCCGTACCACTTCCCTTCCTCATTTAGTACCTGCACCATTTTTGCTAGCTTCTCTTCATCTTCCTCAATGATAACTGTGTCATCTGCGAACCTCCAGTTGTTAATTCTTATCCTGTGCAAGGACATCCCTTCTGCCTCTTCCTTGATCTTGTCCATTGCACTCTCTAGAGGTGCGATGAAGATATTCGGCGATATCAGATATCCTTGTCTCGTACCTCTACTCATTCTAAATCAACTTCCCAACTCTGTGCATGTTCTCACAGCTGCTTCTGTGTTGTCACTGATATCCTTCAACAGCCATATCAGCCTGCTATCCACGCCATACAACTCCAATGCTGCCCAAGTCACTTTTTGATCTATACTGTCAAATGCCTTCTTGCTTCATGGATTTTCAGTGTAGATGTTGTTGTTCATTCATCAAACTTTCTCCACGATCAATCTTAGTGCCAATGTCTGCTGTATGGTACTTCTATCTTTCCAGAACCCTGCTTGCTTGTTGGCTAGATGTTCTTCTATGTGCAATCTTAGTCTTTCGGTCAGTATCATCATCAGCATCTAGCCTAGGTGACTCGTTAGGGCATTCGTTCTGTAGTTCTTGCACTCCAATGCACTCCCTTGCTTGTGTATTGTCACAAGCACGGATCTTGTCAATTCCTTACTTGCCTTCCCTTCTTTCCATGATTATATTACTTAGTCAATGTATTTCCTGAATCATACTTTCTCCGCCATATTTAATCATCTCTCCTGTGTTCTTATCATTTCCAGAGCGCCTGTTGTTGTTCAATCATTTCACTGTTCTTTCTACTCCCTCCTTCAAAACGTCAGTCTTGCTCTCAATGCTCACAGGAGATATCTCTTTCTGTTCTTCTATCAGTCTTTCTGAGACACTCGGGTCCAACTGTGCTCTGTGTAAATCGATGCAATATCTCATCCATCGCTGGACAATCTTCTCTTTTGCTCATGAGCACCTCTTCTTTGTTTCATCTTTGAGCACCACCTGGTTTGGCTGCCACTTCCTATTAATATTCCTAATAATTTTATACACCTCCCTGGTCTTACATTTATCATAATACTGTTGAAGCACAAGACTTCTCTGTGTTTAGGTGGCTAACATTCAGCTTTATTGAATTCAGTAAGGCAGCAGATGAGCCAAACTGGACACCGGTAAAATCAGGTCCAGCAAGGCTGCTTGATGCAGCTAACTCCAGTATTTTATACCCTTACACAAACATGCACAGTGTCAGAGGCAATTAGTCAGAGAATTGTAAATCATTTTCCAAAGAGAAACTGTTATCAGCCAGGAAAAACAGGTACAAACTGGATCCCCAACTCCAAACAGTTCATTAACACATTCCATAGAGCTCATCCTCCCAGCCATTCCCAAACAGGTCAAGGAAAGGACAGGCTCTTGTGTGTGTGCAGAAGCAAGGGGTGTGAAATGGCTTCTATACGAGATGTCTTCACACTGCTCCTCTAACCATTTTGCCTTATCCTTTCCAGATGCTTTCCTCACCTCATTCTATTTCACCCTATATTGCTGTTTTGCCCTCTTGGAAACATCCCTTCTGATCTTCAGCACTCTCTTCTTTAGGACCAACTTCAGTGTCTCCTGCATAGTCCCCTTCTTATTGGTCTTCTCTTCTTCCAGAGCAGCCTGCTCAATTGCCTTTTTTTCCCCACTAGGGCGATCCCTTTGTAACACCAACAAACCCAGATTGCTGGCACCAGGGATAGAACCTGTAAGCATAGGGTCTAAAGCACTGCACTCTACCACATGACCTAAAGGCCAGCTGGTTCTTAGCCAAGGCTGTAGAGCACAGACTTTACTCACCCCAGATGAGGTCTCAGTGCCTCTGGGTACTACACTTGCAACTCTTACTTAGGTCTTTCTCTGTGTCCACATTCCTAACCTTCTCTTTGAGTGCTGCTCTGTATGCATCCCTATTTCTTCCTCACCTCACCTCGCCATGTCTCTTCTTTTCTTAAACGGTGTCTTATATTTTCTCTTGAGTTTCAGCTTGATGTTTGCGATCACTAGACTGGGGTCCAAGTCTATATCCACTGCTTAGAAAGTTCAGCACTGCTGTACTGATGTTACCCATCTTCTTATCAAAATCATATCTATCATGCTCATGGACTTCGTGTCATTTGATCGCCATGTCCACTTTCTACAGTCCTCTTGTTTGGAATCTCGCACTGCAGATCACCATGTCATACTCCATAGCAAACTCTAGTAGTTTCTCACCTTGTTTGTTTATTTCTCTGTATCCAAACCTTCCTGTGACTCTCTCCCAACCTTCATTATCTGTTCCAACCTTCGCATTCCAATCTCCTCCAGCATCTTTGTCACGTCTTTATAGAACAGCTTGATCTCTTCCTCTGCACTGTCCGCCATGGGTTCATAGACCTGAATGACCAAGATGTTGAATGGTTTTGCTTTTGAATCTTGCCGCCATCATTCATGCACTCACTTTGGTTTGTATGCTAGCAATGCTTCTCTAGCTCTTTTGCTAAGAAGGAATCCGACTCCTGACTCATGCTTCATTTCATTCCCTGTCCAAATGACTTCACAACCCGAATCTCTCCCAATGCCATCCAACACATCTCCGCCAGTATATCACACTGGTATCTTTCCATCTCCGTCCAAAGCAGCTCTAATTTGTTTTGTCTAATTTGAACTAAAGTTGCCATCTGTTAAATGCAAGTACCATTAAATTTGTAGAAACATGGTGCTTATTAGAATTTTTAAGTAACTAGAGTTTAGATTAAAATTTAAAATATCAGTATAACATGATGTTCAGGTGGATTTTCCTGTATCTGTGACATGGCTTTTATTGACAGTCCAGCAGACTACGTTTTCATTTTGCCGTCCACAGGTAAGACATCAGTGTTCACTCATGCAATATAGGTAATATTTTAAACATGCATCATTGGGGTGCATGTTCTTCAACCTCAACCACATGTAAGTTCTGCTGAGATTGGGGTAGAAGGAGAGAATCCTTGGTTGCATGGTGTTGAGTGGTACTGCATCTATTCTGAATCATTATTGTGACCCCACCCCTCTCCATGCGGGACTGTGGCAAGTGAATCTACCGAGGCAATACCTATTCCTTTGTAGGCACACTTCATCCCATCCTGCAAACTCTGGATATAGAAGGTCCCTACAGAACTGAAAGTTATAACACCCAAACCCTGTCACAGGGCCTCACAATTTTTGCTCCCCAGCTGCAGAGAAGGGAGCAGGATTTGTCATAAAAAGAAATGACTATACACAGTGGCCAGCTCAAGGCAAAATGAAAGATGATTATAGATAGAAAAGACAAATGGCATTTTATCTTATACAGGCAGGGCTGAATTTCCTCTTCTGGAGCAGGGGCTGTTAAGTTTTTGTGGGGCCACTTAGGCTTTAGGGGGGAGGGGTCCAGTGTACAGGAAGGGGCTGCAGGTTGAGGCGGGTGTGGGAAATGGTGAGGGCTCTGACTAGTGGTGCACACTCTGGGGCAGGGCTGGTAATTTTGGGATGAAGAAGATGGTGCCAGGCTGATACCAAAGGGTTTGGAGTGTGGGAGAAGGCTCAGGTCAGGAGTATGGGTCAGGAGTCCAGAATATGGGAGGGAAAGAGGATACAGGAGAGGGCTCATGGTTAGGGTCAGGGTATGTGAAGGAGTTAGTGTGTGGGAAGGGACTCAGCGCTGGGACAGAGGTTGGGTTGTGGGTCACTTACTTGGCACAGCTGCAGCTCCTGGGTGGTGGTGGTGGTAGGGAAGAACACATGGTTTGTTCAGCTCACACTGCCCCACACTTGCCCGCAGGCAATGGAAGCTGAATATGGATTTAAATCTGAATTTAAAAAATATTAAAATGAGAAATTTTGTGAGGGTTGAATTTGAATATGAATTCCAACTAACACGTGGTATGAACAGAGATCAATGACCTGACATATTACAAAGACTGCTTTCCTTCCTTTGATGCTCGTAATTATCTCGGGCAGAACAATTAACATCCCCCTGCCCCTCATCCCCCTCCTCCAGTCCTATGTATTTGATTTGTCAGTTTTATTGCAGTTTTTTTTTCTTTTTTTTGTTGATCCTCTGTACTTATGTCAGTCGGTATTGGAAATGAGATTGATCTAATGAAGTGGGTCTGTGCCACGAAAGCTCATCACCGAATAAATCATTTTGTTAGTCTTCAAAGTGCTACATTTCTGCTGGTTTTGTTGGAGTACAAACTAACACGGCTACCTCTCTGTTACTAGATATAACCAGAACATTTTTTATTGTTCCCTACCGATCTAATGTAGAGTTTTACACTGGAGCATGTTATCAGATGTGAGTCTGGATATGCAGTAAATAAGTGCTATTAGTAAACCCATGCCAAACAGTGAGAAGGACATTCAAGTTTAAAACCCTCTTTTCAGTTGTTCATAACTTTCTGAAATATTTTTGCTTTTGGACTGAAACTTCATGTTTGGCCTTAGCTTTGGAAAACATGAGGAAAACCCAATTAAGGGAGAACATCATAAGCTAAATTTTCTTACAGTATTAATAGCTAAAGTAATTCAAACGTCTGAGCTCTAAAATTTCACATGTTGATGCATAAATTTTGAAAAATAAAGTTCTTAGTGCTAATGATAAATGCAAGGAAATGAACAATGTACAATAGGGTGCATCATCTGAGGTATTTGTAGCAATTTTCCACATCTGTGAAAGTACAAAATGGCAGCTGTTATTTCGAAATAACTAATTTAGGCTACGTCTACAATGCAGTGATCTTTGGAAAGTTCTTCTTTCTTCTGAAAGAACTTTTTGAAAAGAGTGCATCCACAGATCCAAAGAGTGATCCGCTCTTTCAAAAGAGAGTATCAACACAGGCCCCTGCTCTTTCGAAAGAATGTGTCAGGAATCAAAAAATCAGGTGCCAGGAGGACTACATTTTTGGAGGGAGTGGGGAAGGGCCTATGGAGTGTTAATACACATTTTCTTTTGAAAGAAGCTTTCAGAAGAAGGCGCTGTTCCTGAAATGGGAGTGGAAGAGAGCACCACATTTTTTTTATTTAATTTCAGAAGACTACTTTTTGTGCGTAGCTGCTCAGCTGGATATTTCAAAAGAGCGCCTTTTGAAAAATATATCAAAAGAACTTGCTAGTGTAGACGCATCCCTAGTGTCTACATAATGCAACCATTAATTCAAAATAACACTTGTCTTATTTCAAAATTGGTAAACCTCATTTCAGGAGGAATAGCCCCTATTTCAAAATAGGTGCTTTTAAGACAGGGAATAGTTCCTATTTTAAAAAAAGCCTTCGTGAGTCCAATGGCTCTATTTTAAAATAGGCTCTTTGGCTGTGTCTACGTGGGCCACTTCTTCCAGAAGTGGCATGGTCATGAGCCGTCCTGAAGATGCTAATGAGGCATGGATGTAAATTTCCCACAACTCATTAGCATATGGGCATGTGGTTTGGAGTCCAGAACCATTGTGTAAGAACACAATCTTCCGGAAGATCCCCATGAGCTGCGTGTCTGCATGTGTATTTTGGAGTCTGGAAGAGCTTCTTCCAGACTCCAAACCACGTGCCCATATGCTTCTGAGATGTGGCAAATTTACATCTGTACCTCATTAGCATCTTCAGGATGGCTCATTACCATGCCACTTCCAAAAGAAGCAGCTTGGGTAAACACATCCTAAGTGTTTAGACAATGTTTCAAAATACATCAAGTGCTGTTGTGAAGTACATTTTTATGTGTGCAGCATTATTTCAAAATAAACGAGTTTAGAATAGCTATTCTGGAATATCTTATTTTGGAATAAGGCTGTTGTGTATACATACCCTTAGACCCAGTAATTTTCAGCAAAGCCAGTTCTCACACAATGTTATCATTAATCTTGAGATATTTCATATTGTTCTTAAAAACCACAGCCTCTGGAGTCATTTAATTACACTACCATCTTCATTGTCATGTTTTAAAAACATGCTCTCTGGCTTGTGGTGAAAAACTTGAAAATATGAACTATCATCTTTGGAAAATCATGGGAGACAGGAGAGATTCCAGAAGACTAGAAAAGGGCAAATATAGTGCCCACCTATAAAAAGGGAAATAAGAATAACCCAGTAAACTACAGGCCAGTCAGCTTAACTTCAGTGCCAGGAAAGATAATGGAGCAGGTAATTAAAGAAATCATCTGCAAGCACTTGGAAGGTGGTAAGGTAATAGGAAACAGCCAGCATGGATTTGTAAAGAATAAATCTTGTCAAACTAATCTGATAGCTTTCTTTGATAGGATAATGAGCCTTGTGGATAGGGGAGAAGTGGTAGATGTGGTCTACCTAGACTTTAGTAAAGCATTTGATACGGTCTCTCATGATATTCTTATCAAAAAACTAGACAAATACAATTTAGATGAGGCTACTATAAGGTGGGTGCATAACTGGCTGGATAACCGTACCCAGAGAGTAGTTCTTAATGCTTCTCAATCCTGCTGGAAAAGTATAAAAAGTGGGATTCCGCAGGGGTCTGTGTTAGGACCGGTTCTGTTCAATGTCTTCATCAATGATTTAGATATTGGCATAGAAAGTACGCTTATTAAGTTTGCAGATGATACCAAGTTGGGAGGGGTTGCGACTACTTTGGAGGATAGGGTCATAATTCAAAATGATCTGGATAAATTGGAGAAATGGTCTGAGGTAAACAGGATGAAGTTTAATAAGGACAAATGCAAAGTGCTCCACTTGGGAAGGAACAATCAGTTTCACACATACAGAATGGGGAGAGACTGTCTAGGAATGCCTACAGCAGAAAGGGATCTAGGGATTATAGTGGACCACAAGCTAAATATGAGTCAACAGTGTGATGGTGTTGCAAAAAAAGCTAATATGCTTCTGGGATGCATTAACAGGTGTGTTGTGAACAAGACACGAGAAGTCATTCTTCTGCTCTACTCTGCGCTGGTTAGGCCTCAGCTGGAGTATTGTGTCCAGTTCCTGGCACCGCACTTCAAAAAAGATGTGGAGAAACTAGAGAGGGTCCAGAAAAGAGCGACAAGAATGATTAAAGGTCTAGAGAATGTGACCTATGAAAAAAGGTTGAAAGAATTGGGCTTGTTTAGTTTGGAAAAGAGAAGATTGAGGGGAGACATGATAGCAGTTTTCGGGTATCTAAAAGGGAGTCATAAGGAGGAAGGAGAAAACTTGTTCTTCTTGGCCTCTGAGGATAGAACAAGAGGCAATGGACTTAAACTGAAGCAAAGGTGGTTTAGGTTGGACATTAGGAAAAAGTTCCTAACTTTCAGGGCGGTCAAACAGTGGAATAAATTGCCAAGGGAGGTTGTGGAATCTCCATCGCTGGAGATATTTAACAACAGGTTAGACAGACATCTATCAGGGATGGTTTAGATAGTACTTGGTCCTGCCTCTGGGGCAGGGGGCTGGACTCGATGGCCTATCGAGGTCCCTTCCAGTCCCAGTGTTCTATGATTCTATAAACAGAGCATCTAATTTATTTTAAAAATTGTCAATTTTTTTCCAGCTTGACTTGTGCTTTTTGAACCCTGTAGTTGACAATACTCACTTCTGTTCATAGACCCACTAGTTCAGTAGAATGTTAAAGTAGTTAAAGTTACATATGCTGAGAGCTTGCAAAACTGGAGTTGAAATAACAATTTATCTTTCAGTAGGACATAGGAACCCCAGTCACGGATTGGGGCCACAGTGTAATGGTTCTGTCATGGGTGTCCGAAGACAGAAGTGAAGTGGAGAAGACTGTAGATGACCTATGCTCCATGCGAAGTACAAGTGTTAAGTGGCAGTAATGCTCTGCTGACATACAGGCTATGTCTACACTGGCACAAAATTTCGAAATGGCCATGCAAATGTCCATTTTGAAGATTACTAATGAGGTGCTGAAATGCATATTCAGTGCCTCATTAGCATGCTGCTGGCCATGGCTCTTCAAAATTGCCACTTTTCGCTCCCGTGCAGCTTGTCCAGACAGGGGTCCTTTTCAAAAGGACCTTGCCAACTTTGAAATCCCTGTCTTCCTATCAGCATGGCCATTTTGAAGTTTTGTGCCAGTGCAGAAGTAGCCATTATAAGAAAACAGACCTGTCCTTGTCACAAAGAGATTAAAGTTCCAGCTTATGAGGAAAGGCAAAAGAAATGTGGAAAAAAACAGGAAAAGGGAAGATGAAGGCCTGGACAAGATCCCATTCCCCTCCGTGACCACAAGCACACGTGCTGTTCTGTAAAAGCTTCCTGTTTGCTGCCCGAGAACAGCCACCATAGCTAGTCTTTTAGGTTATATTTTTAAACTCTGGCTGTGGCTACACTACCCCTCTCTGTCAGAACAGGCATGTTAATAAGGGATTTCAGAACATGCTAATGAGGTGCTGATGTGAATATGCAGCACCTCGTTAGTGTAATGGCAGCCACACATGATTTGAAAGTGCCACTTTTGGAACACACGCCTTCTGTATAGCCAGGGGCCTTTCAAAAGGACCCCCTGATTTCCAAAGACCCTTAGGGAGAAGGGATTTTCAAAATCAGGGGTCCTTTCAAAAGGCCCCCAGCTACACGGGTGACATGCAGTCGGAAAGCAGCACTTTCATATTGTACGCAGCCACGATTATGCTAGTCAGGAGCTGCATATTCATGTCAGCGCCTCATTACAGTCTTCCAAAATCTCTCATTAACATGCCCCTTCTGAAAGGGAGGGGTAGTCTGGCCACGGCCACAGAGTGCTTCTCAAGTCCAGATAATGGTAAATTCTTCTTAAATCCAAGTGTGCAGTTAATCTTGTTAGGCAGACATCTCTGACTGTGTCAATAAGAAAAATGTACACGTCACAGCCACTGGAAATAGGAAGTGCCTTTGTGTCATCTAGTTTTGAAAACAGGCGCGTATATACTCAGCTGGTGCGGTATGTGTGCATCACAAGTGTAATACCACCCATGGATGCTGAATTTTTAACTTCTTTGTCATGGAACCTTCTTGGGTTTAACAACCTTCCATGTGGGAAACTTTTTCCATGTGAGATTGACCTGAATAATGGCACATCAATTATAAGAAATGTTTAGATCTAATCATTTTTATAGGAGTGATGCCTTAAACGTTGTGGCAATGGATTAAGGAAAGATGGTGGTTGTCTCCCATTCTGACTGATTATGGGGATTTTAGAAAGACGAAATTTTTAACTGCAAAATGCTTAGTATAACCACCCACAGGCAGACTCAGACCTGGGACCTCTGAAGCTTAATGCAATTTGCAATGAATGCATGCTGCCTCGCAGCTAATGCTATAGGGAGAGCTCACTCTTTATAAGTGGTCTATGTGCCACTACATGTGACAGTGACCTGCACAAGGAGGTTTGTGGGTTATACTCAAACTCAAAATTTGATTGAAAAACCAAGGTTATTTGTGAAGAAGTTTGGTGGAGGCAATTTACTATGGCTATATTCCCACTAAATTCTTCAAACAGCTGTAAAAGGACATTTGCATGCTTGTTAAAGGTCATGAAATCTTCCAGCCTCTGTTTCCTCCCTCATGAATTGAAATGTGTCTCATATCCTTGTCAATGAAAGCTTTGTTTGGTCTTCACTATCCAGCAATGACCTTTTGGTTAGTGGAAAATTCTATGATAGAATGCCTGAATATTCCATCTGTCATCTTCCTAGAACATTTATTTTACTACATGATTGTCTGTCAGTTCTAGAAATGTGGTTTATTAACACCTGGGTCATACAGTCTATTGAAATAATTCTCATTAATTACACCACTATTCCATATATTTTAAAAATACTGGCAATCATAGTGATCTTTCCCGGTGACATGGCTCCTCTCCACTTTCCTTCATCTGCTAAGAAATCATTTGTATGCTGTTATTGCCAGACTACTTGATTTGTTTGATATTGTTAACTCTTTGAAATGCTTAATGACCAATTCTCGTTCGCTCATACCTATTCATTACCTACTGTAACACCAATGTGATTTGGGTCATTTTTTGTAATATTTGATAATTTAGCCCAAAATTCTTCATAAATACAATCAGATTGAAGTTCAAGCCCCACACTGTAGAGGTTCAGTAAAATAAGATAGTGGAAAAACTGATGCAGAGAAATGAGGCTTTCTAAAGCTACAGTGAGGGACATATAAAGAAGAGCTTACAACCATGTACTTCCCCATCCTGAACATGCTTTAATTCCATGGAGAAGAGTGGAATCTGTGATTGGCAGACAACTTGACCTCCCTGTAGGGAGAAGTTTAGAATAGACCTCTTACAAGAAAGCCAGTTTGGACATGACAATGTTAGGATCTAAGTGCAGTTCTGTTTGCTAAAACATACCAAGAAGTTAATTAATTCAGTAACTCCTGAGAAAAGAGTGCGGTGACACTGGTGGGCACACTGACCCAAATACCATAGCTCAGTTGCCCCCCGCTACCTGGCCCAAAACTGACAGGAGGAGTGAAGCCCCTCAGAGGCTACACCCATGTAAATCCCAGTGAATAAGAGAGTAAATTCCATTGTCAAACACTGTATTCTCCTCCTGAACATCACACGCCTTGTACAGAATTACTTAAGATCACCCTTTTTCAGAGTGAGAAACAGGAGGATGAATGGAGAGCCTTTCACATCAGGACATACTGTAGTTTTCTCACACAAACAGTATGGATAATCAATCAAAACTGGGTGCCATTCACAAAGTTCAAATTAGTGTGGTGAGCCATTTAATCTACTGCAAATATTTATCTATGGGTAACAATATGGCTGGATAAATAGTCTTCCTTATTGCTGACAAGGCTATAGATTCAGAGAGAAGCTTTTTTTCTAGTGTATCATTAGTGATGAAACATTGACCACACGGGATTAATTCATGCAAAAACAGAAGTCATGATCACAATATCCTCGTGCAAAGTGAGAAGTGACACGACAGACACCGTTATTCATCAGCTTTCAAAAGGAGAGATTCCATCTTATCAAGTTTTTTAAATATCAAATATATCTGCTATAAAAAAGAAACTGCCTGACTGCATGGATTTCAGTGAATCTTTTGATGACATTTGATAGAAATTAATTATTTTAATGAGTATGCAGCACCCAGTGCCGAGGATTGTTTTCATAGCCCACAAAATAAATGAAGCCGAAAATGTAAAAATCATCCCATTTGTTGTGCTACATTTCTGCTGTTTTGTTGTGTCCCATTTGTTATAGATAGTCCTCTTTTTTGACTGTAGGAGTACAAATCATTACTTCAAAATGCAGAAGGCCATGCCTCTGCCTTCATAATGTTGCTTGGTTTGGCAAATTTCTCCCGTAGTCAGAGCTTCCTAACACTTGCCAGTTTCTGGGCTCTCACCCATTGTCTGACTTTTCTCTTGCCACGATCCAGTCTTCTGAAGCTCTTTCTAAATATTTTAAACCCTGTGTAACTACCTTCCCCTTTTTTAGTTTCTCTGATATTTTCTGCTGGTAAAATCTCCACTCTTCCTTCTTTTTAATTTTCCTTCTTTGGATTTGATATCTCTTCTTGTAATCTCATTGTTACTACTAATTGATCTACTATTTGGTTTTTAAATTAGATCTTATTACAGTAAAATCTCTTAACAGGTATTCATTTAACCAGTACTCCTAGATAATGGGCACTGCCACCAGGCACTATTCCTAGCGCCTGGGACTCCACTTCCAGGGGAGCTGTGCTGCTGGGAGTTCCTTAATCCCAGCAGAGATGGATAGCTGGAGCATCCCCCATCCAGTCTGTCCCAGCCCCTACCTTCTCCCACTCCCCAGCATGGCAGCACAGGACAGGGCCTGAGCCTCTGGGAACAGGCTGTGCTGATGGAGGCTGGGCTGCCTAGGGCTTCGGGGAGGGGAGCTTTGGTATAGTGCAGACCCCAGCTGGCAAACGGGTCCTCTCCATTACCCAGAATATTTGAATGTTTGGCAACCTCCAGGTGCCAAGGCTGCCAGATATGGAAGAGTTTACTGTACAATGTCCTTCTGCTTATATTTAATTGGTGCTTTGGATCAAACATTAAATAAATTATAATGCAATTTTAACTTTCAGACTCCCCTTCCAATTGACAAAGCAAGGGTCAGATTCACCATAGGCACCTGGAAGTACCAGGACTTGGAAAAATTTCCCTCTTGCCTAAATCTGTACCAGGAAAGTGTGAGTTACTGAGTCATTGTTTTTACCACTACACCATATAAATCAAACATATGGTCCATTTATCATAATCCTGACATGTTTCTTTTACCTCTTAAAAGTACCAGCATAACAAAAAATGACCTTGAACAGCAACTCTAAAACCCACAATGCAAGGTTTCGTTAAAGTAATATATACATAACTGTCTGACTCGGAGGCAGTATCACAAGGAGCCCTATGGGGAGCTCTGCTAGGTCTGGAATTACTGAATATTTAACTTTACATACACATACATGCACACAGAAAAACATAAACATAGCAAAATATATGCTTTCATAAAGCATTTGATAAAGTCTCACGTGACTTTCTTATTAATAAACTATGGAAATGCAACCGAGATGGAATTCATATAAGTTGTGCTTATGTGCCTGGTTTCCCCTGCTTCCCTCTGTGTGTGGGTGGGGGGAGGGGAACTGTGCTCCTTCTTGTGTGCGTGAATGGGCTGAGTCTCCTTGCTTCCTTCAGGGGGCATGCACAGCTGCTTTAAAAATACCTCTGTTAACTGATGGGTGCAGTGCCATGGTAGCACGCATCTAAACAAGCGCACACAACCTCAGTATTGGTGCACAAGACAAAATTCACTCCACTTATGCATGAAAAGTCTTAGAAGGAAAGTGTTCCACACCCCAACTCCCTGCCACCTGAACCTCCAGTGCACTCCAAGCAACACTTACATTTCTTAAAGGCAGTGTTTTATTGCAGCAGCATCCCCAAAGCGGGGAGGGAGATAGACTGTGATAATACACTATGTGTAAGAAATGTGTTACTTTCATAATCAGGGATGAAACTCTACAAAAAAGGGGAACAGCATATTTCCATTAATAGATTTATACTAAACCATTGTCAACAACAGAGAGAGGGAATCCCACCTCAGAATACCCCACACCCCAGTGACAAACCATCACCAGAGAGGTGGCAAATCTCCAATCCCTTCTCCATCTCAGATGACACGGGGATTTGAACTGGAGATGGCACACCTCTCATCTGAGTAATGTAACCATTGGCCTAACAGACATGAGGGAAGACCTCTTCTCAACTGTCCTCTCTTTCTGGGAATCCTAAATTGAGAAAATCATCTCCCTGCAGACTGGATTGAGGAGCCTATCTCCCTGAAAGGGTGTTTGGGCTTAGGAAGCACATTTCTTCCTGACATCTCCCACTGGCCAGTTTAGGCAGGAATCTGTCTATCATTCTGGCTTCCGTAAACCCCAGTCTCAAAAGCCCTGTTCATTGTGTGAGGATCTTAGGCACTCAACTCTAGCTTCGCAAGTCCCAGTGATTTTCCTGGTGCTTTAAAGTTAGGCTTGCGGTTGCTCAGGATCAACAGGCCTACATTGCTTTGAAGCCTATCCCTCCATACTGTGAAATTCATCATAAAGCTAGTAGAGTTGGCACCATGGGAGTCCACTCCCTGAGAAATGGGATTTAGCACTTTTTTAACAATGCAATTATCTGTGTTTTCTTTCTGCCTAAAGAAACTTCCCCCTTCCTACACAGCTCTCTCTCACTCTGACTCTTCAGGTGATTGAGGAATGTAGGTGAAAAGTCAGTATGTTGTAGCTGGCACTATAGTGAATAAGTTCACTTAAGGGTGTAAATTTATGACCAATGTGCTTAATTTTCATCAGCAGTCTTTTAACTAAAAGTGTTCAGTTATACTTGTAACTCATTTGTCTACTGTTGGAGAAGACTCACATTTGTTTCACCCTACGTATTCTCCCCATTCTACAGAGCATAATAATTAGTCCACAACACAGGCATCTAAGAACTACCAGACAGGATCAGACTGGACAGAGCCCATCTCTGAGAGTGATCAGTGCCTAATGAATCACAGGAAGGTGTAAAAATCTCACAGTAGGGTGATGTGAGATAATGTGCCTCCTCCACACTGCATCGTACCCTGATTGCTAATAGGTAAATATTGGCATAAGAACTGAGGTGTGACATTTAATGTCTCTTCCAAAATGTTTATCAGGAATTATGAGAAATCTATATATTTTTCTTCTCTGTTTAAATGTTCTGGCTCCTTTTGAATCTTGCTAAATTGTTGGCCTATATGACATAATGTGGTAATGAATCCTACAGTCTGATTACTAGGGCTGTCTATTAATCACAGTCTAATACTAGGGCTGTCTATTAATTGCAGTTAACTCGGGTGATTTTACTCAAATTAATCATGATTTTAAAAATTATTTTTAATTAATCAGTTTTAATTGCTCTGTTAAACGATAGAACACTAATTGAAACCTTTTTAAACATTTGTGGATTTTTTTGTACATTTTCAAATATTTTGAGTTGAAAAACAACACAGTATTTTGTATTTTATTATCACAGAATCCTAGGGCTGGAAGGGACCTCAGGACGTCATCAAGTCCAGCCCCTGCCCAAAGGAGGATCAACCCTAACTTAATCATCCCAGCCAGGACTTTGTCAAGCTGGGACTTAAAAACCTCTAGGGATGGAGATTCTACCACCTCGCTGAATAATGCGTTCCAGTGCTTCACCACCCTCCTAATGAAATAGTTTTTCCTAATATCCAACCGAGAAGTCACCCACTTTAATTTTAGACCATTGTCCCTTGTTCTGCAATCCGTCACTACTGAGAATAGCCTCTTTCCGTCCTCTTTAGAGCCCCACTTCAGGAAGTTGAAGGCTGCTCTCAAATCTCCCCTCAGTCTTCTCTTTTGCAAACTAATAAAGCCCAAATCCCTCAACCTCTTCTCATAGGTCATATGCTCCAGGCCCCTAATCTTTTTCATTGCCCTCTGTTGGACCCTCTCCAATGCATCCACATCCTTTTTATACTGAGGGACCAGAACTGGACGTGATACTTCAGGCTGTGTCTACACTAGCCCCCTTCTGGGGAAAAAGGGAATTTCGAAGTTGTGCAGGTACTTTGAAGTGCCCATGGCTACACAGCAAGCCAGCACTTCAAAGTTTGCAACTTCAAAGTTGCCACAGGGAGAATTGGCCTAATGAGGTGCTGCATATTCATCGCAGCACTTCATTAGTATACTCTGCTTAGGCTGATTACCATGCCCCCTTTGAAGACAGCCCAGGTGTGTTAAAAGCAGCCTCAGATGATCCAGCATATATTGTTTTGTTGAAATGAAGTGCTATTCAACATATTTTCAAACGAGGGAAAACATGTCAACAATGAGGTGGTAAAGTTTGTTCAAATTACTCAAATTAGTATATCCAAAGCTGTCTGCAAAGATTTACAAAGGAATTTCACTATATGGGATGACTGGGTGACAAAATGCAATATGAAATTGGATGTTGATAAATCTGAAGTAAAGTAGTCTGTACCAACCCACGCTGTAAGAATGTGTTATATATAACACATTAATACATGAGTGGTAGATACTGATACAGATACACTCCCTCTCAGGAGTGTCCTTTTTTTTGAAAGTTCAAATACGGTAATGCGAATTGTGGAAGAAAAGCAATCCTACCTATACATAGCAAATGAGTTCTAACGGAGCAGTTACCGCTCAAGAAAGACATCTTGGAGTCGTTGTGAGTAGTTCTCTGCAAACACATGCTTAATGTCCACTAGCACTCAGAAAAGCAAAATGAATGGTGGGAACCGTTAGGAAAGGGATAGATGAGAATACAGAAATTACCATAATTCCCCTACATGTATATGTGTATATAAAAAATACCCTCAGTATTATTGCCAGACTTTGCGTACTGCATGCGGTTCTGATCTCCCCATTTGATAATAGATATCTTAGAACTGGAAAAGGTGTGAAGAAAAGGGACAAAAGGCATTAGGCATGCGGAACAGCTTCCATACGAAGAGAGACTGAAAAGAGTGGGACTGTTGCAGGTGCAAAAGAGGTGACTAAGATAAGATATCTTAAATACGTATAGAAACATGATTGTGGTGGAGAAAACAAATAAGGAAGCGTTAGTTACTTTTTCACATCATACAAGAACCAATGGATTACTCAATGAAATTAATAGGCAGCAAGTTTAAAACAGACATGAGGAAATGCTGCTTTACACAACGCACACTAAACTTACAGAACTCCTAGTCAAGGGATGGCGTGAAGGCCAAAAGCATAACTGGGTTCCTAAAATAACTGGGCGAGCTTATGGAGAATAGCTCTATCAATGGCTATTCACCATGAAGATTGGTGAGGTTATTGCACAACCTGTATACCCCATATATCAGGGTGAGTCCAGGGGAGGAAAGACAAGAGTAAAAACAGGACAGATTGGGAGCTGACAATCAGAGTGGGAGCAGCTGAGGAATAGGCTGCCCTAAATCAATTAAGGCCAGCTGATCCCACTCAGGGCTACCTTTACAAACCCTTTCCCGCCCAGGTCCCGTGGGGAGCGTGAGAGGTGATTGAGGAGAGCATTGGAAGTGAATGGACAGAAGCAACAGCTGTTTTCTAATAACAGCAGAGAAGAGGAGGAGTTTTCAGCAGCGTTGGACTGGGGCCCCTGTCCAGGTGGCCTGGAGATTTGACATGAGGCTGGAAAGAGGTGATTCCCAGGAGGGAGCCGATCCAGGAGGGGGGACGTGCTGCTGCTGCTGCCGCTATCTGGAGGAGTTATGAGCGGGATCATCTGGGGAAGTGGCCCAGGGAGAAGAGCTGTGGTGTCCAGGGTGAGAGAAGCCCTTCCCCACTGTTAGCAGGCACACAGGGTCCCTGGACCAGAACCTGGAAAGAGTGGGAGGGGCCTAGGTTCCCCCCAGACCACTATCCCCCTGGTCCCAAGAAGGGCAACGGCATCCTCGCTGTGAGGCCAATGGACTGAATAGAGGCCCAAAGCCCGGGAACAAGGTAAACTATACCATACCCAAAACATTTGGCTGCCAGTAGCTGTTTCTGGATAATAGAAGATGGATCATTTGATAAATTGCCCTTGTCTGTTTATTGTCTCTGAAGCATGTGACATTGGCCACTGTCTGAAGACTGGCTACGGGGCTAGAAGGACCACTGGTGTGACCCAGGATTGCCATGCTTATGTTCTGCCAGAGGCATTCTAGGTGCAGTATGAGCTATCTGGTGGGTCCCACAGAACTAATAAAACTTTATGCTGCCCTTAACAGACCTTTGCCATCCAGACCAGCTCTACTGCATTTGGACCAGTCAGGTAAGCTGGTATTGATCCCCAACTCTTGCGCTTTGAAATTCTCAGGAACTGGTCCCCTTGGCACCACTAGTTAAGTGTCATGGGCCATGTTCCCTGCTGCCCTTGGGTGCCTGCATCTTTACTCCCATGTATTACGGTGTGAATCTGTAAAAAAGGGAAATAGCTCTGCCCTATCTTTCAAGACAATTGTGAGGTTAAATTAACTACTATTCCAAAGCCTGTCAATCATTTTGAAGGACCTCTGCAGTGACAGCTTGGGTTTGAGGGGTGGGGGGACTCTAGGTAGATATTCTACAGCGATGCAGAGATAAAGGAATGTTAGAGATAATTACCAAAGTCACGTAATGTCGGATACCTTCCTTATTATCAGGAAATCTTCCATTACGTTGGTTGAAAACCTTCGTATTAGCTAGACATGACAGCAGCATAGTCATCCTTTAAGAAATGTCTGAAAACTTTAATTCATTGTGAATGCATTTTCAGCTAGAATCCACCAGGTGGCCCAAGTAAATTCATCACAATACAGTTGACCAAATTTCCTTTCAGAGTAAACTGTGAAATTTAATTATACCAATTCCGACATCCAGATTTATCAATAGATTGAACAGATTCAATAGCCTGGACAGATGACTTCAGCATGCAGATCACAGCCACGTTCTGTCTAATTTTGTTCAGTGAATGCAGCTGAAAACATGATACATCATATTTCCTCAGCAGCAACGAAGGGTCCTGTGGCACCTTATAGACTAACAGAAAAGTTTAGAGCATGAGCTTTCGTGAGTTAGCTCACTTCTTCAGATACTCATGAAAGCTCATGCTCTAAACTTTTCTGTTAGTCTATAAGGTGCCACAGGACCCTTCGTTGCTGCCACAGATCCAGAATAACACAGCTACCCCTCTGATACATATTTCCTTATGCACTTTTCTATTGGCATCAGATACACACTGAATGAGGTGATGGCAGCAGTGAGGTGACGAAAACTCCATGTGAGAGAGATTTCAGCTTAGTTTACAAACTGGCCCCAGAGCTCAATACTTTATGCTGCTGTCGGTCTAACAGTAGATAAGCCTATAAATTCTCAGCCTTAAATCAGTCGGTTTATTTATTTTATTAACTTTAAATTTATTTTTTAAATTAATGCAAAATATATATGTAAAGAGTTCAAAAAAGAACTGCATAAATTCTTGGAGGTTGTTTCCATCAGTGGCTATTAGCCAGCATGGGTAGGAATGGTGTCCCTAGCCTCTGTTTGTCAGAGGCTGGGAATGGATCATAGGAGAGGGATCATCTGATTACCTGTTCCGTTCGCTCTCTCTGAGGCATCTGTCGTTGGTCACTGTAAGAAGACAGGATACTGGGCTAGATGGATCTTTGGTCTGACCTGGTATGGCCATTCTTATATTCTCAAGCATATCTTTGGATTGAGCACAAAATACAGGAGAATCTTGGTTATCCAACCTTTGCTCAACCAACCCTCCGTATTATCTGACATAAGAGTCACGAGTGATGTTGTGTGCAGATGACATATTTGCTCAGGCATGCCTGTGGAATTGGAGGCACGGCGTGTTAATGTGTTAGCATGGTGGCAGGTGTCCTGTATCTCCATAAAGAGTACTGTAAATGTTTTATCAGCATGTCACATGAAAAGAGAGAGTTTTTGTTTACATGTAACAAAAACTTGAAGTCTAACGGAGTCTAGAGAAAGGCAAAACTGTTCAAAAAGTGGCTGCTGAATATAGCATGGGGTGTGTTCCTGTAGGTGACTGGAAGAGGAACAGAAGTGAAATTGAAAAGTGGTGCTCAGTTGGGGCTGCAAATGAGGTCACAAAAAAAGAAAGACAATGAAAAAATGTTGAATAGTAACAGAGAGAAAGCTGTGCTAGTCTATATACTATCAAAACAAAAAAGCAGTCAAGTAGCACTCTTGACAAAGCATTCCTGATCCACAAACCGGTCAGCCAGCATTTTAATGGAGTAGGCCATTCTGTTAATGACTTAAGAGTCTGCGTTTTACTGAAGAGGAATTTTCACAACAGTCTGGAAAGAGAGGCTACTGAACTCTCTTTTATATTCAAATTCGACATATTAACACATGGTTTGAACTGGGATGGGAATCTTCTGGGTCATTATAGGGGCTCTTTTGCATACTTGGCTTAATCTAATTCTTGACTCCCCCAGCCCCCTTCTGCCCCTCTGCTCTCTGATTTCCTCATCTTGATAATTTGTTTCTGATTTGTCCACCATGGTTACTATTTTTGGTTCTCTGTGCCTTAAATATTGAGTCTGCTCTGGTATGGATATGATCTGAAGAAGGGGGTTTGTCCCAAGAAAGCTCACCTAATACATTATTTTGTTAGTCTTTAAAGTGCTACTTGACTGCTTTTTTTGTTTTGAATGAAAAAATGTGAGTATGAAAAGGGGAGTGAAGCTTTATTTTTGTGGTTCACACAACAAAGAAAGAAAAGATGCCAATAACTGGACCACTTCTACAACAAAAAGCACTAGCTTTTTCACAAGCAATTTAATGAAGAAGAATCCAATTATACTGCTAGTTCAGGGTGGCTGGATGGCCAGAAAAGAGGTTATGGAGTTGGGCAGATCTACATCTGTGGAGAAAAATTATTGGCAGATTCAGAATTATTTATAAAATTCATAGAACAATTTTAGATTTTTATGAAAAAAATGAAGGATTATCAGATGAACAGATACACAATTGTGATGAAACTGGCCTAAATCTTAAAATGCTTCCATCAAAAACTTTGGCTTCCCATGCAGAAATTTCAGCTCCTGGCTTTAAAATAAGCAAAGAGTGACAGTTCTTGTCTCCAGTAACACCTCAGGTAACTATAAACTCAAAACTGTTTTAATTGGAAAATCAAAAAAAAAATAACAAACAAACCAACAGTCTTCACAAATATAGCTCCTAAAGCACTGTAATTTAGTATTACAACCAAAATAATGCCTGGATTAGCTCTTAAATTTTTAGAAGGTGGGTTTTTAGTAGAGTTGTTCCTTTAGTAGAAAGCTTTTTAAAATAAAAAAAAAACATGCAAAAGAAGACAGTCCTTCTTATTGATAATGCACCATCACATCCTAATGAAATCAACTGAAGAGTGGAGAAATAAGGGTGATTTTTCTACCAGCAAATGTCACCTCAGTGTGTCAACCTATGGACCAGGGTGTCGCTGAAGCATTAAAGAAAATATATTGGTGTAAGCTTCTTTAATCATTTAACGAAGTTATTGATGATGGAGATAACGTAGTAGAGAAATTGAAAAAAATAAATCTAAAAGATGTCATCTACTGTATTGCAAAATCTTGGGAAGAAATTGGGGAAAAAAAATCCACGGGTAAAATCATGGAGAAAGCTATTTCCAGAAAGCGAAACCAGAATAAATTAAGATCAGCCTATGGAAGAAACAGTACAAGAAAATTGCGAAAATCTTTTGCCTTTATTGAAAATGATAGCATGCTGTGAAGATGTAAGTAATGACAACATACAGGATTGGATGGATGAAGATGAACAACTAGAACTTACTGATAATGACAGAATAGAACTTGTGAATCATGTTGAAGACAATATGGACGATGATAACACCGGGTTAGAGAAAGCGGGTGGAATGAGTCATTGTGAGGGACTGAGGCTCTGGAGGATGCATTGTTTACATTGAACAACCAGGGAAGCAACCACTATAGAAATATTGCTCTTCAGACGCTGGCGAGACCTTGCCGAAAGAAAAGAAGGAAAGCTGAAAACCAAATTCCAATCACTCACTATTTTAAATAATGAACTGTTTGATTCACACAATTACTGGGAAAGGACATAACTTTTTCACAGGTAACGTGCACTCTGTCTTGTTTTTTGCTGATTTGTATGCAATGTTCTCACTTCATTTCTGACATCCATGGTTTACATAATGAACCCTTTTAATAATGTTAAATATCAGGTGCTACAACTATATATGCTAAGTTTGTTTGTAAAGTTTGTTTGTGATCTTTTCTATTTGATGGCCATGTTGTGTTTTCGTTGCAATTAGTAATACAGACTGTTCAGCTTATTGATTTAGTATGTGTGTGCTTTCATTAGTACTTAGTATTAACAGACAATCCCTGTATCCAGCAAAGCCGCAGTCCCGGTTAGATCAGATAATTGGGGCTCTGCTGTATGAAATGATTCAGAAACAAATAACAAACCACTGAAAAATGAGAAGTCCTGTGGCATCTTATAGTCTAACAGATTTTTTGGGAACATAAGCTCCCGTGGGCAAAGACACACTTTGTCAGATGCATGTAATGGAGTTTCCAGAGGCAGGTCTAAATATACAGGCTCATGAAAAGAAGGAAATACCAATCAAGAGGAAGGACAGAGTTAACAAGGTCAGTTCAGTCAGGGAGGATGTGGCCCACTTCCAGCAGCTGAAGTGGAGATGTGAACACCAAGAGAGGAAAAACTGCTTTTGTAGTTGGCAAGCCATTCCCAGTTTTAGTTCCTTCCTTGATTGATGGTGTCAAATTTGCAAGTTAATTGTAGCTCTGCAGTTTCTCTTTAGAGCCTGTTTTTGAAGTTTTTTTGTTGCAGGATAGCTACTTCTAAATCTGCTATTTGAGTGTCCAGGGAGATTGAAGTGTTCTCCTACAGTTTTTGTATGTTACTGTTCCTGATATCTGATTTATGTCCATTTATTCTTTTACAAATCGACTGTCCAATATGGTCAATGTATGTGATGAAGTGGGCCTTGGCCACGACCACTTACACTCCAAAAAAATCTGTTCATCTAAGTTGCCACAAGACTTCTCATTGTTTTTGTGGATACAGGCTAACACGGCCACCCCTCTGATACTTCATCCCTGATAGAGAGCTCAGAAAAGTTAGCTGTTCCTCAGACAGCTCCTTGTACCCATATGCACTTTTGTGTGCGCGCACGCACACACACAGACACACCCCTTTTTCTTGAACAAAATCTGGCAAATGCAAATTAAAGGGATCATACAAGTGTCACCCAAGCAATTGGTGGATTGCGTTTGAACAGTAGCTCATGAATTTTGCAGCAATATTCAGGCCTGCCAATAGGGAGAGGGCAAAGGGGCCATTGTCCAGGAGGGGTCCTGTGGAGCAGAATTGATTCCCATGCCTTCTAGCTGGGAGGTGCCAGGTTCCCCTTCCTCCCAATTTTGGTCCTTCCTCATGCAGCTCAGTGCTCCTCTGACTTGCTTGCTAGCTGTGCAAAGTTGGGGAGAGGGTTGTGGATGTCGCAGTTAAGGTGTTCTTTTGCCTCTGTAGCCCATCTCTGCAGAGCAGGGGACTGGAGGCTGTAATTCAGGAGGATTCCATTCGGAGCTGTTTCCTCCTATTCTGATGAGTGCCTTAAAGACTAACAATTTTATTTTTTAGGTAATGATATCTCAGGGGTAAGATCAACTTCTCCAGAATTTTCAGAATCTGAATAAGTGGATCTGTCCCACAAAAGCTCTTCACCTAATAAATAAAATTGTTAGTCTCTAAGGTGCTACTAGGACTGCCTGTTGTTTGTGACACTACAGACTAACATGGCTACCCTTCTGAGTCTGGTGCGTGTGAGTTCTTCTGTTAGAGAGACAGTGCACTGCTTCTGAGATTTCCCCAGCAACCAGCCAACACATCCACGCACACACACACACCATGCCTGTATGTGAACACCCCCACCACCATGGAGCCCTGCGCACCATTGGAGCTGCTCCGCTGTCCTGGCCCCTCATGGTTGTGGGGAGTGACCTCCTGCAGCCGCTGCTCATGTCTGCCACCTGCCCCACGGTCTCCATAGCTCATCCACATGCTAGAGCCTGTGGAGGGAGGGTGGAGTGCTGCCAGATGAGTGCTAGGGAGGCCACTGCAGCTGGTTGACACTGATGCCTCCTGTTCCCACCTCTCACCATCTGCCCAGGTAAATCCTCCCCCTACACACCACAGAATGGCTGGGGCAGCCCCAGCAGTCCTGTGGGATAGAATGGCTGTGGCTGTATCATCAGCCCCTTCCCTCCTACCTTGCTAGCAGGCTGTGGGCCATGTGCTATCCCTAGTGCTGAGGAGCAAAATGAAGCTGCTGCTGGACACAGGCCTCTCCACACCTCCCAGGTAAGAGACCTGCCTCAAGCCAGTTGCCTTTTTTTGGGTTTTTTACTTGGAAGTGCTGCTTTTGTTCGTTGTGGCTGCTGCTTTTTCTGTCTTTTGTTTTTGTGGGGTTTTCTGCAGAGAGGGAGGGAGAGTTGGGTATTTTGATGGTCCCGCTGCTTTCAGTTCTAACTGTAGAAAAAAAAGGTTGCACTAGAGCCAAAGCCAGTCATCTGGTTCTGTGGCTTCTGATGTGCTATTGCTGCTACTGCATTTGATTTTTTCATAATAAAAAAATATGGATATATGTATATCTCATAGAGCTGGAAAGGACCTCACGAGATCATAAAGTTCAGTCCTCTGCCCTTAGGGCAGGACTAAGCAGCATCCCTAATGGATTTTTTTTTTTTTTAAATAAACCTATTTGCCAAAGCCCCCTAAATGGCTTACTGTGGGATTGAACTCACAGCTGGGGTTTATAAGGCTCATGCTTTTTCTGCTTTTGGTTCTGGTTGTGTTTCTCCTTCAGTTGCTCCTGACTCTCTTCCTGCTGCTGAGTCTGTGGACCTCAGAGCAGGTGGTTGAATGTGTTGGAGGCACAACGGGAATATAACTGGAAAATAAGGAGCCATTTTGAAATTAAATACAAATTATTTTAACCCTTTTATAAAAAATGGTCCCTTTATACTCCACTTGTGATGATTTTTATTCAAAAAGGATTTAAATATCACTATGGAGAGAAAAGACAGGCCATAGCCAAGTCTTGCATGACATTAGAATCATTGTATTCTAGGGTTGGAAGTGATCTCAGGAGGTCACTGAGTCCAGCCCCCTGCCTACAGCAGGATCAACCCTAACTTTTGTAAAGGCGAGGGAGGTTGTTTGCTAAGACCGATAGGAATACAGGTGAAAGTCAAGTATCAGCTATAGTCTTTCAGCAATCAGAGCAGGTAGAACAGGGGTGGGGAACCTTTACTGGTCAGCAGCTACTGACCCATTGACAGATTAGTCGTGGGCCACAGAAGCAATAAGAAAAAGGGGATTTTGAAGTTGGAGGGGTCCTTTCAAAAAGGACCTCCATCTGGACGAGCTGCGTGGGAGCAAAAAGTGGCAATTTCGAAGTGGTGCGGCCAGCGGCGTGCTAATGAGATGCTGAATATTAATATTCTTCGAAATGGCCATTAGCATGACTATTTCAAAGTTTTCTCTAAGTGTGGACATGGCCTATGACATCAGTAATGCTCTTGCTAAAGACAGAGAAAGAATACATATTAGAGAAACAACCACTTGGGCCTTTTTCACAATTTTCTTTGGAAAGGAAACAATCCTGGGTTACCTGCTACGCAAATTTAGAGCTTTTTACAAAGAAATCATATTTTAACTGATACCCCAGCCATAGGGGGTTCACTTTCCATGGAGAAAAAGAAAATAATATTCATAATGAACTGAAATGAACTGTATGGGATAATAGGAAGGTTTTCTGACATATCATTTTGCCATGCCCTGATGGATTCACTGAATAACATCATTATGTTTATTATCTTCTAATTGTTGGAACTCATTTGTCCAGATTTAGGTACTGTTCAATTAATCTAATACAACTGAATCTCATAACACTACAAGCTTTATCAGTAGTCACAAAGTAATCCCTGAAGAACCCCCAATAGGAAAAAAACCCCACTTGTTAGCTGTTGAGGCTGGATGTCTGTGCTTGATGAAAAATGGAGTAATTGTCTGAGGAAAAAGCCTCCAGAAAATTGCTGTTACTTTCTGAATTCTTTGTCCTTCATTGAACAAGTATCTGGCTGTAATTTGGCTTTTATTTTCAAATCTATCACAGAAATGTATTGTGCTGTGGGTGAAGATGAAGATTTGAAAAATTTCCTAAAGCCTGTTCTATAAAATCATGTACAGTTAAAAGTACTAAATTAACTTAATATTTCCTGAGCTGAATTGTGGTCTCTTGCCCAGTGCAAAAATGCATGCAGATATTAAAGATATCTGTTTATCATGAAGTTACATACAAATAGGCCCCATGTATACACATTCTTTGCAATGTTTGTTTTATATTCAGTACACCACAGAGGACTAGACCATCAAAGCTTCTGTCTGCATAATCAATATAGACAACACTAATATGGATAAATATATGAAGTAGAGACAATCATTCTTCTTGCTTTATAAATAAGGACTCCTCAACTAAGTGACTTACATCTTTATAAGGTTCACTTAATTGATTTGAGGAATCTCTGAGTGACCTAACTGTCAGAAAAATTTGAAATAATTAAATATTAAACTTCAGACAGTCCCTTCTGACTGTTCCTGACTTCCTGCAACATAAAATTGCAAGGAATCTGACTAGGCATGCTGTGTGCAGGGGTAGCCAGTTTATACAAGTTTTGGTGATGCCCAAAATGCGTCCAAATCTCTCACACTCCCACCCCCACCTCTGACTGCCTAAGGCTTGGGGAAGGAGTTGGAGTGTGAGAGAGGTGCTGGTTTGGGGGTGGGGGGGTTGAGTGCTGGGTGCATATTCCGGTCAGGGGCAGAGAGGTGGGGTGCAAAAGGAGTTGTGAGGTGTGGATGCTGGGTGGGCGTGTTGGGGAGCAGAAGGGTGTTTGGGGCATTGGGGAGCGTAGGGCATGGGGCTGTGCTGGGAATAAGGCATTCTCCTTTGAATGCTCTACGCAGTTCATGGTGCGCTCCAGCACCTTTGAGCTCCGATTTTGACAGCAATGCCCCATTCCCTCGGAGAGTGTGCACACTGACTGCCTCATGAGCTGTCAGTGTATAAATAACGCACACATGGTCCAGGTGTTTTCCTTCTCTACTGTCCCTGGCCACAGTTGGCATACAGCAGTCATGCTGCCCACCTCACCAACATAACAGATACATAATTAGCTTGTTACAGATAGCTAGTTAGTTTCCTGTTGGCAAAACAAAACCGAAAACATGAAAAAAAACCCACAACCCCAAAACCTCTTTCTTCTTTATGGGTATGTTTGGCTTCTCCATTCGCTCTCGAGCAATGCGATGCTCCTCAGACCTCAGTTAACGATCCCCTCACTGCTCACAGGGTTTGCTTCTCTGGTAAGTTACTATCAGAACAGCATAATGGGAAAGTGGGGGTCAGTATGTGCTGAACACAGGGGATTTAAGGGTGAGCAGCTTGACAGTGCTGCTCAACCCTGACTCCTCAGGTGTACTTTAGTGTGGGGTCTATGGCATATGAGGCTGGCAGCCTGGAAGTGCTGCTCCAACAAGCCTGCTGAGTCCAGGAACTTGTGGAGTCAGCTTGGGAGTGCTGATTAACCCAGTCCTTTCAGACATGCTCTGTGTGTGTGTGTGTGAGTGAGAGTGAGAGAGTGTTCATGTGAATCGAAGGCTGGAGGACACCGGCTCTGGAGAATGTAGGTCTTGCAAGATAGTTCCATTGAGATGTAACTTGCAGAAGGGAGAAGGAGAGCTCCCTTTGAGAACACAAGCAATACCTTGATAAAATTCCTGACCCTCCCCCTCTAATAATGTGTACCCCAAAGTAATGGGTGAATCTAGCAACAGAAGCTCTGAACAGAGGACCGAAGGACATTTCCTAGGTGGGGATGTGTTCCGGAGGGACTTTCGAACCAGCAAGGTCAGCATTCATACTAAGAACGTGATATACAGACTCGGATGTCTTTGTATTGTTAGCATAGCCAAGTGAGATTTTGCTCCCAGCAGAGGGTCGTGCCAGCAGTAAATATACAGGTGGATGTGCCTCTGCCAGTTAAACCCCTTAGGGAGAAGGGATGGTAACAGAAGGGGGTTTAGCACGTCCACACGGCATGCTAATAAGCAGCCACTTGCAACTGCAAGACTGCTTATTAGCATGAAGCTAACCCCCACCACACACATTGAGACCTCAGTGCCCAGCCTACTTCCTCCTCTGCCTCCTTCTCCTGATCCCTGAAGTCCCATGCCTGGCAATACCCCCTGCACTTACCTCCTTGGTCTCCTCCCAGCCCCTGTATATTCCACCCTCCTCCACTCTTTTCTCACCCTTGTCCATCTTCTCCCCCTCCCTCCAGCCTGACTTACACAGCGAGAAAGTTTTGCTCATGCTCAGGGCACTGCCCCTGTTAGAGACTGAGCACAACAGGGAGGGAGGGAGTTTGCTTCATTCTAGATGGCAGTGGACTGGGCTGTTGCGTCAGAGTTTGCAGCCAGTTTGCAGCCACTTGCAACTGCAAGACTGCTTATTAGCATGAAGCTGCCAGGAGAGTAGCTCAGTGTAGACATGGCCATAAATAATTCCGCTGACAGATTCTCGACAGAACTCCTGCAGTTGTCTCAACAGTGTTATCCATCGAAAATGGGAGGACTAATGCTTCTGTCGACAAAGTTCTGTTGACAGAAGTGCAGTGTAGACACTTGCATTGTCACAGAGGGCTTCTGGTTCGCTGGGAAGCCCTGTTTGCAGAGCTTCTGGTATGCAGTCTGTCGACAGAGGGCAGGGCAGTATGGCTGCTCTCCGTCAACAGAGCAGATTGGTCTGTAAATTTGCTTTTGTATGAAGATGCACTCTGCCAACAGATGGTTCTAGTACAGATGTACCCTATAAGTCTTATCATGCTTATTTCCCCAATATTTGAGCATCTTCCTGTAACATTTTAAGCAACTATGACTAACAGCTATCCTATGTTGTTTGTTCTCTCTGACTCCTCTAATCAGGGCAAATCTCCGGTGCAGAGAAGAGTTGAATGACTGCTTTTTTCCCAGGTGTGGGCTGAAGTACAAAGAGACAGGGAGTTACATGTGCTGATTGTAGAAAAAATGTGTCAGGTTCCAGAGTTGTCAATTGGGCGCATTTCAAGAGTGCCAAACACATACAGAGAGAATTTTATATAAACATTTCCTTTGAAAGATTTTTTTCTTCAAATGAGGTAAATACCTGACACCAGAATTTTGCAAATAATAAAATGGCATGCACTAGGCGCAGAGGTAATTTCTTAAAGTATGTAAAGAAAACTATGTACTAGTATTTAAGATGACTCCAGAACCTCAGCAATGTGAGTATGATTAACATATATGCAATCTCATTATTTCAAATGGCCATAACCCCGATCCTTTCTTTCAATCACTCCTTTCATCACTCTCATTTATTCCTGTTAAAGTTTAGGTTGGACGGCTCACAGCACCAATGAAACCTCGCTGTTTCCACCCTACCTTTCCATACTTGTCCCCACCCCCACCACACACATTGAGACCTCAGTGCCCAGCCTACTTCCTCCTCTGCCTCCTTCTCCTGATCCCTGAAGTCCCATGCCTGGCAATACCCCCTGCACTTACCTCCTTGGTCTCCTCCCAGCCCCTGTATATTCCACCCTCCTCCACTCTTTTCTCACCCTTGTCCATCTTCTCCCCCTCCCTCCAGCCTGACTTACACAGCGAGAAAGTTTTGCTCATGCTCAGGGCACTGCCCCTGTTAGAGACTGAGCACAACAGGGAGGGAGGGAGTTTGCTTCATTCTAGATGGCAGTGGACTGGGCTGTTGCGTCAGAGTTTGCAGCCAGCCAACTGAGAAGTAAGTGGTGGAGGTGAGGGGTTGAGAAGACCACTGACCCCCTGCTGGGGAGGAGGGGGCTGTGCTGTGAATGGCCGACTGAAGTCTTGCGTCAAGCCTCTTGTGGCAACCTCTGGCTATGGCGCCCTGGCATGGGCAGACCAGCCCTGCCAGCAGCTCTCACCCTGTATGCACGGTGACCCGACACACTCTTTGTCCTGAATTGTAACCCAAAAACATGTATGGTGGATAGTCCAAAATGTTAGAATCAGAGCACCCTAGAATGGGCAGGGACCTCCAGCGATCATTGAGTCCAGTCCCTTGCCCTCACGGCAGGACCAAGCACCATCTAGACCGTCCCTGATAGACAGCTATCTAACCTGTCTTACATATCTCCAGGGATGGAGATTCCACAACCTCCCTAGGCAATTTATTCCTGTGTTTACGCACCCTGACAGTTAGGTCTGTTGTACCTTCAGGAGGTCAATATACAAAAATCTGCCCCTTTAAATGGAATTATACACATAGTTCACAATACTGGATTAATTTGGATTCAATAATAAAATGTGTATTAGTCAATGCAACATTTTAAGTAAGTAAAAGTAATGAGGCATAAAATTAAGAAATTATTACAGGGAAAAATAAAGACAGAATGGTTTCTAAACAAACTAGACTTGTGAAGTCCCTGCTCCCAGCTTCCAGTAATATTGATGTCCAAACTCTCAGGCCAGGATTTGCTTCCAGGATGCAACAGCTGGTTCTCTTACCATCTTAGGTGAAAGGGAGAAGCGTAAGGAGAAATAAATTGGGGTGGTTTTGACCCTCACTTTTATGGCTTGGCCACCCTTTGAAAAGCATTTCCCAAGCGTTTGCCTTAGGTAACGTCTATCTTGCTGAGAGCAAGGAGATGTGGAGGAATGAAGCTCTGTGCTGTTTCTTTCACCTGTGTAGGCTGAAATACTTCTTTCTTCACCCTCTGGTCCTTTGTAGACTTTGTTTAGAGCTAATATGTAAACTGAGGCAAACACACCTTTCTTTAGGACAGACCTATGAGACCAGTTCCATCTATTCTGGGAAGGTGAATTGGAACCTGTGCCTTTAGCACCCTGTGAGGAGAATTTCATAACTTTATACATTGCTGCTATATCCATTTTACTATGGTATTAGTGATCACTGAGTTATTACTTTTCAGATGCTGCCACACAAGGCATATTTTGTTCAAAGATTGTTATAAGTGTGTGTAGGGTGTCCAGTCGGGCAACTTGGGTGACAGTGCTCTGGGGTGTTTCTGCAGGCCTCCTATCCCTGGAAATTGCCAGAAAATGAACAGGCTGGGAGGTGGAAAAGTCCTGTTCCAATCCCAAACTGCTGGGTGTCTAGGCCTGGCTGGATCGGGTTTGATTTCCCAGTGGAGTTGGTTTGTCTCCCTGGTGGATTGTGATTTTCCCCATTGCACTTAGTTGCACTTTACTTCCTCAGCACCCCTCACACTGTTCTCTAAGAGGCATCTCATTGCTTCACAGTAAAGCTGTTTCCTTTTGGATTTGTATGTTCTGGGGTGTTTGCTGTTATCCGTAATTGTGCAGCTTGGGCAGAGGACTGGGAATGTGAGGGCTGTGGATTTCTGATAAAGAGTGCTCTATGTTAAATAAAGTAAGAGTGAGGAATAGCTGCATTTGCTTCTTTTCTTTAAGTGTGAAATACCTTCCAGGAAATGGGGCATGGGGGGACTGATGGACACACACAGCACTGCCCCACTTGGCAGCAGTGCATGCACACATGCACACACACACAATCTGAAAGGCATGATCTAAGCGAGGCAGTGCCCTCTAGCTACTCCCTCACCTATCCATTTGAGGTAGTGACTCCTACTGGCCAGCTGGGTACTACCCTGTATTGCCACCAACAGGAGCAGTGATTTTTGTCCCCCCTGTCCTCCCCAAGGGGCTATGAGGGACTGTGCCCTATTTGTACCTCTAGACCACCTCCACTGTGGCAGTGACCCCTGGGAGGGCCAAGAGAGACCCAGTTCTGCATGTATTCCTCTCCACCACCATTATGGTTGCTCTCTTCTGTCCACTTATGTCAGAGCACTGGATGCTTCTCCACATGCTCTGTGACTGCCAGTTGTCACATTGGGAAGGCCCTGTGTGTTATCCCCGCCACCATTGAAATGGTTCCCACAATCCCCCTCTCCTCCATCACTGCGTGTGGCAATGTCTTCTTCACAGCCCTGCCTCATATGTGCACCTCTTCCCTTGTGCTGCTGACCACAGAGGAGCCCAGCAAGACTTCATGCTCTGTATGTATTTCCCTCCACCAGTATGTTAGGGCCCTCTTATGGCCACTTTGGGTACTGCCCTGTGTTGCATTCTCCACCTTCAACCTTGCAGCAGTGACCCCTGGTGGTCAGGCCATACAATACTGTAGGTACTGTGCCCATAGAAGTATTGCTCCCGGTGGCCACTTCATGCAGCTTCCATCTGCCCTCCCCTGACGCTAGCTGGGATTTCTGGACAGACACTTTGCATGATGCCTTGTCCCTTGGGGTGGACAGATGATGCCCTGCACCTAGCCCTCAACCCCTCCTCCTATTGCCCCAATTCAGGCAGTGACCATTGGTATCCAGCTAGGACAGTACACTCTGTGACCCCTGCTGGAGCAGTGCTCCATATGCAGCACCAGCAATTCAAGCAGCATGTGTTGGAACTTATGTGCATGTGTCTGTGAGTTACAGGAAGGAATAGTGTGTGTCTTCTGCCAACTTGCCTTCCTCAAAGCCTGAAAGTGGCCAACCAAGGTAATGTATAGTGTGTGTTTGCCTTGGAGCACCAGTGACAACCAAAGTGACCTGTCAGGGTCATGGCCAGAAGGTGCTTCCCCCCAAGTAGAAGTGACACCTGCTGACCAAATGGGTAATGCAAAGCTTGTGTTTCACTTTACACAGCAGCCAGTCACAGTTGTGTACTGAAGTCCATCTCCCAAGATTCAGCACTGACAGGTAATGATCAATGGAAGATATCACAAATGGGTAATGGTAGTCCATCGATCCGATGATGACAAATCTGTGCAGATCATCTGTTATTGGTCTTATGGTGTGCCCTCTGGTGACGGTATAAGCCAGTTCTAGAGGTGCACATTTTGCCGCAGATGGTGCATGGGAAGTTCGCAATCTGTGGGTTGTGCATTGCTGATGCTCTGTGACATCATTCGCCTGCCTCTTGTAGATGGCAGCAGTGGTCTTCTTCCAAGTCAATACAGGTATTTCTGACTGTTGCACGCCACTGTGTTCTGTCACTGGCGGCATCCTCAAGATCCCCAGCTTTGATACTGCTGTACTGCAGATTGGCTTTGATGGTATCCTTGTAGCGTTTCCGTGGACAACCTGTACGCCGGATGCCCTGGAAGAGTTCACCATACAGCAGCTGGCGAGGGATTCTGTTGGCATCCACACGGCTGACATGACCAGTCCAATGTAGTTGTGACTGCAGTGCCACTGGGTGGCCAGCCACAGGAATACACAATCTACCTCCCTCGCACAAAAGAGTGGCAGGGGCCAGTTGAGGTTACTGCACAAAATAACTCCCATAGATCAGCTGAGCCAAAAGATGGCCAGTAACAGTAAAGTGCAGCAGTGCCACCAGGTGGACAGTAACCGAAATCAAAAAGAAGGCCTGTGGCACCTTATACACTAAAGGTATTTTGGAGCATAAGCTTTTGTGGGCACATGCATCTGAAGAAGCAGGTGTTGGCCCACGAAAGCTTATGCTCCAAAATATCTGTTAGTCTGTAATGTGCTACAGGACGTCTTGTGTTTGAAGATACAAACTACAACCACTCTGATACTTGCCAAAGAGCAGCAATCCTACATGGTAGAGAGTCACAAGATTCACAATAATGTACAAGCTGTCCTCAAGGAGTAGTAGTGCCACCTTGTGGGGAATCAGAGGAATGTGCTTTGTTTTCCAAGGAGGAGAGCACCTACCCAGTGGCAAAGTGTAGGTTGGTGGTGTGAGTGTTGGTTTACTTAATCCGAGGTTGTGCGCTCAATCCTGGAAGACGCCATTTGGGGGTCTAAGACAAAGCTGCTTTTTTTTTTAAAAAAAAGAAAAAAAAATCTGTCAAGAGTGGTGTTCTGCCCTGCCAAGGCAGCAGGGAACTGGACTCCATGACCTCCCAGTTCCATAAGATGTGTTGTGTCGCATTTGCTTTGTCTTTGTGGAGAAGCAGAGCAATGCACTGTCTGTCTGCCAAGGAGCAGAGTAAGGGGCTGTCTTCCACGGAGCTGTAGAACACTCCCCCCCCCGCCCCCCCCGTCCCCAACCCCAACCCCAACCCCAACCCCAACCCCAAGAAGAAGCAGAGAAATGTGTGCTGCTGGTCTCCCAAGGGCACTAGTGCCACCTTTTGGGGAAACAGAGTTACTGCACAGTCTTGCCATCTGACCAAGCAGGTCTTTGCCCACGAAATCATATGCTCCAAAATATCTGTTAGTCTATAAGGTGCCACAGGACTTCTTATTCTCAAAAAATCCACAATCTGCCACCCAAGGACCAACAACGTCGCCCAGTGGTGAATCAGACTAATGCACTGTCTGTCTTCTATGGGGCTTCAGCGCCACCGAGTGCCAAATCAGAGTACTCTGTTCAAAAACAGAAAAGCAGTCCAGTAGAACTTTAAAGACTAACAAAATAATTTATTAGGTGATGAGCTTTCGTGGGACAGACCCACTGCTTCAGCTCAGATTACTAGAGTAATGCGCTTGCTGTCGCCCAAGGACTAGAAGCGCCACCCAATTACAAATCAGAGTAATGCACAGTCTGCCTTCCAAGCGGCTGCAGTGCCACCCCGTGGTGAATCAGAGTAACGCAATATCTGCCTTCCAAGGGGCTGCAGCGCCACCCTGTGGAGAATCTGAGTAATGTGTTTAAAACAGAAAAGCAGTCCAGTGGCACTTTAAAGACTAGCAAAATAATTTATTAGGTGATAACTTTTCATGGGACAGACCCACTTCTTCAGATCCCATTACTAGCGTAATGCGCTATCTTCCAATTAGCAGCAGCGCCACCCGGTGGTGAATCAGAGTAATGCGTTATCTCCCAAAGAACAGCAGAACCACCTGGTGGCGAATCAGAGTAATACACTGTCGCCAAAGCATAGTGCTACCAAGGGGCGAATCACCGTAATCCGCCGTCTGGCTGCCAAGAAGGTTCACTGCCACCACGTGGAAAAGTATAGTAATGCACTCTTGGGCTCCCAAGGAGCACCAGTGCTACCCAGTGGTGAATCAGAGTAATGTGACGTTTGTCTGGCAAAGAAAAAGCAGTTCCACACGCTGGAGAAGCACAATAATCACAGAATCATAGAATCCTCGGGAAGGGACCTTGAGCAGTCACTGAGTCCAGCCCCTTGACCTCATGGCAGGACCAAGTACTGTCTAGACCATCCCTGACAGACATTTATCTAACCTGTTCTTAAATATCTCCAGAGATGGAGATTGCACAACCTCCCTAGGCAATTTATTCCAGTGTTTGACCACCCTCACAGTTAATAACTTTTCCTTAATGGCTAACCTAAACCTCCCTTGCTGCAATTTAAGCCCATTGGTTCTTGTTCTATCCTCAGAGGCCAAGAAGAGCAAGATTTCTCCCTCTGCCATAACCCTGTTATGTACCTGAAAACTGTTATCATACCCTCCCCTTTTGAAAAGGCAGGCCCGAAAACGAAGACAGAATCCACAGAGTGGGACTTGCCATGAAGAGATCACTTCTACACCAGCTTCATGACCTACCAATTTGCATCAGTAAGTGTTTGATCAAGCTCTGCTTCCCCCTCAACCCCTCTCACCACATTACAGTCATCAGCATTTTATGCCCCCACACTGTCCAGCAGTAATGAAGCAGAAGACAGTTTCTATGAGGCCATTGACTGTCTTGCAAAAGCAACTCCTCCTACTGACAAGCTTCTCCTGTTGGGTGACTTCATCACCAGAGTTGGCTAGGACTGTAGGAAGTGGAAAGGAGTGCCACGGCATCATGGCATTGGTAACAAGAATGCCAATGGCCTTCTTCTGCTGAGGGTCTATCAAAACAAAAAAACAGTCCAGGAGCACTTTAAAGACTGACTTTTTGTTTTGCTAGAAGAGACTAATACAGCTATCTCTTTTTTACTATTCTGCTGAGCTTGTGTGCTGAAAAATGACCTGACAATTACCAATACTGTCTTCAAGCAGGCCGATAAATACACAGTCTGTCCCCAAGCACAGAAGTGCTCCCCTGTGCAGAGGTGTAGGTCAGTGGTTTGAACATTGGCCTGCTAAACACGGGCTTCTGAGCTCAATTTTCAAGGAGACCATTTAGGGGTTAAGTAGCGGAGGGGTAGCCGTATTAGGCTGGATCTGTAATAGCAACGAAGGGTCCTGTGGCATCTTATAGACTAACAGAAAAGTTTTGAGCATGAGCTTTCGAGAGCACAGCCTCACTTCATCAGATGCTGGTCATGTAAATCTGCAGGGCCAGGTATAAAGAAGCCAAAGCAAGGCTGGGGATAACAAGGGTAGCTCAGTCAGGAAGGATGAGGCTTACTACCAGCAGTTGATCTGGAGGTGTGAACACCAAGGGAGGAGAAGCTGCTTTTGTATTTAGCCAGCTATTCAAAGTCTTTGTTTAAGCCTGAGCTGAGGGTGTCGAATTTGCAGATGAATTGTAGCTCAGCAATTTCTCTTGAGAGTCTGGGCCTGAAATTTTTTTGGTGTGGGATAGCTACTTTTAAGTCTGCTACTGTGTGGCCTGGGAGATTGAAGTGCTCTCCTATGGGCTTTTGTATATTCTATTTTGTATATTTTGTATATGTAATCAGGTATCAGAAGTGGCAATATACAAAAACCGGGAGGAGAGCACTTCAATCTCCCGTGCCAAGGAACCAAGGAGAAGCAGTGCCACCTTGTGGAGACTCAGAGTCACAAGCAGACAAGCAGAGTCACAAGGTGGCACTGCTGCTGCTGCTTGGCAGACAGACAGCACATTACTCTAAATCTCCACAAGGTGGCACTGCTGCTTGGCAAACAGACAGCGCATTACTCTGAGTCTCCACAAGGTGGCACTGCTGCTGCTTCGCAGACAGACAGCGCATTACCCTGAGTCTCCAAAAGGTGGCACTGCTGCTGCTTGGCAGGCAGACAGCGCATTACTTTGAGTCTCCACAAGGTGGCACTGCTGCTGCTTCGCAGACAGACAGCACATTATCCTGAGTCTGTACAAGGTGGCACATTACTCTGAATAATGTGAAGACATATTAATGCTTTCTTGGCTTTCTGTCTGCCAAGGTGCAGCAGTGGCACCTTGCGGAGACTCAGTGCAATGCGCTGTCTGTCTGCGAAAGAGCAGCAGTGCCACCTTGTGGAGACTCAGAGTAGTGCTCTGTCTGTCTGCCAAGCAGCAGCAGTGCCACCTTGTGGAGACTCAGAGTAGTGCTCTGTCTGTCTGCCAAGCAGCAGCAGTGCCACCTTGTGGAGACTCAGGGTAATGCGCTGTCTGTCTGTCTGCCAAGGAGCAGCAGTGCCACCTTGTGGAGACTCAGAGTAATGCGCTGTCTGTCTGCCAAGCAGCAGCAGTGCCACCTTGTGGAGACTCAGAGTAATGCGCTGTGTTTCTGCGAAGCAGCAGCATTGCCACCTTGTGGAGACTCAGGGCAATGCGCTGTCTGTCTGCCAAGGAGCAGCTGTGCCACCTTGTGGAGTCTCAGTGCAATGCGCTGTCTGTCTGCCAAGGAGCAGCAGTGCCACCTTGTGGAGTCTCAGTGCAATGTGCTGTCTGTCTGCCAAGATGCAGCAGTACCACCTTGTGGAGTCTCTGGGCAATGTGCTGTGTGTCTGCAATTCAGCAGCAGTGCCGCCTTGTGGAGTCTCAGTGCAATGTGCTGTCTGTCTGCCAAGATGCAGCAGTACCACCTTGTGGAGTCTCTGGGCAATGTGCTGTGTGTCTGCAATTCAGCAGGAGTGCCGCCTTGTGGAGAGTGAGGGTAATGCGCTGTCCGTCTGCGAAGGAGCCGCAGTGCCACCTTGAGGAGACTCAGAGTAGTGCTCTGTCTGTCTGCCAAGCAGCAGCAGTGGCACCTTGTGGAGACTCAGGGTAATGCGCTGTGTTTCTGCGAAGCAGCAGCATTGCCACCTTGTGGAGACTCAGGGTAATGCGCTGTCTGTCTGTCTGCCAAGGAGCAGCAGTGGCACCTTGTGGAGACTCAGAGTAATGCGCTGTCTCTTCCAAGGAGCAGCAGTGCCGCCTTGTGGATATCAGGATTTTTTAACACCTTCGGACATAATCGTCCCCGTGGGCCAGGGATTACATGCCTTTCGCTGCGTAAAATCAATGCAGACATATGAAATTCGAAAGTGTCACAGGCTGCCATTTAGCAGCATTACCAATGGTCACTTGTCAGTTAGCTCCCGCCGGCAACCTGAACTCATGAATTATTAATGATCATGGATTTGAATAAAGGCCTCTGATTGAGTGAGGGTTTGGGTTTCTAGAACCATCTAAGCCCATGAGGACCTGATTGAGAACTGTCAAATATGGTAATCGGATCATGAATTATTCATAGAATCATGCTATATAAGCAGGGCTTGCCTGCCAGTCTGTGGCCCTTGGGTACACAGACAGGGTTCTGTGACTCTGTACAGGGAGGTGTGGCTGCACACAGCGTCCACCAGTCCATCAGGCCCGCTCTTAGGAGCAAAGAACTTGGAATCACTGTGACTGAAATCACTGAGCTTGAAATTCACTAACTGAAATCACTGAGCTTGAAAGTCACTGAGCTAAATCACTAAAGCGCTGCCAGTCCACCATGGCACTAGTGCTCCAAATCTTTCTGTCACCAGCACAGCAGCGCTTCGAGGGACCAGCAAGGGGCCTCAGAGGGACAGCGACCAGGTGGTGAACTGGCCCGCTGCAAGGCAGGTACTGCGCGCCTGGTAGCCTACCCTGAGGCTGCCATCTTAAATCAGACAAGACCAACCTATCGGACACAACTTCTGACTGGACAAGACTAATTCACCGGACTTGACATGTAATTCTATTCATCAGCCCGCGTCTTTACGTGGAGCTCACAGACATTGTCTCTTAGACTAGCCTGGGACACTGGGACCCTCAGTGACGGAGCCGGGGTAGCTCCCCTGCTGTGTACCCTCCCCGACGAGGGAGGGGCAGTACCTGAGCGCCTGACCCCTGAGGCTGGGCCTGAAAGCCCAGGCTGGGATTTTACTTTGACTATTTTAAAAACACATTTAATTACTAGCTCATATTGTTGTTATTATTCATTTATACAGTATTGTTAGCATTTATTATAGTAGTAGTGTTATCATAATCTTTGTTTCTAATAAGGTGAAGGCTTGACCTTTCTCCCCCTCTTACCTAACCCATTTGTATATATAGATATAAATAAATATTGCAGCTGTAGGCATAGCCACCCTGCCTTCCCAGTTGCTGTTCACCCTAAGGGACCTGATGAAGAGCCTATTGCCTCCCAGGTATCCTCTAGGCAGGCTTACTGGAGTAGTGGGGCCCCCCCGCAAAAAAGAGACAGCCCTGACAGCCTCCTAGCCCTAACCCTTTGGGGAGGCTAGCACCCTACCCCCAGTAGGGGGGTGAGATTAGTGACCTCTCCCCTCCTTTCTAAAGGGAACAGCAGGGATTTAAAACCCTAATCCAAAGTATACTTACCGAAACAATTTTCTGCCTTCTGGTTAAATAAAGTCTAAAGGCATCTCTCAGGAATCAGTAAGTACACAATCTTTATTGTAAGTTAGCCATTTAGAGTTTATACTTTTTAAATTTGATGGTGTTCCTCAAATAAACATTTTAGTTACTTTGTTTTAACTTTAACCCTTGTCCTGGTCTCATTGCCTCTGCCAGCCACTTCTTTCCAGGAGGTCTTAGTGAGGACCAGAGTGTACCGGGGTGGCACTCTCCCGTCTTGGGGTTGCAGGGTTCTGGTCAGGTCCTGGGATCTGTGAACAAGAGGTTCACGCCCTCCTTGGTAAGGGACTCATTTAAATACTCATATTAATAACATGTCCGTCAAGAGAGTCCCTATTTTGGAGACTCAGGGTAATGCACTGTCTGTCTGTCAAGGAGCAGCAGTGGCACCTCCTGGAGACTCATGTTAATGCGCTGCCTCTCTTCGAAGCAGCAGCAGTGCCACCTTGTGGAGACTCAGAGTAATGCGCTGTCTGTCCGCCAAGGAGCAGCAGTGCCACCTTGTGGAGTCTCAGGGCAATGCGCTGTCTGTCTTCCAAGCACCAGCAGTGGCACCTTTTGGAGATTAAGAGCAATGCACTGTCTGTCTGCCAAGGATCAGCAGGGGCACCTTGTGGAGACTAAGAGTAATGCGCTGTCTGTCTGCCTAGCAGCAGCACTGCCACCTTGTGGAGTCTCAGGGCAATGCGCTATCTTAACAGCCGTGTTAAAAAGGCAGTGAGAGAGAAAAGGGCAGCTTTTAAAAAGTGGAAGTCAAATCCTAGTGAGGAAAATAGAAAGGAACACAAACACTCCCAAATTAAGTGTCATAATGTAGTAAGAAAAGCCAAAAAAGATTTTGAAGAGCAGCTAGCCAAAAATTCAAAAAATGAAAGTAAAATGTTTTTAAATACATCAGAAGCAGGAAGCCCGCTAAAAAAGCAGTGGGGCCCTTGGATGATAAAGATATAAAAGGAGCGATCAAGGAAGATAATGCCATTGCAGAGCGATTAAATGATTTCTTTGCTTCAGTCTTCGCGGCTGAGGGTGTTACAGAGGTTCCTCAATCTGAGCCAGCTTTTTAGGTGACAAATCTGAGGAACTCTCCCAGATTGAAGTGACATTAGAGGAGGTTTTGGAGTTAATTGATAAACTGAATAGTAACAAGTCTCCAGGACCAGATGGTATTCACCCAAAGGTTCTGAACGAACTCAAACGTGAAACTGCGGCGTTATTAACAGTGGTTTGTAACCTATCCGCTTCGGTACCCAATGACTGGCAGACAGCCAATATAACGCCAATATTTAAAAAAGGCTCCAGAGGAGACCCTGGCAATTATAGACCAATAAGTCTAACATCAGTACCAGGCAAATTAGTAGAAACAATAGTAAAGAATAAAATTGCAAGTCACGTAGAAGAGCAGGAATTTTTGGGCAAAAGGCAGCATGGTTTCTGCAGAGGGAAGTCGTGTCTAACTAATCTATTAGAATTCTTTGAAGGGGTTAATAAACATGCGGACAAGGGGCACCCAGTGGACATAATATACCTAGATTTCCAGAAAGCCTTTGACACGGTCCCACACCGAAGGCTTTTATGTAAATTAGGCAGTCATGGGATAGGAGGAAAGATCCCTTCATGGATCGGGAATTGGTTAAAAGACAGAAAACAAAAGATTGATATAAATGGTAAATTTTCACAATGGGGGGGGTAACTAGTGGTGTTCCCCAGGGGTCAGGGCTGGGACCAATCCTGTTCAACTTGTTCATCAATGATCTAGAAAATGAGGTAAGCAGTGAGGTGGCAAAGTTTGCAGATGACACCAAGTTGTTCAGGACAGTCAAAACCAAAAGAGATTGTGAAGAACTACAAAAAGGAAACCGAGTGATTGCGCCGCAAAGTGGCAAATGAAATTTAATGTGGGTAAGTGTAAGGTAACGCACATTGGAAAAAATATCCCAAATTACACGTACAACATGATGGGGGTCAAATTTAGCTACGACAGATCAGGAAAGGGATCTTGGAGTTATAGTGGATAGTTCTCTGAAGACATCCACGCAGTGTGCAGCAGCAGTTAGTAACGCAAATAGGACGTTAGGAATTATTAAAAAAGGGATAGATAATAAGGCAAAAGATATCATACTTCCCCTATATAAAACTATGGTACGCCCACATCTTGAGTACTGCATGCAGATGTGGTCTCCTCACCTCAAAGAAGATATATTGGCATTAGAAAAGGTTCAGAAAAGGGCGACTAAGATGATTAGGGGTTTGGAACGGGTCCCATATGGGGAAAGGCTAGAGAGACTGGGACTTTTCAATCTGGAAAAGAGGCGATTGAGGGGCGATATGATAGAGGTATGAAAAATCATGAATGGTCTGGAGAAAGTGAATATAGAAAAATTATTTACCTTTTCCCATAATACAAGAACTAGGGGACACCAAATGAAATTGATGGGTAGTAGGTTCAAAACTAATAAAAGGAAATGTTTCTTCACACAGCACACAGTCAACCTGTGGAACTCCTTGCCGGAGGAGGCTGTGACGGCCAGGACTCTATTAGGGTTTAAAAAAGAGCTCGATAAATTTTTGCAGGTTAGGTCCAAAAATGGCTATTAGCCAGGGGTAAAGTATGGTGCCCTAGCCTTCAGTACAAGGGTAGGAGATAAATCACTTGATCATTGTCTTCTGTTCTCCTTCTCTGGACCACCTGGCATTGGCCACTATCGGCAGACGGGATACTGGGCTGGAAGGACCTTTGGTCTGACCCAGTTTGGCCATTCTTATGTTCTTATGTCTGTCTGCCAATAAGCAGCAGCGCTGCCTTGTGGAGGCTGAGAGTAATGCGCTGTCTGTTTGGCAAACAGCAGCAGTGCCACCTTGTGGACACGCAGAGTAATGCGCTGTCTGTCTGCGAAGCAGCAGTGCCACCTTATGGAGAGTTAGGGTAATGCCTTTTCTGTCTGCCAAGGAGCAGCAGCTCCACCTTGTGGAGACTCAGAATAATGCACTGTCTGTCTGCCAACCCCCAGCAGTTCCACCTTGTGGAGACTCAGAATAATGCGCTGTCTGTGTGCGAAGCAGCAGCAGTGCCACCTTGTGGACAGTCAGAGTAATGCGCAGTCTGTCTGTGAAGCAGCAGGACCGCCACCTTGTGGAGTCTAAGGGTAATGCTCTGTCTGTCTGCCAAGAACTAGCAGTGGCTCTTTGTGGAGACTCAGAGTAATGTGCTGTCTGTCTGCCAAGCAGCAGTGCCACCTTCTGGAGACTCAGAGTAATCCGATGTCTGCCAAGCAGCAGCAGTGCCACCTTGTGGAGTCTCTAGGAAATGCGCTGTCTGTCTACCAAGTCGCAGCAGTGCCACCTTGTGGAGACTCATAGTAATGTGCTGTCTGTCTGCCAAGCAGCAGCATTTTCACCGTGTGGAGTCTCAGAATAATGCACTGTCTGTCTGCCAAGGATCAGCAGGGGCACGTTTGTGGAGACTCAGGGTAATGCGCTGTCTGTCTGCGAAGCAGCAGTGCCAGCTTGTGGGGATTTAGAGTAATGCGCTGTCTGTCCGCCATAGGATCAGCAGTGCCACCTGGTGGACACTCAGCATAATGCCTTGTCTGTCTGCCAAGGAGCAGCAGTGGCACCTTGTGGAGACTCATAGTAATGCGCTGGCTGTTGGCCAAAGAGCAGCAGTGGCACCTTGTGGAGACTCAGGGTAATGCGCTGTCTGTCTGTCTGCCAAGGAGCAGCAGTGTCGCCTTGTGGAGACTCAGAGTAACGCGCTGTTTTTTTGCCAAGCAGCAGCAGCGCCGCCTTGTGGAGGCTGAGAGTAATGCGCTGTCTGTTTGTCAAGCAGCAGCAGCGCCACCTTCTAGAGAGACAAAGGAATGCGCTGTCTGTCTGCCTTGGAGCAGCAGCGGCACCTTGTGGATGCTCAGGGCAATGCATTGTCTGTCCGCCAAGGAGCAGCAGTGCCACCTTGTGGAGTCTAAGGGTAATGCGCTTTCTGTCTGCCAAGGTGCAACAGTGGCACCTTGTGGAGACTTAGACTAATGCGCTGTGTTTCTGCGAAGCAGCAGCAGCAGCGCCACCTTCTAGAGACTCAGGGTAATGCGCTGTCTGTCTGCCAAGCACCACATCTGCAAGAGATGCAGCAAGGAGTGTGACTCTCGTGTGGGTCTTCATGGTCACAGTAGACACTGTAAATGAAGTCCTCAATTGAAACTATAAAGGGCGCGATGCATATTCTATGCAGACTGAAGGATGCCTACTAGTGCCAAGCAGCAGCAGTGCCAGCTTGTGGAGTCTCAGGGCAATGCGCTGTCTGTCTGCCAAGGAGCAGCAGTGCCACCTTGTGGAGACTCAGGGTAATGCGCTGTCTGTCTGCCAAGCAGCAGCAGCAGTGCCACCTTGTGACTCAGCTTGTCTGCTTGTGACTCTGAGTCTCCACAAGGTGGCACTGCTTCTCCTTGGTTCCTTGGCACGGGAGATTGAAGTGCTCTCCTCCCGGTTTTTTGTATATTGTATATTTTGTATATTGCCATTTTGTATATTGCCATTTCTGATACCTGATTACATATACATATTGTATATTGTATATATACATTGTATATATAATACATTGTATATATACATATATTGTATATTGTAATATATACAATATTGTATATTGTATATATTGTAGATTGAAGTGCTCTCCTCCCGGTTTTTGTATATTGCCATTTTGTATATTGTATATTGTATATTTTGTATATTGCCATTTTGTATATTGCCATTTCTGATACCTGATTACATATACAAAATATACAAAGCTGCAGGGTGAGGGGAAAGTCAATTGCATCGCACCCCGCCTTTACAAAATGGCAGAGGGGAATGCGTCCAGCTTTGTGCACTCCTGGCTTAGGGTGCAGCCAGGAGGTAGATTGGGGAAAGGCAGTGTGCGGCGACATGCGGCCAGGGGGTAGATCAGAGTTCTAGAAGCCGTGTAGGGAGAAGGGTAGCTCACGATGCAGGGAGGGGGTATCTAGGAGCTGTTTGCAGGCAGGCATAGGTGGAGATTGTGTGTGAGCAGGGGATAGTTCAGGAGGAGGACCAGAGTAACTAGGGTCTGTGGGTCGGGAGGCGTTCCTGCAGCTGCAGCTCTCTGAGAATCGTGGCAGCTAGATCTGAGTCCCCCACACTCACTTCTTACTTGCTATGTGAGAAAAGGGGGCTTGGAGCTGTCCAGAGGCAGGAGGAGAGGAGAAGGGGCCGCACTGCACTTTTCGTTGCATTTGGAGGAGGGCACACAGGGGTCGCCAGGACTCAAGCATTCAGTCCCGAATTCTGCAGCTTCCAGCTTCATTGGCAGGAGAGGAGGGAACAGTAGGGATGATGGCTTCAGCCTAGAGGGACAACAAGCATGCTGGGGATGGGGGGGTGGGGTCAAGCCTGGGGGTGGGGAGGAGTGGTACACTGGGGAGCAGGTCTTCAGCCTGTAGGGACCGGCACATGGGGGATCAGGGCTTCAGCCCTCAGTTCCTGTCCTCAGTCCCATGGGGTCACCAACTTGGGCATTCAGCTCTGCAGCTGTAGTGGGGGACAAGAGGGTACCAAGGATCGGGGCTTCAGCCCCATAGCTTGAAAGGGCAGGCAGACTCCATCCCCCCACCCGAGAATTGCTGCTTTAGGGTACACGGCGGAGCGCTGTCTGTCTCGCACGCAGAGACGCTGCCTACCCCCGAGGCTGTGTCGTCTGCCTCGGAGACGTGGGAGTGTCATCTGCTGGCCCCAGCCGGCCCAGCACGCTCCTGCCCGTCGCAGACAGAAGGCGGCTTTTTTTTTTCTTGTTGAAGTCAGAACAGTTGCCTGAACGCGGGACAGTCCCGTTCCAGGCGGGATGGATGGTAACCGGGAGGTACCCTAGCTCCTCCCCTCCCCCATGCCGCAGTGCCCTGGAGGGGCAGATCGAACAGTGCAATCCAAGCCACCCATATACCTCCGACCTACCCCAGGGTACCCCTCCTGCAAACCCTACCGGTCCCAGGGCGCCCAAGCAGGGCTCGGGAAAGCATCGGACATAAACTCACTACAGGCTTAGGCTTGCCCTCCAATGGGGAGAGCGGAGAGAGAAGCATGAAACAATGCATGCTGGGAAACGTAGTATCTCCCTCGCCCTGCGCCGCCGCAGCTGTGAATCCCGAAGAGCCACGGGAGGGTGGGGTTCCAGCTGCCTCCGCGGCACCATGGGAGGAGTAGTTTCCCCCTCGGCCTCCATCTCTCCTCATCCATTCTGTGCCCCAAAGCACCTTGGAAGTTGGAGTGTTTGGTGCCTCCTTCTCCCATCAGACACTGCGGTTCCCGCGGCACCATGGGAGATGGAGTGCTGCAGCCTATATCTGCCCTCAGCTGGGGCCGCTGTTATCTTCTCATTTGTAGGGTGGGGTCCTGCGTGGCCGGAGGTGCAGGGTAGTTGTGTGCCGGGCCGGGAGACGCTGACGTGGTTTTCTAGCTCCGGCAGTGGCGAAGCGAACTGTAAGTGGTGTAGATAATGGGCCTGTCCTTGTAGGGCCGCGCTTTTGCTTCCAGCGCCTGTGCCCAGAGCGTTTGTCCTGGCAGGCGCCGGTTCCAACTTGCTGTGGGCCGCGGCTTTGTTCTGCCAGTCAGCACCGCTTTTCCGGTGACTCGCTCTCTGCTACTCGCCCTCTGCCCATCCCGTTTGTTAGGGAATGGGGCCGCTTCTACGCGCTCCTACGGTTGGCTTAAGCTTTGACCTAAGAACAAAAAAGCAGTTCTGTAGCCCTTTACAGACCTAACAGAATAACTTTTTAGGTGATGAGCTTTCATGGGACAGACCCACTTTTTCAGCTCATAGCCATACCAGAACTGACTCAAGACATAAAGCCCAGAGGTCCAAAATTGTTACTAAGGCTGACAAATCAGAAAACTTGTTATCAAGGTTTGCAAATCAGAAGAGCAGAGGGGCAGTGGGTGTGGGGTGGGGAGTGTAAGAGTTAAATAAAACATCAAAGTATGTAGAAGAGCCCCTGTAATGGGCCAAGTAATTACTGTTGATGTTTTATGTAACTCCAAACTGCCCCACCTCCCTCCTGCTGCCCCTCTGCTCTTCTGGTAGGCCAGCCTTGGTAACAATTTTTGGACTGTTGTGCTTTATATATTGTTTGTTCTGGTAAGGCTATGATCTGAAGAAGTGGGTCTGTCCCACCAAAGCTCACCACCTAAAACTTATTTTGTTAGTCTTTCAAGTGCTACGTAACTGTTGTTGTTGTGCTGATAGGATACAGACCAACACAGCTATTTCTGTCAAACCTAACATGAGCATGGCCACACTGGGACAGACCAAAGGTCCATATAGTCCTGGCATGTCCACACACTTCTGAGGAAGTGGCCAGTATCCACATTCAGCCATCTAAGTGGTTGCATGTGTGTGCTGGACACTACAGGTCTAGTCTGTATCCTGTCTGCTGGTAGTGGCCAATGCCAGGTGCTCCGGGTGAATGGAAAGTGGAGAGCATCATAAAGGGATGTGTCCACTGTCCCCAATCCCCAGCTTCTGGCAAACATCCTAGGGGCACCGTTTCTGCCCATCCTGGCTAATAGCAAAGTCTTGGCCTTCACAAGTATAGTGGTGAGGAGTTCCACAGGTTGACTATTCATTGTGTGTGGAAAAACTTCCTTTGGTTTGTTTTAAACTGCTCCTATGAATTTCATTTGCTCTTGTCTCAGAGGGGTAGCTGTTAGTCTGTATAATCACAACACAAAGCACTGCTATAGCACCTGAAAGACTCAAATTTTATTTATTAGGATATGAGCTTTCATGGGAAAGACCCAATTCTTCAGATTCTGGAGCAGAAATGAGAAAATGGAGAAATCTGCAAAATATAAAGTAAGGGGGGGCAAGTGGGGTGGAGGGGAGAGGAAAGAGGTGAAAAAGAAAGGAAAGAAAACAGGAGGAGAGGGGAGTCATCCCTAATTTAGAGGAAATAGGGTATGCACTTTTGTGGGAAAGACTCATTTCAGATTCTGGAGCAGAAGAAAGAAGACAAGCTAGTGATAAGTAAATCCCACTTTCTCTGCTTTTCTTTCCTTTTTCTACCCCCCCCCCCCCCCATTTCTTTTCAAGTCTTGCTGTTTTCTCAGTTCTGCTCCAGAATCTGAAGAAATGGGTCTTTCCCAGGAAAGCTCATTTCCCTAATAAATGACATTATTAGTCTTTAAAGTGCTATAGGACTGCTTGCTTTGTTTTGCCCTAGTTATGGGAAGGTGCGAATAACACATCCTTATCTACTTTGTCCACAGCAGGAATGCCTTTTATAGACCTAACTCGTATCTCCCCTTAGTCCGTTCTTTTCCATGTAATAAGCCCCAGTCTTAATACTCTCCTCATATGGCAGGTTTTCCAAACCAATATTTTTGTTGCCCTTTTCTGAATTCTTCCCAATTTCAGTATATCTTGTTTGAGAGGGGATGACCACATCTGCATGGATTCCATGATATGCCTACATTTTGATTTATATAGAGGCAATAAGAGAGTCTTCATTTCTATTCTTTCCAATGATTTCCAACGCAATTTGCTTTTTTGACAGCAATTGCACAGAGTGGGTATTGTCAGTGAACTATCCAAGATGACTCAACATGCCCTTTCTTGCGTGTTGACAGGTAATCGGGACCCTCCTATTTGTGTGTACTGTTGGGGTTATGGTTTCCAATGTGCATAAATTTGCATTTATAATGAAGTTTATCTGCCATTTTGTTACTAAGTCTTTGAGTTTTGTGGGATTGTTAGTAGCTGTCTGCAGTCTGCCTGGGACTGAACTGCTTTCACTAGCTTGGTACCATCTGCTACATTTGCCACTTCACTATTGTAAATTTTGTCCTAATGCTCCACCTCAGCAGTGATTTAAATGGTGGGGGTGGGCAATCAAAATTTAATGGTATTTGAGGCCTGAGCAACACAGGATAAATCCTCTACTAACAAATTAATCTCCATATTTCAGAGTTGGTCTGACTGGCAGTGTTTGTTCAAAAACTCCTCTTAAACCATAAGAGCTGTGATCACAACATTTGGTGTCCAGTTTCTTCTTACCCCAGCTTAAACCAAGGTTTGGGTTTGGTTGTGACTGGAAGGGAAATGCCTGAAATTACAGGATTTCTCAGAACAGCCGTTGAGGGCAGCTGCAGGACCAAGAGGCCAGCCACAATGACCAGGTAAGTAGTTCCTTTGCCCCAATTTCAGAGCCTACCCTTGTACCTCCCACCTCCTGTGGGGGCCTACAGGCTGCAAAGAGGGTTGCTGGGGGGAGGGAAGCTCTCATAGAGTCTGTAGACCACGAAGGGGATGTTGGAGGCCAGGGTAGCCCACAGACCCTCTTCTCCTCCAAGACAGGCTACAAGGCAGTTACTGGAGGGGAAAGTGGGAAAAGGAGGATGCAGCCTCTGCAGCCTGGCGGCTCCCTAAACAGTCAAGAGGCTGTGGAGGGGCTGTCTGGGTTGGGGGTCAGGCTCTGGGGGTATCCCCACCCTCCAGCCCACAGATGACAGTGCCCAGTTGAAGGGGGCAGCCCCTGGAGCCTTCCCCCCAATAGCCCACATATTATGGGGAAGGAGAGGCCACTGGGGGGCAGCTCCAAGAGCTTTCTCTCCACAGCCATTAGTCTGGAGTTGCTGGGGGCAACCCCCAGAGCCTCTTCCCCAGTTCACTGGCTTACAAGCTGGAGGGCACCTGTGGTGGGGGGCAGCCTCCTGAGCCTTGACCCTGACAGCCTGTGGGCTGCAAGGAGAAATGGAGAGGCCAGCCCCTGGAGCACCCCACAAACAGGCAGCAGGATGGAGGGTGCCACTGGAAGTGGGGGTAGCTCCCAATGTGCTTTGGCCCCAGAGTGCAGGGCCAGGCAATGGGGGCAGTTGGGGCCTTAGTGCATTGCTTTGCCCCCAGCAGCCTTCAGGACGAGGTGTCTGCTTCCCCAAGCAAAGACCCTCTGTGAACCTGTAGGCTTGGTGGGTAGCAGCAGGCTGGGGGGCTCCCCCCCCCCCCCGAGAACAAGTAGGACAAGATGGGAATTGTTGCAGCCCCTTGCACCACAATGTCAGTGAGGCTGGCACTTGACTTAGGAGAACCATGGTCTCATGGTGAGGGGGTTGCAGTTGCCCCAGTTTTCTGCCTACTCCAGGGGTGGACAAGACACAGCCTGTGAGCCACTGGATCTGTCCCACAGGCCATTGCAGGCATGGAGCAGCCAGCTACTGCTTTAAGCAGCTTCTCTCTGATGTGCTCTGCTCTGGCTGCCAGGAGGAGGAGGAGGAGAAGGTAGCTTCATGTGCTGCTCCCACCCCCTTACAAAACATCTCCGCACCCATTGTGTGGTATATGATTTCAGGCCAATAAGTGCTCAGAGGTTTTGCTGGCATTGGGAGCAGCTGGCAAAGCCTTTCTCTCCCCTCTAGGGTCTGGAGCAGAGAGCTATAAGGAGCAAGCCTTGGTTTTGAGCCGTCTGGGGCTTCATCAGGTAGACAGCCTGCCATATGGCTGCTGGCCAGGAGCCACCAATATAAGTTTCCCAGCCAGAGTCTGCCTCTTGGCTTCCCTGCTCCTGCGTCTCCTCCTGCACCCATGTTCCCTCTGACACCGTGCACCCCATTTACTGCCCCAGGTTACAAGCCCCCTCCCTGTCCTGGGTCACAATAGAAATCCTTGTATCCCCCTCTTGCCCATCAGTCTCCTGACTCGGATCACAACCCCCTCCTGCCCCCTTGGTCACAGTGCAAACCACTGCATCCCAGACCCTGCCTCTGGTCAAAGTCACCTCCTTCACCTGCACTTTGTTCTCTATTAAGAGTGCAGAAGAGTGTGGCCTTTTACCATTTTCCAAATTCTTGCGGTGGTCCCCCATCAAAAATTGTGTAAGTATGCCCAACTGGAAGAGGCTGGCCCCTGCCCCCTGTTGGCTTTGGGATGTTAGTGTTTTCGCATGCACTCAACATTATCAAAACGATTATAGACTAGCATGGCTATCTGTTACTACTCTGCATTATGTTGACTGACCACTGGGTATCATTGCTGTGCTTCAGACATTAGCAGAAATGTAGCATTTTCATAGAATCATAGAACACTAGGACTGGAAGGGGCCTCGACTAACAATGCTTTATTTGGTGATGAGCTTTCATGGCACAGACCCACTTCTTCAGATCAATTTCATTGTCAGTATAGTAGACTGACAAGTGCAGAGGACCAAAAGAAGCAATTAAAAACTGACAAATCCAATACATAGAACTGAACGAAGGGGATGAAAGGCAGGGGGGATTAATATCATCCCCTCATCCCCCTCCTTCAGTTCTGTCTTTTTATTGCAGTTTTTTAAAAAGTCCTCTGTTTTTATGAGTCTGTACTGAAAATGAAGATTGATCTGATGAAGCAAGTCTGTCCCATGAAAGGTCATGATGGAATAAATCATTTTGTGAGTCTTTAAAGTGCTATATTTCTGCTGTTTTTTGTTTTGTTGGAGTACAGATTAACCGGGCTACCTCTCTGGTATTCTGTAAATTGTGTGTTATTGTGACTAGTATCAGGGGGGTAGCCAAGTTAGTCAGTATCTTCAAAAACAACAAGAAGTTCTGTAGCCCCAGCCAGGCTGCCAGCAGGTCCCCGGCCCCACAGGCACCAGGTGCAGCTCTGGCTCCAAACAGAGCTCTGGCTCCAGACAGGTCTCTGGCCAGGGACACAAGCCCCATTGCGCTTCCCTCCCCAGGGTAGATGGGTTCCCCACTGGGGTCTGTGGTCTAGTAACATCTGTGGTGTTGAATGTTGTTGGACCAGAAAATGCCAGTTTTGGGATGTGCAACCTATATGATAAGTTTGCAGAAACCCACTCGGGCACTGGAAAATATAAAGTAAACTCTTGGATATCTGGCATCTAGAGGACTGGGAGGTTTCTAGGAAATCAAGTAGTCTGTATAATAGACACTTCAGTACTCTCAGTGGGTAGGAGTGCAAAGGAGCCACCTGGGTGCGTTCCATGCAGTGCGGACTGGGATGCCCCTGCCTCCACCCCCGAAGGGTGGGACATTGCTTGTGTGCTTCGTTGTAAGATGGCCATGGGCTCTAAGCGTAACCCATCTCCCACCCCCGGGCTCTGCAAAGCCCTCCAAGGCAGAACCCCACAGTGGGGAAAGTGGGGGTGGCACCACTGGGGGAGCTGCATCCAGCTCTGGGAGGAGTGGGAGTGGGATGGCACTGTGGTGGGAGCTGCTGCTGGCTCCAGGACAAGTGGAAGGAGGTTAGTACCATGAGGGGGAGCTTTATGTGGCTCTGTAGTGGGCTGTCCCTCTGGCAACTAGCTTTCCCTTTTATGAGCAAGGGGCTGTGGAGCCCATGCTGCAAGCAGCTGCTCCACTGGGGGACAGGGATGGAGAAGGCAGAGGAGCCTGCTGCTTGTAAGTGCAGCCAGCAGGCTCCTCTGCTCTCTCTGCACTCCTGCTCACTATCCCCTGAACAGAGCTACTCAGGTCTGAGTTAGGTCAGCTAATTATTTGACAATGCCAGTTACTCAAATGCTGGTTAAACAGTTTCTATGGCTCTAGAGAATACAGTAATCTTCAGGCTGGCAGAGACCTCAGGAAGTTGAGTCCAGCCCCCTGCCCAAAGCAGGATCAACCCTAATTAATCATCAGAGCCAGGATTTAAAAATCTCTAGGGATGGAGATTCCACCACCTACCTAGGCAGTGCACTCCAGTGCTTCTCTGCCTTCCTAGTGATGTAGTTTTTTAACTAATATCCAGTCTAGACTTCCCTCACTGCAACTTGAGACCATCGCTACTTGTTCTGCCATCCACCACTACTGAGAACAGCCTCTCTATCCTCTTTAGAGCCCCCTTTCAGGGAGTTGAAGGCTGCTATCAAATCCTCATCACTCTTCTGCAAACCAAAGAAGCCCAAATTCCTCAGTGTCTCCTCATAGGTTATGTGCTCCAGCCCTTAATAACTGCCCTCTGCTGGACCCTGTCCCTTCCCCTGGTTTTTCACTATCCCATGTGGAAGATCAGACTGCAGCTGACGAGGGCCTGAAGGAGGATGAATATTTTGGGTGCTGGCTGAATTCCTTTTTGTTACCTCTGAAGTTCACAGTGCTGCAGACTGCATAGGCAGCTGGGGCTTGCCAGGAATAAGCTAGTAACAGGCTATAATCAAGCACCTGTGACCAGTTAAAGCCTCCAAGATCACTATAAAAGGCTTTCCCCAGGCAGCAGGAGTGTGTAGAGTGATGCCCAGAGAGGAGGGGGCTGGAGGAGTTGAGTACAGCACAGCTGAGTAACACTACCAACAAGGTATGGGGGGAAGATACTAGAGGGGAAGTGGTGGGTGTAGAGGCCCAGGGAAAGGTTGCTGCTGGGGGGGGGGGCAGGGTCAGCAGCCTCAGTAGCTCCCTCCTTCCCTAGGGTCCGTGGGTGGGACTGGATTTCCCCCACCTTTCTTCTGGAGGGCTGCCCTGCTGGGACAAAAACTTAGAGCATCTTGAGACTGGTGGAGAGGGACCTTCTCTGCCCCCAGTTAAGACTGGCCTATGATGAAAATTGCTTGGTAAAGGGAAACCCTTGCCTTGCAGAAGTCCCAAGGCAACAAAAGGGGCCTCAGAGTCTGAGGTACACCAGGAGGACCCACCTAGAAGCGCAGGACCCTTAAGGAACTGATGAGGGATTTGTCACACCCATCCTTACTATCGTAGGTGTCCAGTAGGAAAAATAACCCAAATCAAGAAAAGAAGGCAATCATAAGGTGTGTCTACACTTGCATTCCTCTTTTGAAAGTGGCATGTAAATGAGATGTAAATTTGCATGTGCAACTTCATTTGCATATTCTAATTTCAGAACTGCTTTTGAAAGAAGAGAGCCAGTGTAGATGCTGCTCTTTCAAAAGTAAACACATCTTTGAAAGAATCCTTCTTGCCTTTATTCAATGGGAAGAAGGATTCTTTCGAAGATGGGATTTGCTTTTGAAATTGGAATATGCAAATGAGGTGCCAAATACAAATTTGCACTATTTGCATTTTTAATTTACCTCATTTGCATATCTATTTCGAAAGAAGAATGCAAGTGTAGACACACTTGTATAGTACTTTAAAGACAAAAAATACTATTTTTAGGTGATGAGATTTTGTGGGACAGACCCGCTTCTTCAGACCTGGAGAACTTGTAACTGAGAGGAACAGAATTTAGAAAAAAGAAAAAAAAAGAATAAAAACTGACAAAGCAGCTTGATCTGCAGCGTACAATACGCTCTGCATTTACCATGTGGTGAACAGCAGAGCAGACTGGAGAATGGGCTCAGTGGCTCAGGAGCACCTCACATGTGCAGCATTTTGTTGGTCACTCTGTGCATACACCCCACCACATGGTGGAATAACAATGGTGATAGAGGCGGAAGTGGCTCCTCAAGCCCCAGTGGCTTGTGGTCTATGGTGCAGTTTGTTTGGTGTGGCTCGAGAGCTGTGGTGGCCTGGGGGCTGCAGCGGTGTGGCTTGGGGGCTGTGGCACTGTTGGTGGGGTCTGCAGCTTGCCTCCAGTGAGTAAAGGTTGCCGGGGGGAGGAGGCCTGGCTGGTGGCGGGGGGAGGGGGTGTGTTGTGGTGATCGGGTGAGTTGCTCTTGCACATGGAGCTAGCTAGAGTAGAAGGAAGTGGGGGAAGGGAGGAGAGAGAGCCTGCAAGTGGCTCTGAAGTTAAGTATCAGACGGGCAGTTAGTCTGTCTACACAGTCTACAGTTAGTCTGTCTTCAAAAACAACAAGAAGTCCTGTGTCACCTTATAGACTGACAGATATTTTGCAGAATAAGCTTTCGTGGGCAAAGACCTGCTTCGTCAGATGCATGAGTGAGAGAAGTTAAGTGAGATGTCTGTGGTCATTGCAAATATCAAAGGTGGGGGAAATTGTCCTTGTAATATGTAAGATAGTCTATATCTTTAGATATATTGATATCTTTGAGTCCGAGGTGTTGAGGACACCGTATTCAACACTTAGGCCGTGTCTACACTATCCAAAAACTTCGAAGTGGCCATTTTGAAGTTTACTAATGAAGCGCTGAAATACATATTCAGCGCCTCATTAGCATGCGGGCGGCCGCAGCACTTGGAAATTGATGCGGCTCGTCCAGACGGGGCTCCTTTTTGAAAGGACCCCGCCTACTTGGAAGTCCCCTTATTCCCACCTGCTCATGGGGAATAAGGGGACTTCGAAGTAGGCGGGGTCCTTTCGAAAAGGAGCCCTGTCTGGGTGAGCCGCATCAATTTCCAAGTGCTGCGGCCGCCCGCATGCTAATGAGGCGCTGAATATGTATTTCAGCGCTTCATTAGTAAACTTCAAAATGGCCACTTCGAAGTTTTTGGTTAGTGTAGACACGGCCTTAATGGCATCTAGTTTAAAACAGATTTTAACACCAGACTACAAAGAGTGACATCTGATTTGGAATTTATTTTCAACTTTGATTCCTATCACCTTGGACTCAACAATGATATCAGTTATCTTATGGGTTATATTCCACTCTTCCTTCTGCCCTATCTAGCTGAATCATCAGTTTTTCATGTTTTTTTTTCTACCTTAAATTCTCTTCCTCTTAGTTATCAGGATTCTACAGATCTGAAGAAGTGGGTCTGTCCCATGACTGCTCATTAACAAACAATATTGTTAGTCTTTTAAGGTGCTGGAGGACTGCTTCTTTCTTTTCCATTCTTTACTATCCCACTTATCACGTTGGCAGCCTTAATCTAAGGAGTAAAGATGTTTTCTGATGGTTGGGTGATGGGAGGTTTTTTGTCATGGTTAAATGTGTTTGCGGATTGTGCATTCCAACAACTTATTTCCAAGCAGCCTGTAGCATAACAGTGCCACTTAATTTCTCTAATATAGGGTGGGATCTATTTTCACATCTGTCCTGTAACAGCAGATATGTTTTGTTTTTTAGGTTTTTTATTTCACATCACAGGTTATTCCCCTTTGCATTCACTGGAATCCACAGATGCCCTTTGCAGGGGCGTCATACCAGGAGCACAGTGCAGGATCTGTGCAGGTGCCCTGTAGCCCCATCCCTGTAAAGATGTGTGAGCTGAGGAAAGGCATTAAGGGCACTAAGCAGGCCGTTGGATCCAGGAAGAAAAAGATATATGGGGTTCTGGTAAGAAAGGATAGGTTAGGAAAGGCAACATGGGAAACTCACTCAGACAAGCAGAGGGAAGGAGAGCTGCAGTGGTTGGTGGGAGATGTAGGGTGCCCCAGCCTACATCTCCCATCAGCGATTGTGGGGCTATTGGCACATGGGAGAGACGGTGTCCTGTGCCTGCTCTCTTCGCAGCTGGTGTGAGATGTGGTGTTTTCTGATTGGGTGGAGTTAGGTGCTCTTTGACCTTAAAGCTTCTGTTTGCAGAGTGGGGCAGAGCCAGAAGATGTTGGAAGGGGAAGTGACATGGGTGGTAAGGAAGCCAAACCTGCCACACCAGGGCATGGTTGGTCTTTCTGCATCAGTGTCTCCCGTTGTGAGGTGTGTGGCCTGGGAGGAAGAGTCATCCAGAGCGCTACCTCCTTGGGTAGGTTCGGCAGCCGCACATCTCGGGCAATGCCTCCAGTCTAGCATAGCACCTCGCAGCCCAGCTCCTCTGGGATCTCTCAGCCCCCCTCTTTCTTTATTTCCTTCCATAGACAGCCCTTAACCTGTATCACCACTGCCTATCCTGCCAGCTATGGGACTCCTCAGGCCCCTCCTCTTCTCTCCCTTCTTAGTCCATGCCACTGCTATGTCTTGTATTTCTTCCCTGGCCCATCTCCAACCTGGACCGCACCACTACCTTGTTAACTGTGGGACCCCTCAGCCCCTCCTTTCCCAAGTCCATTCCACTCTGAGCCAACCTGCACCCCTCATCAGTGTCCTTCACCCCAGTTCATTCCTCTGAGAGCCCCTCATGTGTCCTTCTCTTCTTTCTACATGGACCAGATGGACTGGCACCCTAGTGCATTCCTCCATTCATGGGGCCCATCCATCCCCCTTTGCTCCTTACAACACACCCTCAGCCTTCTCCAACCCTGTATCGTGTGGGTCCCTATCTCCCCATTCATTCCTCTATTCATGGGGAGATTTGAGAGTTAAGGGGTCTCAATACCTTCTTGCCACACTCCATCCACCTTGCATACCATACTGGATCATCTCCCCTCCACCCATGCTTCTACACGTAAGGACCCTTCATTCACCATCTTTTTCAACAATCCCCAGTCTAAACTCTTTGCCCTTGCAGTCCATCCCTCAATCCATTAAGTTCCTTAGCTACCCTTGTCTTGCAACACTCCCAGCTCAAAGCAACCTGGACCCTGACCTGACCTGTCTGCCATTAAGGTGTCTATTCATAGGGCCCTTCAGCCTCACCAGCACTGCCCAGCCCACCACAATCTGCTCCCCTGTCCCAACCTCCACATCCCAAGCCAGCCTGTACTCCCATCCATCTCTCTTCAGGTGGGGCCCCTCAGCTCCTTCATCTTTCATTACCAACAGAAACCCCAGTCGTCTTCAGCCCTCTCTGGTAACTCTGGGACCTTGTCCTTCAGGACATCAGGCCTGCCCCAACTGGCACCCATTCAGTATCCTCTAATCTGCTTTCCCATCCCCAGACCCTCAACACTCGATCCAATCTGCCCCCAGTAGGTGGATGTTCCCTTGGCCCTCCCCATCCCTATATATTACCGCCAGTTGTCACTAGTGTGTTGCTCTGATGCCTGGCTCCAGTTTCCCAGCACTGCACTTCCCCATTCCTTCCATAGTCTGACTTGTTTCCCTGTCTCCTCCTTGTACTCCCACCTTGAACATGCAGTCACCTTGGGGGGGTCTCAGACCTCCCTCTACCCCACCCATCCTTCCTCTAGGCCTTGTAAATCCTCCATTCCCTCTTTCCTCCCTTCACAAGCCAATTCCCAACCTGCACACCCTCCCCTACACTCCTTACTGGCCAGTTGTGGGACTCCTCGGCTCATGTCTTTTCTTCAGCCAGCCCTTAGTCTGTGCCTCTTCCCTCGTTCCTCTTTCTCCAGCTGTGGGACCCCTCAGCTCATGTCTTGTATTTCTTCCCTGGTCTGACCCCACCTTCTCTTGCCAACTGTGGGACCCCTTCAGCCCCTCCTTCCCTCCTTTCCCAAGTAAACCTCCAACTGTACCCTTCCTTCCACACTTGTCCAGCTAGCTGTGGGACCCCTCAATTTCCCCTTCTCCCTTCCTTAACCAGTCCCTAGCTTAAATTCCCCCACTCCTATCCTGCCAACTGTGGGACCCCTCAGCTCCCCAATTCCCTCCTTTCCCTAGCAACCCACTACCTGTACTCCTTCCTTCCCCTCCCCCATTCTGCCAGCTGTGGGACCCCTCAGTCCCTCTTTCATTGCTTTTCTAGGTAACCTCTCACCTGCACACTCTCCCCTACCTTTATCTAGCCAGCTGTGGGGATCCCAAAGTCTTTCCAAGCTAACCCCCAACTTGCACACCTTTCCCCTTGTCCATTCCAATGACCGTTAGTCCAACCCAACTTGCGTTCCTATCAGTGCCCTCACCTGACTCTATATCCCTATCTGTGTGGCCTGTTTTCCCTCTCTTCCCTCCACAGCATTCATTCCCTTAGTGCACCTTGAGAACCATACACCTCTCTATCCCACAGGGCAGCCCTCAACTCGATGTATTCAGAGCAGACGTTCATACGTCAAAGCCACTGGGGTGTGCGCCCCAAATTACTTATGGAACTTATCCATTAATCAACTGCATTGTCTTGGTCTTTCTCTCTGCCTCTTCTCTTTCCTGTGAAGCCATCTCCCTTCACAGGATGCAGGGATGTGTGCTGGGTGTGCACCCCCACAGACTTGTTTGTGAAACACATGAAAACGTAGGAGGCTCAGGGTCATATGGGGTGGGAGGTGGTAGAATAGATATGGGGACTGTCTTCATTGACTTGGTTTCTGTGCAGCAAGTAAGGCTGGACAGAGTGCAGGAGGCCTGGATTCAGGCAAGATTGAATGCACCAGCAGGGCTCTGAGTAGTGATGGCTCACTCATGGCTTATTTTTTTTGGCTGTGCTTGTGGAGCAATTATCCAGAGCCTTAGCTAGTGGAGAAGCTGGCAGAAGTGGAGCTAAGCAGCCATGACATACTAAGCAGAGATGAGCAGTTCTTAAATTTCTGCCTTCCACATAACTGGTGGGGACTAGTCAGGCTTCAGAATTTCTCATGGGTACTCACTCTAGTTTTCTTCAGAGGTAAAATGCCTGCTTGTCCAGTAAAGGCCTTGTCGATTAAGGCTGGGGAAGGGACAGTAGTCTGCTATATAGACTGGCTGATACAGGTGCCCTTGCAAGAGCTGCTTTTTAGTTGTAGTTCCAAAGGCATATTGGGAGGAGGGCTGTGGGCGGAGCTCTGAGGTGTGTGGAATGTGAGATGGAGAACTTATGGACATGACGAGATAAGATGTTCGCTTTTTTGTTTTTGCCCTTTGTGCTGGGCTTGATAGTAAGGGGAAAGTGAGCCATGAGTGTCTACTGCCCTTCTGCAATGGAAGGCAAACAAGCACTGAGACCACAAGCACTGCTGATGTCCAAGTGACGTTTAGTTGGAAGTGGAGCAGCTGCCATTGAAAGATAAATGTCGTGTTTGGCAACAACTCTGCTCATGGCTTGCCTAGTTCCAGGAGAGGAGGATCTGTTAGCTAGTGCTGTGATTGTAAGCAGAGCTTCCCAGCTTGCAACAGTGGTTCTTCTTCGAGTGTCCCCGTGGGTGCTCCACATTACATTAGGTGTCGGGCTCGCCCGGCGCCGCAAATCGGATCTTCCAAGCAGTTTCTGCTGGACCGCGCATGCGCCGGTGCGCGCCACTCCCCCGTGCGCTCCCGGCCACATGCGCGATCCGGTCCCCGCTAGTTCCTCTTAACCGCCGTTGGCTGCAGACGGAATCTGAACTAGGCTAAGGCCAAGCAGCGTATTCAATGACTTTAACTGCTTTTCTTTAAAGTTTTTCAAGTATTTAGGCTACTGCAAGTTAGCTGGTTGTTGTTTTTGCAAAAAAAAAAACAAAAACCAAAAGCAACAAACAAACTACAAGCGGGACAGCTTCAATCCAGTCCCAGTAACAAGCGCCGGAGGCCAGGAGCATCGGGCCATCAGCCCTCCTGCTGAGGCAGGCCATCGGACGGGGAAAACAGCACAGGGAAGGTGCTAAGTACCCGCTTAACAACTGAAAGACTCACCAACAATGTCCTCTTCAGGCTTTAAAAAATGTGAGTCCTGCCGAGAGGCAATTAAGGAGAGACAGGGAGATGCGGCTTAAAATGCTGCTTTTGATAAGGCCCTCCAGCCAGACGTGCCGGAGCGGCCGCAGCAGGAGGGACCCTCCGGGGCCCATAAAAGGAAAGCTGCCTCCCTCACTCCATCAGCGCAGAAACGGAGGAAAGTCTCCCCAACCCGATCCCTGCCGGCAGCAACAGCGAGCGGGACGGGAGGAGCGCACAGCCCCCAGCCGCAGCAACAGCTGATCGGCGGCGGCACGGAGAGCCACGTGGAAGCGGCTCAGCCTCCGATGATCAGCCAGCTGCCCCGCACCGCAGGCAGGGCGGCGGCTTAAAACTGCTTTTCATAAGGCCCTCCAGCCAGATGTGCCGGAGCGGCCGCAGCAGGAGGGACCCTCCGGGGCCCATAAAAGGAGAGCTGTCTCCCTCACTCCATCAGCGCACAAAGGGAGGAAAGCCTCCCCAGCCCGATCCCTGCTGGCAACAATAGCGAGCGGGACGGGAGGAGCGAGCAGCCCCCAGCCGCAGCAACAGCTGATCGGCGGCGGCATGGAGAGCCACGTGGAAGCGGCTCAGCCTCCGATGATCAGCCAGCCGCCCTGCACCGCAGGCAGGGCGGCGGCTTAAAACTGCTTTTCATAAGGCCCTCCAGCCAGACGTGCCGGAGCGGCCGCAGCAGGAGGGACCCTCTGGGGCCCATAAAAGGAGAGCTGCCTCCCTCACTCCATCAGCGCACAAAGGGAGGAAAGCCTCCCCAGCCCGATCCCTGCTGGCAACAATAGCGAGCGGGACGGGAGGAGCGAGCAGCCCCCAGCTGCAGCAACAGCTGATCGGCGGCGGCATGGAGAGCCACGTGGAAGCGGCTCAGCCTCCGATAATCAGCCAGCTGCCCCGCACTGCAGGCAGGGCGGCGGCTAAACAAGCGCTGGTACTGGCGGCACCGCAGGCAGAGGCAGCGGCACCGACCCCCGGGGAACCGGCGGTGCAGAGCGCGCAGGCACGCAGCCTGCAGGCACCGGAGGACACTGCACCTGCTGCACCGCCCTCGAGCGTGCTGAGCTCGATGCGGACGGGGCCGGGATCCCCTGTACGTCAGGGGGCGGAGTTACCTCCTCAAGGGAGGGGGAAGGCTGCACACAAGAGGAGGCATTGCAGCCCCTCTCCGGACAGGGCTGTGGAGTTGCTTTCTCACAGCCCTCCGCTTACGTTGCAGACTCCAACCAGAAGGCAGGGGTCCCCCCCTAGCCTACCCGGAGCCCCCTTCTCCATTTTTTGCTACCAGCCTCACCCTGGCTGGGACCACCTTCACCCTTCCTGGGGTTTGAACCGCTGGACTATTATGCAAAATCGCTCTCTCCAGCCCTCCCCCAGACGCAGAGGGTATGCACCAAGGGAGTGGTCTAGGTCACCTTCCCAAGAACAGTGCCTATACTGCCATGGTCGCCCCTACCACGCGGGGCATAGACACCATCGGCTATCTACCAGGGAAAGATCCCCACAAACAATCTCGTACCCCCGAGGGCAATTGCGACCGGGGACAGAGACTTAAGCATCTCAGGGGGGACTGGTTATGGAACCCTGAGATTTTCCCTCGCAAACCTCTAGCGAGAGGGTGTACCATCACCAGCAGGAACCGGAAGGGTCCAGAGAGACGTACCCCAGCGGTTCCTCGCTCTCCTCCCCAGATGAGGCTACAGCCCCAGGGGACGTCCATCCTCCGGATGATCTCAAACAGTTCCAAGAGCTGTTTTACGAGGGTGGCCTTCACGCAAGGCATCCAGACAGCTAAGGTGCAAGAGAAACACCATAAGCTCCTCAAAAATCTGAGACCTCCGGCCTCCTCCAAAATAGCAATACCGCTTGATGACGCAATCTTGGAGCCTGCCACTATGATATGGCAGACTCCTGCGACTATTCCGCCTGTCCACAAGAGAGCGGGGAAAAAAAACAAAAAAACTTCGTGCCGACAAAGGGCACGGAGTTCCTGTTCAGCCACCCACAACCAAATTCCTTGGTGGTGGAGTCGTCACAATGTGGGGGAACAGACAAACATGCCAAAAAGCTAGAGCTATTGAGCAGAAAGGTCTACTCCTCCTCCACTCTACTGTTGCGAATGGCAAATTACGTAGCGCATCTAGCGAACCATAATTTCGATAACCACATTAGGTTAACCTCCCTCATGGACTCGCTTCCAGAGGGCAAGAAACCAGTGCTCACGGCCATCATGCAAGAAGGCTACGCAGCCTCGAGGACGGGAGTTCAGATCGCCCTGGATGTTGCGGACTCAGCAACAGCGTCCCCAGTACCACAGGGGTTACGAGCAAGGGCGACATCAACAGCACCAGCAGTACAGAACTCCCAGGCGTCGTTCCCAACACAGCCGTGCGTCCTCGGGGCAGGGCCAAAGGCCACAAGTTTGACACACAGATCCAGGGCTGCGCCATCACTACCGTCGCAAGGTCATCCGAAGCGGTTATTCCACCATCGCCTCCGACCATTCTATAACCAGTGGCGAAGGATCACCACAGACAAATGGGTGCTGGAGATCATAGCCACGGGGTACGCCATCCCCTTCCAGTCGCTCCCACCGCCATGACCTCCACCCTGGCCCCACCTCCAGGAGGCCTCCCACGTGGCGAGGCTCAAGCAGGAGGTAGACCATCTCATGCTCATAGGGGCAGTGGAAAGAGTGCCGGAGCAACTGCAAGGGAGAGGGTTCTACTCCAGGTACTTTCTCACGGGGAAAAAGACAGGAGGCGGGAGGTCCATCTTAGATTTTTGAGGCCTCAACCGTTACCTGCGCAAGCAACGCTTTCAGATGATCACAATCGCCTCCATCCTTACGGCACTAGACGATGGAGATTGGTTCGCAGCCCTCGACTTATAAGACGCGTATTTTCACATAACTATTCATCCGGCTCACCTACAATTCCTCTGGTTCTTCATGGTAGGCAAAGAACATTTTCAATACAAGGTCCTACCGTTTGGCCTCTCCTCGGCCCCCAGAGTCTTCACCAAGCCCTTGGCAGTGGTGTCAGCCTACCTGCACAGACAGGGGGTATTTATATTCCAGTATCCGGATGACTGCCTACCCAAAGGGGCCTCGAAGGAGGAGGTACTATGCATAATATGCGTCACAGCAGGCACGTTCTCTTCGCTCGGCCTGGTTATCAATCTGACAAAATCAAAGATAGACCCCACGCAGGACATAGAGTTCGTAGGGGCACGCATAAATTCTATTACAGCGAGGGCGTATCTACCAGAGACTCACTTTCGGGCCGTCGGCTCCCTCGTGCAAGTCTTCACCTTCAGCCCTACGGTGCTGGTTCTGACGTGCTTACAGCTGCTGGGCCACATGGCAGCAGCGGCGTTCGTACAACAACGCCAGGTTACACATGCGCAGCATGCAGCACTGGCTGGCGAGCGTATACAACCCGGCAGCACACACTGTTCACAGGGTGGCGTCGCCCACAACAGAGGTGCGCGAATCCCTGCAATGGTGGGTAAACCCCGAGAACCTGCTAACAGGGGTACCCTTCCACCAACCACACATATTGGTTTTTCTTACTGCAGATGCCTCCCTCATAGGGTGGGGAGCACTCATGGGCGAAGAGGTGACGCAAGGGCTGTGGTCCTCCACGGAGCAGTCACTGCCCACAAATATACTGGAGCTCAGAGCAGTGTTCAACGCCTGCAGACACTTTCGAGACCATATAAAAGGCAAAGTAGTCGGGATCAGTATAGACAATACCTCCACCGTGTTTTATATAAATCGGCAAGGAGGAGCTCGGTCCTGTGCCGTATGTGCAGAAGCAGTCCGGTCGTGAAACTGCTGCATCGCCAACAATATAACCCTGAAAGCCTTGTACTTCCCAGGCACTCACAATGTGAAGGCAGACCAGCTGAGCAGGTGTTTCGCACTCACGCACGAGTGGCAGATCCGTCCCGATCTGCTGCAACCGATTTTTCATGCATGGGGTTTTTCCCCAGATAGACCTGTTTGCTACTCAGCACAACAAGAAGCGCCCATGATTCTGCTCCAGGGCAGGACTGGGACGAGGGTCCCTGAGGGACGCCTTCGCGATCTCATGGAGGGGCCCCCTGCTTTACGCTTTCCCTCCCACAGTGCTCATCCGCAAGGTGTTGCAGAAAGCCAGGAGGGAAGGAGCCTGAATGATCCCGATAGTCCCAACGTGGGATCGACAGCAATCGTTCCCCCCTACTCCTGCACATGTCAGACCGGCCACCGATGCCCCTTCCGGTGGCGCCGGATCTGCTCACGCAAGCCCAGGGGTCCATAGTGCATCCGCACCCCCAAGGCCTGCGACTACAAACGTGGTTAATCCATGGCTCAGCTCCCTAGAGAGCACATGTACGGAGGAAGTGCAGCAAGTCCTAGCAAGTAGCAGGAGGACTTCCACCAGGAAGACCTACAAGCAGAAATGGACTCGCTTTACGGCATGGTGTTCTACCAAACAGCTAGCCCCCCTTTCGGTGCCTATGGCTGTGCTATTAGAGTATTTACTGGACCTCAAGAGAGGAGGACTCTCGCCATCCTCATTTAAGGTCCACCTTGCCGCCTTTTTGGCATTCAGACACGGAGAGACAGGGCACACGGTGTTCGCCCATCCCATGGTTACCAGGTTCCTTAAAGGGCTGGTCAACCTATACCCCCCCTCGGAAACCGCTTCCACCTTCGTGGAACTTGGACCTGGTGCTTAATGCAAAAAGGGGACCACCGTTCGAGCCTTTGGCCACGGTTTCCCTCTGCCTCCTTATGATAAAGACGACCTCTCTTCTCGCAATCATGTCAGCTCGCAGGGTGAGCGAACTTGCGGCAGTTATAGCAACGCCACCCTGTGCTGTTTTTTCCAAGGAGGCGGTAACCATACGGCTGCATCCAGCCTTTGTTTCTAAAGTTTCTTCTGAGTTTCATACTAACGAACCTATTGTTTACCCTCGTTTTATCCAAAGCCTCAACTCTGACAAAGAGGCGCACCTACACCTCCTAGACGTGAGGAGGCGCTAGCTTTCTATATAGACAGGACCAAGTCCTTCCAGAGAATGGATAGACTCCTAGTCTCTATCGCTCCCAAATCAAAAGGAGAATGTCTCTCTTCGCAGAGAATCTCGAAGCACATCGTATCTTGCATTAAAAAGTGCTACAAACTCAAAAAGACTCCTTTCCTGGCCATGCCCAGGGCTCATTCCACTAGGGCGGTGGCAGCATCAACAGCCCTTTTTCAAGGGCGTTGCGCTAAAAGACATTTGCAGAGTGGCGACCTGGTCATCCTGTGACACCTTCGCCAAACATTACGCCCTTCACAGGGTATTCCAAGAGGATACCCGTCTCTCGACAGCGGTCCTCTCGGGGACAAGCTGCACATACTCCAATTACCCACCTCCTATCTTGGGTTACTGCTGGGTAGTCACCTAATGTGGAGCACCCACGGGGACACTCAAAGAAGAAAGAAAGGTTACTCACCGTAGTAACGGTGGTTCTTCGAGATGTGTCCCCGTGGGTGCTCCACTACCCGCCCATCCTCCCTGCTCTGGATCTCTGTTTAGTGCTTTGCAGGAGCATCCGAGGCGGTTGGTCAAGGAACTGGCGGGGACTGGATCGCGCACGTGGCCGGGAGCGCGCGGGGGAGTGGCGCGCACCGGCGCATGCGCGGTCTGGCAGAAACTGCTTGGAAGATCCGATCTGCGGCGCCGGGCGAGCCCGACACCTAACGCGGAGCACCCATGGGGACACATCTCGAAGAACCACTGTTACTACAGTGAGTAACCTTTCTATTTAATTTCCAAAAGGGGAACTGTGCAAAATTAAGGGGGCTTGTTAAACAAAAATGTACAGGTATAGTGCCAAAAGTAAAATATCTGCAAGCTGCGTGGAAACTTCTAAAAGACCCCATAATAGAAGCCCGGCCCAACTTAAATGCGTACCCCTATCATGAGTGAATCCCTGTAAAGGGTTAAATCCACAAAGTGAGTGCTTGGCTGGCAAGCAGCCAGGTGAACCACTGGGAAGAAAGGGGTCTTTTGAACTGAAGCAGTTACCTGTTGTCTTCTGTCTGATTGGAGATGATAGATGTTTCAGTCCTAAACAGGGCTCAATGAATCCGGTAAATATCCAGGACACAGCATGCCCTGGGCATACAAACCTGAGTAGAACTGAAATGTTTCATCAGGCACAATCAGGTTATATTTTATTTTGGGTTTGATGTGGGACTCTTTAGCCTGGTTGATGTACCACACTAACTGCAAAACTGAATCTCTCTGGGGAAGAAATTCTCTGTGGTGTTACCTGCCTTATTTTAGTTGCTCTGTAACATCCTAGCAACTAAATATGCTTTAGCAAAAGTAAGTATACAAATAAGTGATAATCAATCAACTTTGTTTGAAGGCAATGATTTGATTCCTGTGCCTTAGAAAAGGGTCTGTGATGCGCCCGCTTAAGATGCGAGGTCAGCTATCGGATTGCAGCTTAATTTCTTCCTCTTTTTTTAAACTTGTCTCCGAAGGGAGGGTTATGAGATTGGGGTTACCCACAAGGAGACATTCCGGAGTGTCTCTCGAGGGGTTTTAAAGGTTTTTTCTCCTCACTTGGATGGTGAGGGAATCCATGTGCTGTTGGGAAGCTTTAAAGTAGAAGCCTTATAGAGGCAAGGCATTTTGAGGTCTTCTGTAGGCCTCCATCTTCTGCCTTTGGAGAGTCAGAGTGGAGATCAGCCTTGACAGGTGGCATGAGCTGAGGATATGGAGAGATCTGGAGAGCTATAGTTCCTTAACAGCAGTGAGCATTTTAGACCCTGGATAGGTTGCAGTAGAGACTGGGGGTATAGGGAGGAATAGAGAAGGGGGCTCCAGGGACCAGCAGCCAAGTGACTGGTGGTGGCTTCATTTATGTGTTCTCTTTCTGATTTCACTGCATATTGACTTTAGGTGGATGAGAAAATGGCCAGCCTGTGGCAGAGAGAAAAAGGAACAGCCACCCGGAGATTTCTTTTTGGTTTTATTACACAGGTCACCATCTGGTTGCCTTCTTCGTGAACAATTTGCCCAAGTATTGAGGGAGGGCTACAAATACTGGTCAGCATGGGGCTGGTCCCCGAAAAAAGGTCTTTGCCTTTATCAAAGGCACAGTAAGCTTGCAAATGAAGGAAATTGAAAATTCAAATGAGGTGCATATTTGGCACCTCATTTGCAAATGATTTCAAGAGCTGGTTTTGGAAGAAAACCGGCATAGATGCTGCTCTTTCTAAAGTAAACCCCATCTTTGAAAGAATCCTTCCCTTTATTTAATAGGAAGATGGGGTTTACTTTTGAAAGAACTACTGTACACACTGCTTTCTTTTGAAAGCAGCTCTCTTGAAATGAGGTGTCAAATATGCACCTCACTTGCATTTTTGATATTTGCATACCTCTCTCAGAAGAGGAATGCAAGTGGAGATGCACCCAGTCAGTCCTCTACCTGTTTGGACATGGAGCTCTATAGGATTGAGTCTGAGGAATGTGCCATAGTGTGCAATGTGGAGTGACTATTTTGGATGTAGATAGAACAAGCTCCTTTCAAGATGTAGTTCAATAGCAGTAATGGGAGGGATGGGTGGAGCTCATCTGTGTCATAAATGCGAGAAGTTATGTGAGATTGCCAACTGAACTGCTAGTTAGGCTTTTTTCCACCCCTTTCTGGGTTGAGTAGACAGGGAAAAGTAGTCAACTGAGAGACTAATCCTGTCATCAGATGGAAGGAGGGAGAGGGGTAAGTTTGTGAGCATGATCAATGCAAGGCAAGAGCTGTACAGCTGGGAGCGGGAGCAGCTGTCACTGGCACTGAACTGTCTGGTTTAGAGGGCTGCTCTTGTGGCCCACTTGGCTCCAGGTAGGGATAGAGGTTTTAAGCAAGGGTTACAACAGAGAAGTCACCATTTACAGGGGCTGCTCATTTCTCTGGGTAGTAGTGGTGTCTCATGGGACAGATCTAGGAGGGCTAGTGTACGTGGTGAGTTGCTTGTTTTCCTTCTGAGTTTCTATTTCTCTCCATCTGTCTCTCTTTGCTATTGCTTGTGCTCTCTCCTATGAATCACAAGCAATGTGTTGGCAGCCATGGGGAAGTAGGAAGGGATGTAAATTGGGTCGGGGATGGGAGAGTGGAACTCTGTTATAGTTAACTGTCTGTTTATTGAGTTGGGCCAATATAGAGGAGAAGGCGGCAAGAATTAAGAGATTTCACATGCCCATAGTGGCTGGTGTCATGTCTCATGCTTGCTTTTTTCTGCCATGCTTGCAGAAGAATGGTCCTGTCTCTGAACTAGAGGAGAAGCTGGCAAAAGTGAATCCAGGTGCCCTGCATATCCTAAGGAGATGTGAACGGTCCTTAGCCTTCTGCTTTTGTCATAATTGGCTGTGAGTGGTCAGCTTTGGAATTCCCCATCTTTACTTGCTTGTAGGCTTCTTAACAGGCTGTCAGCTTCCTGTGTGGGCCCAGGGCCTTTTGGGGTTATATCTGGGGAAAGGGACGATACTCTGCTATGCAGAGTGACTATTTTGAAAGTAAGTGGGACGGGATATTTTTTTAGTTGTAGCCCTACAGCTTTAATGGGATGGGGAGGTGACTGGTGATGGTGGCCCCTCGTTGTGTTCGATGTGAGAAGAGATTGTGACCTTGCTGACCTGAGATGCCATTTGTTGTCCTCCTCCCCCCAGAAACACACACTTAGTGCTGCATTGGATACCAAGGGAAAAGAAGTCAACCATCAAAGTCTCTTTTCTGTGAAGAAAGACCAAGAGCAACAAGGTCACGAGCATCACTGGTACAAGGTGAGAGCCATGCACCTGGGAACCGAGCAGCTCCCCGTCAGTGAGATAAATGTCTGGTTTGGTTTACTTTTATTTGCAAATGATCTGATTTCTGTACCTTGAGAAGCATCTATGTATGTGCATGGCCTAGACTGGAAGGTCAGCTACTGAAATATTTTTTGTGTTTTTAAATCTAAGCTGGCTCCTGAAGGAGGTTTAAAAGCTTGGGATACCCCACAGGAAGATGTCCCAAATATGTCGTCTTGGGTTAGTGGGGGGGTCTTTTTCCACTTAGGTGGCAGCAGTGAACAACTCCCCTGGGTCAGGGAATGTGTGACATTGGGAAGTTAAAAGGCAAAGCCTGTTTCCAGGCAAGGTGGTTTTTAAGTCTCTGCGGGGCCCCACTTTCTGCACTTAAAGTGTGGAGGAGCCCTTGACAGATGGCCACAGGTGAAGCTGGTAGAAGTGGACCTGAGCATCTTGGTGTCCTTCTAAGGAGACATGAACAGTCCTTCATTTCTGCCTTCTGCAAAAATGTGAGTGAGTAATTAGCATTTTGAATGATTCATCTGTACTCATTGTAGGCGTCTCCAAAGGCTGTCACTTTTCCTGACTGGGCACTGAATCCCATGGAATTGAGGCTGGAGAAGGGACAATAGTCTGCTCTGCAGAATGTCTATTTAGGATGTAGATGCAGCAGACTGTCCAGTAATGGGAGGAGTGCACATGGCTGCTGTATGTCAGGGATTTTTCATCCCTCGGGGATAATCGTCCCCGTGGGCCAGGGGAAACAAGCCTTTGGCCATTTAACATCACTACAGGGGCAGGTAGACTCTAAAAGGTACATAGGCTGCCAGTTAGCAGCCTCCTGTAACGGTCACTCTGTGTCAGTTGGTTTCCTCGGTAACCTGAACTCACAAACACCTCAGAATCATGAATTTGAAATCCAGGCTCCTCATTGGATACAGGTGAGGCAGCTTCTAGAGGCTTCCCTGGTCCAGAGGACCTGTTTGAAAGCATGCGCTTAGAACTCTCATATGTAAATAGCCTCATGAATTATGTATAAGATCACAGAATATAAGGCGGTGCTGCACAGCGCTCGCTGGCCCTTGGTGCGGATACGACTCCGCTACCTGCACTGGGAGGTGCTGGCCCCTGAGGTATCCACCAGCCCCTCGGCCAGCTGCCTCAAAGGCGAAGCCTTTGTGAAGAGCTCCGGCTAAGAAGCCTTTGCGAAGATTCTTAAGACACCATCATCTTTGCCCAGCAGGGCCCGCCTGCTGTGGTGCTAACTGTACCTCAGCCCTAAAAGAGCAAAGGCAGGTCTGAGGTAAATCAGGCAAGAGGCGAACTGGCCTCACCCCTAGGGTGAGGTACTGCGCGCTTGCCTGTTAAAGCCCAGAGCCTGCCATCACTGCGGCACCCTCGACCCCGCTGCCAACAAGCAGCTTGACGGCGGATCTGGTGAGCGGCGAACTGGCCTCACCCCTAGGGTGAGGTACTGCGCGCTCACCAGTTGAAGGTCAGAGCCTGCCACCACTGCGGCACCTAGGCTCCCGCCGCCCGCCATCTTGTCATCGCTTCACCGGACTAGACTTTAACTGGACTGGACTTAGCATAACCAGAGTGGACACATAAACCTGCTTTACTTTTTATCTATATGCACTCCCACCTGGGAACTTGGGACCCTCTATGAGGGAACGGAGGGTTGCTCCTTCGTTGCTCCCTTCCCTGACGAGGGGAGGGAAGTGCCCGGGGGCCTGACCGCCTGAGGCCAGGCCTGGATATCCCAGGCAGGGTTTATTATTGTAGCCAAATATCGGCGCACATAATTAATAATGTTCATTGTTAAGTGTAAGTTTAAGTTATAGTTACTATAGTTATATTACCCTCGGTGTTCTAACGTTAAAGTAAAAGCTTTAACTGGCCTTTTCCCCTTCCTATCCTTCCCCCTTACCCTTGCTCACCTCCTCTCACTAAACTGCAGGAGAAGGCGTTGCCACCCTGCCTCCCTAACTGTCAGTCCTACCCAGTGACCTGAGGAAGAGCATAAGCCTCCCAGGATCACTTAGTTGGGCCCACGAAGAGGGTACCAGGGACCCCCACAACATAAAGGGACAGTCCCATTGGCCTTCGGGTACCAACCTTCTGGGTCGGGCTAGCAACCCGACCCTGCACGGAGGTGGGGTTTAGCACCCCCACCCCGGCTCTAGAAGGAGACAGCAGGGATTTCTAAAAACCTGACAACCCCTCATCCCTAAATCCCTCTTTCCTTCCCCCTTTATTCCAGTAACCAAATCCTTTTATCTTGCGGTAAAATAAAATCAATTCAAGATCTAAACAAGTTACCAAATGGATAGTTATCAAAGTAAATGTACGTATCAATAGAGCATAAGAAAGTTTGTGTTTAAGAAACTGTTACTTGTTATAGTTTTAATCTTGTGTTCCTTAATAAAATTTTTAGTTACTTTGTTTTTAATTTTCCACCCTTGTCCTAGTCTCATTGTCCCTGCTAGCCATGCTTTTCAGGGGGCTCAGGGCAGAGTCCAGAGGCTTACCTGGGCGGGCATTATCCGGGCTGGGTTTCGTAGCAGGGATTTGATCTGGGTCCCGGCATCGAACACACAGGGAGTCTGCTCCCTTACTCAGGGACTCATTTAAATATTTTAATCAGTTATCCATCCAGAGAGTCCCATCAATGTCAAAGCCCTCTGTTAGGTGCAAGAGCAAAAGTTTACAGGGATATTGCTGACTGAGATACTAACTTCTTACTATTTCCCTTAGTAGCAAGAGAAAAAAAATCGACAGTGTGAGTCTCCATCTGTCATGCAATGGAGAGAGTGAGACTCGTTAGCATGTGTGCATTACTGATGCAAGGCAAGAGACATCCAGCTGGGAGAGGACCAGCAGCCACAATGGGCCAGTTAGCTACAGTTGGTTTTGCTAGCAGAGTTTTCCAACTAGCAGCAGTGGTTGAGGGACATAAGGTCCCCATTTCCCAGAATGCCTCATTTCTCTTGGCAGAAAGAAGAAAATTTTCTTCACAGCAGATAGTTAAATCCAGGACAACTCTGTGTAGTGCCTTACTTGCCTTTCTCCTGTGTTTATCTGTCTGTGTGTGTGTGTGTGTGTGTCTCTCCCCCCCCACCTTAGCGTGTTGGCCAACACACTTTCACTCTCTTGTCTTTGTCCTTGCCTATATTTCTGTCCATCTCTTTCCACAGGAAACAGGCAGGTCTTCCAGGTGTGCAACCCCTCAGACACAGGGTCTTGGGAGCCATTGGAAAGTAGTAATGGATATAAATCATGCAGACTGGTGAGTGTGTGGGTGGAGCTAACTGTGGTGGTTGACTCCATGTCTGAGTGGGGCAGATACGGATGGGGGGATACAGTTGGGGATGAAGGCAATATTGCACAGTGCGAATGGTTGTCATGAGTGAATTGACAGTAAGTGGGCTGAAGAGAAGCCATCTTGAGTCAGTGCCCCAGTGGATTGTGGATTTGTTTACCACGTTGAGAACAAAATAGTGTGTACTGAGAAAAGCAGAATTACACAGAAGGAAGCAAGTTCTCAGATAAAGTGAACAAGGAGGAAACAAACACCAAGGAGATACTGTTGCTCATTGGAGGTAGCTGAGGCAAGCAGAGCTGGGGTGAGGTAAGCGTAAGCAGGATGTTACAAAATTGGTCATGGGCAAACACCCTACCTGAATTGAGGGGTACAGCCAATGAACTGAGCATCACTCCTAGGTGCTTCCTCCCCAGAAAATAAATATTACCTCTATTTGCCACACAAATCTGAGTCCATCAGTTCAGCCTAATGGGGTGACATGCATGTCAGACTCTTGCCTCAATCAACTAACATTACCTGACCTCTGGCTGTCCCCAGAACGTGGGTGTGCTTGTGTGTATGGGTTATAAGAATGCGTACTTAATTAGGTTAAAAATTAGGCTGTTAAATTGGGATAAAGATTAACCATTCAAGCTACACATTACTTCTTCCTCGAGTGTCCCCATGGGTGCTCCATGATAGGTGTCGGGCTCGCCCTGGCCCCGCAGATCAGATCTTTCCAGCAGTTTCTGCCAGACCGTGCATGCGCTGGCACGCGCTGCTCCCCTGCGTGCTCCTGGCCATGTGCGCGACCCGGTCCCCGCTGGTTCCTTCTTAACCGCCATCGGTTGCAGACAGAATCTGCTCAGGCTGCGGCCAGAGTCAGCGTATTTAGAGTTTTTTCCCCCAGAGTTTTAGAGTTCTCTTTGAGTTCTTAATTAAATTGTTTTTTATTGCAAAAAAAAAATGTGTGCGTGTGTGTGTGTGTGTGATAGAGATATATAAATAAAAAATCAAAGAGTAGAAAGTCTTAGAAACAAGAGGAGGAGCGGAGGCACCCCAGGGACGCGAAGCCCAGTAGGCCCCCTGCTGCGGCAGGCTGGAGTCCGTGAGAGGGGAGCAGGCACAGAGAAGGTGCTAAGTACCTTATTAACAGCTCAAAGACTCACCGCAATGTCCTCTTCAGGATTCAAGAAGTGAGAGTCCTGCCGCGAGGCTATGCTGGTCTGATGGGCACAGTCAATGTATCAGATGCCTGGGGGAATCGCATGTCAGCCAAAAATGCTCCTTCTGTGCAAAGCTCACGGCCAGAGCCAGAACAGACAGAGAAATGCAGCTGAAAATGCTGCTGTTTGATAAGGCCCTCCAGCCAGACGTGCTGGAGAGGCCTCAACCAGAGGGACCTACAGGGCTCCGTAAAAGGAAGGCAGTGTCCCTCACCCCCTCAGTGCAAAAACAGAGGAAGCTCTCTCCAGCCTGATCCCTGCCAGCGGTCACAGCGAGCTGGATGGGTGTAGCTCATCGCCCCCAGCCGCAGTCACAAGCGAGTGGCAGCGCAGCAGCGCATGTGCCAGGGGCTGAGCCTCTGATTACTAAACAGCTGGCCCGCGCATTCAGAGCGGGGGGCCAGGCAAGCGCAGGAACTGGCGGCATGGCTGCAAGTGGCACAGACCCCCGCAGCACCAACGGTGCAGGGCCAACAGGCATGTAGCCTGCAGTCACCGGAGGAGACCACCCGCGCGGCACTGCAGATGAGTGTGCTGAGTGTGGCACTGACAGCGGGGCCGAGATCCCCGGCATGGAGCGGGTGGAGCCAGCCCTGCAGGGGAAGGGAAAGGCAGCAGCAAAAACCCGGCACCGCAGCCCTTTTCCGGACAGGGCTGCAGGGCTGCGTACACCAACCAGGAGACAAGGGTCTCCCCTAGCCTACCCAGAGCCTCCTTCCCTGTTACTCTAACCAGCCTCACCATGGCTTGGGCCACCCTCTCCTTTTCTGGGATTTGACCCTCTGGAGTACTACCGTGAACCAGTTCCACCATTCTCTCAATCGTCCAGACAATCTCGCTCTCCCAGACATCGGGGGTATACACCTTGAGAGTGGCCCAGGTCTCCATCCCAGGAACCGTGCCCGTGCTGCCATGGTTGTCCTTATGATGCTGGGCATAGACACCACAGGCATACATCCAGGGGCAGGTCCCCCTCGACCGCCCAGTACCCCCGTGGGCACTCATGGACGGGGATGGAAACACAGCTGTCTCAAGGGGAGCTGATTCTGGAACCCTGAGATTTTCCCTCGCAAGCCTCTAGTGAGAGGGTGTACCACCGGCAGCAGGACCCTGAGAGTTCAAGGGAGGTCTACCTGAGTGGTTCCTCCTTGTCCTCCCCTGACGAGGCTATGGCCCCCAGGGATGTTCTCTCCCCCCCCGCCCCCCCGGACGACCTCAAACAGTTTCAGGAGCTGTTTAAAAGGGTGGCTTTTACGCAAGGCATCCAAACAGCAGAGGTGCAGGAGAAGCACCACAAGCTCCTCAAAAACCTGAGCCCTCGGGCCTTGTCCAAAATCGCTATCCTGCTCGACGAAGCAATCATGGAGTCTGCTACCACGATATGGCAGACCCCGGCTTCCACTCCACCTATAAACAAGAGGGCGGATAAGAAATACTACATCCCGGCGAAGGGCATGGAGTTTCTGTTTAGTCACCCACAACCACATTCTCTGGTAGAATCGTCTCAGCAGAGATTGAAGACTTCCCAGTACAAAGCGAGGGGAATGGACAGAGATGCCAAGAAGCTAGAGCTATTTGGCAGAAAGGTATACTCCTCCTCCAACCTGCTGCTGAGAGTGGCTACTTATGCAGCACATCTAGCAAACCACAATTTCAACAATTACTCCAGGTTGGCTTCTCTCATGGATTCGCTTCCAGAAGATAAGAAGCTGTTGCTGAAGGCCATCGTGCAAGAGGGCTATGCAGCCTCAAGGACGGGAGTCCAGATCGCCCTGGACGTAGTGGACATGGCAGCATGCTCAACGGCTACGGCAGTGGTCATGCACAGGGAATCCTGGCTCCAGACATCAGGTACCCCGAGGGATCCACAGGCAAAAATTGTTGATATCCCTTTCAACACACAAGTTGCTTGCAGAGTCAACTGATTCGGTCCTTCATTCCAGTAAAGATTCAAGAGCTACATTCAGAGCCCTGGGTATTTATACCCCTCCATACAGAAAGAAAAAGTATTGCCCTCAACAACAGCGATACCCGTACCAGCCTCAGCGTGCTCAGTACCAATGGGGCTACGACCAAGGGTGGCATCAACAGCAGTATAGAACTCCCAGGTGACGTTCCCAACAAGGCCGTGCATCCTTGGGGCAGGCCCAAAGGCAACAAGTTTGATGGACAGATCGAGGGCTGCACTATTACTACCATCGCGCAATGTCATCCACAATTAATGTTCCATCATTGCCTCTGACCGTTCCACTCACAATGGCAAAAGATCACCACAGACAAGTGGGTACTAGAGATCATAGCCACGGGTTACGTGATCCCCTTTCAGTCGCTCCCACTGCCAAGACCTCCACCCAGGCCTCATCTCAGGGATGCCTCCAATGAGGCGAAACTCAAGCACGAGGTGGACCACCTGATGCTTATAGGGGCAGTCGAAAGAGTGCTGGAGCGACTTCAAGGGAAAGGGTTTTATTCACAATACTTCCTCACAGAGAAGAAAAGGGGAGGCTGGAGGCCCATCTTAGATCTTCGAGGCCTCAACCGGTACTTGGGCAAACAACGCTTTTGGATGATCATAGTCGCCTCTATACTCACGGCACTGGACGATGGAGATTGGTTTGCAGCCCTCGACTTACAAGATGCGTATTTTCATATAACAATGCACCTGGCTCACAGACGTTTTCTCCGGTTTATGGTCGGCAAAGAACATTTCCAATACAAGGTTCTGCCGTTCGACCTCTCCTCGGCCCCCAGAGTCTTTACCAAGATCCTGGCAGTGGTGTCAGCCTACCTGCAGAGACGGGGTATTTATATTCCCATATCTGGACGACTGCCTACTGAAAGTGGCCTCGAAAGAGGAGGTACTACGCATGATACGCGTAACAGCAAACACGTTTTCTTCACTGGGCCTGGTCATCAACCTTGCGAAATCAAAGATCGACCCCACACAGGACACAGAGTTCATAGGGGCATGCATAAATTCTATCACAGCAAGAGTTTATGTACCCGACGCTCGCTTTTGCGCTATCGGTTCCCTGGTACAAGTCATTACATACAGCCCCACGGTGCCGGTTTTAATGTGCTTGCAGCTGCTCAGCCACATGGCAGCGGCAATGTTTGTGGTGCAGAACGACCAATTGCGTATGTGCAACCAACAACGTTGGTTGGCGAGCGTTTACAAGCTGGCATCCCATACCATCCGCAGGGTGGTGTCGCCCACGACAGAGGTGCACAGATCCCTGCAATGGTGGGTAAACCCCAAGAACATGCTAACGGGTACCCTTTCACCAATCACAAATCTCTATTTTTCTCACCACCGACGCCTCCCGCATAAGGTGGGGAGCACATATTGACGAAAAGGTAACTCAAGGACTGTGGTCCCCTGCGGAACAGTCACTGCATATAAATATTCTGGAGCTCAAAGTGGTGTTCAACGCCTGCAAATGCTTTCAAGACCACATACAAGGCAAGGTAGTTGGGATCAATACAGACAATATCTCAACCATGTTTTATATAAACTGACAAGGTGGAGCTCGATCCCGTGCCTTATGTGCAGAAGCAGTCTGGCTGTGGAACTGGTGCATTGCCAACAATATAACGTTGAAAGCCTCGTACTTACCAGGCGCTCACAACGTGAAGGCAGACCAGCTGAGCAGGCACTTCGCACTCACACGAGTGGCAGATCCGCTCCGATCTGCTACAACCGATTTTTTTCAGGCATGGGGATTTCCCCAGATAGACCTGTTTGCCACTCAGCACAACAAGAAGTGCCTCCAATACTGCTCAAGGGCAGGACTGGGGCGGGGGTCCCTGGGGGATGCGTTTGTGATTTCGTGGAAGGGCCCACTGCTTTACGTGTTTCCCGCCCCCCCCCCCACACATACAGTGCTCATCCACAAGGTCCTGCAGAAAGCCAGGAGGGAGAGCCCGCATGATCCTAGTGGTCCCCACATGGGATCGACAGCAATGGTTCCCCTTGCTTCTCCGCATGTCGGATTGTGAACTGCTTCCCCTTCCGGTAGCGCCGGACCTGCTCACGCAGGCCCAGGGGTCCATAGTGCATTCTTACCCCCGAGGCCTGCACCTACAAGCATGGTTAATCCATGGCTCAGCTCCCTAGAAGTACATGTATGGAGGGAGTGCAACAAGTCCTGGAAAGTAGCCAAAGGATCTCCACCAGGAAGACCTACAAACAGAAATGGACTCGATTCACTGCATGGTGTTCCACCAAGCAGTTAGATCCCCTTGAAGTGCCTATACCTGTCATACTAGAATACTTACTGGACCTCGAGAGGTGGGCTCTCCCTGTCCTTGTTGAAGGTCCATCTCGCTGCTATATCAGCTTTTCGGCATGAAGAAGGGCCCACGGTGTTTGCCCATCCTATTGTTACCAGGTTCCTGAAGGGGCTGGTAAACCTGTCCCCCCCTCGGAAACCGCTTCCACCATCATGGAGCTTGGACCTGGTGCTCAGCGCGCTAACGGGACCACCCTTTGAACCCTTAGCCACGGTTTCCCTCCGTCTCCTTACGATAGACAACCTTCCTTGCAATCACGTCAGCTCGCAGGGTCAGTGAGCTCGCAGCAGTTATGGCAACGCCGCCCTGAGTGGTATTCTCAAAGGAGGCGGTAACATTACGGCTGCACCCAGCCTTTGTTCTGAAAGTTTCTTCAGAGTTCTATCTTAACGAACCTATAATTTTACTCTCGTTTTACCCGAAGCCTCATAGGTCCAACAAGGAGGCACGCCTGCACCTCCTGGACGTGAGGAGGGTGTTGGCCTTCTACATAGACAGAACTAAGTCCTTCCGGAAAACGGACAGACTCTTAGTCTCTCTCGCTCCCAGATCAAAAGGAGAGGGTCTCTCTTCACAGAGAATCTTGAAGCACATTGTGTCCTGCATAAAGATGTGCTACGAACTTCGAAAGAGTCCTTTACTGGCCCCGCCTCGGGCTCATTCCACCTGGGTGGTGGCGGCATCAACAGCTTTTTCAAGGGCATCGCGCTAAAAGACATTTGCAGAGCGGCGACCTGGTCATCCTATGACACCTTCGCCAAGCATTATGCCCTACACAGGGTATTCCAAGAGGATACCTGCCTCTCGACAGCGGTCCTTTCGGGGGCAAGCTGCACATAACCCGATCACCCACCTCCTTTCTTGGGTTACTGCTGGGTAGTCACCTATCGTGGAGCACCCACGGGGACACTCGAGGAAGAAAGAAGTTACTCACCGTAGTAACGATGGTTCTTCGAGATGTCCCGGTGGGTGCTCCACCACCCACCCATCCTCCCCCCTTCAGATCTCTTTGGTGTTTTTCAGGAGCATCCGAGGTGGTTGGTCAAGGAACTGGCGGGGACCGGATTGTGCACATGGCCGGGAGCGTGCAGGGGAGCGGCGTGCACTGGCGCATGCGCGGTCCGGCCGAAACTGCTGGAAAGATCCAATCTGCGGCGCCGGGGCGAGCCCAACACCTATCATGGAGCACCCATGGGGACACATCTCGAAGAACCATCGTTACTACGGTGAGTAACTTCTCTTTTCAGGTGATGAAGCTGAGTGTCTTGTTCCTGTTGTTGGACCTGGTAGGATGACTCTGGGTAGTGTTTTGCTTGTTTTGCTCTTGTGTGTTTGCCCCTAGTGTGTTGGCCAACACTCAGTTTCGCAGTCCTGTCCTTTGCTTGTGCTGTCCTATTATGTGGGCAGGTACTCTAGGTTTTTTCCCCTCTGAGGCTAGCCCTTGCAAAAAGTAGGATGGACGTAAATCACATGGGATGGTGGGAGTGAGGGTGTAACTGTGGCTTTTGACCAAGGTTCTGTTCAAGTGGGGCCATTGTAGATGGGAGCAGTAGGCAGGGGTGAAGACCAGATTAGACACACATGTAGAGGTTGGTGTGGGGATGGCTTAGGCTGGGGCTGTTTTTGTTCAGTGGCATTTGCAGAGGAATGGTTCAGAGCCCCAGCCAGAGGAGAAGCTGGCAAAAATGAATCCAAGTAGTATGGGTGTCCTAAGGAGATGTGAACAATCCTGAACTTTCTGCCTTCATAACTGACTGTGAGTAAGGGGTCAGGTTTTGAGTTTCTCATGTGTACTTGCTGTAGGTTGCTTCAGCATCTGTCTGCTCCTACATGGGGCCTAGGGCTCTGTGGAATTAAGTCTGAGGGAGTGACAGGAGTCTGCTGTATTTGCTGACTATGTTGGAAGTAGGTGAGATGTGATGCTTTGCGGTTGTTGCCCTCCAACTCTAATGGGGATGGGGGGTGGGGTGGCTGATGGAAGCCTGCATTGTGTTAGATGTGAGAGAGAGAAATAATGTGACATTGTCAACTGAGCTGGTGGTTGTTTTCCCTCTTTCCTCCAAAACACATGCTTTGTGCTGCATTGAGTACCCAGGGAAAGGAAATTGCCCATCAAAATCTTCTCCTTTCATGTGAAGAAAGTGAGAGAGAGCAGCAAGTTGATAAGCATCGTGGATGTGATGCGAGAGCTGTCCAGCCAGGAGCAGAGCAGGTCCACTGTCAGTGAGATGAGTGTCTGGTTTGGCAAGGGGTTTGCTTGTGGCCCACCTGGCTCCACATAGGGATACCCTGTTACTGTGAGATGGGTGTTAAGCAGAGCTTCCAGACTAGCAGCAGTGGTTACAAGGGGGAGACCAGGTCACCATTTTAAGGGGCTGCTCAGTTAGATCCAGGATGACTCCATGTAGCATGTTTGTTTCCTCTCTGTTCTTTAGTGTGTTGGCCAACATGGTTTTTCAATTTTTTTCTTCACCTGTGCTTATTTCAACTACTTCCATGGGAAACCAGTAAGCTTCCAGGTGTACATTCCCTCAGGCAGGGTCTTAGGAGATCTTGGGAAGTGGAAATGGATGTAAGAGACTACTGGGTGTGTGGGTGGAGCTGAGACTGGTGATTGACTCAGTGTCTGTTCATCGAGTGGGGCCCGTACAGATGGGACAGGGAGTAGGGTATGAAGGTGAGATTTATCAGACCAGTAGAGCTTAGCGTAGTCCATGGTTCTTGCTAGGCTTTTTGTGGTTCCTTTGCTAGAGAATCACGCAGGAGCCCTGACAAGAGATTGGGTGGGAAGAAGTGGACCTGAGCTCCCTGGACATCATTCTAATGAAACATGAACAGTCCTGAGCTTTCTGCATACCTGGCTGTGAATAAGCGTTTGTGGGTTTTTTCCTTTATTCACAAGAATTAAATTTACAAAGAATTTACAAGAATTAAATTTTTTGCACGAACAATTGGAAAGCAGGTTCCCTAAACAAATGGATTACTGGTATGTGTGGGATAATTGGGCATTTGCTAGGCAGAAAGAGAAGCCTAGAAAAATTTCTTTAAAGGCCTTACAGAGCTCTACTTCTGCACCTGCGCTTGTGGAATCCGCTCCACCCTATGCACCCCCTCTTGCTATATCTCCTCTTTCACCTCCTCCCTCTTCTCCTACTGTCTATCAGGCCTCTCTGACTGTGGTCCCGGTGTCAGTGAGGGAAGGCGATAGGGGAGCACGTGTGGTTTATACTAATAAAGTTCATAAACCTTGGAGACCCCAGGATATGATTACTTGGGGCCAGCAGCTCCCCAGACTCAGAGATGACCCAGAAAAGGTTTTACAGATGATTCAGGGAATATTCAGGACATATGACCCTACTTGGGTAGATGTGCAGATACTTCTGGAGACTTTGTTTACCCCAGATGAACGGTATGCAATTTTAAATGCCAACCGCCACTGGGCGGAACAGGTGGCTGGTGGGGATGCCTGCACCCCGTGGCCAGCAGCTGATCTGGGATGGGTCCACAATAATGAGGCGGACTGTCGGACTTTACACAGGGCTAGGCAGGGCATAGAGGAAGCCATAAGGATGGCAGGCCAACAGACTGCTAACTGGTCTAAGGTGCGGGAATGTCTGCAAGGGCCAGATGAGCACCCCTCCGCTTTCCTTGCCCAACTATTTAAGCAGGTTAGGGTATATGGGGGTGGTATTGACCCAGAGGCAGAGGCACATAGATGCTTGATGGTCTCTACATTTGTAGATCAGTCAGCCCTGGACATAAAGAAGTACTTCTCTAAGCATGTTCCAGATTGGCCAGGGAAAATGATGGAAGAAATAGTTTGTCTTGCTGTGTTTGTCTATAATAGCTGGGAAGAAGAGAGAGCCAAAAGTAAAAGGCAGCAGCAGGAGGAGGAAGTAAGTGTGTTAGCAGCAGCTATCCGGGAAGGAATGGGACGAGGGAGAAACCAGAACCGAGAAAGAGGAGGGTAGGGGTAGGTGGAATTCGGGAAATAGAAATCGAGGTCCGGGTCCGAACGATTGTTGCAATTATTGTGGAGAAAGGGGGCACTGGAAAAGGGAATGTCTGGTACAGCCCCTGGGAGCTGAGCCGCCAAGAGCGGGTGGACAGCAGTGGAATCAGGAGGAGTGGAATGTGGAAACTGGGGGAGCAACAAGCTGGCAATGACTAGAACAGGAGAAGTTGGGGGGTTTCGAAGCAACTGGGCTAGTTTTGGGGTGTCTAGATCTAAATCTACAAGGGCAAATTATGGGTAAAATCGATGGGCATGAATTTCCCTTTTTGGTAGATACTGCGGCTACACTCTCACTTCTAAATTTTGAACCAAAAGGAAGAAGATCTTTAGACTCTGACAGTGTGCGGGGTAATTGGGAAAGGGCTCTCACTAAACCCCTTTTCTTAACCATAGGGGGAAAGGAGGTGTGGGGCTGCTTTGTGATTTCTCCGGAATCACCTTCTTGCCTCCTGGGAAGGGATCTTCTTCAAGCCCTTGATACTCAGATCTATTTGCAGCCGGATGGAGTGAAATTGGTCATTTTAGGCTCCTGTGTCCTGGCTGAGGGCAAGGAAATAGGAGCAGGATCATTTAAAATACCAAAGGGCTTGGAAGCGGTCCCACAGTCACTATGGAGTTCTTTGGGGATGGACGTAGGGCTGTTGAAATCGGCGGAGCCAGTAATTGTAAAAACTAAAGAGGCTCCTCCCCCTGCAGTTAAACAGTATCCGATTCCAAAGGAGGCAGAGAAAAGCCTTCAGAAGCAAATTGATCACTATTTAAAGTTGGGGATATTGCGAGTTTGAGAGTCACCTTTTAATACTCCTATTTTGCTGGTCAAAACAAAATCGTTTAGATGCTGATGGAGATCCGGAATACTGGTTCGTCCAGGATTTAAGGGCTATAAATCAGCATGTTGTTGTCCCCCACCCGGTGGTACCTGATCCATCAACCGTGTTGTTGCAGATTCCGCATTGGGCAAAATGTTTCACTGTAATTCATCTTACAGCTGCTTTTTTTTAGTATCCCAGTGGCAGAGGAAAGTCAAAATCTTTTTGCTTTCACTTGGAAGGGACAGCAACTAACATGGACTAGATTGCCACAGGGGTTTGCCGGGTGCCCTACTATTTTCTCAAGGATTCTCAAAAATGATTTGGAAGATATTGAACTCCCAGGGGGCTCGAGATTGGTTCAGTATGTGGATGATTTGTTGGTAGCAAGCAAAAATTGTGAAGAATGTTTAAAAGATGCTGTCTTTTTATGTAAAGCCTTATCAGAGAAAGGGCATCGCATGTCTCCATCCAAACTCCAGCTGTGTCAGCCAGAGGTAAAATACTTAGGGTTTATTTTAAATGAGGGCATGCAGTTGGTAGATCCGGACTGGGTTAAGGCCATTCTTGAGATACCCTGGCTATTAACCAAGAGACAGCTTAGGGGGTTTCTAGGAGCGGTAGGGTATTGCAGGGCCTGGATTCCAGGCTTAGGAGAACTAACCAAACCCTTAATAGAGGCCATTCGGAAAGAGGAAATCGAACCTATAGCGTGGGGCCCTGAACGAGAGACAGCCTTGACCAAGGTTAAAACAGCTCTAGCATCCAGTCCAGCTCTAGGCCTTCCGGACTATAGCAAACCTTTTGAGTTGTTCGTTCATGAAAATGAAGGTGTTGCTAGTGGAGTGCTAACTCAGACTCTGGGGCCCCACCGCAGACCTGTTGCTTACTATTCTGTACAATTGGATGCAGTTATTAATGTCACGCCAGGGTGCATCAGAGCTGTGGCAGCCACCACAGAGATGCTGGAAAAGACCAGACCTATAGTACTTGGGTGCCCCCTAACGGTGTATATACCTCATGAAGTAGAACTGTTATTAAAACAATATGCTACTCAAGCTTTGTCACCACAGAGGGCACACCGATACGAGTTAACTATACTGCAAGCAGACAGTGTGACCCTGAAGAGATGTAATGTCCTGAACCCCGCAACGCTGCTGCCACTACCAGAGGATAGCGAACTGCACCACTCCTGCGAGCAGGTAATTCTTAGTTCTAGCAGACCCCGTGAGGATCTCCGGGATGAGGCCCTTGAAAATCCGGATTTACTACTCTTTACAGACGGGCCTTCATATTATCTGGAGGGACAACATCGATCGGGATACGCAGTCACAGATCTGAATAAGGTGATTGAAGCAAAGCCTCTACCCCCATTGATGAGTGCCCAGGGTGCTGAACTGATTGCATTAACCCGGGCAGCAGAGGTAAGCAGCGGATTGCGGGTGAATATTTACACAGATTCTAAGTATGCTTTTGGAATTTGTCATGCAACAGGAATGTTGTGGAAAGAGAGGTTTTCTCACTTAAGCAGGAAAGGCTATAGCCAATAGACCAGAAGTACAGGAATTGTTCAAAGCTATACAACTTCCACAGGAGATTGCTGTAATCTACTGCCCAGCCGATACAAAAAGTGTCTCTGACATAGCCAAAGGGAATGCATTTGCAGACTGAGCAGCGAAAGCAGCTGCCCGACAAGTGTACCTAGGAGTTGCTGCCATCCCTCCTACGAATTGGCCAGAGGTAACAGATCCAGCTAAGCTGTATGCAGATGTACCGGATAAGGAAATAACGGATTGGAGGAAGTGGGAAGCTGTGCAGGACAATAACAGAATCTGGATCCTGCAGGGAAAACCCATCTTGTCTCGCCGATACCTGTTACCAGTGGCCAGATGGTACCATGATCGGAGCCATGGAGGCAGCACAACTATAGCGGCTCGTATCTTACAGACTTGGGCAGCACTGGGAGTTTATGCTGCAGTAAAACGGGTTGTCACAGCTTGCCCCACCTGCCAGAAGTTTGCTGATACTTGCCCAAAAACTCAGAGGCGGGGCCGTCCATGGGCTTATTTCCCTTTCCAGCGGCTACAGATTGACTATGCGGATATGCCACCAGCAGAAGGATACAAGCACCTTTTAGTGATTGTGGATCAACTGAGTGGATGGGTGGAAGCCTTTACAACCCGAAAGGCTGATACTGCTGCAGTCATTAAAGCTTTGGTAAAGGACATTATCCCTAGATATGGAGTACCAGAGGTAATAGATTCAGATAGGGGGTCACATTTTTATGCAGGGATTCTGGAAAAATTGTACCAAGTGTTAGGGATTCACAGGGAGCTACATACTTCCTACCACCCCCAGTCTTTGGGACATGTGGAAAGGATGAACAGAACCCTTAAAAGTAGGATAGCAAGGGTCTGCTCACATACAGGTCTGAGGTGGCCACAGGCTCTGAATTTGGTTGTATGGGAGGTTCACATAACCCCTAGACAACTAGTGGGTCTCCCCTGCAGAAGTGCTGTTTGGGCGCCAGTTAGCCATTCCAGGGACTTATATCCCAGCCAGGACCAGCCTCTTGGATGGAGATGAGCGATTAACCCAGTATGTTCTGGTGATGCAAAGGCGCTTTGAAAGTATGTGGAACCAAGCTACATAGGGTCAAACCGTTCCCATGGAGATAAAAGTGCATGATATTCAGCCAGGAGACAGGGTAATGATTAAGGTACATTCATGGAAAACTAAGCGTGAGCCAAAGTGGGAGGGTCCTTATGTGGTGTTATTAACCTCTTATTTTGCTGTTAAGGTTGCTGGGAAAGACATTTGGTTTCACCATACCCAGGTAAAGCGCCTTGCCACCCTGCCTGCAACAGAGAAAGCAGAGTGCATTGTGAGTGAACAACCTCCTGACTCTCCTGCTGATGTGCTTGGGTGAACTCCGGAAGAGAATAGAGTGGATAAGTCATCTCTTCCATGTCTGACCTTGGCTGAACTGGGTTTGGAGTGGCCCTGACCCTGTGTGGAATAATTTGTATTATCCTTGTAATACTTTACTGGTGGACTCAAGTAACTGGTAAACCATCACCTAGTTGGGCCTATCCATGTATAGGGGACCCTTGTTCCTATGAGCCTCAGCAATGGTTTTACTGTTATTGTGGTTATTTGGATTGCTGTTATTTCCAAGTTATTGTGATGGGGAATCACTGGTATACATGCTTTAAGAAATGTTATAAGAAATTTTATTCTCCTAGCTTAGCACTAGTCACTAAATTTGTTGAAGCCTTAGGCCCAGGTGAGGCTGACGTGAGCAGAATAATAGGGAGGCGGCTGCAAAACCGGTAGAAACTGGTTCTCGATGAGCAGAAAAGGAGTTTGAAAAGACATCAATGAGAGAGGAATGCAAGGAGTTTGGATAACAATTGCTTGAAGATGATCGGGCGTCTACAGCAAGATCATCTTCCCAGCACCTGGATCCATCCAATTAGGAAGAGTGAAGACCCCTACTCAAATTAGGGGATTGGACTCTGGGCAGGGGCATGGGCGGTGTTACAGACTGTGGGGGTATAATTGTTAATGGTTTCTGCAAGGCGGGGTCCCTCCCTGGAGGCACCCAGCTCGAGCTGTACTTCTGTACATCAATAAACCTGTGTTTTGGATCGGGCCCTTAATGTAGTATTTGCGGGATCCTAGAGTCGGACCTAGCCCTGTTGGGGTGGCTGGTGAGCAATTCCATAACACCTTAACACAGATATGTGTGTCCTAAGAGGATCAATGAAAAAGGGTTTGCATGTGGTGCAAAATGTGCCCGTTAGTATGCTCTTTCAATGCTGAGGTGGAATTTAACAGCCTCTTTCCTGTACGTTGTGTATTACAGCCCAGCTCTTGTGGCAAAAGGAGTGTTGAGTAACCCACAATTTTCAGTATGGTAGTAGAACTTAATCACCATTGTGCACTTTTATCTTTTTGAAGAGCCTTGCTTGCCAGCAAAGGTAGTGTTGTGATGTTTCATTGTAATTGGTCTTGTTTAATAAAAGCAAACATTTTTATTGGTATAACAGTTTTTTCTGTTCCCCAAACATAGCAGTCTCTCAATTAGGCTGTATAAGCATTTTGTTGCCTTAATGTATGTCACATGGGATGTTCAGTAGGATGCAACATACTTCACTGACAAATTTGGCCTGCTGCCTTCATGGCTTGTCTGATTCTGAAGTTGGTGAGTTTTCCTAGGCATCTGTTGTGCTCATTACCTGCTGCAAGACAGGGCAGCACACAGATGGAGTACATGCATGCTGGAACCAGTAAACATCTGACAGACTACTACATTAGTAATGACTGCCAGCACATCTGAAGACCAATAATAAAGCACAGTCTAATAAGCCATACAGTCAAATAAGTGTGCTGCTAGATTGCGAATGTAGGTTTTAATCACTAAAGCAGCACTTTTTAAAGAAAAATAGTGCCAGATCAATTGAGGCAGTGTAGCTAAAGAATTTTTATATTCAAATTGTGTTTGTAATAACTTGTGAAACAACTTGTGTGTCACCCTTCTTCCAGGTGAAGCCAGCAGCAGCTCAGCCTGGGTTCAATATTTAGGGAGTTCCTTTCCATTAGTAAAACCCAGCTTGCCAAAGCCCCATCACTGTAACCTGGAAACCTACCCACCATCCCTTGGCATCTGGGAGGCAATCCTTCCTCCCTCACAAGCATGGAGTCTGAGTGTAGAAAACAAACTTTACATAGCTGCTGGGAAGTCCATTGATGTTGTGAAAACACCACTAACTGGGTGTGTAGACACACATGCTCCCATCACATTTGCTGCCTTTGGTCAGAGCAGACCCAGAATGGAGAAGTACATCTGAACATTTAATTTTTATCTTGGAGGAGGAGAGAGAGAGTTAGGTTACTCACGCTGAAGGCTGCTCACCATGCACCTTTTGACTGCTGCCACTTTTCTGGCCATAAGATGGCATGTGCTGTCTTCTACCTCTTGGCTGTGACTGCTGCATGTGTTTGTGGACATTCATATTTGTGCAGGCTGCACAGAACATGTCTTACCATCTTGAGTGATTTCAGGTTCTAGTGCTTTTAGTTCTTAGGCAGGGTAGGAAAAAGAGCTGCTTCTTTAGTTAACAAAACAACCTTGTCTCAAATGGAAAATGGTCAAGAACATTCAGGCTGCTTTGTCTCTTGATCAGAAAACCTGCCTCATCCTTTTACATTCACAAGGCTGTGACAATCCAGAGCATTACCACCAATGCTTTGGTAAATGGAAATTCTCTTTTTTTTTGGGGGGGCGGGGGGCTTGCTTTTCTGTATTTCCAATTAGTGTCACATTGGTATCACTTTAACTGGATCAGCAGTGTTCAGTGGTAACTTAGGTGACATGGAGTCAAAATGAAGTTGATTACCATGAGCAATACCCTGGTCCAGGTACTGGAGAGCTAACTAAGCAAAGCAGGGTCAAACTTTATGGGAACTCTTTTGATGGACGGGATATTGATAGTGATGTTTAAACGAGTCCCTCGCAAGGAGGACGTGAACTTCCTGAATCACAGATCCCAGGATCCAGGCTCGGTCCCTGCTACAACCCTGAAGCCAGAGTGCTGCCCTATTACACCCTGGACCCTGCTTAGGCCTCCTGGAGGGAAGTGGTTGGCCAAGATAAGGAGACCAGGACAACGATTTGACTGAAACAAAACTAAACAATTTATTAGATACCAGAAAAAAACCCACTAACTAGTGCTCAAGACTTAAAATATACATTGTTTCCGTATGCTATTTCATCTTTTACTTTTATTGAACTGGAAGGCAAAAAAATCAATATAGGTTAGGTTATTTAATGCAGATAGATATAAATTGGTAAGGGTTTTTAAATCCCTTCTGTTTCCTGTAAAGGGTGGAGTGAAGTTGCTGGCTTCACCCCTTACTGGGGGCAGGTTGCTAACCTGCTCCTAATAGTTGGACCCTTGAGCCAGTCAAGGCTGTTCCTCTTTTTGGGAAGCCTTGTGTAACTCCTTTTGTGGGGCCCAACTACATATGTGATCCCAGGAGGCAATATGCTCTTCCCTGGGTCAGGGATGAGGTTAAACCTTCCCATTATCTTTTCTATTGCTAACAATATTAACTATTATCTAAATATATATGTAGACAACAATACTAACAATGATTATTGATTAAATGTGCTTTTTATTTTTCTTTATATAAATGTTGGAACTCAGCCTGGGCTGAGGGTCAAGCCCTTGGGGACTGTGCCTCCCCCATCAGGGAAGCCCACAGAAGGGGTGCGACCCCTACTCTGCCAATGGGGGTCCAGATGTCACAGGTTGTTGTATTTAAAATGTCTGTATAGCTACGTAGTTTTACATGTCTTGTCCAGGGGTAAATGTTAAGTGTGGTAGGTGAGTTGAAATTGGTGAGTCAGGTTTCAAGGGGGCAGTGACGGCGGGGCCAGAGATGTGATAGTGACCTCAGGGTTCAGTGACTGGATATGCAGTACCTGCCTTGCAGCAGGCTAGTTTGCCACCCAGTCACTTCCCCTCTAAGGCTGCTTGCTGCTGGGGAGCGATGGCGCCACTTGGGCCTGTTGGCACCGCAATGCTGTGGTGATTTTAGCACAGGTGAGTGATTCAGCTGCTGTGGGGGTGGGATGGTTCTTTGTCTCTAGTGCTAGCCTGAGGGAGTGGTGGACACTGGCCCAGCAGCCACACCTCCCTGTACAGCAGCACAGAATCCTTGCCTGTGTTCCCAAGGGCCACAGAATGGTAGGCAAGCCCTGCTTATATTCACTGAGTTGGTAAATAAATAATTATGTATCCCTACTCATGACCTGATTTCCATAAATGTGAAATTCTCGAACAGGTCTTCCTGGGCACGGAAGGTTCTGGAAATCCAGACTTTTGCCCAATCAGAGGCCTGTATTCAAATTCATGATTATGAATTATTCATGAGTTCAAGTTACCAGGGGAGCTAACTGACACAAAGTGACCCTTGGTAATGCTGCTAAATGGCAGCCTGTGACACTTCAGAATTTCATGTGTCTGCATTGATTTTACACAGCCAAAGGCATGTAATCCCTAGCCCATGAGCATGATTATGTCCAAAGATGTTAAAAATCCTGACAAAACTTTGTGTACCTAGATATAGGTAGGGTCTCTTTGCCAATCTGGCTAGCTGTTAGTGAAGCATTCACTCAGGCCCTGCTTCTGTAAGCACAGAAATAAGTTTCCCTCTAGGATCCTTATAGTCATCATGGAGTTGAAGGTTACAGCTTCATATGTATGAGGAGTGTGCAAACTGAGGGTGTCTTCACTGGGGGGGGGTGGCATTTAAAATCAGGGTGGGGTGTGACAGCGCCTGCTGGCTTCCCCCCACGATGTGGTGGCCAGCTGACCTGTGGGTGAGCTGGGGCCAGAACCCAGGGTCCTTGAGGAAGGGGGAGTCCCACCATCCACCGGCAGGAGGAGTAATGCAATCACTAAAGGGCAATGGAACTCCACCTCAGGTCCACCCACCCCCTAGCAGGCATGCACCCAATCAGGGAGAGAAGGAACCAACACAGGGATAAAAGGGAACCAATAACAAATTTATTAACAAACAAAACACAATAGCAACAGAAACAAACCAGTTTAACACCTCTATTTTGACTACACTCTAACTTACAAAAATGGATGCATGATCCATCCTGGAAACCTGTGGTGATATATTTCTCTCTCTGCAAAGGAAAAAAGGGATTAATTAAAAGGGGAGAAATGGGAAGAGGGAAGGAAGACCTGGGCCAGGTCGCTACTCCCGGCCCAAATGGGTAGTGGCAGAGGCAACCGGGTCTTTTGCCCTTGAATAACCTCCAAACCCCACCCTTTTTCACAGGACCTTTAGCCCACTCGGAATGAATAAAATAGACAGGGAAAGGGAGAGGAAAGGGGTTATAGGTATTTCCTTACAGAAGTTTTCATAAACTTGCTAGAACTTATTTTGGTTTACTATTTAAGTTATTAATACTGTAAACTGATATATATATGTATAAAACCACCACCAACATTAAACTGCAATAACATTATAATTATAACAAGTCTTAACTAGGTCTTCTTAATTAAGTGTGGTAGGCTTTGCACATCTGGCCTTAAGGGGTCGGACCCCCAGGTGTTACCCTCCCCCCATTGAGAGATGGTACAGTGGGAGTCACAAATCTCCCACTCCCCACTAAGGGCCTCTGGTGCCCACCAAGTGTCTTAGATATATGAGGCTTATGGCTTGGCTGTGCCATAGACCCAATCAAATTACGTGTTCTGTGAGGCAGTGTCCAATCTGGTGTTCCATCAAGTCCGAGCAATTGTCCAATCCGGTGTAGTTGAGTTCGAGGAGTTGTCCAATCCGGTGGAGTCAGGAAGTACCCCAGCACCAGCGCTGCTTGCATGCATTGGTGTGGCGGATGGAGCAGCGATGGTGTTGGTGGGTCCTAGGTTTCCCTCACCGGGCACGCAGTACCCAAGGCCGGAGCCACGGGCCAGTTTGCCACCCGGTGGGAATGCCTGAGAACCCACTTGCCGCTCCTGGACACAAGTGCCGTGCTGGGGTGTGTAGAGGCGCTTGTTTGGCAGTGCCTCCTTGCTGATTCTTGCTTCCCTTGATAGGGAGCTGAAGCAGCTGCTCAAAACAATGCCTCAGCTTTGAGGCCACAGTGATTTCTATAGCTCTCAGGCAAAGCCACTTAGGGAAAAGGCTGCCACAGTGATTTCTAGCTGTTAAGGCAGAGCCCCCCCGAGGAAAATTGCTAAAATGATTTAGCTCTGGCAGAGCCACCCAGAGAGCAGTTGCCACAGTAATTTCTTTTAGCTCCTGAAGCAGAGCCACCTAGAGAGCTTGTTCCCTCAGTGATTTCACTCTGTAACTTTGGTCTCTGTGCTGTAGGAGTCTTGATCACAGTCTTCTTAGGACAAGTGTTCAGTCTGAAGAAGCAAGGCAGAAAGAATGAATCCAAATGGGCTGAGAGCCCTGAATTTATAGGGACTTTTCATGATTACTCATAAGGCAATTTCCATATTCATGATTTATGTTATGGTTTTCAATCAGGTCCTCTCTCTCAGTGGAAGGTTCTGGAAGCTGGCAGATGCCCACTCCCTTGGACCAATCAGAGGGCTCTGTTTGGATCCTAGCTTTATGGATTCAAGTTACCAGGGGAGCTAATTACCCCAAAATGGCTGTAGGTGGGCCACAAAATGGCCACCTATATGCTTTTTAGATTCTGCATGTCCCAGTATTGATTTTACCTCAGCCAGAGGCTTGTTTCCCTGACACACGGGGGAGATTATGTCCTAGAGATAAAAATCCCCGACAGGGTGCAGCAATCAGCTGTGCTGCCTCCTGCAGCCTTTCTCCAGTCATATGCTCTGTGCTGCATTTGCTGACTGGTGGTGCCTGAGAGAGAACTGGCTTCATGTTCCCTTCCCCCATATCACCAAGGGAGCCCTCTTTTGCCTCTTTGCAGCATCTGTTGGCTCAGCTGTCCTGTGAGCTCCTTGCCTGCCACTTGGCCAATCAGAATGCACAGAGGCTCTGAGACAAGCAGAGTGGGCAGCTGGTGAGTTCCTGGCTTGATAAAGTATTCTTCTGGGTTCCCTTTGTGGTAGTCTACAGGGATCCTCCCATTTTAGGGCACCTCCTGGAACCTCAGCCCACCCCCGCCTCAAGTTTCCCATCCCCGTTCTGGGTCCCCCTCAATATCTATTCCTGTGGTTCTCCCACAGCTTGCAGTGAGGGGGCTAATTTTAAGACCAAAAAAGGAAAGAGCCCAAAGTAAAAGTTTGCTCACCCCTGATATGCATGATTGTGCTCTGTAAACAATCAGGTAAATATAATTACAGAAATAAATTCCCTTTGTTAATAGAAAGGAAAACCAAGCCTTACTTGTGTGTTTTATTCAGGCAATGGGTTGGCACTCCACTAAAAATCATTTCCTTAATTGTGAGTCATTAATGGCAATAACACAGAGTAGTGCTACATGATTGTTAGCACAGCTACATGCTGGTTAAAATATACTTCATGATGTGATCCTTCTCCCCTGTCATCTATTTCCTAGGTTGCTCTGTGAGGAGGACAGCATGAGGGTGGGTAGGAAGCCTTTGTCCCTTTTGAGCTACTGGTGGTGGTTGGGATCTATGGGCCCTTTTAAATTGCTTGGGCCCCTCGGCAATTGCACCCTTTGCTCCATTCACTGGTGTGACTGATGCTACTCTTACGTTAGTGGTGGTGGGGTGAGGGGGGATCAGGCAGTGTGTAATTTCTGAGCTTTGAGACCTCTGTCTCTTTCCTGGGATAGAGAGGGGGAGTAGAGATGTTGATAGGAGGGACTCTGGAAGCAAGTGGGGAGCCAACAATGACTTGGATGGGGGGATGTCAAAGCATAAGTGCTTACAGTTTACAGTTTCCATTAGTCAGCCGTGGGGATGATCAGCATCTGTGGCCCATACCAACAGCCCCAGCACTGCAACAGGGTGTGACACTACTATCTGTCTAGAGTATGAGATCAGAGTTACCTGCTTTGGCCCCAGTCACTCAATTTTTCAAGCATGCAGGAAATAGTGTCAGGCAGCATAGACAATGGCAGTATTTCTGAATTGCTTACATCAACACAAATAGGACTGCACTCACCCTAACTGCTCCCCCCACAACTTCTTCCACCACTGTCTGAGCAGGATTTATTTTTTTATGATACTGAAATATAGTAACTTTAATCTTACCTAGTCACAGAGTTTGAGACCATCTTGTAAAAGACAAATGTGAAAAAGAACCATACTTGTTACTGTTAACATAGAAGTGAATTGAAAGGTAGCTGTGCCCCTGATATCTGCTTTTATAGATTCCCTTGGCCTCCAAGGCATTCTGGGAAATTGGGTGGGTGGAGCTTAGGGTAGTATTTAAGCTGGGTCTGCAGGCCTAGGGGAATCATTTAGTGTTGCAATGTTTTCAGTAAATGTGGATGGTGCTTTTTAGTGGTCTTGATAGCTTTGGTGAGTCTTGATAATGAGAGCTAATATAATGTGTTTATGGTTTATGTAGTATTTAGATGTTGTGTGTTTTTATTTTATTGGGTGTTATTTGTAGTATGTTTGGTTTGTGTCATGGTTGCTATTCAATACCCCTATTTTGTATTGTCTGTATGCTTGTGGTAGGAGACTATAGCTGAAGCACAGTAGTCAAGTGTGTGATGGTGTGAATACTTTAACTGAATGTTTTTGCTGATAATCCACCTATAAATACTTTGTTTGTCTAAAGCTCTCTGCATAGAGGGTGATAACTTGGCTTCCAGTTAAAGTTTTGTTGTCTTTCTATACCAGATGTTCTCCATTTCTTTGGGAAAGAGACCTGTATGTAGGTAAAGATACTCACTTCATCTGATGAACTGAGTCTGTGCTCATGAAAGCTCACACTCAAAACTTTTCTGTTAGTCTATAAGGTGCTACAGGATTCTTGGTTGTTACCTTCTTAATTGTCACTTGCAGTGCTGTCTTGGGTATGCCTGATAAGTCATTACTACTTATGCTTTTTGTTTTGTACCTAGATGTAGTTTTTGGAGAAGGATGTGAGCATTTTAGTTAGCCATGGACCCCAAGTGGTTGTGATAAGCAAGGGGAGTGCCATTCACATGTACATGTGAAGTTATTTGCAGGGTGGGTTGCCTGAGGGTCAGGCTTACATATCACAGGTGTCCTTCTTTTCAAGAAAAAGAGGAAACATTTGAATAAGCTTTCAAGTCAGTTTTTGTTTGCAGATGTGTTCGCTTCTGTTAGCATATTTGTCACCAAAGGACACCTGTTTTGTGTCACAACACTGCTGGCTGAGGGAAGGCTCACAGACCAAGGAAAAGACCTCAAGAGCAGCAAGGGCTGTCCAAGTTAAGTATCTTGAAAAGGTTGGGTAGTAAAAAACACTTTTTAACAGTCAGGCTGCTCTTTTATGGTCAGGAGTTCTCTAAAAGCATTTCCATAGTCAACAGGTTTGCGAGAGGAGAGTGGGAGACTATTGTGTGGAGAGTACACATAGGTTCTCTGGAGAAAGGGTAAGTGTGCATGTGCAGCTAGTTATGCTCAAGGCTCAGTCATCTTCTATGGAGTGGAGTTTCCAGCATTGGGTCACTGCTCCCATCTTTTGTTTTCTTAACTTGTAGCTTTCAGAAGAGCCTGTGAGCATCCTAATAAACAATCCACCTCTGTGGAGCAGTGAGGGGTTCCTTTATTGTAGACTAAAAGATGTTTTGGCCATGGTGGATAGCTTATTTTAGCAAAGGGAGCATGGTGATAGGCTCTTTCTATGATACAGGAGGATCTGAGTTTAGAGTGGAGGGGGTGAGCCATGGCAAATCCATCCTGTTTGGTCTCCATGCTGCTTGACTAGACTGGTGAAGGCAGGAGCAGAAAGTGATATCTAGGAGGTAAGTGATGTGTTGTCTATGTAATGTCACACGTTGCTTGCATCACAGAGCAGTGATTTTATAATGCAGTCACAGTCTCTCATGATGAGCCTGTGAGGATGATGCTCCTAGCATTTTTCTCATACAAAAATGTCTGTGGCACCTTTACAGACTAACATATTTTGGAGCATAGGCTTTCATCTGCTACAATCTGCTTCATCAGTTGGGGTAATGTGCGAAGCATTTTGGTCACAGGTGTAGTGCTGTCAAGTGCCCATTTGCAGTAATGCAGGAAAAAAGCCCAAGGCAGGAAGAGATGTGCCAGGTGGGTACTCTCCTTACTATCAATAACACTTCCCTCATGCAGCAAAGTTGTTATGGCTGGCCATTATGGGTTGTGCATGAACAAATTGTCAATGTTTTTCCATTGACAGCAGGTAGCTACTTGGGAGACTGTCCAGTCTCCATAGTGGCTTCCTGGTGGTGAAAGTGACTTTAGCTGGCTTCTTGGGGGTAATGCCCTTTTCAATTTCAGTGTTCTTCATGGAATCACTGAGGTCATGTAGTCATGGAACAAGAGTACACCCAGGTGGCTACTTGGGGTACTAGGAATAGGGTTGGCTTAGCATGTTTCCTGCATGTGGGGAGTGCTATTTGTATTATTGGAGATTCCACTGGGATTAGTGTTTGGTCTATTAAGTTCTGGTGGTATTAGTGTGAGTGGGTACCCAGTTTAGGCTGGTTATGTGAGTGAAGTGCCGTGTGCATTATCAAAACTAGCTAATGTCCTCAGTGTTTGCATAAGGGCAGGTGGTTTGTGATGATAGTATTCAGGGTATTGCTTTCTGTGCATTTTTTATCAATCTTTTCGTTAAAATTTTGTCATTGCAGGCTTTGTGCTCCTATGCCTAAACTTGTCCAGGAAGTGACATGTGGTGGTGGGAAATTGTTTTCATGCAAGTGGTTTTGCTGTGAGGCTCACAAGTTATATATAGTTATTTCTGGAGCTTTGTGTGGTATATGGGAAGTTGGTTCCACTGAGTGAGTGTCACTGGGAACTTAAGGCATATGTGTTCAGAAGTTTGTGGGTCTTTGGTCTCTTCCCCTCTCACCCCCCAATGTCTGTATAGGCATTAATTTTGTGACTCTTGTTTCCCTTTTTTTTTTATAGGAAGCTATTTTTGTCTCTTCTGGAGAGAAGTTGCATGCATCTTAAGTGTTTGGAAGATGTGGAGATAAGTATAGCTCTTGATCAAGAGATGTGGATGTATGCTCTGTGCTGAAGAGGGGAAACTGAGTTTGCTGGGTGTAGGTTGCTGGCAACTTCATATATATGTTGGAATCTGCTATGTTTTCTATGGGGTTCAAATGTGACTTGTTTCCCCTTTTCATATGAAGTCACTCTGGTCTGTGATCCAAACATCTGTTTCTGTAGAAGAATTTAATGTGTCTTCATTATTTGGAAGCTGTGGAGTTCCTGTCTTGTATGCCAGTTAAGTATAGCTATTGATCAGGAGATGGGGTTATTTGTTGCATGCTGAAGACACAAAATGGATTTCACTGGGTGACAGTCACTGGGAGCTTCGTGTGTGTGTGTGTGTATATTGGGAGTTGCCATGGTTGGTCTGTGGGGCTTAATTATGTGACTGACATCTCCCATTTTGTCTAGGAAGTTACCGTGGTCTGTGATTATGGAGGATTGTGTTGCTGGAGAAGCCTTGAATGCATCTTGTGTGTTTTGAAAGCTGTGGACTTGCTGTCATGCATGCAAGTTAAGTATAGCTATTGACCAGGAGATGTGGATGTGTGTTGCATGCTGAAGATGGGAAATGGATTTCACTGGGTCCTTGTCACTAGTAGCCTTGCATAGTTGTGTGGTTTTCCTTGTGTTCTATGGGGCTTACATATATGGCACTTGTTCCCCATATATAACTTCTTTTTAAATGTAGGAAGCGACTCTCTTCTGTGGTCCTGTAGAAGACTTGAATGCATGTTAACTGTTTGGAAACAGTGGAGTTGCTGTCTTGTATGCCAGTTAAGTATAGTTTTTGATCAGGGCATTGGGTTATCTGTTGCATGCTGAAGACACAAAATGGATTTCACTGGGTGACTGTCACTGGGAGCTTCCACTGTGTGTATATATTGGGAGTTGCCATGTTTGGGTTTTGTTCTGTGGGGCTTAATTATGTGACTTATGTCTCCCATTTTGTCTAGGAAGTTACTCTGGTCTGTGATATGAAGGATTGTGTTGCTGGAGAAGCCTTGAATGCATCTTGCGTGTTTTGGAAGCTGTGGAGCTGCTGTCATGCATGCAAGTTAAGTATAGCTATTGACCACAAGATGTGCATGTGCATGCTGAAGATGGGAAATGGATTTCACTGGGTCTGTCACTGGAAACCTCACATAGCAGTGGTCGTTTTTTTTTTTTTTTTTTTTCCCTTGTTTTCTATAGGGCTTGCATATGTGGCACTTGTTCCCTATATAGATGTATATAAAATGTAATAGGTAATTTTTTTTTCAGTGTAGGAAGTGAGACTGTTCTGTGGTCCTGTAGATGAGCTGAATGCATTCTAACTGTTTGGAAGCAGTGGAGCTGCTGTCTCTCATGCCAGTTAAGTATTGCTATTGGCCAGGAGATTGGGTTATTTGTTGCATGCTGAAGACATGAAATGGATTTCACTGGGAGCTTCCTATGTGTATATATTGGGAGTTGCCATGGTTGGGTTTTGTTCTGTGGGGCTGAAGTATGTGACTTATGTCTCCCATTTTGTCTAGGAAGTTACCGTGGTCTGTGATATGAAGGATTGTGTTGCTGGAGAAGCCTTGAATGCATCTTGTGTGTTTTTGGAAGCTGTGGAGTTGCTTTTAAGTATAACTGTTGACCAGGAGACGTGGATATGTGTTGCATGCTGAAGATGGGAAATGGATGTCACTGGGTCTTTGTCACTGGAAACCTCGCATAGCAGTGTCTTTTTCCCTTGTTTTCTATGGGGCTTACAGATCCGTGGCACTTGTTCCCTATATAGATGTAACTTTTTTCAGTGTAGGAGGTGAGACTCTCCTGTGGTCCTGTAGAAGAGCTGAATGAATTTTAACTGTTTGGAAACAGTGGAGCTGCTGTCCTGTATGCCAGTTAAGTATTATTAGTCAGGAGATTGGGTTATCTGTTGCATGCTGAAGACAAAACATGGATTTCACTGGGTGATTGTCACTGGGAGCTTCATATGTGTATATATTGGGAGTGACCATGGTTGGGTTTTGTTCTGTGGGGCTTAAGTATGTGACTGTCTCCCATTTTGTCTAGGAAGTTACCGTGGTCTGTGATATCAAGGACTGTGTTGCTGGAGAAGCCTTGAATGCATCTTGTGTTTTGGAAGCTGTGGAGTTGCTGTTAAGTATAACTGTTGACCAGGAGACGTGGATGTGTGTTGCATGCTGAAGATGGGAAATGGATGTCACTGGGTCTTTGTCACTGGAAACCTCACATAGCAGTGCTTTTTTCCCTTGTTTTCTATGGGGATTGCATATGTGGCACTTGTTCCCTATATAGATGTATATAAATAAATGTAATAGGTAATTTTTTTTTCAGTGTAGGAAGTGAGACTCTCCTGTAGACGAGCTGAATGCATTCTAACTGTTTGGAAGCAGTGGAGCTGCTGTGTCTCATGCCAGTTAAGTATTGCTATTGGCCAAGAGATTGGGTTATTTGTTGCATGCTGAAGACACGAAATGGATTTCATTGGGAGCTTCCAATGTGTGTATATATTGGGAGTTGCCATGGTTGGGTTTTGTTCTGTGGGGCTTAATTATGTGACTGTCTCACATTTTGTCTAGGAAGTTACCGTGGTCTGTGATTATGGAGGATTGTGTTGCTGGAGAAGCCTTGAATGCATCTTGGGTGTCTTGAAAGCTGTGGAGTTGCTGTCCTGCATGCAAGTTAAGTATAGCTATTGACCACGAGATCTGGATGTGTGTTGCATGCTGAAGATGGGAAAGGAATTTCACTGGGTCTTTGTCACTGGAAACCTCAGTGTTTTTTCCCTTGTTTTCTATGGGGCTTACAGATGTGGCACTTCTTCCCTATATATATATATAATAAAATATATAATATGTAATTTGTTTTAATGTAGGAGGTGAGACTCTTCTGTGCTCCTTTAGACGAGCTGAATGAATTTTAACTGTTTGGAAGCAGTGGAGCTGCTGTCCTGTATGCCAGTTAAGTATTAGTCAGGAGATTGGGTTATCTGTTGCATGCTGAAGATACAAAATGGATTTCACTGGGTGACTGTCACTGGGAGCTTCATTTGTGTGTATATATTGGGAGTTGCCATGCTTGGTTTTGTTCAGTGGGGCCTAATTATGTGACTTATGTCTCCCATTTTGTCTAGGAATTTACTCTGGTCTGTGATTATGAAGGATTGTGTTGCTGGAGAAGCTTTGAATGCATCTTGTGTGTTTTGGAAGCTGTGGAGTTGATGGCATGCATGCAAGTTAAGTATAGCTATTGACCACAAGATGTGCATGTGCATGCTGAAGATGGGAAATGGATGTCACTGGGTCTTTGTCACTGGAAACCTCACATAGCAGTGCTTTTTTTCCCTTGTTTTCTATGGGGATTGCATATGTAGCACTTGTTCCCTATATAGATGTATATAAATAAATGTAATAGGTAATTTTGTTTAGTGTAGGAAGTGAGACACTCCTGTGGTCCTGTAGACGAGCTGAATGCATTCTAACTGTTTGGAAGCAGTGGAGCTGCTGTCTCTCATGCCAGTTAAGTATTGCTATTGGCCAGGAGATTGGGTTATTTGTTGCATGCTGAAGACATGAAATGGACTTCACTGGGAGCATCCAATGTGTATATACTGGGAGCTGCCATGGTTGGGTTTTGTTCTGTGGGGCTTTATGTGACTGTCTCACATTTTGTCTAGGAAGTTACCGTGGTCTGTGATTATGGAGGATTGTGTTGCTGGAGAAGCCTTGAATGCATCTTGGGTGTCTTGAAAGCTGTGGAGTTGCTGTCCTGCATGCAAGTTAAGTATAGCTATTGACCACGAGATCTGGATGTGTGTTGCATGCTGAAGATGGGGAAAGGAATTTCACTGGGTCTTTGTCACTGGAAACCTCACAGCAGTGTTTTTTCCCTTGTTTTCTATGGGGCTTACAGATGTGGCACTTCTTCCCTATATATATGTAATTTGTTTTAATGTAGGAGGTGAGACTCTTCTGTGCTCCTTTAGATGAGCTGAATGCATTTTAACTGTTTTGGAAGCAGTGGAGCTGCTGTCCTGTATGCCAGTTAAGTATTAGTCAGGAGATTGGGTTATCTGTTGCGTGCTGAAGACACAATGGATTTCACTGGGTGACTGTCACTGGGAGCTTCATTTGTGTGTATATATTGGGAGTGACCATGCTTGGTTTTGTTCTGTGGGGCCTAATTATGTGACTTGTCTCCCATTTTTGTCTAGGAAGTTACTCTGGTGTGTGATTATGAAGGATTGTGTTGCTGGAGAAGCTTTGAATGCATCTTTTGTTTTGGAAGCTGTCGAGTTGCTGTTAAGTATAGCTATTGACTAGGAGACATGGATGTGTGTTGCATGCTGAAGATGGGAAATGGATTTCACTGGGTCTTTGTCACTAGAAACCTCACACAGCAGTGGGTTTTTTGTTTTGTTTCCCCCCCCCTTGTTTTCTATGGGGCTTACATATGTGGCACTTGTTCCTACATTTAAAAAAAATTATATATAGGGAAGTGAGACTCTTCTGTGGTCCTTCAGAAGAGCTGAATGCTTTTTAACTGTTTGGAAGCAGTGGAGCTGCTGTCTTGTATGCCAGTTAAGTATTGTTATTGGTCAGGAGATTGGGTTATCTGTTGCATGCTGAAGACACAATGGATTTCACTGGGTGACTGTCACTGGGAGCATCATATGTGTATATATTGGGAGTGGCCATGGTTGGGTTTTGTTCTGTGGGCCCTAATTATGTGACTTAGGTCTCACATTTTGTCTAAGAAGTTATTGTGGTCTGTGATTATGGAGGATTGTGTTGCTGGAGAAGCCTTGAATGTATCTTGTGTGTTTTGAAAGCTGTGGAGTTGCTGTCCTGCATGCAAGTTAAGTAAGCTATTGACCATGAGATGTGCATGTGCATGCTGAAGATGGGGTGTGTGTGTGTGTGGAAACAGATTTCACTGGAAACCTCACATAGTTGTGTGTTTTCCTTGTGCTCTATGAGGCTTAAATAGGGCTCTTGTTCCCTTTTTATATATATTTTTGGCAGGGACTCTTTTGTGGTCCTATAGAAGAGTTGAATGTGTACCAGTGTGGAAGTGGTGGAGCTGCTGTTCCACATGCCAGTTAAGTATTATCGTTCTGGACATTGGGTTATTTTGCTGCATGCTGAAGGCGTGAAATGCATTTGACTGGGTGCCTATCCCGGGGGGGGGGGGTGGGGGTGTGTGTGTGTTTTGTGACTCTTGCTTCCCATTTTTGTAGAAATTTACTATGGCTTGTGATCTGAAGATGGGGGCTGTTTTGGAAAGCCATCAGTTGGATTTGAATATCCCTGCTGCTGGAAAAATCTGCAATGCATATTATGTGTTTGGAGTATGTGACATCATGTATTGCTGGCTTTATGATTGTAAAGCATCATCTCACTTTCATGGCTAGAATGTGTGTTTATGCTATGGGCATTTATATCACAGACACCTGAAAAGATGTGGTGGGAACATCAATGATATCCTTTCAGGCTATTTAAGTAGATAAGTAAACTAATGTTTAGATTAGGGTTTACAGCACAAACTAGTAAATGACAGTATTGGAATATTGCATCCATCAAATTTAGAGGGCACTAATGGGTTGTCTTCAATTATTTTTGAGCAATTTTGTCATTGGTCTGACACTAGTGTTTGTAGCAATGTCTTCTCTGTAGCTTGTATTATGGTCAGTGCACAAAATTACTGCAGTGATTTGTAAATGCTAGTGCAGTGCAGTCAAACAGTGCCTTCAAAGGGGGACATGAACAATCCTTAGCTTTTTGTCTTGCACAAAAGTGGGTTAGTGTAAGGAATCAGTTTTTGAATTGATTAGTATCTGCCTAATGCTTTGCAGGCTGTCTGTTCCTTGTCTGGATGCAAGTCCCATGGGTGGTGAGTGTGGAAGGGGCTGTAGTCTGCCATGCCAAGTGATTACTTTGGATGGAGGTGCAACAAGCTCTTTGCTGGCTGTAGTCCAATAGCAGTAACGGGAGGAATGGGTGGAACCACAAGGTGTGATAAATGCTAGAATGGTTTTCCCCTTCCCCACCCCTTTTGACAGGGGTTTAGTTGCAGTGAAAAATTAAATGAGTCTACAACCAGCACGTAGTGGAAAGAGGAAGAGCAGTAAGTTTGAGCCTTATCAAGGTGAAACTAGTGCTGTCCAGTTGGGTGCTGCGAGGTGTCAGGTTTGCAGAGGCCTCTCCTTGTGGCCCATTTGGCTCAAGGGAGGAATTTCCTGTTAGAGATTATGAGGGAGCAAAGGTCACTATTTGCAGGGGCTGCTTGCTGCTTTCTACAAATTTTTTTGTGTTCAGCACCTAGATGGATCTAGGAGCACAAGTTCAGTTGGTGAGTTCCTTGCCAGCCTTTCTCTTACCTGTAGTGTGGTGGCCAACTGAATCAGTGTGTTTTTTTTTTTTTTTTTTTATTCTTGCCTCTACATTTGCCTTGTCCTTCCATAGCATGTTGACAGCATCCCTACAAGCAAGGTCTCAGGAGTCAGTGGGAGGACCTGTAAATGTTATGCAGAAAGCCAAAAGCTGCACCCTCTTCTAGGTGATCAGGTTTTAGAATTTCCCAATTTCTAGTCATTACAGTTTGCTTTCAAGGCTGAGTTTCCTATGGGGCATAGGAGGCCTTAAGGTATTGAGGTTCAAGGAAGGACAACTGTCTGCAGTGTGGAATGAGTGTTCCAGATATAGGTGCAACAGACCCTGTATATTTTTAGCTGTGCAGTAGTAGTAAGAGGGGAATTGTCCCCAGTGTGGCTAGCTAGGAGAAGACAAGGTTATGGGACATAGCTGTCTCAGATGCAACTTGTCACTTGCCCCTCCCTAACACTCTGTGGATTTAAAAGCAAGGGACATGAAGTGATCTGTTATATCCCATCATGTAATGGAAAGAGTGAACATGGGAGTGTTATTGATGTGAGGAAAGTTATTCAGCTGGGAACTGGGCAGCTGCCAGTATTGCTGAAGTGTCTAGTTGGGAAAGGGATTTGCTAATGGCTCCCCTGTCAGGTTGGAATACCCAGTTAGCTCAAGTTGGGTATTAAGCAGAGTTTCCCAACAATCGGGGGTAGTTGAGGGGAACAAGTCCATTTCTTGGTGTTTGCTTATTTCTCTGGGCAAAAGTAGAATGTCATCATCAGCAAGTGGCTAAATTCAGGATTCCAGGTAGTGTGGTGCTTCCATTCCTCTGTTTTACTTACACACACACACACACACACACACACACACACACACACACACACACCAAAACAAAATCTTGGCTTCTATGTTCATGAACAGATCTGATTTTTAGATGGGAGAGGGAGTGGAGCTTGGGCAAGGACTTAATCTTCTGTGCATAGTGACCAATTTGGATGTTGGTGCAATGGGTTTCCTTCTCATTGTACTGCTACAGTGGTAATGAGAAGGGATGGCATAGTCCTGTGATGCTAGGAACAAGAAGGTAAGTGACAGTGCTCTCCCTCCACCCCCATTTCCCCTTTGTTCTGTGTAGAGTTCCAGGGGAAAAGTCAACCATCTACTTATTCCCCTCACATCAGGGGAAGCAAGTGCATTTGGTGATCCTGGGCTTATTGTCAATGGTAAGTCACCACTGCCCAGCTGGGAGTGGGGCAGCTGCTGTTGTAATGGAGGCGTCTGTTTTGGGTACAGGCTCTCCTCATGGCCCACCTTGTTGAACATAAGGCTGTCTCAGCAGATAGGGAGACTTTGTAAATGTAGGTTACCTGTTAAGAGCAGTGGTTTTGAGGGAGACAAGGTTCCTGTTTTCAGTGGCAACTTATTTCTTTGGGCAGATAGTTGAGGGCAGATAGTGAGTTGCTTGCTGCATTCCCATGTTTCTATGTCCTCTCCTGCTTCTCTCCTTCACTGTGTTGGCCAACACACTCTTCCTGTCTTTGTCCTTGCCTACTTTGTATGTCTGTTTCTAGGGGGTACAGTGGACATTTTAAGTGTCCCCATGGTCTTGGGCTCTAGCAAGAAACACAACTTGTGGCTGGTGGGGGAGCCAGAGACAAACTGTCACTGACTCACCCTCTGTTCATTGTGTTGAGCTGATTTTAAAAGTAGGAGAGGGAATTGGAGATGAAGTCCAGATATCATATACCTTGTGCAGCTTAGTGTAGTGGTGTCAGGCTGTAACTTTTTTTCTGCATTTGCAGAGGAGCCCCAACCCAAGTGGACACCATACTTGACAGTGGAACTGAGGAGTACTTAGGTGAAAGTGGCATGAGCTGCTGTAAAAGGATTTGTGTCCAGTATCTGTATGATAAGGTGTCCCATTGTGAATATGGGATGGGGCTTTCCTCAGCATGAAGTTCTGGGGAGGAAAAGAATCCCAGACAATCAGCATGTATAGAGATGCTCTGTAGTTCAGTCCTTCCCTCACCATCACTTTAAGTCACTGGAGATCACACTGAGTCTGGATGTAAAACACAATGCATTACTTTGGTCCTCTGAAGGAAGAAATCTGTGTAGTATAATGACCAAGATGTTTGAACAACCAAAATAGGCTCATGGTAGCTGCTCCTGTCATTAAGAATAGAAGCTAGGTAGTGATATGCAGTGTAAGACCCAATGTAAACTGAAGTATTGGGGTAGGAGTGTAAAAACTCCCATTGACATACCTTAACCTCCTTGTGGTGGGGTACCGGGGTATGTGGCAGCTTTTGGCTAGATGCAGTAAATGGACATGCAGGACAAGTAATAGCTGCAGTGTTGATCCACCAGTAGTGGAGTTTTTGCCCTTGTCTTACACCCTGTGTAGGCCTTTGAGTGATTCTAGGATATGAAGAGAAATAAGTACTGTAAGATACAGAAAATAAGCAACTTGCTTTAAAACATGTAGGGTGAGAAGTTTGTACTTCACCCCAGTTTTGTCAACACTGTGGCCATAATTTGTGTATTTTTGTTTTGTTTGCTTACTATTTGTTTGTGCTTGGTTAACTGTCCTGTAGTGTTTGCTGTCCTTCATAAACACAGCTCTAAAAGGTAGGTTTTAATTGTTCCATCCCATGTGTAACTTCTACTGCCAGTGGTGGGCAAAGAAAAGTAGTACATATCTTCCACATGGAACTAGTGCAGATTGATCTTGCAATGTAGAGATTTACTGTTTTGCATGCAGTTGACAGAAGGAAATGGTATTTGAGAGTTTGACCTTCCTAGGTGAGTCTTGCTGCCTGGAAAACTCCCACCATTCAGACCAGCTCGGAGTGTCCTGAGACTGCCTGGGTTCCCCCTCTGACTCTACAAAAAGGTGGAGCTGTTCCCCTGGGGCTGGGGACATCTACGCATTGAGTGCCCTCTGTGTTGCTGGGACTATGCAGTGCCTGCTGTAGTGTGGGGAAGGGCAGGGATGTGTACTTGCCTCAGGGAGGCAAGGGTTGAGGTCATGCAGGGTGAAATCTGTGTTGCAAAGCTAGTACTCTAGAGGATTTCAGTGCTCTGATGTGACCAGGTAGAGTTTGGGGATTTTACTTCCCTTGTTCTACCTATTTGCTTTAGTCCTGTAGCAACTGCATGGGGTGCCTTGGATGCCATAGGCATAGCATCACTGCACAGTCAGAGGTGGATGTTTGGGTGTCTACTTGTCATAGGCCCTGTGGAATTGGGGGCAGGGGAGGACAATACTCTGCCATGCAGAGTGACTATTCTGTACATATGGGGCTGTGATCTCCTTTTGTAGTTGGAGTCCTGTAGCAGTGCTGGGAAAAGGATAGCTGATGGCACAGCTCTGCTGTGTATGTTAGATGCTAGAGGTAATGTAACCTTGCCAATTAAGATGTTTGTTTCCACTTGTACAGGGCTGGGTACATTGGGAAGACATGTCAACTGTCAGTTCAGTCCTGTCATGTGATGGAAAGAGTGAGGGCAGCCAGTCTGAGAAGCTTCAATGAAAGGCAAGAGATCCAGCTGGGAGGGCATCTGCCACTGCTGTGACTGAGAAATCTGTGGTTTGGAGAGGGCTCTGATTATGGATCCCCTTGCTCCAGCTTGGGACACTTTTTTTTTATGTAAGGCTGAGGTTGTAAGCATAGCTTCCAGGCCAACTACAGTTATGAAGGAAATGGTTGTCATTTTCAGGGACTGCTTATACTTATGGCTACACCATGCAGGGTCCTCTTCAGCAGGTGCACAATAGACTTCTTTCTAGCTGTAGTCCTACAGTGGTGATGGGAAGGAGGGCAGATGTGAAGTAGCATGATGTCAAGTCAGATGCTTGCTTTTTATGTTTACATGGCAATAATTAAGTGCAGCAAAAGGGAGGCAAACAGTTGTCTGCACTCGGGCAATGGAAGGAGAGGGAGCAGCAAGCATGGGAGCACTACTGATGCCTGGGAAGAATTGTGCAGATGGGAGCAGACTATACACTATGGTCACTGAAGTGGTGTGTTTTTTGACTACAGCTCTGTTCACAGCCTGCATTACCCCACATTACGGATGTCCCAGTTAGCTAGGGCTGGAGGCTTATAAGCAGAGGTTCTGACCTAGCTGCAGTGATTGTGAATTAGACAAGGTCACCATTTTCAGACTGGCCCCTTGTCTGGGCAGAGGTGGAGTGTGATTTCCCCAGGAGATTGGCTCAAAGGTGATTGCCTTCTTCCTGTCTTGTGTGCTTTCTCTTTATCTGTCCTCTATGTTGGCCAACATAGTCTCCTTGCTTTTTCCTGGCTTCTGTTTTTCAGCTATGCCTGTCCCCAGGGCACATGTAGTAGTTGTAATTGTGCACCATAAACAAGGTCTCAAATCTTGCAAGTAGGAAGGGATCTAATATGGGATGAGGGATGCAAGGGAAGAGCGTTCACATTGTTTACTTGGTCTCTGCTCACTGAGTGGGGCTGAATAGATCAGTGAGTGAGGGTTGAAAATACAAATTAATACAGCAAAGGAGCTTGGTGTAAAGATGGGTCATATTGAGCTTTTTGTGATGCACTTTAGCAGAAACATCTTGGGTGCCCTGACCAGAGGAGAAGGTGACAAGTGGGGTGTTGAGCAACTTAGACATCCTTCAAAGGGGACACACATAGTCCTTTGCTTACAGTTGGCCACTTATGTCGAAGGCAAACAGCTACTGGTTTTGAATTCATCATCTGTATTGTTGCTTATTTCTTCATAGGCTATAAGCTTCCTGTTTGGACATGAGTCCCAGTGGTGCAAGTGTGGGGAAGGGGCCATAGTGTGCAATTCGAAGTGTTGACTTTGGATGGAGGTGCAACAAGCCCTTTTTTAGTTGTAGTCCAGTAGTGGTAAGAGGAGGGATGGGTGGAATGGTGAGGTGTTACATGCCAGAAGAGGGTATGCCAGATGATAACTGATTTGACATGCTAACTTTTTTTGGATGTTCCCCTTTTTGCTGTGTTTAGCAGCAAGGAAAGTTAGTTAGTGGAGAGTCTACTACCCCACATGGTGGAAAGAGGTGAGCAGCAAGTCTGAGCATTATGAAAGCACAACTAGAGCTGTCAAGCTGGGAGCTCAGGTAAGTGCTGGGTTGGCAGAGCACTCTCCTCGTGGCCCGCTTGGCTCAAGGGAGGGATACCATGTTAGAGATGGGCTTAAGCAGTGATTACAAAGGAGACAAAGTTACCATTTACAAGGGCTGCTTGTTGGTTTGGGTAGGAGTGGTGTCATCAGCAGTTCTCCCTCCGTTTCTTTCCTTCTCTGTCCTCTAGTGTGTTGGCCAACACAGTCTGTCTTCCTCCTTGTCTATGTGCAGTCTCCTTGCATAGCAGGTGAGCAGAACCCCTACAGGCAAGGTCTCGGAGCCATCCAGAAGTGGGAGAGCATGTAATACCTATTGACGGTTGGAGATTTTTGCGCTCTGCATAATGTGGTGTGAGTGGGTGGTCAGCTTGTAGACTTTGCCATCTAATACTTTCTATGTAGGTCTCTTAATAGGCTGTCAGTTTCCTGAAGGGGCATGAGGATTTGTGGTGGTGAGTGAAGAAGGGGCAGTTGTTTGTAAAGCAGAGTGTGTTTGGAACATAGGTGCAACAGGCACCTTTTGTAGTTCGTAGGCCTACAGCAGTAACACGGGGTGGCAAGGCCTGCAGTGTTAGAGGTGGGAAGACAAGGTTATGGGATGTTGCTGACTGTAACTATATTTGCCCTTGCCCCATCCAACAGCTTGTGGATTTCATAGGAAGGGAGAAGTCAATGAGAGCATCCTTGATGCAAGGCAAGAGCCATTCAATTGGGAGTGAAGCACCCACCAGTATCACTGCCAAGTGTCTGGTTTGCAAAGGGGTTTCCTCACAGCCCATCTCTCAGGTTGGAATAGTCATGTCAGGTGGGACTGGTAAGCAGTGCTTCTCAGCTATTGGGAGTAGTTTTCCAATTACTTGGTGCTGCTAATTTCTCTTGTCAGAAGTGGCATGTCTTCCTCAGCAACTGGCCACATGCAGGAGGATTCTGGGGAGTGTGGGGTTTTTGGCTTCTGTTCTAGGGTGCTGTGTGTGTGTGTGTGTGTGGGGGGGGGGGGTTCCTCTCTTAAACCTTGCTGGGTTTTCTGTTCATGGACTGGATGTGATACAGGTAGGAGCAAAGAATGAAAGCAAGGTATTGCAGACCAGTGCAGCTTAGGGTGCTGCTTGGTTGTAGTGTGGTGGTCTGATGCCCTAGCGAGAGAAACTTCCAGGAGCCCTGAGAAGGGGTGAAGGTGAAAAGTGCATTCTGTGTACATTGCTGTGAGTAACCTGTCACTTTTTAAAATTTTCTACTAAGGTTTTTGGTCACAGTATGAGTGTGCTGATTGGGCACTAAACTCCAAAGTTGAGTCTGGGGAAGGAATTTAAAATCTCTTGTGCATAGTGACCTATTTTTGGATGTACATGCAATGGGTATCTTTCTAATTGTGCTACAGTGGTAATGGGAGGGGGTGGCATAGTCCTGTGATGTTAGGAACAAGAGGTTGTTACGGTGGGTGGGTGGGTGGAGTGCCTAAGGAAAGTCAACAATCAGCCTCCTGTCCCCTGAGGGGGAAGCCAGTGAGCTCTGACCCTGCACATGTTATCAATGGTAAGGAAGAGCAGAACAGCTGGCATTGTCACTAAGTGTCTGGTTTGGCTTGGGCTTGCCTCACAGCCCACCTGGTTTTCCATAAGGATGCCTCTGTTGGCAGGGAGACTATGTAAATATAGGTTCCTTACTAAGAGCAGTGGTTTTTGTGGGAGACAAGGTTTCTCTTCTGTGGTAGGCTTTCTTTGGGTAGAACTCAAGTGTTACCTTCAGCAGATAACTGAATGCAGGAGCTTGACTCCAGATAGCCAGTTCCTTGCTGTTACCATGTTTCTCTGTCCTTCTCTCCATTGTGTTGGCCAACACGCTACTCCTCTACCTCTGTCTGTCTTGGTCTACTTAGCATGTGCACTATACCTGCTAGATGCAGACATACAAGGTGTGCATTTGTAGAAGCAAGGTTTTGGGATCCAGTAGGAAGGAACACGAATGGTGGTAGGTAGGGGATGCTGAGTCATTGGCTCAGCCTGTGTTCATTGTGTGGGGCCAGTTTTATAAATGGGAGAGGGAATTGGAGATGAAGTTCATATCATACATCTGGTGGAGTTGAGTGCAGTGGTGTGTGAGGCTAAACTGTTTGTATGTTTGCAGAGGAATCATCCTGGAGATGTGACAAGAGTAGAGTTTCTGCAAACGAAATATAGTGGGGATGTGTTAAAAGTAAGAGAGCTGCTGTGACTTGATCTCTGTCCTGGATATGTGTGATCTCTGGCCTTGCTGTTTGTCTTCGGATGAACATTCTGCTCTCCTTGCTGGCTGTGTCACATCTGCTTACACATGGAGTGCTGGGCATTGACTTCACACTACTGGATATTGATGCATATGATGTAATGTGGTGTCATACAAATATTTAGGGGAAGGCAATGCAGTGCCCAGCTGGCTCAGGGAATGGTCTGGGTGAGATGTGAAGTAAACAAGTGTGGCAGGCTAGGGCCTGAAAGGTAGCTTGGAAGAAGGGATTGAGTGATGCTTGCAATGATTGTGGGGGAGCGTGTGTTTGTGACATTAAGTGTTTGAGGTGACTATGGCAAGGCAGCTAGGGGAGGATTTTAGGTTGGTGTACCCTGTACCAGGGTTCAGTTGCCCTGGTCTAGAAGTAGGGTCAGAACTAGAATTGGGGACAGTGAGTAGGAAGTGGGGGAAGACTTTGGGTGATGTATGCATATGTAAAGTGACTGGGGGGTGGTGGTGGGGGGGGGGGGGGAATGGTACAGCAGTATCTCAGGTAAGGGTTGGGGGAAATGAGGGGGTGGTGGTGGGGGGGGGGGGGACAACTCTAGGTGCAGGGTGGTGTGGGGAGTTTTTGGTGTGAGTATCATGTCTGTTTCCAAGTTTATATAGTGATCATGGGTGGGAGGCTGGAGGGGTGGGTGGGAAGTGTATTTATGTACCATGGTGATTGCAGGAGTGTGGTGTGGTACTGCATAAGCTGGGGCAGTATATAATTTGGATGAGGTATACAGCAAATATGTTGGTGTGGGAGGGAAGTGAGGTTGAAGAGTATTTATGAACCCAGGAACTAGGGTTGGCATGTGCATGGGTGCAGCTATGTGTAGTAGCTGGGGAATGGTGGGTGATGTAAACAGCAGAGGGGTGAGTCAGTATGGTAAAGGTGAGGGAAGTGTTAAGGTGACAAACTGAGGGTTATTGCATCCAATGTCACCCTATGAAGTGGTTGGAGGGCTCACAGTTACAGGGTCAGAGTGGGTGTGTAGTGCAATATAGAACTGCAGCAACTAGTGATCAGTGCAACACTACCTAGTTGCTGGGAATGTTTGGAATGACCCACATAGTGTGGGGCTGGTGCAAGGTACCTAGCCATTTCCACAACGTCTGTGGTGATGAATCCTGTCACAGTGGTCCAGTTAACTGGAAAACTTGTTCATGGGTTTTCCCCATGAGTGAATAAATCTAACTATTGCAGGATGTATTTGGATGTAAAACACATTGTCACAGGTGAAAGATTTGTATTATGGACCCCAAAGATTGGGGGAGGCAAATGGGTTATGCATGGTCCTTGAGGGGTGGAAGGATGTGGACAATGCACATAGTCAGTGGGGAAGGATTTGGGTAATAGGTTCAGTTGTTGGAGGAAAGCTTTGGATCATGTACACTCTGGCAGTGGGGGGGTGGGACACTTTTCCGAGGTACACGTTGCCATGGGGGAAGAATTTAGGTGATGCATGCTCCCTTCTGCTTGTGGGGAAGGATTTGGGTAATGCCTATTCCTCCGTTTCCGTGGGGGAGGGATTGGGATGGTACACCCGCCTTCGTTGGGGAAGGGTTTGGATGATACACATGCTTCCGCTGGGAGCAATGTGGGAGAGGTACGGGCAGGGATTTACGAGATGCACGCTTCTCCTCCGTTGGGGAGGGATTCCGGTGATGCACATTTCCCCTCGTCCGTTGGAGAGATCGCGGAGACACACGCTCTGCCGTTTGGGGGAAACACTTGGGTGATGCGCGGGATGTCCAAGTTAGCTCGGGGAAAGGCTTTTGTGACGCACACATTGCGAGGTTGGGTGCGGCGGTAGTTCTGGGGAGGGTTTTTGGCGCGCGAGGCTGTGACGTGGGATCTTTAATAGGATGCAAGTTGTTTCCCTGACACATTCGGCCTGAAGCCTTCATACGTTGTCAGGTTTTGTGGTTATTGGGAGTTTTTCAGGAGTCTGTGCTTGTTACCTGTGCCGAGCAAGGGCAGCATGCGGAGGGAGGACATGCATGCTGGTGGACCACTGAAAATATCTGACTACCCCATTGCTAGAAATGTAACACATCTGACCAATGGTGAAGTGCAAGTTAAAACCTATGCAGTCAATTGTATGCTGCTAGACTGCAAATGTAGGCTACAATAATTTTAGCAGCACTGGTTGCTGGAAAAACAGTGGAACATTACTGTAGGTTATGCACCTGGAGGGGGGGTGTGTGCATGTGTGTGCACTTTTTAAGCTGATGTTGGAACAAAGTCTGGACACTGAAGCAAGCAGGAAGGCTTAGTACACACAGCTCTGGTGGAGTTCCGCTTCGGCAGTGGTTCATTCAGTCCTGATGGGTAGACTGATTAGTGGGCAGGAGGTGGAAACTTTAGGATGGGTGTAGCCTTAGACTAACCCATTCAGCTTGTAGAACATCTGTTTGTAATGTAGTGTTTTTAAGTCATTAGATGGCTCATGCACCTACAAGAGTAATGTTGGCATCTCCATACTGGTGTGTTCAGGGGGGCTTATTTAGAGTTGAAACCAAAGATGTTAAGAGCATAAAGCAATAACATTTTGTTCAGAGTGCAAATCTGGGATGGCAGAAGAAAACACTGTAAGGAAGTTTGTAGGTGAGGTCACTTTTGGTGTCATTGTTGATCTGGGAGCTCATCAACCAGAACTTAGGACAACAGGGTACAATCAAGTGATGTTTGTATTAGGAAAAGTGTGCGCATTGCTGACTACTCCGTCATTCTACAGAGGGTCATGGCTACTCCTGTGTTAAGCAGTCCCAGCATCACTGACCTGAGCAATGCCAACCTATGGGAGCAAAGATTAGTAGACACGGGACAAATGCCTCATAAGCAAGAGCAGCTGTCTAAGTATCTTCCAAGGGGTTGGATGGTCAGAAGTGGAAGTGGTTTTTTGGTGCCTTGTTTTTGAATGGGGGTCCTCTAAAAGCTGCTGTTGTTGAAAAGAGTTTGCCACAGGAGTTTGAGAGGTGGGTGGGAGCTCATAGTACAGTAGATGTTTGCATTTTCCTGTTAGGACAATTGCATGGTCAGAGGGACCTGGGTGTAGCTGAAGATGCTGCATTGTCTTCTATGGTGCACTGGGTTTGCATGATGGGTCACCAGTACTACCTTCTGTCCTGTGCTGGTTTGTGGTTTTGAGGATGACGTGAGCATCCTAGCTAGCCACAGGCCCTTTTTCCAATGGGCAAGGGGGAGTGTTGACAGCACATAGCATTGTAGTTGTGTGTGTTTGGGGTGGGTGGAAGCTGGTGTGAGGGGGAGTAATGCTTTTCAGTTAGCAGGAAGGAGTTGAGATGTTGTTCCATATTGTGATGTGGGGACCTTTGCCAGCAGTTTTTGGAACTGAGGCTTGCACTCAAGCGATCTGTTTGCAGATGTGTGTGCAGGTGGTATGGTGCCTTTCTATGGAGGGCTTATATTGTGGTATTGCTGACTGAGAAGGCTCAAGTACAAAGGAAAACAAGACCTGGAAAGCTGGAAGGGCTGCTCAAGGTAAGTATCTACTGGAAGGTTGTATGATCAGAGGCATTTTTGTCAGTAAAGCTCCATTTGTGAGCAGGAGTCATGTAAAAGATGATGCATTGAGCACAGGAGCCTGAGGGATGTGGGAGGTAGCACATGTACATCCTCAGCAAAAAAAAGTTAATTGCCAGGAGACTGGTGTGCATGTGGTGAGATGCTCCATTCTCAGTTGCCCAGTTTCCCTGTACAGGGTTTCTCTGGTCACCACTACGTCAGTCTTTGGTTGTGGGTGTCCCAGTTACTGAGGCACCTCCATGTGAATGGGCAGTGTGAGGGCTACATTTAATGAATACCTTTCAGCATGGGTGTGAATGTGTTAGGCTCTTTTGGGGATGTCAGAATAGATTATTCACAATAGCCAGACCAGCACATTACCCCATCCCCCCCATGTTAACCTAATGTGTGGTGGCTTTTTTTTTTTGGCCACAGGTGGATCTGAGCTCAGAGGTGAGGGAGTGAGTTATGGAAAGTTTGCAAGAAATCGACACGGACTAAATGGGATCAAGTGTAGAAGTTAAGTATAGTTACGGAGGTGTAGATTTATATTGCATTGGAAATGAATTCCACTGGGGGCATGTTACTGGGAAGTTCATGTTTGTATGTGGGAAGGTGGTTGGGAGAAGACTGACATGCCTTCTGTGTGTTGCTGTCAGGCAAGTGAGTTAATGTGGTGGTCTTGTGTTCATGGGTGCTAATTGTGACTCTTCCATTTTTTCAAGGGAGTTCTATTGTGCTTATGACAGCTGTAGTGCTAGTGAAGACATCAATGCAATCAGTGTTTCTGTGGTAGAGAAGACTACATCACAAAGCAAAAGCACTACACCAGACATTGCAAAGTGTCAGAGTATCAATCTCACCGGAAGGTATTAATGGTAGACATACAGCAGTGGTCACTCAGAATGTAATTTCATGTACTTGACATGAGTAGTAGATCAGCCATAAGTTGTACAAAAGTAAGGGTCAGCTATGTACTGCTGTTGACATTGTTATGGGGAATCCCTGGTATACATGCCTTAAATCTTACAAGTGTAGAAAAATCCTCTTCTGAGGTGATTTATATGTCCCTGTCCATGAGCTGTGGTGTCTGTATGGTTGCCCTGCATCCTGACCAAATAGCTCTTAAGCTAAGCATTTTAAACTTATAACCTGCTTTACCAGCAGTGGTGACATATTTCCCTCACAAACCACATCAAAACTAGATAAATTAAAAAACCATATTCACTGTTAAAATGGAGTTTTAGAAATCCAAAATGGCCGCTGGAGAATGACAGTTAGAAAATGACAGTTGTAATTAATATTCGGCGAGCTATGAATATGTATGAAGTTATGGTTTGAAAAGTTTCAAACTGATTGGTTACTTTAGGATCCTCATACATAAGTAATAGTCAAATGCCCCTTTGATACATTGTGGCACTGAGGAGGACCTAGCAGGCAGAGGTTGTCAAACAGGTCCACCCAGGCTGCATATATTCAGGAGAGCAGCCCTGCTTGGGGCATTCTGGACCAGACCTTGGAGGGGAGCAGAAGAAGAAAGAAGACTACAGAAGGACTGAACTAAGAGCTGGACTGAGCCTGTAGCTGAACATCGCTGGCAGAAGAGCTGAAGCTGACCTGCGTGTCAGTCATCGCTCTCTAGCCGCCGTGGGCCGTCGAAGAACAGAAGAGCTCCAGCCTGAAGACCAGAAGAGCTCCAGTCTCCATAGAGCTAAATCACTAGTAAGGCTCCGGTTCTTTTATCCGGAGGGTTTGCCCGGCAGACCGCACCGCCCAAACAACAGTGCCCTGCACGGGGAAACCGCAGCAGCGACCCTGCCCTTCCAGTCACCGACCCTAGCTCAGGCCGGTGTCTGAAATATCACGGTCGTTCCTAAAAAACACAGGAGGTTTTTGTTAACCAAGCCGGTTTTTCCTCCTGGCTCTTTTTTTTTTTTTCTCCCTCCTTTACTATCTGACCTGACGCGGCTGCCGTACAAGCGCGCTGTGAGGGTCATAACTTCCTAGCTCAAAGGGAACTACAGGCCCAGCGCCTGGATCACAGAGCAGGAATAAGGAGGTATTCATGGTCTGGGTTTAGGGTTAAATAATTGGGTAAGCAGTTAATGTTTTCATATAGCTTTGTAATAGAGGGTGGATTAGGACTTCCCCAAGTCCATGATCAGCGCCTTATATTTTGTATTCCTTGTCCTTCTGTAAAGGCACAGAAGGCCAATGCTATTGGTTTAGCTTAAAACTATTGCATGCACACAGGAGGGTAGTTAGGTAAACTGCGTTGTTACTATAATCCAGAGCTATAAGCTCCCCCCTATTTAGGAGGGTAGAGCGGTCAGGGATAACCCTATAAAGGGAGAACCCTGGTATTCTTAGTAACCCTTTAAGGGTAATGAAGGTGTGCAATAAAGGGCTACCATAACAAGGTGGTCGAAATAGGCAGTACCATTTTGAGGGGATAACCTTTAACTAGGAAAACCCCTCCACTTAACTAAGGGGAAAACCTCTCAGAAGGAAACCCCGCATATACTGGGCTCTCCCCTGCTTGGCCAGCAGGGCAACCCATTTAACTAGAGAATTGACCTAGCTTAGTGCAGGCAAATTCTTATTCTTATAAGATCTGCTCCCTGCGGTAGTCGGCCAAGGGTTGAGCGACCTGGTGAACCTCAGGAAGATCCAGGAATAAATAAATAAATATAACTCAGCTCTGAAGTTAATCTTTCCATTTTACAGCACGCATCAAAGGCTGCACAGTCCGTCCCGGAAGCACAGTAAGTAGCTAAGGGATTAGATAGTAGTGCTGTTACAGCAGTTACCTATTGTTTAAGGCTATAAGCCATAGTATTCAAATCCTGTGCCTATTCTACAAAAACAAGGGCTTACATATTTTGTGCAAGTTAGCTTACCAAAGTTCATACTTTTGAGTTATAAAATAAACCCTGTCTCCCTGTTTGAACCTGACATCTTGTTTGTATTTTCTTCCTTGGGTAAACACACCGCAGCAGTGCAGTTCACACACCCTGAAACCCCGTTGTGATTAGACCCACCGTAAACGGCGAGCAGGGTCGTGGGGTAAAAATCCTGGGAGCATTGGTAAGGACTCAGTTTTAGTCCAGTCCATTGCTCTGGTGTGATTGACTTGACCTAATCAAATATTCAAATTTATTCATACGTCACTCGCATCCTCGATAACAAGAAAAAGTCTTACCTCCAGGTGAGGCTGATGTGAGCAGAATAATAGGGAGGGGGCTGGAAAACCGGTAGAAACTGGTTCTCGATGAGCAGAAAAGGAGTTTGAAAAGACATGAATGAGAGAGGAATGCAAGGAGTTGGGATAACAATTGCTTGAAGATGATCAGGCATCTACAGCAAGATCATCTTCCCAGCACCTGGATCCATCCAATTAGGAAGAGTGAAGACCCCTACTCAAATTAGGGGATTGGACTCTGGGCAGGGGCATGGGCAGTGTTACAGACTGTGGGGGTATAATTGTTAATGGTTTCTGCAAGGCAGGGTCCCTCCCTGGAGGCACCCAGCTCGAGCTGTACTTCTGTACCTCAATAAACCTGCTTTGGATCGGGCCCTTAATCTAGTGTTTGTGGGATCCTAGAGTCGGACCTAGCCCTGTTGGGGTGGCTGGTGAGCAATTCCATAACACATGCTACAGCCTTGTAATAAGTGCCTGCCACCAAATTATGTATAGATTATGGAGGCCTCTGAGCACAACCCAAACCTTACTGTAGTGATTTTTGCATCCTCTACTCATTGATCCATAAATGCTGGTGCAGTACAGCAAAACAGCCAAAAGGCTGCTGTTTGCTTGGATTGGGATGGTCTTGCACAGTCAAAAGACTCTCATGCTGCACCATACTGCAGTCAACTTTGCATTTGTGTAATTTGAACCATGTTGTGCACATGTGTGCATGCATGTGTACACCCCCCCCCCCCTACTCAGTCCAATGAAACTGACCACTATCCATGGGGCTTCACTGTAAATTCATGGGTGGGGGTAGAGGGTTTTGGAGTACAGGGTGGGGCTTGGGTTTCAAGGTAGGGGTTATGGATGGGGTAGTGAAGGACATAAAGGGAGAGGGTTGGAGGGTGGGGGATGCAGGTGTAAGGTTGGGGTAAGGGGGTGGGGTTAGGTTTAACATATTGGATGCCAGGGGAGTGGGCAGGCTATGCCTGCCCACGGCTACACAGCCCCTCTCACGATGAGAGGGGACCCATTTAAAAACAGCCCAGTCTCAGATAAATACAGGGGACAACTAAAGAAAACCAGGAGCAGGAGTGAGGGTCAAAGGTTTAAAATAAGGGAGCCGGAGGGGGACACTGAGCAGAGGACCCGGGACAGCGCCCACCGTTTCTCAGAGGTGGCCAGGGAGTTGGTGGATGCCGCCCAGAGAAATTCTGCTCAGATTCGTGAGCAGAGGGAGGAAGGGAAGTAGGCCCCACAGTCGCAGGTCGCCCCCTGCCAGCCTCCTCTCCCTGGTTTTGTAAATGGCCATTTTGGCCATGGCCAGGAGGAGGCTGACGAGGAGGTCTCGTGACTTTGTGGAGCCACGGATAGGGTGTGAGAGGATGAGAAGGTGTGGGGAGAAGTGCAGCCAGAACCTCAAGAGGAGGTTCTGGAGGAGCCCAAAGAGGGGCTGCAGCCTGGCGCACTTGACGTAGATGTGTGCCAAGTTCTCCCTCGTGCCGCAAAAGGTACAGGTGTCTGGGATGGGGGTGAACTGCGCCAGGTACAGGCCCATGCTCACGGGTCTGTGGAGGATTCTCCAGCTGATGTCCCTGGGGGTTGTGGGACCAAGGTGGAGTAGAGGCCGGCCCATCGGGGCTCCCCACCCTCTGATGACAGTAAGAGGTCCCGCCGTTTGTGATTGGGGTGGGACATGAGGGTGGGGAAGTGGAGTGTGTGAAGCACGAGCGTGTACACAAGATGTTGAGGCATGGTTCGGAAGGGGACGGCCTGGAAAGTGTGCAGCTGGCTGA